>NC_054877.1:24907343-26221946 GCF_018320785.1 Cheilinus undulatus
GGGAAAGTCCTCCTGAGTCTATTAGGGAGGGCCCTTACTGGTGGCTACAGCCCAGTTACAGAGTGAAACCCAACAAACATCATTTATGACTCCAGTGTCATGAACTCAGCCCTCTGTGGACTTATCTCCTAGAGGTTTAACCAAGGAAGAAAAACATGTTTCATTTTGAACTCAAAAAGCTGGTGGTGATATTCTCCTGAATGCCCGGAGCCTCTCCTTGTAGTTTTCTCCTCTTGTTGAGCTGGAGACGCCTTTCTGTACTCTCAACTCCTTCCTACTCCAGGACAGCTGCTCAATCTGCTCCTTCAGGGACTCTGGTGATCTGATGACTTTTACGTTGTAGCTTTTTTTAGCCAGATCCTCGGTAGCCTCCTCTATGGTGTCGTAGGTTCTGGTCCCCTCTTTGTGTCTCACTTGCAGCCTTGCTGGGAAGAGGGTCTGAAATGGGAACCCGTTCTCTTTCAGGGCCACACGAATCTCTGTGTACCCTCTGCGCTTTCTGAGGATAGCTGGTAGGTAGTCATGGTCTAGATTTATTCGTTTTTCACACCAAACAAATTCCTTATTTTGCCAAGCCTTGTGGAGTGACGTCTCTTTCATTTTAAAGCTCAGAAACCTCACAATTATTGAGCATGGCGGTGCCTTCTCCGGTGGCTGCGGTCCTAACGCCCGATGTGCCCGTTCCATTTGCAGATCTGCCCCGTCACCGTCCAGTCCAAGCCCCTCTTTCAGTAAAGTCTCCACGAACTTAACCATCGACGCCAAGTCTTTCTCCGTCCCCTCCGAAACACCATAAATCCTTACATTCTCTCGCCTTGACCGCCTCTCCAATTCCATTAGCTTATCATCCAGCTTAACATGTAGCTTTAGCAGCTCTGCTACCACTCCCTCTGTGTTTTCAGTCCTCTCCTCGTTTTCTCCAGCCGCTCCTCTACTTCATTAATTCTTACGTTTGCTTTTCTAATTTCCTCCTTGATAATCATTAGTTGCTCTTTATTTTCCTGGCTGAACCCTCTCAGTTCTTCTAGCAACACTTCTAAACTAGCCATCTCTTCAGCCTGTTCCTGCTAGCTTATCGCTACATTGCGTTAGCACTAACTTTTGTCACTTTTCGTCCTTTCTTTTCCAGAACGTTAGATACTAGTTGGGGCTTCGTTAGCCGTCTTACCCCCTTGTTACGCTGTTCATGGTGTTTTATTTCTCAGCTGAATGGGAGTATTTCTTTCTCTGGTTCTCTCGGGAGCTTCTTTACCGAGCTGCCATCCTGACAGCGTTCCGACCGGAAGTCCTTTTTTTTCTGCTTTTTGTGTTGTTCCAGTGCACATAAGTGAATTGCTCATCATCAAAACATCGGTCAATAGTCATTCCTACATTAAACTGAAGCTTAAGGTCTTGGCTTGAAATGTGTATCCCTGTCATTTTCCTATTTATCTTAACAAACAGGTAATCAATGATCAAAGACACTCTGACACATTGTGATGATCAACCTAATCATGGGGATGGTTACTGAGGAGCTGAATATTTTCAATTTCACATGAAAAACACAACAAGTCCTCTCACCTCAAGTTCAGCTGTCTTACTCTAGAGAAGACTATGTCAGTGAGCTCTGATCCCATTTCAGGACATTTCCATACCAAATTTTGGAGAGGGCCCTCTGGCACTGGTAGTGAGTGTGACAACCAACTCATATGACAACCAACCCCATTCTCCCTTATGTGATGTCACATGCAAGCCTTGAATAGGAGGTAGTTGAAAAACTGGTCTGTGCCATGCGGACGCCAAAGGTAACGCAGGAAAAGGGGAACGCTTTCTAAGGCCCAGCCACGTTGGGATGCCCATGAAGGTTGGTCAAAAAAATAGCATCTGAAATAATATCAAGCCTCCTTCCTATAACAGACTTTGTACAGCCATGCCAGATCATGTATAAAAGTTGGGGTCCTGGAATAGAAAGGTCAAGATAAAGAGGGGAGTTTGACCCCAATAATGATCTGTGAGCAAACCTTGATCAACCAGCTTCTATGTTGATCTGAATCAGGCTTTTGTGGCAGATTCAAGCCAGGTAGCTAGCACAAATGTCCCTAATTTGTACGTTGCAAGGAAGCATGATATTGGATTTTGCCAGTTTCCAATATGCTGATGTTTACAAATTAATTTTAGCTGATACAGATATTCATACTGATATTTCAATGTTTTTCAGACCAAAAAATTTTTACCTTAAAACACACAATTTAAAGTTAGGGCTGAACAATTTAACAAACGTTGGTCCTTGAAAAATACTTAAGTTTGAGGAATGAGGATGAAGAAAGAACAAGACTTCAGCCGCCTACAACATAAATGTTTTCAGTTTTACAGCTAATATAGCAGCTGTAAAATGTTCCTATCTGCCAATGCTGATATCATGCTGATTATATAGTGCATACCTAATGCACTAATATTATTAAATCAGATCCAAGAAGGTCCCTTTAATTGAATCTATAGGGGCCAGTAATTTCTGTGGGTGGGCCTACAAAGAGAAATAACAATGTATGTATGTGGCAACTTATATGACACAGGGACAAAACACAAGGGCTTTTATAAATGCACTGCAGGCTCTCTCACCACTCTGGAACCACATTTAATCATTTCTGTGCTCTCTGAAGACAAGGCAGTGAGTCATATTTCTTTACTTATCCTTCTTTCTGTATGATGGTGAAGTATTTTCTATAGAAGAGGCTCTACTTGCCTCCCATGAGCACAAAAGTACTTTACACCAGGGAACTTTGCCATGGAATAAGTTAACATAGCCTCTGAAGGTCCACATGCCATTTCTTTTTCATAATGTCATGTGATGCAAAAAAAAAAAAAAACTCAAAAGGAGGACCCAAATGCAGATTCAAAAAGGATTTAATAAAATAAACTAAAGTCCAAGGAAAAACAACTGAGGATCCATGAAGGGAAAACATAAAACTAAACTTACTTAAATCAAAGTCCACTGGGGATGACATTCGGGAAGACATGCAACGAACTGACAAGAACCAGAGAACTTAAATACACAGGGGGTGATTGCACAAGGAGAAACAGGTGTGCATAACGAAACACAGGTGAAACTAGTGAGGGTAATCACAAAGGAGGGAAACTGAAGCAGGAAGAAAAAACTAGAATCACACACAAGGGAAGGCAACTACAAAATAAAACAGGAAACAAGGGACACTACACAAGAAGCACACAATGACTCTGGACCAGGAGGAGAATCAAACATGAGACACTAGGAGGGAGCAAGGAAGCAAATAGAAAGACAGGGAGTAACACTAAACATGAAACACAGGGAGTAACACTAAACATGAAACACAGGGAGTAACACTAAATATGAAACACAGGGAGTAACACTAAATATGAAACACAGGGAGTAACACTAAACATGAAACACAGGGAGTAGCACTAAATATGAAACACAGGGAGTAACACTAAACATGAAACACAGGGAGTAACTAAACATGAAACACAGGGAGTAACTAAACATGAAACACAGGGAGTAACTAAACATGAAACACAGGGAGTAACACTAAACATGAAACACAGGGAGTAACACTAAACATGAAACACAGGGAGTAACACTAAACATGAAACACAGGGAGTAACACTAAACATGAAACACAGGGAGTAACACTAAATATGAAACACAGGGAGTAACACTAAATATGAAACACAGGGAGTAACACTAAATATGAAACACAGGGAGTAACACTAAATATGAAACACAGGGAGTAACACTAAACATGAAACACAGGGAGTAACACTAAATATGAAACACAGGGAGTAACACTAAATATGAAACACAGGGAGTAACACTAAACATGAAACACAGGGAGTAACTAAACATGAAACACAGGGAGTAACACTAAACATGAAACACAGGGAGTAACTAAACATGAAACACAGGGAGTAACACTAAACATGAACACAGGGAGTAACTAAACATGAAACACAGGGAGTAACTAAACATGAACACAGGGAGTAACGCTAAACATGAAACACAGGGAGTAACTAAACATGAACACAGGGAGTAACGCTAAACATGAAACACAGGGAGTAACTAAACATGAAACACAGGGAGTAACTAAACATGAAACACAGGGAGTAACTAAACATGAAACACAGGGAGTAACACTAAACATGAACACAGGGAGTAACTAAACATGAAACACAGGGAGTAACTAAACATGAAACACAGGGAGTAACTAAACATGAACACAGGGAGTAACGCTAAACATGAAACACAGGGAGTAACTAAACATGAAACACAGGGAGTAACACTAAACATGAACACAGGGAGTAACTAAACATGAAACACAGGGAGTAACACTAAACATGAACACAGGGAGTAACTAAACATGAAACACAGGGAGTAACTAAACATGAAACACAGGGAGTAACTAAACATGAAACACAGGGAGTAACTAAACATGAAACACAGGGAGTAAAACTAAACATGAACACAGGGAGTAACTAAACATGAACACAGGGAGTAACTAAACATGAAACACAGGGAGTAACTAAACATGAAACACAGGGAGTAACTAAACATGAAACACAGGGAGTAACTAAACATGAAACACAGGGAGTAACTAAACATGAAACACAGGGAGTAACACTAAACATGAAACACAGGGAGTAACTAAACATGAAACACAGGGAGTAACTAAACATGAAACACAGGGAGTAACTAAACATGAACACAGGGAGTAACTAAACATGAAACACAGGGAGTAACTAAACATGAAACACAGGGAGTAACACTAAACATGAAACACAGGGAGTAACTAAACATGAAACACAGGGAGTAACTAAACATGAAACACAGGGAGTAACTAAACATGAACACAGGGAGTAACTAAACATGAAACACAGGGAGTAACTAAACATGAAACACAGGGAGTAACACTAAACATGAAACACAGGGAGTAACACTAAATATGAAACACAGGGAGTAGCACTAAATATGAAACACAGGGAGTAACACTAAACATGAAACACAGGGAGTAACACTAAACATGAAACACAGGGAGTAACACTAAATATGAAACACAGGGAGTAACACTAAATATGAAACACAGGGAGTAACACTAAATATGAAACACAGGGAGTAACACTAAACATGAAACACAGGGAGTAACACTAAACATGAAACACAGGGAGTAACTAAACATGAAACACAGGGAGTAACCAAACATGAAACACAGGGAGTAACACTAAACATGAAACACAGGGAGTAACACTAAACATGAAACACAGGGAGTAACACTAAACATGAAACAGAGGGAGGAACTAAACATGAAACACAGGGAGGAACTAAAAAAGAAGTACAGGGAATTAACTAAACATGAAGCACAAGGAGTCAAACTAAAGACTAGAACACGATCTAACATAAAGCACAAAACACACAGCAACACAAGGACTGCAAGAAACACCAAAGAAACTAAACACCAGGAATATACAAACAAGGAAAACCTAAATACAATGTAAAACTAGAAACATGGAAATCACATCATAACCAAAGGAAAACACGAGGGAACTCAGGAACATAATAAATCAGAATCTGGATCATGACACATAATGCCAACCACTGATAGGCTTTCAAGTGACTTTAGAGGAAATCAATCATTTTTTTCAATGGTCTGAATTGCTTTTGTAGACCAAAATGAGGCATTGGTATTAAATGGAGTCTTTCATAAGCAGGCAACAAGTAGTTATGAAACTAAATTAAACAAAATCTCCTTATTTGAAGGCAGAGTGAGAATAAAAAAACAGTATAAGGTTCTTGTGGCAAGCAATGCTGTATTACCAAATCTTTAACCCATTGTAGAGCAGTTCAAAAAAGCCCAAATCTATTATAAAGTGCATGTTGTTCATCCATAATAACTTCATTTACATTTCTTTAGAGATTTTTTTTTTTGCCTTTTTTTTAATAAAAGCTGTAGCTTAACAGGGGCCACATGACTGAGAGTGTGGAGGGAGAAATTTCAGGAAGCCAAATGTGCCACCAAAAAAGGAATGAAACATAAAGATATGGAATAAGACTGGACTGTATCAGTTTGGTCTGGAAAGCTTGTAAAGGTAGAGGATAAAATGAATGCAGCAAAATATTGGAAAATCCTGGATGACAATCTTATTCAGTCTACAGGACAACTATGGCTTGTGAGAAGATTTGTTTTCCAGGAAGACAATGTCTTGAAACATACAGCGAAAGCTACACAGAAATGGTTTAAAAACAAGGTGAATGTTCAGGAGTGGCTGAATCAAGGCTCAGACCTCAATCAAACAGAGAATTTGAGGCTGGACTTGAAAAGGGCTGTTCACCCTGTGCAAGCTAGCAGAGCTTGAGCAGTTCTGCAAAAGGGAAGAATGGAGTAAAATTGTAGTGTTCACATGTGCAAGCTTGATTGAGACCTATCCACACAGACTCAGTGCTGTGGTTTAAGCCAAAGATGCCTCTGCTAAATGCTGACTTGAAGGGGGTGAGTATTTATGCGGTCACTCATTTTACAATACTTACCTTATTAAATGAACATTACTTTGTAGACATTTGTTTTTACTTTGACATTAAAGAGAGGGGTCGTTTCAATTCTTTTGTCAAAAAAGCCAAACAACAGACCATGACTGACTTCTAAAATCGATAAAGGGGAAAACATCTAAGGGGGAGATAATTTTTATAGGCACTGTATATCAACATAAAACATATCTCTGTAATATTTTTAAGCTCTTATCTATTTTGTCTACAGCAAAGAATGACATTTTCAAAGGACTTATGATCCCTACAGGAGGAGGGGATGAATCATTTCAAATGGATGTCAAAGATCAGAGCCAGCATAAAGCACAATATGGAGGATAGTGGCGTGGAGATACCATAACAGGCTTTGAGGCATGCTTAACCTTTTAAAGGAAAGGTATTTTTAAGAGAGGGGTTACAAAAATAAAAGAAACCCTTACAAGATTACTCGTGCATGTCATAAGAACGGCTCCTCGGTTAATCCCTTACAGCTTCAGTAAGTGGAGTTCCTATGGAGAAGCAGCAGGGTGCAATGCTCTGCATGGCAGATGGCTAAATGTATGTCTTATCACAGTTGTCTTTGTTTATGACACCTTTCATACAGTTCCTTGCCGCTCACCACAGGAATGGTGTGAGGGAGTCTTGGGCTGATTAAGGTAAAGGATAATGTTACCACCGTGACCTCAGAAGGTGATGAACACATAGAGGAATAAAAGAAAGGAAATGAGAAGTGGAAAAAAGGAACATATATTAATATTCTCAGTGCACAACAAAACAAATGGAAGTTCTTCATTGACATTAAAAATGGAATGGTTAAATTTTTCCTTTTATTGTTGAAACATTGAACAGAGCAACACAGGAACAGACTCATCAGAACGCTCAAAAACACAAAAGTCCTGTTCCTTTCCGCCAGAAAGCCTCCATGTTTGGCACTATTTTGCAATGCAGTGTTCCTCTATGTGTTCTTCCGCCTCACCTCCTGATCAGCTTCCACACAGACAGAAATGGCTAATGCCATTACTATTGCCAAGTACCTTATACAAAATAACTTCAAAAATACAGAAATATCCCTTTAAGTATATTCTAAGAAGGTTGTAAGATCAGGCAATTTTCTGTGCAATTTTCAGAATGTATCCAAAAGAACATGTGTAGACTTCTTTTTTCATGCGTGCTTATTGCATAAATTGTACAAATTAGATAATAACACTTGGGAGAGAAGGTGAATTGAAGCATAGGTTTGGTCAGAAGTAGGTGCAGAGTCTGTGTGAAACATTCGGTTTTGCATTTGCAGAAAATATTTTTCCATTTTTTATCTTCTCATTGCACTGGTTGATTTTCCCCTGAATACTGAAGATGCTAGATGTCCCCTGAATGATTGGATTCCATTATCCATCTTGGCCATCCTCTGCTAGCTTTTTCTATTTTTACACCATCCATAATCAGATAAAGAAGCAGGTGTCCCCATACTGCGTTTCTGGTCGCTTCAAGCATTTGCTGAAAAGAATGAAGCAATACTGTACCTTGAAAATCTAGCAGCGTTCATGAAAAGGGAAAATGAAATCCTATATCTGTGTGACGCATTCCCCAAAAGTGGTGTAAAAACCGACACATAAATTCAAAGCACATGTATGTTTTGGACACATGATGATTTTCATGTGTGAAGGCCTTTTTGTACTATGGTCTTATAAAACATGCACAGCTAAACACTTAGACATGTGCACCTATACTTTCAGTTTTATCTATCACAAATTAACTTTCATTTCATGTTTCCACTTTACAGTTCACAGTTCCCCTGCAGTATAACCTTGAGGAGTACATTTACATATTTATTTTTCATGTGAGTGCTTCACATTCATAGGAGAATTGTATTAGAATGGGGTTTTCTCATGATAATGCATGGCACCTTGGAAAAGCATCAGGGATCCTGATAGTAATACATTTTCTTTCTTTTATTCTAAGTCAATTCCATTAACTGAGGCCGTGACTTGAAGACAAAATGCCACATACAATACAGTAATTAGTCAACCAAAACAATCCACCAGAGGAGGCTTTTTCCAAT
This sequence comes from Cheilinus undulatus, assembly GCF_018320785.1. NCBI lineage: Eukaryota > Metazoa > Chordata > Actinopteri > Labriformes > Labridae > Cheilinus > Cheilinus undulatus. The sequence continues at coordinate 24,915,929 of NC_054877.1, forward strand.
ACGATCAGGGTCAGCTTATCTTCGCTACAGTGACTCTTGTTGTGATGACAGCTCACCCACTAAGGTCTCCCAAAGGTTGAGGCCAGAAATAGCAAGAAAGGAACAAATGTGTCCAAAGAAACTTCATCCCTGACACCATGAACACGAGCTACACTGACGATGTAGAAGCAGTTGTGGTTGCGAACGTCAGTCTTCTGACTTGATGTCTGAGGAAATATTCCGCAAACATATGGCTTAGAAAGATAAGGCAGTGTGACGAACCGATGACTTTTACTGACCTCTACATACAACTGAGAAATCACTTTGATACTAAACAAGCTCTGATCCACTCTCCTATGATCTGGAATCAACAAATAAGAGCTAGTATCAGTGCAAACATTTTTCAAAGGGTGCAACTTAATCAGCAGAATTTAATCTCTGTTGCTGTCAATCTTATAATCCAGAAACTAGGGTATTTCTAATGTGTTCAGGGAAAATCTGAGCAGAATTCACAGCAAATGCTCAACATTTTCCTTGAAATATTAATTTACAATTAAAACTGATGTTCTGGTACAAAAGCAGGCAGTAACTGCACACACAGTCTAAGCATTGAATGTGTTGTAATGTTTGACTGTCAACAAAGTCCAGCAGTGTCAACAGATTCCAAAGAAACCAATGTCTTTTGCAACATGACTGGTGGTGACAAAAAAATTCACCTAACCAGACGTAAACAGAGCAGGGGGAGGGCACAATGGTGTCAAAGTCCAGAGGGAAAATCCATGTGAAAAACAGCTTCCATACAACTGTAACATGACATCATATCAGTAGTTTATAAGAACATCTTGAGGTCTGTTTAGTAGACCTGGGGAATCTCATCAATGCTGTCTTGTGTTCATTTTCAGAAAAACAGCTGTTGTTGTAATGTTGTAATGTTTGACAAGGTCTCAGCAATGTATCACTGCTTGGTGGTTATCTAGACCAGTGTTTTTCAAAGTGGGGGCAAAATAAAAACAGAGTTTTAGAAATGTTAGCGAACTTAAAAAGAAAAAACTGAAATAATACATTGACAAGAATTCAGACCCTTTACTCTGAATAGTCAACGAACCTTAGTTAGCAATTACAGCCTCAAGTCTTTTTGAAGGTATGCAACAGGCTTTGCACACCTGGACTGGGGGATTTTCTGCCATTCTTCTTTGCAATGTCAGTCAGGATGGATGAGGACCATCAGTGGACAGCCATTTTCAGGTCTCTCCAGAGATGTTCGAGGGTTCCGGTCAGGGTTCTTACGGTGGCCCTGAAGTCCAACAGGAAATAAATATTTCAAAAGCGCAAAATATATTTCACGATACACAAAAACATTTCACAATACACAAAAACATTTTACAATACACAAAAACATTTTACAATACACAAAAACATTTTACAATACACAAAAACATTTCACCGATCGCAAAATACATTTCACAAAACACAAAAACATTTCACATTACACAAAAACATTTCACAAAACACAAAAACATTTCACCGATCGCAAAATACATTTCACAAAACACAAAAACATTTCACAATACACAAAAACATTTCACAAAACACAAAAACATTTCACAATACACAAAAACATTTCACAATACACAAAAACATTTCACAAAACACAAAAACATTTCACAATACACAAAAACATTTCACAATACACAAATACATTTCACAATACACAAAAACATTTCACAATACACAAAAACATTTCACCGATCGCAAAATACATTTCACAAAACACAAAAACATTTCACCGATCGCAAAATACATTTCATGAAACCGGAAAGGGTAGGACCATGGTGCTTGTTTGTGATTGGCTAAACCCAAGTCTGTCCGGCATCAGTCATTTATCATTTCCTGTTTACACTTCTTACCGCAATGGCTGAGCCAACGCGAAATTTGAAGTGTCTACCGGCATGGAAGAGGAACTTGAGTTGATAGCGGAATACTTCAACAAGGGAAATACATATAGTGTGATTCTTGATATGCTCTCCTCGTATCATGACATACACATTTCAGTTGGAAGCCTAAAATCGCGCTGAAAGTGTCATGCCAAAAGAAGTACCCCCGGTAGGATTTGTATCCCCCTGCCGCCTTTGCCGAAGGAGCTGACTATCGACTATCAGGCGTAGATTTCGCCTCAGTGAATAAAAATGACAATAAAAGAATGTATAAAGCAGAAGATTAGTTTTGATCATCTGTTTTATTCATCATTATCGTGTTTTTGTCAGTAATATCTTTTAAAATAAGATCTTTTAAGTAAACGTTTTAATACTGCAGCTTGGTGCACACTCATTACGCCGAACTGAGAACGCATCTTTTTCCTCCTGCGTCCTGTCATTGTATTTTGGCGGCGTGTTGGTCATCAAATCTGGGTCCACGCTGCTGTACATGAGTAACAGACATATTTTCTTCATAACTTTTATCATCTTCTATTAGCGCTGTTTAGCGTCAAGCCGCTGACATGCACTCACCACTTCCCACTTCCGCCTCGAGGTATTTCAAAATAAAGGTCCTGCATAGCCATTTCACTGAATATTAACTTGTCTATTGACCAGTCTGAACAAGATTTATGTACAGAGAGCTCAATGTCAGACCATTTATTTCAACACATCGTCCACTTTGACTGCATCCCACTCTAAACAAGTGTTTCACAGTGTAAAGAACTGTAAAAAACAAAGGAACATTTAATTGCGATCAAATATGTCATCTCTTCAGGGTGTATAAATGGTGCAAAGTGTATCCCCCCTCCAGAATGCTCAAATCATGAACTACCATCATAACATTCATTTTGTGTTCATTTCTGATCAAGCCTGATAATACTGGAGAGTTTGAACAGGTTAACTCACTTCTATTTCAAGTTACAGGGGGATACAAATTATTTCAGGGCCAAATCTAGGCCTGATGTATTTGTTATCCCCGCTCTAATTTCAAGAGTAATGCTTCAAACTTCTCCAAAGTCCCAAATGTTATCAGTGGTGATGAGAGCTGGCCAAGAAAAGACAACTGAGGCAGGGGCCCTCAACCCTGGCTTGTGGGTGGGGAGCACAAATTATTTCAGGGCCAAATCAGGGCCTGATTTGTTATATCCCCTCTAACTTAAAGAGGAAAGCTCAAAACGGTTCCAATTTCACAAATGTCATCAGTTGTCATGAGAGCTGGCCAAGAAAAGTCTATTGAGGCAGGGGGCCCCACCTATTCAAATATGTCATCTCTTCGGGGTGTATACATGGTGTACTACTGCCTTGTCTTTGCTTTAATGCAAATTTCAAATGATTTTAGGTCTCATTTTAGCCTTGCCAGGATTTGTACCCCCATCCACAAGGAATAGGTGGGGCCCCCTGCCTCAATAGACTTTTCTTGGCCAGCTCTCATGACAACTGATGACATTTGTGAAATTGGAACCGTTTTGAGCTTTCCTCTTTAAGTTAGAGGGGATATAACAAATCAGGCCCTGATTTGGCCCTGAAATAATTTGTGCTCCCCACCCACAAGCCAGGGTTGAGGGCCCCTGCCTCAGTTGTCTTTTCTTGGCCAGCTCTCATCACCACTGATAACATTTGGGACTTTGGAGAAGTTTGAAGCATTACTCTTGAAATTAGAGCGGGGATAACAAATACATCAGGCCTAGATTTGGCCCTGAAATAATTTGTATCCCCCTGTAACTTGAAATAGAAGTGAGTTAACCTGTTCAAACTCTCCAGTATTATCAGGCTTGATCAGAAATGAACACAAAATGAATGTTATGATGGTAGTTCATGATTTGAGCATTCTGGAGGGGGGATACACTTTGCACCATTTATACACCCTGAAGAGATGACATATTTGATCGCAATTAAATGTTCCTTTGTTTTTTACAGTTCTTTACACTGTGAAACACTTGTTTAGAGTGGGATGCAGTCAAAGTGGACGATGTGTTGAAATAAATGGTCTGAAATTGAGCTCTCTGTACATAAATCTTGTTCAGACTGGTCAATAGACAAGTTAATATTCAGTGAAATGGCTATGCAGGACCTTTATTTTAAAATACCTCGAGGCGGAAGTGGGAAGTGGTGAGTGCATGTCAGCGGCTTGACGCTAAACAGCGCTAATAGAAGATGATAAAAGTTATGAAGAAAATATGTCTGTTACTCATGTACAGCAGCGTGGACCCAGATTTGATGACCAACACGCCGCCAAAATACAATGACAGGACGCAGGAGGAAAAAGATGCGTTCTCAGTTCGGCGTAATGAGTGTGCACCAAGCTGCAGTATTAAAACGTTTACTTAAAAGATCTTATTTTAAAAGATATTACTGACAAAAACACGATAATGATGAATAAAACAGATGATCAAAACTAATCTTCTGCTTTATACATTCTTTTATTGTCATTTTTATTCACTGAGGCGAAATCTACGCCTGATAGTCGATAGTCAGCTCCTTCGGCAAAGGCGGCAGGGGGATACAAATCCTACCGGGGGTACTTCTTTTGGCACGACACTTTCAGCGCGATTTTAGGCTTCCAACTGAAATGTGTATGTCATGATACGAGGAGAGCATATCAAGAATCACACTATATGTATTTCCCTTGTTGAAGTATTCCGCTATCAACTCAAGTTCCTCTTCCATGCCGGTAGACACTTCAAATTTCGCGTTGGCTCAGCCATTGCGGTAAGAAGTGTAAACAGGAAATGATAAATGACTGATGCCGGACAGACTTGGGTTTAGCCAATCACAAACAAGCACCATGGTCCTACCCTTTCCGGTTTCATGAAATGTATTTTGCGATCGGTGAAATGTTTTTGTGTTTTGTGAAATGTATTTTGCGATCGGTGAAATGTTTTTGTGTATTGTGAAATGTTTTTGTGTATTGTGAAATGTTTTTGTGTATTGTGAAATGTATTTGTGTATTGTGAAATGTTTTTGTGTATTGTGAAATGTTTTTGTGTTTTGTGAAATGTATTTGTGTATTGTGAAATGTTTTTGTGTTTTGTGAAATGTATTTGTGTATTGTGAAATGTTTTTGTGTATTGTGAAATGTTTTTGTGTTTTGTGAAATGTATTTGTGTATTGTGAAATGTTTTTGTGTATTGTGAAATGTTTTTGTGTATTGTGAAATGTTTTTGTGTTTTGTGAAATGTTTTTGTGTTTTGTGAAATGTATTTTGCGATCGGTGAAATGTTTTTGTGTATTGTGAAATGTTTTTGTGTATTGTGAAATGTTTTTGTGTATTGTGAAATGTTTTTGTGTTTTGTGAAATGTATTTTGCGATCGGTGAAATGTTTTTGTGTATTGTGAAATGTTTTTGTGTATTGTGAAATGTATTTTGCGATCGGTGAAATGTTTTTGTGTATTGTGAAATGTTTTTGTGTTTTGTGAAATGTTTTCGTGTATTGTGAAATGTTTTTGTGTACCGTGAAATATATTTTGCGCTTTTGAAATATTTATTTCCTGTTGGCCTTCAGGGCCACCGTAGGTTCTGGTTGGGCCACTCTAAAACATTCACAGAGTCGTCCCAAAGCGGTAAACGGACCTGAGCTTGTATAGCGCTCTTCCAGTCATCTGACAACTCAAAGCACCTTAACACCGCGGGTCACTCCTACCCAATCACACCCGTCCACTCACACATTGATTCACCGATGGCAGGTTGCCATGGAGAAGTGTCCATCAGTATTAGCTAATCTCATTCATACACTTCTATACCCATTTATACACCACTTGCACAGCAGTGGGAGCAAACTGGGGTTAAGTGTCTTGCCCAAGGACACACCGACATGTGACTACAGGAGCTGAAGATCTAACCCATAACCTTCCGGTTAAGAGACGACCAACTTGACCTACTGAGCCACAGTTGCCTCACTCCTGTGTTGTCCTGGCTGTGTCCCTAGGGTCACTGTCATGTTGGAAGGTGTGCCTTCGGCCCAGTCTAAGGTCCTGAGCACTGCTGAACGGTTTTCATTGAGGGAATCTCTGTCATTTGCATCACTTCTGTCAACCCTGACCAGTCTCCCAGTCTCTGCTGCTGAAAAACACCCCCACAACATGATGCAGGTACCCCCATGTTTCCCTGTTTTCACTGTTGGGTTGGTATTAGGCAGGTGATGAGCAGTGCCTGGTTTAAAATTGAAGCCAGCTAAATGAACTACATATCTACATTATCTGTGCAGCTTTTTTAGCTAGAGTTACATTTGCTAAAGCTCACTTTGCTCAAACTAAGCTAAAGATAATGGAGCTATGTAGTAAAGCGAAGCTCATAAAGCAGCTAATGTATGTTATCTGCGCAGCTAAGTTAGCTTTAGCTATGTTACTTATGGGGTCTCAGATGTGAGAGTGGCTGTCAGAAATGTACAGTCTGAAGCCAGACCCCTTCTGGTACCATGATGTTTTGAATAAAAAGTACTGAAGAATACTAATAGTTTTGGTATACCATGCAATACTACAGTGGAATATGCGGAATAACTTTCTAAGCTTTCCTTGTACAAAATTTACAGCAGTAGATAACCATGGCTGAATATTTTCCACAGACTATTTTGAGGAGTATTTTAGCACTGTCATGCATGTCCCTTTTGTCATTCAGGCAGGGGCAGACATTGTGATGTCAGATGCAAATGGTCAACACTTAAATAAGGACAGCAGTACAGTGTAATTTTTTTTAGCTTTAACCATAGCTTGTCCTAATTGTGCATGCTAACATACTGAGTGTGGTAAACAAGAATGATGTGAGCTCAGCAGAGTGGGCCATTACTCCCATCAACAACAAACAGCAGCAGCAGGCCAGTGGAGAACAGCTGCGATGAGAGAGACTTGTTTTTAAGTTTTGACACTGCGTCTGACTCTGCACTGTGCCGTGACCACAACCCAGTGTGTGACTGCAGGACAAACAAGTGTGCCTTGTCACCGGCAGTGAGCACAATCACCTCGCAGCAAGGGTGTTCTGATGTGAGGACAGAGGGTGTCGCTGCTTTTGAGACACAGGAGATGAATGTCTCTATAATGACCATTACATGTAATGAGAGTTTAAGAGTTTCATAGGAGGAAAAAGAGTGGATCGTGCAGATAAAACACAGAGAACTGAGATAATGAATGAGAGCGATTTGTCATCCACTTGGTGTCAGAATATCCTCACACAAGGTCATCTCAGTGGTGTCAGAGTGATTAAGTGATGCTGCTCAGCAGGATCAGCGTCCAAAACATCCAGGCAACCCCATCAGCTCTGTGTGTTTATCTGTGAGGTGAGGATGAAAAATGTTGACAGCAAGTGATTTCCCCCTTGGATTAGAAAAAAAGATGCTATGTTTTAATCAGGCCACGCTTATTCCCTTTGCAACCAAAGGAGGGCACTGTGGTCCAGCTGTGGGCTGTGATGTCCATGTCTGATAGAAGAAATGTTGACAATTTATAATTTCAGCCTGTAGTCTAACATCCTGCACCTGAATTGATTATACCACTTCCTCCTAACCCTTCAAATGGTAATCTCTGATTCATGGGTATAATGCTTGTGCAGGCTGAAGGCACAAACAATTCTAAGGATGTTTAAATGAACTGAACTTCCTTTTTTAATCTCCTTTTACCTCTTTACATTTCGTTTTCTGCACTGTCTTCTTTTCCATCCAGTATATTGTATGGTCCAGTACTTTTTCATATCTTTATCTCAGAATAATGATTAAAAATAGGAAAAGAGCAACACATCAAAATTCACTGAATCATAAATTGCCTATATGCAAAACACATGCATGCACACATGACTTGGAAAAGCAGAAATGTTGTTTATTAGTGCTAAAATGTTTTTACGGAAATCCCGCTGTGAGTCCCCAAAAAGCTGTGTTTATATTATCTTTCTAAATGAGAATTTCTGCCAAGCAGCACGGCAACACAGTGTATGTTGGACCAGAGCCTGTGCAGACTGGCACTGTCACTAATTCTGCACGCTGAGCTGGATGGCACATGAGGTCCTAGCTGGACAGACGACGGTATAATTACATGCTTGCGGATTTCACTGACTGCCCTGTGGATTTGATAGTGAACACGTAACAGCATCTACCAGGAATCCAGCTGGTGTATATTAACCACATTATTAGTATTAGCATTGGCTCCGATGTTATATACCCCGACTGCTGGTAAATCATTGCAGTGGAACAGTTAGGCCACAGCTGCACACAGAGCGATCACAGAGATCATGACTGTTAATGAAGTTATAAAACACAGCTCATACTGCAGTTTGGAGCAATTAAGAGTTGTATTTTGATGCATTTTCTGTCACCCATCAGAGGTTGGTCCGCAGGAACAGAGAGACTAACTGATCTATTCCTGGTCTCTTCTATTTGGTAGACATTGTTCAATGAAAATTACATTTAAAGGCTTACTATTTGACTTTAAGAGCAGAATTTCCGACTAAAACAAATGCTTTCCCACCTCTGCCAACCTAGAATGCCAGATAGACTGTTTCACATGTCAATAACATGCAACACACATATCTCAGATTCAATGGGACAACGCCCGTGGACAGTATTTAGAAAGTGTGGAACATTTTTAAAAGGCAAGAAAGTAGTGCAATACCTTGAAGTACAATTGGATGAATGTTCTGGAGCACTTCTGAAAGACTCAATTTATAATCAATGATGGTGTGAGGTTCTCCACTTGATGAAAGACTGCATGAGCAAACAGTCCAACAGTTTATGAACAGTGTTTCTCTACGTGCAGCTGCAGAATATCATCAAATGAATCAGAGAGTCTAAAGAAAAAACATCATGTAAGGGACAAAGCTGAAAACTGACATTGTGACCTTCCATCCCCACAGCAGTACTGCCCTGAAATCTTGTTTCAATCTGCGATGGATATTACAACATGGCCTTGTGAACACCTCAGAAAACTACTGTCAGCTACAGTACATTGCTTCATCTAAAAATGTAAGTGAATAGTAGAGTTGCCACCCGTCCCGTTTTCCCCAGAATTGTTCTCTTTTTTTTACCAGCTGTCCCTGGAAAAAAAGAAATCTCTCCCGGGACACAATTTGTCCCATTTTTGGGGGAAGATGCAAAAACCTCATTTGATTTCCTTCGTTCTGTAGTCTAGAAAGGTCCCCCGTGCTTCTGTGGCTATTCAAAATTGTCTCTGTTTTTTTCCCGTCTATGTGTACGTCACACACACGTGCCCCAGCACTCAAAGCGGCTCACGCAAGCAGGGAGGGAAAGTTGACCGAAGAGAGACAGCAAGCTGAATTAGCAGACATCCGGGCTGAGGTCTTCTTTTCGCCAAGTTTTGGCGTCTTCATTTGAAATGGGAGGAGAGACGACTGACGAGGAAGGAGATGGAGCAAATACATGTCAGCCACCAGCATGAAAAAAAAACGAGCCGAATTTTATGTTAATTTGGTCAGTCTGAACTGGTAATAATCCCCGAGCCCTCCGCCCCAAACATTTGGTCAAGTGTCCCTTTTTTTCATAATTCCAAGGTGGCAACCCTAGTGAATAGTCAAAGCAACTCTGACTTCTCTGGGCCCGGGCTCATCTGAGAAGGACTGACCTAAAGCTGGGCTGCAGACCTAGCTATGTGAGCTATTAATCTACATATTTGGTGTAGCTAAGTTACATTTAGCTTTGTTTGCTTAAGCTTAAATTACTACATCTAACATTGTTAATGCTAAGGTAGTTTAGGATATCGATGCTACCTAGCTAAATCTTAGTTTAGAAAGCAGCTGAATAAAATACGTATCTACATTATCTGCATAGCTAAATTTGCTTAAAGTAGAACTGCTTGGGCTCACTATGCTAAAATTAACATAGCTATAGATAGCATAGCTACTCTGCTAACAGAGCTAATCTAAGCTAACAAAGCAGCTATTTAAGCTATTTATCTACTGCATAGCTTAGCTTTGCAATGTTTACATGGACTTATGATCATAAAGCTCACATTGCTAATGCTAAATTTTCTATAGCTATCATAGCTACAAAGGTTACCAGCTAAAGCTAAGCTCACAAACCAGCTAAATGAACTACATATATTCATTATCTGTGTAGCTTTTTTTTAGCTATAGCTTCATTTGCATAGCTCACCTTGCTAAAACTAACTTATGATAGATAATGAAGCTACGTAGCCACCAGAGCTAAAGCTAAGCCCAAAAAGAAGCTAATGTATGTTATCTGCTTAGCTAAGTTAGCTTTAGCTCTGTTTGCTAAAGCTCATGTTACTTACGGTGTCATGTTATGGACCTAAAGTTGGGCTGCAGACCGCAGCTCTCGGACCTCTTCTGTGAGAAACCACCTCTGCTGGGACAGGAATACACACCGAAACTTTCAAAATTATATTGTAGTAAACTTCTGGTTAGGGAGCGGTTAAGGTTTAGGAAACCAAAAGCTAAGTCAAAAACCTGTCCTGAAAAACCTTATTTAAAATATCAAATAAAGCTGAGTAGACAGTCTGCTTACAGGTAAGATAAAAAAGCTTTTCCTCCATGAAAACACTTTACCTACAAAGCTAGTGTAGCGACAGCTAAAGCTAACAAAGCTATGTCAGCTATGTAGGTAAAATATTTGAAGACTAGACTTTTTACAAATCTCATAAAAAAACACAATGGCTACATAGCTACTGAGCTAATTTAACTATGTTACCTATATAGCTAATGTAGCTACATTAGCATTAGCTTCATCCCCCAAACCTCATGTTGCTTAAGCTAAGGCTACATTGGTCTACATAGAAGCATTAACTACGTAGATAGCAAACCTACATTAGCTTTAGCTAAAGCTATTGAGTTTAAGCTAAGCCCTGTTTGTTTAACTTAATCCCAGATTAGACAACTGACCTTTCTGTCTCTATCATTTATGAAATGTTGCTTAGTCTGTATTGTTAGCAATGTGGTTATTTCATGACTTTAACCATCAGATTATTTTTGGGCTTCGTTGCCTTTATTCAGATAGAGCTAAAGAGAGACAGGAAATATGGGGAGAGTGGGGGAAAGACATGCACCAAACAATGCAGAGACCAGGAATCAATCCTGCTACCAGTACGCCGAGGACTATAGCCTCTATGTTTGGGCACCTGCTCTACCCACTGAGCCAAACCAGTGCCCACTGCCAGACTTTATGAATGTTCAAAAACCTTGAAGTTGAATTTTAAAAAAACCCTCTGAAATATTGTACTGTCAAATTCTAGCTAATTCAGTCCTGACAGAGCATCTCACAGTAGTGGTATGCAAGAGGGGGCATCTAGAGCTGCAGTCTGCAGCCAGACCCCTCTCAAAAAGTGTGCCATGGTCTGACGAGTCCACAACTCTAATTGTTTTTTTTTGCTATTACATCCTTCGGGCTAAAGAGGAAATAGACCATCTAGAATGTTATCAATGCAAAGTTCAGAAGAGTATGGGGGGGGGGGGGGGGGGGTATTAATGCCCATGCATGGGTAACTTGCACATCTGTGTAGGCACCATCAATACTTCAATACTGAGAGCTCAACATGTGTTTTCTATCCAGATGTTGTCTTTGTCGGGGATGCCCTTGCTTATTTCAGCATGACAATGCCAAGACACATTCTGTATGAGCTACAACAGCATGGCTTCACAGTAAAAGAGTGCTGGCATTAGTAAGGCCTGGATGCAGTCCAGACCTGTCTCCCATTGAAAATGTATGATTCATAATGAAGAAAATAGAATATCAGAAACCCCACACCTATATGTATCTTAAGATGTACTGTACATCAAGCAAGAATGCTGTCCCAGCTTTTTAGTATCGGATTGAAGGCATCAGTTTCAGAATATGTAAATTTACAAAAAACCTATACATATCTCAAAACTTAAAACTTGAAAATTAAATATTTTGCCATTGTGCTGTTTTTAGTTTGCAAATCACTTTATTTTTACATTTTTCAAAATTTCCCAACTTTTTTGAAAACAGGGCTTGTACGTATATATCAGCTATAGATCTTAAGTTACTTTTAACCAAGCTGAACCATAGTTTAAGGGTGTTGAAAGCAGATGAATGTGAAGTGGAAATCTTGTTTTGGAAGGCTATAAACACCAACCATACAGATAATACAGACACTTTTGTTGTACACGCTCAAACTGGAATTCTCTCTGGAAATTCATACATATATTAATGTTTGAATAAACTTTTTGTGAGGAAACTTAGCCCGATAAACACATGTATTCCATCTATAACTCCATCCATCCATCTGTTCATTTTTATCTGCTTATCTGGGGCTGGCTTGAAGTGGCAAGTCAATCCAAACGTCCGTCTTCCAAACATTTTCCTGCTCCTCCTCCTGGGGGATCCTAAGGTGTTCCCAGGCCAGATGGCATTTATAATCCCTCTGGCAATTTTTGGGTTTACCCCGAGGTCTCCTGCCAGTTGGTTTTCTCCTGGAAAACCTCTAAGGGGAAATGGTTTGGAGGCATCCAATGCCCGCATCACCTCAACTGACTCCTTTCAGTGGAAAAGAGCAGCAGCTCTAATCCGAGCTCCTTCTGGACGTCTGAGTTCCTCTCATCCTATCTCTAAAGCTAAGCCCAGCCACCCTAGAGAAAAACCTCATTCTGGCCACTTGTATCCTCCATATCAATCTGTCAGTCATTACTCAAAGCTAATGAATCTATGTGAGGGTTGGTTAGATTGACTGGTAAATTAAAAGCATTTCCAGCTCATCTCCCTTTTCACCACGACACTCCAGTACAATGTCTGCAATACTGCTGAGACTGCACCAGTCTGCCTGTCAATCTAATGGTCCATTCCATCAGCACTCTTGAACTAGACCCGAAGATACTTTAACTCCTGCAGTTGGGGTTAAGATTTACTCCCCACTGGGAGACAGTAATCCACCATTTTCTGGTGGAGATGTCAGTGACCCTCATCCAGAGGTGGAAAAGTACTAGATTATTGTACTAAAGTAAAAGTAAAGTTACTTTGGCTAAAATTTACTTAAGTAGAAGTAAAAGTACTAATCTATAAATCTATTCAAGTAAAAGTAAGACATATTAAATGTACTTGAAGTAGTGAGTACTGTGTAGCTACTTTTAATACTTAAGGGGGGTTATACAGTAAAGTATTGTCTTTTCTTAATATGAATTGACTACAAGAGAATATGAAGCTAAAACCAGGTTGTTTTTTATAAGGTGAGACTTGACCTAAAGTTAAACGCAACAGCTGTTTAGGATGAAATGTCGAATCATTCTCTTGCTCCTAGTGATGGGAATTAAGGCTCTTTTCAGAGATCCGGATCTTTTGGCTCAGTTCAGCAAGAGGAGCCGGCTCTTTCAGCTCCTAAACGGCTCTTCATTCGCTACCACTTTGGCTTTTAACAAATCAGACAAATTAAATCCTTTTTTCCTTCCTGATATGATTCTGATACCAAGGTGTTAGGTATCGACTGATACCAAGTACTGATCTGATACCAGTGTGAACTTTCTGGACTAACTACAGGGTAGCAAATTATTTTAGACCTGTATTTGACTCAACAAATAGAATCATAATGTACTGCATCTCTGTGACTCTAAAGATGTTTTTTTTCTGCCAATTATTGAGTTTTCCTCCTAAATATTTAAATAACAGTAATACAGGGGGCTGCAATGCTCTCTCTATCCCTCTGTATTATGCTCAGTCTGGGCAGCATCACCTGATTATATTGCAACCTGCAACGGGCTGACAGACCCTCACAGAGAGTACACATTATGGCCGTTAGCATTTGCGTTAGCTAGCAGTAATAAACAATTGTGATTCAAATGAAATGGATAAAAAAAAGACATTCAGTGTCGCGTTTACTGGTGTGGGTTTAAGCATCTAAGTCCCCAAATGTCACACAAGCTCCAGGCTCACTGAAAATGCTGCCGCAAGAGATTTATAGGCATCAATTGTGTCAATGGGAAAGCACAACAGCTAGCTGCAAGAGGAAAACAAGAGGCAACGGTTTGTGGTTCAAAAATTATTCAACTTTTGATATACTGTGTTGCATCTTGTCGTGTATTGTCACACAGCCACCATTCTTTGCTGCTGCAGTGGGTCCTTTGGTTTTTCTTCACTGCTCTAAGAGTAGCCCTTGCATGACATTCTTTCTGGCAGTGAAGAATAAGTTTTCAAGTTTATAGCGCTAACAATTAGCATGGCTAAATGTACAAAATATAAAGCTAAATCGGATCTGTGCATAAACTTGTGTACTAGCCTATACCAATACCTGCATTTACCAGTATTTCTGATACTGGTATTGGAACAACCATACTAATAATAATAAAATGTATAACATTGTGTTTTCAAAATATTTCCCCAAAAAATCAAACTCTAAATGGAGCATGGGGACAAAAAATAAACCATAAAACTCAAAGAATGACTACATTTTACATAATGTTTTGTAAAAGCTTTTCTGTTATCCCATCTGATTGGTTAAAAGTCATACACACAAACACATGCAGCTACACATATGTGACCGAAGCCAGATAAAGTTCCTGCAAGTCGGCATTCCGGTGGTTGAGAAAAATGGATACAAAGTCGTTTTCTTCAAAATGATCATTTTCCGTTTTTTTCTCATTTTATGCAAGTCCGACATTTAAACTACTCATTCGATGAAAAAAGTAACACAAATGTGATATTTAAAAGCGTTAATTTTGTGTTTTACAATGCCCTATTCTCACAGTTGCTGCAAGGATATATTCAGGGGAGGGCAAAGCGAAACTGCAGGGTGATAATTGGCCACTCAGTCAGTCATTGTTCCCAGTTTTGCCCATTGAGATGGACAATAACAAACACCCGCATTGCTCAAACGCCACCCCCCTTGGCACGTATACAGCTGTTTCTAGTTATCACCTTTAACAACAAGCCTCAAGATGTGCCCTGCAGCGAAAAAAAGTAGAAGAGACGATAAAGAAGCAGCAAGAAATATCAACAGACTTTGGACAACTTCAAGATCACTCGACAGGGCAAGTTTGATGACGGCGGATTTCCTTTGGGAATATTTTGATGACCGTCACCAGTCCGATCCGGAAGCTTGGTTTGGGTGGACTTTATGTAAATGTGGCCCTATTGTTCACGCCCATCTCCCGGCCTGCCTGAAGGTAGGAGAAATCCTGAAACTTTGAGCCTGTTTTTCTCAGAACAAACATTCAAAAGAGCATATCTTTGTAAAATATGCTCAGATTAAGGTGTGTGATATACCATTTGAAAGCTTGGAATCTACGCTTTCACGATGTGTAAATAACTCAGAAATGACCTCAGACGACTTGCAGGACTTTTTACAAGCTTTGGTCACATATATGGAGTCAACCACAGCTCTTATGTTAATGAGGAAGTGTCTTTAAGGTATTGGCTGTGGCAGAACGGTGAGGAGAAAATATCCTCCCTTTATTACGTGCTCCTTTTTGGCGGGAAAGACGGGTGGGGGAGGGTTGGTTGGTCCTCAAAGGTGGGCCAGCCAGCTGACACATCACTACTCGCTACTGACCATCGTGCTGTAAAAGCCAAACTTCTGGCTATTTGCTTGTTGACAGAAGACTAGACCCACCTCATTTTGGCTTTTAGTGTTAAATGTTTTACTCTGTACTTGATGCTTTTTAAAATGTTGTGAAGTACAATACTTATCTCAAAATGTACTGAAGTAAAGGTAAAAGTAGTGATTTTGAAAATTACTCAAAAAAGTACAAGAACACAGAAAAGCTACTCAATAACAGTAACTTGAGTAAATGTAATCAGTTACTTTCCGCCTCTGCCCTCATCCCAGCCAGCTGCAAACCACCCCAGTGCCTGATGGAAGTAACTGACTGAAGAAACCAACAGAATCACATCATAAAGTATATCTTTTATTATCTTATCTTATCTCATCATTTGCATAAAGCAGTGATTTAATTGTGAGGTTACCAGACTGGAAACTACGGAAGAGTATTAGGGCCACTGAAAAAAAAAAATTTGAGACAAATTTTTTTTTTTTCAATTGTGAGAAAAAATTCAGAATTCTGAGATTAAAGTCAGAATTCTGAGTTTAAAGTCAGAATTCTGAGATTAAGGTCAGAATTCTGAGAAAAAAGTCAGAATTCTGACTTTAATCTCACAATAGAAAAAATAAAAAAGTCTCAAATTATTTTTTTTTCAGTGGCCCTAATACTCTTCCGTAGGAAACCATCATCCCCCAAACTGCAGATCGAGATTCTATCCATGAAAATCACAAAAAGAATGCAATGTTGAAAAGCAGCAACCCTGGCGGAGGCCAACAGCATATTATTATCCATATCTATGTAACATGTATACAGAGGAAGAACATTTAGACCTAAGACCAGTTTGCTTGGAAGACATCAAGTAAACAGATAACATTCCTTCATAACAATCAATTACAGTCAGCCAAAAAGAACAATAAAAACAATAACAGCAATCAGTGCAAGAATCAAAATGAGGCATAAAAAATATAAAATGCCTTACAGAGATTATTTCAAAGCTGTGATGTGGACTTTGAGATCGGTCTGGTTACAAACTGCAGAGCTCAGATGCCCCCTCTTGCTGACCTCCACTGTATGAAGTCACCGCATCTGAAACTCATTCAAAGCATTAGAGAAGAGCAGGACTCATTATAAAATCCTCAAAAGGTGATCGGATGAATGTTCTGCCTGTCACATTCATGACGGGACAATCAGAGCAACAAGACAAAATGAGGTAGTAGACATAAGCAGCTCCAAGGCAAAGCAGAGCTACACAGGCTAGAGCTACTATAGTGTTTAAGCAGGGAAGCATATCAGTGGCTAAAAGTCATGCTGAAACCTATCAGAAGATGTGCAAAAACAACTTATCTGCCAAGAAAAGCTTTTGTTGCAGCTCTTTACCCCTGTTTTAATAAAGACATGGGGTAGAGATTTGATTAAACTGCTGCTTTCCTACAGCTACATCCAATCTAATAGCTACTGTGTGGATTGCCCTTGTATACACTGGATTACAGCATAATTCGTTGGTTGTGTGTAAATGAGTATGGATGCATTTGAATGGGGTTAGCTAATACCGAAATTCTCCATAGCAACTTCTGAAATCAGTGTATGAATGTGGAGTGAATGGTGTGAATGGGTATGAATGGGTAGGTGTGAGCTGTGGTGTAAAAGCTATTTGAGTAATCTTATGACTAGAAAAGCCCATTTGGCCCAGTTCTGATATAACTGAGCTAGACTATAGCTCCATCAGAGCAAACTGCTACACTGGAGGCAGCCTTTCCTGTTGACTCACAGTACAACTTAACCCTGCCTGTAGTTACCACCTCGTTCTCCTCAAATGACACCGCCAGACCAGTCTTTAGGCCTTGCACAAATGGTGCAGATTGGAGCTTTGCAAGAAGGATCTGCCTGATGACAGACATGGATTTAGGCAAATCCATCCGCTTTGCAAGATTAATCCTAACTGTTTTCTTTTTTTTATTTTGAAAGTTTTAGCATGAATTTCAAACATAAGATAAAATAAGAAACTTCTGTCTGTCCTTGATTTAAGGGAGCTCCTGTATATATCTGTATATTTTTTAGTTGACAGCAGGAGATCAAACAGTCCATGAGCAGGATGAAAAATAACCCTCACAATGCAAAAATGCTCTCTTTCTGCATCGATATGGATGAGATGGAGACCTCAATAACCTTCATAACATAAGCAGGATGCATAGCCCTATGCCTTTTTATCCTGTACATGAGAAACTCAAGGATGTAGTAGCTAAACTGGTCATTATGTAAAAAAAAAAAAAACATTTTTGTGTGTAGTGAAATTGTGCTGCAGTGAAATTGTGCTGCCAAGCTACAATGGAGATGGCCAGGAACATGCATGGCAGGATCTTAAAGAAGTCGTGATAACTCGGCCTCAATTCAGGAACCATGCAGCCCAATATAAACCTGGCACACCATATAGATTTGTTTCACACACCCATCTGGAAAACCTCCCATAGACAGCGTTTAGGAAAGGGCAGAGCCTTTAAAAAAAACCCAGAGAGTGATTGGATGAATGTTCTGTCTCTCACATCTTTATGGGCCAACCAAAGCAACAAAACACGTGGCGATTAGACTCTTGCCAAATCCGGTCAGGAGAAGGGCAAAAACATTGTTTCAGCAAAAAAAAAAGAAAGGATCTCAGTGTTGTTCTTTGTTCTTCTTTCAACAAAGAAATGTCATTAAGTTCTGATAAAACTGATGCTTCCGCCATCGCTGCACTGACCTTTTGTTGCTGCTTGCTTACATCACGACTCCACTGCGCCCGGAAGTACTGCCTCTTACTCCTGATTGGCCTTGTCACTTTCTTCCAGGGCCCAGTCTGTTCAGGTGGGAGCTTTGCAAGATGGTTTCACCAGTGAGAAACACAGAAACAGGTGAATCCATTTGCTTTGAAAGGTTAGCCTACAAGGTATTGTCATAATGATGACAGAGTGAATTTGTGGTAAACTTCTTGTAGGGACGGATTTATTGTACAGTATTTCTAATTAAATCACTTAAAAATCAGTGCCTGCATGTGAGAGTCACTGCTATGGAAATAGCATTCTCTCCTCCAGTTGCAGTGGTGTGAATTAGTTGGCTTGCAGAGCACCCTGTCCCAAGCAGTGACATCTCAATTTAAAAACCTGCTCAATCATTTTAACCTGCTTCTTTTACTCTTTCAGGCAAAGATTTCTACTTGATGTACAACAGTAATGCTATATAGTGACAGCTGAAATCAACTGTGGTAATTATATAACATCTGTGATTCCATTCAGGCTGTTAAAAGTGGCGTACAGCAGAGGCTGCACTGAAGGTCGTCTCATAGTTCCAAGTAACAATTGGCATTGTTCGCTGACTGGAGCCTCTCCAATGTACATGCCGGCTGGACAACAGACTCACTCCAAAATAGCAAACTGCACAGGTCTTGGATGTCTCAGGAGCTGCGGCCAGTCATGTTGTGAATTGTTGCCGCACACTGTCAATAGCAATCGTCTGGTGGAATCTGAGAGGAGGGTTTGCCGTGAGTGGCATGGGGTTGGATCCATTTATACTCACTCACTGACATACACAGTTTCCATCTGTGTCTCTGTGTGTAGAGGAGATCCAGCCAAACAGAGACAAGTACAGTCATGTGCTTTTTTAAAATAATGAGGAAAAACCGCAGCCGTGACTTAGTATTTCTGCTCTAATCCAGTGATTATTTTATGCTTCAGTGTGTCATCTGTTTCAGGACAGAGCAGGTCAGGAGTGAGAGCTATTAAAACATAGCCAGATTTTTTTTCTCTGTAGTTTTTCCTAATTGTGTTGTATGAATAATATCCTCTTAATATAAGATCATGATTTAAAATCTTTGGATGCATCAGTGAGCAATATCATCCTGCAGTGATACGCATCAGAGGTTTCCTCTATAACCACACAATAAACCATGCAAATCTTTTTTTTATAAAGTGACAGATTATGATTTTATGAGCTGTCCTCTTGGTTCAAAGCCTATATCGCTGGCCTTTTACTTATTTTACAGCTCTGATTACTCTATTTTTATAGCATTTATTTAAAGCTCATATGACAACATCAAAACCCTTATTACAGTAAAGCTATTGTGTGCTAGTGTTGCTTTTCCAAACTGTCACAGCAAAGCAAAGGGGATCTCTGAGTTTATTCAGTGTAATTATATTGGCTTAAAGGTCTTTGCTTTTCATTATGAACAGGAAACCTCTGAACTCATTCATTTCCCTTAAAAAAGGCTGCTTTAAAGGTTTATAGGCAGATGGATAGACATGAGAGAAATGTATGTGGCTCTGAAAGACAAGCCATGCTTTTGATGCTCTTTTTGATTTGCCAAAGCTCAACATTTGCTGTTTTATTTACTTGATGGGTTGCCTCTTTTGTCACATGATGTGGGAGAGGAGTATGGGCTTAAATGTGAGGCCAGAGCAGCTGGCAGGTCACATCTGTTGGCACAAAGCCCATGCTATTAGAGAGACACAATCTGGACAGAAATAAGAGGACCTGCTGTACTGTAGGGACTTTAATTTTGACTGGACTTGTTAAAAAAAAAAAAAAAAACAGTCTTGAGGGACTGCTGGACACTGAACATTATACCACTAAGATATCATGCTTGTCATAGGAAACGCAAGAATTGTAGGGGCTTCTATTAAACCAGTTTTCAAGTCGAGACATACATCCAGACAGACAAACAGACAGCTGTCCAATTATAGTAGTAAGATTTTCATTCACTGCAAAAACTCGTAGAATGTGGAAAATTGTTTCCTACTGAGGAGAGAAAAAAAGTTATGATGATTCTATGGCTCTTTAACTCTTTGATAAAAACACACTGGATCCTTCCAAGCAGACAGAGATCTTCATGCAGCACCAGCTCAGGCATCATGCCACATAAAGCCAAGCTGAAGAAATGAAGAGCAACAACGTGGCTGTGAGAACAAACCTCAGCAACTTTAAATCTCAGTTGTCTTTCAATCAGTGTGAAAAAACATGAATAGAACTACATGTGATTGTTTTTCTTTTTTCAACATACAAAAATTTCAAAAGAAAAATGGACTGATGCAAAGACCTTCAGTGTACATATATATGCCCTAAGCTCTAAGCTAGTTATCTCAGCTTTTGTGGTTACCTGTTGCTGCTTGGGAGGTGTGAGCATCATGCAGTTATCTTGAGCCTCACTCTTGCTTTGGCCGGGTTTTCAGCTTCCTGTGTTAGCATGCTGCCTTTGCAGGTGTTTGGAAGGATTTGCTGATGAGATCACAGGGGTGGAGAAATCTTTCTGACCAGGGTACGGTTTACACTTTACCGTCACTTTCTTGTCATTTTGTGTGACAAATCCAGAGTAGTGTTCACATCTCCATGCATCTACAGATGTCCTCATTTGGACCAAACTGCCGTTTCCCTCTCCCTCCTCCACAGTTTCGAGCTTGCATGTCAGTCACCTGAATCAGCGAGTGTTATTGAAAGTGCGCTTGATTTGTTTTTTTCTGTGCTCTTGTTTTACAAGTAATGTGAGGATTTACAGTAACACCAGTAACAAGATTTTTTATTTTACAGTAAAAGTTATTTGATTACTAAGCTAGCAGCTACATTACTACATTACAGACAAATGTCTCATAGTAGCCATACTGAACTGATATGGGGACAAGTGAGTACATTTCTCAAAAGCCATGGAGTACTGTCACAGTATAAGTCTCGGTTCTTTGAGTTTCTGATTGTAAGGGTTCACCTGAGCTGCTACCCACCCAGGCTCCTGTACAAATTATTTCAACCACTGATCTAGATCACAGTCCTGCCTTTTTGTGTAGCTGTTTGAGACACTTTAACAACCTCAGCTGTAAAAGAAGAAAGCTTAGAGGATGATATACTCTCCAAGGAGAGAGTCCATCTGCTGTCACTGGTCCTAGACATTAATACTTACACACAGAGAAATAAGGCAACAAAGACAGAAACTTAGTTATTAAGTAATATCTTTTGTTTTTTTCCTTGTGATTTGTATCTTGTGTCTAGTTTTACTTCCTTGTGTTTCCCTCCTATGTGTTTGTGCAGTTACCCGCAATCTCCACAAAGGACAACTGCGCCTCGCACCGAAGCGCCGCGGGTTTGCACCGACCAAAGGCGAGCAACCTCGCCCACTGGAAGCGAATCTAGAGCGCTGCTAACTTTTCCTCATCAATGGTGGCGATGTAGCTCTGTGACCCACTGACCTCCAGGTGACCCTTTGCTCTCGCTGCAGGATGAGATGTTATGTTGATAAAGTGATGATTTATGATTGGGAGTCCGTGCATTGCGTTGTATTTTGAAACAACATATTCTAACAGCATATTCTATGCTTGCGACTTCCTCTTCTTGGAGCTTTCTGATTGACGGGTATTAATGTTGTTTGGCAGTGGCTGAGACCTGCAGCGTATCTCGAACAAAGTGGAGTGAAGTGTCGGTCCAGGCATGCACCGCGGCTGGACTGGAGCGCCGGCTGTGGAAATGCTCCGATAGACAAGAGAAGGAGCGATTTGCTCCACAGTGCGATTCGCTGGCTGTTCGTGGTGCGTACGCTGTATGTGGAAATTGGGGGCAAGTCTCAGCTGTGCTTTTTCAACCTTTTGTTTGGATTAATTTCATTTGGGACTTTTGAAATGAACTTGTTGTAATATGTATTTTTGTATTTATATTTTTGGACTTTTAAAAAACTGTTTTGACCCTGAACTTTGGCCGTTTGTGTGATTTCTGTGTTTCCTGTTGTTACCTGACTACAAACCAAGATTCCCCTCAGAGATGATAAAGTTGGGAAAAACTGTGTTTCCATCATTTCTCCTCAGTGGTGCTTTAAAAGGAGAAATAAAGTGCTGGTAATGTAATCCCTGTAATCACCTGTTAGTGTGTCACTCGATCAACTAGTTTTTCTAAAAATTGCTCTTGAACCAACTAAAACATATCAGTTTTATAAAAACAAAAACTTTTCAGTATTTCCTTTTTTTTTTTTAATTTAAGGGGTTTTCCTAAAACCAGAGAGGTAAGCTTTGAAGATGTGCTCATAGTTTTTTCTTACAGGGTGAATACTGTTTAGAAAAAAAGATCTGCAGAAAGGAAGGAAGGTCTTGATACCAGAAATAACACAAGTCCTGGGTCAGTGTATGTTAAGGCCAACTGATTTTTAATTTGAAATGAGAGATCAAAAATCAAGAAACACAACTACTGTTTAAAAACAAAACATAGCAGAAACCTGCCCTTGGCCTTTCAGGCGGTTCATATTAAATTAGGAATAAAAAAACTCGAACAATCAACCACTTTCCTTCTTTCAATTTCCAAAAGGAAAAGATATATAAAAAACTTTATCTTTCATCTTACTGTTATTCAATTAAAACTTTTATTTATTCTCGAAAAGGACATTGAGGTGTCCCTCATTTCCAATGTTGTCGAGATTACAAGCACAAGCAAGACTAAACAACCATCAAATACAATCAGTTATAACCAATAGAAATCAATCAAAACAGTAACAATTGAAACAAAGTAACTAGAAACCAAGGTCCTAAACTCTGCAAGAGAGGGTATGACTTCAATCTTGTTATTGTTCTGATGGAAAAAAAGAAGACTAAAGAACAGAACATTGGAACTACATTATCTCATTTTCCAAAAATGAATAAATCTATACAGAACATTTTGTTTTTTATCTTCTTCTTGTGCTCTGATCACAAAGGGAGCACAAAGAACAGTCACATATATGTATAAAAAAGAATGCTACATCATCAGTGTTCTGGTCTTTGATTTTACTTTTTTAATCAAAACACAAAAGTGATGACAACATTTTTTCTTGTATTAATTTCCTTTAAGCCAGGTACACACGGTGCAGAATGTCATCTCACACTGTACGACTGAATCTCTTACAGTGCATGACCATCGCGCACGAGTTGTGTGCTCACACTGTACGAGTGAAGTCGGGTCAGACTGTGACAGAAACCCAAAGAGTTTCCTTTTTAGAAAGTCTCACACATTCAGTGTGAAGTGTTTTCAGTCATATTCTCTCTCTCCCCTGCTTTCTCTTGCTCTCTCTCTCCCTCTCCCGTTACCTCTCTCTGTCCCACACACAAATATTATCACCATCTGCATCAGCTGAAGATCAGCGGTTAGGAATATTTCATGTTCATTTATTTCCTTTATCAAAGCGGGAGTGCATCAGAAAGTCATTCTAGCTGTTGTCATGGTAATTTAGGATGTTGACTGACAGCTTACAAAGGAAAACAATCCCCAAAAGTTGTTTATTCTGCTCGCATTTCTGCTCTCACTGTGAAGTGTCTGGAGTCATTAAAGCTCGAGTATGTAACATCTGATGAGAACAATGCAGAATCAACTCTACTCCCCCTCCTTTCCTGTTCTTCTCTGTGTTTGAGCTCCGTAGCTCTTCCCCTCTTCTCACATACCTCCTCACAAATGTGCATGTCCACTGAATCAAATACTGACCGCAGCAAAGCTCTCGTGATTTTGCGCCGCTTTTCCACTGAAATCAATGGCCAGATCACAGGCAAGGAAACACCTCATCTCAGCATTATCAAATTCTACATAGGACCAAACACCGCTGGCAACTCCGCCATTGTATCAACTTCTCACTGAGCTGAGAGGTGGAAGCACACCTACTACAGCGGCCAGTAGGAATGCTCCCTCTGACCTGAGCCTTGATTGCTAGCTTCCTCATTGGCTGGAGCATCGTCCCTTGCTGGTTTTCCTTAAGTGAGAATCCAGCACGCAGAGGCGTTGCAGAAGTGTGTTATTTTGTTAGATGGCTTCAATAACAAGACCCTGACGGGTTGTGTTGTTTTTGTGGGCATATGATACTAAAAATAAATCGCTTACTGCTGCTTTAACCCAAAATATCAAACATGCAAGAAATCCTTCCAACCAGTCGGGAGCAGGTTGTCTGGTCGGCTGTCATACCCCCCTGTACACAGCACAACAAACGACGCCTGATCCAACTGAAGTCTGCCCGACTTCAGAGTGAGTTGTGCAACTCAGAATTCATGGCTGAATTGCAGGAAAATCGCAGTGTACACCTGGCTTTAGAGGGAAAAAAGGAATAGAAGTGGAAAACAAAACAGTTCATTTTTGTTTTCTGTTTTTTGATTTCTAATTTAATATGAACTTCCTGAAGAGCCAAGGGCAGGTTTTATATGTTTTGTTTATATATTTTTTCAACAGTTATTGTAATTGTAATTGAAATTAAACCCTTGACACTGTCAAAACTGCACAAAAGCACTGACACCAAAATGTTGCCAATATTTTTGTGCCTTTTTCAAGTGTGCTGCCAGTGAGGATAGCCGCATTTAAAATTTTCTATCTCTAATTTCCCTCATAAAACAGTTGAAGCAACCTTTATAAACGGACCATCCTTGTTGTCTCTCTTTCACTCGAGGAAGTTTTGGGTTCACATATGACTACAGATCTGTAGTTTTCATGTCTTTTTTGAGATGTGGTCATCTATTGGCAGTCACTAAAACACTGGAGTTTGTTTCATTAGAAATGTGATGATAAAGACTAAAAGGATTGAACATTTTATTCAGAAAGCTGCTGACTAAACATCTTACTGAGTGCGTGCGATCTTCAGCGATTATCTTGTGACTTCCAGTTTTTTCCTTTGGGTGCTGCTCCCATGTTAATTCATTTGCATATTAATTGAACATTTCTTTATTTACACTCAAGCAAACTGATCTTTATTTCATTAGAACACCAAAAATAAGCACCACCCCTGCTGCTGCTCTGTCAGAATTCTATCTTCATTCAAGTGTGAACGGCAGCGTCACAAAGTGCCACTTAGTGTCACCTTGGATGATTATCTTGACTCCCATTGTCCTGACATGCAGCACTCAGAAAGGCTTGTTCACATCAAACTACATTTGCAAGAAAAAAAAATCAGAGATCAGACAGAAATAACATCCTGTGACCCTTATTCTGCTGTGGATTTAAGGTTAATACTGTACAAATCCATCTGATCAGACTAGAGTTGTCATAAAGGTTTGGCCTGGCTTATAAAGTTCATGCTGAGTTTTGAATAAAATCATGGATAATTGTGGGGATTAGTCCATCATGTATCATTGAGGCATTATTATTCAAATATATTCACCCTTGGAAGTCTAGCATTTATCATTTTCTTCCTTCCCTTCCTCCTTAACAACCAGCATGCCTCACTAAACAGAGTCACAGAGGATTAGGAAGCTAAGTCAGGGTCACACTTGTGTTGATAGAAATAGCCTGATTAAAAGACTGCGCTGGGATTCAGCCAATAACGTTTTGCATCATCCATATCACGATTATGTCCACTCACACGACAGCCTTTGTCTTAAATAGCAGCACAAAAGCATATCCTTTTATAGTCCTCGCCCTATTGTTGGCAGGGGGGTGGAGATGACACCTGCGGACAGTGGATAAAGGGGCCTGACCTTTAATGGGACACCTCTACGTGCACTGAGCTGGATCCCTCTGTTTTATCAGCCCTCTGAAAGCTTCTTAGAATGGCGCCAAAGAAGAAGGAAGAGCCGAAACCTGCTGCACCTGCAACCCCTAAACCCCCTGAGCCCGAGCGCCCAAAGACCCCGGACTTTGACCCTACAACAGTGACGGTAAATTAGAAAAAAAAAAAAATCCTTATATTAATGCAGACAAAGTTTAGAAGTTGATCTAATCTATGAAATGACCAATATGTATCACTTCCAAATTAGGATATTCAAGCATTACGTTGCTTGATACTTTGCTATTTTTTTTGCATAAACTGTAATTATTATCTTATGGTCTCATTAATGAGGTGTTTTCTCTCAAACGCTCAACAGTGATCCTCAAGTTGCGGTTTAAAGAGCATCAGAGACCCCATGTGACATAATCTTGGCATTGCAACCAAAACAGGAGGAGCTGGAATGGTTTATTTTCACTCTTTAATAAGCTTTAAAAAACACTTACAACAGCAAAGACCTTTGAACTTTATGTCAGAGGTTCGGTTCAGAGGCAAACAAGCTGATACCAGCCCACATCATGGAAAGATCTGCTGACTTGGCCCCCGTCTCATCAGGGAGAATATTTTCCTGCCATGTTACAATGGAGCGCGGACAAAGCCACAAAATATGATTTTCATTATGTCTGTGAATAGCAGACCACCCGCATCATTCCTCTGCGGGCAGAAAAAAAAAGTGGGTGGAAAAAGCCAGGGGGAAGAAAAATAGAGATAATTACATCCATGGCCATCCATCTTTAGACATGCTTAGATAAGTGTTTGGATAATATTTGTACAAAGCTTCACAGAGGCGCTGGGGTTCAGACACTGCGGGCTGTATTAGAGGAAAATAGAATATTTGCTGAACATTGTGCTGTTACATGTTTTCTTGTACTCTTATATGTTTTATGTGGCTTTTATGTTTCTTATGCTCCCCATATTTTTGCACACTGAATCGCCCTTACTGGGGACAAATAAAGTTCTTGACTGATTGAATATATACTTAGAGCAAGCATTGCTAAATTGGTCATGGATATCCTGAATATCATTTATAGTCAGGAAATGACACATTAAAGCTCCTGTAGGAAACTTTCCACATGTGTCAATTTTGGCGACCCCTGCTGACATCATGCTGTTTTTTAAGCCTCATATGGTGTAAAATAAATTTTACACTCGGGGTGATCATGGCCAAAAGTGGCATCATACATAATGACAATAAAAATAGTATGCATTCATATTTTTTCCCACTTCATACATTTTTTAATCAAGATCAGCCCTGATCATAATCATTAATTAATTAAAATAAAATAATCTTTATTGTAATTTAACCCTTTAAATGCCAGTTTAAGTGCAAAACTCTGATGTTTGTAATCTAAAAACATCACAAATAAAATTATTTTATATATAACATGCACATGAGATCTCCTTGAAGGAGGTTATCCCAGCCTTGAATGTGTTAATAATGAGAAACAACTTTGATTTTTAGGCATTATTATTATTATGATGTAAATTTATGGTAAAAAAAACAAACAAACAAAAAAACGCTACACTCTGTGTGTTTGTTACAAAAAATGGACATCATACATATATAGCAATCTACATTGCAAATCTATTTGTTTTTTGCATTCACTTTTTAAATCAACAGCTAACCTTGTTTTAATTGTTGAGTGTCTGACTATGCTGCTGCTTTCTGTGCTTTTTAATTGCCCTTTAGGGAACAAAAAAAATGTTTTGAATTGATTTGATCATAAAACACTTGTTGATCTGTTTTATGAAATTTAACCCTTTATATATGACTTTAAGTGCAAAGCCCTAATGTTTGTAATGTTACAAAGATTGAAAATGAAAAAAGCATGCAAATGTGATTTTCTGAAGTTGATTATCACAGCTTTGATTATGTTAATAATGAGAAACAACGTAGATTTTATTTTATTTTATTTTATTTATTTATCTATTTTTTGCATCAATGTAATTTTTGGAAAATTTAAGATTGAATGAAAATTTTACACTCCCTGTGTTTGTGACCGAAAATGGACATCCTACGTAAATAATAAATTTTTTTTTGCAATCAGTTTTTAATCAACAGCTAAACCTGATCATAAATAACAATTATTGATTCATATTAAGGAATTTAACCCTTTAGATACCAGTTTAAGTCCAACAACCACCAATGTTTGTAATGTAAAAAACACAAAACATTTAATATTTTTCATATACTTCATGCAAACTGTACTTCCCTGAAGGAGATTATCACAGCCTTAATTATGTTTTTAATGAGCAACATCTTAGATTTTAATGCATTTTTAAATGCATTTTATTTTAATTTTCTTTAGATTTTACAGTTTTAGTAAATAGTTAGACTGTGTGGTGTTCGAGGCCACAAATGGATGCCAAAATAAACATTTCTGTAATTAAGAAACAAAACAAAAAGTGTGTTTTTTTCTATCATACATAAAAGAAGATTTTCTTGAAGGGGACTATCACTGCCTTGAATATGTTAATAAATAGCCGACATAAATCTCATTTATGTAGAAAGATCTGACTTTTTAACTTCTAAAGCTTCTGCACAGATACACATTTAAAATTACTTTTTTCCTTTCTTTTTTCCTTTAAAAAAATGAATGAAACCTGTTGTGCATATTTTGGCTAAATTACAATCTTACCAATGTCATAGAACTAAATAAACTTTCTCTGGAGGCAGAGGTGAAACTTTTTGATCCTCCACATGTTGTGTAAAGATTTGGGCTTGGCCGCAGATATTTATCTAATCAGCCAATCACAGGGCAGCAACCAGTGCCTTTAAGCACTAGATGTGCTCAAGATAATCTGTTACATTTCAAACCAAGCAGATTAGAAGTTTGTGAAACAGCCCAGCCCAGCAGGTGCCAACAACCATGATACGTTCAAAAACACTTCATTCACCATTCTTCCCAATTCTGATGCTCAGTTTGAACTTTAGTACTCAAGCTTACACAGCTTTGCCAGCTTAGGCTTGGCTTGCTGAAGCTAACATAGCTACACTGGCTGCGTAGCAATGTTATCTTCGTAGCTAATGTAGCTACATTAGTATTAACAATGATGGCTAAGGCTCACATTGCTAAAGCTAACAAAGCTACATTGGCTGCACAGCAACATTACCTTCATAGCTAATTTAGCTATATTAGTATCACGATTGCTACAACTAAGGAAGCATTGGCTATGTAGCTTATATAGCTAACATAGCTCTTTAGCTTTAGCCCTAGCTATGTCGTAGTTTATGCAGGAAACAGTAGTCATCTGCCAGCCATGATCAGCTGACAGCCAGCTGATCCCAATTATACCCTCGGTGTATGTAAATATGACATACTTCTCACTAATCCCTGCTTGGATTAATGCTGATGCACCACACTGCTGCTGCTGGCAAAGCTTAACCTCCTCCACCCCAGCCTTCTCCTTTATTTCATAAAGCTTGTTGCTGCCTCATATTGAAATTCATGCTACTGTGTATTAATTGCTTTTCAACTAATTGTTTTGTATTCAGTACACATACCATTAATGTATCCATCTACTGTATATGAAGGTTTCTGACCAATTGTCCCTGGAAAGTCAAAGCATGCTGCTTCACTAACCCAGGGAGCATCTTTTGAGAAGAGCCTTCTCTGCCAAGTAAAATCTTAGATCCAGTTTGCAATAATATGGTCAAATGTATGGCGACAATGTCCCTGACTAACCTTACAAAGCAGATGGATATGCCCATTTCCTTGTTTCTCACTGGCGAATACATCTTACAAAGCAAGGCGGTTAGAAAGGGACAGGACCAATCAGCGACAAGAGGCAGTACTTTCAGGTGCGGCCGAGTCGTGACGTAAGCAAGCAGCAACAAAAAGCCAGTACAATTATAACGGAAGAGCTTAGCGTGAAAGCTGCTAGAGCGCCAGTTTTATCAGAACTTGATGATATTTCTTTGTTAAAAGAAGAACAAAGAACAGCAGTGAGTTGTTTTCTTTTCAAAAACAAAAAAAGTTGAGCACTGACATGTCTATAGTCGTCATGTTTTGTGTTATTCCTGGGTAGCTGCGCACGCGCACCTCGGTTGCGGCTACTTCACGTGTTTTGTTGCTCTGATTGGCCCGACAAGATGCGACAGACAGAACATTCACCCAATCACCCTCTGAGTTTTTTTCAAATCCTCTGCCCTTTCCTTAACGCTCAGTATTGAAGGTTTCCCAGATGGATGTGTGAAACAAATGCATCTGGTGTGTCAGGTTATCCCTGACTAAAATACACTAGATGCTTCTTAAAACTACCTCTAAATGCTTTAACTGTATCTTAACTTTGTCAGTTTCTAAACAGCTGATGGTGCTGTGTTATTCATTTTCTTCCTTGATTTTAGTAAAGTATGGCAAATTTCATCGTACAGTGCACTCTGAGGCAATAGAACTTAAAAATATGAAATTCTAGTAAAAAACACCAACATTGAGACTTGAAACAAAGAGGAGACAATCATGCTTTGTCTTTTGTTTTAAAGTATCTGAATTTTGAATCTAAAACTGAATGTTAATCTAAAAAAAAAGAAAAAAGAAAAAACGTGGTTTTGTGTGTTTAACTATTCATGATCCCTACGAGGCAAATTCAGCACTGTGGTGGTGTTTATTGCCCTTTAAATTCCTTTCTCCTTATTGCATCTAAAAATATCCAAATGAATCTGACAGTAGCAGACAAAAGGCATACTGAAAGAAGAGGCTGTTACACCCAAGGTCACTATAAACAATACACTATAATAGAAACAGATGCTGACTGTAACCTGATCATTGATGTGATTTGGCTTTCAGTCCTGTTAACTGGCCTTATTTAATTCTCTTGTTGTCTTTGTGTTTTATCTCAGCTTGAATTCACCCCGGAGCAGATTGAGGGTAAGGTTATTGTTACAGTTGTCATGCGTGTTGCATGGACTGTCAGCTATTTTTAGCATGAGTGGGTGGATGGTTTGTGTGACTGCACTGCCCATTAGTGTGTGAGAAATGATCTGCAACAGCTGATGATACAACGACTGGGTTATGATATCATAATAAAGTAAACACATCCATCTTGGTTGATCCCTTTCAAAGGAGATCAAGGCGAGTGCCAATCAAAAAAAAAATTAAAAAATGAATACCACAGCCATTTTAGCCTTTTTGGATGCTTTAGTCTTTGCTACATCTTAATGGATTTTTCTGCATGCACTCTTTGATAACATAAGCTGAATATAAATTAAGAGGAATGCACTTCCTCCTCTTTTTAGACTTCAAAGATGCCTTCCAGCTTTTTGACAGGACACCGGCTTGTGAGATGAAAATCACTTATGCCCAATGTGGAGATCTGATCAGAGCTTTGGGCCAGAATCCCACCAACACAGAGATTATGTACGTCCTTGGAAAGCCCAAGCCTGAAGGTGGGTCACTTTGCACAATCGATTTGATGTATTACCTGCTGTGGGTAAGTTAATACTTAAAAACCAGGGCAGGAATCAAGCTCTGTCCATGTTACTTTTAGTAAAAAACACTGCCCTTTTCCTCAGACATGCAGACCAAAATGCTCGACTTTGACCAGTTTCTGCCCATTCACCAACACATCTGCAAGGCTAAGGACCGCGGAACATATGAGGACTTTGTGGAGGGTTTGAGGGTTTTTGACAAGGAGGGAAACGGCACAGTCATGGGGGCTGAACTCAGGCATGTTCTGGCAACGCTGGGTGAGTTAATCAGGCTTCCTGCAGGATTTTCCACAGGCTGTTTTGCAAAATGAAAGCTAACGTATCTCCTAATTGGTTCCTTAATCAGGAGAGAAGATGAGGGAGGATGAGGTGGAGCAGCTCATGCAAAACCAAGAGGATGCAAACGGATGCATTAATTATGAAGCATTTGTAAAGTACATTATGGCTTCTTAAAAAGGTTCCTCATTGTCATTCTGGAGCGACATCCCCCTGCGTTTTAAAATCAATGAAGGAGTAATGAGTTTGTGTCTGCTTTACTGCCTTGACCACAGCAGATCTTCACAAGCTTCTCCAAATGCCATCCTGTACATTTCTCATCACTGTGTGCATCAGATTGATCTGTGATTCATCAATATTTCACCATGTTTTTCTAACAAACCATGTGCTAATGCTGTGCACATATTGGATGTTATCCCTGTTTAAATTATGGATCATGGTAAATAAATAAAATCATCCAGTGATGTGTTTAGTCTTTCAATCACTGCTCCCAAGCAGTGGTTTATTCACTTTTTGTTGTTGATTTTGAAGGAGATAGCATGCATCATAATGTAATAGACACAGAGAATAGAGCTGTATACACAATTACACACCAGTACGCACCATTTTGTATCACTAAAAATATATAATACAATTGTCCATTTTTGGCAGCATAAGTTCACTCTGTAAAAGCACCCTTAAGAAAATCCCCAAACCCCTGATTAGCAAGCCCCTCACTCTTGGTGGTTTTTCCACTTTTTGGTATAAGCTCAAATCATTTTAACTCTTTTTTCCCCATGAGCTATCATGCCTGGCACCTATTACTTTTTTGTATCACCTCTGGTAAGAATCTAAGTGAGCTGGGTTGATGCCAAAATGTGATGAGAAGATACTGCCCACCACTGACTGGTCAGAGAGTACTGCTATTGTTACTAGGAGAGTCATAAGTAGGATATCAGACGTGGGAATCAAATCTGAGGTTTTGTCTCTTTTGTGCCCAAAAAAAGTTTCAAGGAAGGATTCATGGGATGTTCTTAAACCGCTGAATTAATCTCATCTGCATTCTTAAGTTGACTAACGGGAGATCTGTAATAGTAGATCAATTTTTTTTCAAATACTGTCAGAAGTCCCGCCCCTCCTTGAAGCATATTTATATGATTAACTTGATTGTTTTGTAATAACACAGCATGTAGCTGTTAACTGTCAATGACGGCAGTGATATCAGTTAACAGCAGACTGTACTGAGAGCTGCTCTGGGATTTTATATTGTTGTAGCGTTAGAGGGGATGGGATATTTCACTTAGCACCCTGTTACATTATGGGGTCCTACATTTTGCCCTGACCAAAGTGAACCTAGCAATTAAAGGATGAAATACTTTCTAATGGCCTACATCCAAAATTCAGTCACACATAAATCTCATTAACAGACACGCCCACATCATCCTGGAGCAGATTTTATTGCCTCATTTTTTATGATTTTGGAGGGTAATTTTAGAAACTTAGAGATGTCTTCTTTGACTGAAATTTGATTTAGGGGTTCATAGCACAGTGACCTGTCATACAACAAACCTAAATACAGATTCCTTTTCACTTTACAGGGTCTTTAAATGGGTGTGTTTAAAGTTTTACTTTTTGTAACAATGGAAAATTTCTCCCCAGATTTTCCTGTGTACACTGTATCTTTCAGTAGTATATTGTCTTTCTGTTTGCAACTGTCTTTGAAACAAAACCTAAAAGCTACAGACAAAGAACCAGGTACAGCATCACAATGGTGTCTTATATTATTGGTGAGCCGGACGCCACTGCAGTTTCATACAGTTGTGCTGATATCCCCTGGTATTATATCAGAGTATTTACTGTAATGGTAAACAAAGTACCTGGATCAGTGTAAGCTTGAATAAGTTCTATCCACAGTTTAAACTGTTAAGCATTAGGCCTGTCTGGTTTTGTAACTGTAGAGGATTCTAATTTATCGTCTAAAGGATGTGTTGTAATTCTTCTTTTGAGCCAGCAGAGGGAGCTGTTGTCTAAATAATGTCTCCAATCTTTTTTGCAAAATTCTTTTAAACAGCAGACAAAAAGTGATACTATGATTTGAGCCCTTGAATGAACACATGGTGAATTTGAACTTAGACTTTTATTTCTTTTTTACTCCATTCACACTCTGAATGAATCTGTATCCTCCAACTAAATAATTACCAACCCAATTACAGTCTTTTAATCAGCTTAAAAAACAGAAATGTGGATCGATTTTTATTTAAAACCACAAAACACAGGTCTTTCTAGTTATTAGTGGACCATTGTTTATACAGCTTCTAGAAACATCTTTGTGAACCTTCTGGCATTATTGAAACATTATTTCTAATGATTCACAGCTGAATGAACCTTCAAGTGTTAGCCTTTAAGTGGCTGAAATTGAATCTGTTTTGCTTTAAACTCTGACAGTGGAGCTCAAGTTTTCACAGGATCCTTTTTAAGTTTTCGCATCTGATTCTCTATTACAAAACCTGGCATGCCAGATGGTTGTGTTTCACACATCCATCCGGGAAACCTTTCATACACAGCATTTGGGAAAAGGCAGAGGGTTTGAAAAACACTCAGAGGGTGATTGAATGAACGTTCTGTCTTCTGACGTCTGTCTTGTCTTTACGAGCCAATCAGAGCAACAAAATGTGACGTAGCCTCTACCAGGGAGTAGACACCATACAGAACTGCATAACTTGAACCATGGCGACTGTAGACATGTCAGTACATGACTTTTGAAAAGAAAACAACTCACTGCTGTTCTTTGTTCTTCTTTTAATGAAGAAATGTCGTCAAGTTCTGATAAAACTTATGCTTTAGCAGCATCCACGCTAATCTCTTCCGCCATATCTGCACCAGCCTCTTGTCGCTGCTTGCTTGCATCACGACTCTGCCGCGCACAAAAGTACTGCCCCTCGTCGCTGATTGGTCCTGTCACTTTCTAACCGGGTCCAAACGGATCAGACGGGATTTTTGCAAGATGGATTCACCAGTGAGATAAACAGAAACAGGCATCTCCATCTGCTTTACAAGGTTTCTATTAGATAACTTAAAGTAAATTAAAACTATTAGCAGTGACTTGGTGGCTTCCTCTAACACCTTATTGAAACACACTTTATGGTAATTAGATTGTAAATAAATGTGTGAAATTATTGCAGTGTCATTGTTAGCCTCGTCTTTTTAAAGCAGAAATTTGATGCAACATTATTTAAAAGCTGAAACTTGTACTTATGCAAACTAGGCTTGAGGGTTTGAACAGATTGCCTTGAAGGGGGATGACTTGCCCAAATTTAAATATAGCATTAACTTCCTCACAAACAGCTTTTTCAAAGCACCTCTCCCTCTCTGCTGTGTCTGACCTTCATGCTATCTGATCTTCGTCTCATCTCTAAGCTCCAGAATCTGACCATAGATTTACACTTATGTTGCTCCATTAGTTTTCCTCTGGACCTCTGGTGTGGACCAAATGTATTTTTGAAAACGATTTAGCATAGAGACTGTATCATAATGGACTCATTCTCTTAATGTGAGTGCAGGTAAATAGCAATGCAGCTCTTATTAAAGCACACTTAAATTGTACTCAGCCTCAGCTCCCTCAGGCCAAACCTTTTGGAGGGAACATCACACTCTAAGAAGATGTTCTCATTAGATATCCTTGTGTTTAACTTGATTTATTTGATCAATTGGGCTGGTATATTCAGTCAAAGTATACAATTTATTAGCAAAAGGTTTGATCTATACTATATTATTCTAAAAGGACTCCACTGACTCATCACTTTATATCACAGACAATATGGGGCCTGCTGGAAACAGATCACCGCTCCTCCTGCACACTCTCCGGTCAACCAGTCATCCAGCCTGTCTGCTCCGACATCTCTGATTATCGATGATTCCATAATCAGACGGATAAAATCAATATCAGCGATGACGTACTGCTTCCTCGGTGCCAAGGTTTTGGATTTGGTCCAACAAATCCCCACTCTTGTGAGTAAACATCCTCATGCAAAAAAATTTTTTAATCCACATTGGCACAAATGACACTGCCAATCAGAAGCAAAGAAAATTAAGAACAAAGGACAGGTCCAACCCCTGGTTCTCCACTGAACTATCAGTGATGTTCAGGGAATTAGACAAGGCTTGTCTCTGGCTAGACACTCCGGCAGAGCAGGTGATTGGCTTACTTTTAGACAACTCAGAAACAAATGTACATCCTCACTGCGAAAAGAAAAAGCAAATTATCATATGAAATAATGTTGAGCACCTCTTCAAATCCATCAAAATTCTGGAAAGCAGTTAAAACAAGTAAAAATAAGTCCTCCAATACAATTCCTACATTAAAAAAAGACTGCTTAATAGACAAAACTACTGAAATCTGCCTTGCCTTCAATGAACACTTTGCTGCTGCTGGGAATCAATTTGACATGAAATACTCAGGATCCTCTGTTAGTAGTCAGCCTCTCACTCATGCTAAACCAGTAAACAGTACCTCTATGTTCACACTGCAGGCCCTCTCATCCTCTGGTGTGAGGGAGGCTCTTTCAGCTATTGATCATAGGAAAGCAAAAGGAGAGGACAATCTTGAACCATACTTTCAAAGCTCTGTGCACTTCTCATTGCTGAAAAAGTCACTTATCTGTTCAATCTCTCCATTATTACTGGAGTTGTCCCTCAGGTCTGGAAAACTGCTCATGTTGTTCCTTTACACAAAGGTGGTGATAGAAATAGTTGTGATAATTATCGACCAATCTCAAAACTGTCCTGTCTTGCAAAAATCCTGGAGTCATTAATCAGTATTCTGCTCAGATCATTCCTCTCAACAAACTGTATTTCACACCAGTCCGGTTTCAGAGCCAAGCACAGCACTGTGTCTGCCACTACATTAGTTATTAACAATACTGTGTCTGCCATTGATAAAGGGAAATCCTATGCTGCTCTGTTTGTTGACACTGTTGATCATACTGTTCTTCTGCAGAGTTTAAGTGATGTTGCCTTTGATGACGTCTTTAAAACTGTTTCATGACTGTCTGTCAAACAGGCAACAGTATGAGAGTTTAAGAAATGTTCGCTCTCCATATTTACCTCTATCAAAGGGGGTCCCTCAAGGTTCAGTCTTGGGCCCCGTACTCTTCACTATCTATATCAATGACATTACATCTGTTTTATCACACTGTAATACTCACCTTTATGCTGATGACAGTTCTTTACTGCTTTGCTAACACAGCACAACTCGCCACTGGCTTACTAAAGTAAGAGCTTCACAAATTGCAAACTGCACTCTTTAATCTGAAATTAATTATGAACCCAGATAAATCTAAATACATGCTTTTCACTCGATCCAGAGATCCTGCTGACAGTACTTCACACATTACAACTCTGGAAGGTCACAATATAAAAAAAAGAGTCACTCAGTATAAATATCTCTGTAACTGGCTGGATCAACAATTCACATTTAAATCTCACATAAATTCACTTGTTATGAAATTAAGACAGAAATTAGGATATTTACACAGACACAGAACTAATTTCCCTATGACCTGTAGAAAACAAGTTATTGAAGACACTTTTTTTACCGGTTTTAGAATGTATGGAGATGTGATCTACAGGCATGCTATAGCTAGCTCGCTTAAACCACTAGACTCAGTAAATCATTCCACCCTAAGATTCAATACTGGTGACAGTGACTCAACTCACCTGCATCCTGTATGACAACGTGGGCTGGCCCTCACTATCAGTCAGACGAGACAGGCATTGGTTACTTTTTATTTATAAAGCTCTGTCTGGACATCTGCCGTTATACCTCACCTCTTTATTGAACGTGTCCACTAGCCATGATCAAACTTGTTCAAGTGACTGGATAATGCTTGATGTTCCAAGAATAAACATAAAAATTGGAGAAACATCTTTCAGCTTTTGTGCAGCCCACAGCTGGAATACTGTACAGCAAACACTAAAACTAAGCTCAGTTATTAACATAGGACAGTTTCAAAACATGATAAGGGACTACTATGTACATGTTTGTAACTGTTTTAGACTGTGCTCCACTTCCTGTGCCTACTCTTAAGTATCTATGTCTATTTGCATTTGTGTTTCTTTCTCCTTGCTTACTTATTGTCTTGCATTTTTTGTTTTTATGTACTCTCGACGTCATTGCAAATGAGAGCACGCTCTCAATGGCATCTCGAGATTAAATAAAGGTTGAATGAATGAAAAAGCAGCCCCAGATCATCACACTACCACCACCATGTCTGACTGTTGGTATGATGCTCATTTGTTATGAAAGGCTGTTTGTTTTACACCACATGTAATGTTGTAAAAGTTCTACTTGTGTCTTATCATTCCACAGAATATTTCCCATTAAAGTCTTAGGGATCATCAGGATGTCTTTTGGCAAATTTTTGATCAGCTGGTTTTGGCCTCGGAGCTCTCCCATGGATGCCATTGTTGCCCAGTCTGTTATTGTTGAGTCATGAACACTGACCTTAACTAA
This sequence comes from Cheilinus undulatus, assembly GCF_018320785.1. NCBI lineage: Eukaryota > Metazoa > Chordata > Actinopteri > Labriformes > Labridae > Cheilinus > Cheilinus undulatus. The sequence continues at coordinate 24,954,005 of NC_054877.1, forward strand.
GTCAACTGGGGCCTGCAGGTCTTTAGATGTTGTTCTGGGTTCTTTTGTGACCTCCTGGATGAGTCATCGTTGTACTCTTGGGGTCATTTCGGTTGGCTGACTACTCCTGAGAAGGTTCAGCACTGTTCCAAGTTTTCTCCATTTGTGGACAATGGCTCTCGCTGAGATTGGCTGGAGTTCTAAGGCCTTAGAAATGGCTTTGCAACACTTTCCAGACTGATAGATGCCAATGACTTTGTTCTTGAGTTTCTTTAGATTATGACATTACCATATTGCTTTTTGAGATCTTTTGGCCTACTTTACTTTGTCACAAAGGATCTATTGAAGTGATTTCTTAATTTGACAGGTATAACAGTAATCAGGTCTGGGTGTGGCTGGTGAAACTTGGGTGTTATTTTTCTCATAGGGCCACATAGATTTGGATGGCCTTTTTCCCTTAAAGGAAATCTAAAAACTGCATTTGTGGGCAATGTGCAAAACAATAAAAAAAAACAGGAGGGAGGCACTGAAATGTAGTGAGGTACTGTGTTAACAGAGAGTGGTTTTCTAAAGTGTTCCCAAGCCTACATTTAAATAATCATCGCAGAGTGATAAGAGTTGTTAATGCAATGCCGCTTATGGGGTCACAGGCCACAGGCATTTGTTAGTTTTCAGCCTTACCTCTTACTTGCAGAGATTTCTCCAGATTCCCTGAGTGTTTTGCACATGTTATGCACTGTAGATAGTAAAATCTCTAAATTGTTTTTGATTGCATGTTAAGGAATGTTGTTCATAAACTGTTAGACTTCAGAACCTTGAGCCATTGTTGACCGTGAATAGCTACACCTTTAGGGAGTGTTCTTTTTATACCAAGTGCAATATTGTGACTTGGTAAAGCTCCACTAGAGGACATAAAACAGATTATTTCAGTGGAACATTTAGCTTAAAATTTAGCTTAACATCTGGGATTGTCCCCGCTCACAGTAAATATTTGAGAAATCATTTCAAATCCACTTGTGTTTTTCTCCATACACAATGATTTATAGTCATCATAGCATTATAAATGGTTGTAACCATGAAGCATCATTATGACTGTGACTGGAGCCTCAGGCTCACATGCTAGTCATTTACTCCTGAGGTAATGACTGGTGAATGCAGTTTAATGTAGGCACAGAAAGCTCAAGGCAAACCATCCACATAACATGAAGACGTGTGTCTAGCCTCAGGCAGTGCTACGCTCCAGAACATCACATCAGTCTGCCTTTCATACTGTTATCAGGCATCAAAAGCATTAATTGCCACAACAAGCCGTTATTAGGCTGCATCAGAGTCTGGCCTCATTGTTTGGGGATGTATAACTCCTAAAGTCCGGAGGGTTCTGAGCCTAGGCAGCCGTTTCTGCTCCACTTCACTCCAGTTGAGCCTGAAATGAAGAAAAACTGTCTCTACATTCATATTGCATAACATCCTCCTAGGGCATCTTCACTTTCATCACTGCTAACTATGTTTACAAGTAAAACAATTAGATGCCACAGTGTCAGTGAAGCTGCATTAGTCAGCTTTATCATAAGAATAATTATTTGATTAGGTTATGACAAGACAGCTACATTTATTTCACACAATAAACTCAGCAGATCCCATTAGTGAAATGTGCAGCTAATGCCAGTTTGCTGAATGTATCTGTAGATACATAATGCATCTTGTGTTCTGTCAGCGCTGATTAATGTTGTTTACAAGCTTTCGAGAAAAAAAAAAACAGACCTGAAACATAAAAAGACAGAAACTAAAATAAGAGCACAATAGATTTTTATTCAAATGAACATTTTCTTCACAAATGTGCATGTACAAATGTTTTTCAGTAACACAATGAAATTTGATTTACGGTGACATTAGCTTCCTTTTCACATAAAGATGCAGTTCATTTTGTTGTAAGGCAACATAGGTGGTTTGTTTCCCATAGAATCAGTTGGTCTGATGTATTCAGGTACAGTAATAGTTAACAACTCTGATGCCAGACTGCTTTGAATACATTAAACAGTGTTCATTAAATAGCGTACAAATTAACCATGAACACAATTTGGTCATCAAAGTGCAGTGACAGCTTTAGAAATAGGCTGCCAAAAACTAGAGATGCTGGTAAACATGGTTTGTCTCTTTGGTGAGTTTGAGTTAATGATGTGTTTTTTTTTATTATTTTGTATGAAAATATTTCACATCTATTGGATTGTGTTCTACTATGTTTACATGACACGACAGCGTCGTGGAGAAAAGCACTGTTACCGCTGCTGAAGCTGTGAGGCTGATTTCAGAGATAGTTAAATGAAAAGGATCAAATATTTATAGAAATAACCCTCAAGGTGATCAACATTGGAAATATGTCAGACCAAAAGAACAGCTGATCAATACTTGCTTAAAAATGGTCACAGAAATTCAGTATATTAACTTTAAACCCAACCCTAGATCCAGTGGATTTTATACATGTCAACATAATCACATATTTCAACAAATGATAGCAAACCAGCACAAAAAAAGAATAAAATAAAGCAACAGAAAACAGATATGTTTTCAAACAGGTCACTCGACGACATGGAAAGGAAGCTTTCTGGATGAAAGGTAGCTGAGAAGATCAAAACTTCAACCGTTTTCTGCAACTTCAAAAATTCGAGCGAGAGGTGTAGATGCAAGCAGCAGATCTCAGATGCCCCTTTTGCAGACTACTACAGTATTACCACCACCGTCTAGGGTTGGGATTTTTTTTCTTTCTGATACCAGTGCTAAATCAGTACTTTTTATACAGTGCCAGTGCCTGACGGTGCCTGAATCGAAACTTTTTAGATAGAAAAAGTGTGTCGAACATCAGTGGGAGAACAAAAGCTGTCTGGGTAGTGTAAATGATTCATTTTTATAAGATGCCATTCAAACATGGGATAAGAAAAAGAAAATTGTGTGACTTCTGTACATTTTTCTTGCCGTCATTTGGGGTGGCAGGGGGTCGTATTGGGGTGGTTGGATATCAAAATGAAGAATTGATACCTCTGTCGGTACCTGATTTCGATACTCATCCCTATCATCAGGATGGAAGTAGCCTGATTTGCAGATACAATGTATTTCCAGTTTTTAATGTTGCTACATGAAGATTGGCCTCATTAGCATTAGCTACATAGGAAAGCTGGTGTAGCTACATAAGCTACGTAGCTGACCACAAAGGTAGTGTAAGCTTTAGCCAGCATAGCTAAAGCTAACATAGCTATGTAAGTAATGCAGTTAATGTAGCAATGTTATCCTTGGCAATGTTAGCTTTAGCTATGTAATCTAATGTAGCTTTGATAGCTTTAGCTTGACTTGCTGGTTAAATTTCATGGGTGAACTTTAACTTTTTTTTTTTTTTTTCGGTTCGCAGACTGATTTATTGGCTATATTAAACATTTTACAATCAGGTTTTCCATGTCTTGTTTTAACTTTTAACTTCTGGTGTCTGAGCCCTAACCTAAGCCCTTACCCTGAATGTAACCAGAAGTTTAATCTGATTCTGTGTTGGAAGTTTTTGCCTACTGCTCAACATGTTGACTCCTAATTAAGTAATGGATGGAAATACACATAAATGTACTGTAGGACAAACAGAACCAGGCTACACTTCTGATGATTTGTAGCCTAACAATAACAAAGACACACAAAGGAGCATCAACATAAGAGACTGGGCTTGTAGCATAATGCATGCTTTTTTGTATCCGATATCATTATCCTTCTCTGTGACTTTGCAGAAAAGACAAGCACTTTAGAGTTTGAGACTGCAGATAGATGCTTGGTGCTCCTGTTTTTGTGTGAGCGGCCTGGGGAGATGAAAGAGTTGGTATTAGAGGAAATTGGTGCCCACTCGTTAAACTTCCTCCCTCTTGAACCAGTGGCTAAGTTGTGATGCTCATTAAAAGAGGGATTTCATAAAGCCAAAATAAATTAATTAACTTCACTGTGCCTGCACTTACCATACATACACATAATAACAAAAATGAAATAAAGAAATGAGTGAGAGTGTTTTGTATCTTATCTCGCCTCCTCTTCCATCAGCCTCAGGGACCTCAAGCACATTAGAGCTAAAATTGCTCTGTACGTTCACACTCTCCAAAACAATACCAGTGAAATAGGAAGCAAAAAGGAATGGTGGAAACGAATACCTGGACCAGAAAGAAAGCTCTGCTTGTACAAAAGAAGAAAACAATGCTTACAATTGTACATAACCGCACGACAAGCTTCACTTTGTATGAAATCACTTATTAAAGAATACTTCTTTGAGGACACATTATAAAGGCTCCACTTGAATGGCTTGTTTTTATAAAAAGTCACCACTTCACATTGACCGAATATGTTCCTTAATGCTATGGGGTGAAGAACACTTGCTAGTTTCACACAAAATTATTTTTCATCCCTCTCAGCGAGAGTCACTACTAAATTTTACACCTTTTTTTGTTGATATTTTACCCAGGTTAACCGTCTCTTTCCCTGAAGCCTCTTTCCTTACTGTCAAAAGCAGCTGCTGAGGCCAAAAAGCAGTTTACTCAAAGAGCATTTTAATATTCCCTACACACAAATGTCTTTTTCTAGCCACATTTTGAGTGAATCTTGGTTGACGTGTCTAATTATACTGCCTGAATTCCTCGTCGCCCACCCACTGAGTAAGAATGAAGCAGATGCTTACAAGTGTGTGAGCTGTTATAAAGTATCCTGCTGCAAATCCAGTGGGATAATCTTAGTTCATTAAAAAGCAGCAGGCATTAAGATGACAACACTGTAAGATCAGACGACGAGACTTACTTTGACAGCTTGATGATGAGGCCAGATGCTCTAATCTCCCGGAAAACTCAGAACCTTCACCTCATGTACCGCATGTTTAAGGAGATGAAACCTCCTGAATCGTTCTTTTTTTCAGTCATTCTTCATGTGCAGCAAAAGGTGCATCTTTTGATGCTATTTTTCCCCACAAGACAACAGAAACATCCCTGGCTTTGTGATCTTGTGCGAGGAATGAGTCCACTCTGTAAATTATTATCCAGAACATAAAGTCTGTTCTTTAAGATGTTGTGTTGGAGATTGTGTGCTTATCCCTCTGGTCACACGGCCGTGGTCTGTTTGATGCTGTGGAAGCTGACCCTGGTTGGAGATGTGGGGATGGACATGGCTCGGGCCACTCGCACCCGCAATGCGTGGTTGTCCTGCCAGCGGTGCCACCGTTTCCTCACTGCAGAACGTACCTGAAATGCACAAATTGAATGTATATTTCAACACATTTTAAAATGTAATTTATTGCCTCTTTTTTGGTAGCAAACAATAGTATTTATCTGTGACAAATTTGTGCAAATAAAAGCCATTACAAACACAGATAAAACCCACTAGTCCTTACAAGAAGAGACCGTAACAGCTCTCTTTGGACCAGAGCTTCCATGATCCAGTGTTCACCAGTTTTAGAGAGTTGTTGCACAAATAATCCAAACTTTCTCTCATTTTAAACCCTCTTTACCTATTTTACTAGACCATGCAAACTTTTGCTGTGCTTTTTAAGTTTTCAGCTTGCTAGATTTGTACATCCTTTGTGCATTTGCTGCAGTCTCAATCCAAAATTTGGGCTTTGGACTTGCAACAAGCAAGACAATGACTCAAACCAGGACACTAAGTCAATCCATCCCAGCACACAGCTGCCTGTAAACAGAGGGAGAAGAAGGCAGGTCTTTTAAGTCGGTGAGTAATTGGGTCCACTCGGCTTCGTTCTGTAAGGATATATCCAAAATAGGCTCAAGATTGATACAGATAAGGGGATTTAAATCAATACAGCACAGCTTGTACTGCAATACTCTGAACAGTAGCTGCCTGCCTTTAACTCCCCTTATTCAGTCGTAAACTCTTCAGCTGACCTGACCAGCAGGGAAACAAAGCAGTCATGGCAGGAGAGGATGAAAACTTTGTAGTAGTGGATGTGTTGGCCTCTTTAAGTCTAACAGTCAGTGATGCAGTTTCAATAATTCGCAGCTGGGCCTCAGACGAACAAGGCTCATCTAATAACCAGTGAGTTAAACTCAAAGTTTATATTGTTCTCAGATTTCCCCAAAACATGTCTGTAAAGTTTGTTTCTGAATAAACACTTTAGTATAAGATTTTTGCACGTCTGAAAACCCCTGGTCTGGGAGATTGATGGCTCAAATCTTAGTTAGGTCCATAAATTTGGATAAAATCCTCTGTAACCTTGTAACATCAGGAGTGCCACACCCATTTCCTGAGAGGGGCGTGTTCAGGGGCGGGGTCAGACAGATCAGTAAAATTTAAAGCTACAGACACAGAATGGCTCATTCTGAGCAGAGCTGAAACAGAAGGGGTTTCAGACATGCAAAAATCTTATACTAGAGTGTTTTTCTCAGCAACAAACTTCACAGACGTGTTTTTTGGGGACATCTGAGAACAATACAGACTTGTCCTAAAAGGGTAAAATATGTCCCCTGTACATAACTGTACTAGCATGGTGACTCAAATCACAATTCCTCATCAAATTAAGCACCTCTCCACCCCCGAGTTTTATTCATATGAAGGCCGGGAGAGGGCACCAAGAGGGTCCTTCATTTCTCACAATTACTGACAAATGAGTAATCAAAGGGCATTAAACATCCTCCACAGCTGGAATTCAAGCAATTTGCTTTCATATTAATTTGAGGAAAATGACAGAGCTCTGTAAGATAAATATTTTGGCCAACATAAAAAGGCCACAGTTGGAACCAAAAGTCCTTTTGCTTTTTCCTCTTTATGTAGGCTAACTGATGCAACTGCTTGAACCTGACACTTTTCAAAACTACAAGATAAGTATAAAACAAAATCATATCTAAACTGATCCAGGAAATTCATCAGGGGTTTTGTGAAGATCCTATATAGAGAAAAACATGACAAATTAATGGAATTCATAAATGACACTGTTAAAGCTGCAGTGACTCACCTCTCCATTTAGAAAGCAGTAAAACACGGACACAAAGAACCCCTGCAGAAAGAGACGCATTCCTGTTAAATCAGGCTGTAAAACAGCATAAAAGTCAGATAGCAGCTTAATTAGACATCAGAGAATTCAGACTAGGAAAGACAAAAAGAATAAAAGAAATTAGGCATTACATTATTTAACTACATTTTGTCATGCCTCATAAAATTTGTATCATTGAAGATCTGCTTTTATCATTTTACACTATTTTTAACTCGAATAAGAAAAAACAAAGGGCCAGAAATGATTCCCTTGTTTCTTCTGACTACTCAAAACAGGAGGCAAGAGGATGATAATGTGTATTCACAGACAGGTGTTACTTCAGATTACAACTGTGAAAGTTGTTCTGAAATATGTGACACGGATGTTGTTTAAAATGTCATCAGGGAACAGTGGGATCTGCTGTGTTTCTTCACACCGATGCATATGATCTTATATCTTACCTGAAATGACTGCAAAAACGAGTTAAAATAGATGAAAACGATTTGTGAGATGTCGTCCTCTCCTGGATTCACAAAGAAGAGCATGTAGGTGATGCCCAGCAGCGGTAAGAGGACCAGTGTTGCTTTCACAGCTTTCCTGTGAAGACAGAGACAGAATATTAAACACCTCAGTGAGTAAGTAAGTACAGTGAGAGCTTGGATTCAGCCTGAGCTGGTTTTAGAAAAAAAAAAAAAAAAGTATCTTTCTGTGTCAGTGGAAAAGAGGAAAATTTCATCCACCTGCACAAAGATATACACAAACAAACACTGCTTCACTTGAAAATATATCAGTACATTAGCAGAGACATCAACAGCTGTTTGAAGATAAGGAATGTAATTTGTCTTAAAGCTCCTGTGGAAGTTTTGCTGATAAACAAGCTGAGATTAACACTGATTCCTACATCCAAAGGCAAATCAGACCATCAGTTCAAAATTTGAGTTTCTTTTTAATAACTGCTATAAGGTAGTCGTCAGATGAAATGATATACTGGATAAAACATGGATGTTATGTCACTGATATCACCCACTGGTTTCTAATGCAGAAGGGAGGGATGTAATTCACCAGTAATATGTTTTATTATTAATTTATTATTCTGCTTTATTCTTAAAAAAGTCTGGTGGTTACATTCATGAAATAACCACATTACAAACATTTCAGACTTACATTTCATAAATAAACCAGAAACGGTTTGATGCCTAATCCTAGATAAACTTAAGTATAAACCTGTTTAGAAGTAGCTATGCAAACAGCAGCTTGCTTCAGCTTTTCTAGCTTTAACTAAAGCTAACATATTTTCTAACTACCTAGTTAATGGTACTTTGTAAGCCGTTGTAGTTACATTTGATTTAGATAAAGCTAATGAAATTAAAACAAGTCATCGTTTGCGTTATTACTTCATTACCGTAATAGTTTTCAAAAACGTAGCTTCATCCAATGGAGCATTTGCTGTAACTTTAGTTATGACTCTCATTATCTGTCAGACGCTTTAGATTTAGCTTCATTAGCAACACAGCTTACATTAGCTATGCAGCTTACGTTAGCTATGCAGCTCGCGTGGCTAACATCAACATGTTAGCTTTAGATTGAGCTATGTCACCTAGGTAGCTAACATAGGTAATGTAGCAACATTATCTTTGTAGTTAGTCTAGTTGTTGTTTTCTGTAAGCAGACTGTTAATTCGGCTTTATTATATGTAGTTAATATTACAACATAAGCCAATTCAGCCATGTTAAATTCAGCTAAAACTATGAAACTAAAGCAAACCATCATTAGCATAATTAGTTCAAAATGGTTATAGCTTAAGCAAATGTAGTATATGCCAATGCAACTTCATTTGCTGTAGCCTTAGTTATGTAGCTTGTAATCTAACTAATGTAGCTTCTTTAGCTTAGATTGAACTGCATTAGCTACACAGCCTACATTAGCTTTGCATATGCAGCTCACAAGGCTAGTATAGCTATGTTGGCTTTAGATTTAGCTATATGCATGGCTATCTTAGCTAACATTGTACATTATCTATGTAGTTAAGGTAGTTAGTTGTTTTCTGTAAGCTGACTTTTTTTCAGCTTTATTATATGTAGTTAACGTTACTAAATAAGTCAATATAGCTACTTTAAATTCAGAAAGCTAATGAAGCTAAAGCAAGCCATTGTTAAGTCTTTAATGGGTATAGCTTTAGCAAACAAAGCATAATCTAACATAGCTAATGTAGCTTAATTTGCTCTAGCTGTATTGATGTAGTTATATTACCTACATAGCTAAAGTAGCTTTTTTAGCTCTAGATTTAGTTACAATAGCTACATTACCTATGTAGCTACTGTGGCTAACTTAGCTATCTTAGCTTTATATTTAGCTACATTTTCCACATAACTAACTTGCTCATGTAGCTATGTTATCTATTTAGCTAATGTAGCATCATTAGCTCCAGTCTTGGCTACGTTAGCTGTGTTAGAATGATTAAATGGAGGACAAGCTTTTTTCCTGTGTCAGTCTGTTCACTCAACTTTATTAAATGTTTTATAATCTGGTTTTGCAGGTCCCTTTTTCACTTTGAACTTTTGGGTTCCTAACCCAATTGTCATTTTTTGGAACTGAACTATTTATTTCACCTTCAACTGAATCTCAAAAAAAGAAAAATTGCCATAAAATGTTACACATGCATCTGAATGAATGAATGAATGAACCAACAACCAAGTTTTCAGTCTTACTCTTAGGTATTATTGTTTATGATAGTTGATTTTGCTTTCCTGTGTAGAATCCAGAACATTGTTTTTGAAAAGTCTGTGCACTTAACATGAAAACAATGTAAAGGAACCCCATCCCAACAAATGCAGCAGCTATAGGCCTGAAATACCTCCAAAAGGTGAGTCAGATCAGTTTCTCATTCTTTACTGTTGTTGAAAAAGCTAAAAAATGTTGTCCTTCTTGATTTTGATTGTACACTCAGAGAGAACTGGCATTTATTATTTGAAAGTTTAGTTTTTTCATCTCAGAGTGCTGTGAGGGAAGGAGAAAAAACAGCTGACACCTTGGGCATTATTAGGCAAAGAATGCTAGATTACCTTTGTTTTGTATTAAAAATGAGTGCCGCCGGTACCAAAGAAAAAAAAAATGGCTAGAGACAGGCCCTGAATAAATCTAGCAAAAGGCAATGAAGTACAGTTGGAATTAGTCTTAAATTTACTTGCAGACACTAAGACCCTCTGTCTGAAAAAAAAAAAAAAAACTTAAGATCGTAAATATTAAAAATGTAACATTTATGATCAGAAATCCTGTTGTGATGGGAGAAAACTGAGGACAGCCGAGCAGGCAGCAGGACTGTTACATGGATCACAAAAAAAACAATCAAAAAGCAAGCTGACTAAAGGAGGAAGCACAGCAAACACAGCAGTGTCAATGGTTGTAAAAATTAAGCATAAAGTTAGATGGACAATCAGAAATAGAGGATTCATTTGTTGAAATGTGGCAACAACAAATGGAGTTTATACAGTGTCCTGTAAAGTAAACCACAATCAAATCCCTCTACAGGAGCTGGACCAAATCTAAAACTACAACAGATGTAGCTTTAACTATCAGCTTTCCACATTTAGCTTGTTTTCTCTAAAGGCGTGTTTGACTGTACAAGATCTGGAGTCACTGCACACCACACGCTGTGAAAACAAAATAGTCAGTCATTCATCCTCGTGTCTCCATTTCTCTCGTATCAAATAAATCAGTTAAGATTTTAAAAATCTTCTAGCTAATGCCAGGCTTTAAGCAGTGCAGCAATAGATGGACATTTCTGAAGCAACACCTGTCGTTTATCTACTAGGAAATCTAACAGAGGGAAAATCAATGCTTTGGGGTAAATTTTACCCACATGGTATGCTAGCTAACAATGGCCATTTTTAAAACTTAGATTTATGTGAAACATTTTAACAACACCAGGTGCTACAATCTGATTTTAGGTCTATCCTAAGGGCCTAACAGGGTCAACACTTAAATAAACTGTTGACCTAATTTTCACACGTAATGAGTTATGGAAATTTAAAAAAGAAATTAACACCGATGACAAATGATCCTGAGATTAAAAAAAAGTCAAAATAAGATAAAACGCTCAAAATTTGGGATAAAAAAACAGACTTACTGGTTCAAAAGATAAAAGATAAATATATGAGATAGAAGGTCAAAATCATGAGCTTAAAGGTCAAATTTATTAAATAAAATTCAAATCCTGCATTTAAAAGTGCAAAATATGAATTAAAATTTTAAAATGGAATTCTAAAAGGTCAAAATATGAGATACCATTCCAGATCACGAGTTCAGATGAGCAAAATATCCAATAAACTTCCAGATAAGAGGTTTAAAAGTGCAAAATATAGGATTAAAAAGTCCAAGTTAGGAGCCGAAAAGATCAACATAAGATAAACAAAGTCATGAGTTAAAAAGTGCAAAATATGACATAAAATTCAAAATCATGACTCTAAGTGACCACAGTGACTTAGAAATAATAATCCTGAGTCTTACAGGTCAAAATGTGAGAAAAAAAGTCAAAATTATGTAATAAAAATTTCAAAATATGAAATATAAAGTCAAAATCCTAACTTTAAGTCATAATTGTTAGATGCAAAATTAAAAATCTGAAAAGAAAACACAAATAAATTTCTTTTCCCTTATTTGTGTCACAGTGTCACTCCTCTGCTCACCTGCTGCATTTTCACTCACACTGCCTCTGCTCCACTCTGCCAGTCAGCCACGCCCACCTCATCAGCCAACTCAGCTCACCTGTGCTCTCAGCTGCCTCTCATGCTCAATCAAGCCAGTTTTAAGCCTCCTCTGCTCAGGCAGACTCTGCCAGATTGTTCTTAGCCCTCATGCAAGACTCTCCAGCACTCTCTTTAGGATTGACTACCCGGTACCGACCCTGCTTGTCTCTGACCTCTGAACTGCGTCTCTGCCCTGGAAATACACCAAAGCCTTCTGTCCCTGACCTCAAGTTTTTGCCTCTGTGGATTGGATTCTGTTTGCTCGGCTTCTGGACTCCTCAGCTGGTGTGTGACAGCTCTGCTCAGATACAGTGAGTGTGCTCCTCCTGGATCTTCTGGTTCTGACCCATCTTCTGTCTCTCCCCCGACTGGGCAGCTCTTCAGAAGTGATTGTTTATTGTTGACTGTAGTGCTGTTCAGCTGTGATCATTAAAGGACATTACGTCTATTCTCCTTCTCTAGTGTGTTGCTATTGGGTACTAAAACCACCCGTTACAATTTGTTTCATTCTATCTATTTATTTTTACTCTTTTTTTTAAACATTTTTATGGCTTATCAAGGATATTTTGAAGCATTAAGGTTAAGTTTACATTTTTATACAGGAGGAAATCTGCAGACCTCATACTGGGGAGTCAGAATAATAAAATATAATCTGATCTTTCAGGCTGGGTATTACTGTACCACTGGTCAGATTTAGCCCACAGGCCTTGAGTTTGACACCCCTGCCTTAAAGCCTAAATGATTCTGTTTTTTAAGCACAAGGTCGTATGTTAATGGTTTCAATCCATTTAGCAGACACCTTTGTCCGTAGCAGAATTCATAAGGAAATATTACATAAACAGGCATCCAGACAGACATGAACAGTGCTAGTAAAAATCAGCGCAAAGGTGGCGGGCAATGCAAAGAAGCGATGCGTAGTGTGTATATATTTCTTTATCATGATTGATATATTCTTCACACAGGGTTCAGCCCCTATCCAAGAGAAAAACTACATTTACTTAATTGTTTTTATTTCTCATGCATTTCTGGTAAAACTGGCAACATTCTGGAGGAATCATAATGTTCTATATTTAGGTCAGTATTTCATGCCTGACACTCCTGTTCTCCCTTCACATAAATCTGCACAGCTCATGTCAGCATATCTGCCACACAGCGACTGTAAATCCAACTCTATCCAGCACAGCCTGAATCGAGGCTGTCTGAGCTGACGGAGCAAACAACCTGAACACGCTGAATAATCCCCGAAGGAGAGGAACACACTTGACAGAATCTCCTAAAAGGAAAAGGGCTCTAACAATTTAGCGGCTAGACACACAACACGACAACAAAAAGTGGAACAGCACACAGCTGGCCTCTCTCAGACGCTCACCAAATCCCCGCGTTTACTCACTCATCGAGTCCTGTCAGACACCCCAAGAGGTTCTCTCGTGTGTCTGACAGGTGGGATGAAATGAAATAGTTCTATGCATGAAGTACTTCAGCTACTGTGTGCTCACTTAGGATGACTTGTTTGTCTAGACTTTACTTTTCAGAATATAAGAGGAACAGTAGGAAGGTTCAAACATCAGAGAAAAGATAGAAGGACCTTGGATTTTAAAAGAAAAGAGCAGTGTAACCATATAAGACATAAATCAGACTTCATGATGTCAACCTTGGGCTTTACATCATGGTCACCATGATGTTTTTTAGAGCAGAGGTGACCATATTTGGAATAGTTGGTATATGACAGGGTTTTCTTAGATTTGATAACCAATGAAATGTTTCAGCTACAGTGAAAAAGCATATGGAAAGTGGCAAACTCACAGCTAACACACATAACCAGAAGGTGAGAGAGCAGCTCTTGAACTTAACACTCAGGGACTTAAAATAGCCATTCAGTCTCATCATTACTGCCAGCCATCTGCTTCCAGGAAAAAAATACTGCAATCCTGTTTTCTCAAGCGCAAGATGCAAAATAGTTAATTAATTTATTAATGCATGAGCACACAAGCCACATATTTAAGTAAGTGATATCTTACTGCAAAGACAGTCAAAGTAGTGGCAGATCAAGAAGAGAGGCTTTAAAATTGATCACTGAGTAAAAATCGCCACTTATGCAAAGTTTAAAGACAATTCCTCAAAGCATGCTTCAGATATCATGTCCACAAACAAGTGACCATGACTAGGGAATTATACTTTTAGGAAATCTTGAGAAAACAAACCTATTCACAAGCAAATTATAAAGTCTTGCATGCAAGGTAACTAACTGCCACATGCACAATAAAACTTCATGCACAAATGCACTAAACAAAAATGTAAAACTCATAAGCATACCATACTGTTTCTTAAACAGTGTGTGGTTTAGGGCAATTCTTGGGTGTTCTGAAGCATCCTCAGCACCCCTGAAAAAGTCTAGTAAAACCTCACTTCCAAAAAAGTTGGGACACTGTGTAAAATATACATAAAAACAATGCAATGATTCGCAAATTCCATTAACCCATATTTTACTCACAACAGAACATAAACGACTTATCAGATGTTGAGAACGTGGTATTTTCCCGTTTTCGTATAAAATATTCAAGACAGTCTTTCTGCAGACCGTAAATCTCTGATGGCTTAGGGTTAGGATACTATAGGTTAAAAGTCAAAAACCCAACCTGCAAAACCTGTTTACAAAACATAAAGCTGAGTAAACAGTCTGCTCACAGGAAAAAAAGTTCTTCGTAGATGAAAACATTCCAACACGAGCTTACATAGCTGTGTTCGCTTCGGAAGCTATGTAGATAACAGAGCTACATAGGGGACCTATATGTAGCTAAGGTACCTAAAGCTAAGCTCACAGTCTCTCTCAGTGTTGGCCTTTCATATTTTAGCAAGACAATAATAAACCACATTGTACATTCATAACAAGAGCTTGGCTTCACAGTAGAAGAGTCCAGGTGCTGAACTGGTCAGATAGAAACTACCTATTGCCACGAGGTGGAGGATAATTTTGTCTTTTTTTTTTTTGCTATTCAGTAGTTTGAAATATGTGCTTGGAAAATTTCAAAGACAAAAGCATGTCTAATATTACATTTCAAAAGTGAAGAAGTTGGCTTGCCATAGCATATTCTGAGAAATATGTCATTAAACAGATGTTTTAATGACCAAGCAAGGTCAGCTAAGCTAACTTTAGCCATTCAAATGATGTATGTATGTTAACTTACCTGTTTTCATCTTATTATGCCTTCTTACTTTTTGCTTAAATGTGTAAATATATTTCACACTGCTAAGACAATGTGACTGAACTTCATATTTATAAATATTGCTGTATGTCATACAGGAGGTGCTGAGCACCCCTAGGTCTGGTTCAAAAAAATGGCCCCTGGTATGCGTAGGCATTAACTTCCAATCTTGCACTCTTCATGTGCACATTTATCAGCAAGCACTGATGCAGCCTCCATGTAAGATGCAGTCTGCTTTGTGAGTGCAGCACTGGAGCTGCTCTCTATCTTTGTCTTTGCTGGAGGGAAACTTCTGCTCGCCTGAGGGAGAGTTCAACTTGCAAAAAAAAAAAAGACTTTTGAGGGAGGACCAGGGTGAGCTCTGACCCTCATATGATTAGTCTTTTATAATGCTGGCCACTCCTACACAGAACTGTTTTTTTTTTTTCCTGGATGACAGCCTGAGGGAGCCGTCATCCTGTACTATGTGGGAGAGACAAGCGTTAAAAGTGACCAATCATGCAAGGGGCCCACCCCAAACGAAGTGTCAAAGTTCTTTTCTCCATCCTCCCCAGGCAAGAGGAAGAGGAAGTCCAGGTCTTTGTTTATCCTCCAGTTTTCTGAAACTTTTGCCCTCAACAGATAGAAGACTTAAGTCTATGCTACCAACATGCCAGCACACGTTTGTCAGTGTAGGTGTTATGCTTGTGTTTGTCACTGTTTAAACTGCATAAAGATGAATGTACAGACATAGACAGTGGGAAATTTGACCCCTGAAACTTTAAGTTGCAGTATTACCATAATGACTCTAAAACATGACTAATATGACTTGGATTGACTTGAAAAATGTTGTCTCACCTGTCTCTTCTCACTTTTATACAGTTGTGTTTCTCACCCTTCTTTTCTTTTTGAATGTGGCAACCAGAGTTCTAGTTGAGTCACCAAACCTCGAGTCTGAATCAAGTCCCCTTTACCTGAGTCCAAGTCCTATTCAAGTCCCCATTACCCATGCTCGAGTCCTAGACGAGTCTCCAGTACCTAAAACCTAGAGCCAAATCAAATTAAATTATGAATCATTTTTGAGCCATCCCAGCATTCCAGGTGGGCTTTATTGATGTGTTTTATTAATGTATGAATTTCTTCAACATTTTATTTTAAAGGACTAGAGGAGCTGTTTACAGCAGTTGTGCATGAACAGAACCAAACATCTAGGCCCAGTGATTGAGTAGCCTTAGAGACTGTGTTAATTTTCTCATCTGTTTTTAGTTTTAGTCTTTAGACAAAAATACTTTCAGTTTTAGTCACATTTTAGTCCTGATGACCCTTCATAGTTTTACTATAGTTATAGTCGATGAAAACTCAAAAACATTCCAGTCCAGAATGAGGGTGATTGATTTTTATTGATATTGATATTTTCATTAATACTCCTTAATGATCACGGTCTTCATCGATAATATTAATTATATTAACAAGATTATTTGTGAATTTAGTGTGATAAAATTGAGACATGTTTTTAACTGGACTCATACTTTACGTCTATCTTATACTAAACATTCCTCCTTTAAAATGACTGGATTTATTCAGATTTCTCACTATAAACTAAAATTCAAATTTTTCTGTGGGATA
Organism: Cheilinus undulatus; assembly: GCF_018320785.1. Lineage (NCBI taxonomy): Eukaryota > Metazoa > Chordata > Actinopteri > Labriformes > Labridae > Cheilinus > Cheilinus undulatus. The sequence goes on from NC_054877.1 coordinate 24,970,525, forward strand.
TTTGAACACATCATAAAAAGGTCTTAACTTTGTCCCCCTTTAATGCTCTAAGGTCTGAGCTGTCATTAAACACATTATTATTTTACTGTGTGCCTACCAGGTGCAAACGTTGTTTAGCTCACCAATCAGCGCTCTCCAATTTAGAGACTCAAATCGAACTTGAATCCGAGTCCTGGACTCGAGTACTACAACACTGGTGCCAACACATCTCGCATACAAAGTTGCACTCACAGTTCTGTTGCCTCATATCTCATGTACGGTACTTACGGTACGACACTGGTAGACTGACACTGCTACTGTGAGTGAAGACTCATCATGATCGGTAGAGGTGTTTTACAAAAGATGTTTTGTGTGTTGTGTGAATCTACTAGCATTTAAATTCTCCTTCCTGAATAAGATGACCTCACTTTTTCTGGTAAGTTCACAGGACAAATCTTTATGTTCATTTGAGGTCAGTACAGTTCTTCACAGCCATTTTGCAAAGCATAGTGCTCTCTGAAACAGAGGACAGATATGATCATGTAGGTAGGTAGGTAGGTAGGTAAGCAGGTAGATAGGCAGAAAACAAGATAAGAAAGTAGATTAGAAAAATAGATTGGTAGTTATGGAGGTAGCTTGAAAAGTAGGTTGTAAATATTTAGGCATCTAGGTAGGCAGGTAGGTAGATAGATGGGTAGGTAGGTAGGCAGGAGGGCAGGTAGCTAGGTAGGAATGTAGGTGCAAAACTTAACAGTAAAGTAGATAGAAAAGGATAGGGGTTAGGTAGTTGGGAAGGTAGGCAGGTAGCATAGTAGGTATAAAAGTCTGTAGGTAGCTCGGGAGGTATCTAGGTCGGTAGGTAGGTGGGGAGCTAAGTTGGTTGGTAGTTAGGTAGGTAGCTAGGTATGAAGGTGGAAAGGTAGGTATGCTTGTTTGTAGGCAGGTAGGGTGTTAGGTAGGTAAGTAGCTAGGTATGAAGGGAGATAGGTATGTATGATTGTGTGTAGGCAGGTAGGTAGGTAGGATGGAAGTAAAGAGGCTAGGTAGGTAGGTAGGTATGTAGCTAGATAGGTAGGTATGTATGTGTGTAGGCAGGTAGGTTGGTTGGTAGGTAACTAGGTAGGTAGGTAGAAAGAAGGGTAGATAGCTAGGTCAGTAAAAAGGCAGAATTGTAGGTAGGTAGCTAGATAGCATATAAGATAGAAAAACTGGTAGGTAGTTAGGGAGGTACCTAGGGAGATGGGTAGGTAGGAAGAAGTAGATAGGTAGGTAGGCAGGAGGTTAGATAGCTAGGTAGGTAGTTAGACAGGTAGGTAGGTAGGTAGGTAGGTAGGCAGGTAGGCAGGTAGGTAGGCAGGTAGCTAGGTAGGTAGGTAGGTAGGTCTGTAGACAGATAGGTAGGAAACACAGTGGTACACAGCAAGCGTGCTGAAGGCGAATCAAAATTAAGGTGTCTTAAGAGGGGCAAACTTCGCCAGCAGAGATGTTTGTTGTACTTGTGTGGGTAAAACTTTCTTGTATTGCTGGATTGTTTGCAAACTTATTTAGTCAAAAGAAGCCCATCTAACATCCATTTGAGAAATGCTGCAAAGACTTGTTGATAACATTTAGCAGTTGGACTGAAGTTCATTCCTGATATTTTTTAGATGATTAGTTATTCAGTCATCTCATAGTTAGAAGGTGTTGTATTACCACAGACTGCCTAATCTCAAGTATGTTGCCTTTGGATGGCGCAAACATAGAAAGGAGCGTCTTCATTACTTACCTGTACTGTATTGTTTCAGATGTGGTTGAAGCTCTAAGTTTGGTCATCAGAATTCTAACGATATTGAAGAGAAAAACAAAGTTTATCTAGAAGAAAAAACAAAGAAAACAATCTGCTTAGAAACTTATGTGAAACGCTTTGAATGAACAGGGCCAGAGCAATTTTCTCTAGCAAGCAGACAGTGCTAGTTAAAAGCTGAGTGGGAGGAGCAGCGACAAAGGTCAAAGCCTCCTCCTCTCTCATTAAGACCATGTGTGAGGAGCACACAAATCCAAACTGGTCACCACATAGCTGCATGCTAGTAACAGCTTGTACATAACCATTATGAAACACATTACCGTGGATATAAATTGTTACTCTCAGTAAAATTTCCTCAACCCATCAATTAAATGAAGATCACCTTTCCTATAAGCTAGCTGTGGAATGGGAATGGCCTTTATTGTCATCAATTTTCATTTCATGGCCGATCTTTCCATTAGGCTACTCTGACATTCAGGCACTAATGATGAACCTAATGTAAGTGTAAACTGTGTATTAGAAAGGGTTAAAATCATTACAGTGAATGTATGATTGCAGCTCACCAGGAGCACAAGAATAACAGGTCCTTGGTAAATGTAGTCCATGTATTTTCCAGGTTCTTTACCAAACCAACATCTGCAGGCACAACAAAAGAGAGCATAGTCAAAACAGCAGAAAAAACACCTTTGGAAAGAGTAGCAAACCTTGTTTTTTTGTACTTACTGTTCATTCTCATAGTACAACTTCCCTATGGCCCAGGCTACTATAATAGGACATGGAATACCTGTAAGAAAGATGATAATAAAATTAATGTGAGTCAGAAAGAGCCTCAAATCTAAAATATAAAAGGGAAGCATTTGTATGTACTTCTGAACCAACAGTTATTTTCCAAAGGCACTGAAGGGATTTTTTTGTTGTTTTGTTTTTTTTTATTTGAGACATATAAAGTTATTCAGCTTTTCCCAAGGCTACATGCCCCTGGCTTTAAAATAATATAAAAGTAGGAATAAGTTTACAATGAGTCATGCACAGTGACTTCTTAAAGCTGAAGTAGCTTCATAGTAACAGGATGCATCACTCAGGAGTTGGAGAGGGCACAGTAATGGATTTGTGTAGGTGCATCTGAAAAACAACAACAAATACTGGCTAATGGATGCTGGTCTGCTAAAAACCTTCAGCAAAATGACACAAAAAATTCTACAGTTCTGTGAAAAGTAGTACAAATTGATTAAAAACAGAGAAATTGTCAAAAACAGGTAAAGAGTGGCCAAAATGTTGCAAGAATGACCAAATCAAGTGTTGGAAAGGGGATGAAGTGGGGCAAAAAAGGGAAAAGTTCCAAAAATTACTTAAAAGTTGCAAAAATGGGTTAAACATGGTAAAAAGTATCAAAAATGGGTAACGACTGGGAAAAAAAAGTTGTTAACTGTTAGAGTAAAGTAGTAGGAAGTTGTTAAAAATGGGTTGAAAGGGGCTAAAAGTATCAAAACTAGGGTTAAAGTGGCAAAAATGTTGCAAAAATGGCCAGATAAAGTAGTAAAAATGGGTTTAAATGGCAAAAAAAGATTTAGTGTTATAAATGGGTTATGAAGGGAAAAATATTATTTAAAGTGGCAAACAGGGCAAGAGTATCAAAAACAGGTTAAGGGTGGCAAGAATGGTTGGATACTGTGATGAAAAAATGGTAGAAAGTGGCTTTACACAGCCTGACACATTTTTCAGCTCCAAAATCTAGTAAGTGTCAGCCAGGCCGCTAGCACCAATGCTACTGATCCAACACACATGCATTGATATCATCAGTAAATCACAACTCAGAGGGTCCATTCTCTGGGTTTTTCATGGGCCCAGTCTATTCTGTGAGCAGTCCTCACTGAACTATAATTCAGTGAGTATATTGTGCTATAGCATGAGTTTTCTTAGTGACTGAATTAAAAAAAATCAGCATTAGCTAAGGCTGTGACATGTTTTTGAGCAGAGGATCTGGGAATTTAATTCTATCAAGTCTGACTTTAAAAAGATTAAGAGAGCTTAAATCACCTTTGACAAAAACAGAAACATTTAATTTTCTTTCTCTGTGTAACAGACAGAACTTTCCAGGAAAAATCCATGATTTGCAAAGCTTTCTATGCAATATAATTTCTCCTCTTTCTTTCACAAAAAGGCACTTTCATGTTCTGTATTTTTCCACAGTTTCTATTTTTTATGTAAAAGGGTTCTGCTTATTTTCAAATCTCTTTGAGGCTGTGCTGCCTAAAAAAACCTTTTGTTGTATCATGAGTAGAAAGTACAGTAAAGCCCTGTAGAATATCTCAGGAGTGCAGATGAAGAAAAGGCTGCTTCTTTACTTTCTCTCCTCAACCAACAAACTGATGAAGCTAAACATCTTCCAGTTTAACACCATTAGTTAGAGCACAAATCACACGTGTTAATAACATGGTGACAGTCTTACATCTCAAATAAAATTCATTGGTGTGTGATCAAACAGTTAAAAAGATCAGTGTGCAACCTTTAATGGAGCTGAAAGAGCCTATTTTAATCCCAGCTACATCAGGGCCTCCGGTGGAAGACATTTCTATTCTGTCCTACTTCCATCATCTCATAATGAAGCTAATTAAAAATCTCTCAAGACTAATATCATTGACACAATGAAAAACTCAGCCCCTTTAGTTTGCAGTCTACACAGAACAGCAGCGGTTAAAGCACTGAAGACAATTGTTCTGATTATTGTCCGTAGTTACACCTATTCATCTCGATTTATCTTATGAAAATGCATACACTGTAGTTTCGGCAATAAAGAACTATACTGCAACAATACACATAAACTATATGGACATAAGTATTTGGCCACACCTGTAACTGCATGGCCTTTAGTTGTCACAGCATCGTCACCCAACAGACCCAGGCTCCATGGTAGTGACGACACCAGTGCTACCTGCCCCACATGGTGCCTCTTGGGCTCTTCAACCCAACTTAGTTGTTGTTTTCCACTGCAAAGGACATTGCACATTCATCTGGGAAACATCCCAAACAAAGGACAGTAGTTGGACAAGCTCTCTGTCTGTCACATGGTAGATGAATCAGAGTGAGGTGAGGTTGAAGCAGTGTTTTTGTCCCCGGTCAAAATGACCGGCAGTCCTCAAGAATTCCGGCCATTTAGAACAACTACCAGACATTTGCTTTAACATTATTTTGCTGCATTAACAGCAGCAAAACGCATAAATCTTTCTCTTATTTTTTTGTGTAAGTGGTTTAAAGTATCAAAATGAAAGCTGCGCACTTTTCCTTACACATGCAGTCAGTCAATATACGCCCATGTTAAACACATAAACAACAGTTAGCTTCACATCAGCACTGTTAGCCTGTTAGCACATTGGCCAAAAGCTTTCAGTGAGGCTCTTTAATCAAGAAATTTGGCCCAGTTCCGATGAATGAAATGAAATGATAAAACTACTGCTAGACTATAGCTACATCCTAGCTAAACACTACAATGACAGCACCCATTGCTATCTGCTTCCAGGACCACTAAGCTTCACCCATAGTCCCAGCCTCTGTCTTCTCAAATGATGCTGACTGGTCAGGGTACAATTCTGTAGATTGGAGCTTTAATGGATCTGCCTGACGACAGATGTAAAATCTGGCCGATCCATCTGCCTTGCATTGTTACTAGGACACGAACATGTCATCAATTTTTGAAACTCCCTTTCAGTTGTTTAGTCCAATTTGTCACTCAAAACTTCCAGGAGGACAGACTGTGAACTCTCACCAAATCAACATAAAGGTCTGCTTTATTTTACCCCCCCTACCACAGCATCGACACCTTCAATAGACCCAGGTTCTACATGAGCAAGCACCAGGTGATGACAATGCCATCACAACCCAAATAGCATCAACACCAAAGCTGTTTCTGTTTTAATCTTGATAATTACAGCTTAAAGCTCATGAAAATCAAAAATCCACTATCTGAAAATAGTGGAGACTTACATAAGACAACATAAAAAGATTTATAATGTAGAGATGACTACCTTCTTGGAAAATTATATTAATCTATGCACTTTGTCAGGACTCCTTTTGCACAAATTATGTCAATTCATACTATTGACTGGATTAGCCTGCTGGGGTGTTATGAAGCCAAGGTTGCTTTGATAGCAGCCTTCTGTTTATCTGTATTGTTGGCTCTGATTTCTCTCTTCTTGCTCTTGGCAATACTCCATGGATTCTCTTTAAAGTTCAGGTCAGGCAAGAAGGTTAGCCAGTCAATCACAGATGATAGATACCATGGTCATAGTAATAGTTCTAGCCGTCTCCTGGTAGACGGCTGCACTGGCTTTAAACTTGATAAAACACAGTGGAACTACAGAAACAGATGATGGTCCCCCAGATCTCTGGGCTACTTCTTAGATGAAAGTAAATTTTGCATTTAATTTGGACATCAAGGTTCCAGGGCTCAGGCAGACTCAGAACAAGTGTGGGGGGCAATCAATACACATATGTTTGCCCTCTATGGAAAATTACCCGTCAAAGTGCCCTCTTTAGCACCCTTCAAATGGGCAAAGTTTGACAAAGTGTCCTATTTAGCACCCTTCAAATGGGCAAAGTTTGACAAAGTGTCCTCTTTGATGCCATTCAAGAGGACAAAATCTGACAACGTACTGTTTGGTGCTCTCTAAGTAGCAAAATATGACAAACTCCTCGTTAGTAACTTCTTAGTAGGCAAAATATTGACAAATTTCCTTCCTGAATTCCTGAACAAAATGTTAAAATATCACTCTTTGGTGCCCTCCAAGTGGGCAAAATATAATAAGTGCCCTCTTTGGTTCCTGCTTAGTGAGCAAAATTTGAAAATCTGCTGTCCAAGTGGGGCAAATATGACAAAATACCCCCTTTGATGCCCTTCAAGTGGTAAATTGTTATCTTGGTGCCCTCCAGGGTCCCCTTTATGTACAAAACTAAAAAATGTGCCCTCTATGGTGCTTTCTAAGAGGGAAAAACATGATAAAGCACCCTCTCAGTGGAAGAAACCTGATAAAGCTCTAGCTAGGGGGCAAAAGTTAAATTGTGGACCTCTTTGTCTTTGTGAAATAAATGGTTAAATAGTTTATGATACACTTGTTTATAATAATCTTGTTTATTTTATACACAGGTGTGGTAGGTATTACAAAGTTGTTTGCAGCCCTGACAGTATCAATCAGGCACTGGTTGTGTGGTTGTGATATTTGTTCCCTTTTCACGCTCAATAGGGCTTGTTAGCTTGTTTCGCAAAGTGGAGATAGTGGTGCATCAATAAAATCCATATCCTTGATTGACACATTGTGCTTTGACTTGTGTTAACAAAAATTAAGTGGTTCACCACCATCAGATGCTTGTCAATGAAAAGAATTATCCCACAGATGTTACAAAGCTTTTCTTAACATGTTGCTTGAAAGTCTTCTCAGTTATTACCTGAGTACATTTTGGAGATCAGTAGTCAGTTTTCATCTTTTTTCCTAAGAATGCTTTGAGGGATTTATTCACACTTTGCACAAGTATCAGTTAAGAATAAAACTGAGCATATAGCATTAGTTCAGGTATAGGCCATTGAGTCAAGTGCTGCCATATACTTGAGATCAGACCTCTGCAAGCCATTTTTTGCAACCCTCCTCTACCCCAGCTCCTCCAGCTTCTGACTTAGGGCGCTCTCACACTAGGCCATCCTTACCGTGCAGGGGCCCGTTTCAGCCTAAAGTCCGGTACGTTTGGCCAGTGTGAGTGCAATTGTTCCGCACAGATGCAAATGAAGGAGCACAAGAGCGGGAATGTGACGTAATGTGAAATAACAACAAAAGGACCCGCCTCAGAGCACAGAGAGCACACCAGGCAGCAGCTGCATGCTAGAGACAGAAGGATTTTTTCTAGAAAGATAGCAAGAATTAAGTATTTTGTCTCATTGTATTTCAAAAAGTTACAAAGATTTTATCAGTGCTAAAGAATTTAACTTCGCACAGCTCCACTACAACCTAGTTGTAATGGATCCCAGTCCAGTCCACATTTCTGACCAGTTTCTAGCAAAGTCAGGCTTTAACCACTGTGAAAGGATTTTTGTTTTATGAAATAAAATTTCGTCCTTTGATTGAGCCCCAAACAGCAGCTCACAGGATAACAAACACCTTTCATCCTCCGTGCATAAAGGAGAGTGCCAAATACATGGACAAGTGTGTGTCGAGGTTAATCTCACGGCTGATTTAACCTCTCTTATTATAAAACTATAATGCCATATTATCATCCACTGAATTAACTTACCTTTAATTCTATTTCATGTTATCAAGAAGTGAAATTGTGATCTTTGTCGCAGTCATTTAAATGGAAAATTGTTTATTAATCCTGTGGCGTTTTCACTTCCAGCTCTCATCAGATGGTTAAAATTGCTGTTGTCACAGTAAAAAAAGAACAACTTTTAACTGAACATTTAATCCTGCTCTGGAAACAGGCTGTCCTGTGACATGAGAGCTTGTTTGGTGCAGCACTGAAAGGCATCTAAAATTACGCAGAGAAATGGCACAGCTCATGGTGCATAAAGGAATTCCAGGGGGATTCAGATAGTATACGGACACGCAGAGGAATGACTGTAGGGGCTCGTATGAGTTGAAAAGTCCAGGTTTCATTCAGCAGAAGTGCTTGGAACTCTGATCAGTCTCCAGATTACATGCTGTGAGCGATAATTCTCCACTATGAACCGCTTTATCTCTCTCTCTTTCTCTCCTCACTGGGCTCTGTATAATAAACGTGGCTCCTGATCCCAGACCAGGTGAAATAACTCCGATGTCAGATTAGATATCGTATAAATCTGTTGCTATTTTACAGCCAAAATAAAAAACACTTATGTACACTGGGTCATCATCACGTATAAGTTCATCAACATTGGGGGCTTTGTGTGATGACGTCGGTGCGTGACGTATCCGTGCCCAGGCCTGGGTGTGTTGAGCAGTGTGAGTGCGGGCCAAAGGGGGGACAGGGGAGGGTGTCAAATGGGCTTCAGCACAGTCAGAATACGGCACGGTACGGATGGCCTAGTGTGAGTGCCCCCTTAATCAGTTTCATTTTGTTGTCATTGATGCCTGCTCTGTTGTTTTTTTTTTTTTTTTTTTTGCTACTTCTGTCCATGTCTCAGGCTTTCCTTGTAGGCACAAGAAAGGCAGGAATGGTGCTGTTCCTTCTTGATGCTTTCCACTTAGTGGTCAAGGGTCAATGGATTGATCACTCTAAATTGGCCGTAAGTGTGAATGTGAGCGTGCCTGGTTGTCTGTCTCTATGTGTTGTCTGTCTCTATATGTCAGCCCTGCGAATGACTGGCGACCAGTCCAGGGTGCACCCCCCCAACCCAGAACAGAATAAGGGGTATAGAAAATGGATGGATGGATGGATGGATGGATGGATGGGTCAATGGATCTCATGTTTGTCCATTACTTATAAGTTTACGATAAACACACTACCCAACCCCACCACCCCCAGCCCTTCTTGACCCATTATGTTACACCTCACAGGGGCATGTAACAGTCATAGAAATTTGTTTGCTTTTCTTTGTCTATTTCTTTTTTGCTTGCTGTACATTGAGATATCCTGACATAACAGTGCTATTGTATTATTTTATACATGATACACTTATTCACTCCACCTGCAGGAACTGGTTGTTGATTTTATGCCCCTATGAATTGACCTTCTTTACAGACAGATTATTCAGTCCCCCAAAGAATCAAATTACATGAGTTTGTGTAACATTTGCCTTTGGTTACTTCTATTTAAAGCTGGTATGAGCCTCCTGATCATGTCATCTGTGTGTCATCATCAATCATAAGTCATTTGCCACTTATCTGTTTATTTTCCATCCTTGTGTGCATAAGGTTTTTCTGCATGACCTAGATTTAATAAAGTGTGTATTTATTTTTGCCTTCTGCAAGAACACACAATGTGTCGGACATGAAGAGAAAGAAAGAAAATGTCAGATCAACTCAGTGTCTTTATGTGCATTTTCTGTCCCTAGAAGAATTTTTCTGACAATGGGTTGTTTTTGCAAATAGCTTGAGTCAAGGTGAGTATAGATAATTGATGTGTCCATGGGGGGGGGGGGCGCGTCTGCCATATGTTCAAATTCATTCCATCCCTGGAAGTTAAAAAGTATTACATTTTCTCCTTTGCTCTGTTCCCTCGTGAAATCAAAGCCTTATCTTCAGACTGAGGTCTAAAGAGTCTCTTGGATTCATTCACTAACCAAACTTCACTTAAGTGCTTCATTCAAGCATATGCTAACCTTGAATTGGACAGAAATGTGTGTATCACTGTGGTCCAGCCGTTTCATGACCATTTAAAATAGTTCACAACCACTCAGACTCCAACTACCATGGTATATAAAATGATGTGCTTTGAGCAATATGTTGTATTTACTGTATGTAAGAAGCTAACCAGAGAAAATGATTTACTATTGAGATTTGAAGTGATTTAAAAATAAATGCCTACTTCCAAGAACAAGACTTTGAATTTCATCACCATAAGATTTGCAAGATTCACCTGTAGGTGAACAGCAGTTACATTTATCAGATTAAAAAAGCATCCTCCCTGATAATTAAAATGTTTCTTTCTTTCAGAACAATCCTTTTTCTTCACTTTCCTTCATAAAACAATATCCACACTGATAATCATTATAATTCTCTGGCATCTAAGTGCATCCTCCATTGTTTTGAGCATAACTGCTATGAAATAATCAGAAGTGACTCCCACCCTCCTCTCCGTCTCTCTTGGCACAATTGTCCAACGGATACGACTTAGATTGGACAACGGCACATTGACCAACTAAATGAGCAACCAACTGGAAGGTGTCAGCCCTAGTCTTTTTCCGTGCAATGCCGACTTTACTTCCAGTTTACTTTCAGTTATTACTGCCAGGTATTGCTAGACTCTTCTCTTAAACACAGCAAAAATAGGGTGTTGAAATCTCTCTATTAAGCATTACAGATTTGATTAAATTCCCAAATATTTTAACTTCATTCCATGTGAAATTTTTAGTCTAACCTTTAGAGCCGCCATTCTCAACCAGGGTGCAGGCATTGTCAGGGTTTTCTTTAAAGTGATTTTAATCAGCCAACAATTAGCATGTGTGCAGATTATGAAATATCCCAGCTTAATTAATCAAAACTGTCTCATATGTCCTTTCCCAGAAATCACATCAGCACTGAAGTCAGCGAATGTAATGTAATGTGTTAAAGTCTGTTTTAAAGGTCTGAACCACCATTCTGTAAAAATATAGGCATTTTAATTGTTCTATGAGATTGTTTAAGAGATTTATCTTTATAATTCTATTAACAAATGACTCCCTCAGCAGTCATAGCAATGTAAAATGTTAGTTTTGTATCAGAACATTTTGTTTGGGATGACTTAAGATTTTTACCCACACCGATGAAATCGGCAGGGGGTTATGTAAAGGGTTCCATATCTTTTTATGTTCGTTTCTTTGTTTGTATGTGTACAAGATAACTCAAGAACGGAAAGTTGGATCTTCACCAAACTTTCAGGGAATATTGAGATAGTGACAGGGAAGAATAAATTCGATTTTGGTGATGATCTGCGCACCCGTTCGGTTTTTCTCGCACTTCAAATTTTGAACACCATAGCAATCAATGGGAGCATGAGTTCCTCGGTGGCGCTGCTTAGGCGTGGGTCTGCCGCCTCAGACGGCCATTCTAGTTATCACTGTTGGGATATCACTGCTTGATGTTAAAAACACAGATGCAAATTGTCTTTAAAGTGCATGTAGACTGTGTAAACTTGAACATTTACATTCCCATGTTGACTGGACAAATAAAACATCTACTGAAGAAGATCATGCAGTGTGATCGCTTGCAATCTTGCCGCCACATAATGACTTTATTTAAAAAAAAAAAAAGAAAATTAAGTTGGATTTCTTCAAGGGCAAGAAATTAACCAAAGTATATTTCAGCAGAGTATGCTATTTGGAACTGAAAGTAAGGCATAGATCAAATCAAGTCATAATGAGGTTCTGTGTTATTCAGGCAGGACACAAAAGTCTTTAATTATTGTCTCTCAGCTCTCTCCACAGCCACAGCTCATTCTCTCAGCAAATGGCTCCATTTAGATATGACTTGCTAGTTGTTCTGCTACACCCATGATTATCACACATAACTGCTGCTAGCAAAGCTTTGCCTTCACCACCCCAGCCTCCTCTGTTCTAGTCGTAAGCTTTTGTTGCACCCTCATATGTTTTATTTTAGCACTGCACTCCCCAGAGAGTCAGAGCATACTGCTGTGCTTGTCCAGGGAACAGAGCCTTCGCCATCCAGCCAAACTGAGTATCTATTTTTAAATTAATGGTTAAATGTATGACAAGAATGTAGATTATATTCTTGTGGCCTAAACAAAAAAATTACATTGCATTTTTAATTGAAAATATTAAAGTAAAGAAGGAGGATTTAATAAGAAGTTATCTATATTTCACACAGATTTTAGAATCCTGTAAGATTTACATACTGATATCTCTTTGAATTGTGTGGAACTGAAAGTGTAGCTAGTGCAGTGCTGTGTATGTAAAACACTGTCTACATGAGCATACTCACACCAGCCAATGAAGAGAAAGACCCACTTTCTGAGCTTGTCCGTGGAGTAAGTCATAACGATGGCTGTGTGGAGGTAACATCCTTCAACAAACATCCAGAAGAAGTTTGTCACCACAAAGTAGTTGTATATTGTTGTGATTAATCGACACCAGGGCTGAAAAAGCAATCACACAGAGTTTACTTAAAATTTACAAAAAAAGTCAAACATTTTTCATGAAATGTTACTTATTTCAAATATGCTGAGGACAGAATCAGTGCAGTCACCTCGTTGCTCTCGTGGATGTTGTGGTCAATCAGCTGAAGCAGAAACCACATCACATTCCTTAGTATGAAGGTGGTGATCAGGTTCCAGTGGATGATGTTTCGAAGGCATCGTATGCTCCTGTATCACAGGTGGAAACCAATATTTTCTCATATACAATTAAAGAACAGGAATATTTAAAGTAAAAAGTGGTTTACAGCTTTATCAATGCCTCATCTTTGTTATTTGGTTTGCTAAGAAATTAAAAAGGTCCTTTTACCATTATGCTTCTAAAGTGTCTTATGAACTGCAAAAAGGTCACATAAAAAATAACAGGAAATTATGATAATGCTGTTTTCCATTTTCACTGAGCCAAATCTTTCTTATACCAGCTTCAGTCCTTTTCTTAAAAACCAAATATTCAATTTTTTTTTCGACAATAAAACCCCATTAAAGAGCAGTTTGTGCACAAATTTTTTTTTTTTTTTAACAGAAAAAGGCTTTTAATGCATTCACTTAATGGGATTTTTTTACAGGCTGTTCTTTTAAAAATGCCTACTACTCCTACTGCTCAAGCTAAATTAAATAAAAAATCTTCATTTCCCCTTTGACTCAGACCTCTCTCTTACTGTTATATAATCAACAATAAAATATCATTTGAGTTGTAGATAATTTGGTCTTCAGTAGCCTAAAGAATGCCCTATATAACCCATGAAACAATAAAAAATAGCACTATGTTGAGGCCAGTTTTAAAGGTAACTCAGATGGCATTTGTCCTGAAATGAGTAACAGAACACATTACTTTTACAATTTAAGTAATCTGTTAGTTACCTTTTTCATAAATGTAATCTGTTACTGGAAAAATACATTTTTTCCTTAACCTCTTCCACAATAGAAAAAAATGCCCCAGTTATCTGCACAGTTTCTGTTTCACTCCTAAGTGCTGGCATGTTGGCAGAGCTGTGTAACAGTGGAGGGAAAACACATCTGTGTCACTGGCTAATTGATTCAGCTATGAGATGTCTGAGAGGACAGCATTACAATGTGGAAAAAAATCCCATCATATGGGATTTTGGGTAAAAGTGACAAAAGCTACAGAAAGATGAAAAATCTTGAAATGATAAAAGTTTAAGGGCTCATGTTGTGTTTATTTCATAGACATGGCTGTGCGCAGTACGGCATACCACTTTGATGTCAGACTTTGAGAATATTAAAGAGCAGTAATGGTCTGTTCTCCTGTTTATGGGTAGCAGAGCTAAAAATAATTGGTCATGAACTGGACTGTAGAGTGTCAGTAATATACATACATTAACTGGCAGACATTCAGTCAGCTTTTTGCCATTTTCTGACGTGTGGAACTGGTAGTCAAAGGGTTTCAGTTATTCTAACTAAAACATACTGTAATTTGTTACTTTCATCAGCATGTACTGCAGTAAGGAGACTAGTTACTTTCTTTGAATGTAACACCCCAATGTAATGAGTAAATTTTCTCAACGTGTGACTCAATATCTTAGGAAGTTCTTGTTTCAATATATAATAAAAGAAACAAGTTACTTTCCTTAGCATGTAATGCAGTAACATTAGAAGTTATCATTTGTCAGCATCTAATAATTCTGCAACATTAGAAGTTACTTCTGTCAGCATGTAATGCTGTAATATTAGAACTTACCTTTGTCATTATGTAACACAGTGACAAGTAACAAGTTACTCTGTCAGCATTCAATGCAGTAACACCGGTTCCTTTCGCATCATGTAATGTTACTTGTCTCAGCATGATACACAGTATCCTATGGAATTACTTTCCTCATTATGTTATTCAGTAATCTAAATCAGTTTTCAACATACTGTATGTAATACAGCTACAAAATAAGTTACTTCTTAAAGGTAGTTATCTTGTAATGTGACCAGTTACATTTGAAAGTAACACCACCCAGCAGTTTTGCTACTGGAAAAATCATAATTTTGGGCCTTGGGTTTGGGATAAATAAAGTCTTCTAACACATAAGGTTTAAATTCTAATCTTTTTTTCCCTTAGAGGCACATCTTCATCAGATAGCATGCCATGGGATTGAAGCTGGAAAATCTGAAAAAATAACTACACAAAAAAGCTTAGTGAGGCAAAAGCAGTTTGATTAGGCTGTATCAGTAAAGCAATGATGCCCAATGATGCCCAGGTCTGGCCAGGCAGACCTGGCTAGTGCCAATTACAGACACAAATTTGAGTAAAATAATCTGATGACAAAGCTCGCCTTCTCTACCTATTATGGCTACCATCCACACGGACACAGAGTTTATGATTTTGCTTCGCATATTTGAATGACCAGGATATAGTAAAATCTTTAAGGGCCTTAACCACCTCTAGTACTTATTACGAGCATAAATAATGGTTTTAGAGGCAACAAAATTTTTTGGGCTGTGGGAGAGTGTGAAAAACTAGCCGAGGTGTCAGCTTTATAATGGCCCCAAGATCAGAGTAAAACTGCAGTAAAATGGTAAAGAATTTGCAGCACTGGTTGCAGTTTATTTAGCAAGATTTTAATGTATAATTTCCTTTTACTTATATCACAAAAAAGATGCTAAGAGAGCCAAATTAGGTTCCGTTTGTATTCTTCTCATGAATTACTGTACTAAAAATTGTGATGTTTTTCTTAGATTTTTTTTTTACCATAAGCAGCAGATGTTAGGGCGTTTAATCACACTGGACACCAAAGATGATTAAATTCATATCCATGGAAGGTTAAAGTCAAGCTGAATTTAAAAATGACATGTCTGCATGATCAAATTTGACTCAGTTATGACTAGCAGAAAAAGAAATGTGATTTATTTTGACACATCTTGAGGCTTAAGGTCTCCCACAAGGATCTGCGTCACACTGGAGATAAGTAATTTCTGTTTGTCTGACTTTAAGGTTGGGATGATGGTCAAAATGTCTTTATGGCCAAGAATAACCCTCAAGGAAAACTCAAATGTAGATTGTTGCATCAAATCCAAAGAGATTTAATAGCACAAAATATTGACTTTTTTTGTAGCTTTAACAGAAAGAAATCAATATTTGCCTCCAGAAGCCCACATCGATCAAACAATTTTGCACAGCTCAGATGAGGCTGTTTAGTCTCTGCCCTGCTCTGTCATGGCAGATGTAGGTGTGTGAGCGTGTTTAAACCAGGACATGAAAATAGGTACGAAGAAATGGAGTGTTATGAAATGCACATTATGCTCGCGTTGTTCTCGCCGAGCTGAGCCGAGGCTGCACAGATCTGCTTGCTTGACATAAGCGAGTTAACGAAAGCAGTCAGAGGATATTACATGAATTTGGCTGATTGTCTCCGGTGAGGTCTCATGCATGCAGGACACATTTAGACGGAGACTATTTCTGTACTTGCCTTAAGCACAAGAAGAGAATGAAGGCCACGACTAGAGCTCCCACAGAGATACAGTGGCCTAGGTAGTTGATGATGAGTGCGATTTTATAATGCATTGGATATTTTCTCTGAAAAGAAAACACAAGAATAATAATTCAGAACAGAACATAACAGAGAGAAGAGATTAGGAATCATATAGGCTTACACATTAATTAAACATGTAAATATATGCTACTCAATAGCATAGTGTGAAAATCAGGTTGATTGGCTGAAAGGTGTCAATTAAATCAGAAGCACTGAACACCTAGGAGACTGTTGTGGAAGTAACTACCTGAACTAGTCTGGGCCATATATCAGCTTGTATCTAAAATTAGAAGCAGCAGGGACTAAATTAAAGCCTGTTAGTGTTTCATGCAACTCTTGTACAAACAAGTAAAAAAGATCAATATTTCTTTTAATGACTGGGGC
This sequence comes from Cheilinus undulatus, assembly GCF_018320785.1. Taxonomy (NCBI): domain Eukaryota; kingdom Metazoa; phylum Chordata; class Actinopteri; order Labriformes; family Labridae; genus Cheilinus; species Cheilinus undulatus. Next base: position 24,986,956 of record NC_054877.1, read on the forward strand.
TCAGCTGACAGACAGAAATCAGACAGTAAGGGAGGTTGTGTTACTGTCATTGTCCATTTGTGCATTTCTAGGGGCAAATAGTGGATGCTAAATCTGCAGTAATCTTGAAGTTATTAGGCAGGTCCAAGTCTGTCTTTGTAGATTTACCTTCATGATGTTTGTACAGAAAGTTTAGCAAAGGGCATCAAGAAAATACAAGGAAACTTTGCCTTCAGAAACTCAAGAACAGTTCCGAAATCAAATTCACATTAAAAGTATTGTGTGAAAATGTGGGCATCACATTTGGAAACTCTGCTTGTGAGTTGTGTCATCTAGTCAAGTTCTCAAAATTGCACCCAATGAATCAAAAATGGTTCACTCAAAATTAATCATGTTTGATTTTACTACGACTAGTTAACATATTCACAGTACTGTGCAGAACTTTTGGCATGTTTGGGCCAAAAATTGAGGCTGGAGTAAGGCTTAGATGTGGCAGGAATGCCATCTGAGGGTACTATCAGGTGGCACAAAGCTTAACGTGCTCTTGAAGTCCTTGCATAAGGGTGTGGTGAGTAAACATAGCATCTAGGCAGGTAGTAGGGTTGCCACAAGCCCTCTGGACTTCTGGGTGAAAAAAGCCCCGACAAAGAGAGGCCATTGGCTTAATCTTGGCTGCCTAGCGACACATGTGTGTCCACATGTGTTGAGCTTGACCCTGTTCAGTCCCATGTTGTGGCATATTGGGCCCCAACATGAATGCCCTGAAGGGCTACAACTTATGCACATGACTGATACTTTTCAATAACCGTAACAGTTGAGTTGCTTGGAGTGTTCTTTTATCTTCATGGTGATATGGTAGCCAGAAATACTGATTAACCAGCAACTGGACCTTCCAGAAACAGGTGTCTTTACACTGAAATCACTTGAGACACATTCACTGCACTCAGGTGATGCCCATTTCACTAATTGTGAGACTACTAACACCAATTGCCTGGACTTTACTTTTAAAGGGGTGAATATTTATACAGTCACTCATTTTACATTACATATTTTTGTCAAATTGACATTACTTTGTATGATTTTGTTTTCACTTGGACATTTAAGAGGGTTTTTTTGTATTTTTTTGTTTTTCAAAAAGTGCCAAGGGGGTGAACACTTTTTATCAGAACTGAATTTAATGATAAAATCTTTGACAAAAAGTTAGGTTAACTTTAAAAATAAGACTAAAATGTTATGCTGGACATTCAAAATCCTTGGCATTGTAACCTCTTTGCACATACCAGTACATTTTTAATCAATTTAAGTTAAGCATTTATCAATACAAGTGTTTTATGTTTGAATTAATTTAATTGATTGATTTAAAGTAAAAACTGAAGTCAGTCATCAGCCTTCTCTATTTTAATTCTGTCCTTATTTCTTTTAGGCTTAACAAGCAGGTGTCAATAACAACCTTCAGATGTCACCACTTTAAATTATTTGACAAAATAGAGCAAGATCCAGAAATACAAACAATCAAGAGATGTGATGTGAGGGAATCAGGCCAAAACTCATTTTGTACTATACATCAATCTTACTGAGTGGCCTTAGGCTTTGTTTACAAGGACAAAAACATCTCTGCAGTTATGAATGAATTTGTCTGGTGTGTCAATGAATAAAATGCAGCTTAATAAGTATGAAGCAATCAAAATAGCATGTTTCCTTTTGGCGCGTGTGCTTAATGATGACACACTGCTGCAAGCATTTACTGAAGAGGGTCAACAGATTACTTGTAAACGGAAAGACATAAGGAAGACACTCTCACCTTCTCCTCCAAAATGGGCTCACAATTGGAGTAATTGCTCTTCAACGCCCATGTCCCATTTTCCATGCATTCCCTGTATGCACTCCCTGCAAGAAAAGAGAAGAGACCACAGTAACATGTTGTTGCACACACTGAATGTGTCTTTAAAAGCTTGTGAAATTCTAAAAATCATTTTTTTGTTGTTGTTGTTTTTAAGGAAATCCTTTCATCTGTATTCAATCTGACTCCGGCTGAGTCAATGCAGACCAGTTGTTTGTTCTGGCAAGGTTAAATGAAAGAGTGTGCCAAAGCAGGTAGGCTTAAACATCATTGTAATTTCTTAAGAGCAGGGTTCAAACTTGAGAACTATATCTCTGAGTGTGACAGAGAATAACAATTCAGGAAAACAAATTTCATTCATAGCAGGAAAAAGCAAGAAGCCCCTCACTCTGTCACTTTATTTGCATATCTTTCTAAAACGGCTTCCCACAATCAACTTTGAGCTGAATTTTTCATTTGCAGCTCCTCAGCATGCACTCAGTGTGCCTTCCTATCTCTTTTACACTGGAAAATGTATGAGGAGAGGGGCAGGAACATAGCAGCAAAAAATGAATGAAGGTCATTTTCTTCTTTTCTATTAGAACTAGAGATACTGCTGAGATACTCATCTTTTATTTTGCTTTTCTATTAAAAAGTAATGATTTCATTGCTTTCATTGCTTTATGTTTGCTAAGTATTTAGTAATGCACATCACTATTAATTCATCCAAGTTATAATATCAAACACTTTTATCATTAATGAACACGATATCAAATGTATGTGTTGTGTAATGACTGCCTCAAAGAAAGATTAAGTAAAGCTCTGTCTGGGTTTGTTGTTCTCAGCTCTGTGTTCACACTAACTGGGTGGAGACTCCTTATTACAATGCTTTAAATGCATGAGCCAAGTTAATCAGCTAACAAAGGAACTACCTATCCCACAATCCATTGGCATTCATTTTATTCATTAATGACAGCTTTATGTTGTATGTACCAGTAAAAACCCCAGAGCAGAGCAGGTATCAATGACAACTGAATGTTACTGATTACGTCAGAAGCAGAATAAAGGAGGAGCTGGGGTGGAGGAGGGTTGTAAGAGCAGCTTGCACAGAGAGCAGCAGAACATAACCAGGCAAGAGCAGTTTAAATAAGGCAGCATGAGAGATTAGCCAATAGTGCGCTTAAAGAAAATTAGCTGGCTGTCAGCTGACGACGGCTTGCCTGAACTAACACTACATGCTCAATTTTTCTTAAAACAAGGTTGATATCTTGCAAACTTTTGTTTTCTACAGGAACTAGACCACTGTTTCACATACAGGTAGCTTGTGGTAAGTCTAGCTTGGATTATCAGATAAAATGGCTTGTAATGAAATCCAGGCTATGATGAAAATGAATATGTTTTAACTTCCTGAACAACAAAGTTTGCCCCTATTTTACTCAGAGGCTTAAAGACACAGAAGTACGTTGCAATCAAAGATGATTTTTTTAAATGTTTATTTCATAATTACAAGATTTTTATTCAAAATAAAGGACTGAAATAATTAGGCCCTAATTATCCCAAAATTATTATATTAGAATCTCAAAATCAAGAGATCAAGAGATTGTAATTATGAGATCCTGAAGGCAGCATGAATACATCTGAAAAGTACTGAAGACATGGAAAATAGAGGTGAACGGTGGGCTATAGGTTGTTTGCTGATGGTGTCACATGTCACTGAGGAACTCCAGATTGGAGGCATGAGGGCATTTCTGCATGGATTAGCACTACCAAAAGGGCAAAGCTTTGTGTTGTTTTCTATGATAACCATTTAAGTTGCAAAAGAGAAAATAAATTCTTAAGTTACTTTTCTGTCTGAAAGTAGTATAACAATTAGGCAAAAAAGTTTAAAAAGCTTTCTGAAAAATTTAGCTTATCATTAGTTCATGCAGGACTTAAAAATGATATACCCAGCTGTGATCAGCTGATGGCCAGCTGATTCCAATTATCACCTTCAAGCTCCAACAGCCAGTCAAAGCTCTTACTATCAAAATGTAAGTGCATTTAAATATGGCACTAAATATCACTAATATCACTAATTCCTACTTACTACAGCTGTCAGAGCCTCACCTCCACCCCAGCCACCTCCTTTACAGCATAAAGACTGTAGCAACCCCAGATTCAGTTTCATTCTAATGCAGATTGATTGCATCTGAGCTAATTTCATTGTAATCAATATGGATTGTCACAAATGTATCTATCTCCCTGGAAAGCCAAGCATTAACTAATCCAGGGAGAATCTTTTAAGGAGAGCCTTCTCTGCCGAGCAAAACTGTACATCCATTTTGCAATGATTGTTAAATGTGTGATGAGATCCTGACTAAAATTGCAGCAGACATGGATTAAAAACCTTTGTCTAAAACCTGGATGGATGCAGGTGCCAGACGACACCCAGTATGGTCTGTTTCCACCAACCATTCCAGTTCAATTCAATATTGTTCCTCCGAGTTTGGCACAGTATATCCTGATCTTGTTTGTTTTTCCACAGCCTTTCTTCCAGTCCCACTCATCAGTATAATTTCAAGTCATGTCCATATAAAGCCCAAAGTTTTTAAAGCATTTTACACTTAGCACATAACACAGTCACAATGTACACCTCAGCACTGATATATTTTGAAAGGTTTCCTAATCAAAGTAGTCTGATCATCCTATCAGAAAGAGACGTTTCCCAGAATGTTTTAGTACATTTTTCCTTAAGAATATGGTAAAAAGACCTCTGAGGGAGAAAGAGAGATATATATATACATATATATATATATACATATATATATATACATATATATATGTATATATATATATATATATATATACATACATATACATATATATATACATATATATATGTATATATATATATATGTATATATATATATATATATACATATATATATATAGGAAGTCAAACAGAAACTGGCCGTTAAAACTCAGAGATGCAAACAAACATGCCTGCCCAGCGATGAAACAGGTGTACTTTCACTGCCACTGAGAGGATTACCACTCAGAGAATCAACCCATTAAAATCAAGATTTCCCAGCATAAACCACTAAAAAAGAAGCTGTCACTTCTCCTTGCTGAGGTAGCATCAGCTCCTCCAGGTGCAAAAGATGCTTCTGCCTGTGACAGCCTGAGGGACTCACACAGTAAGAAACTAGATAAATACACCATCTGTTTGATTTAGAGAAGGAGAGGGAAAAGAGAGCTCTATAGACAAGTGAGACTGACCGTACAGCAGGGACAAGAGATAAAAACTTGATTTGAAGCATAGATTATCTGTCTTTCCACCGTGTTTGTGATCTTCATCTCTAATACATTTATTCTGTCAAGACTGTACAAACATCTCAAGTCTGGGATTTATCAGGTATATCCTACATGTGCTAATTCATATTTCACCATGAAGTAATTTAAATATTGAGAGAAACTGACAGCAGCTCATATACAACAAATAATATATTCATAAAAATGGCTCTAACAGACGTGACCTATTTGCATTTATGGCTTATTATCATTAAGGTGTTCATCATGAATGCTTCAATGCATATGCAAAGGCAGAAAAAAATACTACATTTACAACATGTGCCATAAAAACTCGTGTAACGCATTTCAAACCTATCCAGGCTAGCTCAGGAGGTCATATAGCCATTGCATATACATATTTTACATTGCAATGTGCAAAAACATCGTCTCTACCAAGAAAAGCTTTCAGTATGGCTCTTTGTTCCTGCTTTAACAAAGAAATGTAGCCCAGTTTTGATAAAACTGTCTATAGACTATAGCTACATCTGAGCTTATCGTTACACCAGCAGCAGCCATTGTACAGTCCCCTCCCAAAGTATTGGAAAGGTGGGCCCAATTCCTTTATTTTTGCTGTAAACCAAAAACATCTGGGTTTGACATCAAAAGATGAATATGAGACAAGAGATCAACATTTCAGCTTTCATTTCCAGATATTTATGTCTGGATCTGAAAAACAACTTAGAGATAGCTTTATTTGTAACGGAGCACCAAATTTTTTGGTGAGCAAAAGTATTGGAACAGATAGACTTTAAGTGACTTTAAGTGAAACAGATTTAAGTGAGTAAGACGCAATACTCAGTTGGAAACCCTTTTCTTGCAATAACTGCATCAAGTCTGTGACCCACTGACATCACCAAACTTTCACGTTCTTCTTTTGTGATGCTTTTCCAGGCTTTCAGTTGTTGTTTTGGGAGTTTACTCCCTTCAGTCCCTTCTTTAGCAGATAAAATGCATAATCTATAGGGTTTAAGTCTGGAGATTGATTTGACCGGTCTACAACCTTCCACTTCTTGCCTCTAATGAACTCCTGTGTTGTTTTGCCAGTGTGTTTTTGAGCATTATCTTGCTGAATGATGAAAGATCTCCCAGTTTGATTGCATCTTTCTTTAAATTCTGAGTTCATTTCTGCCACTGCTATGATGTGTTTCATCATCAATGAAGATTTATGAGTCCATCCCTGAAGAAGCCATGCAAGCCCAAGCCATGACATTGCCTCCACTGTGTTTCACAGATGGGCTTGTATTTTGGGAGCATGAACAGATCCTTTCTTTCTCCAAACTTCAGTCTTTCCATCACGTTGGTAAAGGTTCATTTTTGTCTCATCAGTCCATAAAACTTTGTCCCAGAATGTTTGAGGGTGGTCTCTGTAATTTTTGGCAAATTCCAGCCTGGTCTTCATGTTCTTCTTGCTAATGAGTTGTTTGCATCTTCTGGTGTAGCCTCTGTACTTTTGTTCATGAAGTCTTCTGTGAACAGTAGATGGTGATACCTTCACTCCTGCCCTCTGGAGGTTGTTGCTGATGTCACTAACAGTTGTTTTAGTGTCTTCCTTTACAGCTCTCACAATGTTTCTGTTGTAAACTGATGCTGTTTTCCTTGCTCTACCCTTTCGACATCTATTACTGAGTACACCAGTAGTGTCTTCCTTCTTTAGGAGGATTTCCCATCCTGTCTCCTTTTCACAATCACTTGTTTTCACCCACAGACAGCTCTCTGGTTTTTATATTGTTTACAGCTCTAATTATAAAACAAAGTCTGCACAGACAAAACCCAAATCTGAAACTGAGTGTAGACATTCAGCACTATTTATCATGTGAATAATCAATGTAATAGCACATACCTGGGTGATAAAACACACCTGTCAGTCACATGTTCCAATACTTTTGCTCACATGAAAAATGGGTGGGTTCAAACAAAAAATGAAATCTACAAGTGGTTCATCAGATCCAGATGTAAACACCTGGAAATAAAAGCTGAAATTTTGATCTATTGTCTCATATTCATCTTTTGATGTCAAACCAAAATGTTTTAGTCTACAGCAAAAATAAAGGAATTGGGCCCATCGTTCCAATACTTTTGGAGGGGACTGTATATACCAGCTTCCAGTACAACTAAACCCCACCCACCTTATACTAAGGAAATGTGGTCCAGTTCTTATAAAACTGTCACTATACAGTCACTAAATCTGAGCTAATCACTACACCAGTGGCAGCCATTGTTTACTGGTTTCCAGTACAACTAAACCCACACACCTTATAATAAAGAAATGTGGTCCAGTTCTGACAAAGGTACTGCTGTTTTAAAGCTATGCTATTGCTATCGAATTTGAAAACAAATAAACCCTGCCTTTATCACTGAAGTTTGACAGTGTTACTGCATTCAGTTTTAGTTCATCTATGCTGAGCAGATTTCATCAACTACATTTACAAGAGCTTTTGTCTGAACTATCGAATAAACTAATCTAAAAAATGGTTCATTTAACATATTATTGTTTGAATAGTTTTTCTTCCTAAAAGTACACAATTTCTAGCCTTTATTAGTGGGATCAATTTTTAATTGGCTTTTATCATTTTCAATCTCTCAGCCAGAGTAAATAGTAACACTTCAATGGGTGTCCAGAGGCTCACTGGTGAACAGCAGTCTGCAAAGATGTGCAGTTTGTAGCCAACTTCCTGAATTATGTTGTAATGGTAGGGAAAAATCATTAAATAAATTTTGGTGTTCCAAAAGTGGAATGACATTTATTTTTATCTTTGAAGAGTTCTGCAGCTATGAAATATCTCACATTAGGGTGTTATTTTTTTTCTCTGCGTGACTCAACACCTTTGCCGAGACCGAAACAATGTGGTCTAAAAAGAGGAAACCATCCACCTCACAAACACCTACAGCGACGCCTGAAGCAGTGGCATTAGCAGCGAAAGATCCTCTCTGCATTAGAATAAATGTTACATAATGTGACATTTGTATGTGGAGAGAAGAGAAGAAAACAAGTCCAGCAGCTACACACAGAGAAGGAGGAAGAAATAAATCCTCAAAAAAAGAATCATAATAATCTTTCAGCGGACTGTTGTCACTAGACAACGCTTTGTGTTGTTCATGAAGTGAAATCCCAATTCCCAGCTGTTTATCTCAGTGGTAAATCAAAGGCGGTTAAATCACTAAAGCACTTGAATGAGCAGGAATAGTATTCCCAGAGACAGTAAAACAGTCGATTACAACGAAGTCTGAAACACACTGTGCTTGTTTGTTTGACTGTGCATAAACAGCCTCAAAGTGTTCATTGATCGGCTGCCATGTAGCATTAACAGAGCTCTTGTGCTGTCAATGCTGGCATTATATGACGGATGTAAGGCCTCCAGCTTGGTATCAAAATAAAACTCAGCAAATTACCCACAAAATCAGGGCTGAAGTTACTAATAACAATATCAGGTAGAAAAATGTTATTTCTCTATTGAATCATTTCTTTTTCAATGACAAAATCATACTAAATGGCTCACATTTGGGGCAATTATTGGATGTAATGATACCTTGAACTGCCATTAAAAATAATCAAAACAATCCAAATTTAACCTTGACTTCAAAACCAGACCCAGAAATCAGGTCAGAATCGTCCTGAAATCACAGTTTATGTCCACCCCAGTGTCCCAGAATTCAGAGAGCTGTGATGATTTCCGTCTATTAAGAGATAGTAGAGGCAGGATTTAAGTAACAGAGGCAAAATGGGGCCAGGAGCCACCTTAGTGCTGGATGACTCTGCTGTGTGTCTCCATTTGAGCTAGATGAATTTAACAGTTTGATTGCAACAGGAAGGAAAGATTTCCTGTAGTTCTGTGGTGGCACTAACACTCTACTGCTGGAGGCATTCCTATTGCAGGCCATTAAGTCCTATAGACAGGACCCATGATGCTTATCAGTAGAATTAAAAAAAAAAAAAAAAAAGAACTGAGTATTGATTCCTTTGTGCCCAGACTTGAGATTGCATCAAGTTCAGAGAAAGACAGAAAAAAAGGCAGTGTCCTTCCTGCAGCTTGTACTAGTCACAGTTAGTCAGGACAATTTCCACAGACAGTACTCCTGGGATTAGCTTTGATCAGAAAACCGCATTGTTTATTCATCCAGTGGTTTTGTGCTCAATCTCAGGGACAGCATTGCATCCAAAATCCTGTCAGCACTTAGGGACCATAGACTGTCTTCTACAGATTTGCAGTCAAGGTTTGCAGGATGATACAACCGACGGCTCTCTGCCCGGAAGAGACGCAGCCAATCTCTGGTCTTGTAGGCCTGACAAGATGCCTGCCATGACTGCCCTTCAACATTAGACATGTTTGCTCTGGTACAGGCAACACAAGCACCCGGAGTGGTTAAGGCGCATGCCATATACGCAGGCAACCCGGGTTCGAATCTGGCCTGTGGCACTATTTCCTGCATGTCTCTCCCTGCTCTCCTCCCTGTTTCCAACTCTATCCACTGTCCTATCTAATAAAGGCAAAAAGGCCAAAAAATAAATCTTTAAAAAAAAAAAAAAAAAAAAATTCCTGGATCCAGACGGCGATCTGAATCAGTCCCAAAATCTAATCAGTTCTTCCTTATGCCATTTCTGACATTTCCTGAAAATTTCATGAAAATCTGTCCATGACTTTTTGAGTGATGTGTGTACTGTATATAGGAGAAGGCTTTTTATGCAAAAAATTTAAGTGTTAAAATTCTTCCAAGAAGGAAATATGTAATATACTGTATGTCATCATTTGCAACACAAATACAACAGACTGTGCTGCTGGCTCAGTTTGTGTTGAAGTTTTTTTCTTTTTTTCTGGATGGAGAGAGCAGCAAAGTAAACATGTTGGATAGCACATCAGTCCTCCACAAATGATGACGTTTCTTGTTTTCTCTCTCTCTCTCTCGCTCTCTCTGTCTCTCTGGATGTTCTTCAAACACCCTCACTCTTTGAGGTGCTGGTCACAGATCCCACTCTTGCCGTGTTAGAAATGCGGGCATTGAACCATCAGACATATGCAGATTTCTCTCAAACATTTCTTCTTTTGAAGATGTCAGATGAATCAGAGATTTGCAGCACTTTCTATGGTGCTCAGCTCAATTCATTAGGTATATCTGTGCTTATGTGGAGTTCTTTGTATGTGCACGGAAAGCCAGTGAGAATAATTAACCAGCCTGATAATGATACAACTCAGGAAGAAGTCTGTAGATGCAATTCTGTATTCAAATTCTTTGCCAAAAGGAAGGCCAGTGCTCCTTATCTCAAAGGGAGGTTGGGGTCAGGCTATCAAACCTGGTGTGCTTTAAACTGGCCTCATCAAGGGCCTAGTTTTCATGTTATAGCCCAGAGGTCATACGAGGAGCAGTCAGTCCCTTAGATAAAAGATGTGAATCACTCCCATTTTGAAATATCCCTCCAGCTCATAATAAGGTCACTTCCTACACTTTGTTAAGCAAAATGCAAAGCTTGCAAGCAAAAACAAATCCAAGAAGATGAGGGTGAAGATAAAGGGTGCCAGGATCGTGCCCTGTGGGTCCCCTTAGTAACAGCCATGTCAGACAGGCAGCTCTGAGAGTCTGACACCCTGGTACCACAGTGGTGTCTCCCTGCATCACTGTCTGCCTTATTCCCAGCAGGTCAGAAGGTGTAAAAATCATAGAACATGACTCTGACACTACTACCTGGCATTTCCAAGCTGCTAGAGGCAAGCTGAAGTAGGCCGATGAAAGCGCCTTTCCCTTTTTGGCTGGCAGACAGACTAAAGATGCATCTAGAGGTTGTTTTTGAAGGGTCATTGGAGATGCAAGGGTATGTTCTTTCTGACTGAAAGCAGACAGGATGTGTCGCATGGCTCAAGGATCCTTTCCAGACTTAGTATCAGGTAGGTATTTAAGGATCCTCACACTAGCACCTCTAGGACCTGCAGGTTGTCTGTTGTTTAGTCTATGCAGCTCTACTTTTGTCTGCAAAAGACTGTTAACTTTTCCAATTTTTAGTCAGTTTTAACACCTCTTTGTTCCTTTATACCAATTTATGCCAATTCTGTTTGCCCCTTCTAAACCATTATTGTATTTTTTTTTTTTTTACTTTTTGCTCATTTTGCCACTTTTATTTGCTACTTTTCTGCAACTATGTGATCATTTTTGCCCCTTTTTTCCAATGTTATGCTACTTGTGGTCCACTTTTGTCACCTTTACCCCTTTTTTTACAATTCTTTTTCTCTTTTTGCCCATTTTGCCCCTTAAAACCCATCTTTGCCATGCTCTATCCAGTTTTTTCACTTTTCACCCATCTTTGTCACTTTTTGTCTCTTTTTGCCCATTTTTGCCACTTTTAACCATTTTTTGCCACTCTGTTGCTTTTAACCCCTCTTTGCCATTGTGCACCCGCAATGTCCCTGTTTCACAGTTATTCAGTTCTTTTTCATTTAAGTTGTTGAAGTTCCCTCTACTTGGTTTTCTATCATGTTTACGTTTGTGCACATCATGGAACAAACAATAGTACACTCCCCCCCACCCCCCTACCCCCCATTATGGCATTTCCTATCACTTTTTTCCTGTCTTATCTAAATTAAGGTATAATACCTCAGGCTGACATCAGCATCTTGAGACACTAATAAGGATTCTGTGATCGTGTGATATTTGAGGAGCATGAGAGAGCAAATTAATCCTCAGATATTATCAATGATTCTATTCTCACTATGAGATGTATTATATCTAAAAACATCACCGTTAAAGCTGATATAAAGCTTTTACATTAGTAGCAGCTAAAGGTGCTTTCCTGATTGAGTTTCTGGTCTCTGCAGGGATAAAAACTCACACTGTGTTTGAGAGGCAGGCAGTGATGATGAAGAAATAGAGGAAAGGGAGCTGCTTCTGAATTAGTCCCCATGAGCCATTCCACTGAGGCAGGACTAATTCAAGGCGCTGGTGCAGGCAGAGCACATTTCTGACTAACACAACCATCTGTGCATCACGCATGATAAATCTATTCTCTTCACGTTTGTCTTGACTCTGCATTATATGCACAGTTAAAATTAAATCACCCACTGACTTAGTGTCTCCGGAGCTTGCGTAAGTGGAGTGTTGCCATTTAAAGGTGTTAAAAATGCTGTAAGGAGCAAAGAGACAAAAAAATCATTGGTGTAAAAACGAGAGAGGAAACAAGAATGAATGTGCAAATCCCTACCACACTAATCCTCGCCAACACTGCCCACCTCCTCCGCTATCCACCCTGCCAATTCTCATGCTTTTCTTGGATGGACAAATTTGTACATGCAAACAGACACCACATGATTGAGGATTAGAAGACTTGAAGCTTCTTCACCACGTTTAGAGTGAAAAGAGAGTTTGAATGACACAAATGTGACATGGGTTAGTGCACAAGTAGTATAAAAGTACATTTAGACTGACCAACTGGAGGAGGTATTGAGGGTAAAAGTTTATTTACAATAATACTGAGGCAAAACAATTTGAAGACAGACAACAAAGCCACATGAAAACCAGGACACAGATTGATGAATGAACCTAACAAATTCAGCAGGAGAGATATTTTGAGACAAATATAGAGAACCAAAACACATACCAAAATGTAGTCCACTGGTGGACTTGGGGGTGGGAGGAAATTTCTCTCTCTAGGGAGCCCTTTCAGTAGAAAAAAGGGGTTTTGGGTCCTCCAAGGTGCCCCTCCAGAGGACAAAATGTGATTAAGTGCCCCTTGGCGTTTCCTTAGACCAGGGCTGGACTGGGGAGAAAATTCAGCTATGGCATTTTTGGCTCCTCACAGCCGAATATAGAATAATGTTACACACATTCCTTTGCCCCCTTACTACATACAGCAACTAGAATAATCATCAGACTATGAGATAGTTTAGATGTGAGTGTCACAGACACATCTATATGGTGTTTTCACTCTGCTTTGAATGACTGACTCATAGTCAGAGGTGAGTGCACACCATATCAAGGAGAAGTGTAGAATATGTCTACGCTTATTTCGAAAAATCTCTGCTAGAAAGTGTTTTTTAATTAAAAGGCCTTAACTCAATACAAATGCTTACAGAAAAGTAATGGAGTAAATTTACTGGAATAATGTTGATTAACACAGATTTAATGATGAATACTTAGTACGTCATACATCAGTGCTGTACTGTTCAATCATTTTACCAGCCTTTTTTAAAAAATATATAAAAAAAATTTGAAATGAAATAGTGCTAAATTGGCATATATTTTTAAGTGACTCTGATAAGAATAAGCAAATTAATTCAATATAAAATTTTATTCTACGATTTAAAATAAGAGAACTCGATATCAATTAAAATACTTGCACAGGTCTACCTATATGTGACGGGATAAAGTCTGAATTTAGGACCTTTATTAATAAAGGCCTTTACACATTAAGGGTGACGCAAATAAACACACAAAAATGTGGATAATTAGGAGGCTAAATTTGTCGCATCTTTCTATTCACATCAGGAGCAATGTGATTTTGTGAATAAATGATGCACATTCTAATAAACATTCATGCTGTGAATGTCATCCACACACCCTTAGTTTCACTCTCCCCTGATGCTCGTGATGTACCTGTCACACACCTGCCTCTCCTCCTCCTCCTCCTCCACATGTAGCTGCAGCAGACTTTCTACTGCATGGACTGCAGAGTCTTTACAAGTTTTGCACAGCTAGACCAGCACTTTTTATTCTAATTTAACATTGATTTACATATCTAATCGATCGTTTTGGCGCTTAACTTTCGCTTTCACCAGACACTTTAGTTACGCTTTCTAAGCTGGGACAAATTATGGAGGGGAAGGGGGTTCAATGGAACTTTAGGATATGTGATTGGGCCAGAAAATAACCAGTGGGCCGCTGCTCCTGCTCTATGGGCTGGTGCTTTGCAAATAAATTTAAATAAATAGCTCATACCGGCTCCAAGGTATCTTGGCCCACCAGGAAAATGTCTGGTATGCCAGATTGCCAGTCCACCCCTGGTCCTAGGTGTTGAGTCAACTGGCACTGACATCTTCATATACCTTTGTGAAATACATGGTTTAATAGTAACCAAGTATTTCCATGAATATGCAGATCATTGTCTGGCCAGGGGTATTTCACCAGAATGTTTCATATGTTCTTTTCCTGAAATCACGTCAATATTGGCACCAGTGAATTAAAAGTCACCTGTCAGTATGCACTGCTCAAGAACCATGCTCTTTGGCAGGTGTTTGTAGGGGGGAAACATGTCAAAGTGTGTTTTTAAGGTCTACCCAACCACTGCGTGAAAATGAAGACATTTTAATTGTTGTGAGAGACTGCATTAGAGATTTATCTTGTTAATCATATTACTACAATCTATTCAGTCACTACTACTGTATTCATCTGCAGCCACAGGGATGTGGAATGTTCTTTTCTTTATCCAATATATTTTGACTCCAGTGACTTCAGACTTTTAACATTTTTAAAGGGTGCCTTGACAGGAAAAACACTGAGAGATGCTGGTCTAGAGGATAAATAAAAGCCTTTCTCTTATTGCTGCTGAGCTTGACCCATATTTGAATGTTGGTTGATGGTATGCTTTCAACTGTGGGACCTGCATCAGTGTCACAGTGAAATCACACAACATTTTTCACTTAAATGTTGCATAAGCCCGCTTTCTTCGTCTGGAGTCTGATTCCCCTCTGCTTAAGGTCTAACATCTTTCTTTGTGGTTCTAGGTTAGATCTAAGCTACGAGCTGTTTTCCTGATTGATGGACCCTAATAACAACTTAAAAGAAAAAAATCACTGGTCCGCCTCCCAAAGCCGACACTAACAGTTTGACACAAATAACACACTTGCTTGAGCTGCTTTGTGAAACAGTAAGTAAAGCCACAGCCTCTGGATGAGTTTCAAATTGAAGGAAAGATGAAAGGCTATTATTTCTCAAAGCAGAGTGATCAAAACAGCTCATGCAAGCAGTAAACCTGAGCCACTTAGTTTCCTTCGAGACATTTTCAAATTTACTTTTATGAGTTGGGGGCACAAAGTGAGCAAGGCTGTGCTATGACAGCATGTGAATTTCACAGTACACTGCAAAAACTGGAGCTACATTCACATACATGAGAGAGCAAATAAGGACATGATGGAAGGAATGAAGATGAAGCAAACACATGACAAAGAGGAACTCAAACAACATCATCAAACGGCAGTAACTATGATAAATATACACTGTTATCTATATAAATATATTCAGTGCTTAACAAATTTATTAGACCACCACCCAAACTAAGGTTTATGCCACAGCTGCCCTAAATTAACAGCATTGGTAATTACCAAAATAATTTTTTTATGTTTCTGCAATGGTTAATACACCAATATGTAGAAGCTCTTTCAATGAAATGATATTTTTAATGCTAAAATATAATTATTATTGTTATCCATGAATTTTCAAATTTACTGACTTACAAAAAAACTGAAAAAATAGTAAAGCACATTAATATTTCTTGATTAATGTGTCAAATTATAGTTATTTACTTGCATTCCTGAACAGAAAAATGAGTTTTAGTGGTTGAATGTTATGCTTGATTCATTTCTGACTTCTCAGAGAAGCCCAGTGAGCCGGCTCAAATTTGGGTATAAGAAGGTGAATTCAGTTTGAAATTCCTCATTCCTGTTCAAAATGGTAAAACGTGGAGAGCTCACTGAAAATGAAAGAGTCCGCATTAAAGCACTTCCTGATGCTGGATGGTCTCTGAGACAAATAGGGAAAGACATAAAGTGTTCTCACAGTGTGGTCAAGTATGCTTTGGAGTCAATTGCCGAGACTGGTACAAAATGCGCCAAGGAAGAGGCAGGAAACCAAAGTTAACTGAAGCAGATGTCAGACACCTCAAGATTTGAAGTACTAGAGACAGAAGGAAGACCACTGCTGATCTTCAGG
Organism: Cheilinus undulatus; assembly: GCF_018320785.1. Lineage (NCBI taxonomy): Eukaryota > Metazoa > Chordata > Actinopteri > Labriformes > Labridae > Cheilinus > Cheilinus undulatus. Next base: position 25,002,989 of record NC_054877.1, read on the forward strand.
CAGAGATGAATGCTTCTAGATCAGAGTCTGAGAAAGTCTCCAGAATGACTATAAGCAGACGGCTGATGAAACAAGGCTTAAAGGGAAGAATAGCTGCTAAGAAGCCATTATTGAGGCCTGCAAACATCCAGATGACTGAACATTTTGAGTTTTACACAATTTTTTGAAATATTGCTAAAATATTTTCTCGTTTTTATGACAGGTGGTCTAATAAATTTGTTAAGCACTGTATGTAGTTAATGTTTTTGTTTAAACTACAGAGAAAAAAAATCAGGACCTGATTTCTTTCAGTCATCTTAACATTAAATCAGTGGTAGTTAGAAATCCTGGTTAAGATTTAATGTGTTTATTATGAGTATACCCTACAATGTTACAATGTCATTTAGCAGACGCTTTTATCTTTTATTTTAGCGATGTACATTCGAGAGCAAGAACAACACAAGCAAAGATCTAGACAAGAAGTGCTGAAGTCCAACTGGCTGCAGGTGCTGACATGCAGTGTTAAAGGCAAAGCGCATAATGTATACAAGTTTTTTTTGTTTGTTTGTTTGTTTTTGGTTTTTTTTATAAGCATCAACAATGAAACAACCAAAATGTGAGATCTTTCATGATTGCCATCCATTAAATTATCTTCACAACAACTAATGACCAAAGTACCAAGTGTTGGTTCACTCACAAATAGCTGAGCAAAAAATCCCAGAATAAGAGCAGGACAGAGTGAGCCAACTGCAGTTGGGAAACTGCCACTGGGGATAATAGTGGAGAATAGGCTAGCTAAGTGCAGAGTTCTCTAGAGAGCTGGGTCTTTAGCTTTCTCTTGAAAGTAGAGAGGGACTCTGCGGATCGAATGGAGTTGGGTAATTCATTCCACCATTTAGGGACAACAGAAGAGAAGAGTCAGGCTAGTGACTTAGGAGCCTGATGTGTTGGAAATACCATAAGAGATGAGAAAAGCCATGGGAGCAGATGATTGTACCGAGTGAGGTGGCGTATATTGAGAAAAGTAGGGGACCAAGCACTGACCCTTGAGGCACCCCTGTTGATAAGCCATGCAGTTTGGACACTCCTCCCCTCCATGACACTCTAAAACATCTCTTAGTGAGGTAGGACTTAAACCACTGGAGGGCAGATCCTGAGATACCAAGTGAAGAGAGTGTGGAGAGGAGGATTTTGTGGTTTACCACGTCAAAGCCAACAGAGAGATTCAGCGGTAAGAGAACTGGTGACTGACTAGCTGCTCAAGCCAAACACAGCGATTCTGTTAACGACAAAAGTGCAGTTTCAGTAGAGTGGCCCTGCCTAAAGTGAGATTGATTCTGATCAAGTAGATCATTGTTCTGCAAGTATTCTGAGAGCTGGTTGAAGACTGTGCGCTCCACACCTCTGTTAAAACAGCTAAGGAAAAAAAAAACATTTAACCATTGATAAAACAAATATACATAAGGAAGGATGTCTATGAAAAACTTTATACCAACCAGCTTATACTAATTTATTGCATTTCCTCTGAGACATGTGGTTTCCTCCACTAAAAGCAGATCCTGCCTAATATCAAACATGTTTGATATTTATATCAAATATAAATATAAATAATATTCTATTCTAGGTCGTAGTGCCTCTGATGAAGTACAGACATCAACCAGTGAGGTACTTTCACTGCTCACAACCATAAACACAACCATACCTTCATTCCATCTAGGATTCAATCCAGAGTATTTCTCATGTTTTATGATTTTTGCTGCACCCATAACGCATGCCAGGGCAGCCTGTTGTGGAGGGAGAGCAAGAGGGTATCGACAGACACACGTATTTGTTCATTTTTCTAAAGTCACGTGTTCACCCGAGGTCATTGTCAGGTCTGTAGGTATGTGGTCTCTAGTGAGCTGACAGTCTGGCTGAGTTGTCTAGTGTGTGTGTTCAGAGGATTCAGGACGAAACATCATTGGAAATCGTCCTGATGTCTGCGGTCTCCAACTGTTTTAAATCTTCTAGTGTGTGGCCAGCCTAAGATGGAACTTAGTCACTTTTTGACCATTAAGAGGCCAGTTTAGAGGGGATTTTATCAATTCAAAGGCTTTATTGGCATGGAAATGGTAACTTTCATTGGCAAAACATTAAGAATGAAAAAGACACAAATTTACACATTTAAATTCACAAACTCAAATATTAAAATTCACAAAATCAAAGATTACAGGTTGGGAGGAGATTGAACTTGATCAACTTCTGTCTATTTAGAGTCTATTAACAGATTACTAAAGAGGGCACTTTGTCAACTTTTGTGTATTGATAGGGCACCTTAGTGGGCACTTTATTAACTTCTGTCTATTAGGAGATTACTAAAGAGGGCACTTTATCAAATTTTTGTCTTTCTAGAGGAAACTTACAAGGTCATTCGTCAAATTTTGTCTTTCTAGAGGGCAGATTGTCAACCTTTGTCTATTTGGAGGTTACTGAAAATGCTATTTTTCAACTTTTGACCACACAGAAGGCACCAACTTGGGCACCTTAGCCAATTAAGTCCACTGGGACTGCACCAAAGTGCATAGCAAGCTGTTAGTATTCATAAACCACAGCAATGTAACAATGAGCTGACAATCTTGGATGGACTGATCTGCACCTACCTGCAAAATGAGAAGAATGTCTCAACAACTGCAGGAGGAACTGAAAGTGCATGTTCAGATTTAACCACCGAAGCTCTCTGTTAGTAAGAGTCATAAACTTAAAAACATCCCTTTTTTCTCAATGTTTATCCATCCCAGAAAGATATAGACAGGCTGACAACACTGTCATGTAAATGTACACGGAAGGGGGATCTCCATCAACTCTAAAGCAGAGGATGATTATCGTCCCCTGATTAGTTTTTGAAAAGGTAGAAAAAAACTTTTTAGAAGTGTTGATGAGCTCCTGCCATTGTTTTAAAGCCTTCAGCTTTGTGACTGTGCACAATCATGCATGAGGCATGGCAGTGGATTAAATGATTATTTCAGCCTCCAGACATGCCCATTGATCTGATATACATCAAAGTTCAATGTTTTTTAATGTTTGACTCTTACAAAAACTCCAGGGTTATACAGTTACATTGTTTGGAGTTAAACATTCATCGTCCTGTAAAACTCCTAACCCATATTCCGTATTCATATGGATACAAAATAGACTATTTCAATAATGACAGTCAAGGCTGCCCATAAGGGGGGATAATGGGGAGAGCTGTCTGGGGCCCAGCCAACTGAGGGATCATGGAGGTCTGCAAAACCATGGTTCATTGTTAAGTTAAACTGTGATTACTGACATATTTAACCCAAATAATACATTTTCTAATCAGAGCGAAATAAAAAACTTTTTTATTTATTAATTTATGCTTTGGTAAGATATAGCCTTCTTAAAAATGCTATCTTATTAAAACAGAATTACCTTTTTTATTTGTAATGTTAACAATGTTGATGAGACACTGAACTAAATGATTAGGAAAGTAATGTCAACTTCATAGTGAGGTCATAATGTACAGAAACATCAGGATGTCGGAAAAAAGAGTGGAAGATACTGAGACAACTTTAGTTAAGAAGAACTGGATAATTGTAAAAAGAAACAACAAATATGTCGATGAGAAAAATTGGGCAATAAGTGGCCAAAGGTGGGAAAAAGTGGCAAAAAAGGGTTGTAAAAGTTTTTCTTTTTTAGTGTGGCAAATTTTGGGAAAAAGTGCCCAAACATTAGCAAACGGGGGCATAAATTGGCAAAAAGGAGGCAAAAATAGGTTAAAAAGTGGCAAAAAGGGAATAAACCCGATGAAAAAATTGGGGGGGAAATGACAAAACAATGACAATAGTGGGTGAAAAGTTTTTTTTAAAAAAGGGGTAAAAATAGGTTAAAAAGTGGGAAAGGGGGATAAAGCTGATGAAAAAAATTGGGGAAAAATGACAAAAGGTGGCAAAAATTGGCAAAAAGGGGTTACAAGTCATAAAAAAAATTGGGAAAAAATTACAAAAAAAACAAAAAAAAACAAAAAATGGGGGAAAAGGTTTAAAAGGGGGTTAAGAAAAATGGTTAAAAGTGACAAAAAAGTGGAAAAAACATGTTAAAAAGATGAAAAAAATTTGGCAAAAAAGAGGCAAAAACAACAACAAAAACTGGCCAAAAAAGTGGCTAAAATTGCATAAAAGCAGAAAACGTGGCAAAAGGGGTTAAAAGTGATGATAAAAATTGGGGGAAAAAAATGACAAACAATAGCAAAAGTGGGCAAAAAGGCTTCAAAAGGAGACAAAAATAGGCTTAGAGTGGCAAAAATGTGTTAAAAGTGTCAAGGAGGGTGCAAAAACAGGTTATAAGAGGCATAATATACATATTTCCAAGGCACGTCTCGACTTGCCTCATAGCACACTAATGGTGTGGCAAGGTACACACCATTTGAGAACCAGTGCCCTAACCCAATCAGAAGGGTTCAAAACTACTCCTTCTTTCAGAAGCTGAACATTTAAATAATGTCTTCTCAAGATTTTCATGTTTTTCTATATGATAAAACTGTATTTTAACAGATTTGACTCAACACTTTTCAAAATAGAAAAACTCTATTGTCTTAAATGATGAAAAAACTATATAATTACTTTTACTTGACTAAGACAGATTTTTTTTTTTTTTTAGATTTTGTCTTAGACTAGATTAAAACTACAGCAAAAATGTACAGGAATAATGAGCATCATCTTTAAAAGAATAGAACTAAATCTAAAGTAGCTGCCATATGAACATTGCAGATAAATCCTTTTTTTTTTTTTTTTTTTTTTTTTTTGCAAATTTTGCAAAATAATGACAGATTAAACTGGTTCAGACTTCTAAAATGTCAAATTTGTGTTATTCAAGCATGTGATTACCAACAGAATTAAGTCTGTAGTTTTGTCTCATTCCCCCCCAGGTCTAAGTTTGAATGCTAAATAGGCAGTTTTCCCATTAGCAGGGCCCTTATAGATTCAAGTAAAGTCCCGTCTTAATGTCATTAACCTACTGTATGAGCATTCTTAACACATGTGTCCTCAGTCTCTCTTTCAGTCCCTGACAGTCCCACAGACTGAGGATGCAGTCACTCCTCAGAGCAGCTCTGCATGTAAAGATTTATCACTGATAGAAATGCTGCTAAACGTTATTCTAACACCTGATGTGATCATTATTATGAAATCTCCAGCTGATTTTTTATATCTCATTTCTCTGCATTGACAGTTTTTTTCAGTAACCTCGCACTGAGTTTAATAACCCAACTATATATCTGAACAGCTTTTCATTGCTAACAATACCAGCACAGAATTTCAGAAATTGATGAGACTTTTTGTACAAGGAGCTCTCTTAACATTTACATTCCTTTCATTCCCTTCATTGTGGCAAATAATTTTATTTCCAAGTTTTGATGTTAAGCATAAACCTTTGTGGGGCCTAAAGAGTTAAGCTGAAACAATTTCCATTTCATAAATGTTACAAATCTGTGTTACAGAAATAAACATATAAAACTGAAAGATAAAGGACAAATGTAAAACTGTAGAAGACATAAAATCCACAGTAAAAAGAGTCATCTTTTAAAAAGTTGTATTCTAAATATTTTAAAGAGCAACTAAACCTCAGGGCTCTTTTTTGGATGAAAATGTATGTATTGAGTAGTGCTGTTGATCAGTTAGGGCTTGTAAGCACAAAGTATTCAAAACCCTTCTGGACCAGCATTGTCACATATTGTCAAGAAGTGGCACAGTTTATAAAAAGTTGAATAACTTTTGAGCCATGAATCGTAGCCTCTTACTTTTTACTCTCTTAAAACTAGCTGTTTGGCCGTTCCATTGACACTATCCATGATGTGTAGCCCTTAAGGAAGTTTTTCTGGCAAGCCTGCAACTCGGGGGTCTTTTCGGGGACTTTTAAAGATTAAATCTACACCTGTACATCTGACATTGAATATCTTTTTTATCTAATTTTTTGAATAATTTTCAAAAGCTCATGAATGCCACTAGTCATGAATTTTTATACTCGTGAGAAGCGGCACAAAGCAGAAAATTCGCAGGCAATGGTAGAATTGCAGTAAAACTTTTTCCCTCTTAAAATGTGGATGATAACATACAAACTTGTATCTTCTACATAACAATATATTTCATCATTTCACACTGAGGTAGCTCGTAGTAAGTCCACCTTGAAGGATTATGACAGTAATCAAGTCTGATGAGCACTATAGACTGAATCATGTTGTGGCTGATAAGAGACAGTCCCTCCCGCAACTTTTCAAATTTCAGGGTAGCCGCACCACAGCTGAAACTCTGGGGTTAAGATACTCTCGCAACACTTTCATTTAAGTGGTTATGATCAGCGTAGATAGAAAGTGTAAATATTTGCTAATCATTCATGTGTTTGTACACACACCACATGTTGAAGTCAGTGTTCAAGACCTGCTCTGACTTCAGTCAGACTTAACACTTTCATAAAGCTCTTACACGAGGCCTTGTTTCCACGAACCCCAGCTGGCCCCCCCATTTGGAAGAAAGTTCCACCCTTCTCTTAGGAGGATTAGGAGAGGCACATCCATTTCATGAGAGGGGCAGAGTCAAACTGCTCAGTAACATTTAAAGCCACAGACACAAAAACAGCTTGTTCTTAGCAGGGCTGAAATAGTTTTTTTTTTTGTTTTGTTTTGTTTTTGTCAGCAACAGACTTCCCAGGCATGTTTTGGGACCCCTGAGACCAATATAAACTTGTCTTAAAGGGGTACAATACATGACCTTTAAAAGCTGAAATAATGGGTATATAGTGCCAAAATGGGTTAAAGGAAGGAAAAATGATTACCAGAGGCAAAAAAAAAAAAAAAAAAAACAGGCAGAAAGTGGTCAAACTCAGTCAAAACTGGTAAAAAGGGCACAAAATTGATAAAAAGTGTCACGAAGACTAGCACCAATGCTACTGATCCAACACACATGCATCAAAACTATCATCAAATTACTATTAGGAGCCCATTCTCTGGGACTGTCAGGGACTGTGTCAAATCTGTGGGCAGGCCTGCAGGGCACTCACACAAGTCAAAGAAACTGGACTTTAATAAACTCATTCACCAGCAAACACAGGAACTTCCTCTTTTCAGTTTAATTTTTACCTCAAAATTTTCTTTAATTTTAAAAGAAATGGTAAAACTCTCTCTCCAAAAAAAAAAAAAGAAAAAAGAAAAAAACACTCAGATTTTTAAAACAGATGACCCGGGGTTCCGATCAAAAACTATTAGTCTCAACTGAGTCCAACCTGTCAACACTGATACGCAGTTGTCATAACACTAAAACTTCTTTGCTGGACGAAGCATGAGCATACCTACAACTGACTAAACACAACATGGCAGACACCACTTCACACAGAGAGTGATCCTGACTTGTCCTCATCAGATTAGCTGTTATAGTTTGTGTCAGAGAGCTGATTCGCTGTCTAGCTGCCATTTTTTAGCACATTATCTTAAAAATACTAATCTGGGACATTTACCCGGAGGACAAAGTGGGTGCACAATGGTAGATCATAAGCTACACATTAGTTATTAGGTATTTTAAGCACTTGGACAAGGTAAAAGATTTCAGCTACTCTTGCTGCTCCAGAAGCCTTAAGAAGAGATGCATTCATATGTTCTATTTTATTCCTATAATAACTACTTAATGTAGAGGTTTTTCTGTGATCTTGAGAAGTTAACACACTATCATAACTTGTCCTGTCTTATTCAAAAAATGAAAGATGAAAACAAAACTGTTGCATAAGGCTACAAAAATAATGTGGACGGCACATACAAACTTTGGTTATCAAATTCACTTTTGACAAACAGAGCTGAACATCCTTGTTTTGTCGTGTGTTGCCCTGTGTGACATTTTGACACACTCACGGCTTCTATAAAAAGAACCGCTGGAGGGGAAAGAATAGCTCAAATAAAGGATGCTCGAGTTTTTCTGTGTCATGTAGATTCACAGCAGGTGCAGCAATGTTACTGACATATTTTTGGGTGAGAATTAGACACCCACTTCTTGAGAATACGTCTTGCAGTTTAAAAAAAAAAAGTCTTTGGATTGTAAGTGGCATTAGTGTGCATTGTAGCGAGACAACAGGAAAAGCTCAATGTTTGTTTTGGAGCTGAACAGGCAGGGTAGAATTTAGTGCAGGCAATCTGCCAGAGTAGAAATGCCACTGTTGTTTTCCTGTTTCCTCAGAGTGTCTGTAAGCCGCCGTCTCTCCTCCTCCTCCTTTGCCTGACAGTCAAGATTGCAGTAGGAGATGTGGCTCTGCAAATGCTGCAGCAGGTTAAAGAAACAAACATTTCTCTGAGGGCTGGTGCAGCCTGAGGTATTTTCGTATAGTTACTTACAAAAATAGCAATCTAATTATATAAAAATGTACAGTATGTATAGGTGTTATTTAATCTGTTTAGAAAACATACAAGAAAATATGTAATGGGCTGCAGTGATGGTTTTTCTTCTGGAACTTTGTCCCATCTTCACTGTGGATCTCTGGTGCTCAGTCAGAGTGACCATCAGTGCAGGCAGTTCCTCTGAACTCATGGCTTGGTTTTTGCTCTGATATGCATTGTCAGCTGTGAGGCCTTCTATAAAGAGGTGTGCCTTTCCAAATCCAATCCAATCAATTTAATTTACCACAGGTGAACCTCAAACTAAGTGTAGAAATATCTCATCAAAGACAGAGAAATGGGAGGAACCTGAGCTTAATTTTGAGTGTTTTTGTAAAAGGCCTGAATACTTATGTTAATGTTTTGTTTTAGTTTTTTATTCTTAATAGATTTGCAAAATCATCTAAAATTCTGTTTTCACTTCATCATGATGGGACACGGAGTGTAGATTAATAAGAATATAAAATATTACTTTTTGACTGTAGCATCAGTCACATAACACAAAACACTGAATACTTTTGGAATGACCTGTAGATTAATTAATTTCAGCTGCCTGTTTGCGCTGAAGGTGCCTGCAATGCATTGCTGAAATGGGAAGAACGTTTCCATTGGCACCATGGGCCAGCTTTTTGCTATTTAAACAACATAAACAGATCTGTTCTCATTGCATCTCATCATCCGGTTGTTTTAAATGGTGCAGCTTTGCCTGTCTTAGCAGTAGCACTAGTCACGCATGATGCTACTTAATCAATCAACTCCTGTGTTAACCCTTCAAAGCCAATTAAATCATATTTGATACACAATTTTGTGAGACCTAAAGAATAAAAACAACACTAAAAGCTTTTTATGATGTGAAAGATGTTTTGCACTCTTTTACCAACCTGCCTCTGCATATGTTTGTGAGAGTTATGGAGGAAAGGGGTAGATAAACTACGAGTGGTTGTGTACAATGGATGCTGGTGAAGTGATTAGCTCAGACGTAGCCACAGCGGCAGTTTTGTCAGAACCGGACAAGATCAAAACAAGGGCAGAGAGCAGCACTGAAAGTTTTTCATGATTGAAAAGATGTTTTTGTTCTTCTCCTGGTCTGCTTCAGCATGTTTGCGATCATTTTGGTGTGGTTTGCAGGTGTATCCAGGGGCTGTTGCCGCAGTAGCTGTTAGCTTGGATATAGATGCATAGAAGTGGAAGTTTTATCAGAACTGAACCACATTTCTTTTTAAAACAAGAACATATATCCTCATTGTAAGCTTGTCTCGGCAGAGAAGATGATTTTGCATGTCTCCAGATTAGCCTTGGCATCACTTATTCACTGAGAAGCTCCACCATTAACAATCTACACAGCGGTAGCCTGTCAGCTCAAGAGTAACGCTTGCGTCATTTTGTCTTGGCGCTATGATTGGCCAGTCATTAATGTGTCATGAATTTTTGGATTTCAGTAGAAGGTTAAATAAACCAAAAAATGTCAAGCATTAGATCTAGACAATATTGAAACACTGTGAAACACTAAAGTGCCACAATTTTTTGTTAATATTATTTAATATCATTTAGTGAAATGGTATATAAAGAATAGGTTTATTGTGTTAAGAAATTTACATTGACAAAAGGAGTTTATCAGCTTGCTTGCCTCTGTTGCTACAAAATAGCTATGTGCAAAAATATAGTAAATGGAGGATGCATTGGATGAATTGTGATGCATCATGATATCGAATTGAATCGAATCATATTGAATCAAATTGAACCATTGGCCTGATAATTGTAATCAAATTGAATAGTGAGACCAGTCAAAATGCACAGCTCTATGATCCATGTTGTTTAAATGTGCACATTTGGGAGAGTAATGGTTGGTGAAATTGCTCATGATGAGTTGAGTCTTGCTAACATTTTTTGTGTTGATTTTTCTGAAAATATCAGGGCCTGAATTGTCCTAAAATAGTGTTTGAAACGTCATGAGGTTACATGCCATGGATTACAGTGACTTGCAAATTCTTCACCAAACATTGACGCTTAGAGACCTTCTTTTCCTCCAACACAGCAGCAACACAAACAAAAACCTCAAACAAAAGAAAAAAAAATCAATCCCTCAAAAAGAAACTACAGGACCACACTGTGACTTTATGTGACCGGCAAAGTCTATGTTTTTTTCATGCGGACTCTCTTGAGGGGGTTTTGGGGAAAGCTTGCAGCTGGGTCAGCAGGAAAGTTCTTCACTGCTCTGGATATAATAATTCCTCTTTGAAGGTTTTAATGAGAAGGAGACTGGAGATGACTGCTGCAGAAACATGAGAGGAGAGGAGCGAGAGGGAGATACTGACAGAAGGTGGACTAACAGCTATTTTAGACATACTTTTAAAGACAGTCAGCATGCAGTAGCAGTCCTATGCAAACAGAGATGACTTGAAACTCAAAGATAGCCATGTTGCTTTGGCTGTAACATTTTCTATCTCTACTTTATCATTTATTTTGTCATGATATTACAGGAGAGTCAGAGTTAGAAAAACTCAGCTTTGATTTACTTTAAAATTCCCCAAAATATGTCAATGTGGCCTATTTATGGACAACCGAAGAGGAATAATTCATTTTCAATCCCTTAATGAGAGCCTCTTAAGCTATCCAGGAATCTATACTGAAGAGAAAAAAATCTAGTCATCCAGGCATGGAAAATGTCAATAAATGACTAACCAAGCAGGGATTACATGCACTAATGGTAGAGAAGAAGCTGGTCTCGTGCTCTCTGAACAGAGCTAAGTATTCTATATGGGCTTTTAAGTGCTTAGGGAAAGACAATTATCCATTAGAGACATTCTTAAAGCTAAATATATACCCTGGTAAAACAATAGTGAACCTGAGAGGAATATGCTCTTTGTGATTACTCAGGTCATCATTATGTTAAAAGCAGAGGTGGAAAGTAACTAATTACATTAACACTGTAATTGAGTAGCTTTTTTGTGTACTTGTACTTTTTTGAGTACTTTTTAAAATCAGTACTTTTCCTTGTACTGAGTAAAAAATGTAACACTTAAGGCCAAAACGAGGAGGGTCTAGCCTTCTGCCAACAAGAAAATGGCCAGAAGTTTGACTTTTACAGCACGACAGTCAGTTGTGAGTAGAGATGCATCGGTCGGTTGAGAGCTGTCCACCCCTCCTTCCCAAAAGAACACAGCATAAAGGGAGGATATTTCTCCTCACTGTTGTGCCACAGCCAACACCTTAAAGACACTTCCTCATTAACATAAGAGCTGTGGTTGACTCCATATGTATGTGTTTCCGTGTAAAACTTTTAATCAATCAGATGTGATAACAGAAAAGCTGGAGGGGAGGGGGATGATGTTGCTCAGTGCTTCGTGACCACTCAGTCTCCACTCACAGAGAGAGAGAGAGAGGAGAAAATGTAGCTATGTAAATTTCAACAACCAGTAACAATAAATTCCTTATAAATAAGGTCATGTGCTAGATTGTGTAACATATATATATTTCTTTTTTTTTTTTTCAAAACATTATGTAAAATGTAGTCATTCTTTGAGTTTTATGGTTTATTTTTTGTCCCCATGCCCAATTTAGAGTTTGATTTATTTGGGAAATATTTTGACAAAGCTGTGTTATTTATTTTATTATTAATAGTTACGTTTTAATGGAAATCCCAAAAGACTCACACTGTGTTTTACGTTTAATGAAAAAACACAATAACATACAGATTTCAGCATATTAAAATGTTAGAGAACTGGTACTTTATTATCTAAAAAAAATATAGTTTTATATCAAGTGTTATGTAAAATTTGTGCTAGTCCAACAATTTTCTGAAAAATACATGACGTTATATATATTTCTTTTTGACCCATGGGGTCTGAAAGTGGGAGCTGAAAGTGCTGGCTCTTCTTGCTGAATTGAGCCGAATGATCCGGATATCTGAAAAGAGCCTCAATTCCTGCTGGACAGCTCAGTGTTTTACATTGTTAACTGCTGTATGGGAGATTGGGGGTTTAAATCCCAGTCAGAGCACTAGTGTCGGGTGTGGGCCCTTGGGCAAGGTCCTTAACACCAGGAATACATGTCCCCGATGTAAGTCGCTCTGGATAAAAGCATCTGCTAAACGACATTGTAACATACCCATCACTAGTAGCGAGAGAATGATTCGACATTTCATCCTAAATTTGTAATGTGTAAATCCTCATTTCTACATAATTCATTTCTTTATACTCATATTTATATTCCTATCAACTATTACGCCAGAAAATGAACCCAAGGGTTAATAAAGTAATTCTGAATTATTGGTTGATTAGTTGGTTGGTAGTTTATTTGGTGGTTTAGTTATTTAGTTGATTAGCTGGTTGTTTGTTTGGGTGTTGGGTTGGCGGTTTAACTGTTAATTAGTAAGTTTATAGCACAGCTGGCTGACTGGTCTGTTGGTTAGTTGTTTGGTTGGTTTGCCTGTTAGTTAATTGGTTGGTTGGTTGTTTGGCTTGTCGGTTAATCAGTTGCTTATATGTTTGGTTTGTCAGTTGCTTAGTTGTTTTGTTATAATTTGATTGGTTGTTTATTTTCTTGTTGGTGGTTCTGTTGTTTGGTTTGTAGGCTGGGTAGTGGGTTTCTTGGATAATCAGTTGGTTCATTATTCAGTTGGTTGATTCGTCGATTGCTTGGTTGTTTTGGTGGTGGTTTGGTTGATTTGTCAGTTGGTTATACTCTTAAATAATCATCCAATCAGGCGGCTGAAAAACAGATCATACTCAAGATTTAAAATGCAGACACAGGTGGCCGTTTTTTAGATCCTAACAACATATGTTTTGTTGGGCTCTTCAAACCTTAATTACAGTAAATGTATGTGCTAACAGACATTTAAATAAGATGATCTGAATGTCACCTGTCTTACATTGTTTTGGATTTCTTTGGACATAGTCTGAGAAAATTCTAGAAAAGCTCTAGAAACAATGTTTGTAATAAATATTACTACAACCTATCCTACGTTTTGTAAGACAATCAAATATTTAACAGCAATTTGTTCAAAAGCAATGCCTCAGCTAAAAATGTTGATGATGAGTTATTGGTTCACTGCATATACCTTTCAAACATTAAACCATGACCAGTCACAATAAAAAGGGAGTCTCTGTTTGTGCCACTGTGTCTCCTTCAGTCCAACTCTATTTTAAAGTGTTGTGACTTGAGTGATGACCACTGAGGCAGACAGGCTAACAGAGCCCGAGGAAGAGTTTCCGGCTAATCTGTTTTCTCACAGCTGTGTCTCCTCCATTTTCCTGTTTCCCTTCATGCCTTCATAAGGCAGAAGTAATAAGTACGATTGTGGGTCAGGGATTCAAACGTCTGCCCATGTGTTTGCTGTCGCACTCTCACGCTTCACAGCTGTACTGCTGTCAACTGGTGAGAGAAAATGAGCAAAAAGGCCGAGTGCTACAAATCTGTAGCCCTAAGGGAAAACAAGTCAAAGATATATAGCGATAACAAGAACATATTATACCACATTACACAGCTAAAGAGCATAAATGTGCCGTCACATGCTGTAAGCACTATATCCATGTTATTTATATTTGCTCACGGCTATAACCGCATACTCTTGTTTTTCACACCATTCTCTTTTTAAGCATAACACTTGTCTTTTCAAGGCCCTCAAAGTTCATTTTTGATTTATTTTCTAAGTCAAATTAAGTACTTTTAGAAGAAAAACTGCTACTCATGTTATTCAGAGACCAAAACATGTATTATAAATTTTCTACATGTTAGCCATGCCACCACAAAAGGGAAGAGATATGGTGTCACCCACTCTGGAACATTCTGCATAGAGGCATGACAGTGCTGGCATGCTGAGTTGTTTTTCAGTATAACTGAACCAGGGATGGTAATTTTAAGCAATATTATGAATCAAAAGGTGACTAATACTTGCCCCCACCCACACAGGTAAACTCTCTTCATATGAAAGTAAACATGGAACCTCATTTACCTATATGAGCCTACAAAATGACATGATGACAGACTATGAGGCTACATAGAGAAAAGAAATAATGCACTGATATTTCACAGAGAAGTGATGACAAAAGAACTGAGTGTTAGAAAAGAACTTATTATATGTTATGAATTATGTCTCTGACATTCACAGCATTAATTTAAACCACAGATGGACCTAGATGTACTATAATGTTAACACAGAGCTGGCCAGATTAGCTTAGGGCCCCGCCTCCATCATGCCATAACTTCCTGTTAATGATATGACAGTCCAAACCTTTCAAAATAATGCTTTCACACTGGGCATAACTGAACCGTGCAGTTTGGTCTGGATCGAGACCACCTCTTTTGGTCAAACCAAGGACTGGCTGTTTAGTCCGGACCATGGTCCAAGGGATGATTTATACCTGTCATTTAGATTTGGATCAAATTGAAAAGATAAAAGTCCAGACCAAACAACATGGATCTGAAAGTACCCTAAGATGAGGATGAGAAACAAAAGGACCCTTTCTCCTTCTTACCAGCTGGTGCTGAAATGTTCACAGATTCGACCTTCAGAACCGTCAACACATCCCTCTAGGCAGCTGGACCTAAAAAGCCCTATCTGAACAAATAGGTAAAACCCACAACCTCTCAGCAGAGACAAAGGAGTTGAGGGCTCCCTGATCACCCTGAAACAATCACAGACCTCTCCAAATCCACCTCAGTCCAGCTCACAGCCAGATTTACTGCATGCATGCCAGTGGGCCAGAGTACAACTTTAATGGTAACTTCCCTCATTGATAGAGAGCCAAATAAGCCAGTTCATGCAAACTATAGCCAAAAAAACTGACAATAATCAACTGCTTCAAATCAACCAAAAGTAATGCATGTGACTTTATGTGTTCTTCTATAAATAACTCGTCAATCTCATTTTGTAGTTGGATTAGTTTGAGTTTTTCATTGTCAGAGGGGTGTTCTATGTTACTCAAAGCTTGTATATTTTCCATTAATTCTTTTTCCTTTGCATTTTTCGTCCTTTTAATTTCCTTGCTACGTTTAATTGCTGATTTTAAATTTGAAATATTTCCATTTCTGAGTGCTACTCATGTCATTTTTGCTGAATATATTTTGAGCTACATCCTTAACCAGACTTTGAAAGGTTTTACCTTTTAGTAAGTTATTAAGTTTCCAGTATCCACAAAATGTATTGTTCTTTTCCTTAGTACTGAGAAAAAGTGTGGAAATCATTTGATGATCTGATAAGGGAGCATCACAGTGTGAAACCTTAGATACATATTCAATACAGGAAGATGGGGTAAGCTAAAGGTCTATCCTAGATTTTTGTGTGCAGCTAGAGTTGCACACAAAAATGATGATGATTTGGATTAAAAAAGGCACCAAGCATCTAAACTTAAAATGAAAAGTAAGGAAATTTGTGTTTGGTAGATTATTTCTTTGTTGTAACAATGCTTCTTGGTAATAATTCTTATTCTGTTGGAAAGTCTGTTTATTTTCCTTTTAAATGATGCCACATTTGTAAGGATCATGCATTTGTGGGATGAGCAGCAGAGCTGAGTATGTGGGTTGCGCCCATGAAAAATGTGCCAAATCTTCTCTGCCAATGCCAAACAGCTTATTTTGCTGTTGCTATTGACTCTTGTTTTGAGCTTCTGGTACCTCCAGGTCCTGCCAATCAGGCTGTGAGCATTGGCCCTGCTACACTGGTCAGTAGATGTTTGCTTCAAGAATCAGCATGCCACGTTTGACTGTTTTGGATAGGGCCCGCTGGTTGGGCAACTTCAAGCTGGTGTTCCGCAAAACCAAGTAGCAGCATTGTTTGGAGTGAACCCTAGTACCATCTCCAAACTGAAGGCCAAGTTCCATATAACTGGGAATTACAGAGACAGGCTGCGAAGTGGGCGTCCCAAGAAGACGACACCCCAGGAATATTGTTTTCTCACCCTGTCAGCAAGAACTCTGTCCACCAAAATGACAACACTTGTCCCCACAGAGCGGGGTTTATCAGAGACTACCTCCAGAATTTGGGAGTGAAGAGGATGGAATGGCCTGCCAGCAGTCCTGACCTTAACCCCATTGAACACTTGTGGGCTCAGCTTGGGCATGCTGTTCGTGCCAGAGTGACCAACACAACCATGTTGGCTGACATGCCATCCGACAGCAGTGTCAGTGACAGGCTGGTGACCAGCATGAGGAGGAGGTGCCTGGCTGATGTGGCTGTGTATGGTTCTTCCACACGCTACTGAGGCTCCTGTTTGTTCAATGAATAAATTGTTAAATTGTCAATATGCCTTGTTCCTTCAAACTTCAATCATCCAATCCACCAAACACCAAACAAGAGTCAATGGCAGAAGTAGCTGTTTGGCATTGGCAGAGAAGATTTGGCACATTTTTCACAGGCGCAAACCACATATTCAGCTGTGCTGCTCATCCCACAAATGCATATTCCTTACAAATGAGGCACCATTTAAAAGGGAAATAAACAGGCTTTCCAATGTTACAAAATTTATTGCCAAGAAGAATTGTTACAACAAAGAAATAATGTACCAAACACAATTTCCTTATTTTTTGTTTAAAGTTTATAAAAGACAGGTTCTCAGACAAAACTAATGAAGCTTTAAATTGAAAATTTTGAGAGTTTCTGCTTGGAATCCTGTCAGTTAAATCATTTGGGGCATCATTGAAGTCTCCTCCAATAATCAAAAAGGCATCTTTATATTTTTCTCTTAGTGGTTTGATCCTTAAGTTAATTTTCTCTAAACATATGTTTTGCCTGACATGTGTTATCTTTCCTTCAGAAGGGGGTGGCTTTAGTGCTAAAACTGTTTATATCTCGTTAAACTTGTGAATATAGTTCTTTATTTTACCATTTCAAGTTTGTTGTCTTGAAAAATTGGTACTGGCACTCAAACTCTCCAAGAGCTCAGAACGGGGCGTCTGCACACGCTGCCATCTTGCCCAGCCCCCCAAAGACGAGCTTATTGAAACCCCAGCAGAAACGAGAAATGACACACAAAAGCACTTGCAAAAAGTCATATAGTACAAGAACAACTGTCTGACAAGGGAACTACCTGCTAAAGCCATTTCCTTGAGGGAGCAGCAGCTTCAAAAGAGGTGATGAAAACAAGTACCTGCAGGACTACAGGGATCTACAAATGCTGCTGATTGTCATCACTTAAAACACTTACCTCTGTTAAACTGGCACTGGGATTTCAAGTCTCTTATCAAACAAGTTTGTCTGTCCACCGAGTTATGATGTGTGAAAACAGTTTCAGAGGAGTGGGAGAAAGTGAGAACATCTGTCAAGATATTACTAGAAAAACTCTAGTAAGAAAACAGGTCCTCATAATGGAATGTCAAAAGATATTTATAGTTTTTAAAAACTCTAAAATCTGGAATAGTGGTTGCACTTGTGCACAGTGCATTCAGAAAGTATTCAGACCCCTTCATTTTTTTATACTTGTATTTTGTTGTAGTTGTAGAGTTTAATCATCTCCATTCACTCCCAATATCAGAAAGGATTTCAGAAACTTAAATGACTGTATTTTAAATTTAAAGCAATTTTTAGTGCTCTGAGATGCACTTTTTATTACCATGAGATCCCTCAACACATATTTACAAGGTTCTTATGGGTTTGGGTTTCCATTCGCTTAAGAAAACCCCCTTTAAGCCTGTTGACTATGATGCTGTCAAACGTGAGGATGCCAAGCCAATGCTGAGTGCAGCCTTGGGGGGCCTGGGGCTGATTTACCCCCTGTAGTGCTCCGTGTGCAGTGGCTAGTGAAATGTTTGCCTCACACGCTGACCTGAATTTGCTGTCTGACTGCCCTTTTAGCCAGTCTCAGCATGGAGAAGTGGATCAAAGGTTTTCAAGGGGGAAGATTCACCACAGGAGAGGTGCTTTCCAGAGGTTTTTGGAGCAATCACTGGATTCAGCAAAATAACAACGGTTGGTGTTAAGAGAAGTGCTTGATTCACTGCATGAGAGGCTGCACGCTCAGTTGCATCAGTAGGACGTGTGTCCAACATAAGGTGTTAGTTTCTGGGTTAGGGGATTTTTAAATCAATACATATTATTTGCAAAGATGCCATACTTTTTGGAGACAGAAATATAGTTTTATAATTCTCCCTCACAGGGCTTCTTCAGGGACATGAAAGCTGATACAGAGGAAGCAGTATTAAGCCTCTTTAGACTGTCAGCCACCTCAAGTAGTAAACACTGATGAGTCATTAGGCGGTGCTCCTGGTAAAATGAGTAAGCCTTTGAAAAGTGGAAGGATTTTTTTACACTACTTAACTTCTGAAACCAGTTACATAAGCGTACCACCCAATGATCTACATTACTGCTCCAGTTAGTATTGAAGTTTCGTGCCCACAGGTCTGTCTACAAATGTGGCTCAGCTTTTAAACTTTCTAATAAAAGATTCTTCCTTCAAATACACATCAAAAAGATTGGAAATAGCTTTTTATTTCAACTAATACTCACTGGAATGATTTTTTTTACAAAACAGAAAGGCTTTAAAATCTTGAAACTTCAATATTCTTGCTTTGTTTTAGCATCTCTCTCTGTCCCTCTCTCTCTCTCTCTCTCTCTCTCTCTCTCTCTGTATGCATTCGTGTACCAGTTAAGTCACGAAACTCTTCTCTTCTTGGGTGCTCCTTATGTCTCAGGCTCCTCTGGCTCATTTGTGTGGACAGCCTGCTGCTGTGGACCCACCCGACTCCAACTACTACAGGTTCTGACATCTATTGTTATCATGATACTGAATGTAAAAGAGAATTTAAGAACTGCTCAACTTGAATTGCTATAATTACTGCCATTTTTTTCAATGCTATTATTGTTGCTAATGCTTGTATTACTATGATCAATACACATACAAATACCAAACACTAATTCTGCTACATCAACAGCCTGCTGCTGTGGACCTGCCTGCCAACCACTGCTTCATCCATCAAGGTCAACCATACATCAATTATTATTATTAGAAATGTTAACGTGAATCTAAGAGCAGCTCTACTTTGACTGCTATAATCAGCCCTCTCCATTTCAGTATCACCTCAGCAGCTAATGCTAATATTAATCCTTTATCAAACATGGCTGTTACCCTCAAACTCCACATACTCCGTCTACAGAGTGATACACAGGTGAAGCACACAAAATCACTCCCTCTCTTCTCAGTCCATTGCACATGCTCTGGTCCATCTCAGCCCCAGCCCAGAAGCGCCACTCTGCCTCGCTCAATATACACTCAAGTAGTGGTACACTAATCCGCATAAAGCAGATCAATCCAAACAGCAGGAAGGCCGTGCAAAGCATCTCATCAACTTTAAAACACAACACAATGCACGGACCCCTGATAGTAAATCATCTCTGTTTCGACATGACATCCCATCCTGGAGCACAAGCTACGGGTCACTGGTTGGTTGGTTGGTCACAGAGCTAATATAGCATCATTGATGAAAAACAGTTTATCTCTTGAGGTGAAAAGCCACAAGGTTTTATATGGAACTACACATCCTTTGTAAAAATATAAATCTTTTGACTTCCTAATACCATAGCAGAAGCAACAAAATCATTGATTAATATCCAAATGAATGGCAAATCAACCCCAGAAAGTCAAAATAATCTGTTGTTTACACACTCTTCCCCCTCAACCTTGCAGTTCTCCTGTGATTTTGTGATCTTGAGTCTCCAGCTGGTAAGGGATGCATATCAGAAATTTTTGCTAAATAATGCTTAGTGCTGATCTCATGGTGGCTTGATTTTGGGCCTTTCTTAATAAATAATATAACAAAGAGTACGGTCTACTCTTGAGATAACTCTGGCTATGGATTAAAGTCATACAAGGATAGATAGATAGATAGATAGATAGATAGATAGATAGATAGATAGATAGATAGCACAAAACTGCTTGAATATGGCCATACTTGTAAACTATGCCAAGCATTCAATATCTGAATATATAAACATTAACTCTTATGCTACTTTTGTGTCCCAAATGTAATGAATTTCAGGAAAATAAAAAGTTTACGAAAGCTTATGGTAAAACAGCAGCAGGAAGGATTTTAAAAAGCCTCCATCCGAAGCCTGGACAAGTGGTGTCACACATGCTTGTGTATGGTCCTATCCACACAGGTGTCTGGTTTGGTTCTATTTTAAAAACAAGGGTTTACGAAGTGCTTTGACATGTGCAGAGAAAAACAGAGGAACAAGGCATTAAACCCAAAAAACAGGCAATAGAACAAATGACAGCCAAACAACAGATCTCAAGCAGTTTAAGAAGCTTCCAAAAACCTGACCAAGATAATAACCCAACAACTCAAAAAGACATCAAGAACCCAGACATCATAAGATACGATGAAAACAATAGGAAACCAGGCAACACAGGAACCCAGTTACACAGGTTGAGACCTAGAGGACCAAAGATTTAAGATGTGAGTGATTAAAAGAGAGAGCAAAGATGAATGTTTTGTCATGATTTAGCACATTAAAGTCCAATCTTGCCTGGGTTACTTCTGATGTTGGTCTAGTCTCGCTTGTTGTGACAGGACCATCTCTTTTAAGAGATCTAAATCATTTGGCTGTGCTCAGTGGAGCTCGCTGTTTGGCTTCCAACTAGTTCTTCATTTTTGAACAGTTTGACTTTTTAAATATGGATTAAATAACAAAAAAGGATAGCAGAAAGGAAACTGGCACTCAAGCTGGAGCTAGTTACTGTGGCTCACATTAGAGAGCCATTTTGTAACACATGCTCGTTCATGAACGGCACATCATTACATGGTCGCTTACCCCAAATACTACATCACTGTTTCAATTAAAAGCATGTTTGTGACAAAATGAGAATTATTTTTATGTCAAAGGGCATAGCCTCTTAGCTATGTACAAGACTCTTTAAGACTCTTGTGTCACTTCATCAAGATTAACCACGCTAGATGCAAGGAGGTCTGCAGGACAGAGTAATTTGCAATATTGATTACCTCCATCCCAGATAATCAGTTAACCTGAGAAAATATCCCTTTTTTGTAAAGTGTAGGGATCGTACTCAATGTAGATAGAAATTTTCTGATGATAATTGCAGTGTAGAACTCCTTTTAGATCTGCTTAATACCAGCTTGCCACTGTTACCATCATTCCTGACAGCTGTCCCCCACTTCCTGCCCTCTACGGAGCATTTGGGGACATGTGATAAAACATCACCCTGACCCTCCTGAGCTTTGGTCTGCAGATAAATGTGAGTTTTATGTTTACTATAGAAACATAGGGTAATGTTGCACAAGGCTTATTTGATTTAACAATACAGCTGTTTTCCCAGCATGCAACTCTGCACCTGCTCCGCTCAGCCCTCTGTGAAACCGATCGGCTGTGGTGCTGATATGTCTCAGACTTTATGAAGCCTGATAAGAGAATCAATAAGGTTCCATTGTAGACGCAGCCATCCTGGCTTTGAGCTGTGTGGAGGTACATTATGTGCAGACCGGTCGTTTCCTCTGTGAAAATGAATGGGGACAAACTTGTGGATGAGGTGAGTTTACCAAAGGAGGAAATGTGATTATTGCCGTCATTCATCTGTACCACTGTGAACATCTTGTCTTGCCTCAGGCTTGACAGAAAACTTGTCACATGTTTCTGTTAAAGCACAGACAATAAATGAATTTCCATAACTCTGCTCCAGCTGTGCTGATGTGAAGTTCATGTAAAAGAGCGCGTGTAGAGGAGCGAACAAACGCACCAAAAAGAAAAAAAAAAAGAAAGAAGAAAGACAGGAAGGTTTAAAAATGCATAAACCTCTTAAGCCACTCTGCACAGATATTAATATTTATGTATGCTTGAAAAAAAGCAGAGCAGTATTTATAGCACCTTACCTGAGCCTGTGAGAAACCTCTGATTTTTGTAAAAGGTTTTAAACATTTTGCTGACCTAAAATTTACACAGTCATTCATTTAACACAATTCAGACAAGATGCTGAAACAGCCCCCTTCATGTTAAACACCAGAGAGCACAAAGCACAGGGGCTTTCTCTTAAGCATAAAAGAAGCACATGCAGGCCATGCTTATCTAATATGCAGGCCTGTAGCATACAATGTTTAGCTCTGAGACATTCTAAAAGGGAAATGGAGGAAATTCTATTGTTAGTCCCAAAGGTCAGATACTGCATGGATCTGAAAAGATGGGGGAAATCCTGCTTGGTTTGAGTTGTGCTTAGCTTCACATCAACTTCATCTTGCAACAGCATTGTTTTAACTTTAACACCTGCTCAAGTGATGCTAAGGCCTACTTCTATGTTTTACTCCGACCTAATTTGGGATTTTAAACTTTTATTAAACAACAGCAGCAAATAGAGAACTCTTAGCTGCCAAACCAATCAAGACAATGACTCTATCATCTTTAATCCCCCTAAAACATGCAGATTGATTCAAACATCAGCATTAAGTCATCATGATGACTCAGAAGCAGGACCCAGACCTCTGCCCCTCTTTCTCTTATAATACAATCTCCTGTGCCTCACTAGCTTCATCACTTATGCCTTCCTAATTCTATTACCCGTGCATACCTATCTAAGCATGCCTAACCCTTTCTCCTCCATTTGTCTCTGTTTTCCAAACTGTCCTCCCCACAAACCCCATTCATCTCCTCACTGTATGATTCTTTCTCGATACAGGAACCACTGAAAGGTGCTGAACCAAAAGCACATCAAGACCTGCCCCCTCCCTTAGCCTAGGACACTGGGTCTCTGATTCCCCCAGCGAGCGCTTTGCCTTATTTAACCCAACATCCTACCCAATCAGCATTAACCCCCATCATTTCAACCCCGTTTATCCCATGCTAAACTGATCCAGAATCCCCTCACCTCACCTAAACCCAATGTTACCCCATCATTAGCTGACCTTTTGGATCCCTTTTAACAGTGACCCCTCATTATTCCGTCTTAAGATCCCAGATGTACTGTGATCTCCTTCATCTCATATGCCTTTGACCTCTGTAATCCTGCCCTTCTTTGACCCTTCTGTCATTCTTCTTTTCATCCAATCCTACTTTGAATTCTTTTATCATATTCTACTTTGACCTCTATCATCCATACCTAATTTGCCAGGCCACCTAGCAGCCCAGTGAGCAGGCCCTCCCTAGTAGTGATTCTATTAATATACAGGCATATATGTTGGATCTGAAGTGACAGTCCTAGCCTTATGGCTAACATTTTCCTCTTTTTGGAGCTGAAAAACATCTTAATACATTATTTGGGGATTCAAATGTTCCCTAAAAAGGTGGTTGACAGTAGCAAGTCAAAATAAGACGTCCTTTTGTAGGTGCCAATGGGACATGGACAAAAGGGTTTAGCCACACATGTTAAGTTTTGAAATCAGCTGTTTCAATTACACCTGTTGCCACAGGTGTATTAAATCAAGCACCTAACCACAAAGTCTCCATTTGCAAACCTTTGTGATGCAAAATGGGTCTTTCTGAAGAGCTCAGTGACTTCAAGCATGGTACTGTGATTGATACCACTTTTGCAATAAGATGGTTTTTCAGTGATCCGGATCACCGTCTGGATCCAGGAATTTTTTAAAGGATTCTGTACTATTGAAAGATAGGGCTACTGGCGGAGGTCTGTGCTCTCTGAGTGCTTTTCTAGTTATTAAGAGTGCACGCGTACTTAGCCAGCCACTTAGCCAGGGAGCATTGACCAAATGAAATCACAGTGCAGGGTCATTGCTAAGGCACATGGTGCCAAAAAGTGACAGTGCTAAAAACATCCAAACCCTCACTGGCATCAATGTAATCAGCTTCATGGAATGGGCTTCCATGGCCAAGCAGCAGCAAACAAGCCTGGCATCACCAAGTCCAAAGCTTAGCGTCAGCTAGAGTGGTGAAAAGCACACCAAGCCTCTTCTCTGTTTTGCAATCACATGGGCAGGGCTGGACTGGGATGCCAGAGGAGGGTTGCCTGCCTGACTACTTTGTGCCAACTGTGAAGTTTGGTGGAAAAGGGTTAATGGTATGGGGCTGTTTTTTCAGGGTTTGTGCTAGGCCCCTTGTCTCCAGTGAAGAGCAATCTTAGTTCTTCAGCATACCAAGACATTTCAGACAATGCTATGCTTCCAACTAGGGCTGGACGATATGGCCTAAAATTGATATCCTGATATATTTTTGCTATATCCCTATACACGATATATATCATGATATTTTGAAATGGCCTCTCAGCAGCTGTATAATGTTTAATTCAGCCCCAAATGGCACTAGTTTGGTGATTAAAAATAGACTGTTCTATTGGATTTTAATAAAACTGTTTGCAGAAAGTAAAAATCAATATAGAGTCAAATTTATCAGTTTTATTTTGAAAAGCACTTCATTCAATCTTTTCCTAATAAATCAAAAATACACAAATCATGAAATATTTGGTATTTTACAGTGTATGGAAAGTCCTGAAATGTTTTCTATGTTATGTTTACTATAGCTTACTATTAAATGATTATTTTCCTCATTAAGGGTGAAGCAAACCTAAACCAAACTCACCAATCCTGATTGCAGTAAATGGCCAAAATCTTGCAGTCTAGTCCACCATTTAGGCTCACAGCTGTGATTATATTAGTCCATTATCTGTGCTGATGAATGCTGTACTAGTTTCTGACAAGTTCATAAAATGAGAGCGTCTTTAGACCTTATTCAAGAAGCTCTCCTGTGTGATCATGGGGGAAAAAGCTTGTCTGGAGGCAGGAACATTTTAACTACTCGTTATCTGTGTTTTGAACTGTAAGGCTGAGATAAGTCTCTGTTGTTGTGGAGATGTGGATCACATTTGTCCGTTGCTGGGCCGTCTTCTCTCTGACCTGTACGACTCTGGCAGGGAGTTTTCAGCAAAACGCGCCCAGGCAAATCTTGTATTCTGGGTTAAGTGTCTTTTCAACAACACTGGGCCCATGTCTTTAGCAACGTGTTGTGATACTGCCGCCGTTATCTCGCATTCATCTGGAGGCATATTTTAATGAATACCACTTGAGTTCCACTTCAGGTCCAGCGCTGTTTCTGTCTCTAAAGTCAGCTAACTCCCCACTAACTAGCCACACTGCTGTGTTAACCTTCTTCTCCCGTGCTTCTCGCCGCTGATGCACATGTGCAGAGGAGTTTTCTGGATTGGTGAAGAAAAGAGAGTGAGCGCGCTGCTATGACAGACGCATTCAGGGACAATGGGAGAAGCGAAACTCCAGGGAGAAATGCACACTGACGGCTCAAAACTTCCACATAATTTATACTCGGATATTCGTGATATAGTCATTTTATACATCATGGGTGGCAAAAGCCGGGATACATCAAGTATACTCAATATATCGCCCAGCCCTACTTCCAATTTTGTGGCAACAGTTTGGGGAAGACCCTTTTCTATTCCAACACGACTGTGCCCCAGGGCACAAAATAATGACTATGAAGACATTGTTTAAGGATGTTGATGAGGAAGAACTTGACTGGCCCATACAGAGCCTTGGCCTCAACCCCATCGAGCACCTTTGGGATGGACTAGAATGGAGATTGGGAGCCAGGCCTTGTTGTCAAACAGTAGTGCCTGACCTGCAAACAGAATGAATGGGCACAAATTCCTACACAAACCCTCCAAAATCTTGTAGAGAGCCTTCTGAGAAGAGTGGAGGCTGCCATAGCTTCAACAGGGGGAGCAACCATATTAAAGTACATGTATTTGAATTCAATGTCTGCACAGTCCTTGTTGGTGTAATGATCAGGTGGCCATGTACTTTTGTCCATATAGAGTAGATTCTGGGAGTTCAGATTCTTTTCTTACACAATTTTCCTTAATTTTGCAACACTGGGACACTGACTTATGCAGCAAGTGGTATTTTTGAAGCTGGGTTGTCCAAGGTT
Organism: Cheilinus undulatus; assembly: GCF_018320785.1. Taxonomy (NCBI): domain Eukaryota; kingdom Metazoa; phylum Chordata; class Actinopteri; order Labriformes; family Labridae; genus Cheilinus; species Cheilinus undulatus. Next base: position 25,029,202 of record NC_054877.1, read on the forward strand.
CTTTATGATAGGAATTATGTTGGCCACACATGATTTCAGTCTGCATTGCTACTTTAAGGTGAGAGCACTGAGGACAAATAGACAGCACATGTTTTCACCTCAGCCCTGATCAGCTGTTTAGGTGTGAGAGAGAGAGGGGAGATGCATTTGCAATTCTGAGGACAAATGGGTGGGCTCAAGATGGCACTTTCAATCACAGCCTCCTGGTGCGTGGACTTCATTGCTTTATGATGGCTATGAAGACTGATTATTACAGGCAAAATGGTTCAGTCTAACACTTCCCAAGACAATAATACAAATAAAAAACCTTCAATCAATTCCACAAAAGAGGGTTTACATTATGGGGCAAAATTCTACCGATGCAAGAATAAATAAAATGTGTGATCTGTCGCATTAATAATTCTGATGAGTAATTAGGTATTAGAATATGGTTACTGCAGCTTACAGCGGACCATGCTTTTGGTGATCCCCATGCTATAGGCCCCAGAAACATCTAATCTCCCCTGGTATTTTAAAACACATTTAAATCATTCAAAAAGCTCCACTACCCATCTGATTTTGACCAAACTTCTGGAAAAACTGACTAATAAATATGATGGGAATGGTGGTAAATATAACGGAAGTGAGTAGTTTGCTTCAGCAGTGTAAAGATCTATTGACAGTCTCCAGGGATACACACTATATATATAGACATGTGGTTAAAGGTCATTGGGCTTTCATGGGGCGAGGTGACCCTGCATAAAACAGCATGTGTAAAACTGTATTATTTAACATATATGCTCAAGGCTTCCATCCACTATACTACTTATAGGGTCAGAGGGTTAGGAGGTGGTGGAGCCAAACTCAGTCGACATGAGCAGAGAGGAGGTGTGCCCCCTGGACAGTTCACTGGTTAGTAACAGGGCAGACATCACACTCATGCAAACATGAAAACATACTGCCAACAAGACAAAACTGCATTTTTTTCTATAATGTCAGGAGGCACAGAAATACTCATTGTAGTGGAGGAGCACAAAATAAAACTATGGGCCTGACTACAGAATTGGTGCAAAGAGAGAGAGAGCAGAGATGAAATTTCACAAACAAGTTTTATTGCAAAGGTTGCATCCATCACAGTACCATGTTTAAAGTCACTGAGCTCACCCATTTTGTATCACAAATGTTTGCAAATGTAGACTGCATGGCTATGTCCTTGATTTTGTTTACGCATGTGGTACCTAAATTCAATAATTAATAGTTGTGGCCAAATACTTTGGTCCATATAGTGTTCTTATGAGGAACTAAAACTTCCTTACTATGATTCCCACATTTTCTAACCGCCACTTTTAAAATATGGAACTAATGCATAAATTGATCGAATCACTTTACTTTCCAAAACTATTCACCTGAACCTGAACACCTACTTTAAAATGACTGCTATCCAGGCAATTATCCCTTCCACAGGCTCTGTTTGGCAGGTTGCAATGCTTGTTGTGCCAAATATGTGATAAACAAAAAGGTAAATGCCTGAAGTACACAGAAGCTTGCACAACTTCATATATTACGCAGCACAATTTCACCTGTTTTGGATCCTTGAAAAGTGCATGCTATATGTATGGAGCTATTATTGTTGCAAAAGTATTTGCAAATGCATACAAAGATCTGCGCACAAATCCACAAATGCGTGCACAAATCCACAAATGCGTGCACAAATCCACAAATGCGTGTACAGATCTGCAAATGCGTGAAACAGTGAATAAAATAATGACTTCCTTATCTCCAAAACTGTGCCAGAGCGTTGGTTGAATTGCCATCTCTACAAGACAAGGTTTTATGTGTTGTATTCAACAGAAATCCCCATTTTGATGCTGGGTGATGTTAGCAATAAGATCGATAGAGTGGTCTGTTGCATTTATATTCACTCTTTCAATCAAAATATGAATAATAACAATAGCAGTATAATACGATAACATTTCTCCTTCCACACTGACGTTATATAGAGCCCTTACTAGGTCTTAACTGCTGCCTCCTGTGTGATTCCGATGTGATGAGAAAGGCAGCCTTGCCTGTGAGCCTGCGCTGAGGGCAACAGACCCAGCTTCATGCTTACAGAACTAAGAACACGCTTACGGATCTGAGTACAAATCGTGCGCAGTACAAGTGTTGCAAAAGTCACGTGTGTATGACAGCCAATTGAGAGGCAGATTCTGAACCAAAATGAGCTAAGTCCACAAATACAAACTGGTCTACATATTTGCAGCTTAGTGCACACATTTGAGGATCTTTGTACAAATTTGCAAAACTTTGCACACATTTGCAAATCTTTACACGGATTTGCAGATCTGTACACGCATTTGTGGATTTGTGCGTGCATTTACAGATCTGTACTCGCATTTGTGGCTTTGTGCACGCATTTGTTGATTTGTGCGCAGATCTTTGTACACATTTGCAAATACTTTTGCAACAATAATAGCTCCATAATGCTAAGGCTTAGCGTTACATATGCTGCAGTCACATCATCCACCCTCAGAGAGTGTATATTTCTTGCTGAGACTGTAATGCTCTTTCATATGATCAAAAGTGCATCAAAGAGCTCTGTAAAGCAATTTTTCATCTGCTCAGTGAGACTCCCATGAATACTAAACTTCTTGAGTATGATTGCTGATCACAGACAGCTTAGCCAATAATCCCAGGAGACCCTAATACCAAAGTCCCAGGTCCAAAATTATATCATCTTTCATTACAGAGAGAATGTAGAGGAAGAATACAGCTACAGTCAGTGCCATGCAATGCTCTGTATTATATGCTTGTAATGCCGCCAAACTGTAAAAATTCCTTTTTTAATCTTTTCTTATGGTGCATGATGCTTATCCATACTTCGAGAATCGATATAGTAAGACTTCTAAGTTACAGGCAAAGGAAAGGATTTGTTCACAAATATGCCTTAGATCAATCCAAATCTACAGTCCATATTGTTGAAGTAAATTTGTCCCTTTAATAATAGATGCTGTTGATGATGCGGGTCTAAAAGCAGCATTAGCTGCTGTCAGAAAGACTGATTCCTGTTATTATCTGACTCAAGGGATTTACTAAAGGGAACAAAAATATCTGTCACCTTTTCCATTCTCCCCAAGGAATGTAATCACTTCAATAACGTGACCCACTTTTATGAAAAGACTGATATTTTCTGTTATTCTGGATCTCATTCTCTCCGGTTTGATTTGTCAAATGTTAGAAACCAGTTGGAGCCAATGTTGGCAAAGCAAATACATCACCTACAGCAAAAAACACATTATACCTTAGCGCATTTGATTTCTTGTCGGATGGGGAGACTCGTTTTATGAGACTTTGTGACAAAGTCAAAACCTCCACTGGTCAATAATAATAACTGGATCCATAAAGGTGTCAATAACATGAAGGCGGACGTCACAATAGGTGTCAGCACGTGCTGTCAAAGCACTTCACACAGAGCGGATCAAAACACCAACTAACACTGAGCACCAGCAGAGCAAAGGCTAGATCAACGCTGTGACAGGTGACCACAGAGGGCAGCATGTGCGTGACTGTGTTAGTGTTTGAGCATGTGGTTAGGGAGTAATAATGCTGCACCTGGGCCAGAAACAGAGATCACAGATGCAGTATTCAATAAAAAATACAGCCTCGGATACTCTCAATCTTACTAGTCGGCTCATACTGGAGCTAATTTTGGCTGTTATGTTGTGAAATCAAAGCAAATTAGTCCTTTTCTAAAGGTGTCAAAGGCAACTTCAGCAGTCTTATGATTAATGCTGGTGTTACATAACACAGCAGTGTTGGTGTGGTGTAAAAGAGATGATGGTGTACTTAACTCTTCGTTTCAAATTGTTGGATCATGCTGTTTGGTAAGGAAACAATGAGGCTCAGTCTCATTCTAATTTTTATCCCTACCTCTCAAGTTCTAGTGCTATTTGGAACAGAGTTACAAGGGTTGGTGAAACATTCCTCTTTTTAGACGCTGATATGTCAGCTATCATTGAAGGAATTGACCGTATACAATGAGAGATTTTTTCAAATGCACTGAAACAAAATTACATTTATTTGAAGAAGAATGATGAAGAAACAACTTACATTCGTACACTTTTGTCATCACTTAAGCAGCGAACTTCTATTGTTACACAAGGCATTCTGGGAGATTTCCCACAACACATGGTTTGGACCGTGCCTTGGTAAAATCTATGTTTGAAGGGCATCCCTAGAACCTCATCCCCATCCCTCCATTCCAACAAGAATCTGGACGTCCTACCCCTAGAGGTGAGAGTGCAACATATTGGGGTTGGGCCAAGGCTGAGTCCTGTTTCCAATTTTGACCCCCACCCTTCAATTTCAAGAGGCCTTGCCCACAAGTTGGTCATTTCTGAAAATTGTTTTTTTTTTTTTTTTTGTGGGCGTTTTTAACTTCCAAACACTATGCCTACACAAACAGATCAATGAAATTGTGACGGGGGGCACAATTTGGGCAAGCTGTGTCACACTGTGGGTCAGTTTCCCTGTTTGCTGACACTGATGTGCATCAGTGTCAGCCTTACAAGGCTTTAGCACTGAATGGTGTCTTTAAAGCTCCCAAGCTTGCCAGGTTAAAAAAAGTTATCAACTGAGAGTTATGAGAGTTTTTAAAAAAAAGGAATAGATATTAATTTAAAAAAACATTGTGAAAAAGTCATTCTTGTAGCTTAGCTGACCAAATCAACCCATTATTATAACTTAACAATATAACAATCTTAAGAGGCATGCTTTTTACTCAATAATGAAGAAAAATTACAGTAGATATCAAACATGATGTTGCCCTAAAGCTGAGTGTGCTGTGGGAAACCGTACCACCATCAGTGCTACTTTACAAAAGTTCAAGGTATAGTAACATGTTTTAAAGAGGCTACTTTTTATGGATATGTGCTTTGAGATTTTGGCTTGACCCTTGGCATGCCTTGTGAAATTAAAGGTTTAAAACCACCACTCAAACTGATGGTTTTTTAGGTAGAAATGGATGATTTCTGTCCAGATTATTGGTTTGATTTGTAAGCATTCAAAATCTACATTTTTATTTTAAATGGCATGGAAAATAGTGCACATAACTGCCTGCTATGAAAAAATTTCCAGGACAGCAAGTGTTTGAACCTGCCTAAGTTTGATGTTCGACACATTTGGCTCGGCCATTAATAACGTCCAGTGTTATCACTTTTGTTCCTATGGCAGACACTAAACTTGTGCTGGACTTAATATTGCTAACAGGACTTTTGATGTACTTACACATACACAGACAGTTGCTCTCCCACGTCCATGGGACATTTTATGTTAGAGGTGTTACCGGCTTGTTACAGTACTTTGCGCTACAGCAAAACCATAAAATTAACATTTAAATATGTAGAGAGGCTGAAATTGAAAGCAAATAAGATATTTCATATGAAAGATACACCAACTTCCTGTTAAATGGTGACATATGGAAACCCGTGGCATTGCCAGTGAGGTGTCTTTTAATAAAACATATCAGTGTTGTGGTCAAATATTAAGGCCTTTTAAAAATCTGAGTTTGATGTGACCAGGAATGAGCACACTGGCTAGTTATGTCACTTCTTGTTGCCAGAAGGTGGTGCTTTGAGGAGATGTTTGCATGCTCATTCTGATACTGTTGTCTGTCCATAAAATTTAGGGAAAAAACTGTTTGTGTTTAATGTTTCCTAAAATTGCAACAGGATTCAGTGCTTTAGCACAAATATTGCATTAGAGATGCAGATGAAGCCGGTGGACTTCCTGTTGGGATTGGGCTTTTGTCAAAGAGGCGTTTTTGTTTTTTTTTTGGTGTTGTCATGATGCATATTATGGCTAGGATTTCAGGTGTAGATTGACAACAGAGTGGGACTCAAAGTTTTAATAACTTGTAGGAGGCAAAAATAAGAATCAAATTCTTGTTGCCACATGGGGGCGCTGTGACAAAAAGAAATCAGAGGCATGAATGTATTCAGGTCTAATGTGTGATCTTCGCTGTGATGTTTGGTGAAGATAAACAAAAGCTCTGAAAAGTTAACCCTTTACCTACTGAGTCTAAAAATGGCTATTTGGACATATTTTGTTATTATGGCTGTAAAATAGTCAGGAAATGCCCTAAGTCTGAGAGCTTTGGTCCCTTTTCACAGGAGTACTTGAACTTGACTTTTCAACATCTGGTTAATGATTATTGCACATTGTATGGAATTGTCAGCAGTTTAAACAAAGAAAAACACAAAAACAGATTTGTTTTTCATGGCTTTTATGAGAAGAAATGTTGTTATTGCTCATGAAGTTTTGATTTGACATTTGAAATGTGAACCTATACATGTTTAGAACAATCACCAGTCATTTTTTGAGTCTAGGACTCTGGGTGCACAAAACACAGTGCAAAAGATAACTATATACATAGGCGACAATTAGTGCTAACAAAGGTGGAAAAATGCATTTTCAACATTCTCAAGTAACATATTGTTATTGCACATGATAGACACGCACAAATGCCATCATCTAACACTATTTTTGAAAACAAAAAACCACTCTTGCTCGCTCTCCTTTTACTCTTTTCCTTCACTCTCTTTTTCTCACTCGTCTTCTGCCAAAGCTGCCTTTTTCGCGGTGCTGTTTGAGATGACAGTAATATACATACTACACATCATATATTGCCAGAAAGCACATGTTCTCAGCTCTCTGTCAGCGTTGGAATTTTTTAGATTGTGCAAACTTTCAAGGAGTTACAGTGTTGAGAATCCATGTAGCTGTCTCACGATACTTCTGGTGTTTTGCTATGAATGCCCACGTCCTATGGTTGCGAGTACCGCAATGAACCATAAATGTGGGCATGCCCACAATTCTCAGCTTTCCAACTTTGACAGAGTTACGGTAATAATGCTCTGGACATATAAAACACAGCGCCAGCGCCGGCTTGGTAGGTAAAGGGTTAAAGTTATATGGAATCATTTGTCTAGGAACACAGAAAATGCAGAAAAACTTTGGCCCCCTGGTCATGGCACCACTTTGGATCTTCATCTTGTCCAGAATAAGGCAAAAAAAAAAAAAAAAAAGAAAGCATCTGGAATTGATCAATGGAAATCCCTAGCTGTTTGTGGTGCACTTGTACTTTTTAGAGGATGATCCCGTGAGAATTTTTTTTTGTCTACTCATGACACATATGTGTAAGAATTTTCATACCTGTAGCTCCTACCCAGTGCTTTGACTGATTATTGGGGCAAGTATCAGACAAGAATTTCCACTGGGGGGAACTTTATGGAAAATGTGTGCATCTTCAAACATTTTAAGGCCCCCAAAACAAGGTGCGAAGGTGCTTGGGCCCTAATCAGATTACTGTCGTGGACCCCTCACTTCACCCTACCCCTCCATTTCAACAAGAACTGGGACACCCTAAAAAAACATAGGGGCAGGTCTAAGGACAGAGATACTTTCTTTTCATGTTTTGTTCCTACTTACCTGCAAACTAAAAACATGGAGATACTTGAAAAGTTTATAAAGATGTTTGTTGTGATATAACATCATTATCAGCAGTATCATCAGATCAGTGCAGGATGATGACTCATGGTCTGCACTTTCATTTCTACAACATTTTTATTCTCACGCTGACGTAACGCTCCAGGTGTACCAGTTTAATTAGTGACTGTGTTAATTGATGACTTTCTGCATTTGCAACTGCATTTGTAGATGAGGTTCAAAAAGACAGAAAGAGTGAATGAAACTTTGTTTAGTTTATTATCATTTCACAACATCTTCATCAAATATGCATTCAGTGAAGACACTTGTCTGGAAGTCAGCACTGCACAACTGTTTTGAACTGCAAGACAAATCTTATTTTCATTATTTTTGGGAGGTTTAAAAATCATTTTCTAAAATTGAATTATCTGTCCCTTTAAGGCACATTGTACACATAAAGAGAACTGCAGAGTCGGTTTATCAGTTTATGTTACAGCAATTATTGACTCTGCTGTATTGGCTGTCACACTTCCTCTGCCTCAACATGAACTCTACTGCACATGTGCAAAGGCCCGCCCACAGAAACTACTGGGACCCTCATAGACTCAATTATCTTTATTTATTAATATTAAAACATTAATGATGCACAACATTATCAGCATGCTTTCTGTATAGGCAGACATGAACATTTCTAACACTTTTTATGACAGATATATCAGCTGTGCACACAATTAAGTTTGTGTAGTTCTGTACGACTGTTGGACCCACTTCAGCTAGTCTTGTTATTTGTTCATACTTATTCTTTTTACTTTAAACTTTAGAGTGTTTTTTAAGCAGACCTGCCGCTCCCTATACACAGACCACGCACAGCGCGTAGGGTCTTGTCATCCATGGGGGCCTCGCTTTAAGTATTTTTTCCTCTCTCTCTGCAGATCAGGCTGGTGTTTGTATGATAAATATGATCAAGGTAATGCATACAAAGTGTTAACCAAACATAAGTTCCTTACACCAGAGTCTGCTTATGGCCTTGCTTTGGCCAGAGGTGGACCTGGTTTTAGGAAATCCAGTGTTTAGCATTAGTTCAGACAGGCCATGGAGTCAAGTGCTGCCATAATTGAGATCAGCTGATCTCATGCAAGCCCTCATCAGCCGACGGCCAGCTGATTTGCTCTAAGCACACCATTGGCTAACTGCTCCTATGCTGTCTTATTTAAATTGGATTGGCTATGCTTTGTCCCTTTTATACCCCCCTAGGGACGGCCTTGCATGTGCATACTGCACCCTGTGTCCATGCTGCGCTAATTCTTGAGAACGTGCACTGCACATCAGACACCTGGGATGCACAGAAGCCACACATGTGTCTACATTCACTTAGATAACAGCAAGTACATCTCCGGCCTTCGTGGTAGGGGCAAGGGGTGCATTTGGACTGACCCTATCTTACAAGAAGTGGAAATCACAGAGACTCAGCCCTCAATAATCACTGTTGGGTTGATTCAGCATGACAATTAAGAATGGAGGAGACCTCAAGACTCTGCTCTGTACCAGATTAAATTGGAAAAAAATGGGTCTGCCTGGCTACCAGTCTTATATGTGATAGAATAAAAGTCTGCAATGCAATCTGGCAGAGTGAAGCTGAGGAAATCTGGATCTCTGCCTGTGATGCCTGTCCTCTTTTTATGATGAAATTCTTTGTTATGCTTACCATTATTGCAAATCTTATTCCTTTTAAACTGCCTCATACAATGGGAGGATTTTCCCCTCTGAATATTCACTGAAGTCAAGTATTTCAACATAATTTTTACATTTATTTCCACTCATCTAATGACAAAAAATAAAACTAAGCCTCAGAGTAGGCCAAACTCTGGTACAGATTTGTCCTTTAACGTTCAGTGAGCAGCACGTGCTCATACTGATGCAGCTGCTGCACTGACAGGAGGTGTAATGATCATTGAGATTCATTGTCATCACTGTTTCACATAACAGCAGACGGGCTTTACACATCAAGAATAAACACATTTGCATGAGTAAATATAGAATGGGTCATGAACAGTGAATCAGCGTACAGCAACTTCATTTATGTAATTCCTGAACGTGTTTGCTTAGCCTTCTACCAGCCAGAAGATTTTACCTTTACCTGATGCAAACACCTCTGGCTGTTTTCAGTAAATACACATTTCCGTACAAGTTCTTTACAAAGGCTATTTACACTTCTAAAAGCATGATAAAGTACTTTTCAATGACAGTATAATCTCTTACTGGTTGTGTTGTACTTCACCCCGTTGATGTACTCCGGGCAGGGTCTCTCCACGATCCTCCCAGTGCTGCTCCGCGGCCAGCAGGTTCCAATCTCATCCGTAGTGGCATTGCAATAAAAACCTTAAGGAGGCAACAAAATATAACAAAATATAACAAAATAAGGGCGATTTTTGTTTTGTTTTTCTTTCCTATGACGCAACACAGAATATAAGATGAGGCACGTCAATCTTACCATCAGTGGTGAGCAAAGACAGGGACGCGTTTTCCAAAAAAGTGTCCTGGAAAGCATCCATCAAACTACAGTTCAAGTCCGCGAGCTCCCCGAAAATAATCTGATACAGTGTAGCATCCATGGCGAGAACTAATGAATAATGAGAGAGTAATTCCAGGTCCGAGCAGAGATGCATGCACTGAGGAGCCCAGCAGTGTTCACACGCTTGTGAATCGGTGCATCAGTAATGACAAGCAGAGCGCTCACAGCGCTCCTGCTGAGAGCCGCGCGCCCGGCCAATCAGAGCCGCGCGTGCCCGCATTCATCCACGTGCTACAGCGGAGTCGCTGAAAGACAGACGACACAGCGATCTGTCCTGACACCCACCTGTCAGGTTTATTTAAAAGGGGTAAGACTGCATTCACACGCTGTTCGTTTCCGGTTAATTTACTTTGAATGAAGGCTTTAGTTCATATTAATACAACAGCCAGTACCCTTATCTGACCATTCCCTACCTTATGATTTAGCACCTTAAGCTTCCTAAAATTCTCCCAGTTCTGGCGTTTGTAAGGTGTTTTCATCAGTTCTAACTGAAGTAAAAAATTCTCTCTGATAATAAAAAAGCTAAATTGTATTGATTTGAATTAATACAAGCCACTTTGCATGGACAGCAAAATAAATAGAGCCAAACTCACCGTGCATTAAGGACTAGAAAATGTTATCACTGAAAACGCTGAAATTTGCTAAGACAGTATGGCTGCTGACCACCGCTCTCAGATGCCCCTCCATTGTACACTACTACGGTAAGACTTTGCCTGCCTCTGTCACGCCATTTTCAAAATAAAACTTCCAGTAAATGTTTGGGTAAGGATTTAGGTAAGGGTTAGGACACCAAAAGTTACAAGTAAAAACCTGACCTGTAAAACCTGATGACAAAACATCTAATAAAACAGAGTAAACTGTCTACTTACAGGAACAACATTGTTCTTGACAAAACCACTTCAACAGCTAATGCAGCCAGGGCTAAAGCTAACAAAGCTACGATAGCTGTGTAAGCTACATGGATTACATAACCACATAGCAAGTGCAGCAAAAGTACAGCTAACTAGTCTACATAAGCTTACGCTACATTTGCTTTGTAGCTTCGATAGCTTTAGCTACGTTACCTAAGTAGTTAGCATAGCTAAAGCAAGCTAGCCTACTACTTCTAAAACAGGTGTATTCATAATAGAAGCCCGGATTAGACCTCTGACCTATATTCTGTTCTACTTATGAAATGTTGCTTAGTCTGTAATTTTAGCAATGTGGTATTTCATGAATGTTTGTTAAAAAAAAATAAGGTTGAGTTTAAAAGATATCTAAAACTGGAATTAATGTTGTACCAAATGTCAGTTTCGTTCTGCCAGAGGCACCATTTCACGCTAGTGGTCTGCAAGAGAGTCCAAGATTTGAAGTCTGAAGCCAGACCCCTCTCACATGTGCTGTAGTCTGCAAACAACAGCATCTGGTTGTAAAAATATAGCTAACATAGAGCTGTAATAATACTAAGAAACAAAATGCAATTTGCCTGGTTCAACTTGAGAACAGCACCAGAAACCAAAGAATTTCCTTAAAGCCCCATAATATAATTTTAACAGCAGAAATAAACGTGTTTATAACCAGCTTCAAAAACATTTTTTTAATCAGTAGCTCATTTCTTTACTTTTTTTCTGTAATTCATATGTTTTGGTAAGAGCTGTAAGGGTAGTTGTATTCATTCTGAACTGTCCTGTTTGGGGATCAGGGTTCGTCACATGACAATTATGTCTAAAAGGAGAAAAAAATGCTAACACACAGGAGTATTTATCTGCCATTCCAGGCAGTAACACTCATAACTGTTTGCTAACGGCCATTAAACAATTACAGGCTCATTCATGCTCTATGTTCGTACCAAAATAGATTAAACATCACAACCATCACTGCCCTCATAATTACATGTGTCTGTTTTGTTGAGATGTTATGTTTTGCTGCTCTGGCTGAATGTTAGGCTGCATTGCTCCACACTGCCCCCAACAACTATATTTAATTGCAATGTTTTATCCGTGCAATCTCCGTCCATATCCATTTTTCACACAGAGCATGAATGAGCCTTAATGAAGATGAGGAAGAAGCATGCACAACAAAACACAACTCTACACTATTAGAAAAGCCTCTGGATGTGAAAGCAGAGAGGATCAAAGACCGTACCAAAGCTAATACATTTTAAAGGTACATGCGGACATGCAAGAGTAGAAAACGCTGGTAACAAGTGCTCTGCTAAAGCTCCGTTACAATATCTCATCCTGTGTTTACATAAGCTAGTCTGGGGTCATTTACTCATGTAAGCAAGTCATGGTTTTGCAAAAGTGAGTGCTGCATTGGCTTTTTACCTACAAATATGTATCACAGCACACTTTTGAAATCATAAATACGATGCATTGCTCCAACTTGCACTTATTTAAAAAAAACAAAACATTTTTTCACATTGTATTTATCTTATTGATTTGAATCACGAGATATTAGGCTGGTAATTCCTGTGTTGCTTTACAATTTGAATGTTTCCCCTCTCCTTTGCTTCATGTTTTATACACCACAGGGTGTACCAACTATAACAAGTAATTTAAATAACACTAGATGGACCAAACTGTAGGAGTAATTTGTTTTTTTGTCAGGAGTTCACATAAACACCCCCTCAGATCCACATGGCAAGTCAAAAAGTCAGTAAAAAAATATGTATTTATCTTTATTAAATGGAAATAATTTTGTGGTTGGAGCAACTTTCTTGTGTCCTTTGTGTGACGGTTTTTGTATGTTCAAAGATCATTTGGAAAGAGGTATAAAGTCTTTGTTGACATCCATTTGAAATGACCTAGATTTCTTCTGAGCAATTCAGTACATCACATGCCAAACTGAAAGAAAATTTCTGACTCGGGTAATGGGGTTATGCTCATGTGAATGCTCTATAAATACCAACATAAGATGTTCAGCGCTGCAGAAGTTAAAGTGTTGTTATCGAATTGTAGCCATTTACCCTCCCAAGCTTTAACTACTGTCATTATTTATAACTATTAGTTTTTCTCAGCTATAGTTCTCATGCCATAGCTACTCTCTTTTCCCTGTCATGCGTGGTAGCTGGGACTGGAGGATCCAGGACATCCTGGTTGATTAGGAGATGATAGACAAGGGAGCAGGAACAGGTTTGTCATTGGGCGAGGCTTACGTATGAAAAGTTCAAAGTGTGCTGATTGGCCTCTTTTTATTTCCCCACCTGACCCAGACTCACTGTGAAACCTAGAATAAGTCATTGTACAATGACTTGGATGGAAAATTGAAATAAATGTGATAATTTAAAGTACCTTAGGCAAGTCGTGGTTTTAAACAAGTGTCAAGCAGCCTGAATGTCATTATGTTCCCACTACAGGGAGTCATTCTGAGATGACAATCCACTTGATAAAGTGAAATTGCCCCACTCAACGGTGTAGCTGAGAAATCAGCCCTGCAGATTTATTCTCCTCTTGCACACATAATGAAAGACCGACTGTTTTGAATGGGTCGATTGTTCTTTTGTTTTCAAAGTGACCTTGAACTGTTAGTGTTTAAGACTACCTATAAAACTGCCTGGAGTGTGTTTGCTCTGCTTCTCGTTATAAATTAGAAATGTGCAAAAGGAATCAAATTAATTTCATATTGATAATTTGTGCCCAGCTGGGATTGGCTTTAGCCCTCTCCTCCCCTGTAGAGATAGTGGATGGATGTGCTCTGGTCAGAGGTATAGTAAACAACTTTTCACAGAGTAATCTAGCAGATATCAAGTACAACTAATAAATGTACCATTGGGTAAGGTTTTTTTTTTTTAATAAGTGAAGCCAAACTCTCTCTGGGTTTGTTCTTCCCAGCTCTGTGTTCACTCACTGTCAAGGTGACACTTCCACTTGATAGTATGTCCTTTAGAGATTACGTTTTATACATTTTTGAAGGGTATGTGCATAAGTAAAAAAGGGAGTTTAATTTTTTTTTTTTTTTTAATAAAATTTTGATTCAACATTTTTTGGTGTTGAGGGGCAGTTCACATCAAGGGTCAAATTTTCTTCCCAGTCCAGGGCTGCCAACCACTAACTCATAGCACTGATAGCATGTCAGGGGAACAGCATGGATTTAGCACTATTTGATTTAGAAAAATTGGGACAAATTTTCCCAGAGGTTGAATCAAATTCTACACATGCTGGAAGTATTCAGTAGTGACATTCAGCACAGGGATGTGGATGCAAATCTTCAAAGAGGATTGAAGGCTGACATGGCTTGCACTGCTAATTTTATCCATGTTCTATTAATTGTGAAGTTAGTTTACAGTGTTTTTTTAAATTATTTTGCTGGGGTTTTTTTTAAATTTTCTTTAGACTAGTCAGCTGAACGCAATTATAGTTTAGGTTTAATCGCATGGGAAATGATTTGCCTTGGAACATCAGTAACTATGAGAGTGTTTTCAACCCCCACATTCAAAGGTGCCACAGAGCTTTTGAAGCCAGGTTGTTGGTGTAGGATAGGGCAGTAGTGGAATTTCTTTTATTAAATGTTTGATTGAATTGAACTTCCTTTTTACTCATGCTGAACAAAGCAAACCCACAGCTTTCAAAGAGCACCTGTATGTGACACTACAAAGACCCAACAGCACTTTTACTCATTTTTATTCATGTTTTAAACATCTTTTCGTTTTATTTTATTTTTTAACTCTGCCACAATATGGGGTAAGACAGACAGCCTCACTATGCAGTGACACTGTTTGCAGAGGCATGATGGTCAAGTTTTCTTGAAAGAGTGATTTTCAAGAAGAACCAACAGACTTCTGTCATCAAGTAATAAAAAACAGAGTGGAGATCAGCCCTAAAACTAGCTGCACTTAGTAGCACATATTCTGGCATTTTCCACTACAGTGCCATAACTGTCATTACACCTTTGGACATCCATATTTATATTGTGACAGCATAATACTGGTGTGCCCCTCTGTTATTTACATTTACTGACAGCAGCAGCGACTAAAATTCTTTAATATGTCTGTCCTTGTTACATTTATTTAAAGGAAATGTGGATTATAAAATGTTCGTGCTGCTTTAATTCAATATTCATACATAAAACATTATTACCTCTATAGTACATGTGCACAGACTATAGAAGGATATAAACAATGTTTATACATGTGCACCTGTTCGCTGGGAACAGGTGCACATGTATGCTTTTATTTTGCAGGGTCACCTTTGAGTTGTGTGTTGGGGTTGTGGTTTTTCCTCTTCTTCAGTCACAGCCTATCTCTTGTGCCACGCTGTGCTGCCCCCCTCTGACTGTCCTCTCTATCTTCAGGCTTTCTTTAATAAGGACCAGCAGATATATTGATTTTCAGAGCACAAACAGCTTGTGATAGTGCTTGAAGGATAACTCCGACAGTTTTTTCTTTGATTTTATTGAGAACTGTTCTTATCGAAACAGGTGACAAAAAACATGATATGTACTGGAAGTGAGAAAATGCTTCTATTTTCCAATTTTTTTGCAGTTTTCACAGGAGCATAGACCCATTGATTATTGCCTTCTGTACCTGCATGTCAGTCAGGTTATGTCTCTGTAGGGGATTACCCATGTTTACATTCAGAATGTAACGTCTAAATCAATTTATTATGGGAAAAGGAAGTAAGAAAGCTTAATACATGGAAGAACACATTTAAGTTACTTTTTTATAGAATACATTCATAGATAATTTGATCTCAAGGCATTTTACAAAAAGAGCAGGGGTAGACTGCAATCTTTTACCTTACAAAGACCCAGCATTCATCATGAGTGGGCCTGCCCACTTGTACTAAAATGTACAAGTTATGTAAAAATCTCCCTGATGACAGCCATGAAATCTGGAAAATCTATCAGCTTTGCAAGATGAGGTCAGACATTACTAGTAGCTCAAAAGGTCCACACCACAAACCCCATGTTGATTATGGTTACAATATCAAGGAAGGCTGAGTAACTTTGTACCAGTCACTGCAGAAATATTAATATTAGAAATAATGCACAGTCAGCCAACAGGTGCGGATGGTCTGAGAAATTCTTATTCGAGTGATATCAAATATAACTGAATAATCCTGGACCATCCAAAGCAACTGATAACATCCAGGCCAAGGCCAGAGTTTCCCAGAATCCTCAAAAACAGACATTCCTCTACAGACAGGCTGAAACTCTTCCATAGTTCTTGGAAATAAAACAATAAATTATGCTAAATTAGTCTGACTATATCATAACAAGAAAAATGACTGACCTAATACAGCTTGGGCTGTGTTTTATGGTCTTACAATGATAGATGAAAGACTCATGATACAATAATTATGCTTACTTTCAGATATAACACTGTCTGCAGCAGTGAAACTGCATGAAGAGGGGTTTGGTTTAAAACCTTTATACTATGACTCTGCAGGCCAAGTCCTTTATCTACATCAAAAAAACAAGAGTTTCTAAAAATGGCCTGTCTTCCCCTTAACATTAAAGACTCATTTGTGATTGAAAAATGTGAAAATAATTAGGACAACAATGGAAAGGCACATGTAATTCAGTACAGCCAGCACTTGACATTTTGAGGTGCGAAAAACAGCAAATTACTGCAAGCTTGTGTGACTCACCTCTGCACCAGCTGTGTTGATTCTGTAAAGAATTAGTTTGATTCAAGCACTTCAGTTCAAGGTTTGGAAAAATGCTATAAAGTAGTGTATAAATCAACACACCTGTAAGTGTCTATAAATTCTAATTGCATGTATTTAACAGAAAAGCAGCAAAGCTGAGTATGTTGGTTGCGCCCATGAAAAATGTGCCAAATCTTCTCTGAAGATTATGAGATTATTATTATATGACAGTAGAAAAATTCAAAATGACACAAATTCAGTTTTGAATGCACAACAGTGGAATTTTAAAATGCAATATAAAGGATGTGATTAATTGCAATTCACTGCAGAAATTCTGAGATAAATATGGTGGCCGGTAAGGGCAAACAGCTTACAAAAGTCAGACAAATTCCACATTCAACAAAACAGCTTCAACAAGAGGAACGCTTCAACTTTAGGGACACAATCTAAAGTCCGAATCAGCTTTAGAAAGGGAAACGCGGTGCAACTGACAAAACACTCTCCAAGAATCAAGAACAAATTCATGACCGGCAAACGCACTTCTAATATAGAAACGATCCCACACTCAAAACGATCCTAATCCAAAACCCGCTTCAAAAGCAGAAACTTCAAAAAGCTCCCGGCGTCCAGGGGGCGGTATTATACCATGGTCTTGGTGAATACTCGATTCTGATTGGCTCTGGAAGTTCCATTGGGTTCCATGTCCACTAACTTCTGATATATAGACACCTATCGAACTTTTCAAGTTGTTCCGATCAAAAAAAATCACTGTTCCAAATTAACACACGGCAGCCGTTAGCCGCTACTCTGTTAAATGTAACCATAGTAACCAGAGACAGTCATATTTTCTGAGCAGGGAATACAGCTTCACCTGCCTCAGGAGCCTGCAGACCAGCATTAACTGTCACTTTACTGTCATAATTAAGACAGACTCCAGGTTTATGGCAAGTAACTCAAGACAGCCTTATCTACTATTTCCAATGTACAACTTGCTCCCAGGCTCACCTTAACACAGAGGTGAGTCGCAAAATACCTCAATTCTCTCCTGTTCTAACTTCTATAAACTATGGTCAGAAGATTTAAATAACATAAATGAAAAGAAGAAGCCATTATTTCTTTGTAAAGCCAAAAGAAATGCTTCTGATAAACCAGCATGATAATATCGAATAAATCTTTTTTTTTTTTTTTTTTTTTTTTGGAACAGCTGATCTACTAAAACTAAGCTTTCTGACAGATGACTGTCCATGTTAGCTTACAGGTTTATAGTCTGATCATAGATAACGCTCCGTGTCCCTCGTCTTCATGCCTTTTCATTAATAAATCCATTAAGAAAGTGTGCTGAGTTGAATACTTTTTTGTTCAGTTGTGACTTTGTATCTATGGCCCATCCCATTTACTGGAGTACTGAACTACGTTTACAATCCTTAAGAACATTATGGTATTGGAATGACTATTCCAGTTATTAGTCAAGCCCTCAGGTGTTGCTAGGGAAAAGAAATTGTTGCTCTAGTAAAACTTTGTATTTTGATCGCAAAATGTATAAAATGATAAATTATTGGTTTTATTAATTCTTTTCCTTGGCAAGTGACCATGGTATAAGTGGGTTAATGCCCTTTGAGTTGTCCAATTATCAAGGATTAATAGACTTCGTGGAGGACGGTTCAGGCCTCCACAAAGTCCATTAATCCCTGATATTCATTACCAGTTGAGTAGTTACATCAGGGTGCGAATTGACAGGGGGATGAAGGAGATTTCCTCCCTTCTGGTTCTGACCTCCCCCCCACGATAATAAATTTTCACCTCTGTGGAGTATACATCTTATCCCTGCCTCTGCTCAAACTGAATGCATCCCACTCTGGTCCCCTGTTCTCAGCATTCACTGTGATTGAAACTTTCATGACACATGGCCAGAGTTCTCACACTGGTGAATGAAACTTTGTCTGAGCCTAATAGCATCAGAAGTTTAAACCATTTCCCCTTCTTATTGTAAATAAAATTCTGGAGAAATGTTTAGCCTATAACAGAGACGCTCTTTTGTTTATACAACAACTAACGAGTCACATTCATTTATTGGCACTAGTAAATCATGCAGTTCTTACCGCCCAATCCAAAAATATGATCATGTTCATTTTCTGCTATCCCAAGGACCGATAAATAAATAATTAGAAGACTGCTCTTTAAATTCTATGTAGAAATATTCTCTCTTTTTGATGATAAGCATGAATTAGTATTTTTGTATTGAGCGCAGAAAGAGAGAGAGAGAGAGAGACAGTGGGAATAAAGCGACACTCTGCTGTTAGTCTGAGAGTAGATCAGTTTGATTGTTGCTCAAAGACAATATGAAGACAATCAGATCAGACAGGAACATTTAGCTCTAACTGCTGTCATTCCTTCTTTGTAATGTGAGTTTTTGTAGTATTATAAAGAAACGTTAATCCAGTAGTGAAATCATGTGACTCTCAGTAGGCACATTATTGATGATTGTGGATGACATTGATGAGGGAAAGGTGGTGATTAAACCTTGAGAAGTTGTTAGACTTGTGATTTTGTTTTGAAGCCAGACTTGGAGTAAAGTCATTATGTGGTAAGGGAACGTAGCGTTTACTATATTGATATATATATATTTATAATTAATATATATTTTGTGGACAATGCTTGAAGCTATTATGTAGAATGAGATATTGTGGAAGAGCAATGTGAACTGTTATAATTTATGGAGAAGGGGTGGGATTAAATAAGTTTGTACCTCTTCCCGCTCCTTTTCAAGCATGTTATGTCGACCATTAAGTGTCCTTGGAATTGTTTTGTTTCACATCTCTCTCTTCAAAGTCTGTATGTGTCTTCAGAAGGTATATGACAATTTTTCATTGTATTGCTTTTACATGTTTGAAATAAACTTAACTAACTAACTAAATATATATATATATATGGCCGTACTTTTTTTAATAAAACATAAGGTTTCAGGTTTTGTCAATAATGCCGGTCTTACACCAGAGGAATTGCTACAAGTCCATAAAGTAGAGACATAAGGGAAGTTAAACACCTAAGCAACTTTGCTTGTTACTGCAACAACCGATGAACTATCCCGGGAACACTTTGGAATAAAAGTACCGGATGAAAACGCAAGTCATCTCATCACAGCACCAAACTGATCGGGCTTTTACTTTGAAAATCCCCATCTCCATTGTTTGTGGATGATGGTCACGTCACTAAGAAACACAATTTGCATACGGCCAGACTTAAGACTTGGTTTCATTGGCTTCACTGCGGGCAGGTTTCCACTGCTGCTGGAGGAGGAAATCAGTTTCTCCATAAATTTATTCAGCAGATAAAAGCATGAAGTGCTCTAAAATCTCCTGGTAGATGGCTTACAGGGTTGACCCTGGACTTAATAAAGCACAGTGGACCAACACCAGCAGATAACATGGCACCCAAAACCATCACTGACTATGGAAACTGAAAACACTGGACTTCAAGCACTTTGGATTCTGTACCTCTCAGATTAAAAAAAAAAAAATGGCTGTGAATATGGCTGAACCAGAAAAGTTTTCTTTAGCCTGTAACATAATGTTTCATTCACTTTTCTTACACTTTGCTTTTGTAAAAATGTTGAAGCTCCTGTGAGGGGATTTTAACTGATTATAAAAGAGACTGAAATCTAAACTGATGCCTCCAAATGGCAGAGTAAAATAAACCAGACCATGAGCGACAAGGCTGGTTAGTCTAATATTATTCTAATGAACAGCTGAGACATTTGTGGGGGTAGCTGTCAGACAAGGCAATCAGTGTTTTTTCTAACATTTCCCACAAAGATTCTCAATCAGTAAAACATTTAGTTTATGAAAAAAAGTGGGATGAGACTTTTTGTCCCAAAATTTAAAAATTACATAACGTAAAAGACAACGGGTACCATTTTGTCTACAGCACCCACAACAACTCAAAGCTCCTAACTGGATTTAGGATGCTACTAAGCAACAGCATATCCCTGAATAACAGTAAAAATGATGAGTCCAAGCATTAAACCCATCCCATAAAAAGTCTCTCGACTTGACTAGTGCCTCATAACAGTGTCTAGTATCTCATCTGTTTACCTGTTAAATGTGAGACGTGACCTTTTCACCGGCGTTTCTTCCTCAGCTCCTTCACAGCCTTTCCTCTCACTGCTGCTTCAACATCTCATTGTCAGATATCTGTTACACAGTCCAACTTCTGAATGTTGACTTGACCATATAAGAAACAAAATAATAATTGCCCCGATATAAATAGCACAACAAAAGTCAATTCATTCATTTTTATAAGAAAAATCTTTTGTCTGAGGAATATTCTCACATTGTGTTTACTTCTCTGCTTTGATGCTTGTTCTTCTTGGAATTATTCTGGAGTACGATGGTACTGCTCTTTGAAGGATTTCTTTTGGTTTCATTCTTGTGAATAATGACAATGTCACATCCTGCTGTGATCAAGGTCATTTTGTCATGACAGTCATCTTTAGTACATTGCAATTTTAAATGAAAATGTGAGTACAAAAACAGAGACAAGTCGTCAACATGTTAGAAATACAGATAAGACAATCAAACACCACAATACAAATCAAATACAAAAAAACGGCACAACCACATACTACAAGACAGCCACAGTCCTAAAAACTCCCAAACCATCCCCACTGTGAAACATGGTGGTGGCAGCATCATGCTGTGGGGATGCTTCTCAGCAGCCGGTCCTGGAAGGCTTGTAAGGGTAGAGAAGGGTAGAAAAATTAAAGTGGTAAAATATAAGAGAGAACTACGGCTTGGGAGATGATTTTTTTTACCAGCAAAAACCTGAAGCATACAGTGAAAGCTACACAGAAATGGTTTATAGACAACAAGGTGAATGTTCTGGAGTGGGCAAGTCAAAGCCCAGACCTCAATCCAATAGAGAACTGTGGCTGGACTTGAAAAGGATCCCCATGCAACCTGACAGAGCTTGAGCAGTTTTGCAAAGACAAATGGAGTAAAATTGCAGTGTCCAGATGTGCAAGCCTGATTGAGACCTATCCACACAGACTCAGTGCTGTGATAGCAGCCAAAGGTGCATCTACTTAATACTGACTTGAGGGGGTGAATATTTATGCAGTAACTTTTTTTTTTGTTGTTTCATTGACATTACTTTGTAGAAATCAGTTTTCACTTTGACCTTAGAGACACTTTTTTGTCTGAAAGACAAATTGCATTGACCTTGATTGATTCATATGTGGCCACGCTCTAGGTTAGGCCATACTGTAATTATGTTGAGGAAATTAACACATTTGAATTTACCCCAAAAGTATAATTTTACCATAGACACTAAAGAGACAGCAAATTGGCAGTAAGTAAATCAGAGATAGAGACAGGATTGGTGCTCAAACAATGTAGTTTATTTTGATACATTTTGAAATGAGCAACAAGTATATTACTTTGAAAAAAATATAAGATTTATTTTTAGCTCACTTTTTAAAATATGCAAAAGTTAAAAGTACACCACTAAGTTGTTTTGACTAAATAAATTAAACAAAACAAATAATTAAGGTAAATATTGCAGACTAAGGGCTTTAAATGCTCGCTAGTGACTGAGATGGGGGTGTAGACTACGTACCATACACACTGGTGCCCAAACCCTTCACTCACTCACACACTGCAACCAAAAAGAAAGAAAATGTGCCCAATGAGAAAAATTAAAGGGGCCAAACACCACTCACACACAATTAAGGGAAGGTGAGGTGCAGG
Organism: Cheilinus undulatus; assembly: GCF_018320785.1. Classification (NCBI taxonomy): domain Eukaryota; kingdom Metazoa; phylum Chordata; class Actinopteri; order Labriformes; family Labridae; genus Cheilinus; species Cheilinus undulatus. The sequence goes on from NC_054877.1 coordinate 25,051,548, forward strand.
TGGTGAGGCGTATACCCACCCACAGCCCCAACACGCTCAGATGACGATGCACCACTCGGCCTGCAATACTCCCAAACAGGAGAAAACAGAAGATAATGTTACTGATACACAGTTTCATTTCTACGCGGACGATACGGTGATGTATGCATCGTCCTCTTCCTTAGAAAGTGCAACAAACAAACTACAGGTGGCCTTTAATGTTGTCCAGAGAAACCTCTGTGACTTGAGACTCGTACTTAATGCCAACAAGACCAAAATGATGCGCTTCTCAAGGTCTAAGCCACAAGTTCAAGGCAGTGCTCAGATTTTTACCTTAAACAATGAGGCAATTGAATGTGTTCAAATGTATAGGTACCTCGGCTGTTTGTTAAAAGAAAATCTGTCTTTCAATCAACATATTGATTGTCTTGCAAAAAAACTGAGGGTGAAATTGGTTTCTTCTATCGAAACAAACACTGTTTTTATTTTTTTGCAAGAAAGAAACTCATTCAAGCAACCTTTCTGTCTGTAATGGATTATGGTGATGTTCTTGAGGCCTTGTCCACACAGAGACGAAAACGATATATTACCATTTCGTTTTGGAAAAGTTTTCTGTAAAGACGGAGTCGTTTCAGGAACCACTGAAACGACTGAAAATGCTGTAGTGCATATGCCACGCCTGTAAGTGACGCTTTAACGCTGCCATGGAAATGCACCAAAGTAGAAGAAGAACATCACAGATAACTGACACAAACTTTCTTCTAGTTGCCCTTCTGGTTGTTCTCCGTGTTGGATTTAAGAATATATGGTTTATGCGTTTTGCGGTGGTGGTAAAGGAGCATCAGATTTTGCTGTAAAAGCCATAACAAGCTCAGTAGCTTCTGCAGCACGAACACAACCCCGTAGTCCGCCATTAATGTTTTGGTCGGGCCGCGCAGGCGCCTTAAGGTAGATACTCTATGTATGACGTAATCGTTCAAAAAAGATGCGGATAGCTGTCCATACGGGGACAAAACAGTAGCTGTTTATGGATTTATGCACTCTGGGACCCGGTTTCAAACAGTATCGTTTACAGTCACCCCAAACGCTGTTTCCGTGTGGATGAAACGCCGATCTGACAAAAAACTTTCGCGTATACACCTGAATTCATTTACTTGTGGACACAGCCTTACATTTATGCTACCTTATCCTCTCTGAAAATGTTGGACTCAGTGTACCATGCTGCCTGAGTCTGAGTTTTTTAGACCCGTCATCGTGTTTTATATGAGAAACTTGGTTGGTCGTCCTTATACAATAGGAGGATGGAACATTGGTATATCTTTCTTTATAAGGCTATTTTACATGAATTACCTTCTTATCTCAGTTCTTTACTAACCCCAAAGGCTGTCAGTAGCTGTAACCTTCGTTCTCATGGACTCATCATGTATGAGATTCCTCGCACTCACTCTGTCTTTGGTCAAAGAGCTTTTAATGTTTTTGGTCAGAGTTACAGGGCCATCTTAAACTTGAGCATTGTGTTAGGAGATTTCAAAACTAGAATAAGGGAACATTTGACCAGTGTGTGCACGTCTTTTTGCTGAAAGCTGCTGATTTGTTGATTGATGTAACCTTTGTTCTATGTCCTGCTTAATGTCCTGTGTGTGAAACTTTTCGTGCTGCTGTCTTGGCCAGGACTCCCTTGTAAAAGAGATTTTTGTATCTCAATGGGAATAAATCCTGGTTAAATAAAGGTTAAATAAATAAAAATAGATAAAATACAAAGTTAACAAGAAAGTCTTTACAAGGGAAAAAAACGATCAACCTAACCTGTAACAACAAAACGCTACTCTAAAGAACCAAAGCAAACAACTCAGCAGAACGGATCATACAATTAATCAAAATAAAGCATACTAAATAAAGAAAATAAATGCTAAAAATAAAGTAGCAAAATAAGGCAACACATATCAGGCAAAAGCAGCCAAAACAAGATTCGTGATTCGTTTAACTGTTCACCACACTGCCGAATACATATAAAATATTTGCATATTAAAATGTCTGAAATATATTGACAGAGGAAGTAGTTTATATACCTTAGAAGAGCAGCATTAAATGTTCATTCATTGGCTCCAACACTACAGGACCAGAATCTGTGACACAAAAACAAACGTCATAAGGCAATGCATGGCAACAGGTACGCTGTGTGCATCTTAAGGGTTAGCTTACCCACACGTCTCAGTCACGCTGCAATGAAAACGGCACCACCATCCAGAAAAAGGAGTCAAAATGCAGATGATAAAGCCTTCTGTGTGCCTGTTCAACTGTTAGTCGACTAAAGGCAAAATCTGACAAATCAGATTCAACTATGAAAATCCTTAGTCGAAAACACCTCTACTAGACATTATATGATATATAAAGTGTGTTTTAAGGCTTTTGGTAACCTCTCTTTGTAGGAACAAAAGAACCGGCCCTGTAATCTTATGAAGGGATATTTCATCAGGGTTGCATGGGCCCAAAGCTTGCCACCAGGAACCTCAGATTCTGAGGCCCTTAGTGTCCGGGGACATGAAGGCATTTAGACCACTCAACCATTGATTGTGTGCAGATTTATAAAAGGTCGCTGATTTCATGTAACTCTCTCTGACATTATTAAGCCTCAGGGTGTTTGATGACTCAGGGTTTTATAAGTATAAGGCTACATATAAGAATCCAGTTTTCTCTGGCTTTGGATGACTCATCAGATGCAGATGGACCTCAGCGCACAGATGCAACTTTTGATCATTATTGCTTTTGCTTTTCAAGTCGCAAACTGAATTAATCACTGAAAACTGATTGGACGAAGCTGTTTTTTCCTCTTAGTTTTGTTGCCTCTGGCATGCATGGAAAACCCTTTGAAGGAAATCCTTTACCCTTGGAGTCTAGCTGACCCAATTTGGATAAATGGAATTTCTGCAACTGAGCCTTTCAATGAAAAAAAAAGGCTGGGACAAAACTCCAGAGGATGAGAAAATGCAGGCTGACTATGTGGTGGAGGATCATTGAGGCTTGGAGCAAGGGCATAGCCCAGAAAACCCACCACAGAGGCAACAGAAGGGGGCTTTGGAGCTTTAAAGACCTTCAGGGGTTGAAGCATTTGATTTAAATGTTTGACTAAGTGGCAATAAAAAAAACAGTGATAGTGCATTATAGTGCAGGATTTAACTGAAGCTTTAACTTGACTTCATAAAGTGAATGATCCCATGAGTCAGGCTGGGAAGCTGTGCATGTCTGCAGGCCTCTGGATGAGCTACTAACTACACCCAGTGAGAAAGCATCCCATCATGCACAGTGGTGACATGCCTCAAGGTGACTTTTTCATCATGCAGCTGTTTAACAGTGCAGCTCAACGGCACACTCTCGGGCCTGCTCAGGTGGCACGAATGATAAGTGAAGCGCGTTGTAGCCGTATCTCTCTCAGGTGACTTGGTGGAGAATGTGAGCAGAGCTGAATGGCCAGGTTCTACTGTGGCCAACCCTGACCTACGCCTGTGAGTCAGTGTTACAGAAAACACTGGAACAGCATGCTCAACACATGCTTCAAGAACAGTGACCTCTGCTCCCTGTGATCACAGTGGCACTGACTACATGCAGCAGTAACCCTACAGTTTGTTGCAATGGAAAGACCTTAAAGACTGGAAATGACAATCCTGGGACAGAACCATTCCATTTAATATGATGAACTAAGAGACCATGTTGTCACAACTATTTACATACTAGGGCATGTGTTACTGTCTTTGTACAGGAAAACATGCCTTTGAAATACTGATGCTGGCTTTGTATCTTACTGTTATTCACCATTTCTGCATTTAAAGAGTATCTAAACACTCCCTCTTTCCTGCTGTTCCTCATCAGCCACATCATTAAATCTGTTTTGTTTTTTTAAGATTTATTTGCCATAATGTCATAACAATTCAAGATAGGCTTAAATTCACAGGCAGTAAATTCACACATGTATTTTTCAAATTGTTCCTATGACTACATGAGTACATTGTGGTACTTGTCTCAAGATTTCCACTTATTTATCAAACTTCCATTAGATAACAAAGCTAGTTTTCTAAGATAAGAGGAAATTCCAAGAGAAATTACTGAATTGTCTCAGGACAATGGAGTACATTAATAAATATGCATGCATGTCCTTCTCTAATAATGTGCTTTTTAAACATTTAGGGTCCCAACTGTAACATTTTTATTAAATACATTTGAGTGGTTTGAACTTAAACAAATGTTTCCTAATTTCTCTTAAAGACCCTTTAATGTAAAAATAAATCATAAATGTATTTAGGTTTGTTGTATGACAGATCACTGTGCTATAAACTCCTAGATCAAATTTCAGCCAAACAAAATATCTGAATTTAAGCTTCAAAATCATGTAAAATGAGGCAGTAAAATCTGCTCCAGGATGGTGTGGGCATGTCTGTTGAATAAACTGAAGCCACGCCTACTCAGGAGAAATGTAAAAAATGTTACAACCTGAATGGAGGAAAGCACTCACACCATTAGCCTGCCCCTTGACCTTATGATCAGAGTGTAGCTGTCTGGCTCTGTGCCAGAGAAGAGACAAAGTCCTTTTTCTGGCTCAAATCCTTGTTATGATGCCTTAAATGATCCATAGGCCACTGTGGCTGATAGATTTGGCAAATTTACCTCCCAATGAACAAAAAACAGCATCTAACTGACTGTTAACTTTCAATAAAGGCAGTGACATCAGCTAACAACAGACTGTACTGAGATGAACTGCTCTGTGATTTTATATTGTAGTGTTAGAGGGGCGGGGTCATTCCCTACTATGGACTCGTGACATCATGAGCCCACATATATGCCCAAATTGACCCAAGCCAGGAAAGAGGTGAAAAACTTTCTAATGGTTTAAATCCAAAATTCTGTCATGTTAGATCTCAGTGTTTTTACATTTTTACAGCAACCATATTCCAACAAATCTAGTGTGTTAAGACAAAAATTTGGGATTTCACTTTACAGGGTCTTTAAGGAGGTGGTGGTGGGTCCTGATGTCTGGCCAGCTGAGAATCACTGATGTAAAAGACACCTTGTTTGTTTGTCTACCTCATTTTAAGAAAAACATGGTTTAACTGTGAACAGCACTACATTACCCACAATCCTACAGTGTCAGAGTGACACCTCTGACACCTCGGGGATGCAACAAAAGATTGTATAAATGGGGAAATGAAGGTAAATTCAGTCATTTATTTATGAAGTCAGACAACAGCACTACATTACCCATTATCTCAGCAAAGTCTCTGACAGGTGGAGCCCAGAGTAGGAAATTAGTACCTGACCAAATGTGGGTATTATTTTGCAGTGTTGGGTAAATTTGTCCACCCTACCCACCATTAGGAGAGGTCAAAAAAAGAGTAACCCAATAGAGTAGTTTTGTCACAGTGAACAGTATAAATTAATTCTCGGTTTTCTGCTTGCTCTCACTGACTTTGTGAGCATAAGTGAGTGGACCTAAGCCCCCACTGAACAAAGAGCCCTGCCCCCTCCTCGTGTCAGCGCTGGGATGCTTTAAGTCAGTACTGTAAGAGTTTTCCACTGAAACTGCTCTATCTACTCGTGTTGTTTAAACTGTTATCTCGCTTGTTTTACGTCTGAGATTGTTGAACAAGGTCCAAATTAAAAGCAGCAGTTTTCAGTTGTGCGCTGCTACCTCTGAAGTAGATGGTCGGGGAAAACTGGGCGGTAACTGGCGACTTCTGTGGTCATGACACATGGCACTGCTTCTGTCACTTGCCTGTAGGAATTTTAAAGAAAAGATTTCAGTTGCAGTAGATGGTTTCAACCTGTAGAGTGCAGTTGCCATGCACTTTTTAATACAAATGTGGAATTTTTAATATTTTTTTAAAAGATACAGTCTAAGAGTTTAGTTACTATTTTAACATACAAATAGTGATAATGGCTTGGATTGATATAACACTTTATTGAGGGACCCAAGAACACTTATAATGAGGGCAGATCAGACAACACAAATTTAGCAAGATTTGACCTGGCCATGTCATTGTCACCCACTGTCAAATGTTAGGCCCACATATTAACGTTAGGAATGACAAATTCTCTTTTACTGGGACTTAATCAATAATATGTCCACAGCCCTGACTGAACAAGACTGGCATGTCAGAAATTTTCTTGCATTTTCCATCTAGTTTGACACCTTGCCCTGGCGTCAACAATGTGTACTTATTGGTCCCACATGGCCACTCCATATTGTCTTCTTCTTTATATAGACACAAACGCAATCATGTCTTCTTTGTATTTTTCTTCTTCAGAGCACAGGGGTGCATCACACAGTGCTTCTTTTGTATCCATGACTGACACTGCCTGACCTGCCTCCCCCACAATCCAGGAGCCTGTGCACAGTCACAAAGAAAGGAGATAAAGTCAAGACAAGAGGGTACAGTGACTAGTCGTGATCAAACCTGTAATACTACAAGTCTCTCAAGCAAGGCGGGACAAGATTTTTGTTGTGTGGTGCCATCAAAGATCCCTCAGTATGGTCTACAAGAGAGCAGATGCTTATTCCAGCTTTGAGTAGACATTCGCAGTATATTAGTGTTTTGTTGCACACTTTTATTAAAAAGACTCTTCAAGTAAAAGACAAGAAGTGGCCAGACAAGAGGTGGGCAGTGTTACTTGCGGGGATGTAGGTCCATATTTCACATATCTCAAATTAACTACTGAGCCAGTAGCTGTGAATTTCACATGGAGTAAACAGCTGGTAAGCAGCTGCACAGATCACATCACTGACTCTTCTAAATGTAATGCAGGGCTCCATTTTAACTTTTTCCGTCACTGTCCCTGAGCTGACTTTTTGTGAAGAACTCTGTTGGAAATAGATTGTGCTAAATAAAGTTAGCTGTTAGCCGAGCTTCTGTTTTTAAGAGCACTGTTGGGAATGAAAGTCAACTATTTACAGCAACAGCATTCTTCTTTTTATCATCATGGCCTTGAGACAAGCAAGACATCAGTCGAAAACACACATTCAGCAGCAGAGACTTAGTTATAGAGATGTAAATCAAAGTGACACCGACTGACACACTGCTTGTCACTGTTAACACAGCCGCTCTGTTAGGTCTGCCGGTTCTGCTTGCAGAGCGGAATAGGGAGTAAACTGGGATTAAGATTACAGTGTTTTCTGTCACAAATCACTCATTAATCTACGACTGTGGCTACAAGCAAATTCACTCAGCTTAAAAATACAAGCACATGGAAAGCGGGAGCTGTTTATTTCCAACACTGGCATACATGCATTCCTTTCATTTTGGTTACATCCTGGGAAAGATTTTTATTTGTTCCAAACCAGAGCATGTGAGTGGAGTGGAGCGATAAGATTTCCCGCTCCTCGCTCACAGAGTTGTTCCTTGCACCCACTCGTCCGCTCAGAGGGGATTCACGCCGCTCCGCTAATTATCGCTCCACCTTCCACTCAAATTTCTACCCGCTCCACTCAAATCACTCACCGCTCACTCAACAAAAACACCGAAGCACATTGCATTCACTGGATAGGAGAGAAATTAGACACATTGTCTCGTTAAAGATCAAGAAAAAAGATACGTCTGTAAATCCTCTCACAGTGGCAATGAAGGCGCTATCGCGGTTAATCTGTTATTGCCATCTTCTCGGTTTCTCCGCATCCTTTCTAAAATATTTGGTAAAGTCCATGGTGGAGAGTTGTCGTCCAGTTGCCTACAGAAAACAGTGTGGGCGTCTGAGCAGCTAATTATTCACAGATGCATTCTGGGTGAGACATGCTTCAGACGCATGGTGTGAGCGGTACCGGAGTGAAATTGGATTGGGATGGAGCGCAAGATAAGGTGCCGGTCCAGCTTTTTTGAAAAAAACCGCTCCGCGCTCTAGCCAAAATCCTCCCGCTCACGCTCCCTGCTTGCTCCCGCCCCGCTCCGCTCACATGCTCTGTTCCAAACACATTTTGAATAGTCTGGGATGATGGACCGGGGTGGAAAATAACTAATTATATTTAGTAAAATTACTATAATTTAGTAATGTTTTTGGGTACTCATTTTTTTAGAGTACATTTTGAAATCAGTACTTTTACTTCTACTTAAGTAAGCTTTCACCAGAGTAACTGTACTTATACTTAAGTACTGTACTCGAGTACTTTTTCCACCTCTGTTGACTACACAGTAGCACACAGTAAGAGAATATCCCAAAACTGCTGTTGCACACAACTGGAGTGTTGTTTGAGTTAAATGGTCTTCATTGTTTGAGTTATTTGACAGTTGATCTACCAGTGGTCGTCTGATGCTGTCCAAGCTCTGCCCACTGCCATTTCAAATCTGTGGGGATACATTAGTAGAGTGTTTAGTTGTGTTTGGATGTTGCTTGTCGTACAGTGATCCCCGCTGGGGTTCCTTTGCTCATGTTTCTTTGGATCATTGTTGTTTTTGATGCAAGACAAATTCACACCCTGGGTGAAGTCTTCCACTGAGTTAAGAGTTCCAAACTGTGACTTAGAGGACGCATAGTATGTTTTCTTAACTTTAAATAAAGGCAGTACATCAGCTAACAACAGACTGTACTGAGATAAACTGCACTGTGCTCTGTTTATATAGTGGTGTTAGAGGGGCGGAGTCATTCCCTACTGTGGACTCGTGACATCATGAGCCCACATATTTGCCCCGCCCAAATTGACCCAAGCCAGGAAAGAGGTGAAAAAATTTCTAATGGTCTAAATTCAGAATTCTGTCTCATGTAGATCTCAGTGTTTTCACATATTTACAGCAACCATATTCCAACATATCTAGTGTGTTAAGACAAAAACTTTGGATTTTACTTTACAGGGTCTTTAAGACATACTTTCATTGAAGAGCCTTTCCTGATTGTTCTTGAATTTCAACTGCTTTTATTTACCTGATTTTGAGTTTGACATGTCTGATCATGATCTTTTTACCTGTATCCACCTTGCTGCCTGATTGCTGTTTTTTTATTTGCATTGTAATTTCTTTTTCTTGTGAAGCACTTCGTAACTCTGTTTTGAAAACTCTATAAATAAAGATTATTATTACATAAAGTGTTACCCACATATGGAGAAAAAATTGTTCTATAATGAGTGGAAATATTTCTATAAGGACTGAAAAACAGCTCTATACAGTATGGAAAACAGCTCTATAAAAAGTCCACTTTGTTCTGCATTACCCTGTAATAAGAAAAAAAAATGCTGCAGAGTAGGGTTTTTTTGTTCATCATGGAGTACATAATCATGATTTAGAGTTGAATCAAAACACTTCTCAGAGTAAGAACAACTCTTAAAACATATTTTATTCAATTCGAGTAAAATTTACCCATGTGTTTATTGTTTTTCATGTGTACCTTTGCGACAATAATCATGTACTTTTTCCACTTCTGGATAGGACATCCTTAGTCTGGAACATAGGCACATATGACCTATACTACAGCCAGCCAGTAGGGGGAGCTATAAATATCATGGCCTCATTCAAAGTTGCTATGTCCATCTTCATAAACAGTCTATGATTTAATTCAATATCTATATTATAGTGGCATCGATGGGCAGTCCAGGGGTGAGGTCCAGTCCTTTCCTACATGTCTCGCCCCTGCTCACTTATCCCTGCTTCTGACTCTACCCACTGTCCTCTTTCTAAATAAAGGCATAAAAAGCACACAAATATATCTTTAAAAATATTTTTTTTAATCTCTAATTTAGGTGAAACACACACATAGTAAGTGTGACATTAAAACGTGTTTAAATAGCACTGTAGTATTTAGTTGGTATTTAGTAGCATACTTGTTTGCACATCATTTATGCAATGCTTTATGTTACATCTGGACTGTATCGTATTCAGTTCAATCCTTTTAAATCTAAGTACCACGTTGGACACAGTCGACACAAACCTGCTGATCTCCAGGCTCAGAGATTGGGTTAAGATTCAGGGGAAAGCGTTAAATCTTCTTATATTATTCCTAGAAAACAGAAGTTTTAAAGAAAGATGAAATTATTCATATTGTTCCTCAGTCTGTGGGGTTCCTCAGGAGTCTGTTTTAGTGCCCCTCTTGTTTTTTGTATGCAGCCACTTAGTGGCCTTATAAGATAGTATGGCATACATGTTCCCTGTTATGCAGATGACACACAGCTTTATCTCCCTCTTAAAAGCTACAGCCCACTGTCTCTACAACAAGTGCTCTACTGTTTTAAGGAAATTAAGGACTGGATGGCACAAAATTTCAAATATGCTCCTCAGCTAAAGTGAAACCATTGTTTATCTTTTACAGACTCAGAGAAAGTGAACCCTTGCTCATGCCTGCTGTATGTGCAGAATGCTGCCACCAGATTATTAACAGGTATACGCAAATCCCTTCATTGGCACCCTGTTGAGTTGAGAATATGTTTTAAAATGTTATTGCTCATTTTTAAGTCTCTCCAGGGTTTAGCTCCCTCTTATTTAACAGACCTTTTAATCCCCTACCCCACTGTGATCTCTCAGGGCCTCTGAGCAGTCCCTCCTGGTCGTCCCAAGGGTCCACTGAAAACTCAGAACTGGCTTTGCTTTATCAGTGGAAAGGTCTCTCGTGGAACGATCTGCCTCCCCACAGTAGAGGTGTAAGCACTTTAAATTCATTCAAGACTCAGCTCAGAACCCACCTTTTTTTGCCTTTGATTTGTTAGGCTGCTTTCTGTTGCTTTCTTTGGGAAGCACTTCGGTCAGCTAGGAGCCTTTTTGAATGTGCTATACAAATAAAGTCTACTTACATGGTTGATGATTAAAGGAATTTAAAAAATCTAAACAGGTCTTCAATGAGAATGATCCTTCCATTGATTATCAAGCAAAGTCCCAAATCTCAAACTTTAACTTCATCCAGTGGATGTGTTTGTGCTGTTAGTGTCTACTTACAACAAGCATGCAGCTTCTTATGCAATTGTGTGTGTGTATTTGCATTAGACTTGCTTCCTTGCCTGGAGAATAAACCGAATATGTTTTCTTTTTTTGCAACTCGGAGCTCAAGTGGCTGATTGGAAACGACTTTTCATAGTCTGTGTTATTGCCAGGACTATTTGGAGTCGGAAGTGTGAGTTATTAGGCTGGAGATGAAAAAAGACTTGTCAGCTGCGGCCTGTGTTTTGTTTTCCTAAAGCACTTGTCTCTGAGTTTGTACTTTTTACAGAGTGAACATGGCAACCGCAGTGCAAACCACAGTATGTTTTGTCAGCTGCTGTTATCACAAGCACTTTATTGATTCTGATCACAGAACAAACACTGCAAGCTGCTTTTAAAGAGGCGTTATAGTGAAACAGTGTTTTAAAATGCATTTTTCAGATCCTGTGACAACTTTTTGTTTCTGTTAAGTGTTTTTTTAACATAACCACCAAATCCAGAAGAGTCTAGAAGCATCCTTTAGCTAATTTTTTTGTGAGTATTTGGCAGTGTGCACAGCCCAGGTTGTCAGGTGCTGGTTGGTAGCAGGTCCAAAGTAAACAAAGAGAAATAATCTGCTGCAAACTGAAATTGACTTTACTTAGACTTTATACAATGTGTTTTACCTGTAGTGTCTTCAGGTTGGCCCAGCATAATCAAACAGGCATACACAGGTGTACTTGCACAAAATGCCACTGTACTACCATGCTGTTGAGATCGTAGGGGTACTTACCATTAACTGGTGCTACAGCCCCATCTAGTGGCACGTGGCTATGTTACAGCTTAGACACAACATTTGGTCTTGTGGTCCTGAATCAATAGATTGATTTCAACTTAAAAATTTATTCAGTTACTGAATAGTAAAGGTCAATACTCAAGTACTCTTATTGTGTATCTCAATTACCTAATCCCACTTCTGAATTAAACCATGTCATTGTAACTCATGACTCTGTGAGCAGATCTGTCTGCAAGTTTGCAGTCTGTTTAAAAGAACTTCTAATTTCTCTGGCCCTTTCCTATAACAATCAAATTCAATATACTCATACATCTGTGCAGAGATCCACAAGCAAAATACACTTTGTAGTTAAAGGCCTGTGAAGTGAAATCCCAAATGTTTGTCTTAACACACTAGATATGTTGGAATACGGTCGCTCTTTCCTAGCTTGGGCCAATTTTGTCGTTGCAAATATGTGGGCTCATGATGTCATGAGCACAGTAGGGAATGACCCCACCCCTCTAACACTAGAATATAAAATCGCAGAACAGTTCATCTCAGTACAGTCTGTTGTTAGCTGATGTCACTGCCTTTATTGAAAGTTGACAGTCAGTTAAATGCTGTTTTTTTTGTTCATTGTGAGGTACATTTGCCAAATCTATAAGCCACAGGGGTTTATGGATCATTTAAAGCATCATAACAGGTATCCTTGGATATGTTAAAAAAAACTCCTCAAGCACCACCTGTTAACCACAGTTTACGGTCTCTCCTAAACCTGCCCCCTACATACCCTTAACTTAGTGTTTTTCTTTTGTGTTGTGTCTTGTTTTTCACTCTTCTGTAAAGTGACCTTGAGTCTCATGAAAGGCGCTATATAAGTCCAAGCTATTATTATTATTATTAACATAGATTTGAGCCAGAAAAAGGACTTTGTCTCTTCTCTGGTACAGAGCCAGGCCGCTGCACTCTGTTCATAAGGTAAAGAAGCAGGCTGATGGTGTGAGTGCTTTCCTCCATTTAGATTGTAACATTTTTTACATTTGAGAGGATCGTATTTCTCCACACCCCTCTCAGGTAATGGATGTGGCTCTCCTGATGTTACACCCACAGCAGCACCCCAGTCTATGTGTGAAGATGCTTTAACAGTAATGGAAGAACTGTTTATAATGTTGGGACAACTCGTCTAGCCTTGCACAGCGCAGCATGGTACTGAGGTATGGTCTTCTTTAAAGTCAAACTGTTAATGTTGTATAATGTTGACAGTTCATGCAAAGGCCTGTTGGTATATTTTTGATACAATGTTGATGTTTTCTTTCTTATATTTTATGCTGCAACGAAGTGGCAGCATAGTTGGAGTACCTCTCACCTATAGTGGCGCTATTGCTTAAGCCGGGCCTGTCTGCATAACGTGCTGAGTTTCCCCCTGGTGTAGATGGATGTAGGATGAATGTATACAGTCATGGACGAAAGTATTGGCACCCCTGGAATTTTTCCAGAAAATATACCATTTCTCCCAGAAATTGTTGCAATTACAAATGTTTCCACATGTTTATTGCCTTTATGTGCATTGGAAAAACACAAGAAAGCAGAAGAAAAAGACGAAATTGACATAATTTTACACAAAACTCAAAAAATGTGCTGGGCAAAATTATTGGCCCCCTTTTAAAACTGTGGGTAATTCATTTTATTTCAAGCATGTGATGCTCATTTAAACTCACCTGTGGCAGTAACAGGTGCCGGCAATATAGAACTCACACCTGAAGCCAGTTAGAATGTCTAAAAGTTGACTCAACCTTTGTGTTGTGTGCCTGTGTGTGTCACACCAAGCATGGAGAAGAGAAAGAAGAGCCGTGAATCGTCTGAGGACTTAGGAAGCAAAACTGTGGAAAAATATGAACAATCTCAAGGTTACAAGACCATCTCCAGAAATCTTGAAATTCCTTTGTCCACTGTGCGTAATATAATCAAGAAGTTTATAACCCATAGACTGGCTAATCTCCCTGGACATGGATGGAAGAGAAAAATTGACAAAAGAATGCAACGCAGTATAGTCGGAATGGTGGATAAACATCCTCAGTCAACTTCCACACAAATTCAGGCTGTCCTGCAGACTCAGGGTGCAAAAGTGTCAGCTCGGACCATACGTGGTCATCTGAATGAGATGAAGCGCTATGGCAGGAGACCGAGGAGAACCCCACTGCTGACAAAGAGACATAAAAAAGCCAGACTGGAGTTTGCAAAAATGTACCTGAGTAAGCCTCAATCCCTCTGGGAGAACATTTTGTGGACAGATGAGACTAAGGTAGAGCTTTTTGGAAAAGCACATCATTCTCCTGTTTACAGAAAACAGAATGAGGCTGACAAAGAAAAGAACACAGTACCTACAGTTAAACATGGTGGAGGTTCAAGGATGTTTTGGGGTTATTTTGTTGCCTCTGACACTGGGTGCCTTGACTGTGTGCAAGGAATCATGAAATCTGGAGACTATCAAAAAAATTTTGGGCTGCAATGTAGGGCCTAGTGTCAGAGGTCATGGGTGTTCCAGCAGGACAATGACCCCAAACATACCTCAAAAAGCACCAAGAAATGGTTGGAGACAAAGCGCTGGAGAGTTCTGAAGTGGCCAGCAATGAGTCTGGATCTAAATACCATTGATGGTTATAGGAAGTGATTGGTTTCAGATATTTTTTTCCGAGGGTGTGCAACCAGATATTAAGTTGAGGGTACCAACAGTTTTGCCTGGCCCTTTTTTTTAGTTTTGTGTAAAATTATTTCAATTTTGTCTTTTTTCTTCTGATTTTTTGTGTTGCTCCAATGCACATAAAGGCAATAAACATGTGGATACCAAAAATATTTGTAATTGCAACAATTTCTGGGAGACATGGTGTATTTTCTGGAACAATTCCAGGGGTGCCAATACTTTCGTCCATGACTGTAGGTCAATCTGTAGTGACCATAATTGAATGCTTTCTAAGCTCCTTACAATAGAAATGAATCTGTTGATTAAAGATACCCGCTGTCTTACTCCGTCTTATTTTCAAATAACCAGTCAGACTTCGCTTTCACATAAATTCTTCCCTAACAGCATCAGAACATCGCTGAAATGAGAAACTTAATTTCAGGCCTAATTTGACTGACCCTGCAGTTTTTATAACAGGAAAAATCACAGCTGCTATGTTTCTGCTTTCTGCAACTCTTACAAAACAGTGAATAAGGGCAGGGTTTCTGTGGTTTCTCCTCCCTGAAGGCAAAACAAGTTAATTTTGCATATAAAATTATCTTGCAAACACAGTTTAAAAGCATAGCTGCCAGCACTAATGAAGCTTTCTTTCATATACAGAGTGCTACAGAGTGCTTTCTGATTTCACAGCAATAAAACACAATTTTGTGTCACTTCACAGTTACGTAAATTTGTCTTTTAAGAGTGAAAGGATCTAGTGCAGAGAGCTGGAAGAAATGGAATAAAAGCCATCACATGTACTTCTCATCTTTAGGTGTGTAACTTGATAAAAAAAAAAAAAAAAAAAGCCTCCTAGGCTGGTGACGATGCTGTCGTGAGGAGAAACACACATAATATAACAGGAGAAGTGACGCTGCCTGTGTGAACTGGCTTGTCAGACGCTGCATCTACTCACTGAGGATGAAGAGATATGTTGATGGCAGCAACTTGATTTCCCAGAGGGCAATTCCTCATCATAATATTGCATGCTTCACCGACACGCTATGGGTGCTTTTTTTTTTTACCAAAAAAATGGCCTGTCAAAAAGTGCAGCCAGGATGTCACTCCTTTTGCTTTAGATTTAGTTGCTGAGAAATGATTTTGGTTCAAAGGCCATTTTTTGACTTTGTTGTGCAGAATATTTCCCAATGTTTGAAATTGTTCTGATTTGTTGTGTAATATATTTATTCTAGACTCTACTTATGGGACCGAGTTCAAGCTTCACATGCTGCCTATTGTGCCTCTTGGTCTTTAGTGCTGATAGGTTAAATCTGTGATGCTCTTAGACCTCTCATCCAGACCTTTAAGAACTCTCGACTTCTGCTACACCTCATTACAGCTCAGTGTGAGTTTGTTTCATTCACTGTAAAGATTTTCTTTGAAGATCTCATTGCAGACTTAAGCCATATGGTGCTCCCCAGTGTGAATATAAGAACTGCAAACCAAATTGCAGCTTTATAATCTCCTCGTGAAACTCTCTACAAAGATCCTAATAAAGCGCTACGCTGTAAAAATCAAATCACAGCAGGAGAAATCATCTGAATCTAGCCACAAAAAATCTCATGAAAGTCACATTCCACTGACAAGGCGTAAAATTGCTTATTTGTAAAATATCTGCCAAGGCAGCAATGCAATTTCACTTAACTTTCTCCAAATATGAAAACAAAATCATCCAAAAAAAAATTACTTTTGCAGCATGCAATGGCAGACATTTTTTCATAGGAAAACAAGAAAAACATGCGTTTATGCACAGCTCTGGTTAAAATTCAAGCAAGACTATACAATGTGTGCTGGTTTTGTGTTTTTTGTTTGTTTGTTTGTTTGTTTGTACTCCTGTAGCATGCTCATTCATTTTCACCC
Organism: Cheilinus undulatus; assembly: GCF_018320785.1. Classification (NCBI taxonomy): domain Eukaryota; kingdom Metazoa; phylum Chordata; class Actinopteri; order Labriformes; family Labridae; genus Cheilinus; species Cheilinus undulatus. Next base: position 25,067,737 of record NC_054877.1, read on the forward strand.
AATCATAAGCTCATCTGCACAGGGGGAGCAATGAGTGCTTGAGCACCTGCCCTGTTGGCCCTGACATCCAAAGTTGTTCGGTATTTCTTCATTTCAATCTATTTGCATTTCATTTTGAAAGAGCAGGTATGAAGGCCTATATTTTGCCTCTTCCAAAGAAAAAAAAAAAAAAGTAGAAATTAAAGAAGGCTAAATATGCTATTCATAGAACAATCTGGTGGTAGTTGATGTCCCACGACAACCTTTCATCTGAAGTCATCTGTAGTGTGCTGGATGCAGCTGTGACACACAGAGGAATGAGGAGGAATTTCTTTACATGTGAGGAAAGTCTTTGTACTAACAGTAGGGCTGCATGATAAATCGAGTTTTTCAAATACATTCACTGGCCACTTTATTAGGAACACCTGTTCAATTGCTTGTTAACACAGATAGCTAATCAGCCAATCACATGGCAGCAACTCAATGCATTTTGGCACGTAGACATGGTCAAGATGATTGCTGAAGGTTGAACTGAGAATCAGAATGCGTAAAAAAGGGAATTTTTTTTCATGTGGCATGGTTGTTGGTGCCAAATGGGCTGTGCTGAGGATTTCATAAACGGCGGATTTACTGGAATTTTCACACACAACCATCTCTAGGGTTTAAAGGGGACATATTATGCAAAAATCACTTTTTCAGGCTTTTATAACAAAAATATGTTCCCCTGGCCTGTTCTCAGATTTTACCCTCATGATGTTATAAGGGGAGAAAGCACCTCCTCTCAGTTGCCAGCTGAGATGCTCGATAGCTCAGTGGGTCACCCTGCTGATTTTGATCTGGGAGATCAATGGTTTAAATCCCAGTCAGGTCCTTAACTTTGGATAAAACTGTCTGTAACATTGTAACATCAGGAGAGCCACATCCATTACCTGAGAGGGATGGAATCAGATAGCTAATTACCATTTAAAGCCACAGACACAGAAATGGCTCGTTCTGAGCAGGGCTGAAACAGACGGGTTTTTAGACGTGCAAAAATCCAATACTGGAGTGTTTTTGCAGCAACAAACTTCACAGGCATGTTTTGGGGAACTCTGGGACCAATATAAACTTGTCTTAAAAGGGTAAAACATGTCCCCTTTAAAGAGAATGGTCAGAAAAATGGAAAATATCCAGGGAGCAACAGTTTTCGTCGACAAAAAAAGCCTTTGCTGAAGTCAGAGGTCAGAAAGAGAACGAGCAGAGATGACAGAAAGGCAATAGGAACTCAAATAACCACTCGACCAAAGTATGCAGAATACCATCTCTAAATGCACTGTTTGCATGGGCTCACAAAAAATTGACAATAGAAGATTGTAAAAACTTTGCATGGTCTGATGAGTCTTAATTTCAGCTGTGACATTCAGATGGTAGGGTCAGAATTTGGCGTAAACAACATGAAAGCATGGATCCATCCAGCCTGGTATCAACAGTTAAGGCTGTTACCGATGGTATAATATTTTCTTGGCACACTTTGCGCCCCTTAGTACAAATTGAGCATCCTTTAAACGTCACAGCCTACCTGAGTATTGTTGCTGACCATGTCCATCCCTTTATGACCACATCTTCTGATGGCTATATCCAACAGGATACGCACCATGTCACATAGATCACATCATCTTAAATTGGTTTCTTGAACATGACAATGAGTTCAATGTACCCCAATGGCCTCCACAGTCACCAGATCTCAATCCAACAAAGCACCTTTGGGATGTGGTGGTACAGGGGATTTGCAACATGGATGTGCTGCTGATGAATCTGCAGCAACTGTGTGGTGCTATCATGTCCATATGGTCCAAAATCTCCAAGATGTTTCCAAGACCTTGTTTTAACCATGCCCAAGAATTAAGGCTTGATGAGATGAAGTTCAAGATGGCTGCCAGTGCTGCTGATGAGATTTAATGCTCCAGAAACAATCCAAATTTTGGGAGCACTTTGACATTTTTCCATTGGAATTGTTACAACAATAGATTTACTCAGAGAGTTAGCTAAGATTGATTTTTTTTTTTTTTTTTTTTAAACTTTGAGAAGTGTAGAATAGAGATGACAACGTGCTTGAGCCAGATAGAAAGACAACGGCAAGCAGAGCAATCAGTCACTCAACCTGATTACACACCGCTTGCTTCAGGTATGGATGGCATCTTTGGGCTCTCAGAAATACTTCATGAACTAAGAGAATTCCAAATGGAAACTGCTGGGAACTCTGATACACTGAAAAGGGAAATGAATGAACTGAGGGAACACATTGGACAACTGAAAGTAAGAATGGATGCTGTCGAATTAAGAAAACAAGGATCATGAAGTTGCAGAGGCACTGGGGAGGTGCAGAGAAAGCTGGAAATAAAATGTGAGGAATCAGAGGGCGATGATCGAAGGAAGAATTTAAGAATTTATTCAGTGCCTGAGAGATGTGAGGGGAATAATGTCACTGAATTTGTGTAAACCATAATAGAGGGAAAACTGGATATCAATGAAGAAATAAACATAGAAAGAGTGCACTGAGCTGGACCATTCACCGGGAGTGATGAACGTTCCCGGTCAATAATAGTCCGCTTTCAAAACTTCAGCGAAAGGCACAGAGTACAGGCCACCTGGGCAAAGAAGGATATTCATGTGAATGAACGCAGGATTTACTTTGATGAAGACTTCACCGCTCAGGTGTTTGAGGAACGTGCCAAATACACAAATGAGTGAGGAAATAACTCCAGGAAAGAAAAATCAAATCGCATACTCTTTTCAGCAAAACTGAAAATATTTCACAACGACAGGAAATTCAAGGTGTTTTCATAAATGCTCTACAGAATGAATGGACACAAGTTCCCACAGAAACACTTCAAAAGAAGTGTGGAGGCTGTTACAGCTACAAAATGGGGACCAACTCCATATTAAAGTACATGTATTTGAATACAGTGTCATTACAGTCCCTGTTGGTGTAATGGTCAGGTGGCCAAATACTTTATTCCATACCTTATTGAAATTATGTCACTTTTGTGCGTTCTCACTTGGTAAAATTCCAACTAATTACAAGGTAATTTCCACTTTATTCATGTAAAAATTTCTAGATAACTACCACTTATTACTATAAAGTTAAATGGTGGGGTTCAGAGAGCATTAGACGGTATCCTCAGCCATCTTCTGGTCTGTACCAGTCTTTACACTGCGGTCAGTCCCTTCATCACAAAGCCTCAGACAACTTCGTCAACCATCATCTGGTCAATTCCAGTCTTTGCAGTTTGATCAGCCTTTTCACATCATCAGCCAACTCCTACACTACCAATTACTGGACTCCACAGGGGGACAGATCTTCCTGAAGATACCACTTTGATCACCCTGTCTCCCTGTAGAGTTCAAGCATCACATTTCTCTGTTCTGCATTCATCTTTGACTCATCTACACGTCTATCCTGATTGAACTGGACTTGTAAAGTGAACATGGCTCATATTAAGTGTAATTAGAACATTTTTAAACTAAAATAAGACTAATTCACCTGCTAAGTGTTCAGTTTTGCAGTGCAAATGCTATAAATTGACCTGGTTTGCTTGAGATAAAAGCATAAACTAGAGGAAGCCAGTTTTTTTTTTTTTTTTTATAATGATGGTTTGTCCTTGACAGAGGTCCCAGGTCCTCTCTGTCTAGATTTTTTCATCTAAAGCAGTGTGCCCTAGGAGAATATCTGCACAGTTGACTGTGAGTCATCAGTGAAGAGTGAATGAGAAACATGAGCCATCAGAAGATTCAGGGGAAAAAAAATCTGTGTTTGTGTTTTCCTAATGGGTTTGTGTAGCAGTAACAGCAATATCACCACATCACTTTTTAGAGACAGAGAACAAATCAAATAACAAAAATGAGAAAAAGTTTGAAAGAAAAGATTTCTCTTTGTAACATTCAGGGAAAGAAAACACATATTTGATTTGTATTTTAAGCTGTTGGATGATAGTTTGGAAATGCATTCAACACTTTTGTTCAGCCTCATGGTACATACTCTTTCAGAACATTCACATACAGTGAAGTGGAGCTACAGGTATAGCTTGGTTTGGTTATTTAACTGGACTACTGTCTTTGTCCCGGTATATACAGGGCTAGAACGTGATGGGAGCCTCTGCTATGCCTGGTGGCGATATGTCGGTGAGTTACTGCGGATCTCCTTCATCAAGCTAACTGGTTGTATGTCGAACAGTGAGAACATGAACAACCCTACAGCTCTGTACATTTCATTTTTGCTACATATCACTAAGTTTGTCCTCCATTGCTGATGTCCAGCAAACTTTATGCTTCATGTTTACTCTCATTGCCAAGCTGTGGTTGTTGTGCTTCCTCATTCAGTCATCTTGTCTCTGATTGGCCCTCGATTGGTTCCATTTGAAAATCCATAGAGTGTGTGCTAAGTTGTTGGTTTTTAATGTGTTGGTGTTCCGCCCTGATACAATGGGAGTTCTGATCTTAAACAACAGACATTTTTAATGTTAATGACTTCAAATCAGAGCAACTTAGATTGTCTTCCAAGCAGCTTGGAGAGGAAAAGATCACTCAACACACCTTACACCACACAAAAATATAATAATAATCTTTAGAACCATTAGTCCATCCAGCCTTTGCTGACTTTGGTCAGAAAGAGGGAATTGAGTCTTAAATCTTATCTTACAATGAGACCCTGCTTTAGTCCAACTTTGATTCCAGTCAGACTAACATGTTAAAATTGATTTGCCAAGTCCAGTTTGTCACACTAACACAATAATGTAACTTTTTTCTTAAACGTATGGAAACATACAGGGTTTTTTTGTTTGAAGAACTCCACAGGGTAGCGTACTTGCAACTGCTTGCAATTTTGTTAGTTAAAACAAGAAATTATACACCATTAAATGCCTAAGACTTCTAATTTTTGCCATCTTTGTTGTCTGATTTTTACCAATGCCACCATCAAAATTTAAGATTCTGGTGTCATTATAACCCTAATCCTTTCCACTCATATTTGCATTGCTAGAAATTTGTCCAACAAGTAAATATATAAATAAATCCCAATCCTGCAGACAGTCACAGGCAGCGTTAACATTCTGAATCACCATCTCAATTTAATCCAACAGCTTAATGAAGAAGCAACTGAATGAAGCCAAGGTCCTCACCACATAAATCATGAATAATAGAGAAGACACCTCTGCCACATGATGGCCGAAGCAATTCCACCTTCCAAAAGTCATTATTCAGGAGACCCCCCCCTTCCCTCGCTGCACAGAAGAAGTCACAGAGGATTCCTGATAAATTCAAAACAACAAGAAGAGATGCATTACATTAAGCAAAGTCTGAGGCGCTTCATTTCCTCTCTAATTCCATCATTATCAGGACAATTAAATCAGAATTATTGTGCGTACGAGAGATTAGCGCTGTTCTCAGTTGTTCCCTGCTGAGTTGTATTGTTCTTAATTTCTTCGTGTTGAAGCTTTTAGACCTTTGATTTACAAGGTTTATCTTTGGTGTTAGACTTAATGAGCACACTCTGATCGTTGTGCAGCCAGGAAAGCAAACAAAATGAGGCTTTAATCAAGTTACTCCTCCATCCCCGCAGTAAATCAGCCTATACATTTCAGCTCATCTCAGCACTCCTTTTCTCTTGACTTTATTTTCATTTTTTTATTTAAAGCTACATGATTGAAGGGGGAAACTGTTTAACAATCTCTTTTCACAACACTCAAATAGACATTTTGAGCACGACTGTGCCCTTTTGCAGGGCCAGTATTGTCAAACACTTGCAGTCAATTACAGGTGAAATTAGACAACGTTTTAAAAAGAAAACAAGCCGTATCGTTCTTTTCTATTGTAGCCCTTTAAAGCACTTAATGCTGGGGACTTAAGCTCAGAAATGCTCCAGTATTTCTCTAGCACATTCCTTGAATGTCTCCTCGTGTTTGTTCTCCCTCCTCCCCTTTGTATTTCTGCTCTCTCTCTCAGTCAGGGTTTGTGTGAGGCAGCAGGTGTGGCTGGCTTCTCCTGCTGCAGCTGATGAGGCACACCTGTTTCCACTCAGCTCATCAACGTGATTAAAAAAGCCTGGTTCTCACTTTACTCTTCCACAGAGCTCCTCTCAGTCAGTACTCCTTGAGGTTGGTGGGACTCCAGAGGCACCAGCAGCTTCAAATACCTGTTTGCTGCTTTGTAATGGCATTTTAGCAGCTGTTCTCTTAATCCGATGAATTTGTGTGGCAGAAACCTTCCTCGTTATGCCTTTATCTGCACGAACCTGTCTGTGCTCTGAATCAGCCACAAATTTCTTTACAGTGTGATGATCACGCTTAATTTTTCATGAAATATCTAATGTTTTCATAGCTTGTCCAAGGTATTACACGATTTGATGGTTTTCGGCAGCAGAGATCTTTTTTTTTTTCCCATATTGCTTGAAAACTGTAACCTGCTTAATAATATGGAACATCCTTCTTAAGTAGTTTTCCTTTAATTGGGCTCACCTGGCAAACTAATTATCACAGGTGTCTGAGATTGATTTGAGTGATCCAAAGAGCCCTGAGACACAATACCATACATGAGTTTCATTGAAAAACAAAAAAATTGATGTTTATAACTAAACTCAAATTTGCTTAATATTTTGAAACACAGTGTACCATCTTTGATCTCTGCATTTGTTTTTGTTGTTGACATTTTTTGGAGTGGGGTACAGGATATAACTTCAAGCTGAGGGGGCAAAAATTCTTCTTAAGCCAGCCACACACAACAGGATTTTAAGCCTGACTTGGGGCAAGATTTGCCTCGTTGAGGCGAATCCTGAGAGGAGCCTCGTCGCAAACGACTGCTTGCCTGAATAATCCTCATGTATGTGGTGTCAACACAATTGTTTTACTGCACCTAATCGCGTTGCAGCCTCCAAAATCCTGAAATCACGATTCTAGGTCGTAGTGCCTCTGGCGGAGTACCCACAACAACCAATGAGAGCGAACAGATGGGGTAGCATCACAGCCGAGTTATACGTACTTTCACTGCTCACAACCATAAACACAATTTCAACTTAATTCGAGCCAGGATTTCATCCTGAGTCCTTCCCATGTTTTATGATTTTTGCTTCAACTGTAATGCATGCCAGGGCAGTCTGTCGTGGAGGGACAGCAAGAGGATATCGACAGACATCCATGTTTGGTTTTTTTTTTGTTTGGTTTTTTTTGTTTTTTTTCTGAAGTCACATGATCACCGAGGTTGTTGGCAGGTCGGCAGGTGTGTGGTCTCCAGCGATATGAAAATCTGGCTGAGTTGTCTAGTTTGTGCGTTCAGAGGATTAAAGATGAAAAATCAGAACCAGAAACCAGAAACAATTAGGGATTTGATAATGGATAATGGATAACAATTATGAACTCATCCGATGTATCAAAAGGAAGACACTGTAGACAGGATATCCTTAGGATAGAAATTGATGTGTGAATGTAATGTAAAGAAAATGAGCCCAATTAGCCTAACTGATGTATACAGTTTCACTGGAAGTACACATAGATACCTAGAGGGAGAAAAAATAGGGACTCAGTCTGGTAAATTATACAAAGGTAAGGAGCAAATGCTCACTTTTAATGAAAATCAGCAGATGATGATTAGTTCTCGTTCAATCAAGGAATCTATCCATCCATCTATTCATCTTTTGTCTCTTATGATGCAATCATAATGCATTTCATGTAGTGCTTTAAAAGTAATGCTGATCACTCCTGTAGTCTTAGATCATTTAATGATAATTGTCTATTAAAATATAAAATATTTCCTGCATTGTTCATTTGTGGATTTAACGTTTTTATGTTGTTGTTTGTGTAACCTTAAAGAAAATGTGACACTCTCTAAGTCAATGTGGGATTCAGATCTTAGCAAAGACTGAACCTGTAATATAGTTTAGTGTGAGGTGTGGATGACATTTGATATAATATCCTAATGCCTTAAAGGCATGAAAGCTTCTGTTTATATCAGTTATTTCTTCCTTTTATCTCTTACTGGAATAAAACTCAGGTGGTAAAAATCTATCTTTCCTCAAAAGATGATATCGGGGTTTAAGATGATTTAAGAGTTCTAATCCTAACTAGAATTTATCTGTTCAATTTCCCTGAAAGAAAGCCAAGCATTAAATATATCCTCTAAGCTGAATATTGGTTTGTAATCCCTTGTCATTTGGCCTGTGCTGCTTTCTTTCTACTGTAGGTACCACACAGGAACATAAAGTCTCTGCCTGCAGGCTTCACATTCCCAGGAGACGTCGGGTTCATGTCAGGGAGCGAGTATGTACTAACAGAATGTAGCAAACCCAGGCATGCAGTGTACTGAATCACTTCCCCATGGAAATGTAACACATGGCAAATCCATTCTTCCCACAGTCACAAGTCTCCCATGTGCATGGTGTGCCATAGTGTTGCTGCTTTTTATTAAAGGCCTGCTCTCGAAAGCGGATCTGTTGGAAGGATTATCATTGTTTGGAATGCTGGGGTGGAAAAATGCATTAAAGGTCACTATTTTCCATAGTTAAGTGTGCCAAGCAGGGGTTATACTGTAGATCAGAGAACTGCTTATTATACATAGTTACACAGAACTGTACCAGACTTATCATTACATCAGGAAGTGATACATGGGGAGAGCTCTTTTATTTCTAGTAATTTATTGTATTTTGTTTTTTGGAGGAGTAGGCAACATTTTTCTAGTTTTGTTCCAAAATGTATATTTAATTTTGACCTTTATGCAACAAAACCACTCTTTGTTTAATTTTTAACACAAGTGAAGTGTTTTAGTAGAGGTAGTTTTATTTAAAAAGTAGTTTTTTATAATCATGACGTATGAGTGATGTTTAAACATTTGCCTTGTCTTAGTCCCGATGAATCCTTTGCTCCCTTTATGCCTGAAATGTATGCATATAGCTGTATATCAAACTAATGTGATGTTTCGATCAGTGCTTATTTAGCATGCTTTGACCTCACTGTACCAAAATAATGGGCTCTAATTTGTACATTCTTAGGTTTATTTGCATTATAAAACTATGATGAAATTTTTTTAAGTCAAAATAGTCTTGTCTGTTGTGTCCATCTTCATAACATCTGAATAGATGTGATTTCATACAGTACTATGGTTCCCCTGAAACTGTCATTCAAAGCAGCCCTTGATCAGCACCACAGAGCAGCACATTTATCCTGACTAGTAACAGCCTAAACCTCCCCAGCCTGGTGTATCTGAACCACTGAACAGTTAAAATTAGGGGTGGGAATAACAGGGTTATTCATGATACGATACGATACACGATACATGGTCCACGATACCGATTTTGAAAAGAAAACAACTCACTGCTGTTCTTTGTTCTTCTTTTAACGAAGAAATGTCGTCAACTTCTGATAAAACTGATGCTTTAACAGCATCCACGCTAAGCTCTTCTGCCATAATTGCACTGGCCTCTTGTTGCTGCTTGTTTACATCACGACTCTGCCGTGCCTGAAAGTACTGCCCCTCGTCACTGATTGGTCCTGTCACTTTCTAACTGGGCCCAAACGGTTCAGACAGGAGCTCTGCAAGATGGATTCGCCAGTGAAAAGCAAAGAAAGGGCGTATCCATCTGCTTTGCAAGGTATTGATGTGCGATACCGCTGATATCTTTTTCGATCCGATACCAAGTAAAATTCAGGCTGGTATCGCCGATACTGATCCGATCCCGATACTTTCCGTTAATTCTTAATCTTATTTAGGTTCAGCTATGTATGTAGACTCTCAAAACAGCCTACACTAAAACTAAATAATTAACAGTTTTCATACACTCGCCATTTCATATAAAAAGCTATGTTACTGAAATTGCCAGTAAAATACATAATTTAATGACAATAAAATAAATGTCATAATAATTGCATAAGTTCATCACTACTACATTTCAAAATATTCAATTAACCATCAGTCGAAACAAATGAGACTGAAAATAATACAAGAAAAATATTTTATAGAAACAATGCTATTATCTATCTTATTTATAAAATGTTTTTCAGTTGTATCTTTGCTTTTTTTTTTTTTAGCCCTCAATGGCTGTTTTATGGCAAGTATAATGTATATTTTAGTAACATCTGCCTTATATAATCCACTTTAAATGTTTTACTTTACAGGTAGCCTTACCCGACTAAATCTAGGCCTACTGAATGGATGTGAGATGATCTTTATTTCATTACTAATTTAATAACCATATTTATATTAATAAACATTTGTATAGAAAAGGATTCTGTAGCTTTAAGAATGCAGGGAACTCCCGTTTTTTGATCATTAAAATAAAACCTAAGTCTAGTAGACAGACGTATATCACTACACATCTCCAACAGCTCCTTATTCTGTCTATTCTTTCTGTACCTGGATAGTTTCTGCCTGCAGCACCAGGACTCCGAGAGTGACTTCTGTCTCGCCCTAGCAGCACCTGTCTCTCTCCTCTCCTGCTCGCTGGATCGCCTCATCATATTCTGTTTATGGTTGATTCTCAGATGTTTAAGTATCTTAATAATTAACTGTCTTCTCACACACATCACGTGCCGCGTCGTTGCTGTTTATGGAACTGAAATATGTCCACACATGACTGCGTTTTAGTGAGCAGCACCCCGTTGTGACCAGTGACGCTCTTACAGAGCCGCAGCATGTGACTGACAGGCGGAAGAAGAAGTAGTTCCTACCAACTGGGGATCATTACAACAAGTTTGCGATAGTATTTTTACTTCCCACTGTATTCCTGTTAATGGTAAACTATACATTTGTCCACATTTATTAAAATATCGATATTTTTGTATGAGAATCGATTCTAAAACATAAGTCTCTGGTATCAGAGGGATCAATATTTCAGTATTGATCCGCACAACACTATTGCAAGGTTAGATATTATCATGATAAAGCAATATTGCAATAATCGCTATATTGCAAGAAAATTGTATTGTGATACATCACAAAATATGCCTCACTAGAGAATAAAAAATGGTAGTAAAATGGTCAAGTGCAAGATTTCTCAATTTATTCATACAGTTTAGTGTCACTTTCACAGAATTTGACACAGACTGAGCCGAAGACTGAACATGAAGTGCTATACAGAGTGAATATATATATATATATATATATATATACAATTTACTAATTACTTTTAATAAGTTAATATGGAATTTAACAAAATAGAATTAAGCTATTTAAAAAATATGTAGTCCTGCATCATTTCGCATTTTACCTATCTTTGTGCAATCTAAAGATGAGGATTTTCCCCATTTGTTGCACTGAATTGAAATGCTACCATGATTTTTTTAAAGGGGAATATAGAAATTTAGAATGAATGTACTCCAATCTTATATATTTCACATCATATCAGTTTTTATGTTGTCACATAAAAACCAGGTGTTTTTGGACAGAGACTATGGGAGACGAGCTGATCGTCAAGTCCAGCTTTAAGGGCTGATGGACTGTGTTTTGCGGAGGGCATGTTTGACAGGCCAGTGTTTTTTTTTGTCTTATTACAGAAGACATCATTCTTAACGACACTACACGGGACAGGTCCTTACAAATACAACAAAGTATTGACTGTGATTATGGCTGCATGAATAGAGACCAGCGATAGCTTCAACAGACTTGTTTGTTGACGTTAGCCATTTGCTGTAAGCTAATGCAACGATGCCTAACTTGTAGATTTGTTGTGTTGTCTGAGTATTTTACTCTGGCGTGGCATATCTTGCAAATGACAGACTAACTGCTGTCTAAGTTTGTGCTGTCTTTAATGTCTTGGAAGCTAAAATAAGCTCATATATCTGCTATGAATGCAGCAGAAGTTGCTCTGCTGGGCAGGTATGAGCAACCGGCTTGCTTAGACCGGAACTCTCGCGTGATCTCATTGTCTAAAGAGAGAAGAGGCAAGAGTCAGCTGCAAGCTGGCGATACCTGCCACCAACTAGCAGTCAGGGGGTGAAATTACACCACAAACTACCAGACCAACAAAATGAAATATTAATTAACAAAATATCGATACCGCATTTTACAATATCGATACAGTCTCGTGCCATGAAATATCGCGATATTTCAGTGTATCGATTTTTTGTCCCACTAGTTAAAATTGGTCCAGTAGGCAACCTACTCATATTGAATAAACACACAGGTGCTTTAAAGGAAAGTCATGGAAAATACAGCAAAGTTATACGTATTTCAAATGTGAAAACAGCCAAAATGACTGCCATTGTCTTTCTAGTGTTAAAGACCCTGTAAAGTGAAATCCCAAATTTTTGTCTTAACACACTATATATGTTGGAATATGGTTGCTGTAAACATGTGAAAACACTGAGATCTACATGTGACTGAATTTTGGATTTAGACCGTTAGAAAGTTTTTCACCTCTTTCCTGGCTTGGTTCAATCTGGGCAGGGCCAATATGTGGGCTCATGATGTCACGAGTCCACAGTAGGGAATGACCCCGCCCCTCTAACACTACAATATAAAATCACAGAGCAGTTCATCTCAGAACAGTCTGTTGTAAGCTGATGTCACTGCCTTTATTGCAAGTTAACAGTCAGTTAAATGCTGTTTTTTTGTTCATTGTGAGATAAATTTCTAAAGCTATCAGCCACAGTGGTTTATGGATCATTTAAATATCAAAGATTGGAGCCAGAAAAAGGACTTTGGCTCTTCTCTGGCACAGAGCCAGGCTCCTGCGCTCTGTTCATAGGGTCAAGGGGCAGGCTAATGTGTGACTGCTTTCCTCCATTCAGGTTGTGACATTTTTTAAATTTGAGAGGATCGTATTTCTCCTGAGTTGGCGTGGCCTCCGCTCATCCAACAGACATGCCCACACCATCCTGGAGCAGATTTTACTGCCTCATTTTTCATGGTTTTAAAGCTTAATTTTACAAACTTGGAGATGTTTTATTTGACTGAAATTTGAACTAGGGGTTCATAACACAGTGACCTGTCATACAACAAACCTTAACACAGTTTTTTTTTTTTTTTTTTTTTTACTGTACAGGGTCTCCAGTGTCAATTCATTGCATAAAAATAAAAAAAAAAACCCTCTGTCGAGTGTTGGACTGTTTTGTAAAACATAAACATAAACTAAATAAAACATAAACTCAGTTAAATGGTTAAATAAAGATGGTGGCGTGGTGTGAAAATAAAGTTAAATGGAGAGATAATTTTCTCGGAGATACTGACATTATAGAGTTTACAGGAGAAAATTACCAGGGCAAAATGTAAAATAAGATTCAATGTGTTGTTTGATTGCATTTCAACCAGAATGAATGGATTTCTAATGATTTTGTTTAAAAAGACGAGAGGATCTTTTTTTCAGAGAAATTCAAGAATATTCTCAGTCTACATCCTTGCCCCTTTTTACCAGTCATAACTTCGCTGCCTTAGAGTGTCTTACTGAGGTTCACGCCACTCTGAATGTACTCTAGTTCATGCACATGCAGATAGGGGAGCTGGGAGTCTGTCACCACCTGCCCTTTGACCTCTGACATCCAGTGTGCCCCTTTTTCTCTTCTTTATGCAGTTATAACTCTAGAAATAAATAATGGAGCACAGATACTGGATTAGCACTACAGGACAAACTGAAGACATGTCTTTGCCTTGTGTGTGTGACACACCATGTGCTGCAGGTTTTTGTCACTTTTACCGATCATATATTGTAATGTCAGAGTTATACACAGTCTCATTATTATTGTTATAGTTCCACGTGCCTCTTTTTCTAATCTTGTTCAAAGGTTACTGTGTATGACATGTCCGTGTATAAACTGCAGTGCTATTTATTTTCTTATTTGGTGAATCATTTTTATTCTTTTTTATCCATTTGATTAGAGTGTTACGGATCACTGTTAGTCTTCCATAACTCACCATTGTCCTGTCGCCTGGAGAATCATGGCGTGGGGAGCTGACTGATATTTCCCTGGAGTTTCTCTGAAGAACATGAGTTTGTGACACCAGCCAGAGACAGCAGCACCTTCTACCTTTCAGAACACGTTTGGATTTACTTCTACAACTATATTCACATTCACATGTCATACACTATCTCTGAACTGTGGCCTGTTTTTGCAGTGTAGTCTAATGCAACAACAACTACTACAGAAAAATCACAGTCTGTGTCAGGAATACATGAAACTATGGTGATAGCATCAGTTTTTTAAACTACTGACCTGCTTCATAAACGTCTTGGTTTTCTAAATCATCAGTGTGCAGAAAACATTTAGTCGCACAATCAGCACAACTTTTTGAAGAGCTTAGAAGACAGCATCTTCAAGGATCTGCTGAGATTTGAACAGGGGAGAGAGATGAAACACACTGCTGTTAAACCACGGTTGTTTGAACCAGGGATGCACGCGGTTAAACACGTAAATTAGAGATTTAGGAGTCTGATAAACTTATTACCTACTATATTTTTTAGAAACAGGCTTATAATACTCTTTAAAACTGTAATGAACCTCCCGCCACTAGAGGCCGCTGTAGCTTCAGTGAATGGTTGCTGCCTTTCTGTCTGAGCTCTCCCCCAGATGTAAATATGAGAAGCTAAGCAGTTAGCGTGTAGTAGGAACAGTGTGGTATGGCAGGTTATTTGTACACATTATATCAGACTCACATCACACCTGCTAACACAATGACTCTGTGATGAATATAACTGTTTTTTAACTGAAATTTAAAAGGGCGTTTAGCCGAATGGGGAAACAGCCGCCTGGAAAAATCCCTAGTTTTAACTGTTACAACCGACATTGTTTTACTTTCCATTGTTTTCTCAAGTTATTTACAAGCCTTTCCACCTGACAGGTAAACGTCAGGATAACGGAACCACAATCAGTGACTTTATGCACCATGTGCCTTCCACTTTCTAAAATTACTCACAGCTGACTATGAAATATCAGGCAGGGATGAAATTTTATGAATCATCTTGATGCAATGTTATCCATGTCAGCACTGCACTTGAAGCTGCTGAGCTCTTCAGAAAGACACATTTTGTACCATAAATGTTTGTAAATGGAGCATGCATGGCTAGGTGCTGGATTTTATACACCTGCGGAAACAAGTGTGATTAGAACACCTGAATTCAAGAGTTAACAGGTATGAACAAATTCTTTTGTCCATATAATGTATCATAATGATCAAAACCAGCACAGTGACTTTACAACATTATATCAGCATAAATTCTCTCACTCCACAATGGTAGACCATGACTTTTAATGAGAGAGGTACAACAAAAATGAATGGATTTAGAGGTGAAGCCTCTCTCCATGCAGCGTACATTGTGGACTTATTGATGATGACAGATCACAAGGATCTCTGTGAATGAATAAGCTGTCAGGTAATAAACAACAGAGGTGTGACACCCAGGTAAGGTTCATAGGTGAGAAATGCTGGATGTTCATCACCTATTTTAATTCAAACTACCATTTGTTCATCAACAGATGATGAAGCAGACACAAATGTTCTGGTCTGGGAAGGTCTCTGATCTGAGCCGGACTAATGTTACTGTTAAGAGGGACAGTTTAGCCTTTACTTTCTTTGGCGTAGGTAAGAAGCAGATTTATATTTGTGAGTATATTTCTGACAGCAGAGGGAAAGGTTCTTGTTGAAAGAAAGGTGCAGGTGATGAAAGATGCAGGTCAGAGCTACAATAAATAACTGGATAGATGTGACAGTGGAGATTTACATGATTGAAAAGGTTACGTTCTCTTTTAATTTAAAGTCTGGCATTTCAATCCCACTGGGCACAGTGAATATGTCAAAACTCTGAAACCTGATTTTTCTAAGATGTGCATTTAGAGATCATCTGTTGTGTTTTACTGATGTACAGTGCTTAACAAATGTATTAGACCACCTGTCATAATATACAAGATGATATTTCAAAGCCTTTGCTGAAAAGCATCCCCACAGCATGATGCTGCCGCCACCACTCTTCACTGTTGAGATAGTATTGTTCAGGTGATGAGCGGTGCCTGGCCCAGATTGGTGGAGGGCTGCTGTGGTAGTTCTCCCATCTCCAAACAGGATCTCTGGAGCTCAGTCAGAAAACGTTCTGCATGTAGTGTATAAGGCATTCTTGTGAAAGGAATATGTCAAGAACACAGGTGGACTTTCTTTGCACAAAGACTAAGCCTTTCTCAAGAACGAACTGAACAGATTTAGGAGGTCAAAGGTCAAAATCAATGGGTCTCATGTCCACCCTTGCTTATAACATAATATCTCATGAATGCTTCGAGAAATGTCCTTTAAACTTTTCTCTAAAATTCACCCTGGCTCAAGGATGAACTAACTAAATTTTGGAGGTAAAAGGTCAAGGTCACCAGCCTCATGGTCAGCCCTTGCTTTTATTTTTCTTCTATCTGTTGGTTTCACAGCCTCTCAGTGAAGGACAGAATCAGCCTGAACAGTATCATTAGAAGCTGGTGTGAAACAGAGGTCTGAATTATTTGTGTAACTAGCACAGCCTTTGTAAATCTGAATGTTTTCTGTCTTCTTCTGCTCATGTGCTTTTGAATGAATTTTCTCTGGTTCCATCAGGACGTAATGTTTTACTTGTTTGTAAAACTAACAGCTGTTTAAGATTATCCTATCAAAAAATGCAAAAGTTTAATGCAATAAATTTAAAAATGATAGAATTGTGCTAACATTAGCATTTCTCTTAAATACTGGGATGATCTCAGGTAAGTGGCTTTCTTTCCTTCACACTCAGTGGTCAGGCAGCAGAGGGAAAATAGCTCAGCATGATTTATACGACCACCCTCCTCCTTCTATTCATCCCCCTCTGCCTCTCAGAGCAATGCTACAATTGATTCATCTCCAGGACAAGAGACCCCTTTCCCCTCTGCTCTGATTCCTGATTGGACAAGTTAGCAATTTGTTGTTTGCATCTGTGAATACAGAGAACAGCCAACAGGTAGTTTTAGACAGCACACTTTCACAGGTCTGACTCACAGGGAGAAAACTTTGTTTTCTGTAACAGAAAAATGGATCATTACATCCGTTGAGCCATAACGTGAAGGATGAGTTTGTGTGTTTGTGAGGGAGAGAAAATCAGATATGATGTTCAGTGTTACTCAGCTCTTTTTCAGATACCAATCAGAGTGATAAATACAAGAGTGTCCTCTCTCTGTCTGTGTCCGTTTGCTTTATGGTTTAATATCCTGTCCAGTATTTTGTCTGAGATATCATCTCAAAGCAGATATTGATTGTACAGAACTCGGTAAAAATTGTATAAAATACGTACATCAAACTGACCATATGGTTATCATGATGATAATCTAGATGCAAACATCAACCCCATGGCTCTCAACTGCTGGGTCACAACCCAAACATGGGATGTGGACAATACAAAAAGTTGGAGCAAAAAGTCCCTGTTACACACTTTTATTAGGGAGTAATAGAGAGGAGTTAGTGTAGCTAATGATGGTTACCGTCCGCCATTAAAGACAAAAGAAGAGTAAAGATTGATGCTATGCTGGCAGTTTAGCAAAGCGTGACATCAAGATGACACAAAATAGATGAAATGAAGGTTCTCCTTTAGAACAACTTGTACTAATAATCCTGACATTATGCTGCTGTGTTAGTTGTGAATTTTACAGCCTAAAGTGTCCTCTAGGGTGCCCAACATGCAGACAGGCATGATAAAGTGCCCTCAAATGTGCTTTTCCAGTTAACAAAACAGGAGAAACTGCCCTCCAGTATGTCCAACAGGTGAAATGATAAAGTGCTCTCCAGGGTGCCCAACATGTGGACATAGCATGATGAAGTGCGCTGTCGGGGACCTTCCAGTGGACAAAGATTAGGTGTCCTCCAGGCTGCCCTTTTGTTCTATAAAACCTGATTAAGTGTTCTCTAGAGCAGTGGTTGTCAAACTTTTTTCGCCCAAGACGCACCTTAGGTTAAGCCAAAATCTCAAGGCACACCATATTCTTATCAATGCAAAATAGACTTTTTAAGATTTTAACAGTCAAGGTGGCCCATAAGGGGGGATAAAGGGGAGAGGTTTCTGGGGCCCAGCCAACTGGGGGTGGCAAAAGTAGGCAAAAGGTGGCTGAATGGTGGAAAAATTGGTTAAAAGTGGCCAAAAAGGATTAAATGTTGTAAAAAGGTAGCAGAATGGGTTAAAAGTTATTTAAAAATGAGCAAAATTGGGTAAAAAAGTGACCCGACAAAGAAAATAGGTTGAAAATTGGCAAGAAGGTGGCAAAAATGGGTTGAAAGTGGCAAAAAGGTGGCCACTAGCGCCAGTCTCATTGTGTGAATGTTTTTTTGACTACACTGTTTGTGGGCTACTGTAATTGGCCTGCTGTCGTGATATGGTGTTTGTTAATAAATGCTGGAGCTCTGTTTTCTGTAATAATCTTTTGCTTCTTTGTCAGTAGGTGTTAGCCATGAGATCAATGTGTTAAAAATGCCTGTAAAAATTGAAGGTCATTTTAGCACCACAGTGAAAGGCTGAGTTTTCTGCTCTCTGAACTTTGACTGTCATAGCACTATCCATGATTTTGATAGCTTTCTGTTTGCCCTTTTATATAATAACCTCAGTCACACACAGTCTTTCCACAGTGAGTGTGTTTTGTCAGATGTGTATTGCAGATCTGTAATCTGATTAATAAAAATGTTATATATGTGTGTATGTGTGTGCTTCCAAAGGAACACAAGAGCTGTAATAATAGCTTGTACAGGGGCCCATTGTAACTACTTTCCCTTACATTTAAAGCTTTTTGGACAAATAACCAGTTGCAGCAAGCCTCAAATCAGTTCATGGCTCACAGTATAAAGAGTAAATGCTATATAATCATCCTCCCTGTACATCCTGTATGTTTATGTCCCAGGTCTTCACCCAGCACATGACCTGTAACATTTTAAATCTTATTTGCAGTAAATCCTCCATTAACCTGAGGCTGTACACAGTCACTCAAATTTCTCAATCTGTCATCTTGCTATATCAAAATTCATAAAAAGTCTGATAATGCTATGCAAATCAAAACTTGTGTGTGTTTTGAGAGCAGTAAATGAGATAAAAAGATGCCATTTAGAGATATACAGCTGCCATTATAACTGATGGGTTTTATTTGTGCTAACGGACTCCAGCTCTCATATCTAAATCAGTTTAATCTCTATGATATCATGGGTCGCTCTGTGAATCCTCCATATGCCCTTTATGCTGCAGGTTCATGTACGAGTCATAAAGGGATTAGTTATAAATGCTTCTCCAGCATCAGTTTCATAGAAATGCTCCCATATCTGTTTGTGTCTTTGACTTAGAGAACACAGTGAGTTATAAGCATGTCAGAAAGGTGTCACATAGAATTAATATCTGTGATAAAAGGAGGAAAAGGAACTGGAATAGCGACTCCATATTTATTGTAAGGCTAACAAAGATGACAGAAACGTCCATTATGTTCATATAATCTGTCACAATGACACGAGGCAAACATGGATGAAGGATGGATGAATAGAGACGCCATCAGCACTCATTAAACAAGGAACGAAGCATCTACAGTATGAATCTGTTTTACACTGCAATATCTCTTCTAACAAATTAATTTACACTTACACAAGTATGTTTACTTTTTCAGGATTATTCAAAACTCTGATGATGTAAGGCTTTTAGAGAATGGGATTTTTCCCTCATAATAATAATAATAATAATTCTGTTGTGATGATAAAGTATCTAACCTAAAAATGAGAGAACTTCAAGAACCAAATAAGAGGAGCAAACAGTGGTGGACAGAGCTGGTATCTTATTGTATTATGTGAAAGCTGAATGAAATCAAACTGAAATATTTCTTTTATTGTATGTACTGCCTTACACTGGGTTTGGGAGAGTTTGGGATGGGCTGAGTGGTTTTGCTGGTGTTTGCTGCTTTAACAAGATGTTTGTTTTTGAATCTGATTGGCTATTAAAATGAATAAGAGTAAAATAAAATAATAAAAAACATAGTACTTTAAAACTGCTGTGAAAAAAAAAGTTTTAATATCTATCTGCTTTTAAATCATTTCATTGAGTGTCTGAAGATACACTATATTGCCAAAAGTATTCGCTCACCTGCCTTGACTCGCATATGAACTTAAGTGACAGCCCATTCTTAATCCATAGGGTTTAATATGACGTCGGTCCACCCTTTGCAGCTATAACAGCTTCAACTCTTCTGAGGAGGCTTTCCACAAGGTTTAGGAGTGTGTTTATGGGAATTTTTGACCATTCTTCCAGAAGCACATTTGTGAGGTCACACACTGATCCCACTAAACACTGGACGTCCACAGGACATGCAGATCTGGTCTAAATCAAGTCGGTCGGTCCAGGACCCAATCTGCACGTCATTCTGACCTCCAAATCAAGCAGTGGATCTGGACGTCAAAGTGCAACCTCTGCTGGACATTGATATGCAGTTCAATATTTGAACGCTTGTGTAGTTGTTTTTTTCAACGTCTTGTGAACGTGAACGTCAGGTGCAGAATATTGACATAAATTAAAAAGCACATGAAATAGACATCATTCAATATACTGCTCACGCTAGCATTTTTCTTCTTACACACATATAAATATATTTACTAAAATTAAAACAAATGCTTTCTTAGGCAACCATGCAACCTCAGCAACCAAGGTAACTGCTCACTAGCAGAGTGACAGAAGCTAATCTGAGCAAGTGTGAAACCATCGCCAGGAAAAATGACGTATGTCTTTTGTTTAACTGGAAGCTTGCGCCGCCTGCCAACAGCAGACACACAGACTTGGTCGGGCCGTCAAAAAAAACAAGCTTAAGTTAAAGGTAGGTATATTTGACTGCAGGTTACCTTTTATGATCTATAATGTCAATAACAGTCGTCGTTGCAAACCAGTGTCCACCTTTTGCGATTTTGTGGGGGTAAACAAAGATGGCGAACACTAACAAGTACTTGCTCAGCCCAGCAAGCCAAACTCAAACGTTAATGGCAGATACTAAGTCATGAACACCAGTGTGGTGAAATTCTCAACTGGGAGACACTGTTAACATTACTGTAGTCAGAAAGCAGGTTTTATACTGTAGTATAACTAACACCACACTGGGAGACACAGTTAAGTGTTTTTATCAGCAGCTTTTTATGTTTTGGTGTAACGTAGTTGCGGCATCTCCACACAAATGGGCGTGAGCATGTGCACGCAGTGAGGAAACCGATCAAAATAAATGTCCTGCACTAATCCAAGAAAACAACATAGATGACAAAGAGCAGAGATGTGATGGCAGAGTCTTTGGAAGCTTAAAGGAGAAAGGCGATGCCGAGTGCGTCTGTGTAAAAGTTGCTGTCAGCAGGTCCAACTTCCCAACTCTTCGTCATACCCCAAGACGCCCTGCTAGACGTAAGTGTTTGTGCTTAGCTGTGAACCAGCATTGTCGTACACAACAACAAAAAACAGTTGTATAAAATGTCTTTTGATCATTGAGTTACTTCATCAGTATCGTAGGAAGTCTTTGTGGGGATTTATGAAATTTAATTCATGGCCATAGATCCAATAGTAAATGTCTTTCCCCCAAAATTTTCTAAAATTTTGACCATGAAATGGAAAAAATACATGTTTAAGTCTTACTTCCTGCACTGTGATCCTAAGTTGTGTCAGTAAAATGTTTTTCTTTTCCTTTGATTTTTTTTTTTTTCTTCATTTTGTTCCCAGCAGCTGCAGCAACTAGCTCATGTTGGACCATAAGGACAGAGTCCATGAAGTTTTTCACTGGCCCTTCACAAATGATCAAATGGCCTGCTTCAGCATGAAGGGGAAGAAGGACAAAACATCCCTCAAGAACACAACAACTGTCAAGCAATACAAGATGCTGTACTGAATTCACTTGGAGGGAAAAGACGATGCTGTCTGAATGCATGCAGCCAAACATCTAAACATGATTCAGCGAAAAGAGGGGATGGAGTCATGCAATTTTATAACACAGCATTTTGATACTGTTGTTTTTACAAACTTAACTGCAGGTTACGCCGACTACTGTTTAGTAGTAGTAGTGTAACCCTCCTTTCTTGAATGGTTCCCTTTTCCAGTCTCTTCTGGGAGTAGGTGATAAACGGGCTACAGGTTTATTCCACAGTGGTCTTTATTTGGTTCCAATAGACACCAAAATGGCATAACAGTGCAGCGTTCTCTCGTCAGTACATGCTCACAGATACCTGAGTAACAACTCACCCCGTCCCACCGTTTTTACGTCCCTCCTGAAACTACGTCTGGTAGGAACTAATCTTTACAACAATAGAAAGGGGACTTATACAGTAACTTACATATTACATGTGTAAACATAAATAATATTTAGAGTACAGTGTATTCAAATAAGATAATAGTTGTTAATAATTATAAACTTAATTCTGTAACCCATAAATAATAAGAATAGGACAGAATCACTCCTGCAGTAATAAACTAAATACAATGCAGTGCACAAACTGCTTTAATAACCACCAGGAGATTTATGAAGTCAAGTAATATTAATTAACTAAACAAATGTACTCTGTGTAGCAATAATGGTTACAGTGGTAATAGTACTTCTCAACTTAAGTCAAGAGGTTCTTGAGTGACATGTTTGCAATAAAGATGGGGAAGAAACCAGTCAGGATTGGATTGTGATTTATTTTAAACCTGACTGTAGTCCCATGTGTCCAAAAGGTGGAGGACTTGTTTCCTGTACCGGTTAATTTTCTTGTAGCTTCATTTGGCTCAGCAGCAGGTTTGAAGTGGAAATGTGTAACGCCTATGTATGCATTTCCAGTTACCATCTGCTGCTGAGAAAATCAGGTGAAGCAACAGGAAAATGTGCTGGAGCAGTATGCCACCTTCTGAAATGGGACTATAGTTATGCACAGAAACTAGAAGCAGTATAAAAACAATGTTAAAATGATTTTAAATTTGACGTAGAAAAGATGTCCACTAAGACCACATTTGGATTACAATTAGCTCCTATACGGAGGTACTGTGGACGTTATTAATGGACGTTCACTAGACATCGGAAAAAAGACATCATCTGGAGTAACAGTCTGCCCCCTTCAGGGGACCAAAATTAGATGTGCAAAAATGACGTTGAAAAGACATTGTTTAAACATGTCTTTGCGCAGTGGGATGGTGGAAGGCCTGGCTCTCAGTCTCCACTCTAATTCATCCCAAAGGTGTTCTACCGGGTTGAGGTCAGGACTCTGTGCAGGTCAGCCAAGTTCATCCACACCAAACTCTCTCATCCATGTCTTTATGGACCTTGCTTTCTGCACTGGTGCACAGTCATGTCTGAAGTGTTCTTGGGCAAGACACTGAACCCCAATTTGCCCCAACTGCTTCATTGGTATGGAAGTATTTGAATGGGATTAGCTAATACTGATAGCCTATTCTCTACAGCAACCTCTTCCATCAGTGAGTGAAAGGGTATGAATTTGTTGGTATGACCTGCAGTGTAAAAGTGCTTTGAGTTGTCCAAAATTCTTGCTTTTTTGTGTTGGGAAAATTAAAATGTGCAAGTTTACTCTTTATATGTATCTAAACAGGGCTGTGAAACTATTTAACTCCTCAGTAGAGATTAATCTCCCTTTATGTTGCATTTTTAAATTCCACCTGGTGTGTTCTGTTTCATTTTGAATTTCTGTAGCAACATTAACAAAGGGTGATTGAACATATTTGGATACAGACCCGCTTTTATTCTGAAAGGAAACTAGGAATTTCAGATAGATAGTAATGAATTTGACCATGACAAAAAAAAAAACATCTTTGAACATGAAATGAGGAAAGAGTAAAAAGTGAAATGTTTGAATGATGAGTTTTGACTTGCCCACTGAGCTGTCTGTAATTTTTTCAAGGTAACATGAGAGACTGAGACACAGTGGTGGACTTGTTTGACAACACTGTGACTGTATGGAGATGCTGCAATAAAGGGGTAATATGCGTTCATTTAAAGCAATAATTATTACTATGCATTGTTTTTATTAAAAGAATAATAATGCACCTTTTTGGACCTTGATTGCATCACAGTACATGAATTAATGCTGAGAAAGGATAATATGAATAAAGATGCTTCCATTCAGACCACTTTAGTTAGACTTAAATTAGAAATTATTATTATGGTTACAAATTTTTACTATGCTTTGAAGCATTTCATTTATCAGTGGGTTCTTTACAGAAAAAGTATTCACTTTTTAGTTTCACCTTTTCTTTTACAGATACATACATATATATATATATGTTTAACAGTTTATTCTCGTTTTTTCTTATATTCTTGTCATCAGATAAAGTATTTTTCTCCAGAAAATAAACTATAAATTAGATCATATCATAAAAATCATCAGAAAGAGTCTGTTTATTTTACTTGGCTGCACATAGACACACTCTGAACGTTGCTAACATTGACCTCATGTGGCGCCTGACGACAGCAGACTGAACAGCTAACTAGCTTCATGATTCTGCTCCCTCATCTTGATCTGACTTTCAAACTCTCTTTTTTTATGCTGCTGTCTTTTCCACTCTCCCCTTTGATGTGGTTTCTTTCTCAAAGGGTATTTTATATTTAAGTTAAGGTCCAATGAGTTGAAACTGAAATAAATCACCATATTTGTTCTTTGAAAAGTTTTGAACTGGATATGATAGACCTGTGGTGTTTATATTCCTGACTCTGGGTTCCCCATAGAGCAACATTTTTAGCTCATTGTTTCCATGTTCCAGCCCCAGATGTTTTTTTTTTCTGATCACTCTTACAGTCACATTTAAGGCAGCAGGAGGCATCTGTTTTTACATGCAAACAACTGACAGCTGGTGAGCACAGCAGAGCATTCAGCTGCTAAAAAGACAGGGATTTCTTTTTGAAGTTAATCAAGACTAAAGGTTTGAAAAAAAGTATGGCACTTATGGAAGGCACAGAGATTACTGAAGTAATTCTATGTTTACTACCATGTAAGTAACTTCCTTACTAGACCAGCATTGACTGTAACTTGTAAGTAGATGATTAACAGTTAACTATCATTATAGAATTGTAATGTAAACATCGCATCATGCTAACTAGTAATACTAGCAACATCTCAGTTCGAGGTTGACATGAATCAAGATTATCTTTCGGCAATCTATCATGGTTCTCATAATTAAACAATCTAGTCCGCATATTAGAGCATGTCTTCATCAGAAACGAGTAATGTGTCAAAAAAGCTTTTACAGGCATTGTATGTGGTGACTTTGAAGACCTTTTTTCCACCATGATAATGTCAAATATATTTAAAAGTGGCAAAAGTAAAACTCATGGGATGCCAACCAATCATATTCTAAGGCTACTCTAATGAGTACCCAATAAGGGGTTAAGGCATTTCCTAATTGGTCGTATTTCAAAAAAGACACACAGAGGCTGTGTCTAGAGTCTTTGAGCAGCATGATAATATCAAGACATCAAAATTCAAAGCAAAAAAAAAAAGCAAAAAAAAGGATATCTCTTCAGAGACTGCCAGAAAGTAAAGAGAACAAACTAATTAAATCCTGAATAGTAGATGTTGCAGAGACTTTGTGGACCACAATCTCACTTCCTTATACTCCCAAGTTTGTTTCCATTTAGCTTCAGCATCCTGTCCACAAACATTACATGCTACGCTGCAGTTTAGATACGCACCAGTACTCAATGTTTCCTGTCACCTCTTACAACACAGTGACTCTGACATCCATGAAATCCTTGAGTATCCCTCAGCATCAAGTGTCTGTCACACTCACACTTCAATCCGTCCATCTCCCATGCCTCCTTGTCCTCCCTGCTTAATTTAAAACAGAGCCATAATCTATTAACACTCAGCCCTCGTTCCTCTAATCTATCTCAGCACCTGTTTCAGAGTCTGGTTCTGCTCAAGACAGGGTCGCCAATTGAATGTCACTTTAACAGTAACTTTAAGAGTCTAAGTGGAGCGTGATAGCTTATAAATGCTAAAGGGAAGTGCATCAGCAGGTATTTTACTCACAGTGACTTCTGCAGAGAGAAAAGTGAAATCCCCACTGGGGATCCCCACTTGTTTAAAGATCATAATGTTTAGAGACACTGCTCTGAAGAAAATGACAAGAAATTAATTGGAATTTTATCATGCAGACTTTCTAACTCTTTTTTTTGTCACAGTTTACTGATAAACTTGTTTCTAACTGTGAAAAAAATGTGTCAGGGCGCTAATCTGCCTCATTCTGAATCCCTAATTTAAGTCATTATGCCTCTACAGCAGTATCTTATCTGGCTTGTGAAAGAACAGTCCACCTCCACTAATATCCAATCCTTAGCATGTAGTCCTAAACCTGTATGCCTCAGAGGTACTGACATTAATCTGAATGTTACTATGTCTCATTGAAAACCTCTGCATGCATGCACAAACACAACCATGAAAAGCAATGTTTTTTCTTATTCTTCCCCTCCTCCTACACATTGCATGTGTTTTATTCAGTGTCAATAACAGTTGTGTTTCTTTGTCTCTGCAGGGGTATACTGCATGTAATAATGCAGTGTTTGTACAGAAACTACACTGTGGAAGGGAAAAGTTTGCACACTCAGCTCCTGGATTTATGAATTGAGAGGAGTTGATGCATTTTTAATGCTCCCTGAGGGGGATAGTGGATTTTTATTTATATTTATGGTACATCACAGTGAATATTACATAAACAAGCACATCGAAAATTAAGTATCAGCTATAATGGAGTGATAAAGCCAATGTGTCAGGGGCATATTTATTAAATATCTAAACTAAGTATAAAGAAAGACAAATGTTGTTATTATTCAGTATCAGAAACAGTGTGGACCAGCCTAAACCAAATAAAGCAAGTTTTATTTCCACTTTTTTC
Organism: Cheilinus undulatus; assembly: GCF_018320785.1. Classification (NCBI taxonomy): domain Eukaryota; kingdom Metazoa; phylum Chordata; class Actinopteri; order Labriformes; family Labridae; genus Cheilinus; species Cheilinus undulatus. The sequence goes on from NC_054877.1 coordinate 25,094,510, forward strand.
CCCTACTATTGTCCCTGTCTGTGTTTCCTGTGTTCCTTGTGTGTTTCTTCTTTATATCTCCACATTTAGTCCTTGTGTTTCCTGTTTTTATTGTTCTTGAATGTTTCTTAATAGTGTTTCTAAAGTTGTAGTTTCTCACCTTTCTCTCAGTGTGGTTCTCCGTAATTATTCTTTTGTTGAGTTTTCTGTTTCCTGTTTTGATTTGTAGTCATTGTCCCTTGTGTCAGGTCTAGATTTACTTCCTTGTGTTTCCCTTCCAGTGTGATTCTGGATTCTGTGTTTGCTCCACAGTCTCCATTGGTCAGAGTTTCCACTAGACTTTTTAGTCTCAATCCAAAATGACTGACAGTCCTCATGAATTCTGGCTATTTAGAGCAGCTAAATACCCTCCTCCACTGAAAACACCAACTAATCATCCAGACAAATAACTAACCAGTGCTCTGTTAATTAGAAACCACGTCAAAACTTCACATTACACATGAAAATTGCATCTTACCATTGGTTGTCCCATAGTAGTCTTCATAATTTGATGATTTCAACTGTAACCCCAAAAATACTATTTTGTTGCCTTCATCCATCACTTGCAACCTTCATAATTGGGATCAATTATGTTTTGATCAAGCTGGCCTTTACTTGGCAATAGCAGTGGAAAACGTCTTCAGTGATGTCAGTAAGCAAGCTCTTTCAAACATGACAGGCTTAGAGAGGCTAATCTATACAGAGTTTAGCTAATGAGAGAGCTACAGTCTGCATTCAGACCCCTCTCAGATAAATGATTAAAGCATGCCTATTCAATTAGCGGCCCCGAGGCCACATGTGGCCCGGAACCAACCATCAAGTGGCCCAGCCTGTGATCATGCCACAGATGCAAAGTGCAACCTGTTTCACAAGTTTTCACAAATTCCCACAGTATTTCAGACTGTGAATGCAACACTCTGCCTAACCTAGCTACAGTCTACCTACAATGCACTGCCTGACAGAAGTAGCCCCAAGATACTGGGTATAAAAAGTCCTTTTCAACTGTAGCTACAACTGTGCAAATTTAGTTTTTATGCCTTGGTAAGATGTGACCAAATAATTATTTACAGAATTTCATTTATTTTTTCATTGTGTTTTTATGCAATTTTTGATGTGCTATTGTCCTGTTGCCAAATTTAAAAGAGAAACTATGAAAAAAAAAGTGCATATTTTTCATCAGTTTGATCTGTATTGGTCCAAAAGTTGACATTACCAGCTGCTTACTGGGCACCGAACATGTCTGGCCCGGCTACATTTCTTGATTTTAAAATTTGGCCCAGTTGAATTTGTAATTGAATAGCCCAGGGTTAAAGGGTCGACAGCCAAAAGGGGACATGCCATCTATGCCATCTGGCATAGCAGAGGCAAACATGCTCCTATCAATAATCGATTCATCCTCTGTGCTTTAGAAACTACAAGAACATCAGCTTTTTAGAGGCATTTTAAATCCTACAGTTAACCAGAAAAAAATGAGTAGCATTATTATAGTTCTGCAAAATTTCAATCATCACAGAATAACTGAATCAAGGTGCTACCATTATTATTAATTCCATGTGATTTCCTCCACTGATGCCTTTAATGAGTAAAAGTTTAATAAAGGAGTGTTAGGTAGAAATACTCAAGCTGAAACTTGGGATGAATAAAAAAATAACTTTGATGTAAAAGTATACGACAGGGATTGAATACCTCTTATAATAGTGAATGGATGATAATTCTGAAAGACTGTGAAAGGAAAATCTCTTCTAATTCTGCTGCCTTTATGAAATGTCTCATATGGGTAAAAAGGCAATAAATCCAGTTGTCTGCATTTTCTGTTTTACTAAAGAAAATGAAATAATTTATCACTATTCCAAGAACCTAATTCCATATTTGTAATGAGTTAAGTTTGGTGCAAGTGGCAATGATAGCACTTCTTGATTCATGGGCTCTGCTGCTGTTAAAAGTGATTTATTATGTATGATGAATAAATCCCAGCAACAAAGAAATCCCATTCAGAAATGATCTCATTCTTAACACAAGAGTTTATACTCTTCAAAAGCTTTTTCAGTTTATACTCTTCAAAAGCTCTTTCAGTTCTGAACGACAAACATATCAAAGAGAGTAACTTTTTTTAAGCTAACTTTTTCTTCATGCAGCGCTGCAGGTTTGAGCTTGGTTTGTCCTATTGTGCCAGATCATCAAACTGGAAGTAGTCTTACATTGAAAAATGTCTTTTTAGGTGACCCCTTATACTCAGAAATCTTTTCTGGGAAACTCCTTTGTGAAAAATATGATTTTTTAGAAATGTTCCACTGTGCATAAAGACTTAAAAGCACCACAGCTGCTTTGGCTTTAACCTTTATACCCTGGGCTGCCAAACTGAACTTAAAAAAGCATCCCAAAAACAATACAAATGGACACAAAGCAAATTAATAAGCACCCGCACTACTGGTATAATTTTGCCAAAGATAAGTGAGTGCTAATCAATCAGATATGACCTTGTCTGCCGTACATCCTACATTATCCACACAAATCATGTAAACTGAGCTTCCTGCTAAAATTGGCTTATGGAGGAGCCTTAAACGAAGCATACCATTAATCTAATGTGTCCCCGTAATCATGTTGCATACTAAGTGCATGTAAATAAACTCTGCGATAGCCTGCTTTAATTTCCATGTATTGATCCCCCTCAACTCTTAATGCCTTTAGGGAAAAATTCGATAACCTTCCCCTGATGTTGTTGGTGAATGTAGAGTCCTTTGTGTGTTGATTCTGTCAGAACAATAGATACGCTGCCTGATTTGCATAGTCCATTTACATTTATCATTCAGCTTGGCAGGCAGCCTTTTATTCCTGGAGGATACAGCTGCAGACATACCTGCAAAATGTAACCTGTGGAGCAGGAGCAGGTCACTTCCTGCTGCTTTTTCTGACCAAAGGGATGCTCTAGTTTTCTGATTACCTCTATCGCTTCTTTGTATAGGAAGTAAACTCCACTGTAGAACAGTTTTTGATATTTTGTACGGTGGAAAGGACTCACTGAGAATGGCCTGCAGCCAACTACGAGCAACAAAAATGTTTAAATTTACTCTGGCTATCTGCTTCAGCTCAAGGTCCTTCCACAGAAATCAGCCTTTATATCATTAAGGAGCAAACCTGCCCTAGAAGTAGTTGTGCCCTGTTTGTGTTTTACTTTTATTTCAAGACTTAGTATCAAGACACTTTTGTAAATATTCACCTTTATTCTGTGCAAGGCTGCAATCTCTGCTCAGTTCAATTCTGTCTATGGGGAAGAAATGACAGCCAAACACCAACCCCCTTATCTGTTTTACTCATTACAGGCCAATCAGAGCGACAAGACAAAATGAGGTACTAGGCTTGCACAGCTCCAATAAGTAACTTGAGCCCGATAGGCAGGTGCTGTCATTTATCAGCGGGGGGACCTTTCTGGTTGATAAAACCCATTTAAGTCAGGAGCAGTGTCATCATTCAATTAGCCATTGTTGCAAAATGGATATACAGTTTTACTTGGCAGAGAAGGCTCTGGTCGAAAGATGCTCCCTGGGATAGTAGAGCAGCATGCTTTGAGTTTCCTGGGAGCCCGTAGCTAGAACCCCCTATATAGATACTTTCGGATCATCAAACCAATTTTTATATTTCAAAAAGACAACCCAAGTAAAAATCCAAACCTATCTGGCCCTGTGTGAAAAAGTAATTGCCCCCTGAACCTAATAACTGGTGGTGGCACCCTTGGCAGCAATAACTGGAATCAAGCGTTTGTGATAACTGGTGATTAGTCTTTTACATTACTGTGGAGGAATTTTGATTTTTGATGATACGACACAGTTAAGTGTGATAAATATGCAAAAAAAAACAGGAATCAGAAAGGGGGAAAATATTTTTTCACAGCACTGTAAGTGGGAATTCTGACTAGGAAACTTCAATTCCCCTGAGTTACAAACTGGTAATAACTGAAACACAGTCAATTTATTTTTGATGTCACTCTCAGCATTGACGTCTGACTTCTGAGGTGAATACAGCATAAGCATGCTGTGGGGTCCTCTCCCACTCTCTGGTCCATGTGGGAACTCTGATTTGAAGCATTAGTGTTCAGCATTTACAGGTGCATCCCAATAAATTCGAATATCATCAGAAAAGTTGATTTATTTCAGTAACTCAATTCAAAAAGTTAAACTCATATATTATACATATTCATTACACAAAGACCGATATATTTCAAGTGTTTGTCTTTTAATTATGATGATTATGTCTTACAACTAATGAAAATCCAAAATTCAGTACCGCAGATAATTAGATTATAAAAAAGTTAAATGTTGGAGACTCATTGTGTCACACTCTGATCAGCTCATTAACTCAAAACACCTTCAAAGGTTTCCTGAGCCTTTAAATGGTCTCTCAGTCTGGACCAGTAGCCTACACAATCATAGGGAAGACTGCACCACTTACTCTCCTCTCTCTATCACATGTTGCTGTCTGCCTATGTCACATACAGGAATGCAGAAGGAAAGACGTGTATTGGCCCGTTCAATAAACAAGAGCATACTGTACATGATCATTTGGTCATGAACTGCATCAACAATACAATCTGAAGGACAAACCTGAGCAATCACAATAATATCCACAAGAGAGTAGAATGAGCTGTTTGCAGCCTCCCTCCCTCATTCACTCTCTAGAAGTGACAGATGTCAGTCAGCACCAAGGACAGCGCCATATTAACAGGCATACCATTTTTAGCACAAACATCAACAATCTCATCTTTTACAACACAAATGCCCATTCATACACCGTACCATACATTCATTACATGCTAAAATATTTAAATCATCATTAAATTTATCAGTCTTCTGCTAATAAAGAAGACTACACAGCAGCAGAGTAGAGACTAACAATAAACCATGAGCTTACCTGTTTATTTGGCCTAAAACAACCCACTATTGATCCCTTGTTCTCCTTTCTCTCTTTCTTCACCTGGCTGATGCTGACAAGCGTGTACTGTCTTAGTTTTTCATACTGTTGTTAATGTTATAAACACTATTCTCTGCTGAAACTACTTCTTACTCTTAGGATCCAAAAGACGCACCAGTTTAATTTGAAACTTATCAAAAATGATTGTCTTTTTTCTCCATCCCTCTTGCTGTGTTGAACCAGACTGCAGAGCTTTAAAAAATTAACTTCTGTGATGAGCACAAAACTTCCGCTTCAGGTGTCACTCATGACATGACCACATCCTGACCTGTGTTTCTCAGACAGGTCAGAGCCAACATGTGCTGTGCTGTGGACGCACAACATTTAAGTTGATAAAATGTTTATTAAAATAAATATAAGAGTGGATGAAAACTGTTGCTGGTTTTACGACTGTAAAACTATCTCAATATAGCATTAGAAAAGTATTTTTCATGTTAAAAAAGTTCTTTATTTAATATTTCTGGCATAGCTTCAGAGAGACACTTGGGAGGGGTAAAAGAGCAAAATGCGGCTGCAGGTTGTCGACCCCTGGTCTAGTAGGAACACGCCTACCTTTACACCTCTTACCTTGATTTAAGTGTTGAGCAGCTGAGCACCTCACATTGACTTCACTTTTAATAATATGAATAAAAGTAATATCACAGTCATATTTACAGACATTACACACAGATAACTTCTCTTTCACTCACATAGTTCTGGAGTTGTCCTGATCACTACAAAGTTTGTGTGTGACATCTCATAGATATTCAACCAACAACCCCCTGCAGATGCTACTTTTACCACTGTATCCAAGCTTTGCTGTTAGCACTCATGTTTGTGAATAAGATACTCATGGAAATGCGGCTCATTTGCATAGAAAGGGGTTATTCCCTCGATGAATGCACATTAGTCCAATGTAAAATGTCAGAGACATAGATGTTTGCTCTGCAGCTCAGTTAGATGGGCATTTAACCCTAATCCTTTAGTAATTCAGCCCCATACCTCCTCAGCGGTTTTGACCATATGAGAAGCATGAGTGTGTATAATTTGTATGCTATTTATGCTTACATACATGTGCTTTGTCCTTGAACACTCCAGATCATATTTGGTATGCAAAGATGCTCCTTGAATTGTAAATCTAATTATGGGCCTGTACTTACATACAGTATGCTGGATCTATAATTGTTGCATGCAGCACTAACAAGTGATTTGCTAATTAACCCCTTGTGCCTTGAAGCGAAAAAATGTCAGTCAAACTGTGTTTGAGTGAAATTAAACAGAGGAGAGTTGTTGGTATTAAACCCAAGGCGAACACAGAAGATTAATCCACAACTAGTTTTATGCTTTATAATTCAAGTATTTGCCCAAAGCTTTTTTAGTATTTTCAGCTCCTAATAAAGAAACTTGGAGCCAAGTTCAGACTTTTTAAAGCTGTCATTTTGAATATGGTTGTATTTTATAAAAAGCTGCTGCATACTTTCTAAAAACGGATGCATGTACATTTATAGCTCATTTGTTCAGTTAAATCTCCTCCAAACATGAACTTAATTTATCTTTTTTTTAGCATTTTACTTCATTTAAAGTCACAGTCTTACTTTAAACTCAAGTTTTCATGAACTATGCACTTTTTATCACCCATTTCTTTTAATCCAACTGATAGTTGATTGTTTAAATTCAAAAGCAATGTTAGGCCCCGGGGCTTATACTTTATGAAGGCCCTCCCACCACTTACACACCACTCATATGTGTCATTAGGACTCTGCCATGCTAAATGTCAGACAGACTAATTTGCATAAAATAATCCATCAGAAATCACCCATGATTGGTCACAACTAACTTTATGACACTGTGGCATTATTTTTATTATAATCGCTCAGCCTATAAACATCTGCTATATTCAATACAAACTGCATCACTAAAAATAACTCCCCAACTGCAAGCTATTATAGATCACACATAATGATACAGACACACATTACTCCACACACAAGCAGATGAGTGTGAATGCTTTGCCTTGTCAGTTTAACTGTCAGAGTGGCAGTCACCATATAAAGGGCTATGCAAAACAAAACTCATACAACACACAACAGCGTACCACAAGAATATGGCAAAAGAAAACACATAAAACAAGAGTGCATTCTTAACTTTAGAAATGGCTTTAAGGTTGGCAAAGTCTTTAATTAGAGCAATAAATTCCAGATTTCTGACAATGTCACTTCCCTAGGACACAGGTGTTAATTAGCTGAGTCTGTCCATCCTGATTCTTGCACTGGATAAGTCCTTTTCTAACCCATGTGGTCCAGAGCATCTTTATTTTACCCCAAAAGTGTCCTTGCTGGAGTAAGCTTGCAGCAGGGCTGAGACTGTTGTTCAGCTGGGGCAGGGGGAGTTGGCTGCTGCTTGGATTCATTATAATATACTAGAATACTCCCAGATAAAAGTCTCCCATTTGGGAACACTTTGTTTGCCAGTGAAATGTAATGGTGGACAAAGACAAGGACAAGACAAAGTAGTGCGGACATTATTTAGCATCACTGACAGCACTTCCATCAGATTAGTTAAGGCATTTGAAACTGTACCACACAAACATTAAAGACCCTGTAAAGTGAAATCCCAAGTCTTTGTCTTAACACAGTAGATATGTTGGGACATGGTTGCTGTAAACATGTAACCTTGCAAAGCAGATGGATACGCCCGTTTCCATGTTTTTCACTGGCGAATCCATCTTGCAAAGCTGCTGTCTGAACCGTTTGGGCCTGGTTAGAAAGTGACAGGACCAATCAGCGATGAGGGGCAGTACTTTCAGGCGCAACAGAGTCGTGACGTAAACAAGCAGCAGAGCTGGTGCAGTTATGGAGGAAGAGATTAGCGTGGATGCTGCTAAAGCGCCAGTATTATCAGAACTTGACTACATTTGTTCATTAAAGAAGAACAAAGAACAGCAGTGAGTTGTTTTCTTTTCAAAAACGACAAAAGTCGAGTACTTACATGACTATAGTCGCCATGTTTCGCGTTATTCCTCAGTAGCTGCGTAGCCCAATAGCAGATACGTCACTAGTTTGTTGCTCTTATTGGCCCGTAGAGATGTGATAGACAGAATGTTCATCCAATCACATTCCGAGTTTTTTCAAATCCTCTGCCTTTTCTCAAAAGTTTTCTATTGAAGCTTTCCCAGATGGATGTGTGAAACACATGATGATGTGTTCAGAGTCGGGTGGGACATTTGAAATTAAAAAAAAAATCAATAAAAATAACCTAATATTTGAAAATTTTATTTCAGTACCAAAAACATATCAAACAGTGACTTCAAAACCGAGGTACGTACCTGACTGAAATCTTTCGTACATTACAGCCCTAATAAATAGAGAAATGAAGAAGAACCCTACAAACAGCAGGCTTCTCTTTCTGCACAGGGCTGATTTGCTGTTCATTTGCTTCCTGTTTGAGATTATGTTGATTTAGTGATGAGATAAAGGATTGCCAGTCTGTACCTGATGTTTTATTTTCAACCAGATAATCAGTGTGTTTCCTCCCGTTTGGGGCAATCTTCTCTGTGCGGATTAACACATGCTAGCAGGAGGCATCACCGTGAATGGACTTGGTGTGTATCCGGGGCAGCCCTGAGTTCAAATCCCAGCATGTTCTGGAGACAGATTGCGACATTTGTTGTAGAAACCCCAAGATTGTCAAGAGAGGGAGCAATTTGCTCCGAAGTACACTGCATGGATGGAAAAACTGCAAAGAAGTACTATAGGTATTTTTAGTTGTTTTAATATCTACTTAATTGTGTTTTTTTTAATTGTGTTTTTGATGTGTAAAGTAGCCCTTTATATGACTGAATCCCTAAAAAAGTAACAACAAAAGTCACTAAGTCAAGTAGAAAAACTAGCAGTTCGTTGCCATTTTCTCTTTTAGCGTACAGCCATTGGGTGTAAAATTTTCATCCTTCAAACATGTTTTAGAGATTAGTTGACTCTTTATATCATAGGAGATCTTTAGCCCACTGTCAGCTTTGATTGGCATTTATCTCCCTCCCCCTCCCGCTGCTGAAGAAAATAAATAGGAAGAGATGAGACGAACTCTAGGGTTAGAATAAACCTCTGAAAATAAACTTGTTTGAGATGTGCCCTCAGGTAAACTTTCCTCTACCCCCCTTTCGACACTTGTTGACAGCCTAATGAGTACTTCCACCCGGGTTAGCATCCTCATCTTTTGTTTCTTAGGTGTTTACCATCCCATTTTCAAGCCTTTGCAGATGCTTTGTCACACAGAGGCCAGCATGCCTTTTAGCAGAACGTGCACTTTAAAAAGAGGTACTTCTGACCGGACACAAAGGCCCAGAGTGATGGTTGTTCTCAGGAAGGAATGAATTCAAGTAAATGAGATGTGTGGCAGCAAATGCACTGTTTTGATCCTGTTTGTTTATCAGGTTTTAGTCCATAGCCAGCCAATTATCATCACTCATTTTGTTCTTGTAGCCAAACAGCAGATAAAGATCAAAGGTGATTAGCATAATGAAGTAGTCTCAGGCTGTGTGTAAACACCACTCTTGTGTAAGAAGATATAGGTAGAGATATCTACAGACAAAGTAAACACTAAAAGCATTGAAACCCAAGGGGAAATAATCCTGCTCTACACATCAGCTTCATCTCTGATTAGCATGCTTACAAGTGCCGATAACTCTTTCTTATCAGCATGTCCAGCAGTGAAACTGGGCAGAATGTCAGCCCTTTAGGCCGTTTCAGCTCCAGGGATGCACTCTTCCACTTTTACAGTGATAAAGAGGCACTGATTTTCACTTTCCAACACAGAACAGTGAGGATGAGGTTTTATGTCATATAAGAGTTTCTGTGTTATTCCTCATTCAAGACCTACAGGAGTTTTCTTTTACTTAATCCCTTTTCACTGTGTTCCATTCAATCTTGTCGTCCCTAGGTGTCTCTCATGTCTTGTAGCTTGTTTTTATGTTGTGTTTGGCTTGTGTGCTTTGATCACTAAATTGGTCAAACTTTACAAGGGCCCGAGCACCAACCTCAGAGAAAGGACCCTCCTGAAAATTAGAGGAATTAATATTATGTTGTTTACTCTTCTTGCAAATGAACTGCTAATATGGGAGCCTTAACATGTCCCAAAATACCCTTAAACATTAAATAAAAATTGACCCCCAATAGAAATGTACGTATTCTAGTGCTTCCGTGCAAGGCAATCGTGCAAAGGCCCCACAGGGACCCCAAACATGACATAAGGGACTGGGTAAGTCCTACATGCATGAAAATCGATGCACATATGTAACATGACTAGACTTTAGATAATAGAGTTTGCACATAGAGTTAAGAATCATGCTGTTTCCTTTCATTTTCTTTGATTTTGAACTGTCCCTACCACTGTTTCTTCCCCACTTCCTGTATGCTACTTTAATTTTGTTCAAATCTGCACCAATCAAATAGACATTAGAAGATTCATGAATGACAGATTGGCTAGTGTAAAGTAATTACAATTCCATTGTTATATTCTCCAGAGAGAATGCATCATTTACGAGTTGCTGCTTTATGATCCGTTTAATTATCTCCCATTTGAAATGAGATCAGTAAGGGGGGCAACCACCTCTGCCTGCTAATAATGACTTTGCATGTTTTCATTTGGAGATAATCAGAACTCATGTCGAGCTATCAACTTTTTGATGAATGATCAATCAGTGGCACTCTGTAAACAAATCCCATGAGGGCTTAGGCTCGCTGATCTGACTGAAGCCTCACTTTTAATTGGTTTCTCTTGATCAGGTAATGTACTTTGTGTGTTAAATTGGTCTAATAGTATCCAATACACTATCTCCATAGTCCTCCATAAACATTCCTAAACATGACCCTTTTGGTCCTGCTGTCCCTCTATGTCTATAGTAAATTATTGTTGGTTTTTTTAATTTATATATATAGTTTTGAAAGTGTGTTAATGTCAGTGATCAGTGTACAGTCACAAAACTTTCCATAAATGTGGATGGTTGCTCCAACCTGTCAATGTCCTGTTTAATTTAAATTTAGCACAAAGACACAGACAAAGAAGTGGGGCCCATTAAACTAATGGTGAAGGTACACTGATCACTAAGGCTAGAGGAAAGCACTTTACCAGCTGTGCATGCAGAGTCCATCATGTCCCCTGCATGCATGCAAGGCTGCTAAAATTATTTTGGTGATTTGATGATTGTGGCAGATACAAGTCAGCAGAAGGCCAGAAAACTGTTGCTCATGTGCAACAGTTGTTAGTTAGCTAGCTAGTTAGCTAGTTACTTGGTTGGTTGGTAGGGTTGTTGGTCAATCAGTGTGTTGTTAGTCCGTGCATTTGCTGGGAGGTTGGTTTTGAAGGATTGTTGGTCAGTCTGTGTGATGGTTTGTTAATTGGTTGGTCAGTCGGTCAGTCATTAGGTAAGATGGTGGGTTGGTTGGATGGTTAGTTGTTGGTAGGTTGGTAAAATAGTTGGTTGTTTAGTCTGATGGATGATTAGTCTGTTGGTTAGTCTGTGGTTAGTTGGTTTGTCTGCTTGTTTGGTTGGTTTGTTGGTGGTTTTTCTGATTGGTTGTTGGTTTGTTGGTAGGTTAGTCTGTTGGTCTGTGTTGTGTTTGGTCTGTGCATTGGTTGGTTGGTTAATTGGTTGGGCTGTCAATCGGTTGGTTCTAAGATGGTTGGTTGTTGGATGGTAAGTTGGTTGGAAAGATAATTGGATGGTTGGTCGGTTTGATGGTTTGATTGGTGGTTGTTTGTGTCTCCAAGATCGTTGGTTGGTCTGTGCATTGGTAGGTTGGTCAGTCAGTTGGTTGCTTGCTTGCTTGGCTGGCTGCTTGGTTGCTTGGTTGATTGCTTGGTCTGATGGTTGAAAACTATCAAAATGCAAATGTTAATTTGCATTTTTAATTGGAACTGACAAGGGGCTGGTTGTGTGCATCATTTCAGAATGTTGGTTACATATAGATGACACAAATGTGACCCATATATTCATAGATGATTTAAAAAAAAATCTATTTCATCTCATCTTTACTCTTTTTCACTATCCATAGCATAGAGCTGCTGGTAGAGGGTTGAGCCAAAGTGTGGAAAAGGTAGGACAGGTTTATATATCTAAAAAAATGTCCAAATGACCTATTTATTAATTGGCCATGAATGTATGTACACTAAAACACAGTTTTTGGAAATATCCTATATCCATACATCACAACTTTCCTCACAGAGAAGATATTATAAAGACAGCATTTTCTGGTATCATGTAGCCCAAGCTACATGTAGCCCAAGCTGGGAATGAGATCCTGCCCCAAGTGGAAAAGTTCAAGTATCTCGGGGTCTTGTTCATGAGTGAAGGAAGAATGGAGCGGGATATTGACAGGCGGATCGGTGCGGCATCGCAGTGATGCGGTCTCTGCATCGGTCTGTCGTGGTGAAGAAAGAGCTGAGTCGAAAGGTAAAACTCTCGATTGATCAACGTTCCTACCCTCACCTATGGTCACTAACTGTGGGTAGTGACCGAAAGAACGAGATCACGGATACAGGCGGCCAAAATGAGTTTCCTCCACAGGGTGTCTGGGCTCTCCCTTAGAGGTAAGGTGAGAAGCTCGACCGTCCGGGAGGGACTCGGAGTACAACCACTGCTCATCCATGTCGAGAGGAGCCAGATGAGGTGGCACTGGCATCTGGTCCAGATGCCTCCTGGATGCCTCCCTGGTGAGGTGTTCCGGGCAGGTCCCACCAGGAGGAGGCCCCGGGGAGACCCAGAGCGCTGGAGAGACTTTGTCTCTTGGCTGACCTGGGAACGCCTTGGGATCCCCCGGGAAGAGCTGGACGAAGTGGCCAGAGAGGGAAGTCTGCGCTTCCCTGCTTAAGCTGCTGCCCCCGTGATCCAACCTCAGATGAGCGGAAGAAGATGGGTGGATGGATGGATAAATGTAGACCAAGCTGGTGTGCTACACACAGCTGTAATTTTTTTTTTTTTTTGGTTTAAGATTCTTTTATTTATGTTCTAGGAGCCCAAAAAGGGCCAAAATGTGAAAGGTCTGGTCAAGGGCAGGCTTATATGTATTGTTAGCCAATAAAATATCAATAAAAAGAGGAAGAAAGTAGAAGTTAAAGCCTGTTTGAAGCAAACACATCTGTACAAAGCATGTCTAGCCCTGCTTCAACTACTTTTCTCAAGTGTCCATTCATGATCTATATTCTGGATGTCTCTTGGCTCCTTGATTGAGCCACAAATCTCTGTCTGCAGAGATGACAGATCACATAGAGCAGCACACTTGAGAAGACAATAAGCTGATTAGCTCTGCTCTGTGGCTGCATACATTCCACTTGAGATTCAACAAGAACACAAAATGTGAGTGAGTAAGCTGGTTCAATAATTTACACAATGACATTATTGTTACCGTACTGTCTCTCTTATGCAAAGGATCAGAAGGGCTTGGAGTGAACACAGGGTTATCTAAATTTATCCCAGTATTTTTATTTAACCAGAAAGCTGTCTCTCAGACTTTCAAGAAAACTGCCCATTCGTATTAATATTGAAAATGGGTGTATATATTTGAGAATCCTATTTGGATTACGCATTGTTCAATTTTAAAAGCAGTTGGCCAGTGTTGTGCCTGAATGAGTTCAAATGACTGCGTTCAATGAACGCGCTCATTTTCTTGTTGAACGGTAAGCTGTACCGTTCAATTTTCAATTCATGAACTAAAACGTGAGCACAGTTCACTTGGGAAGCAAAGCGACCAATCATATTCAGAAGGGTACCGAAAATTGCAGAGGTCTTTGTTTTACTAAGGCTTAAGTGTGATTTCCGGTAGCAGAAGTTATTTACAGCAGCCGAGTCAGGTTTACGGCACGCACCTTGCGCCAGGCATGGCTAATGTGGCTAACGGAATAGCATGTGACATCGGCAGTAGATCATCCAGTACGACAGAGGGCAGAAACTATAAATATTTAAAAGACTTTTACGAACAAACCACCACAGATCCCGACAGAAAAAACGTTAAATTCTTGTGCAAATCCTACCCGCCAGCTATGAAGAAACAAGTCTGAACCACTAAATGTTTAAGATATGCAATATTTCATGTGCTTTATGCTTCAAAATTAGCATTTTAAGGGAGCTAAGCTAGAGCTTCAAAGTTTTGCACCTTTTGTTTCCAAAATACAAAGGTAAGTATATTTTTAGAATGCTGTAAATTAAATTCTATGTTCTCAAAATCTTGAGAGATGGCAACTTAAGTTTATCATATGTAATTTGAAACTGTTATGTATCTTTAGTTATACTAAAGACTACCACTTAGTTTTAAGTGTTGTGTTTTTTTATTCTGTTAGGAGAAGACAAAGATGAACTTAATGATAATAATTTGCCTTATGTAATGTGCACCTGAGTGTTAAGCATAAAATTTCATAGATGTTTTGCTAAAGCTTCAGACTGAACTTTTTTTTTTTAAATATTAAAATAAAGTTTGATATTTCTAAGGTATTATGTCTGCTATAAAGGTGATTGTTTTATTATTTAAGTATTCAAGATACTTTGCCTTTGGGCAATTAAAGTCTGCAAAATGCAGAGGCAAACTTAGTGAGATATTTACTGAGGATTATATGTTTGTTTTCATTGAAGCTGTTAAACTATGCAGTCTTTTCACATGTTACATTTTATAGTAAATATTTCATAATAAATATTTACCATAAATATTCTGTTTTTTAAAAAATCTGTTTTGAGTTGGCCTGCTTTATGATTGTACATTAAGTTGCAAGTGTTTAAGGGTTTTTTAGCTTTCAAGTTTAACATAGGGCTGCAGTAATCGATTCTTTTTGTGATCGAGTACTCTATCAATTCTTCTGTTGATTAATCAAGTAGATATAGAGTAGATAATAGATATAGACTACTGTATGAGACTAGCATATTGCAGCCAGAAAACAACAAAAAGTGGGAAATGAACTTGAACTAGTTAAATTTAAGTCATGAACTCAACTTAGAACTAGTTCAATTTAAGGTGTGTGAACAGAGCTTTGAACTAGTTCAATTAAGCTATGTGAACTGAACTTTGAACCAGTTCATCTCAATTGTGAACTTGCACATCATTGCAGTTGGCTTTCATCTGACAACACTTGATTTGACAATCAGGAAAAAAACAATACTCTGGGTCTCTGCTGGAGCCAGCAGATACTCTAAATTGCCAGAATAGATTACTTTGGCCAACACTTTAAGCTAGATATGATGTTTGAATTACACTTAGGAGGAAAGTCCTTGCAGTTTGTTGCCTGAATTTTTATGCAGGGATTTGTTAATAGAAAGCTATAAGGTTAGTCTTCTAGATGATGAATCTCTCCTCTGTGGTTTGCCTGTTTTCTTTAGACATGATTGTTGGATGTCAGGGTTTCATCTAAAGATTTCCCATTTTCGAGTCCTTAGGTTTAAAGTTTTGCACAAGATGGAAATGTTGGTATCATCACAAGTTCAGACCAACTAAACCATGAAGTAACAAATCAGCAGAGCGAGTCATGTAGCTACCAGGATTCCACTCCAGCAAGGTTGAGATGTAAGGTGGCAATTTTTCAATAAGGGCCTTAAAGATATATAAACACCAATGTTTGTTATGCCTCTCTTCAAGGGAAGGCCAACCAACCTTAAACAGAGCATAATGATGAGTGCTGTACCCATCACCAGCACTAAATCTAAGAGCAGAATGATACACACTGTCCAAAGGCTTTAGAGCTGAAGCTGCAGCATGTCTGTAGATCACATCACCATAATCCATCACTGATAACAACATAGCTTCAACAACTCTCTCTCTCTACAAAATAAAGGAAGCTGGATGTTTTTCTGTACAGCATTTTATTGTCAAGCATCTTTACATGGTATTTGAATGTTAAATCCCCATGAATCCTAAAGCCAAGGCATTTATACTCAGTGACTCTTCAATCCTAGAGCCATTTACAGTAAACAACTGCAAAGATTTACGATCAATGTTTCTGGCTCTGGAGAAAAGCATGCACTTTGTTTTTAATTACATTTCAAAGAAGTTTATGGTTTAAAAGAGATTCTTGAAGAGCATTAGAATTACGTTGCAAATTGTTGATAGCAAGCTGTACAGCAACCACTTAAAGAGGACACAATGTCATTAATATAAATACACCACATTCAAAATTATCATGCAAATTGGATTTTAGTGTCATAAACATCTTTTTTTTTTGTTTGTTTTTCAATTAAACTCATGGATGATATTGTGTCCCAGGGCTCTTTGGGTCACTGAAATTAATCTCAGACATCTGTGATAATTAGTTTGCCAGGTGAGCCCAATGAAAGGAAAACCACTTAAGAAGGACGTTCCACATTATTAAGCAGGCCACAGGTTTCAAGCAATATGGGAAAGAAAAAGATCTCTCTGCTGCAGAAAAGCATCAAATAGTTCAATGCCTTGGACCAGCTATGAAAATATTAGATATTTCACAAAAACCTAAGTGTGATCATTCAAATGTGAAGGGGTGTGATTTTGCTCCAACACTAAAGAGACAAAAGAATACATTATTTTTTCTGATTCTGGCTCAAATCAATGGAATTAAAAAAAAAAACTAACAGAGAACTATCAGACCTCAATTGCATCAAATTATAACACAAAAATGCTGAAGGTGTAAACTACATATAATCCTTATCTCCCTAAAGACAATGATTGAAATACAAATATTAATGCCTGAATCTTGAAATTCCCTATTCAGGCAGAGCCTAGGGACTTACAGTAAATGAGCTCCTTTTCGTCTTGCCTCTTGTTCCTTCTGTTAGCTTCTTAACGCAAAGAAAATTTGAAGTTCGCATTTCAACTTTCAAGGCGGGACAAAAACAAGCCATATTTTGGCATCCATGGTGTTCCCATACAGTTACCATTTAAATGCTAAGCCTTTCCTCTACATGACTTCATGACATGACTTACCATTTCCATTTGAACACTGTGTATATGTAATATTGCTGACCTCCAATACAGCTAAGCCGACCCTGGCCTTCTGATCACAGGATGAAGTAAGTCGTTCATTAAAATATTTGATCAGTACCGCCATCAAAGATCCTTTAAAGGCTTTGGACTGACCTGCTAACAGGATAAAGATTGAAATTTCAGAATCTCCTGAATGTTCACGGGGGAGGTGGTTAGAGTACAACTTAAAACTCTGAAAAAGGGTTGATATAGGTTTTCAGCCTCCATAGCTCATTTAACCTCCTTGGAACATTTTTGGGCCTGTGTTAAATGTCAGGATGTACCAAAAGGCCTGATCAAATTCCTCCTAGGGTGTTCATCCGGACAACTTTATCTTTGGTGTAATGTGATAAGAGATCTCATAGATGAAACACTGCCAAAAACATTATCAGTAAAAGGGGATGGTCATGGCGCTTCCCTAAAGTTAGCTATCTTGCCAAAACATAGGCATTCACTGTCACAGAAACATACTGGGGCTAACAGCCCTAAATCTGTCTAGCTTGATTTGAGCGCATGTCTGAACATATAAACATGCAGATATCCAATACCTGTGAGTTTTCATCATAGGGGGGATTGGTTTCTACAGGGTTGTCTTGCCATAACTCAGACTGTTAAAACTAAGCGGTTCTTCATGTATGTGTGTGCTTACTGAGAGTGTGTGCCAGAACAGACAGCCTTTGAACATTTTTCTCTAAATCAAAGCACATCCGACTAGCAACATGAACAATTTTTTGATATAATCACCTATAAATTCTACAAACCTGAATATATCCCACATAATTTTAATTCAATTTACACATTTGAGTAATCATCTCTGCCCGTGTCAAACTTTGTTGCAAATGGCATTCCAATGTGTTGTACACCATGAAACAGGAAGTTGTTTTTCAGGGGCTAAAAACACTTTTCATTACAAAAGTTGGCAGAAAACTTTTATTTTCTGAAAGGAGATGATTGAATAATTTTGAAGCTGGGCATGGCTTATGGGCTAAGTTGCGCCCCCTTAAAATATTTTAAAAATTCAGACACCGCAGCATGTTTAGCTTAGGATGTTGAAAGTTGTTCAGCATAGATTATGTCAGATCCTACAAAATTATGTCATTTCCGGCAAGACAACAAATTTTCCCACAGAATCTGCCCCATTGAATGCATCTATTAACATCTAGTCAGGTTTAGGAACAAACAGCGAGGATGTGGATTGAATTTCTGTGAGCACCAGACTGCTGGAGAGTGGCAGTCATTAACTCCGGGATGCATAAACATGCTACCGAGGATAATTTCATTTGCATTTGCAAATTACGAGGTCAAAACAAAAAACGAATTGCCATGTCGAAACCTGCAGCACAAGGATAAACAGACGGAGAAGCGACAACTTCGAACTTTGTTTGGCACCTGAAATGGCACAAAGAACAGTAAGTTGGGCTGATACCTGTTGTGAGGTAATCAAGCAGCAACCTCCGGTCTTGAAAAATGAAGTCAATGTGGAAGTGCAAAAAATTGCTATACCGCGAGTGACCACTTGAGGCTGGCTGCAGGAACACTGAAAGTCCCGTCTGCACACGTTAAACAGCCGGTTTTGACACTAGAAATAAACTGGTTTACAGCCTGGTTCAAAACACCAAATGTGTCTTTTTAGCTAGTGTCTTATTGTGCTCCCACTGTACAGGGGGGTGAAATCTTGTATCACAATCATTTGGATTATATTTAGGATGAAAGCTGATTGGCGCGTCTCATTTGATTGACAGATAGCTCGGCAGGCAGAGGCTCCGTTTCTGTCAACCGGAATGCTAGCTAGCAGGCTGACAGGAAGTTGCGCTTAGTGGGCAGGCCGTTAGGTTGATCCAAAGTTCGTTTGAGACCTTAATTTCAATATAGAAGCCTCCATGGATTGACTTCAAGAGCCGTTTGCGTTTGCCTATTGTAAGCAGGCGACTGATGTCACACGGGGTTTGTCCAATTCTTTCTACAGTCTATGTAGGTAATGCTTTGGGTACCTTAGCTTAGCATCCATTTTATACAACAGTACATGTTCACTTGTAAAATCGCAGTGGCTAGAAACTGTGACACTGGAATTAAGTTAGCTGAAGTCAATTGTAAAGTTAAGGGTGATGTAAATAATGTGATGTGAGTGTGTTGCGGGTGTGTTTATTGTGGTTTCTGAACAAACTAATGCAAAGTATTACAAGACAACACACTGTATTTTCTATATACAGTTAATATTTTCCTCTGCTAAGATTAGAGTTACAAGGGAGTGGCTCTTTTTGTATACAGTGATGATGACAGCTAAGGTTAACATTAGTGAGACCACTCCTTGTTACAGGGAAGTGTTGTAATTCACAGGACTCCTCCTCACCAGGAAGTGGAGGATGATCCTCCCTTGAAGATTAAAAGAGAGACACTTCTCTGTGCTCAGGAGCTTTTTGCTCTGGGAGCTCACTCTTTTCCTATCTCTGCACAGAGCGAGGGTGAAGACCATAAACTGTAGAAAGAATTGGACAAACCCCGTGTGGCGTCAGTTGCCTGCTTACAATAGGCGGACTCAAACGGCTTTTGAAGCCCATTCGTGGATGCTTCCATATTGAAATCGCGGTCTCAATCGAACTTTAGATCAACCTAACAGCCTGCCCAAATATAATCCAAACAATCGTGGTACAAAAAAATTCACCCCCCGTATAGTGAGAGCACAATAAGATACTAGCTAATGAGACGCGTTTGGTGTTTTGAACCAGGCTGTAAACCAGTTTATTTTGTGTGTCAAAACCGGCTGTTTAACATGTGTACAGACGGAACTTCCGGTTTTCCTGCGGCCAGCCTCAAGTGGACAGTTGCGGTATAGCAATTTTTTGCACTTCCACATTGGCTTCATTTTTAAGGACCATCTGTGTGTCTTCTTGGTGAAGACACACAGATGGGTGATATTTGTGACAATTGTAACGTTATACGTAATCTTTAATAAACTTTGGGTCAATGACCATTTAAGCCGAACTAATGCTCTCTTTGTCCTTCTGCCAATAAAAGAACAGCACAAAAAACTGACACTAATATGCTTATGATGTATTTAAGAAATTAATGTAAGATCAGCAAAGCTTATTTGAATTGTATTCTTTAATTAAAAGCACATGCCACAAAGTGGTGCACGAGCAAAGAGCAAAAAAGTTCAACATATTTATGTAGGCAGACACAGTTTAAACGAAACAGGTAAACTAAATAAACTTAAAAATTCAATCAAAATTGTTTTTAAAACAATAATAATAGCAGTGGATTATTATTGTTGTTTTTATTAATCAAAAACTGTGAAATATATTTAATTAGATTAGATGTAGCAAGTTTCTAATTTTTAATTTCCTTGGTGTAGCTTTGTGTCTTTTAATTTATTGTTAATCATAACTAGTGGCTTACGCGGTATTTTTTAAAGTATTTTGCCCATCACTGTATGTATTATGATATAATATAATAATGATAAACTTTATTTATAGAGCACTTTTCAAAATCCATGTTATAAAGTGCTTTATGACAAAACAAACCAGTTTATTATGAATATTTCCAAAGGGTCAAACCAGTTACTTTCTTTTCCACCATGCAGAAAAGGAAGACAGATTAATAGATTGTTACATTGTTAAAATGGCATTTTATTTGGTAAACAGTGCTTGTGACTTGTAAGGACTCGAAAATTTCAAGCCTAAGACTTCGGACTTGATTTGACTTGCCTTGTCTTTACTTGAAACTTG
Source organism: Cheilinus undulatus (assembly GCF_018320785.1). Taxonomy (NCBI): domain Eukaryota; kingdom Metazoa; phylum Chordata; class Actinopteri; order Labriformes; family Labridae; genus Cheilinus; species Cheilinus undulatus. The sequence goes on from NC_054877.1 coordinate 25,115,166, forward strand.
ACTAAAGACTTGAGACTTACTTGAGACCAAACAATGACTTTCTCCCACCTCTGGTAGACACTAAATTAAATGGACTTTAAAGCGTTTTTATCAACTGTGTATTGGGTGAGAGAGGTGATCCATGATACAAGCAGGGAAACAGCCACAATTTAGAAAGCACATGATCCACCGACAGATTCCTACAAGAACCATTAAGCATTTTATTGCCAACCAAGGGTTCAACATGTCTCAACTTTGGGTTTGTTGCTTCCTTAAATGTCAAAAATGTAACAAAAGCAAACATGTACAACTAACTGTCAGATAATTTTCAAGAAACATGCAAAACAAGTGGAATGTTACAAACTACTAGATTAGCTGGCATATGTACGCTTTGTATTAAACTTTTATGAGTAATTTTCTATTGGTGTTAACACTTAAAGATGTGGTGTGAGTGGTCGTAGGCCATTATCCATTAATACCAATAACCTTCCGGTCAGCTTTAACTCCCCTGTATAATTTCTACATTTCAGCCTTTTTCTTTTTTCAGGTGCTTCACAAATCCAATTACTGAAACCAAGGACCTGACCTAAATTCTCGCCAAAACAGAGGCTGGCATTTTACATGACAATACACTATCTATCCTGCCACATTGTCAGCTAACACCGAGTGAATATTAAAAGTGTGCTATTTCCATTAATTACGTGCCCACATGTGTTTTCTGACGCCATGTTTATGGGTGAAGAACCTCTCATGGATCTGTTAAGTATCACTGGATTCATCCTCAGTGTGTGCAAAGTTCCTTTTGACTGCTTTTAAATGAATTACAAACAGTGTACAAACACAAATGGCAATCACTGAGTCCTTTGGCGTGACTTCATAGGACACAAGTGGAACAGTATGATTCAGAGGAAAGAGATGGGTTTTCAGTGTTGTTGACAGTCATGATTCTTATATTCAGTATTGTTGTGTTTAAAATGCACAGGTTGAACCTTTCAGAAAACAAACTGCCAAGACAACACCCACGACTAAATCTGCCTACTAAAGCAGGTTTAGTCATGGATGGTAATAAACCGGCAATTCGTTACGCTTTAGCAGATACAGCATTGCTTACTACAGTGTCTCTAACCAATTGTCACACCAAAACAATAGTCTGTAATGAAAAGGACATAGCCTCCAGGTTTAAAGTCAAGGAAGTGTCACAAACTATAATTGTTTCTTATGGCCGGCAGGGTGCAACTGTACTGGTAGCAGAGAAAAATTCAGGTTATATAGAATTTGATGGCAGAGAGCAATGCTTCTTATTCATTCTGTTCACCAACAATAGAAGTGTCTAAAGCAATCCCTTTCCTACATCCTAAAATCAATACATTTTTTTTCTGATTGAATTCATATACTGAAACATTTCAGGGAAAGAAGGACAATCCATAAGGAGCAGCACGGTCACCTTTTAGATATCCATCACCATCAGCATCAAAACACCAAATGGAGGAATACATTATAGAAATAAAACAATGAAATTAATAATGTTCCAGTTATTCAGATGAGTTCATAGATTCATAAAATAAATCTATATTTAGAGTAAAAAGTAAAGAAGAATGCATTTTAAAACCTTTCCAACAACCTGTTAAATACATATATGTTTATTTGTTTTATGGTCTTTTACTGTTGCTATTTGAGAGTCTTTCACTGTATTTTCTATGGACATTTTTTACAGTGTAGGTATTATTTCTGGTAAGTCTGTATGCATTGACAGTATGATTGCAAGACTGTAGAAAGAGTGCAAAGAGGCTGGCTAGACCTGATCAGACTATGAAACATGCAAGGATGTTGGTAAATTTACATCTCATACTACTCTGTATAGAAATGGTGATTGCAATGTGTTTCTTGATGACCCTGATGAAGGGTATGAACTAAAACACATCGGTCTAAAAAAGGTGTTCTCTTAACTACAAGTGCTGCTGGAGCTTTCCGTTTGTGGCAAGACACATTTGCCCACAAAGGTTCAAAATCCTAAGCTGTACCTGCAGCGGAGGATACATTTTTGAAATATTGTAGAGGATGCTACCATTGAATCTAGACCACGCCCACCCACAAAAATCACATCAATCATTTCAGCATATCATTGTGAACTTTTGTGACACATTTCCTGGCTCTATGCATGTCACAAGGCACAGAAAATTCTACTTCCTGTTACATGGCAACAAAAAAATTGCTGGGGCCATGCATTTTCATGTTTACATTTGACCTTTAAGTATGTGTAAGGTCAATGTCTCAGGAACTGCCCTGTCAATTTTTTGCATTATATGACAAACCAATCAAGAATTGTGAGGTGAAATTTATGAACAGTGACTACCTGTTGCCAGAGGGTGGGGATACACAGGTATACCTCAAAACATTAGAATATCATGAAATAGTTCAAGATTTTTCGTCACTTATTTCAGAAAGTGAAACCCATATAGACTCATTACACACTGAGTGAAAAATTTCAAGCCTTTATTTCTTGAAATTTTGATAAATATGGCTTACAGATAATGAAAACTCAAAATTCAGTGTCTCAGAAAATTGGAATACTGTGAAAGAATTCAATATTGGAAAGTCGTGGTGTCACACCTTAATCAGCTAATTAACTCCAAACACCTGCAAAGGTTTCCTGAGCCTTTAAATGGTTTCTCAGTCTGGGTCAGTAGGCTATACAATCATGGGGAAGACTGCAGACTTGACAGATGTCCAGAGGACAGTCATTGACATCCTCCACAAGAAGGGTAAGCCACAAAAGGTCATTGCTAAAGGGGGCTGTGGAGAAAAAGAACTGGACTGTTGCTCAGTGGTCCAAAGTTCTTTCAGATGAAAGTACATTTTGCATGTCATTTGGAAATCAAGGTCCCAGAGTCTGGAGGAAGACTAGAGTGGCACAGAATCCCCGTTGCTTGAAGTCCAGTGTGAAGTTTCCACAGTCACTGATGATTTGGGCTGCCATGGCATCTGCTGGTGGTGGTCCACTGTGTTTTCTGAAGTCCACATTTAACGCAGCCATCTAGGGCATTTTAGAGCACTTGATGCTTCCTTCTGCTGACAAGCTTTATGAAGATGCGGATTTCATTTTCCAGCAGGACTTGGCACCTGCCCACACTGCCATAGGTACCAAAAGCTGGTTCAATGACCATGGTGTTACTGTGCTTGACTGGCCAGCAAACTGGCCTGACCTGAACCCCATAGATTCTCTATGGGGTTCCACTAAAAGAATTTGGGAAAAACTGAAGATGAAACCCACTTTCTCCTCATCTGCCCACTGTATGAAGCTGTAAGAAAGAACTTTTTGAGTCAAGTTACAGCAGCTGGATCAAATAAAGAAATAATGAGACTGTGTCTAACTGAAGAACCTCAACATATACACCTAGCTGCAAGTCTTGTTTCTGAATGTCACCAGATTAGAGATGGTAATAAGTTTTATAATAGTCAATAACTTAACTTAATAACTTCACCATAACTTTGTGGGGGGTTTTTTGTTTTTTTTGGGGGGGGGGGGTTGTAAATATTTTATTATCATCAGTTGTGTTATTGTGATTGTCATTATTATTAGTCATTGATTATGATGACATGATTAGTCATTATTTTTCCAGAATTTCCCCTCCGGGGATCAATAAAGTCTTATCTTATCTTATTATTATTTGTTTTGTTTTGTTTATGTACTCTGCTTTGGCAACAAAGGTTTTAACCATTCATGCCATTAAAGCATATTTTGAACTTTATTGATCTTATGTAATATTCTAATCTTCTGAGACACTGAATTTTGGGTTTTCATTATCCATAAGCCATAATCATCAACATTTCAAGACATAAAGGCTTGAAATATTTCACTCTGTGTAATGAGTCTATATAATATATGGGTTTCATTTTCTGAAATAAGTGACAAACAATATTGAACTTTTTGAGCACATATTGAGCACAAAAGCGTCCCCGGTGTTATCAAGACCCCCAAGATTTGGTTCCGGTACAATAATGTATATAAGGGTTGTTGAGCTTTTAGTATTTACAGTGAGACATCGTGGCCGCTATTTTGTTTTTTTGCCCTGACAAGGCCACGCCATCTTTGCGAGGACATAAAACCACTTATTAAGGCCTTCCTGGCATTTACTTTACTGGGATATCTTGAATCATCTTGAAACGCCAGCTTGCCCCACAGACATTGAAATTTCCTCTCACTGCAAGGTCTCTTTTTGCTATGTGCAGAAGTACAAGTACATCAGATGAAATCTCTTGGACTAGAACAATCAAATATGACCCCTGCAACAGGCCCAAAACACCCCAATTTTGGCCACTTTATTTAAGATGGCAGATTTCCAGCTAGAGACAGAAACATGGTTCCACTGGGCTTTTGTAGATCCCAAGCCACATCTTCACACCAAATTTCATAAATCTAGGTAAAACTGCTTTTTGTCAGTGTTTAATAAACACAAAAAAGTGGTTCTACTGAGGCAATTCTGATGAGTGCATTTTTTTTGGAGTTTTAGATGTTTGCCATTTCTAAGGTAAATCAGTGCAGGTCCTATACTCCAGAAATGGGTGAGACTGGGAGAAAAACAAATGCCTGTGATAACAATGGGGCTCTCACAGCCATGGGCTGCTCAGGAAACCATTCTAATGTAGAGCCCCGTGTTGGTTATGGTAATTATGTGAGTGCTTCCCTGGGGTTTTACTGAAAAGATTTAACATTATTGAAAAAAAGCCTAAAGCTATTTTGTATTATAAGCCGTTTAAAAAATAGCTACCTGCATGATCATGCTGTTTCGCCTTAACAAGTTTATAAGAAATCCAGAAAAAGCAGAGCGAAAAATGACTAGCATGTGATCAGACTTTTGCTATAGTACCAGTTTGGCATTATTCGGTCACATTTTCTCAGAAAGTCCCCTTTCTTTTCAGTCAAAGCAACTTCATAGTGCACTGAAGTCCATGTACAGACATCATTACTGTGTCTGGGAACAACCATAAAGAGCCAGACCAGCTTCTCTATGAAACACTCTGATGTCTTTGTACAAATATCTGATTTGCCTCTTTTGCGATCACTGCAAATTGCTGGATGTCGAATCAGGCATCCATGCGTCAGTACAATCACAGTGAGTGTGAATAGCCCCCTGTAGCCTCATCAGGAAAATTGCTGTTATTTTTCCTCCACAAGCTCCTCCAGACGCTATAGAGAACATTCACGCTGCACATCAGACAAATCGCAACTTTTGTGTTTGTTTGTGCGAGCATGATGAATGTGTTGGAGTGCATGTGCGAGTGCATGCGTGCGTGTCTAATTTGCAAAGCGTAGAAGACGTTCATCTGTTTGGCTTTTCTGAACAATCCTTTTTGGTACAGGGGGAAATTGGATTAGCATATGATGCAGATTATCAAGTAGACACTGAGGCAAAAAAAAACTGTTGAAACAGACAGAAGCAGACAGGGCTTTTGATGGAGTCAGACACATTTCAGACTGATTAGATGTGCAGTATAAGCCACAGCTGATCGGCAATAAACTACAGGCTAAGTGAGGGATTGAACTTTAAATCTTTAAAGCCAAAAAGGACCTGGGGAGGAAATGAGTGTGGAAGGTGGATTAGCATGTGCTGCAGATTATCCTGTAATCACAACAGTAGTGTTTCCTGTGGTTTGCCTTCAGTGTTTGACAGAATTAGAACTTCAATCTCTGATATTTTAATCCTGCCTTGCCTTCACATCAATCAAGGCAGACATCTTCAATTAACTTGAAGCCCACATTTGGCATTTTTAAATCTTTCCAAGGCTATGAAAGTCCTGATTACAAAGACAAAAATAGCCTTAACACACAATCTATGACAATATTAACATTTCCTGAATTTGGTTTCTTCTCAAACTTTACTGACTGTGTTTGTTGTAGCTGTGCATTTTATGTCAAAGTTTGATCAATTCAAATGTAAGTCATATATTCATTTTTTAATTGTGTATAAGCAATTTACAACCACCAGCAACAGCAGTTAATTACCAACCAAATTTAACATTATAAAACCACTATAAAATGTGAATGTGCTCAACAAAAATGAGAATCTATGCAGAGTTAAAGCAACTGAGGACAGTTACTTTGCCTCTTCTTCTGTGAAACACTTAAGTCCCTGTAAAGTGATTCTTAAAAAATCAGTATTTTAGGTTTGTTGTATGACAGCCAGCTGTGTTATGACCCACCAGTCCAGATTTCAGTCATGAAAAGCATCTCTAAATATATAACGAAGCTTCAAAATCATGAAAAGTTAGGCAGAAATATAAGGTTTAGGATGCTATGGGCATTTCTGTCGAATGCGCCAAAGCTGCGCCCATTCACAATTAAATAAAGTCAAAACAGGTCAGGGCTCAAGACACTAAACTCATCAATCCATGTCTTTATAGTCCTTGCTTTGTGCAATGGGACACAGTCATGTTGAAATAGAAAAGGGCCTTCCCAAATCTGTTGCCACAAAGTTGGAAGCATAGCATTGACTAAAATGTCTTGGTATGCTGAAGCACTGAGATCGCCCTTTACTGGAGATAAGAAGCCAAGCTCAAACCAAAAACAGCCCTATACCATTATCCCTCTCATGCAAAATTTCACAGTTGGCACAATGCAGTCAGACAGATAACATTACCTTGGCATCTGCCGAAAACAAACTCATCCATCTGACTGCCAAACAGCAAAGTGTGATTCATCACTCCACTGAACCCATTTGACTGCTCCACAGACTTGCATACAGCTGCTTGCCCATGGAAACCCATTCATGAAGCTCTGCCACACAGTTAATCTTACATTAATGCCAGTGGAAGTTGGGAACTCTTCAGCAGATTGTGGGAAACTTTTAAGCACCATAAGCCTAAACAGTCTTTGACCCCACTCTGATTTTTTTCTGTGTTCTTCTTTGTGGCTGTTACTCCTACATGCTTCCACTTTCTAACAGTATCACTCACAGTTGACTGTGTAATATCCAGCTGGGATGACATTTCAAAAAACATCTTATTGCAAAGGTGGTATCCTTGACAGTTACATGCTTGAATTCACTGAGGTCCTCAGGGTGACCCTTTTTTTTGTATCACAAATGTTTGCAGTGGAAACTGCATAGCTAGGTGCTTGATTTTGTACACCTGTAGAAACAGGTCTGATTAACATCAATAGCAACAATAATTGCTCATTTAAATAAGAATTTCCACACAACAAAGCTAAAGTGGAGAAATAACTGCAAATTATGTTCATGTGGGACTCAATTAACATAATAATGTGCATAAAATCAGCACAAATTAGCTAAATAAGATGACAAAACTGTTAAGTTATATACAGTATATATATTTGTTTATGTGTATTCTTGTTTGCTTGTATATGCTTTAGATGATGGTTTTGCACTGGTTGACATTTGTGTAGATGACAGGTAGATACAGTAGGATGGGTAGGCACTAGGGAAGGTGAAGAGTATTTTACCAAAAAATCAGGACAGACTCCACTTTATATGCAGGACAAATCTTCTCAACATTCACTAAAGAAAGGATTTATTTGATTTGATATTTTGATCCTGCATACAACCTGCTTTCTCTGTGCCACAGTATCCTGCTTAATTTTGAGTTTCATTTGTTTTATTTACTCATAGACAAGACCAAATATTCACAATAGTATTTATGTTAAACCCTATCCTTACCCAGGTTGTTGCAAAAATACATCAGATCTCATCAGAACTTCTGGAACATTTTGCCTGACATTTATTTTACCAGCCTAATTGAAAAGCATTTTCAAAAAGGAAGCTAAGCCCTTTGTATCTCTGATGCCTCCTGCATTGGATATTCAAATGTTTTTCACTGATCTTTGGATGTTTTTTATTACTTAACAAGCTTGGGATGGAAGGTCATGGTAGGATTATACAGGTGTTACAAAGCCTGACTGATACAGCGGATGATTTTTGTTCTTCTCTGACTTTGTCCAGGGCTGCACATTGCTGCATTTGTCAGGGCTGTTGCTTCAATGCTAGAATATTCCTGGTTTGAATCCCTGTCGCACAGATTCTTTCTGAGTGGACTTTGTATGTTCTCCTTACACATCTGTGGGTTCTGGCTGGCCGGCTGGCTAGATGGATGATGGATGGATGGATGGATATATGGATGGATGGATGGATGGATGGATGGATGGACAAAGTTGTCAATTTCTGTTATGTCCATGTGTATGTCACAGATTCTAAGCTGAAATCAATCATCGTCAATATAATTTGGCTTTTTGACCAAAAAAGTACACAGAAAACTCCTTAATGTCAAAGTGAAAATAGATTTCTGCAAAGTAATGTCAATTAAACAAAAATATGTAAGGTAAATTGAGTGATCACATAAATAATCACCTCTTTTAAAGTGACTGACCTAATTCAACAGAGGCCCAGTCAGTTGGTGATAATGGTCTCCCAGTTAGTGAAAGGTGGAACAGTTGAGTGAAGTGATTGTGCCTCAAGTGGTTGTAGTATAAAGACACCTGTGCCTGGAAGGTTCAGTCTCTGGTAAATCACAATTCCTGGCTACCATTACACTATGAAGACAAAAGTACACTCCGCGCAACTCAGTGGGACAGTCATTGAAAAGTATAAGTCAGAGAAAGGATACAAAAAACTTCCAAGCCATTGAACATCTCCCAGAGTTCAGTTAAATCCATCATCAGGAAATGGAAGGAATATGACACACGTGTCAATCTGCCAGATCCGGCCGTGCTCACAAACTGAGGGTGCAAGAAGGAGACAAGTAAAAGAGGCCATCAAGACACCTATGACTACTCTGAAGGAGTTACAAGCTTCAGCAGCTGAGATGGGAGAGACTTTGCATACAACAACTGTTGCCAGGCTCTGTACTAGTCAAAGCTTTATGAGAGAGTGGCAAAGAGACAGCCCCTTTTGTTGAAGAAAACTCATACTGGATCTCCCACTCTGCCAGCCCTTACCCTCTACAGACTCTCACTGGACCCCAGAGCCAGCAGATGGAATTTGCAAGTTTATACAGACTTGTGTGTTACAATAACACTCACTGGACTCTGTCTATACACTCTAAGAAATGATTCTTGGGGTTAGTAAGTAAAGCTTTTTCTGTATAAAAAATAAGTTTGTTATATGAACACATTGTAATCAGTTGATAACTTATTTTAATAAGTTGGTCAGAATAAAAATAAAGAAAACCGTCTTAACTCAGTAAAAAAATCGATTTTAAACATTTCTGCCTTAACTTAACATAGAAGTGTATTCAGTTACTACAGCTAAAAAATATTGTAAGCATTCTTTAAAAGCTGAGTACAAGGCTGACGTGCCTGGACATATTTTGCTGTGAGACCACGCCTGTCACAAGAAACAGAGGGAAGCACAGGAAGAAGAGGGAGAAACACGATTTTGCACCGAACTTCACTAAACTTTATGGCTTGGTGAGTACAATTTTGCCTCGTTTTATTCACAACAGCTATTAACTATCAACACTAGGCAAGAAATCGTTTTTACACCACACTAAACTCTTTTCCTTGGCTAGGGGTGGTAACATTTAAGCTAGTAACATTACACTTTTAGCCAACTGGTGTAGTAATTCAACCATAACATTAGTCTTTGTTATGTTTTATTTTACAGCAGCTGAATGGTGTTAATTGTTGTTAATTGGCACTGAATTTCTGTAGCAGTAGTTTTAACTATGCAAAGACAGGATATAACATGTTTTGCTTCTTTCTAATTTAAAATTGTTGTAGTGTTAATAAAGGTCTGACCAGCAAAAGCTGCATGGCTGGGCCGTTTTACATTCATGACTAAAAAAATGTAGGTTACTGAGTACATTTGGTTTAAGATTTATGCATTTTGATGCTTAAACCCTAGAGTTATTTTTATGTGAGTTTGAAGATGGTTACTTGAGCCATACCTGAAGAACAGTCTATGTCAAACTGCAGTCTAAAAACACAGGCGAGGAAGCGAACACCATGATATGACGCTACAGGAAAGGTCTCAAGTAACATTAATAAACTAGTTGTTTTAATGACATTGCATTGAGTGTGCTTTAGCACATAAAATATAATTTTGCAATTTTGGGTGATAATATACAGTATGTGTTCTTCAGGAACAGTACTCCACGATGTCATTTTTTAAATGGAGGCTACAGTTTTGTGTGCTGTTGAAATGTGAATATGCAGTCAGTCCTGGCAAATGGGATGCATGGTGTTTTAATAAACAGTTTGATTATACAACTGGAGTTTCAATGTGTTATTTATTCTGACGTACAGAAATGTTACTAATACTCAAAAAAATTAAGGTAACAATTTGCATGGACATTTTTAAATAGAATGAAAGTAAATGAATAAGTTAAATGGAGTAGTTTTTACACAATTACAATTAAGTCGTTTCAACTTAACTAAGCTTGTAGAGTACAAAGCAAATGATGTTGTTTGTACTACAGTAATAGAATTTGCCTAACTAGAGAAGTCTTGTGGCATTTAAGCAATAATGGCCAAGTTGAAATAACTTAAAACGATCCATGCAAAAGGTTACCTTAATTTTTTACGTTGAGCCAGCATGTCATTTTTTAGAGTGTACAGTTCAAGACTGCACATCCTCATTTAGAAAAAATTGCACTGCAACTCAATCAGCAGTACCACACCTATACAGTTTCTCCTTTTTCCGCCTTTGTGCAAACTCAGTTTATATATACTGTAATTTTTTTTTTCTAAAAACATCAGTTTAAGTCTAACCCCTTAATCTCTAATTAGGATTCTTACTAGTTCACCAAAAGGCATGTGGGAGACTCCATGGTCAGGGGAAGAAAGTTCTTTGGTCATCCCAAATACACCATCCACGCTTTGAGACACAGAGGCGGCAGCATCATGCTGTGGGATGCTTCTTAGCAGCCGGCCCTGGAAGGCCTGTAAAGAAGGAGGGTAAAATGAATGCAGTACAATAATGGAAAATCCTGGAGTACCATCTTATTCAGTCTGCAAGAGAACTATGGCTTGGGAGAAGATTTATCTTACAGTGAGAAAATGACTCAAAGCATACAGCAAAAGCTACACAGAAATGGTTTAAAGACAACAAGGTGAATGCTCTGGAGTGGCTGAATAGAGAGCAAGTGTCCAAACTTGAAAAGAGCAGAGGTGGCTAGTAACGTGTTACATTTATTCCGTTACATGTACTTGAGTAGTTTTTTTTAAAAAATCCTACATCTGGGAGTAGTTATTGAGCAGAGTACTTTTTTACTCCTCTGTTACATTTGTGATGAAAAACAATACTTTTACTCCATTACATTGGGTATACACTGGTTGCTACTTTTACTTGTCTATATTTTCATTAATTTTTTTTTTTACACTCAGCTGAGCTCTCACAGCAGTGTGAGGTAAAACCCTCAGCACCACAGAGTAAACGGAGGAGTGACCTCTCCCCTTTAACTATCAACAGTTGGAGATAGTGGCTGAAGATGTAATACCTGCGTCTCCTTCAGAGGAGCATGTTCATCCCTGGCCCAGCATAAAGACTCTTTGTCTTTCAAACAACGAGGAACGACAGCCACACAATGCACTGCCTACTGTGTCTACCTAAAATGGTGGAAATCACAAGCTTCATCAAATCTAAGAAAGCACATTATGGTAAGTAAGCTAAACAAGCTAACAACTGCACTGCTAGTTTGCTAAACATGTAAGTTCAAATCTATGTTTTAACTCAAGGACTGCAAAGACACAGTGATAAATGATGTCACGAGTCCAATCACCTCTGCAACACTGCCACAAATGTGATTTTAAACGGCATTATTTAACGTTACGTCGTAGGTGATACTATTATTGTGTGTGTGTGTGACATATCTCTTGTATCAGTGATTATACCTAACATGGTTATAACGTGGTGCTAGTGGGCCAAAGTTGTCTTTGGTTTAATAAGTTTCAGTTTGGCTTGCCAAATTTGTTAAGTGATAATCAGGATGAAAATTCATAAACTGGAGCTAAAAAGTAAAAATTAAATTAAAAAAAGACAAAACCCAGGAATGAGGCAAGTTCATAAGATTAATTTCATAAATATGAGCCAAAAATCATAACCCATGATAAAATAAATATAATGTGATTCAAAAGTAAGAACTGCAAGGTATAAATTCATGTATGTGAGATTAAAATCATCATGTAGAAATAAGGTAGCTAACTATTATAACAGAAAGACTCCGTTTTTTTTCATATTGAATTTTTTCATCCCATTATTGTGATTAACAAACATAACTTGACTGCTGCTCTATGTGTTAAGTTAAGTTTTTTATTTCTTTTACTTTTGGCAAGTTATGCTTCTTTATTTATGGCAATGTGCAGTTCACATTACTACCCCTGAATAATATGTCGTAATGCAATACGTTTTTAAAAATGGCACAAAATGAAGTTACTCACTACTTAAGGTACTGTTTTACTCTTACTCAAGTACTTATTTAAGTACTTTTACTTCAACTTGAGTATTTATTATTGTTAAGTAACAGTACTGTTACTAGAGTACTGTAACTGTGTACTCTACCCACCACTGAAAAGAGTTGTTCACTCCCAATCCCTGTGCAACCTGACAGAGCTTAAGCAGTTTCGCAAAGAAGAATGGAGTAAAATTGCAGTGTCCAGATGTGCAAGTCTGATTGAGACCTATCCACACAGACTCAGTGCTGTGATTGGAGCCAAATGATTATCTACTAAATACTGACTTGAAAGGGATAAACATTTATGCAGTCACTTTAACATTACACACTTTTGATTAATTGGAATTACTCTGTTTTCACTTTGACATGAAAGAGTATATTTTGTAATTTTTGGTTAAAACAAGCCATAAATGTCTCCACAAGGTAAAGAACATCTCCTACCACCTACCAGATTTGTAAGGTTACTGCACCAAAGCCATGTGAAAAATCATTTACCTAAATGTCAAATAAATTCCTGCTGGGATTTTGGTGCAAAATTGTTCTCATGTGTTTTGTGAAGCTCCTTTACAGAAGCTGCTAAAAAAAGAGCTTTTGATATTTTTAACCTGCACAATAGGATGAAAATTGTGACTAACTGCTTTTTCTCATATTCTGCTGATGGTTAAAAAAACAGTACAGATGGGTAAATGGAGTGATTGTGCCTAAGGTGAATATTTCAGACAGTCAAAACCTTTTAAAGGAGTAGACAAGAATATTTGCTGCTGGAACACAGTAATCTAGGCTGAGATGGAAGGAAAGCAGTAATGGAAAAAATACTTCTTAATACATTTAAGCATACATGTGGGAGAAATTTCTCACATTTTAAAATGACAAAAAGGATAGGAACATCCTTTTGAAACTGGTGAGAAATACTAGAAGGAAAATGTTGATTACTACTGCCCTCTGCTGGCTGCAGCTCCACCTTAGTATAAGAAAATACAGAGATCATTTACTTAGTGTCTACATTTTATGAACAAAACTGACTTTTTCTATATTTACTTTGAGAGCTATATAAATATTCTTCTTTTCTCTTCTGTGTTGAGATTGCAGCCCGGACTACACGAGTGTTTTCAGTGAGTCGACTGATAATACTGATGCTCAACAGAGCAACCTCAGAGCATCATTACGTATTGATTTACATTGTCTGGCAACTTAATAGAGCGGCTCAAAGCAAGCTGGTCAGCATGCATAACACTGCTTTGAATGTAAAGGGTAGTAATACACAGGGCTGGGTGATCACAAACATCATCACAGACTCTTAACATCCTCTGCTCTGAATATGAGCCTCAGCCATTAGGAAAGTACTCCATGTGCCAAAGTAATAATCAAACCTCCATCAAGCTGCTGAACTCTTACTGGATATATAAGTGCAGCAGACTCCAGCTCGGAGCATTTATCAAAAATATTACAAGATACATTCACAACCAATGGCAGCAAAGTTTTCCCTCTCTCTTTCCAAATCTTCTAGACTGGGATCCGTCTCTGTGGTTTTCTATTAATTGAGTGCATTTGAAATATTCAAGAAATCTTCCCTTTATAGCATTTTAAATATGTTGTCCATTCATAAAGATTGATTGATCCTGTACTATTAACCATGTATTTTAATACTTATTCAGTAACACTCAAAGTTGTAATGTAGAATTTTCCCGCTAAAATGACTACTCTTCAATCGTATATATTTTTAGTTCTGTGCTGACATTACTACTCCAACAGTTTTTAAAGCCAGAGACATTCTTTATTTGTAAGGTTAATAAAAAGGTTAGTTTTAACAGTCTGTCTTGTCAAGGTGGCTACAATGACAGAGCCACAGTGACAGACATAAAATGTCTACCATTGCCATAGAAATGCTGGATATTACATCAGGACTGCTGCAAAAAGGAGTGCAACCTGTTGCTGGAGTCTGCTGTTTCTGTATCTCACTGATGTTTCGTTTGCTCCTGCCATCTTCATTGTTTTCTTCTTGTTGGGAGCTGTGGTCTCTATACAACAAAATCTGCACTCCATGTGGTGTGTTCAGGGGCGCCGCCAGGGATTTTGGGCCCCATGAAAAGAAATCTTACTGGGCCCCCCCCCATAGCCAGCTGTTAGGCCGGTGGAAAATTTTGACACTATTTTACATAAAACTATGCATTTTAATTATATTTTTGACTATCATTCCCAAATTTGTGAAATGAAAAACATGACAGTTAATTGGTAGGGGAAGCACTGAAAATACAATGAAATTCATATAGATTCAATTATTTGCTGCAAGACTGATACTCTATAATCAAAAACCTATTTCTTTCTTTAAATACTTGAACATAAAATTCTCTTTAGATTAATTATGTGAAAATACAAAACTTAAATACAAAATAACCTCTTCCATTGAAATGAAATGCAATTATAATCTTGGAGCACAAATAAAATCTCAGCAAAAAAACTCGATCAAAAACAAAATGGCCAATTGCCTTTTATGATTTATTGTAATTTGAACATTATCATCTATAGAACAAGATGCAACAAGCAAACAATAAAAATACATTAAATAAATAATAATAATGATAATGATAATAAATAAAATCAACAGCAGATGTTAAACTAAGTAAGCTCACATTATATAGTATTTTCTAAAATGTAATACCATTTGTAATAGCGTCATAATCACCATTTCAGGTGGCCTCACCATTTTGTTTAACTTAATGGTGTTTTCAGTGATTTGACCAAAAATAACAAAGGAAAATGGGATTTTACTACCAATACTCCACTGCTCACTGTCTCCCTCTTGTAGTCCCACATGCAGGTCTAATTTATCTCTAAAACTGTAGATTCACAGGTGATGGCATTAGATTTGTGGTGAAAAAATACATATATGAGGCTATATGGCTGTTGCTATTTAATCTTCTGATTTCCTGATTGGATTGAGAGCAGTCACCCAGTCTGCATGCAGTAGAAATGTTCTCTGTTCCTACTACAGAGCAGGGGCGTGAGAGTCCCAAACTATTGATCAAACATTATATTTCAGAGATAGCTGATGCTTTTTAAACCATTACCGTTGCATACATAACGTAGCTATGTAGATAATGTAGTGAAGTAGCTACTGTCGCTTAAGCTAAACAAGTTTGGTTAGCTAATGCTATGTTTGCTAAAGCTTTCACATAATGAAAAAGAACAGCTGTTTAAAATGGCCCTCTAGATTAAAGCTTAAGCTCAAGAAGCTTTATTAGCTACATTAGCTTATGCTATGTCTGCTAAATTTATCAAAACAAACTACATTGTTTGAGTGCCAATCCTGTCTACGATTTACTTACTGCCACTTTGCTGTCTCTTGAGTGTCTATGGTAAAATTGTGCTTTTGGGTTAATTTAAATCTGTAAATTTCCTCAACATAATTAAAGAAATTTGGCCTAACCTGGAGCGCGGCCACACTTAGGCTAAAGATTAAGGTAAGGTTTAGGAAACCAAAATAAAAAATATCAAAAACCTGCAAAACGTTATTACAAAATGTTTAATAAAGCCAAGTAAACAGTGTGCCTACAGGAAAAAAACTGTACTCCACCCTCTAACACAGCTACTGTGGCTAAGGCTAAAGCTAACAATGCTAACAGAGCTTATGAAGCTATGTTAGCCTCTTCTGTAGCTAACTAGACAATTTAGGTATGTAGCAAAAATAGATAACGCTTAACATAAACAAGCTTCATTAGCTACGTTATTTAATGCTACAGTTGCCAAAGCTATCGTAACTATGTGCTAACATTAGCCACATTAGCTACATACTTACATTACCAATGTAGCTAAAAGAGCTATGTGAGCTTAAGCTACATTTTTTCATAGCTCACTTTGCCAAAGCTAAAACTTACATTGCTACATTGGCTTATGTAAAAATGTTGACTACATAGTTTGCATGGCTACATTAGCTTTACCTAAAGCTAATGAAGCTAGAGCGGGCAACCAGTCCTGTAACTACTAAAGTGGGCCTATACTTAATCTAATCCACCATTAGACCTCTGACTTTTTTCTTTTATTACCTCTGCCAAGGAGGTTATGTGATCAGGTGGGTTTGTTTGTTTGTTGGCAACATAACTCAAAAATCATGGGCGGATTTTAATGAAATTTTCAGGACATGTCAGAAATGGCATAAGGAAGGACTGATTAGATTTTGGGACTGATGCAGATCACTGTCTGGATCCAGGAATTTTTTTTAAAGGATTCTGTACTATTGGGAGATAGGACTTATAGCGGAGGTCTGCACTGTCACCACTTTACACCAGGAGATGGCAGACATGAGTAACTTATTCAAAATTCAGAGTTTGAAAGACGCACGCCCAGTCGAGGAGACAAGTCGGAGCATAACAGGGAGAAAGACAGTGAATTGTGGCGAGAATACTCACAATGCTGGGAGGAATAGAGGAATATTCACTCTCTGCCATGACTTTCACATGTAGCGAAGCCAATGCTTTGCCTCACTGTGTCTCCACCCCAGTGGGGAGGGAATAATCGTCGAATTAGATTTTGGGAGTGATCCAGATCACTGTCTGGATCCAGGAATGTTTTCAAAGGATTCTTCACTATTGGGAGATAGGGCTAATGGCGGAGGTCCACACTCTCTGAGTGCTTTTCTAGTTTATGAGATGTTGCTTAGTCTGTAATGTTTTCAATGTGGTTATTTCTTGAATGTTAGTGCCAGACTTTGTTTATGGATAAAGTTGAACTGAAAATACAAAACTAAAACTGAAAGTACAATGTACTGTAAAATTACGTCACTGCCATTCTGACGGGGCGGCATCTCACGGTAGTGGTCTGCAGGAGATCTACAATCTGCAGCCAGACCCCTCTTGGATTATCTCACAGTACTTAGTGTTGAATGGTAAATCAGGATGTTTTTCACATCAAAGTGAATAGTCTGACCGTATTTTACATCAAGTCTATTCATGTACGACTCATTGTGGCCTGTTAGCTAGTTAGCAGTTTGTTTGCTACACAAGCACAGAGCCACCTGACTGTCCAAAATCCACAGCAGAAGTTCAGTTTTTTTAATGTACTCACAGCACATTTTTGCAAACATGTGATATATCAAAGAGATTCCATAGGAATGAATGGACTTTCAGTTGACTTGCTTCAATGACCAGGAGAGGCTGAAAACAGGTTCAGTTAAGGTGAGAATGTATGATTTTAATCAAATCTAAGCACCAGTACACATTAGGGGTGTAAAGGTATGTGTATTACTGTACCAATTAGGTACAGGCCTTTCGGTACAGTACAGACGTGCACCGAACGAATACATGTGGAACTTAGCTCATACACGGACAGAAATACTCACTGTCACACTGTCCTGGCAACCACACAACCACAGCAAATGACAGCAACAGCCTGAATATTCCCAGATTAAAGTGTACTGTTTAGGAACACTTTGTTTCTCAGTAAAATACAACAGTGGACAAAGACAACAGTAGCGCTGACATTATTCAGCAGGTGGTTCACTGACAGCACGTTGTTCAGGGGACCAATCAAAGCATCAAAAGTTGCCACTCAAACAAGAACGTCACAGTAACAAGGAGGAACAATAAAAGTCTCACCAGCTGGTTAGTTTCCCATAATTTTTGATCTTTTTATTATAACAATGGTTCTCTGGATTTGTGAATCCAATTAATTTTACCTTCAACTGTCAGCCTCGGAGGAGGGGGAGAGGGACTCCATCATGTCTGCAGCTGCATCATAGGTAAGGTTATTCTTAGATTTCACACGGCTCCAACCTCTTTATCTGCCTAGATGGGCTGTGAAAGGTTCTCCCAAACTTTGTAGTAGGTCCCATTGGTTAAAAAAGTAATCCAATGCTGAAGTCTGTGTTGAAATCGGTCGGATAGATGCTATTTAGCATAATTAACATTTACAGCTGTGTGATGATGTGTTTAAGTTGGCTTGGAAATTTTAGTGTTTAAAGAATGGGTATAAACATGTCAATATATCAATGAAAATAACCTAGTAATTAAAACATATTAATTTATTCATATTTTCATTAACTGAAGACCTTTTGGAAGGAGGCTGCAGCATTATTAATAGTTTAAATGTAATTTATTTAGCCTATCTATTTTTATACAATTTAATACACTTAAGAATATGTTATTTATTCACTTTAATTACCGTACCGAGAACATACCGAACCATGACTTCAAAACCGAGGTATGTACAGAACTTTAAATTTTCCGTACCATTACACCCCTGGTACACATGATAACAGGGGAAAAAGTCCTCCTACTCACACATGTCCACACAATCCTGAGAAGAGGTCCAATCATGCTCTTGACTGGAGCTTTTGCTCTGTCAGATTTTGCTTCCTTGTCAGATTTTGCTACCACTGCTTTTTCCGATAGACGCGTCTATCGATTTTTGCTGCCTTGTCAAATTTTGCTCTCAGTACTCAATGCATTAATATAAAGCCAATAATCACCTCACTACCCCTGTGTCATTAATCCCAGCATGTTTTGATGCATTTTCATCCATATTTTTCTGGGGGGGAGCATATTTTGATACTCCAATTGCAGCCCATCAAATTTTGCTCCCAATACTCAATGCATTAATATGACGTTTTCATATATGCATTAATGTAAATTTCTGTGATCATATCGCTCAGCACACACTGTGACTTCAGTTTTGAGAGACACATGTGGAATTGAAAAGTCCAATATGCTGAACTGCATAAATTACAACAGCATGGCTTCAAGGGCGA
Source organism: Cheilinus undulatus (assembly GCF_018320785.1). Taxonomy (NCBI): domain Eukaryota; kingdom Metazoa; phylum Chordata; class Actinopteri; order Labriformes; family Labridae; genus Cheilinus; species Cheilinus undulatus. The sequence continues at coordinate 25,134,289 of NC_054877.1, forward strand.
AAAGTAGGTCCTGAACTGGCCTGGTTGCACTTGAGAAGGAAGACAAGGGTTTGATAAGATAGTATTGTCTTAATTGTCGTGTGTACATTTGGTGCACAAATATTCTGAGCCAGTTCCATCCTCATATTGGGCGCATTCAAAATGTGCCCACCTTGAGCATGATTCGCACTGAACCTGCACAAAAAATAAATTGTGTTTTGTAAACAAACTGCACAATTGTGTATATTATTTATGAACAAGCATTTTTGAGCAAGTTAACAAGCACACATTTCATTATACTTTACCATTTCTATCGTGCTCTTATCGCCCTCTGCTTCAAGAAAACAGTAATCTTCGACATTCCCTAAAAAACATAGATTTCATAAAATTTTCAAAGTAACACCCAAAGCACATTGATATAAGTAAATTAACAGTATTAAACATCTTAGAATTTGTGCTTGACACCACTGAACTGTACACTGAAGCAGAGCACAAGCCATGTCAAACCGTGCCAGGCCAACAGCTTGTGGAGATTGTCAGGATGCTGGAAATGTTGCCATGCTTCATGTATTCGTCTGCAAACAAAAAAAAAGTCATTCAGGAAGGTGATGCCATTGTGATTTTTACTAACTGTTCCCTTAAACGTAAGATGAAAAATAGTTTTGTGTTTGCATAACAAAAACAAAAAGAAAAAATGATGACAGATTATGGCTCCAACAAGCTCCCAGACATCAGACACCTATGAGTTAAAAATAAATTAAAGAGGTTACTTAATTGTACCTTTATGCATTGTAGTGGCTGTGAGATTGCCAAAGGTTTGCCAACCTGCTGGCATTTGTCACATTCCAGAACCTTGAAAAATCAACATTTATGTAGCTTTCACAGCGGTTAAAAGGAAAAAATTGAGAATTATGGCAATGGGCGAAATTTGCCAAAATGTTGAAGTATCTCTTTAAACGCAGGAAAATTCTCTCCTTTGATGGTTTGCATTAACTATTGAATTTACTGATTGTGGACAGAGAGAGAGAGAAAGAGAGAGAGAGAGGAAAAGAGAGACGGGGAGAGAGAACTTAAAAAGAGCAGCTTGCAGCGCTGGCGTAGTTTAATTTTTTTGCTTTAAAACGATGTAAAGTCATTCAGACAAGAAAGTGTAGAGAGATCGAGGAGGGCTCCAAACACTGCGTCATCAGCTCTAGACACGCCCTCAAACGGGTAGCTCGGTTGTAGTGGAAGAGCAAGCCCCCTGCTGTGCTGGGCTGCCTTGCCAAGTCAAGTCAAGCCGCGCCATGTAATGGAAAAGTCCCAAATCACTGCCACTTATGGCCTTTTCAAGAAGAAAGCTGACTATAGAATCAAACTGTGCTGGAGTCTGTGTGTTGCAACATTCGCTGTCAAAAAATGTTGTCAAGGTGGCTGAATATCTCTGTTTCAAGATATTCCCTTGTTGTATAATGTTGCAACTTGATCTCAAAAACAGGGGTCATATCCTAAAAATTTCTGTTGTTTTTATGTTCACTGTGGTTCTATGTTTTTACTTACTTTTTAGTCACTAGTACTTTGATAAACATAAAATGTGCTTTTGTTGGATTATGCCATAAAACAGTTAAGAATAATCAAACATAAGTAACTCAAGTGATTATAATTTTATTGATTTTGCTCACATCTAGAAAAAAATGCTCTCTTTTCATTGATCAGTCTTCAAGTTTCATCACTTCAATAGGGGCAGTGTTAAACCACCTATTCGTTCAGTGCTTGTGTTTGTGAGGAGACAGCTATGAATGCCACTGCATCACAAACATTTTTGATAGGGCTACAAGCAAGTGAATAGTTAGTGAGCTCCTGAGAATTTAAAACAGAAAGCTTTGTGTTCGTCAGCGGGGGGCAGACATTTTGTCTCCATCACTGATCTTGCTTCAGTTTGTTTGCTTCATGTTCCACCCATTGCTATTTTCAGAGCAGACTTCTGTCTCATTACAACTCTCCAAGAGGAGAAAGCTCAGTCACTTAGAGATTTTACACAGTCTGAAGTCAAGCTAAAACAATTTCACAGAGAGACGACACAAAAGGAAACTCTTGGAATAAATCGGCTGAGCCTCTGGCAGTAAAATAAGAGCCATGAGTGTTTTAAAAAATCATTGTCATCTGCTGCTCTGGTTATTCAGTGAATCAAACAATGTGGTCCATTCGCTCGTTTGCTTGTTCATTCTGTCTTTTGTTCATTTGTCTGTCCTTTTTTCCTGCAGTCCATCCATCCTCTTTCTTTCTTTCTATCATTCCTTCTTTCTTTTGTTCGTTTGTTCCTTCCTACTTGTCATTTTTTCATTCATTCTGTCGTTCGTTCTTTCTTTCTCTCGTTCCTTCCTTCCTTCTTACATTGTTTCATTCATTCGTTCTTTCTTTCTTTTGTTGGTTTGTGTGTTCATTCTCTCTTTCTGTCTTTCCTTCCTTCCTTCACTCGTTCTTTCTTTTGTTCAATTGTTCGTCCATTCGTCCATCTGTCCTTTATGCCTTTCTTCCTGCAGTCCGTCCATTATCTTTCTTTCTTTTTTCTTTCTTTCTTTCTTTTTTGTTATTTCGTTTGTTCTTTCTCTTTCTCTTTCTCTCTCTGTCTCGTTCGTTCTTAATTTCTTTCATTCATTCTTTCCTAACTCTCTGGTCTTTTGAATTCATTTAAATATTGTTTGTTAAACTTGACCGCTGTTGCTGCTCATTTGACCTCCTTAATATGGGACAACCTGCTCCATTTTTGTTTTGAGAAAATATAGTTTTGTGTCCACTCTTTCTGTGGAGATAAGAGAGCAGGAGCTTGTATTTTGTGATTGCAAATAATACAAAGGTTTCTTATACTTTTTAAAAAGAATTTAGGCAATCTTCGTTTTAGTGGGTTTTTTTTAGACATGACAAGGTTATTTGATTACAACTTTTGTCAAATGTAAACATTGCTATTACCTAATGTGAAAGATGACCATAACAAAAATAGTTCAAGTGGGCCTTGTCACAAGTTATTGATGTTTTATTTCCCACTGCAAACCAGAGTAGCTTATACAGGTATTATTATTATTTATCAAACATAATTCTAAAGCCAATAGATAGGTTACTGTTAAACACTAATTGTTTTAGCAAGTTATTTGAAGTAAAACATGCAGTTTTTGTGTGCTCTGATGATGTAAATGTTTGAATAAAAATTCGAGTAAATACATGTGTGGATTTTGTATTTGTCAATTCTTACATATATTCATCAACAAAGCTCACTAGCTCCACCTTGTGGCTTGATGCTCTCATTTCACCACAGCCCACTGCAGCCTTCTGATTCTGAGCATCATAAAGGTTCCCCTGAGAATGTAAAGTGTGATAATGGATCAAAGATGATAAAGTTGCCTCTTTTCTAAACAACAGGTCTGTGGCTGGTGGGAAGCAAATTCTCAGAACTATTTCTTGAATGAACCACTGGGCGGAGTGACACAGTGCAGCAGCCATGTCAAGAGTGTAGTTCCGACTTTGCATTTAACTTTAAAACATCTCCAAGCACCAAGACATTTTTTTAAACTAACAAATTTCTAAAATGCTTCTCGAGGCTCTGCGTTCAGGACCAGCCAAGATATTCATGCAATAATCAATACTATCCATGATAGCTGTGACACTGAGGATACTTAATAAGGCAGAAAAGGTGAACTGTAAAGTTTCAACAAGCACCTCTGTGCATCAGCTGCATGTTTATGAGTATGGTGTGATTCTTTGCAGTACAGTGTTGTGTATCATGAGAGGTTCCTGTGGCTGTGGTAACATTACCAACTTAAAGAACTGTGCAAAGATCGATAATATATCTGATGAAACAGTCAGCGAGTAACACGAAGCAGCTCAATGCATTGACACTGTTTTTGATTCAGGGACTTTTGGTGTAAATAGAACTTAATCATTCATTGGCAATTTAAAGATACTGTAAAATAATAAAAGAAGCCCTTTATTTAAGTTACATTAAGCTATATATATATATATATATATATATATATATATATATATATATATATTTTTTTTTTTTTTTTTTTTTTTTTTTTTTTTAACTTACCTTGAAACGGGCGACTGCTAAGTTCACATCCTATGTACGGTGTGTGGATGCAGGACCATCTCAGACTTTTTATCTCATAATTATGAATTTATTATCTTATAATTTTGACTTTTAATCTCGTAATTATGACTTTTTAATCTCATAATTTCGAGTTTTCATCTCACAATTATGGCTTGGTATCCATAGTTATGACTTAGGATTCTTTTTTTTTAATTGCCTAACTTCCACATTTTTATTTTTTTAGGGCGGAAATGGGTTTCCGTACACCTTTTACGAGCGTGTGATGTTCTTTTCTTAAGTTTAACTCGGCCAAGCACGTTAAAATATTTAGATGTGTTGAGTTTGAGTTATGCTGCTCTTTTTTTAGAGGTTATTAGTAGGGATGCACTGATACCATATTTTTCTAGACCACGTAAAAGTACTAACATTTGCTGGCACCCACCAATATGACTACAAATATGAGTATTTAATACTATAACTGTTCATAAAATTATTTTGACAGTGTGTTTATTCTAAACTGATGTTCTTCATCCCTCCTCTTGATAATTTATCAGTGCTTAGTTTTATTTCTCCTCTACCTTTTTCATCTTCACTTGTGTGAAAATATCAACAAAATGCAGACATGGCTCCAATTTTGACTTCATAGTCACATAATGAAAGGCTAAATGTCATGCTTTAAAATTATACCAAGTACAGTATCTGCAGTTTTTATGAGTAAGAGTACAGGCATTTACGCTCTGTATCAGTATGGGTATTTTTGTCTCCCAACTTATAGGTACTGTTGGGTATTTGGGTACATGTATTCATGATTCATATCTGGATGTGCTGTGCTATGGATTTGTTAACTGAAAGAATTGCTTCAAAATATTTTGTCCTCATAATTTGTTTTGAGCTGAACAGAGGGCCTCTTATTGGTTTTGCCTAGGGCCTCCGAAGTAATAAAACCACCATGAATATCCCTCATTCATTATCAGATTACTCTTATCCACAGGCTGAGAGCAGTGACTGCATCATCTTAATGTAGAATATGAAAAGTCAAATAACGTACCTTTCTATCATGGCGTCAGCCCGTGGTTCATAATTTCAGCCTTCGTTTCCCGTATCACATGATCAAGGAAATGGCATCAAATTTTAATTTTCCCGGAAGTTACCCATGCGACTTGGAGGCGCACCGGCTCCATAGAGCAGAAACATCGTATTATGGCCTCTCTCTGAGCCTCCTGATGCAGTTGTGTACATACCTTACCGGCAATCCGTCACCATCGACGCCTTGATCATGGACCCCCGGTCCAGAGGCTTTTTTCGGGGCCATCGGAGTTGTCAATAGTACTCCCAAAGTACTATATTATTTGATTTTGAGCACTGTCACTTTTGCACGCCCGGGGATTTAAACCGAAGTGACAGTAGTAGCACTCACCCCATCTGCCGGTCAGCTAACAAGCTAGCTCACTAAGTCAATAGCCAAGAAAGGGCATCACTTTTTTGGAGTAAAGGACACGGAAACTACAACGCCACTATTTTCTGTTATAGAAGACTGACCAGAGGGCGATTCCCAGAGTTACCATCTTGCAGCATATTCATTATCGATTCCTGGTAAGAAAAAAACAAACTGACGGCGGCAATGCTAGCTTGAAGTACACCCGAGCTTAGCTTCATATTTGTCAAAGGCACACAGGCTAATGTGGCTAATGCTAGCTCTTGGTACAGGCCCTGCCGGCTGTCAGCGCTCGCACAAGGATAGCTAACCAGCTAATCCTGGGTAGCATTTGACAACTTCTGAATCAAAATATTTGGGCTATTTCACTTTGCGTTGGAGTCGTTTCTTTAACTAATTTTAAAGCATTGTTTGTAGCTGGTGAGTTTAAGTTAACCCCTCTTTAGCTGATATGACAGCCCGGGTTCCCGGTTCTCGTGGCAAATCATCCGTCGGTCAACATTAGCGTTATCACTGTGGGCTTCATGGGGTTACGCTAGTAAGCCTACACGCTCTATTTTTTGTGGTTTAAAAGCGATCAAACTGTGTTTTAGCCAGAGTAAACGACACTGCTCCAAACCTTTAATTCTTGCTGTGTTTGTTCAAACTTAGAGTGGATAAAATGACATGTTGATGGTTTCACTGAGCCTCGGAGCTCGCTGGGCCTGTAATGAAATACATTTTGTAGGACAGGGCTGGGCTAAAGCGCTAACATTAACCAACAATAGCTCAACTGTATCCTAACCAGAGTTAAGTGTGACAGCATTACTAAAAGTAACGCCGGATTATTTTTTTGTCTGACATGTGTGAGTGTATATACAGCACATAAGTAGGTTAAAGCGATCGGCTTCAGCGTTGTGTACGGTAAGGTTAAGTGTGGACTGAATCCTCAGCCACGTAGCGTAACGGAGCTCAGTGTGATACTGGGACACGTAATGTTAGCCGGCAGTATGCTAACGATTTAACCTGCTTCGGCCGGGAATACAGCCTGACTAGCGGGCCAGTAAAACACCCTTCGAGGTAAAAATGTGTAACAACTTAATACTAAGCGGTTCTCTTTCATTCCAATAAAATGGCGCTTATACTACTGTTAGTCCTCTCTGTCAGCAGAGTCATATGGTATTTTTTTAATAATGCACAAATGCCCAGTCTAAAGGAAGCATGGTACTAGCTAGCGGCTAACTACAGTTCCCGTGTCAGCAGGTGGATTTTGTATGACACGTCTGCGTGTTGCGTTTCTCATTTATTTAATAATTTAAGCATGTTTTGACCACTCCAGCACCACGTAACTATCATTCATCTTGTTGAGAAGCTGCGATCTAATGTGACACGGATCTGATTTGAATGGACTATCTGCACATGTAGCTAGCACAACCAGGGGGCATTGAAACCACTGTTAACTCAGTAGATGAACTTTGAACTGAGGTATCCATTTTCTACAATTCCCCTCATATCTAGATTAATCTGATGTTGCTGTAGTCATGTTTGTAAAGAGTAATAATGTCCAGACATTTTTAGTTGATGACCATAATGTAACTCCCTATTTTGTTTCCTGATGTTTGTCAGAGTCGTGACCACTTAGGAATATGCACTTTTACTGTCAGAAAATGGTCTTTTAAGATTATGGTTTCACAGGCTTAATGTATGCACTGTTCAGTATGTAAGTGAACTATATTTTGGGAGCTGGTGATGTTATCTTAGGAGAAACCACAGGCCACACCCTCCCTGTCTGGTTAGAAGTTGCCACACTAAAGGTTCACTTCTTCCTACACCGTTGTCTGATGTTTAACCTGTTTGGCTACAGCCATATTTTTAGTAGAGATACATGTTTAACTGAAAAGAATTCTTATAAATACTCTTATTTTAAATATTTCCTTCTCAGGAAAGGTTGGCAACAGAAGGCCACCCTAATGCAGGACCACAAAAGAACGTGAAATGAACAAACCACCACAGCCTATAACGGGACCAACCTCAGTCCCAAACCCTGCTCCATCCCCTGGATTAACACAGGTGAGAGCAGCTGACCTAATATACTGTAATGTTAGCTTGTAAAGTGGATTAAGATTGGTAATATTCCCTCTCTCCTCTCAAGGCTGCTTACGGCCCTGGACAACCCCCTTCTCTTGTTTTTGCGACCCCTCCACCCCCACAAATGAACTCCGCACCACAGCCAAGACAGGTATTGTTAATAGCACAATTTTAAAGCATTGAGCATCAAAGTATATTCTTTATCTTCTGTAGAAACCCTTCCGTTCCTACTTTCTCACAACGATTTCTGACATGGCTTCCTCTGCTTTAAGGCTTCGGTTTGTTCTGTGTACTGTATGCGTGTGAGTGTTGTAGCTTATTTGGAATCTTTCACCTTCTTTCCTCTCTCTGCTGTCCTCCCAGTTTGCTGCAGGCCCCCGTACTTTACACCAACAGGTACTAACACCCCTCACTTTTCCTTACATCCCCTGTGACTCCTTAGTGTGATGCATGTTTTCTGTTCCACATTTTGGAGCATTGGATGAAAACATTTTTGTTGTTTTAATTAGGGTTTTGTACAAGAGATTTGATTAAGTTGAGTGCTGTATTTCTATGCAAAGGCTCAGTTTTATCTTTATTAAGTTGTGTCAGGTCACACTGACCCAAACCTTAATTATTTTCTGTCAAACCCAATACATCCATGCATCAGCAAGACAGAGTCCCAAACCTTTTTCTATCAGCTTTTATCTAATGTCAGATTCATTTGAAAAGAATATATATCCTTTAGTGTTAGATAACCTTTGCATATGTAAACTGTGATAATGTCTTACTTTAGACTTTAAGTGAATTCATATTTGAAACCCACATCTGTCTTACATTTTTAAGTTAACATGCCTTTGAGCCCTATGAATTAATAATTTTACTACTCATAAGTGGGACCTGGAGGACTGCAGGGAATCCCAATTCTTTGTAGAAAGAGGGCATGTTCTGCCACGGTTGTTTGACTTCACCGTTCTTGGCTGAGAGATATTTTGCTGCTTTTTGTACGCTTCCTTCTTAACACCTGTAATCTCAAACTTCCATGTTGTCTCATTTCCTTATTTTCACCTTAATCTCACTCCCTCTCTTGCTTTTTGCTCATGTGTTGTGCGGCTGAAGGGTGGATACAGAGCACTACAGGTAACGGCTTTTCTCTTTGTCCCCCCTCTATACCTCTGACTAACCTCAGTCTAGCAGGGAGAAATGACATTCAGTAGAATTTAGACTGAGTGTAACCCAAGATCTGAACTTGCTGTACACTTTGGCAGTTGCTGTACGTGCATTGCTACCAGCTGAGGTTAGGGTTGTGTGATTGTAGCACACACATGCACTAGTGACGTAATTAATTTAAAGGATTTCTGAATCAAACCAAAAATGTAGACATGATAGAACAGGTTATTGGGGCTGTTTTTCACTTTTCATCACCCTTTTTCTGCTCTCCCTCATCTGTTTTCCAGAGCTACTATCAGAACCGACCAGCCATGGCCACCAGTGCTCCGAGGGTACAGACGAGTAGTGGACCACGGCCTGTGGGACCCGCTCATGTCTACCCGCCAAGCTCCCAGATGATGATGATTTCCCAGCCACAACTGTCTTTCGCTGGCTCCCCTCAGGGCTACTTCATCCCCCCTGGACAGGTTGGTCCACGTTAGTAACCATTAGTCCATTGTAATTTCACGTTTCTATTTTTTCTGCCCAAAAACCTTTGTACCACCTTAAATAGAACTGATTTTTTTCCACAGAATGTTGTATTAAGGGTCATCTCTGTTTTCTATGTTGTTTGGCTGGACTCCCTTTTGAAGTTAGGTTTGCGTTGTTTCCTAGACATAGATTGGACTCATATTTAATCGTTTCTGGTGGCTTTACTTGGATGATTCTAAGTTGTCAAGTTATTTTACTGATAAGTTGAGATATTGTACTAGTCACCAATACATCAGCCATCCAAAAAACATACCAGCATTTCAGTAGTCATGGTGAACGGATTTGATTTAAGATATGATTCTAGCACAGTGGATTGAAAATGGAGGAGAAAAACTAAGAATGAGCTGAATGCAAAATCATTTTTGTAAAATCTACACAAAGCCATGCATTTTTCTTGTCCTGGAAACTCGGTCATGTTTTCAGAATCAACCAGATGAGGTAGTAAAGATCAACCTGAGGCTCTCAGAACCTTATTGTTCATCCACAGTTATTGTTTCTCTCTCTTCTTGTTGTTTCTGCAGTACCGGGCCCCATATATGCCTCCTACTCAGCAGTATCCTGTGACCAGCGGGACAGCGGGCTTCTATCCTGGAACAAGCCCTGCTGAATACCCAGCTTATGGTAAGGGGTTTAACCTAAAGCCAGCAACAACCAAGCACAACCATAAACTTAAGGATTTCTCGCTTCAGAGCGGTGAAACTTAAAAACCAGACGACATAACTTTTTCTGATTGTCATAACTGAAGCTTTAAGTTTTGGTCTAAACGATTCACACACCTCTTTAAGTAAGGTATTGGTAGGTGTGTCATGGTTTTGCTTGGCTGTTGGCATGTTCAGTGTCTTTTGTATGTGGTTAACTGCCAGTTGCATGTGGTCTGGCTTGATCTGCTTTGGCTTGTGTTCTTTCTATCTGCAGTCTCACCTGACACTGCCGTACAGGTTCCATGAAATGGCTTTCAAACAAGAAATTAATTCTTCTGTTGGATCCATGTGAAGACTGAACGCCAGGGTGGGATTGAATGGAAGGAGGGCTCATTTTTGACCATGAATGTGCTAGTTCAGAAGTATTCAAAGTTTCCGAGATGGTAGCACTCACTTTGAGTTAGGGCTGGGCAATATGGCCTAAAATTTATATTATGATATATTCTTGCTATATTGCAGTACACAATATATATTGCAATATTTTAAAACGTCCTCTAAGTAGCTGTATAATGTCCAAATCAGCCCTAGATGACACCAGTTTGGTGATTAAAATGGACTTTTCCATTGGATTAAAAAATGTATGCAAAAAAAGAGTACAAAGCAATATAAAGTCAAATTTAGCACACTGTTTTGTTTTGAAAAAAGACTTAATTCAAGCTATTACTAATAAAGAAATGCATAAATCATGAACACTCAGTCTTTTACAGTTTATGGAAAGTTCGGAAATGTTTTCTGTGTTATGTTTACTATTGCTGATTATAAAATGATTATTTTCTCACTAAGTGTGAAGCAAACAAAACTCACCAATCCTGCATGCAGCAGAAGGCCAAAACCCTGCAGTCTAGTCCACCATTCAGGCTCACAGCTTTTATTACATCAGTCTGTTATCTGTGTTGATTAATGCTGGACCAGTTCCTCACAAGTTCATGACATTGTCTAATGACAACGAGGAGTTAAAATGTCATCTGAACTAAACTCAAGCGAGAAATGCACGCTGACAGCTCAAAATGTACACATAATTTGTACTCGATGTTCACGATATTGTCATTATATACATCATGAGTGGCAAAAGCCGCGATACAGCGAGTATACTTGATATATCGCCCAGCCCTACTTTGAGTATGGTTGCAATCATTGAACTTAAGATTTTATTTTAAATACCCCCTTTCTACACTTCCTGCCAGTGTAGCTGCTATGAATGCTCACTGGCTAAATGGAAAATTTAATGAGTCCAAGATGATTCAGTCAACGGGATATTAAACTACAGAAGGACAAGCCAAAATGTTGTCCTAATAAATGCTGTCCTAATAAATGCAGCAAAAAGAGTGATGCAGTCAAAAGGCAGTCATTTCATGGGACCTTTTTAACACCCTGCTTCCTCTGGATCCTCTCATTAACTCATTCTGCATCTGTCTCTTCCTGCCCTCTCTCCTTCTTTCCTCCCTCTCCCGTCCCTCACTCCCCTTCCTCTCGTTTGCTGCGTTGGTTCAGAGCCCTCTCTTGCTGCGAGGGAGAGGCGGGGTGGTGGGGGGAGAGGGAGTGGCCGAGAGAACGGCCGTCTCTCTCTCCACGGTGCTCCTCTCACCTCCCAGCGCTACCCTGGTGAGTAGTGTGTGTGCTTGTGTGTCAGCCAGCGGGCTTTAGTGGCAAAACTCTGTGGCACTTTCCTGGCTCTGATATTTTTTAATGTTGTTTCCCTTTGTTTCTCACACACTTACATGCACAAGAGAAGGACTAATAGAAGACTACTTACATTAAAAAAGAAAAAAAAAACAGATAAAATTCAGGATATTTGACAGGAATAGTGAGGTGCAGTGTAGAATCATTCACTTGTAGAAGGAAGAGTCTAGAGTTATAAGGCTATAGAAAATATACAGCAATATATCATCATCTTTAGTCCTAATGTAATTGAATCACTGTTGCTGAATACCTGTGTTTGAATTTTAGATAAGAATATGGCACTTTAACAGATTTCCTTGCTATTTTGACTCTCTGCATCACAGTGGCCCATCATGGTGGCGGTAATGACATGTATGTGAAGTTATTTGGCCAAAGGAGTATAACATACCAAACAAAGTATAACATACACAAACAACTGACATATGTTTTTCCCCTTTTCCCTTGAAATAAATGAAAGTATCTTGACAAGGGGTCAAATCTGACATTTCAAACAACTAAAAAAATTCAGTTGACTTTTGTCAAATCAGACATAAAACCAAATAATAACAGGCTGCTTAACAACATGCTTAACAAATGGAGATGTTTGGAGTCTGTTGGGTTTTTTTTGTTTTTTGCAGCATAAGTCAGAAAGAGAGCTGATGTTTTACATAAAGAGAAGAAAAAATATGCACTGACAAAGTCATGTCAGAAATAGGTCAGGATCAGAGGTCGCGTTAACCGAATATTCTCCGTCATTGACAAATTTTTCAAAGGATGACGGAGAATTTTGAAGGCTGTCTGTCATTTTAACAGACTGGAATGATGAGAATGACCCTGCATTTCAGTGCACACACACACACACACAGACAGATGTATAGACTTTTTCCATTTTGCACACTTTTTGATAGTCTATTTTGGACTATCAAGGAGGTTATTTAATCTATTAAAAATCTCGTAGCCAGTGGCTCTCTCACTACATCGTAGATTAGTGAAAGCACGCTGGTCTCTGTACTGAGAGCGCACTGAGAGGCTACTGCTGGTGTCTCATACATCACAGAGGAATACAAGTCGGCATGCAGAGTGTTAAGGCCTTTGCACATTTAGTCCGTTGTATGTTGTTCCATTGAAGTCTTCACTCTGACGCCAAAATTGTTGGGTTTTGTCGTTACTTTTTTTTCGTAACAGGTTTGATTTGATGCAAAATTTCATATCAGTCCAAGTCGTTTAAATGGGTGATTGATGATTCAGAACAGTTCCCTCTGCTTCCTCCTCACTTGCTCATCTCTGCCCCCCCCGCACCAAAACCTCACTCTAAACACCAAATTTTGCTCATTTAATATGTGGATATCAACCGTGGAAATATAACAGAGAGATGGGTGAATGATTTTCAGATCACCGCCTGTTGCTTTATTCTCTCTTTCTCACTCACCCCTGCCCAACCACTCCCCATCCCTCCCTCTCCGTCGCACAAAAACCTGACTTTAAACACCAAAGTTTTCTCGTGTATTATCAACCATGGAAATATGACAGATAAAGGCATACATTTGTAGCCAAATCACAGGTCAAAAGAGAGACAGAATTAAAAAGATGTTCTCCGTTTCTCCAACTTGTCTCAGCGCTATGACATATGAGTGTGCACTGTATGTAGCTCTCTGTCAGGATGGATCCAGCAGGATTTTAAAGAAGTGGCAGAGACACAGGTTCGCAATAGCCTACGACACAATTTGCCGCCTCATTCTACGAATTTTCGCAGTGAAGGCAATTATAACTGCACCTGACTCAGTGTGCAAGATCCGAGTGCATGATGTTTTTTGGGATCATGACTCCTGTAGAGCAGACAAAAATGCGCACGGCTCCACAGTGCAGCCTTTTAACAACTTAGCTATGGTCGTCAGACTACAACATCTTGATATTAAAAATATCCTTAAAAACTGTACTTGATAACTGAAATGGTGCAGTTCATAGTTGTTTGCTAGGACAGGGATTGTTGTTTCACCGTTACTGTGTAAAAATGTTGAGGAGTAAACGTGCTGCTGTGTTCATCTTTCTGTCAATGTTATTAAAGAGAAAATTATAACGATGGATTGTAAAATGGTATGATGGAATTTTTACGAATCTTTGACTGTGAGACTGATTTTGTCATTATTGGCTTTGCACCTTTTGGCTCTGACAAACTTTCTGCAGTTTCCAATGCCTGCTGAATCAGCACTCTACCTGGTATTATCCTTTGGCTTGGTCCTAATGCCCGCGGCTAACGCTAGCAGCTACTGTGGCTTAGTTTTAATACGTTAGGATGATGACTTTTAAGTGACTTATAAGATCTGTCGTGTTAAAACTCAAGGTCTTTTTTCCTCTCTTTGGGGTCATTGCGGGGCAAATTTTACAAACACTGTTGTGTTACCCCCCCTGTTAATACTGAATAACTCCACCAGTACCGCCGTGTTATTAGCCCTTAGCACTGAGATTGCTTCCTCTTCTTTTCTGGTGCTAAGTAGTGCGTCACGTACCACTGCACCATCTTCTGTTTTGGAATGTGTAGTCTTGTGATAAAGAAAACAAATGCCTTTGTCATCATGCATTCCTAGCTACATTTCAGTATTATCATTTGAGGCCATGCTTCATGTTGTTCCAACCGTAAAATATTCAGTCAGTAAAGATTTGCAAAGTCTATGTGTTTCCAACAGTCCACTTTGTGGGTTGCACATTTTCTTGTCGACATCCCCTCTATATGGTATGGCTAGCATTTTTAAGAAATGTTTTTAATGAAATGTAAGAAGTGATAGGTCCCACATTTGCAGAATTTAGATTACTGCAATTGAATCACAAAACTGATATACATCTTTCTTCTGGCCTTGAAGGCTGGACATGCTTGTTTAAAAAAGAGATGTGCAATCATTTTCCTACCAGTGTTAAATTAATATTCAGGTTCGCTCAGTCATCCTTTTATTTACTGAGTCAAAAAAATTGGTGGGCTTATTGGTTAAGTTAGTAAGAAAACATCAGCACAAGGGTAAACAAAGATAATCCAGATTAATCCAAGTTGACAGTATCCACAGTCTTGGATTTTGTTATTCTTATGTCCCAAAATCACACGACACATTGCAGATTTCCTCAACACAGAGAAGGTTAAGAATGTATCTACAAAACAAGTGGAGAAAAGGAGTTTTATAAGTCCAGGATAAATGGTTATATAAGACTGTAAAGCTGCATTTGATGCTTTGTACTGTTATCTCTAAATTAATGCAGTTATTTCTTTCTAACCTCACAGCTGGGGCATACTATCCAGCTCAGCCGCAGTACTCTCCGTCTGTCCAGCCTGCACCAGTAATGATCAACCCTGCACAGCAGCAGCAACAAGCCCCGCCTCCTCAACAACCACCAACACAGCCACAAGCCCCACCAAAGAGGGAACGCAAACCGGTAGTGTGTCGCAACAAAAGGGCAGCGCACCTCTTTTCTGAGGTCAAAAATCTGAATGGGCAGAAACATTTTGTGTGTTCAATGCGGAAAGTTCTCTTTCAGATGAAAATAACAATAGTTTTTATTCTGATGGGTGGCAGCTTTGGATCACCACTGACAGGATTGTTACATGGTGTTTGTATTTTGATGTTTGGTTCATATTTTGTTGAATTAAATATAAATATGTCTTGGCCCTCCTCTACAGATACGAATACGAGACCCTAACCAGGGCGGAAAAGATATCACAGAGGAGATCATGTCAGGTGGAAGGTCCACCACCACACCCACTCCCCCACAGGTGAGAAGGATTTAGGAAGACTATTTTTCATTAGCTGGCTTTGACCCTGAAATGTCCATGTTTTTGTATGTCATTTAAAACAGGATGCTTTATGGAAATATTCTGATTGCAAGTTCAGAGTTCAATCAGTCAAGTTTGTTTCTGTTAGTTTAAGAAAAAGTATAATTTTACTGATTTTAGATAAATAGATATCACTTAGTCAGTATGACTCAAGGTGCTTTCAAGTTTCAAGAATAAAGAAAATTTGTGTAAAAAACGTATTTAAAGAAACTTTGAGCATAAGTAGATTACACTCAAGTAAAAAAAAGGCTCAAGAGCTTTTACAGTCCAATAAAGCCAAAAATAGCACAAAAATCTTTTTTTTCTTTAAAGGGTTCATATGAACAAAGAGCACATTGTTAAAGAAAACAGTTTAGGGTTTTCTTTCACACAAGCTTCAACCTTATTTATTTGTCAGGAGATTGTATGCCTCTGACATTTTTGTGCTTGTGAGATTATTTTGAAAGGTTCAGCCCTTCCCAAACACTGACTATTAGCTCTTGCATAGATGGATGTGAAATATGTCTCTCACTATGGATCTTTGTAACAGACATTTTTATACATTTGTTTTATTTACACAAAAGGAAAACATCTACACAAAGTTAAAAACAAAACAATACACAAACACAAATATACATAAGGATTCATACATTCTCATATGTTTAAATAAATAACAATCATATACAATAACAGAGTCCCTTCGCCCTCATTTCTGGTCAAAAGATAAAAAATAATTGAATAAGTCAAATCAAACAATTTCATATCACTCAAAAGCTAACATAATTATAACTCTATATACCATTTTTTTTGACAACATCAGAGTTTGCGTATGAGTCCCTCCTGAAGACAATAGTCTTTAAGACGCAAAATAAAGATCTTTAATATCTAACTTTGGTGTAATTCCAACAATACATTTGTCCAAGTTTTACGGTTATGCGTAATAGCTTATTTTGATAATTTTGGAATAAACACAGATAATATTGAAAGGAGATAAAGGTAGAGGAACTGTTTGCTCACCCAGCCAATCTACCAACTCATGCCAGAATGATGAAACTACAGAGCAATGATACTTAAATAAATGCCCGTCCTCATCATCCTCAGCACAAAATCTACAACTGTTATCATTAAATCTGTGTTTTAGGTTTGTTGTATGACAGGCTGCTATGTTTTAAACCACCAGGCCAGATTTCAGTCATGAAAAACATCTCAGATTTAATCAACTTAAGCTTTAAAATCATGAAAAATGAGGCAGTTAAATCTGAATGAGCAGAAGCCCCCCCCCCACCCCCACCCCCACACCCCCACCCCACCCGAGAAATACGATCCTGTTAGAGTTAAAAAAAAAAAAAAAAAAAAAAATGCTTCAACCAGAATAGAGTTACTATCTGCCTGCTATGCTGTTATTTTACAATTCTCTTTTTTTAAGCCACCAGAGACAGCCAGACTATTTATGGCTTAAAAGTCTCAGTTTCATTTTCTCATTCTTTATTTCACTCTTCAGGTGTTCCTTGTATCTCATTTTTCGAGTTATGTGAAGTTTTGTTTCTCTCCTGTTTATGAGATGTCTTTGTTAAGTGCGCACTCACACTAGGCCATCCGTACCATGCTATATTCTAACCGTGCTGAAGCCCATTCTACCCCCTCCACTGTCCCCCCTTTGGCCCGCACTCAGACTGCTCAACGCATCCAGGTCTGAGCACGAATACGTTGCACTCCGACATCATCACACGAAGCCTCCACCGTTGGTGAACTTATAAATGTTGATGACTCAGTATACATATGTATTGTTTTTTTAGGTTGTAAGATAGCAACAGATTTATAAGATATCTGATCTGACATTGGAGTTATTTCACCAGACCTGGGATCAGTAGCCACGTTTACTATACAGAGCCCATTGGGGAGAGCAATAGAGGGGTTCATGGCGGAGAATTATTGCTCACAGCATATAATCTTGAGCCTTATCAGAGTTCCAAGCACTTCTGCTGAATGAAACCCGGACTTTTTAACTCGTACGAGCCCCTGCAGTCACTACTCTGCATGTCCGTATACTATCTGAATCCCCCTAGCATTCCTTTATGCACCATGAGCTGTGCCATCTCTCTGCGTAAATTTGGATGCCTTTCAGTGCTGCACCAAACAAGCTCTCATGTCTTAGGACAGCCTGTGTCCAGAGCAAGATTAAATGTTGAGTTAAAATTTTTTTTTTTACCGTGACAAAAGCATGAAAACGCCACGTCAGCGATGAAGATCACAATTTCACTTCTTGATAGCATGAAATAGAATTAAAGGTAAATTAATTAAGTGGATGATAGTTTGGCCCATATAATTTTTTAATAAGAGAGGTTAAATCAGCCGTGAGATTAACCCCGACATACTTGTCCGTGTATTTTGCAAACTCTCCTTTACGTGCGGAGGATGAAAGGTGTTTGTTATCCTGTGATCTGCTGTTTGGTGCTCAATCAAGGGAAGAAGCTCTCTCACAGTCGTTACAGCCTGACTTTGCTTAAAAACTGGTCAGAAATGTGGACTGGACTGGGATCCATTAGAACGAGGCCGTGGTGGAGCTGTGCGAAGTTAAATTCTTCGGCTCTGATAAAATCTTTGTAACTTGTTGAAATACAATCTGCTGTCTCTAGCATGCAGCTGCTGTGCTCTCTGCACTCTAAAGCAGGTCCTCTTGTTATTTCATGTTACGTCACATTCCCAAGCTTGTGCTCCTTCATTTGCATCCGTGCCAGGGCCGCGAAGCACGCCGCGCCGAAGCATGGAACAATTGCACTCACACTGGCCAAACCTACCGGACTTTAGGTTGAAACTGGCACGGTACGGATGGCCTAGTGTGAATGCGCCCTAAGTTGCTGAAAAACACTCCATTTCCTGATGTTGCACTTCAAAATAAAAGGCTTTTATTGTGAAAGACTTGGCAGTAATAGAACATGTCTATCATTATATATTTATCAACTTTAGCATTGCTTCGCTTACAACAATGCTAATTAAATTTACTGTTTTCTGGCACAAATCTCTCCATTATGGTACTTTCCATGACCTGTAGGCCACCGTGGCTGATAGATATTGGGTTCTTACCTCACAATGAACTAAAATACAGTGTGTAGAGATGAAGTGCTTTGTGATGCTTCTTGGTGGCTGCTATATTTGGCCTGTCCAAATTTAACCAAGCCAGGAAAGAGGTGAACAGCTCTCAAACGGTCTCTGTGTTTTTACATGTTTACAGCAACCACCATATCTACATATTCCAACATATCTTGAATGTTAAGACACAAATTTTGGGTTTCACTTTACAGGGATTTTAAACATGTTTTTCTTTTAAAGCCTGCATAACTTTTCTAATTAAAAAGGATAAATGCTAAATACTATTTCCTGACTGTAGGCCTCAGCAGATGGAAGTCCTGCACAGACCAACGGGGAAATAACACGGCCTGTTACAACTAGAAGAGGTGAGCGCCCTCTTTCAGCTTTAGTTTGTATTGTTTAAAACACAATATGTTTACATAGCACATGTTCTTATGGATGTTGTTTTTTTATTTCTACAAACAGATGAAAGCATGGAGCCTCTTTCTAGCGCCGACACCCCTCCACCTCCCTCCACAGAAAATACAGAGCCAGTGGTGGAGGCAATAGAGGAAATGGACAACCAGATACCACCACCTGATGAGTCAGCCTCACAAACTGTTGCCCCTGCAGCTGCTACTGATGTGCCATCTCCGTTTATAAAAGACCAGCAGTCTTCCACATCCCTCCCTCCTGCAGCAGCAACCACCCCAGATCCCACTGAGGTTGTAAATAAAGTCGATACTAAAGAAGGTGATACAGTAGACGCTCCTGTTGTCCCCTCAGTATCATTAGCAGCACAAGAGGTGCCTGCTAGTACAGAAGAAATACAGGCTACCCTTGCTCCAGGGGAGAAGGTGCCAGAAACAGAGGAAAAACTAAAAGAGGAGATAAGTAATCCAGAAGAAGAGCAAGAGGTGGGCAATACAGCGGAACCTGAGGCTGAGGTTGATGTAACAGTTACCCCTGATATTGAGGCGAAAGAAGAGACGGCAACAAAGGCAGCAACTGATGTTTCTCAGCCTCCACCCTCTGCAGAAGAACCTGCTGCCCCACCCACCCAGACATCAGCCCCATGCTCTGCCCCCTCTCCAGCACCTTCCCCAGCCCCTGAACCTAAAGTTGAACCTACACCAGCTGAAAAGACAGAGCCTTTCCTCTCCAATGGCCTTCCTCAGGACGCCGAAGAATTGTCTGAGGATATGACGTTTTCAGACACTAAATCCCTCGACAGGTCCGACTCTTCTCAAACTCAGGAACCCACACCTGTGGCTAAAACGGCAAAGGTGGCCCAGGAGGAGGTGGTGGAGGAGGAGGAGGAGGAGAAGGAGAAGGAGAAGGAGAAAGAGAAAGAGAAAGAGAAAGAGAAGAAAGACAAGGAGGGCAAGGAGAAAGTTGAGGATGCTCCACCTACATCTGTCCCTACGGAGGAATCTACTACTATGCAAGGTAAAGTGGAGATCTTATTTGTATGCGATTGTTGTGTGTTTGTTTTCTGTGAGATTGATGTTAATATTGTGTCCATTTCTCCAAGCTGCTACGTCTGTGCCAAAGAAGAGGAAAAACATGAAGGAGTTAAACAAGAAGGAGGCCATTGGAGACCTCCTGGATGCCTTCACAGAGGTTTGTATCGATTCATGAGAAAGAATAAAATGAACTCAGGGTTTTGGTGTACAAGTGTCTCACTAGGTCAGGCTGTATCATTATATGTTGAGGGGGGTATTTGGCGCTCTAAGAATGAACTTGTTCATAGTTAAACTCACTTATTTCTTCTTGCTGTGTTTTCTGCAGGAGCAGGGTACCAAACCTGCTTCCGAGCCCTCGTCCACTCAGCCCGATCCTGTCCCCGTAGCTCCAGCTGAACCTCCTGCTGAGGTTGCAGATGAGACGTGGGAGGAGAAAGAGGACAAGCAGAATGCAGAGCCTGAAAAGCCGAAAGCCACACCTGAGCCAAGTGGAAAGAAGTACCAGTACAAAGAAGGTAAGGTTACTGCAAAGATAAACATTTTACAACAAAGGTGGACTGGAATTCTGTATTTTAAACTGAAGAGAGGATGTGTCATGAAAGTTGAGCAAATTAATCCACATTTTTCCTGGGACTCATTTTCCTCTCAGAACAATGGAAGCCAATTGATCCAGAGGAGAAGAAGCGGTACGACAGGGAGTTCCTCCTGGGCTTCCAGTTTATAAGCGCCAGTATGCACAAACCTGAGGGCCTTCCCCTCATCAGCGATGTAGTCCTAGACAAGGTATGCAGCTGTGGTGTTAAAAATCAGCGGATGTCATAGTAGAAGCATTCTGGAAAGGCTACATGTGTTGTTGTTTTTTTGTCTTTTTTTCTTCAACTACATAATTAGTTTTTGAATGTAGCTCATTCTTGTATGTGTGGATGAGGACGTTTGTGAAACTCTTTGTTGTGTCAGTATTATTGTACGGGCTCTGCAGTAATTTTGCCTCTTGGTTTTAATTTTAGGCAAACAAGACTCCACTGCGGCCAGCTGATCCGGCTCGACTCATGAATCTTGGTCCTGATTTTACTCCCTCATATTTGGGGAACCTTGGGAGCAAATCAGTAGGAGGACCACGAGGCCCAGTGAGTGAATTTGTTGATTTCTGCATTAGTTTGGCATAAAATGATTTGTTTCTTGCTGTTAAATGCACAACACTGACTCATGCATTAGGCCAGTGTTTCCCAACCATTTTTCCTTGGAGCCCCCCCCTACATGTACATAAGAAAAGTGGTGCCCCCCCAGGACTCAAGAGAGAAGAAAAAGGGCTGCTGCACACTTCTGCCAAAAATCAACATAGATTTTAATTGTTTCACCGAAAAAACTCTACAAAAGGCCTATGCATGCTTTTCTTATCAAAAGCCCTGTGTATGAACTACTTTACTGCTTTATCATGGTTTAATCAATATTTGCAAATCTAAATTTGCAGCCTCATAGCAGACAAACCCTTGTGTCCCTTGTGTATCTTTGCCCCCCCCAAGGGGTCCCCGGACCCCAGGTTGGGAACCAATGCATTAGGCTGTGGCAGTGGAGAGTGCTTTCAAAACAATGATGGTGTATAAACTGCATGTAGTTGTAAAGTCAGACTGGGTTCAGAAAATCCAATCGCCGATTCAGATCGCTTCTTTTTTTTAAAAAGATATAGATTCATATAATATTCATATAAATAAAAACTCTTAAATTTTGATATTAGGAACTCAAAAATTTAGAGTTTTTAATATTGTTCATTCAAAACAGTTTAAAGTCAAAAATTTCTACCCAACCAACTGAAACATGGTTGGATTATTGACTTTTGGACCTAATAACCTCAGAAGTTGTAGGTTTTGGTTGAGCTTTTCTTAGATACAAATAGGGGGAACCTTGAGGAAAAAAGGTTGGGAACCACTGCCTTAAGGCATCAGCTGGTCATCTGTGTATAAGTAAACAAGGAGTAACAATGCAAAACAGAGTCTAACAGAGTTATTTTTATTAGCAGAATGCATATCTCAATATATCCCTCCTCATTAAAGAAATTATCTAACATCGTAGCACTTAGAATATTTCTGGAACCATAAGATGGATCTCTGTAAAACAAATTGTGATTTGAAGCCAACCTTTTGTTGATGCGTTTATATCCAAAGCAGTGATTATTCGGAGCTTTGATACTATGACCATAAAGTGCTTAATCCATGATAATACAAGTATTCATTTGTTTTTTCAACAATGAAAAATGTGGCAATCTTGCTTTCAGTCCTCCATTTTGACTCTGGAAGTAAAAGACAACTTCCTGTTAGCCTGTTGGTCAATTACAACGCTCCTTTTTGTCACTATTGTTTTTTTGGTAGTAGAGACCAATCAGGGCCAGCCAAAGATCAATAAGGGACGAGATGCAAGTTTTGAAATGCAAGAAAAATAATCCCCTGTGGCCCAAATAGTAAAAAAAAGACCTTTGCACTCCTAAGATAGGATTCATGCCCATTGGAATATCACATGTGCAAAATGTGACTTGGTTTAACAGGGATGAATGATAGTGATAGTTTGTTTTGTGTATCTGTTGTGTTGTTATTGTTATTTAGTCTCCTGATAGACAAGGCCAATAGGCCCTACATGCAGATGTTAAACGGCTTGATCATTGCGTATTCGGGTGTGATTTGTATAAAGTTCTGTGTGATTTCAATTTTGTTCTTTTACTTGGTCTTTCTGGTCATATAACTTCTGATACATCCATCCGACATCCTTGTAGCACACATATTTAGATAGCCCAGGTTGTTCTGAACAAATGGATATCTATAACTTGATTGCACTTAAAAGGGTTGAGATTCTACAGGTATTTTTGCATAAAACATACAGGCAGACTAAAAATATCAAGAACTGTCTTGAATTTCCAAGGGTTAAAGGGTTTGTTTACTTGATGAGGTATTATGTTTGGCTTTTTAAAAAACACATTCCTCTCTCCCTTTTAGCCTCCTGGCCCACGTCGTTCCCAGCAGGGTCAGAGGAAAGAGCCCCGTAAAATCATCAGCAGCATGTCTCTCAGTGACGATGTGCAGCTCAACAAGGCCGAGAAGGCCTGGAAACCCAGCTCCAAAAAGCCCTCTCGTGCCCGAGCTGGGGATGATGAAGAAGAAGATCCCGAACAGGCCAAGACTCAAGAGCTGTTAAAGCGTCTTCGTAGTATCCTCAACAAGCTGACCCCTCAGAAGTTTCAGGAGCTAATGAAACAGGTGACAGAGCTGACAATAGACACAGAGGAGAGGCTGAAGGGAGCCATCGACCTCATCTTCGAGAAGGCCATCTCAGAGCCCAACTTCTCCGTGGCCTACGCCAACATGTGCCGTTGCCTTATGGGGGTAAGTCAAATAATATTGTGAGGATTTAGTGCTTTTATTTTTCGCTCCAGTGATGACTTCTGTTTTGAGCCACGTGTCTGGGCCACTGAATATTTGTGATGGTGTTGAGGAAGTGATGGAGCTGAAAAAAAAAAAATCATTATTTTATTCAGCATGATTGTGGCTTTGATTAAAGTGCATATTTTAATGGTTATATTTTTCTTTTTCTTCAGCTGAAAGTCCCCTCTCCAGACAAGCCAGGACATACTGTGAACTTCCGCAAACTGCTGCTCAACCGCTGCCAGAAAGAGTTTGAGAAGGACCAGGATGACGATGAAATCTTTGAGAAAAAGCAAAAAGAAATGGAGGCTGCCAAGGAGGTATGACCTTAATTTTACTGTCGATATTAACACGATTACTGCTCTGTCCTTTATCAAGAGAACGCTGATTACCGCAACTTAACCAAAATGTAAATACAAAAATGATCTGTATCTGCCCGCAGGAAGAGGAGCGAGAGCGTTTAAGGGTGGAGCTGGAGGAGGCTAAAGACCAAGCCCGCCGACGCTCTTTGGGTAACATAAAGTTCATCGGAGAGCTCTTCAAGTTGAAGATGCTGACAGAGGCCATCATGCACGACTGTGTGGTGAAACTACTGAAGAATCACGATGAAGAGTCTCTGGAATGTCTCTGCAGGCTGCTCTCTACAATTGGAAAAGACCTAGACTTTGAGAAGGCAAAGGTAAATAAATGAAGCACTGACACAAACAGATGGATTTCTAATTTATTAAACATCAACACACAGTCTCTTGTGATGACTCTTTTTACGTGCCACGTGTCTGGGCCACTGATTAATAGTGATGGGATTGAGGATCTGAGGAGACGACCTTCTTTAGATATCACAGCCTCTATAAATCATTTACGTCTGACATTTTGTAAATGGGACTGATAAAAGTTTCTTTTTATGTGTGTCTCTTAGCCTCGTATGGATCAGTATTTTAATCAGATGGACAAAATCATCAAGGAGAGAAAGACTTCATCTAGAATCCGCTTCATGCTCCAAGACGTCTTGGACCTCAGGAAGGTAAATATTGAATAATTTTACCAAAAGATTAACCTTACTGACATAACTGATGCTGAGAGGTATTCCTGAATGAGCAGAATTGTTTTCTGCTGTCTGTGAAAGGATACATTAGCACTGCATTTAAATTTTGATTAAAAAATGATAGGTGTTGAAAATGTTTTTCAGTTTTCCTAACCATCTTCCCCTCTCTGTTTATCTC
Source organism: Cheilinus undulatus (assembly GCF_018320785.1). Classification (NCBI taxonomy): domain Eukaryota; kingdom Metazoa; phylum Chordata; class Actinopteri; order Labriformes; family Labridae; genus Cheilinus; species Cheilinus undulatus. The sequence goes on from NC_054877.1 coordinate 25,158,837, forward strand.
AGAATAACTGGGTTCCTCGTAGAGGAGACCAAGGTCCTAAAACTATTGACCAGATTCACAAAGAGGCAGAGATGGAGGAGCACAGGGAGCAGATCAAAGTGCAGCAGCAGCTCATGTCTAAGAAAGAGGGAGGAGGCGGAGGCAGGATGGGAGGAGGCATGGGGGGCAGAGGCCCTCACACGCCAGGCGGCAGGACCAACCAGCCACAGGATGAGGGCTGGAACACGGTGCCCATCTCCAAGAACAGACCCATCGACACCACCCGCCTTAGCAAGATCACAAAGGTAATACTTGAGTCTAAGGCCAGAGATAGACTTGCTTTTTCACCTTAAATTCAGTTATGTGTCCAGCTGTGTCACGAACATGCTTCTAATTAAACACAGCAACAGTGACTGTAATCAAAGCAATGAGAATTAACATCTGCAATCAGTAGTATCATCAGATCAGATTGATGACCTGTGGTCAGAGTTTCTGCACTCTGTTTCTTTACTGTTATCCTGTGATTGTCCACTGATGACTTTCAGCCAACTTCATATGCAGATGTTTTTATTACAACAGCTGTTGGAAAAGAGTCCTTGTAAATGCCTTTTTGTGTAGTTTTTGATAATATCATTGATATATACTCATCAGGGATTAAGGATGCAAGTAGTTGTGGAAATTGTTGACAAAATTGAATGACAGTTGTCAATGGACGTGTTTTCATACTGAACTTATACATGCATTGATTTTTAGTGTGGAGACTAATGAGGAGAGAGCCATCTCACATCTTGGCAATCTTTGCTCAGAGTTGTATGAAAACCATCGTGATGAATAAAAGTGTGAAACTTCTGCTGCAGAGTCCTGACTAAAGCTAGGAAGCACAGGGAAGACTTGGCGTCTGAAGCACCCCAGTTAACTTCAGGGCAAACCCTGTTTTTACTCAATAGCAGACAAAAAACCTGGCTTGAGTCTTGAGAAACATTTATCTTGCTCATCCTTTCACTAACAATCCTTTTCCTCTTTCCCCACTGTCAGAGGGCAAATGTCAGTATGTGTGTATATAGGCCATGAGTGTGACACTCGCATTAAACTGGCCTTGGCCTGGACTGTGCTTCTCCTGTTGCATAAAGATTATCAGTGATATTTAGGTGGAATTTGCTTATCAAGGGAGCATGTTGGTAGTACGCAAGAAAAGGCATGTTAAAAGTTTTTTTACCATATCTTTGCAACTTAAAGTTAAAGCCATACAGTGATTTTTCTTTCATTTACATTTAAGCATCTTATGTATCCCTTTACCTAAAATACTGTCATCTTTTCTCTCAACTTTTTTCTTATCCACTCTTACAGTCAACACTACAACAAACTCCTAACACATTAATATTTAACTTGAACGAAGAGAACATTCCTAAACTACACATAAAGAAAATATCCAATCTATACCATCACTGGTTATGTTAAAAGCCAAGACAAAAATAAAGCTTGAATTTAGATTAATTGTGGCATATTACCTCAGTAACAGCTATGAAGTAAATGCAGTGCCTGCAAGGTGAAATCCAAACTTTGTCTTAACCTGCTAGATATGTTGTATGTTGCTGTAAACATTTGAAAACACTGAGAACTATGTGCAACTGATTTTTTTTTTATTTAGACCATCAAAAAGTTGTTAACCTCTTTCATGGCTTTGTTTAATTTGGACAGGGCAAATATAGGGGGCCATGACATCACTGGTCTTTATGGGGAATTATTTGTTTTTTTCATCATAACCAACACAATATTAGATAGTTTAAACCAGGGCTAAACAAGTTTGAAAAAATGTCTAATTGTGACTATTTTGACACACATTGCTAATTCAGTATGCATTCTAATGAAGGGAATGATCATTTTTAAATCATTCTCATTTTGATTAAGAAAGACATGCCACTATAAGTTAAGCAGGATTTAAAAAAAACTGTTAGAGAAAAAATTGTGGCGTGTTTAGAATAATATCGCTCCTGAAAAAAAAAAAGTTAAACCCGAAACTCCTCATATGAACTTAAATTTTGAATTTATGATCTATGTGAATGCATTTTTGTCTCTCTCTTCAGCCTGGTGCTTTGGACTTCAACAATCAGCTGTTGGCTCCTGGAGGAAAAGGCATGTGGGGCAGCTGGGGCAAAGGCAGCAGTGGAGGAACGGGAGCTAAACCAGCCAGTGGAGAGCAGGGTAATTCAACTCCTTCGCGTACACAGCTTGGTTTTAAAGTTGTTAGAGGTTGTTATATTAATCTTTCTTCTCCTCATTTAGATTCTGGTCGTCCAGCTACCAGCACCCTCAACCGCTTCTCAGCGCTGCAGCAGTCTGGTTCACTGTTGTCATCTTCAGAATCAGACCGCAGAGTTCCTCAGAGGTATTTCACAGCTTTTTATTTTCTTTTGTCTTTGTGTCTGTTTTTCTCTTTAACTCCCTCATTATGACTATGACCTTTAACTTACACATGTAACAACTTCAGGTTTAAATGCACATGATTTCACAGTATTTGGATACTTCTGACCTTTGGTCTCCTGATTGTAATTTTCAGGTCAAGCTCCAGTCGTGAGCGTGGCAATGAAAGAGACAGAGGCGATCGCGACAGGGATCGCTATGATCGCTTCGAGGGACGGGAAGGACGTGATGACAGGAGTGGCCAGAACCAAATCACTAAGAGAAGCTTCAGCAGAGAGTCGCAGGATCGTGGCGGGAGAGGAGGAGAAAGCCGAGCTACGAATGAGGCTGTGCGGCGCGTTGCCAGCATGACCGACGATAGGGACAGAGGCAGCAGAGACAGAGGCAGCAGAGACAGAGGCAGCAGAGACAGAGGCAGCAGGGATAGAGGGAGCAGGGAAAGAGGAAGCAAAGACCAGGGCAGCAAAGACAGAGGAAGCCGGGACAGGGTTCCAAGCAAAGATCTTACAGGTAAAACGCCCATACAGCAGAAAAACAAAGCAGTGTAGATATAATGCAAGATGTTCTGGAGGATTGTTTATTGGTATGAGCTCCACCAAAATGATGAGGCTGCAACGAATGTTTAATTTCACTTCACTTCTCTTCTCAGCTAAACGTGAGAGCGCCCCCACTCCTCCTCCCGCTCCTCAGAAGCCTTCTATGACCGAGGAGGAGGTTGAGAAGAAGTCGAAAGCCATCATCGAAGAATACCTCCACATCAATGACTTGAAGGTACAAACATGACTCATGCTACAGAGTAAATACACACATCATCAGGCTTAGCAGCAAATGCGTCGAATGTGAAATAGCTCTAATGGTCTGCATTGTCTGTCTTCTTCCTTTGGCGATGTAGGAGGCGATGCAGTGCGTGGCAGAACTCAACAGTGCCTCGCTGCTCTTTGTGTTTGTGCGGAACTGCGTGGAGTCAACGCTCGAGCGCAGCACTATCGCAAGAGAGCACATGGGCCTGCTGCTTCACCAGCTTGTTAAGGCAGGGTCATTGCCCCCAGCGCAGTACTACAAAGGGTGAGCATTTATAAAAGAAGAAACGAAGCTGTTACGTTTCACTGTACTGATAGATTTAGTTGAGAATAAGCTGTGTGGTTAAAGTGGGATTGATTGCTGTGTTTTTTTGGACTGTAGGCTTGAGGAGACCCTGGAGGCGGCAGAAGACACGGCCATAGATATACCTCACATCTGGCTCTACCTGGCCGAACTTATCAACCCCATGCTCCATGAGGGGGGCATTCCTATGGGACAGCTCTTCAGGTCAGTTGAAGTGATGAACCATTAATAATTTTCCAAACTTCCCTTGGATTAAATTCTTGCAGAAACTAAAAGCTTAAACCTTTATCTCTTTTTTTCATACTGTATGCGTTTAGTCTTTGATCATCTTTTTTCTAAGTTTGAACTAGAAACGGCCTTAAAAAAAAAAAAATCAGAATCAAAACAAGCAAATTGCACTTAGCTGAAAAAAGACTTACTAGTACAGTTTGTGCTCAAGGATAATAAGCAGGATATGTTTTTGTAAATCACATGTTGAAACGTAGTTAAATTGTTTGTTCACAGAAGTAGCAGAGCAGCAGCACCTAGTGTTGAAACTAATAAGTACAATTCAGCCAAACAAAAGCTTCATGTTCCAGTGCGGGCCGTGTTTCATTTTATTTTTCATAATTTGCTGAAGGCCAATTAAAAAATGGACCATGAGCCATATTTTGCCTGTGAGCTGTAATCTGAACACCCCTGAGAAAACTATTTCAAATAAGGAAATGTATTTTAAGTCCATTGAAATTAGAACAAGTCAACAGTATGCATTCAAAAAGGTCTAGGATGAAGTATACATGCATGCACACCTACCTTGTGTCATTTAGGTGTTGCTAAGAGTTTGAATACACATGTTGTTCAATCATCTGTTAGAAATAAGTAGAAAGTCTAACACTAATGTAACTGTATTCAGGGAGATCTCGAAGCCTCTTGTGCCTCTTGGGAAGGCCGGCGTGCTGCTGGTACAGATCCTCAAGTTACTCTGCAAAGGAATGGTACGTTCTTATTATAGTATTATATTATAAACACAATCTTAATACATTTCCTCTTCATCATCTTACACTTGCTTGTGTAATAAGAATTCTATTTTTTATTTATCAGACTACTAAGAAGGTCGGGGCCATGTGGACGGACGCTGGCCTGAGTTGGAGTGAATTCTTGCCAGAGGATGAAGACGTCAACAAGTTTGTCACTGAGCAGGTCTGTAGGATGCAGCTGTAGTAGACACTAAAATAAAGAACAAATGAAACAAACAATCTTTACTTTGATACCAGTTTGAAAGGGTATCTTTTAAGAGCAGTCTCTGGCTTGGTAAAATCTCCTAGTGGTTTTTGGGCTTAAATAACTATGTACTTCCTCTTGCAGAAAATTGTGTATTATCCTTATGTTTAGAATTAAAGATAATACATAGCTCACTAGAAACTAGCAAATATGCAGACCACATGTAAATTCACACTTACTGAATATGACATTTCACATCAAGGCTCTATTGTGGAACATTTTAAAGAAAGAGTAAGAGACAAGCTCAGCAAAATAGAGGAATCTCAGTGTGTTCAACTGTAACATCAGGAAAATAAAAATTAGCTACACAGCAGATTTTTATACTTTGTTTTTACTACATGTGGATAAATCAATATAAGTACCATGGCACCAGTATTTGGTAGTTTCTTGTTTTAAATGAAAAATAAAGCCAATATATTTCTGCCAATCGTGTACCAATCGGTTGACAACCATTTAGTACTGGAGAATGTCTTTGTGCAGTGATGCAGAGTTAATTTTGGCAGCTATTTTTATTTTTAGTGTAGTTTTAGTTGACGGAAACCCAAAACTCCAAACATTTTCATCTAGTTTTAGTCCATTAAAAGTCCTCATGTTTTAATCTTTACGTTTAGTTCAAGCATTTATTTTCTTGCCTAAATCTACTACCAAATCATGGTAGTGTGTTCTCTGCACTCTGTTAAACCTGGGGTCCCTGCTTTCTACAACTGAGAGGCAGAATAGCTACAGTTGCGTTGTTTTTGTTTTTTGGGGTTTTTTTTGAAAGATTTACCCACAGTGGAACGTCATGGATATTGAATGTCTGATGAAAACTGCATTACAGTTTAGTCTAGTTTTAGTCATTTTGACAAAAACTAGACTTAGTGTTGGTCAGTTTTAGTCATCACAGATCTATTTTTATTAGTCTTAGTCTAGTTTTTGTCTTGGAAAAAAGGCTGTTGACAAACATTTTAAGTCATAGTTTTAGTTGGTGAAAATAAGACTGCAGTGATGGCAACATACTCTCTTTCTCTTGAAACTACTATGCTAGTGAAACTTCTAATGCTTTGATTATTAGAGAAAATGCATTTTATATTACTACCCCCATCACCACATGCCCCTCTATGCCATCGAACATCACTTCACTTTTGTAGAATTTTTTTTTCCCAATTTGTTTACAAAACATAAATATGAAATGCATAAATTGATCACTTACAAGAGTAACATTGCTTATCTTTGTGTGTTGTGTTGTAATTTAGAAAGTAGAGTTCACTACAGGAGAGGAGGTGGAGTCAAAGGAAGCTGGTAAGAAGAAGGTCCTGAGTGGAGACGAGCTCAGCAATAAGCTGGACCGGCTCCTGCAGGACAAAGCCAACAACGAGCGCATCAGAGACTGGGTGGAGGTGAGTTGCAGCTCTGGGGTATTTTTTTCACAGCAGATTTTTAAAATGGAAATACATTGCAGAGTGTTTCTTATTATTTAAAACTTTGCTTTGTGTTTTCTCAGGCTAACTTGGACGAAGAGCAAAGCACTTCCAACCAGTTTGTACGAGCGTTGATGACATCAGTGTGTCAGTCTGCCATCATATGTAAGTATAACTTAATTGAGAATGATGATAAAAAGCAATGAGTGTCTATTGTTAGCTGAAATGATTCTGTCTTTATCTGTTAGTCACTCCTGTATGAATTATTATTCAGAAATATAGTCCCTTTGCTCATGTGCAGCTGTGTTGACATGATCCTGAACACTCATTTCATGTGATTGATCTTGTTGCCCTTGAGTTAAATTCTTCAGTGTGACAAGATGTTTATCTCCTTCATGGTTTGTCTGAACGCTTTTTTACTTTTTGTTCCAGGTGACAACCCGTACCGGGTGGATGCGAAGCAGATAGGCCAGAGGGCCAGTCTGCTGCAGAGATACTTGTGTGATGAGCAGAAAGAGCTGCAGGCTCTGTACGCTCTGCAGGCTCTGATGGTGCACATGGAGCAGCCAGCGAGTGAGTGTCCTGCTGTTGATCTCTCTTAATGCTGTCAGAGTTAAAAATAAAAGCTTATGATGCGGTAGCCCTGTAGTAGATGCTTAATTAGGTGCAGCTCATAATTTTTAAATTAGGTGTGCTGTTGATTTAACAGCCATGTATGTGGCTTTTTGTATTTAAGTGATTTATTTAGTTTTTATTTATGTTACTTGTGAATTTACTGCGCACAAGCTTGCATTACTTTGCTTATTTTTTCCTAAAACATCCCCACTGTCTAAACCAAGCATCTCCCATCTAGGGAGGTTCTAGTCACCACTAGAGGTCAGCAATGCCTCACTGAAGGGGTCAAAATGTCTATGTACAGTTTTTATTCATCCCAGTTTCATTTTAACCCATGAGAAAAGATTTAGATTCTTAAAGTTTAAAATGTTATTGAAAAACAAGCTCATGAAATAAGGCAACAAAACAAAAAAGGTTAAGGTAAAGTACTCAGCAAAGCTAACTTCAGTCAGAGGCTTAAGAGAATCTTTGCAGATGGAAGAACAACCAGAGAGCCTCAAAGAGAGACTTGATATGTGTGTTTCACTGTCACAGAAAGTAATGAAGATGAAAGGTTTTCCAATGACAAATTTTTTGAACTTTTTACAAAACTAATAAAATTAAATAATATTGATACTGGTTTGATATCAGTACAACAAAAACAGAAGTCCTAAGCAACCAATATTGGTGATTTCTTGTTTCTAGACAGTGACCAGTCTCTTTAAAGTATCTTTTGATTGAAAATATGACTGAAGATCTTAAATTTTGGAGCTTTTCAGTACTGTCCATCATCGATGACGCTATATTTTATTGAGAAAGTATCAGAATTGTGATGAACTTATTTAAATGCTTATAAGAACGGAACAACTTATCTCACACATTTTAAGCCTAGTGCATGAATCAAGGGAGTTTTGACACATCATTTTTAATTAAATTCAAGGGGTAAAACCCAATGTTCCCTCTAATTTTCAAAACTCCTGAGCAGACATTTGACTCCCCTGAGCACCTACTTCATCAGCTGTGGGCAACTTCTGACGCGTTAACTACATCCACATGGCAGCGCCATGGCATCACCTATCCAACCCCAAATAACATCACAAGTGGCTGTAATTATAATGATTAATAATCCCTGTTCAAGTCATGAATTTCACCATTCATTCATTCAATTCACAAGCCACTCTCAGTTTTAGCTAGCCACAATTTTGATGTCTGGAAATCCTGTTCAATGTAATCAAGGTTTACATTTTAAAGGATTTACAATCCTTTGAAATGTAAAAGTAGGCAGGAAGCTTAATGATGGATGAGACAAAACACATGCTCTCTTCTCATGCTTTATCAACCTAATCACAGCCAGGTCTCCTAAAAGACTTCTACCTGCACAAATTTAACAGCCCATTACAGAGTAATCACACTGTTAGAAACATCAGGGCTTAAATCCTTTTGTAATAGATCCATTATAGGAGATCCAACTCTTCCCTGGTATCATTGTAGATCATTTTAGCCAGATTCATTTTTATAAGCACTGTATTTACATAAAAATAGACATCCATTTAATGTTAAAAATTATTCATAATTGTTTATTTAAATAATAGATTATTTGAATGTGTTAAATTAAGTTAACACGTGGCAAAGATGTCATCAGCCGTTTTAACTCTTATTACTGTAATAAATAAAATGATAAAAACAGAGAAATTTACAGCTTTACTCTCTTCAGCTGAAGTCTTTTTAACTCCTGTAGAAGTTTTCTATTCCTGGCTCCTGTTGGCCTTTGTTTCTCACTGCCCTGCTGATCAGTTATTAGGATTTAAGAGATTTTATGATGGTTTTGATCAGTTATCAATATACAGTAAATCTTTAGTATTTCCTGCAACATGGCACTTATCAAATGATGCTGATAAATTCAACTCACTTAAGTGCCTCACTGAGATACCCTCCATGGCTTGAATCCATCCGTATTCAGCGGCTGTCAGTATCAGACCCTGCCATCGGTGTGTTGGCTGTTGCATTATGTGGTAGCCACACTTTTCATCTCTCGCGTATGAGGCCCTCATGGAGGTAGAAACCCTAGGCTACAGTACCAGCTAGCCTATGCATTAATGCGCCTTTGATCACAGCGTGTATTAGAAAAATAAACAGCGAAAACTCATCTGGGATATTTGCATGCGCAACTATTATTTCTTCTGCGCAGAGAGGTGGAGATCAGTGCACATTTAAGCAGTAAAACCCCTTAGAGGGAACAGTGGTAAAACCTGAAGCATAAAATTGCAGAAATACAAATGAAAGATTTGTTTGAAATGCATATTTATATTTTACACACACCAGATAAAGTGCCATTGATCGGAGGTTTATGGTTCTTCCAGCTTTGAGACAGTTTTTGAAAAACTAGAGGAAAAGCCTGGATAAGGAAGTAAAGAGACTTTCTGCCTTTGAACAACCTTGAATGCAACCAGACCCTTGGCTCTAATTTGTATTTGAACAGTGCAGCTGTCGTCTACCTTTCAAAAATTTTGGTCAATCGCAAGTGCAAAATTTTGCACGCAGAAAGCATGTACACTAAAACATACTCCTCTTGCATCGCTTGAAGGACACTTAATAAAATATTATGAACAGCTAGGGTGTTCATTAGATGTTGATTTCCTTCACAGAAACCTGGTCAGAGCTCACCCAGCTTGTTAGAAAACTTGGTGCTGTTACAGCTGTTAGCTGTTAATAATCAGCTAGTCTGGGAGTTTATATAGCGAGCAGGTTGTTGCTCAGTTCAGTTTGGTTGTGTGCCAGGAAGTCCACATCATCATCACCAACAACATCTTTTTTTAATTTCACCTACCCTTAATCTAGTGACTCCCACCTGTCCTTGTTTTGGGTCTGACTTTAAGTTGGTCTATCTTGTTAGAATAAGTGGGTGGCAGGGTTAAAATTTAGTCCCCTTCCACCTTTTATAAATCAAAGACCCATTTTGTTTCAACTCCATTTTGATTATTGTGCAGTTTTTGTTAGTTTCCCCCATTAATGACCTTAGTTAACAATACCTTGAACTAAAATTCAGAGCTAAATGTTTATATTAATGAAGCTTGTTCACTATTGATCCTTCTGTATCGTTTCCCTGTAGACTTGCTGCGGATGTTCTTTGACGCCTTGTACGACGAGGACGTCATTAAAGAGGAGGCCTTCTACAAATGGGAGTCCAGCAAAGACCCTGCTGAGCAAACAGGCAAAGGTGTGGCCTTGAAATCAGTCACCGCCTTCTTTACCTGGCTCCGCGAGGCTGAGGAGGAGTCCGACAAGGAATAGATAAAAAAAAAAAAAAGACTGGACTTGAAGCTGCGGCCCCCCAGTGGCAAGGCGGGGGCTCTGCGGGTGACTGCAGAGATTCACAGAGACAATATTGCCAGAGGCAGACTCAAATCAATCCTCAATGAGGATAAATCTTTATTATGTTTTCTTTTCTTAGAGGGATGGACTCAGAAAACAATCATTTCTCTCTCCCCTCCCTCTTTTACTTCCTCATTATTTCCCCCACCTGCTTCTCACAGCAAGTGTCCTCATCAAATAAACTTGAAAACTGATTGAGCAGGATTGCTTGCTAACGAGGTGTGAAATATGCCACATCACTACAAAAACCTTTTTATTTTTTTGGTCACAATAACACAAAAAAGCAACCGTCTGCTTAATTCTGGTTTCTTAAAATGCCTACCATCATGTGATGTGCAAGAACAGAACGCAGGTTGTGTGTGGTGGAATGGGTTCCCTGATATGTGGGTATCATCATGTGTGTTCAATCCAAACTCAGCTCTTGTCTTTGTCCCTTTCTGGAGTGCGCAGCATGACTGAAGTGTGTTTCTATTAATGATAACAGTGGACAAAATGTTGATAGACTAATGTTCATGAACTAATCTTGATTGATGGATGGAGTTTTTAAAGCATAGTTGGTCTATTTTTTTCTTCCTGTTTCTCCATCATGAACTCGGAGGCAGAAACATGGAGGACTGATGCTGACCTATGATTCGACTACTTGGGGGTGGTCTTAATGCTTCCTCTAAGCCATCCTCTCCCATCCCCAGTAGTGAGCCACACTGACTGACTCTTCATCTTTACCTCTTCTATACTTAAACCTGAGCTGTTGTAGAGGACACTTAATGACCCAATCACCATTAAAACTTGAAATCTACAGAAAATTGACTTGATGAAATATATAAAGTTAAAGGAAAAAAAGGAAAAAAAAACTAAACAGAAATGATCCGAAAGCCTTTTCTGCTTCAAGTGGAAACTTATTTCAGGAGCATTCTGTAAATATATAATGATGATAATTACAAAAAAAGTTTTTTTTGTCTTCAGTTTTATTTTTCAGAAATGATAAATTGCTGATGTAATTGCAGTGTCCTTTTCCAACAGAAGCCGCGGTTGTCCAGATGCAGAGAGGTGCTTTAGATTATCCATTGATTATTATTATTATTAGTTGTATTGGAATTTTGTAAATATTTTTTTTTTTGCTTTCTTTATTTAAGAAATTATCGCTTCTTTTGCATCGGAAACTGGAAAGATGAGGTAACGGAGCATTGCAAATAAAAGACTTACGAAGTTGCTGAGGAGAGTTTTCCATAAGTGTGTTTTAAATCTATCTGATGTCATGGTGTCACTTTTGTTTTTCTTATGAAAAAAAAAATTTAGAGATTATTTTAGGACACTAGGTACTATCCACTATGCCACCATTTCACAATAAGACAAGGTATGGCTATTAAACAAAGGAGACTAATGCTGTTATACAGTTTTATTGAACATAAACACTTAACCAGTCTCTTTCTTCTTCTACAGTTGCAAGAAAAGTGTGTGAACCCTTTGGGATTTCTTGGATTTCTGCATAAATTGCTCATAAAATGTGCTCTGAGCTTCATCTAAGTCACAACAATAGACAAACAGTCTGCTTAAACTAATACCGCACAAAAAATGATATGTTTTCATGTTTTTATTGAACAAACCATGTAAACATTCACAGTGCAGGGTGGAAAAAGTATGTGAACCCCTAGGCTAATGACTTCTCCAAGAGCTAATTGGAGCCAGGAGTCAGACAAGCTGGAGTCCAATCAATGTGATGAGATTGGATGTGTTGATTAAAGCTGCCCTGCCCTATATAAAACACACACCAGTTTTGAGTTTGCTCTTCTTAAGAAGCATTGCCTGATGTGAACCATGCCTCACACAAGAGCTCTCAGAAGACCTACGATGAAGAATTGTTGTCTTGCATGAAGCTGGAAAGGGTTACAAAAGTATCTCTAAAAGCCTTGATGTTCATGTGTCCACAGTAGACAGTCTACAAATGGAGAAAGTTCAGCACTGTTGCTACTCTCCCTAGGCGTGGTCTTCCTGTAAAGATGACTGCAAGAGCACAGCGCAGAATGCTCAATGAGGTGAAGAAGAATCCTAGAGTGTCAGCTAAAGACTTACAGAAATCTCTGGTACATGCTAACATTTGTGTTGACAAATCTACAATAAGTAAAACATTAAACAAGAATGGAGTTCATGGGAGGACACCGCAGAGGAAGCCTCTGCCGTCCAAAAGAAAAAACATTGCTGCATGTTTGAAGTTTGCAAAAGAGCACCTGGATGTTCCACAGTACTACTGGCAAAATATTCTGTGGGCAGATGAAACCAAAATTGAGTTGTTTGGAAGGAACACACAACGCTATGTGTGGAGAAAAAAAGGCACAGCACGCCAACATCAAAACCTCATCCCAACTGTGAAGCATGGTGGAGGGGCCATCATGGTTTGGGGCTGCTTTGCTGCCTCAGGGCCTGGACGGATTGCTGTCAATGACAGAAAAATTAATTCCCATGTTTATCAAGACATTTTGCAGGAAAACTTAAGACCATCTGTCCTCCAACTGAAGCTCAACAGAGGATGGGTGATGCAACAGGACAATGACCCAAAGCATAGAAGTAAATCAACAACAGAATGGCTTCAACAGAAGAAAATACACCATCTGGAGTGGCCCAGTCACCAGTCAGAGTCCTGACCTCAACCTGATTGAGATGCTGTGGCATAACCTCAAGAGAGCGATTCACACCAGACATCCCAAGAATATTGCTGAACTGAAATGATTTTGTAAAGAGGAATGGTCCAGAATTCCTCCTGACTGTTGTGCAGGTCTGATCTACAACTACAGGAAACGTTTGGTTGAGGTTATTGCTGCCAAAGGAGGGTCAACCAGTTATTAAATCCAAAGGTTCACACACTTTTTTCACCCTGCACTGTGAATGTTTACATGTTTTGTTCAATAAACATGAAAACATATCATTTTTGTGCAGTATTAGTTTAAGCAGACTGTGTTTGTCTATTGTTGTGACTTAAATGAAGATCAGAACATATTTTATGAGCAATTTATGCAGAAATCCAAAAAATCCTAAAGCATTCACGTACTTTTTCTTGCAACTGTATATACTCCCCTGCTGCATCAACACGCCATGTCCAGTATGTCTTCTTTGGACAGTTGTTTCTGAACCTTTGTTTGTGTTTCTTCAGCACAGAGTTGATCTTAGGAAAAAGGAAAAGCTCACACAGTGCTAGATCAGGTGAACAGGGAGGGTGATCAAACACTGATTTGTTTTTGGGACAGAAAATGCTTTACGGAGAGCAGGGTCATAGTCTTGATGGAGAATGAAAAGGTTTTTCCACAATTGTGGTCTCTTTCTTCAGAATTTTCCTCGCAGTTTTTACAGAATCTGTTTGTTAGCGTGTTGATTCACTGTTGACACTTCTGGAACCCACTCCTCCAAAGTTATACCCTTAATATCACAGAAAACAACATGGTCTTGACTTTGGACTTGCTCTGTTGTGCTTTCTTCATCCTTGGTGATGATGGTGTTTTTGAATGCAATAACTGATGTTTTGTCTCTGGAAGATTCAAGTTTCATCACTTGTAGTCACTCCTAAAAGATCTGGGTTTCCTTCCTTTTGTTCCTAAACATCTCCACAAATTTGCTTGAGTTTGTCCTTTTGGTCAGTAGTCAGAAGGTTTGGGGCAACTTTGGCACACACTTTCATTATGTACAAATTTTTAATGCAAAATTCGCTGAACTGTCTCTTTATCAATGGAGAACATTTCTGCTATCATTGTTATGCTGAGTCATTGATGATCTCAAACAATTAGTGCAATTTGTTCAATTTTCATATGAATTGGCACCCAGATGGTCTTGGACATCCTCTCTGCCTTCACTAAATCTGCTGTGCCATTCACGAGAGATTGATTTTTCAGCAAAGATTTTAAGTTAATGTGTTGCTCAACTTTTAAGCTAAACCTTTTCTGACGCCTTAGCAAATACACATGCACTTCAGTCAGAAGCTAGCAGTGAACTAAAGATGTCACTTATCGGAAACTTGCAGCAGTTGTACGTGAATACCTGACCTTTAATATATAATACTTGGTGTGATGGTGAACCAGGTGGCTTTATCCACATAAGAGCAGTATTTGATAGACATACCTTGTGTGGTTGCTGATCACAGTTTAATTCATTCAGTCACAACAGGCTATCAACTCCATGTTTCCTTTATACCAAAATAATTATTTTTCCTGCAGTGATGTAAAGCAAGTTTTCAATTCTGCAGATATAGTAGTGGTAACACAGAAAAGCTTGATTTCTGTCTCCTTTAAGGCTATATCATAGCAGTTTACATGTACATGTGTGAGCTTGGTCACCAAGGAGTCCCTGTTACATGCATTAACTACAGCAGTGTGCATATCTGTCCCATCCAACCAGTTTGTTCTGCTTATCAGGGTGGATCAGCAGACACAGCAAGTTGGCCCAGACATCCCTCTTCCCAGCAGCTCTTCCTGGGTATTCTGAGGTGTTCCCGGGCCAGATACAGTATTCAGTCTCTCCAGCTGCTCTGAGTATACCTTGGGTACTCCCAGTTGGCATCCTAACCGGGCGCCTGAGCCACCACAGCTGGCTCCTTTTGATGGGAAGGAGTAGTGGCTCTACTCCCAGCTCCCTCCAATTATTGAGCTCCTTGCTCTGTCTCTAAATCTGTGCCCAACCCCCTGCAAAGCAAACTTATTCTGGCCTTTTCTATCAACTACCCAAAGTTCATGACTATAGGTGAGGGTAGGAATGTAGATTGATTTGTAAATAAGATCGTTGCTGCTACAGCTGGGCTCCTTCTTTATAATGGTCCAATACAATGCCTGCATCACTGCTAATGCTGCACCAATTATCTGTCAACCTTGCAAGCTGTTTTACCTGGACATGGGAGTGAGAACCCGAGCTCTTTCTAGGTTCTTCTTGGACCCAAAGTTCATGACTATAGGTGAGGGTAGGAATGTAGATTGATTTGTAAATAAGAGCGTTGCTGCTACAGCTGGGCTCCTTCTTTATAATGGTCCAATACAATGCCTGCATCACTGCTAATGCTGCACCAATTATCTGTCAACCTTGCAAGCTGTTTTACCTGGACATGGGAGTGAGAACCCGAGCTCTTTCTAGGTTCTTCTTGGACCTTTTGAGAATGAGTTTCACATTTCATTGTTTTCTGGCAGAAAACCATGGCCACGGACTTGGAGATTCTGGCCCCTATCTGATGCACTTTACTGAACTGCAAACAGCTTTGAGAAGCCAACAGAACCGCATCATCTGCAAAAAGCAGTGCTAAAATTCTGAGGTCCACAAACTGGAATGTTGCACCTTAAAATCCTGTCCATTGAAATCATGAATGGCATCAGAGACAACACAAGTGGAGGCCAACATTCACCAGAATACGTATGACTTCTGCCACAGTAGGTGCATACAGCTTCTCTCTTTAGTCATACAGGGACTGGTGAGGTATAATTGTAAGCCTTCTGCAGGTCAACAAAACACATTTAGACTTATCCAGCACTTTGGGAGGTTGACTACTTTGATAACCTGATAGTTGACTTACACCTTCTTGTCCCCTTTTTAAAAAAAATAGGGACCACAGTCAAGCCAAGACAGCCCAACGATGTCTGAAGCCTTCAGCATCTCACTGGGTGCCTTGCCACTAAAGAGCTCTTGACTACCTCTGAGCTCTGCCTCATCCTCAGTGGCATGTTGGTTGGGTAAAGGAGTTCCTCAGTGTCTTCCTACCACAATGACATACCCAGTCCAGGTCAGTATTACTCTATCCCTGCTGAGACCACCCTGAGCACAGCCCTACTTTCCCTTTCTGAGCTGTCCAGTGCAATGCTTCTTGGCAATAATTCTTTTACTGTGGGAAAGCCTGTTTTATTTCCCCTTTAAATGGTGTCACATTTGCAAGGAACATGCATTTGTGGGATGAGCAGCAGAGCTCAGTATGTGGATTGTGCCTATGAGAAATGTGTTAAATCTTCCCTGCCAAAGGCAAACAGCTTATTTTCCCAATAACTTGTTTGTTGTCATTCTGTGGATTGGATGAATGAAGTCTAAAGAAACAAGACATTGGCAATTTAACAATTTATTATCAACAAACAGGAGCCTCAGTAGCGTGTAGAAGAACCAGAGACAGCTACAACAGCCAGGCACCTCCTCCTCATGCTGGTCACCAGCCTGGTCCCACACTGCTGTGGGATGTCATTCTTCAACCAGCATTTGTCACAAGTCAGCCAATTTGGTTGTGTCAGTCATGCTGGAATAAACAGTACGCCCAAGCTGATCCCGCAGGTGTTCAGTGTGGTTGAGGTCAGGACTGCAGGCAGGCAATTAAATTCTCTCCACTCCCAAATTCTGGAGGTATTCTCTAACCCGATCTGTGGAGATATGGACTTACCACATGATATCTCTCTGCATTGAGATTGCATCCAATGATGACAAGCCTTGTCTTTTGTGTGAGGGAGATACCACCCCACACCATCACACTGTCACACTGATGTTACTCTATCAGTGCAGCTATCTGCATAGCATTTTCTGCATCTTCTCCACACTTTTCACTCCCTGATCCAACTGCCAATGCTCCTCCACATGTTCAGGTTCCAGTGCATGTGTTGCGGACACCAGCGCAAATGGGCCTCACTGTGAAGGGCAGGCCTTTTGGCAGCTCTATGTGACTGGAGATTGGCTGCAAGCAGTCTTTTCCAGAATGTCTGTTGGAAATATAGTCCTGCAAACTTTGACTGTAAATCGTTAGAGGACATCCTACTGTTCCTAAGTGCTGACAGGGTGAGGAAACGGTCTTCTTGGGATGTCATCTTCTAAGGACAAACAAGTGTCAATGGCCGAATAAGCTGTTTGGCATTGGCAGGGAAGATTCTGACATTTTTTATGGGTGCAACCAACATACTCAGCTCTGCTGCTCATCCCACTAATGCATGTTCCAAACAGTGTGGCAAAACAATGCCAAGAAGCATTGTTACAAAAAACAATCAACCAAATGCTTACTTACTTTTTGTGCTAAGTCTAGAGTGCTTAATGGGATTTTCTTGAAACTTTGTACACAAGTCCATTAAGATTCAAGGATGAATTAAATAGATTTTGGAGGCCATAGGCCAAAGGTAAAGGTCATTGGCATCTCAGGCATACATTGCAAACCCAGTATCACAAAATGCTTTGTAGGATTTTCTTCAAACTTTGCACATTTGTCTACTTATTGTCAAGGACGCCTTGATTAGATTTTGGAAGTCAAAGGTCAAGATCATTAGGCCTAATTCTGACCCACTACTTTACTCTTATTCCCAGCATTTGAAACTGTGCAGAGGCATATAACTGTCATTAGGCTCTAGCTCTGTGTCTTAAGTTAATGCCATGCCAGCACAGTTCATTTTTAACAGTGGTCTCACTTGCTCACATCTGTTTGACTCTGCGTCAAAAGTGTAAATCTTGATTTTGCAGACTGAATTGGAAACAAGTTTTTCCAAAAATGAGCTGCAGTGCTTTCAGAGCGGAGCTGCAGCAGGTTTCTGTTTCTTGATCTTCATGCGGAGGGGGAGGAAGAGGAGGAGCGGGTGTGAGATAGGATGTGACACCGCCTTGCGCTGATGACGCTCGCTTTCGGGAGACATTTGGACAGCCTATGTAACCCATATACCGATCAACAAGGTGCGTCTGGTCTGTGCTGGAGACCTGATGCTGGAGTTGAGAAGATGTCTCCGCAGGCTGCGTGGCGTTGATGCTGTGCTGCAGAGGCTGCAGCGGGAGGACGAAGCGCCCGGTGTCATCTGTTGATCGGATTGGAGACAATTAAGCGCATTATCATGAGCCGCCGCGGTCCCACTTACAGGTATGTACCGATAGGTCGTTGTTGGGGGATAGTAATAAGTACACGAGCGCATTTAGAGCTGAGAAGAAGGATAAGAAGGGCAGGGAGCTTTCGGTGTTTATCCGCTGCAGGTATGGAGCTATTGGTATGCAGATGGAGACTTCAGAGGTTGCCAGGAGACCCGCTGCTGCATCCGCGACTCTGCGTATTATTTTCCCCGTAATTGCAGGCTACAGGCCTGCACACATCAATGGCGGGGTGATATGTTATTCAACCGCCAGCGTGTCGCTTCTGCAGCTTGAATTCAAAAAACAGAAAATGAGAAAAATACATCAGCCCTGCAGCTCACTTCATTCATGCTCACAGTGAGCTGCAGATGTTTGGCTGCGGGCAAACTGGCTTAACTCGATCCCACTTGTTGGCCCTGGAAGTCACATCGTTCCTCCGAGGATTTCAGACGGCGGCTCTGCCAGGCGTGTTTAGTCCTCAGTCAGATGGACACCAGCCTGCATCTGCAGACAACACAATTCGTCATTTAAAAGGCCTTCAAGCAACTTATTTAGGCCTACAATGGCTGCACGTGCTGTTGTTAACAGGATGAACGCCAGTTGAAAGCATGTGTGAGCTGAAGAGAGCTGTCAGTCAAAACGAGGAAGTGTGACTTTCAAAACACAAGAAGCAGCTCTACATGTGGGAAAGTGCTCTGCTATGAAAATGGTAATTTTTCCAAAAAATCTAAAAAAAAAAAAAACACTTTTCATCATCAATTAATTTGCATCTCATTATAAAAACAGTATGTCATAAGAGTAAAAAAGTGAAAATATTCATCAAATTGTTAAAGGGAGGTCTGTAAATGACATGTTTAATTCCCTGATAACTCAGTTTAAAGCAGAAGATCACACAAATGAGCATAGGCCACTGGAGACATTTTTGCTCTAAAACTGTCTGAAATAATCAGTCATTCACAAAAAAAAGTTTGTGTTGTCATCATCTCATTGATCTGTCTTTAATCACTCCAACATGTATCTGCTTGAGCAGATGAGCAGAGATCACAGATTTAAACCAAAGATCAGTGATGTGACCTACATACTGCTTACAGCGGTGGCTCTCAACCTACGGGTCGTGACCCGTCCTTTGGGTCACAAGATAAGCGTGAGCGGTCACCGGATGATTAATCTGAGGAAGAGAAGAAAAAAAATGCTCTGTCTGCTTCATATTTGTTTTTAGTTTTGTGAGTATGATGGAAATGAGCATCTGTATTGGAAATCCTTTGTGCCAGGGAATATGATTTTTCTTTTTTTTTTTAAATTTGTGAGCCAGTCAGTAGTACACACGCATGGTTTTACCTTTAACGAATGCTGCAAATTTGTATGAGAGCTGGTGTGATTTTGTTTTTGTAAGGCTTATTTTGCTGGCATATTTGTGAGTCTCCTCATGCTGAGCAGTAGGCATGTTTATCTACTAAGCATGAGTGACATCTGCAGTGTGGACAGGTGTGCTCTGCAAAGCAGCTCACCTTAGATGATCGTCCAACGTAACCCAGAGCCATTTAGACCCTCATACCACAGCCTGCACGTGTGCCACTGACATAAATTAGCTGTCATTTTTGACTTTACCTTTTAAGCCTTTGAGTCAGGAGCCTCTCCTCCTTCTCTTTTAGCCGCTTTGGGAGCCAATCTTCTTAGGGATATCTGTCAAGTCATGCACTTGCCCAGGGTGTTGTGTTTTCCCCGCTGTGTTGAAAGACTATCTTTTAAAATAAAAACACAGTCACAGCTGCTCTTGTATTCTGCAGGCACAAATTCAGCTGACCCACAAAGTGCTGTCCCTGTATTTATTCTGGATGTGGAGTTAGTTAGGTAGCACTATCACTTTTAATAGGGATCAGCAGCTTTGGGGGTGAGCAGGCCTGTCTGGAGCTGCTTACCAGAGCTGGTCACGCGCCATATGTCTACACAGAGAGGCAGTCAGCACTGCCCTCAACTCCCTCAGCGCCAACCATTCAAACCGAGTTGAACGGCTTACCATGGCTTTAGCATCTGTGCTGTAAATGTAGGGCATAGCTGTTTGCTCGTCTGCCTGCTGGTTTAAACGAGTCATCCCAGGCACTGACTTGTAGTTGTGCTGGTTCGCTTCGCCGTGACAACATCTCTGCATGAACACAATGAGGCTGAGATCCAGGAGTAGAGAGAGAAGGGAGACAGAGATGGAGGATGAAATAGAGGTAAAAATGATGCTTTTTAAAAGATTTACACCAGTTTAGGTTCTCCTTTTGGATGATGCTTTTATTTAAGAATTGAGGCCACATATGTCTTAGGTTTGCTGGTGTGTTTATCCTGTGATCCAGATTTGAATATGAGCTTTTCATTCAAATACAGTTTGAATATTTCTGACAAAAATGTGTGGTTTAAATCTGAGCAGAAAACATTCATTATTTATGGCAATACAGAAAAAGCTTTGGCTGATAAATTGCAATTTTTAGCATGTTTATTCATCCCATTTAAAGACAAAATATCTCATCACATTTAATGTGAGCCACATTCAGCAGACAAGTCTAGATACGCATTTTGTTTCAAGGTATTACAAGAAAAAAGTAGGTATAATCTGCTTGTAGTAAGTATAAAGTAAATAACCCCTCTGCATTAGCAGATATTTTTACTCTTTATAAGCAATTCTGAGCTTATATTTGTTACACATTTCTCATATGTGCTATTACTTAAACATGTTCTTGCTGTCTGTGTCACTATGTATTTCATCAATCACCCCTTGAGGGATTATTAAAGTTGTTTGAATTGAATCTTGAAAAATAAGATGTTTATCCTGACTTGTCTGGTAAATGGCTTATACCGAGTGTGACTTTGACTAAAAGTCAGACATGTACACCTGCTCAGATCAGATCAGATCAGATCAGAGTGGCACAATAAAAGAGCATATTCACTTATTCTGTGCAATAATAAAAGGATTTTTGCTAAAAACCTAATTTGTATTGCAGGTGAAATTCGAGGAGACTGAAATGATTCCAAAGTCAGGAAAATCTCCGGCAGACTCGAGGAAAAGTGTTGGCATACAGGAGTTTGCAGCACTTGCCAGATCATCTTTAAATGGTAAAAAAAATTAATTCTTTATTTTTTTCACTCATCTCAATTATGGTCACAAGTGACCCCATCCCCTTTTTCTACAGGTATCTCTCAGGCAGTCAGGGATCATGTCACAAAGCCCACCTCCCTGGCTCAGGGTCGTGTCGCCCACCTGATTGAGTGGAAAGGTTGGCCCAAACCCACAAACCCACCTCCAGCAGCCCACTCCCACTTCAGCTCCTACAGCCACCTGAGTGAGGGAGAGAAGGAGGCCCGCTTTGCTGCAGGTATTTCTTGTTTGCCCCCTTTATCAGTTTGGTTTAACCGGCTGTATGTGGGCATCCTTGGACTTATCTTTGTCAGGCTCTGGCATCGTCTCCCACCTTCTGTCATCCATCTAATCCCCTAAAACTCCTGTATGTCAGCGGCCCGCCCCGCCCACCGCTGTGTCTCTTGGGTGATGGCTTGTCTTGGCAGCAGATGGTAGCCTATTAGACACTCTCCCTGCACACTTTACTGCCCACCAATGGTTCAACAGCGCTTGTTGTTTCGCTGTGACTCATCCTCTCTGCTGGTGCCGGCCACATCGGCTTGGTTTAAATAAAAGAGAGAGAGAGGAGGGAGGGACGAAGTGTGCAGAGTGATCATACGTCACGTACTGTGTAATACATTTTCTCTTTCTGTTTACATCAGTGTCTCAACAATTGAGGGCATTTTTATTGCTTTTTAATTTAACGAATAGATGAACTGACTGTTAGGATTATGAGCTAATCTTACCAACCAATAAGCCAACATCTGCAGAAACCATAGGCTGTATAAAACATGGACGTAGTCCTAGTGAGGTCAACCACTGATTTCTGTAGAGGTCTTTTAAAACTTAACAGTGGTGATCGCCATATTGGGGATGTGGTCACACTAACATTTGATAAATCTATAAACATACAGAGGCCTTAGAGCCTCCAACCTTCCTCCTAACAGCTACAAGGCACCCCCTTGTTGACTATGCCACACCCTCAATTATAAAATTGTGTGCAAAGCCATTACCTTACAATAATAAAAACAGATGAGTTACTTAAAAAATCATCCCTGTTGTGTTAATGATTGAACTGGGGTATAAAGACAAGGTAGTGAAGATGTTTTTTTCAGCTGTAAAAAGAAGCATCTTAAAATAGGTGTTAATGGGGCCCCCATTGTTTTTTATGTTTTTGTCACAGTAAACTTGGACATATTGCTTTTTTCCTGCTGATCTAATGAAATTATAAAAGTAATGATCTGAAAATGTAACTTGCGGCTATAGGTACAGTGAACAGGACAGTCTGGCTGCAGGTCGTAGATCTCAGATGTCCCCTTTCACAGACCATGACTGTGAGGACGCCATCTCTGTCAGAAGAAGTGCTGTAATTTTCGGGAACAATGTATTTCCAGTTAAAAATGTGTTTATTTCCACTTCATTCATAAACAAAGACTGGCAGTTACATTCACAAAACAACCAGACTTTAAACATTACATTAGATTTCATAAGTTAAACAGAAAAAGGTCAGAGGTCTAACCCGGGGTTACATCATGTATAGATCCATTTTAGAAATAGATATATAAACTGTGGTGTGCATTAACCTAGTATGCTTTAGCTTTTTCCCAAAGTTCATTTTATTTTCACTAGATGCGCATCATCCCCCCTTTTGACTATTCAGCAATGGGAGGTTTGCAGTCAGGTACCTTGGCTAGGTCTAGGCACTGATATCAGATACTGATACTGGTATCAGGGCATCCCTAGTATTTAGAAAGGTAAAAATAGAGTACAATATTTCAAAGGTATCTTTCTGGTGCTTGAAAAAGCCTGAGAGGAAACCATATCACTGGCTTAATTGCTTGTGGATAAAACAGCTGTTAACAGACTGTTGACACAATTAACAATTAAATAAACATTTTAAATCTTTGTAGCGTACACAACATTTCCACATCAGTGCTAATGGCTTCTGAAATCACTGAAGACAAACTTCTCTGGGTTTTGTGGTTGGAACAGCAATAGTCAGGATGCTGTACAGCTGTTAAGAGTGACATATACCCCTGTTCATCTCTTTAAGACTCCTTCTGTGGTCTAATTAAACATCTGTGCTGTGTTTTTGATCAAATTAAATATGGATAAAGAACCAGAGGAGGTTTTGACCCTGTATAAACCAGCTCTAAACTAGTGATGTGTGAGATTAGCTGGCCAAATGATTTAAGTCTGATCCTTTTGTGGTTTGCAGCAGAATTTCAAGTTGATTAAACTAAAAAACTAAACTGCCAACTGATAGCGCTGATAGCATCTCGCGTTTAGCACTATTTTGATCTTGAAGATGGGGTTAATATTGTATGTAGGCTGTGTGAGGTTATACTCCCATACACCAGAAGCGTTGTGTGATGATAATCAGCAGAGGAATGTAGACGTTAACCAGCATAGAGGATTGAAGGTTGGCAATGCTAACATGCTGTAAACCAACTTTGCCTCGTTACAATGTGAAGTTGGTTTACAGAATGTGTTTTCTTGACTTAAGATAAGTTGGATAAACACAGTTGTAATTTATTTTTAACTGGATAGGATATTATTTCTTGGAACATCCCTGCTCTAAATAGCCTTTGTCAGAATAAGGGTTAGTTTAGGCAGCTGTCCCTTTCAATGCAAATGAGATTCCAATTGGTCCATCAGATTTTTTGTTTTTGGCCTCAGCTGGACCATGAACAAAGAGCAGGGTTGACTTATTTCACATTTTGTGGGTCGGTAGAGCTCCAAATGCCCAAATATATGTGCAAAAATACAAGACACATAACAATTTTGTTTATTTGAACTTTAAATGTAGAAGTTGTTTTTAAAAAATACTTTGGCATTATAATTTCCTATTTATCACTCTGTTAGATTAATTAAAGTGATCCTGAAGAGATAATAGCAGGGAACAGACTGAGATTAATCCTGATGTTGATGTATAACTTAAAAAAGAAAATGAGACCATCTGCTGCAAGATTGATTGATTGATTTCTTAGCAGTGTTTTTAATGCCTGAGACTGCTGCGGGGGTAGGTGCCAGACACTGTCAAATAGCTATTTAAAAAAATCCACCATAAAGACTTTAATCAGAGATATGATTTGACTGTCCAAGATAGCAGCATAAGATTTTTATTTTAAATCCTTCTGTACAAATGCAGACAACAAAAACTTCAAAGAGAAATGCTTTGGCTGCCAAAAACAACACAAACTGGAGTTTCCTGACAAGAGCTTAAATTAAGCGATTATCATCCTTTTCACTGAGTCGTGTAACAAAGCTGAGGCCTCACGATGAGTAGATGAATGTGGAAGTGTATGAGCAGTGTTTTTATGCATAAATCTATCAAATGTATGCTTCTGCTAGGAGTGGCTGAGCAGTTTGCCATTGCCGAGGCGAAGCTACGCGCCTGGGCGTCTATGGATGATGATGAAGAGGATGACTCCAACGATGAGGATTCCCACACCAACGGACCAGCTCACACCATCTCCAGTCAGAGCTCAGGTATCAACAGTTGCTGCCATTTTCTTCTCATTTCAATCATCTCATCTTCATCTCAGCATCATCATTGACAGAACACTTCATCTTTCCATACCCCAGCCCCAATTACCCATCCATCCCCAGGTGTTCTGACTTTTTGCTCCTCCCTCAGACGCCGCCATGTCCAATCCTATCTCCGGGCCGCCCTGCCAGTCTGAAGTTGATGGCGGAGAGGCGGCCCCGCCCTGCGATAGCCCCCTGGGCCCCAGCTGTGACAGCCTGCTCTGCGACGAGGCTGTTTCTCACAATGACCCACATTCATCGCAGACCAACTCACCTACTTTACCCAGCGACTGCACAAGCCCCTTCCTGGAGGAGGAGGAAGAGGAAGAGGAAGGGAGGCTGGGTGGTCCTGAGGGGCAGCAGGCTCCTTTACAGGAGCACCGCAGCGAGGTCTGCATCCACAGCAAGCCAGAGTGGAGGCCACGAGCGAGGAGCAGCCGGTTCGACTCCTGCTATTCCACTTCGCACTCCGAGTCTCCTGGAGAGGAGGACGAAGAGGATGATGAAGAGGAAGGCAGCGTGTTTCATGAGGTCCGGGTGTGGCATTGCAGCCCGAGGAGCTTCTTCTCGGATAGGGCTTCATCTGGAGTGGCGTCATTTGAGGAAGAGGAGGAGAGGGATGAAGACGAGGTGAAGAAAGAGTTTTTGATGTGATGTGTTTGTCCAACTTTATGTCTCTTTGGGTCTGTGTTGATTCTGGATATGACATCATCTATTCAGCTCTCACCATAATCCTGTCTCCACCTCCTCCTCTGATCATCTATTCTCCACGCTGCCTTCTGTCTCTCATCCTCCCTCCAGGCCTTTCATGCACTGATCTCGCTCCACTGTTAATCGCTGCTGTAAACATTAAATATGTTGGAGAGTTTCACCAGAATGTAAAGCTGTTGTTCAAACTAGATTTTGTACATTTTAGTGAAGAGTCATGTGTTGCTATTGTGTTTGTTTTTCTATGGATATTTCGTAATGTTTTTCTCTGGGTCATGCTGTGTCATGTGGGTCGGGCAATGTTTGATACTGAATGTCTGAATGTCCTGAATATATAAATATGATTTTTTTGAAAGAAGAGCGTCATTTTTCTTTAAGCTTTGACAAGCACAAAAAGAAAACACACTTATGGAAGCCCTAGAAGCCATTTCAGACTGGGTGCATGGCAGCTATGTAACAGCCGCGTCACAGCTCGATTTTACATTTAGGTGTGCATGTTAACAGACAGGGCTTTCAGGCCGCCTTTATGAAGGCTGCATCTCACCTGCCTGAGATATGTGTCTCACTGGCCAAGAATCCTGAAAATAGAAGGCTCACCTTATTTTACCATGCGCTGCGCTTGTCTCTCAGCCAAAATAGAACAAGACTAGGTTACAACCTAATATATGGTTGACTGCAACTATCTGGGATGCCTGTTGAAATTCCTGACACAGTGATTGGTTTGTGGGGTGTGTAATTGTGCAGTCCCTTATGTCTGTAGTTTGAGAACTGAGGGATCACAACATTTTTAAACATAAAGCCCTCTCAGCAGTAAAAAGCTAACCTGACACACCAGATAGATGGTTTGATATATCCATTGCTTGAATTTATTTCCAATCCATGTGGAAAAGCTCCCATAGAAAGCAGAAAAGTACAATTCAAAAGGTACTTGAAGAAACGTTATGTCATGATAGGCCAATTAGAGACTATTTAGCCGTGACAAGCCAAAATGACGTGCACATGCGCAACCCTTGAGCTGACAGGCTACTGCTGCTGTAGATTATTAATGGTTGATCTTCTCAGTGAATCACATTGATGCCAAGGCTGGTCAGGAGACGTGCAAAAACATCTTTTCTGCCAAGACAAGCTTTCAGCGTGGCACTATGTTCTTGTTTTGAAAAGAAATGTGGTACAGTTCTGATTAAACTTCCACTTTCCTACAAGCAAACAGCTACTGCGACAGTAGCCAGTGGATACAGAAGCACACCCCCACCCATAAAAATCACAAACTTGGGGTAGAGAGCAACACTGAAACATTTTTTTGTGTCACGAAAATGTTTCAGTGTTGCTCTCTACCCTTTTTTAAATAAAGACGTTGTCCAGTTCTGACAAAACTGTCGCTGTGGCTAAGTCCATTAGCAGCCATTGTATACAACCACTCACACAACAGCTAACCCTTACTTACTATCACACACTCACCAAAAGCAGGTCGACAGAGAAGCCAAAACATCTTTTCCATCATGAAAGCTCACAAAGCAACTAAGAACCTATTTATCTACGTTATCTGCGTAGCTAAGTTAGCTTGAACAAAATTAGCAAAAGTTTCCATTGCTAAAGCTAACTTAGCTAAAGATAATGTAGCTACCTGGATTATGAAGCTATGTAGTTAACGTATCTAAAGCTAAGCTTACAAAGCAGCAATGTAAGCTATAGCCATTTTTACACAGAGATTTCATAATAAAGGTGAAAACGAATGCCCGTCTGTTCCGCAACGAGCAATTCACACAAAGGTGTAACAGCGCCGTGCACACCTTAGCTTACACACATGCCCTGGAGTCCTGTAATCAGATGGCAGCTGCTGCTTTCAATGAAACTCAAAACTCTGGATTTCTTGGTTCAAAACTTTGTATCTTCTAAATGAAATACGGGGAAATAACATGAACATTCATTTTGATGGATTAGATCCAATGGACTTTTTTTCCTCCATGTTTCAGAGTTTGAGGTCTGACTTTAAGCAGTGTCACAGCGCACGTATTTACGTCGGAGGTCGAAAACTTCCGAGTACTGAGCTCACTTGAACACATCATGGAACTTTTCAGACGCTGCTGTGAGCAGAGATGTGTCTGCTCTCTCCTCTCCTGCACAGAGTGTGATCAGCTCTCTAACCTTGCAGTCTCTCCAGTTAATCCACATTTTTCTTTGTTTTATCCCCCTGTTGTTTCTCTGATGAAATGCCACTCGATTAAACCGTGTTGGATTTAAATCCCCTGTTTATGGAGACAGCGGCGCACACTCGCCATTGCGGAATGCTGTGACGTCCTTTCACACTTGTTGTGGAAAAGTCTGTTACGGCTCTGATACTACCTCTCGATCCGGATCAGTGGTGGGGCGAGATCGACCCCCCATTGTGGAACGGTCGCTTTCATACAGCACAGCGTTGCGGAGCGAAGGCGTAACAGACACGGAAAAGAGAGGCAGGGTGAAAGTAGCTTATGAAGGTATGCTATCTGTGTAGCTAAGTTAGCTTAGATATAGATAAAGAAGCTGTGTTATGTAGCAAAGCAGCAATGTAAGCTACATAGATACGTTTTCTGGATAGCTAAGTCAGCTTTCGCTACATTTGCTAAATTTCCTATTACTAAAGCTAACTTAGCTATAAATAACAGAGCTAAGTGGGTAATGGAGCTACGTAGTTAACATAGCCAAAGCTAAGCTTACAAAGCAGCTTTGTAAACTTCATAGGTACGTTTTCTGCATAGCTAACTTAGCTCAAACAAACTCGTTTTGTATAGACTGCTTTTATTCTGAAATTTTCCTGGCTTGGTTATACAATGAACTGTCACTGTAGGGAGATTTATTGAGGTAAAACTTACAAATAAAGACAGAGACTGTAACAGCATGAGGACACATCCAACACAGCATACTCACGTGCCTGGTATGAAAGCCCTAATGGCACAAGCTGGAGCTAACACAGGCCGCAGCCGTCACATGGCACCCAGTCTGAGCAGTCATGAATCTGTACAGTTTATTCCTCTCTGATTTGATGTGATGATGTATTCATTCAAGAATAACAATGCTCGTTTTCCTTGTGATAACAAGTTCATTTTCATTGTTTTCTCAAAAACTTATGGGAAAACTAGTGTTGTTATTCAGAGATAAAATCAGTAAGTCAAGATCTCAAGAAAACTGAGATTTTCTTATCACTGGAAAGACAGAGTGAAACTTAAGTGTTTGGATTTTAGCTCATGGCCTCAGTACATGATTGAAACACAACCTCTACATTTTAAGGTGTTTTTTAATCATTCACTCATGTACAAAAACAATTTCATGTCCTCTGAAAAATAACAATGGCTGTTGGATTTTAAATGCATAACTCTCCTATGTACAAAAGCATGTACGTAGATCTCATCTGTGTTTATGTTCATATGTACAAAGCATATACAGGCCAGTGCCATATAAAGGGAGAGACTACAGACTTATTGCTTAACTAGATACGCTGCAAATTAGCTTATGCACTCTCTACATTTAACTCCTTAGACGTTACCTTATATGGCGAGCACTACTTTACATTCTATATGCTAACGAAACTTTAAGACATGAGAAAAATCTTTGCACAAACAGACAAAAATAATGTTGCAGTGGTATCACATAAGATCGAAATAAGGCTCAAAATTGTCGCATGAAGCTAAAATACTTACATCCATTGAATCGTGACGAGGACTCACATACATTTTTGCTCTACAACAGTTTTTGAACTTGTGTGCGCCACTGTGCTTCATACAGCAGTTACATTTCTCAACATTGCATTAGAGGCCAGGCTGGATTAAGATAAGATATAATGGTGGTAATATCTACAGGCCGCATACATGTGTGTGTATAACATTGTGTGTGTTTGCGTGTTTTTTGTGTGTGTGTGTGCTCTGTACAACAGACAGTGTCTTCCTTTCGCTCAGAGCTCAATTTTGTCCCTTTAACATGCTATTAACACATTTAACACAGTAAATACAGACATAGCAGAAATTGAAGAGGCAGTTCAAGTGACAAGACTGACAGTCTACATTGCCCTTATTGAATCAGCCCCATAAAGTTAAACAAAGCTAAATGTTTGGTAAATTATACTCATGGTACTTACAATGTGCTTCATCATTATTTGGAGCCCTGTGCTAAGCTTGGTGGACCTTTGGAAGCTGCCATTGTCATCGTGTGAACAGTAGATCCCATCTGATTGGAGATTTTCAGGGGCTGATATGGACACCAATATTTGGTTGTAAGAGAAATATAAAATACTGACAATAAAATGCTGTGACATGTAACTCTGCCAAGACTGCAGAGTGTTGTAAACAACTGAATCTGGGCAACTGATGATAACACCGGTGCTATTAAATCACCTTGTACTGCATTATTAATGAATATTTATTGCATATCAGCCAACACTGAACCAATGCCACTATATTTGAATACTATGAGCCATTAATTCTGGCCCTCTGCTGTAAAGGTCAAGTGCTAGTGGATAGGTAGTTTGAATTATACCATCAATGTGCTCATCAGAATATTTTCCCTTGTCTTTGTTCTTCTGTGCTTGCTTTTCTATCATTTTCTCCTTTCCTCCCCCTTCATTGTTTGTGCGTAGCATATTTCTTTCCTTGGTATGTTTGAAGTTATGTTTTTCAGGATGTTGTTTTGGCTTGAAGACTCGAGTCATGTTCATGAGTCCAGACCAGAACTGAGCATGGCAAAAGAAGTCCTAAAAGTGTCAAACACACACAATCACACAACCACATTCATTTAAAACATAAATCTGGTAACATTCGGCATTACTGTTTCAACAAATCCCATGTTTTTATGGAAATCTTTAATCTCAAAAAAGATCATTTCACAAAAAAAACTAAAGCACAACACCATGCCTTGAAATGGTCTCATATAGTTGAACAAATTCCCTTGTAAAAGACACAATTGCTAAAAATAGAAAGTTAAGGATGTCAGCAACTTTGACAAAGGCCAGATTGGGATGGCTCAATGGCTAGGTCACAGCATCTTTAAAAAAAAGCAGCTCTTGCAGGGTGATCCAAGTCTGCTGGGAAGGTTTCCCAGTGGTCAGG
This sequence comes from Cheilinus undulatus, assembly GCF_018320785.1. NCBI lineage: Eukaryota > Metazoa > Chordata > Actinopteri > Labriformes > Labridae > Cheilinus > Cheilinus undulatus. The sequence continues at coordinate 25,189,202 of NC_054877.1, forward strand.
ACCAAAAGTGGTCCAAGAAAACCAGTGAAATGGGGACAGATTTATTGATGTAATAACAAAGGGAAGACTGGCCTGTGTGGTCCAGCTTCAACTGCAGAAAAACTAATTGCTGGTTCTGATGGGAAGGTGTCTGAACACAGTACATTGCTGTTTGCTGTGTATAGGGCCAGGTCAGGGCTGCTTTGGTCCTCAACTTACAAGACCTCAATGATCGGTGACCTCTGATTAATATGACATAAAGTTATGGAAAGATCCCCTCTAAGGATTTCCACTTTGATGTGGCTGAGGAGTTGCATATCCTATTGACTCAAGGAGCAGTGTTGTAGTGAGAAATAGCCCATCATATGGTCTTTCTAGGCAAAGTGGTCCAGACCAAGCATGATACACAAGACCCAAATGAGTCAGTGTATGAGTATACAGTGAACTTCCTTGCCTGGACAAAAGAAACAGAGGCTATTATTGGAGCCAGACCTTTGTGGCAAGGTGGCTTGGTCTTGACCCTTGGGATCAAGCCCAAAACAACAATCTCTCTTTGCCACAAACATTGGGGATAGGCAAGTGGATTCAGCAAGTTCATGCCAAATGGCAAGCAGGGATGGATAATTTGAATTTGAATGCCAACCTTACTGTAAAGCAGTTCAGGAGGTGAAACATAAAGGTGAGGTGCTGGTGGGGATTGGGTACTCATGAGCCCCCACATAGCAATGATGAGTTAGAGTTTTCAATAAGAAAGATGTTTTTCTTTATGTAACTCATGCCATTAAGAGAAAGGTTCTAAACAGGCTTGTGCTTGAGTATCAAACAGCAATATTCAGTAGGCAACCTTCTTTGAGTCATTTGGCAGATTTCTGAGAAACATTCCACTGGAGGACTTTAATAGTTCTCCTTGGAGAATTCATGACCCTCAGAGGCACTAATGGAAAAAACTTGGAAGGGGTGTCCTTGATGAAGAACTTAGGAGTGGAAGGAGATGTGGAGTCAAAGGAAGAGAACTTCTGGTTGGCCTCAAAAGAAGGTCCAACAACCTGTTAGACAACTCAGGAACAGACTGGGGCCTTGGTTCCAGCAGTTTTAACTATCACAGGTAAGCAGTGGAAGGAAACTTGAAGGAACCACTGACACAGCACATCAATTTTTTAAGAAAAAAATTTTGACCAGTATTGGAAGCCTCATTGATATCCTTGGCAGAAGATACTGAAGCAGTCAAGAAGCACCTTCAGTGTTACATAAAAGTCTGGACAAGTGCTTGAGGGGCAGTGGACCAGGCTTGTCGGTCTGATTTTTTTCCAGCCATATCCCCAAGGGCTTCCTCCTAGGGGGTACATTTAGCGTATGCTTCTAAGCCTGGGTGCCTTCTCATTCTGTTTCAGATTTTATGCACAGGATTTCAAGGCATTGTTTAGGAAGGGAAGTGTCCGGTTTAAGGACCTCTTTTGCTGGCGGTTCTACGTTCCAACCCAAGGTCAAAGTAGTTGTGGTAAGAATAAGATAACAGATAAAAGCAGCCAAAGTGAGTTTCCTCAGCCGAGTAGCTGGGCTCAGCCTAAGAGACACGATAAGGAGCTCAAACATCCAGAGGGAGCTCAGAGAGAAGCTGCTACTCTTTCATTTATAATGGAGGAGTCACCTGAGGTTGTTTGGGCATCTGATAAGTAGTTTTTCCTGATACATTCCAGAAGAAGACCTTAACAGTTTGCTGGAGAGATAGTATGTAACATCTGGCCAGGGAATGCCTGGGGATCCCCCATGAGGAGCCTAAAATCACTGCTGGAGAGGAGGATGTCTGAGCTAACCTGCTAAGCCTGCAGCCACAGAGACCTGGCCATGTATAAGCTAAAGAAAACAGATGAATGGATGAATGGATGGCACCACAGAAGCTGGTAAAATGGATATTTTTTGTGCAGAAATATCCATGTAAGCTTAAAGAGACAACTTTACTACAGTAAGTTTGGCTGTAAATCCATGTCTTTGATTCTTATATGCAGATGATGTAGTCTTGAACTGCTGGTCTCAGATTCAGAGCTGCCTACTAAAGTGTGGTAAAATAATTTTCTGACAGCACAACCAGATTTCCCCCCAATGAATGAGCCACAGAAAAAGCAAGGGTGTCAGGGGACAGCTGAGACAACCCATAGTCTGTTCTGGTCTGTTCATGGGACTTGTTAAAAAATTGAATGACACCAGCTTTCATCCACACATTTACACAGTTTGAAACACAATACAAATGTCACATCTACTCACGCTCACTCTCACCTGCTCGCTTCTGCCGCAACAAAAGTTAGAAACACAGGTATCTAGGCTGGACTTTGAGGTGTGACTGACCTCTAGAAGTGTAATAAACGTAAACATTCATGAAGCAAGAGTGTGGATCCCCTCTGATAACTCTGATTGATCCCCAGTGTGAGTGGGGCTATCCTCTCCCTCAAGTTCTGATTGGTCCTTGTTTGGCGATGGACTCCCCTGTTCTAGCTCTGTTTCATCTGGATCAGGAGTTTGGCTCGGAGGGTCATAGTCACAGGCCAGGTCTGTTTCCTCTGTGTGGGAGGGGCTGCAGTCAAAAGTAAATTCCGATTGGTCCTCGGTGAACGAGGGGCTTTCCTGGAGAACTAATTCAGCTGAATCATTTGTGTCATCACCAGGGCATGTTTCAAACTGTAAATCTGATTGGTCCGAGAAGTTGACAGGGATCTCTTTATACTGGAGATCTGGCTGATCCTCCACATCAGGGGGGTTGGGTTCCCTTGGCAATGAGAGTCCTCTGTGGCGAATGCACAGCTTGTGTAGTTCAGTTACTTCAGATACATTTGTGGTGTTCCCAGAGTCACGGAAACTGGCCAATGGAGGGCGAACTTTAACCCCAGTCACCGTCACTGAGCCCTCAATAGCCTTGCGCAGCTGGACAAAAGCAAAGCCAGAAGGAACAAAAAAGACAGCAAACAGCAAGAGAGAGTACATAAAAGCGGTAAAATAAGAAAAAGGGGGTGAGAAAGTGAACAGTGATTATTGTAGACAGACTAAAAACTAATTTGTGAAGTTGTATAAATGGAAAGACTTCCCACATGCACACCTCTTTGAGAGAGACAACTCCAACTAGGCGCCCCATGCTGGTCACATAAGCATGATCCAGGCCCAGCAGAGAGAAGATGGTGTGAGTCTGTAGAGAAGAGAGATGGGTCATAAAAATAGAAAGGTGGATTTATATTGTCATATTGACCAGGATTATAAACACAATATCTTGAAATCAGACATGTTATTTTACATGTTAATAATTGTACGGGGTATCTGTCTATTTTAATCCCGTGCAAATTGATCATGTCTGTCATATGCAGAGTAAATTTTTGTGAAAAAAAAGTGAGAGGCTGTGTGAGACATCTTTAACAAAAGGTTTTGACATAATTAGGATATTAAAAGTGCTTTTAATAGTGCTCGTCAGTAATTTTTTATCTTGTGTTGAAGAATGACTTGATTTTATTTATTTATTCAAACTCTACTTCCCAGGTGTATGTGCATGCACCGCTGCTCTTTCTATACCCATAGTGCTTCTGCTCTGCTTCCTACAGTTTCACTTTTACTGTGTCTGATCTTATGTAGCATCATTTCATGCAGAACACAATTTACATTTGGTAATGTGTTTCTTAAAATTCAGTAATTATATTACAACAACTGATCTGCGCAAGAAGGGCTGTTGTTGTGTGAAAATCCTAAATTAAGTGCAGAATAATATCCACAGCATCAACTCCACAAAAACAATTCAGAATGACAGATAAGATTCATGTTTAACAAAAAACATCTGGCTTTCTCATACACTAAAGGGAGGGATGTTTGACTTCTTCCTCTTCTGCTCCATCTGATCATCTTTAGATACACTCAAATAATGTGACCTCAATGCGTAATGAAAAGTTAGAGGAAATTGTTCACTTGTTTGTTTGTCATGGACGTCTTGCTACAGATCTAAAAAAAGAAAAGTTAAACAAATACATACTGAGGAAAAAACACTTAAGACACAAAGCACATATTCTTTTGGAAACTGGTTAACATATGTATAGGGCAGACAAAGACAACATCACCTGCAATATGTGATGTGCATGACATTGCATTTTTTTGCATGGACTTAAGAAATAAAAATTCACTGTTTTCATACAGCCATGCTGCAGTCATGTTTTCCTCAGAAATGTCTGTAAATTTGAGAACATTACAGACTTTGCTTATCCAGTTTTTTGAATGAAAGCAAACCCGATAGCAGTCAAGATGAACTCTGATTTTTCTTGCCAGTTGGTAGCGAGGGTCAGGATGCTAACCTTCAAGTGCAGAGGTTGTGAGCAATTTAACATATTTACTGTATAAAACTATCTCAAAAACATTTACTTTCACATTCTAATTTCTACATTTGTGTATGTCTTTGGATTTTTACAAGGGATATACTGTATAACTTGAAGGTTAAATTAAAAAAAGGCTGAAATGGAAAACTGTAGTTACAAAATTTTACAAATATTAAACATCAAATTTTGATTCTCAAGAAACCCTTCATTGTTTGGTCCCTTTAGCCTTCACTGATAGGACTGCTGAAGACAGACAGGAAAATGAGAAGAGAGCAGAGTAGATGCACTAGAGAAGGGGTTCCCAGAGTGGGGTCAGGCAGTGAAGGGGGGTCACGGGATGCTTTCCATAAAACAAACAGAATAATACAGAACAATATTGTTAAAATGAGTTCAAATTAAAATCAAAATGTAGTCATGTGATATTTTTGCTTAAATACAAGCAAAAGTTATAAAAGCTACATAAAATGCAAGTTTTGTACATGATGCTTTGTCCACTATCATATGCTTTATCCCAGTCAAGGCAAGACGGGGATCCCTGATCTCTGGTGCAGTTTTTTGGGTGGTCACAGGCTGAACGGTTTGGGAACCCCTGCACTAGAGAGAAAGCCAGAAACCTTTTTTCATACTTTGATCAAAAGTTGTTATAGTCTTTGTGTTCACATTTCACAGCCATAAACCAAAATTAGAATAACTTGGGTTTTACAAAGTGGGTTTTGAGAGCAAGCCAGGTCTGTTGATCATGAAGCAATACTTGCCAGTATCAAGAAGCTGGCTCTCTTTCAACCTAGTTGGATCACTATGGTAACTTACAATCGACTTCTATAAGTGCATTTCCAAAAATGACAATATAATGTAAAGCTTCTTAAGAGTCATCATATGTTGAAATTCAAAATTGATTGAAGTAAATGAAGAGGGAGGCTGCATGTGACCAAGGGCCACCTGTTGCCCATCCCTGTTTTAGATAATTTGAAGACTGTCTTTGTCATTATTAAGTATTACCTGACAATGTGCTCCACAGACAGTATGTATCCTTAATTGAGGTAGTGGATGTATGGAAAAATGTTTGGAGTCATAATGTATACCTAACCTAAATTCAGACGTACCTACCAACTACAGGCCCATCTCCAACTTTTGGTTTCTATCAAAGGCTCTGAAAAAAAACACCCAGCTTAAGAACCCTCTTAAATTTAACAACCTCTTTCCATTGTGTTGAAATAGCCTGGTCGACCTTCTGATGGCGGCTGATGATAGCCCACTATCTCCTCTCATTCTCCTCCACCAGACTGCAGCATTTGACACTTCTGACCACACCATCCTTCTCTGCAGCATTGGACTCTCTGGCCTCTTACTCTGCTTTTAGTCTCATCTTTTCAGCCCTTTGCTCCTCAAGGATGGACTGCTGCAATGCATTTATCAGGATCCCTACCAAGAGCTTCCAGGATCTCCAATGTATCTAAAACAGTGCAGCCATGATCCTTATGAGGGTGCAAAAGTATTTTTATGTAGGCTGGTGCATAAAAACAACAATCTGTAACAGTGTTTTACAAGAAGCTCCTGCGTAGAATCTATGACTTTATGATTTTATAACAAATACTAAAAGCATGCTCTGTGTGGGACGCACACTCCTTCATACACGCTAAATATAATCAGAGCAGCTGATTTCAGGTGCACTGTGTCAATGAAAAAGTGTAGCAGTTATGGATGTACACTTCAGCAATAGTAAATGATAGTAAATAGCTTCAACTTCTATAATCTGTGATGCTAGTAGAGAAATGTGGACGTGCTCTAGCCTCAGTTTAAGTTGCTCCAGGCCATCTAAAGATGGGGCAGTGCTCACTGGATTTTTGAGGGGAGATAAAAACACACAAAGGCATAGAGGGGATGGCTACAGATTCGTTAAACAAAGCTTGTACTGCAGTTTTGGTCAAAGAAAGTTGTCAAAAAATCCAACAGCAGGCAAAAGGACATGCTGGCATTATGAGTCATCCCAGATGCTGCATTGTTGTTATCCCGAATGACGCACTGCCTGTTATGGTAAGTAACCAGGGACATTTCTGCAAGCACTGCGATTAAGTTCAAAATGCGATGTAGTTTTCATGACTTTTTCGATTTTCAACTTTAGCCAACTGATCCTTTTGTGTTTGTGAAAAATTATAAAAATGTATATCAACTAATGAGGCAGAATGAGCCTTAACATCTCTCTGAACTGTAGTAAAAAAAAAGAAAATATATATATATATATATATATACACACACAGTGTTTAACAAATTTATTAGATCACCTGTCATATTTGTCTCAAAGACCATCCAGCATCATGAAGTGCTTTATTGCGGACTCTTTCATTTTCAGTGAGCTCTCCACGTTTTACCATTTTGAACAGGAATGAGGAATTTCAAACTGAATTCACCAAAATTTGAGCCGGCTCACTGGGCTTCTCTGAGAAGTCAGAAATTAACCAAGCATAACATTCAACCACTAAAACTAAATTTTCTGTTCAGGAATGCAAGTAAATACCTATAATTTGACATATTAATCAAGAAATATTAATGTGCTTTACTACTTTTCTGGGTTTTTTTGTAAATCGGTAAATTTGAAAATTCATGGATAACAATAATAATTATATTTTAGCATTAAAAATATCATTTTGGTCAAAGAGCTTCTACATATTGGTGTATTAACCATTGCAGAAACATAAAAAATGATTTTGGTAATTACCAATGCTGTTAATTTTAGGCAGCTGTGGCATAAACCTTACTTTGGTTAGGGTGGTCTACTACCTTTTTTTAAGCACTGTATATATACTTTATGTTTGCTGATTAGTTACCTTATGTAGAGATGTTTGCTCCACCAACTGGAAAGGGGCAGGATCAATCTTACAGTTTTTAAAATCCACAGCTTCATCCAGCTGCTGCTCCTCCCACTCTGCTATCTGCATTGAGAGAGATGATGAGAGACTCCAGATCATAAAAATCATGTTTGCATTTTCTCTGTCTATAACAGTCTCACCTCTGATGGAGTCATGCAGTCTTCTACTTCAGCAGAATCCTAAAGGAAAAAAATCAGGCAAGGCAAACATTAATCCTCTTTGGACATACAAACCCCAATTCCAGGGAGTTTGGCAATGTGGAAAATATGAACAAAAATAGAATTTAGAGATTTGCCAAATCTTTTCAACCTATATTCAATCATATGCAGCACAAGTGTAGTGGAAGTGTCACTGGTTAAACAGTATCCCTGGCTGCCATTACATCAGGAAGACAAAAGAACACCCCAAGAAAGTTATTGAAAAGGATAAGTCAGGAGATGGAAACAAAAAATGCCCAGGCATTGAACATCCCCCATAGTTCAGTTAAGTCCATCATCAGAAAATGTAAGGAATATGGCACTGATTGACCATGCAAGAAGGAGACTAGTGAGAGAGGCCACTAAGACACCTATGACTATTCTGAAGGAGCTACAAGCTTCAGCAGCTGAGATCAGAGAGACACTGTATACAACAAATGTTGCCTAGATTCTTCAAAGCTTTAAGGGTTTTGAATCTACTAATATGGGGGTTAATATTTATGCAGTCACTTATTCTACATTACAATTTTTTATTTAATTGACATTACTTTATAGAAATCTGTCTTCACTTTGACATTAAAGAGTTTTTTGATTTTTTTTTGTCAAAAAGCCAAATAATATTGACCATAATTGATTAATGCAGTCAATAAAATAGTAAAACATCCAAGGGGGTGAATACTTTATACTGTATAGGCACTGTACTAACTAACAGAGTGTTGTTAGAAAAAAATGGATGTAACACAGTGGTAATGATGCTCGTGCATCAACTTTTTGGGATGGTATGTTGGCATAGAATTTTGAATATGCATATATTTCTACAACAAGCAAACAAGAAAAAACACTAAAGTGTGTCAGTTTTAACAGTAAATAACTAGCACGCAGTATATCTCTCCATTTTTTGATTAAATAACTTGTCTTTGTGCTGCATTACATTTAATTTAGGTTGAAATCATTTACAAATTACTGTATTCTGTTTAATTTACATCTTAAATAGTGTCCCAATCTTTTTGGAACTGGGGTTTGTAAAAAGGAGTAGAGCTCCATTAATTTATCCAAAAAAAAAAAAAAAAATTATACCAATACATCAATAACACAGCAAGCAATCTGAGGAAACAGACTCATGGTTAGCTTTATTGGCCAAGTCTGTGTAAACATGAGAAGCCTTTTTGTTGCTCTCAGTGTTACACAAAATCATTAGAGGTAAATTAACATGTTATAACAAGGACAACAAAGCTTAACAAAGAAAGACAGAAACATTTTTGAACAGAGCAGAACATTTTTGTTAGAAGTAAAAATAAGAACATACTGGTACAATGTTGACCAACAAGTAGATGGTTTCTGCTTATTTAGAAAATGCATAAAATGAGTAAAAAAAACAATTTTTGGTGTCAAAGCAGTATGTTGTAATACAATTGGATTTTTACAGAGTTTTTGAGTTGAATGTTTGATTTATGTGTCAATCGGTGCTCCCAGTATTCAGAAATCATACTGACAACACCAATGACACCATTAACTTTAACACAAAAACCAAAACAAAACAACACCCTTACAAACGCAAACCAGACACAGAACAATCTAAAACATCAGAGAAACATTTGATCCAGACAGATTTTAAAAGACCATCAAACCTTTGACCAGTCAGAGAAAACTGACCCAGGTTTCTCTTTCACTCACACACTTGCTCTCGCTCCCTCTGCAAAGCCACTCTGATGCTTTGGTCTGTGCACCACAAATATTTTGGTCCAGTACTCACTACGTGCGTGTCGCAAGGCAACGGTTACTAAGCAACAGTCTCTAGGCGGCAGACAATCTTACCGCCATGGAGATCCTCACTCGTTTGGACTTGGGCTTTCTTTTTGCAGGAGGAGCCGGCGCAGCCGGGCTCTTCCAGGTGGGGAGAAAAGGCATCAACACAGCACAACATTAACACAACATCAGCACAAGTTTAGTCCCTTCCATGGTGTCATGGCAACATTGGATCCCAGTCTGACTTCTGCTGAGAGAAGTGGCTGTGATGTGAGCACAATGTTGCTGAAAGGGTATAATTACTACACCACTAATGAAGATGGGGCCACAGAGTCTGTATGTAGACGGAGCCCAATGTTAATGAACATTGGATGAGAGCGTCACTGCCAGAAGACAGGTTTTTAACATGTCACATTTAAGCTTTTCTGTAAAGCACTTTGAGCCCAACAGGTTTTCTCAAACATCCCCATAAATGTATAAATTCACACTTGTTTATCCACATATGTCAGAATTAATGTGACAAACTTTATACACTTTGTTTCACCTCCTCATTACAACTGAATACATCAGACATGTTGCTAGACTCGAGTAATTTTCTATGGCCTAAATTGAATGCAACAACAATCATTATCAACATTGATATTGTATATTGGTCTTTTTATGCCTTTACTTATAGAGGAGGACAGTGGATAAAGCTACAGGCCAGACTTGAACCCGGGCCCCTGTGAACATGGGGCATGCCTAACCACTAATCCATCAAAGCCCCTCAACACCAATTTTTTTCAAACAATCATTTTCCCCTGAAGACATTTTGTGACTCTAATGATCCCTCTTCTTTAAATGAAGTAAATTAAGTAGGTCCACCACAAGAACTTGTTAGGGCAAGGCATCAACAGCATTTCCTCTAAAAGTTATGAATTTCTTGGACATTTTAATTTACAAATTCCAAACACAAACTCCTAAAAATTCAAAGAAATGACTTAGGACTTCTATGAAAAATTCTTAAATATGTTGGTATTCCATAAAAAATGTAATACCTTCCAAATGTTTCAGTCAAACTCAATCATAAAGCCTAAATATTCCCATTAAAAAATCCATTAAATCCCTGAATTTTAAAACAAATTTCAAAGCTAATTCCCCCTTGAATTTCTTATTAAATTCCCAAATATTTACAAATACATTCCCCAAAATTCAATCAAAAACTCTCCCACATACCGAAAGAGGTTATATCTTCCGGTGTCATCCGGGGTTCTGTTCCTTTTTTTTCTCCTCGCATGCAGTTTGCACCTACTTCGGAGCATTAGCCGAAGCTAGTTGTACGGAACTTACTACAAGAAGAAATACTTTTGTTGAACTTCTTAATAACAGTCACTAGTAGCCCTGGGACCGCGTCAGTCGGAGCAGCGAAGTTTTCGCCAGGAGAAAAGCTGTCTAAACACCTCCCAGACCACAGCCTTCATTGGTGTGGCTTTGGACACGACAACCATGAGGGCACGTCCGTCCCCTCACCGCGTGGACGAGATCCTGCGCCTCCTTCTCCTATTTCAAAGGGGCAGGCTACTGCCCTAAGTCACTTTCCTCTGTCTCTTGGGCAAACTAACATCGGTCTCTGCCGTTGTTCCATTGGACTTGCTATTGCTGCACCCTCTGCAGAGATGGCTGAACAGCTTACACTTGGATGACAAACAGCACAGACACTGGAAGCTCCAAGTGTCACGGCAGTGCATCCTTGCCCTGGTGCCGTGGAGGGACAGGTCTTACATGTCCAGGGGTGTCCCTATAGGCTCAGGCCCATCCCCAGGCTCCCGCTTCCTCTGATTTGGCCAACACTTACGAGAGTGCTTCAAGAGGGTCACAGAATGTTACTGGTGGCCCCCTTCGGGCCAGCGAGGACATGGTTCTCTCTGCTGCACAGGCTCTGTCGCGGCACGCCATGGCGCCTCCCTGAACGGACAGACCTACTGTCTCAGCTGGGGGGTCAGATCTGGCATCCCAATCCTCAGTGCCTCAAACTGTGGGTTTGGCCACTGGAGGGCCCGACCCACTGCTGAGCAGCTGCACGGACCCTGTCAGGCAGACCATCATGAACGCCAGAGCACCATCCACCCACTTGCAGTACGACAATAGGTGGAAGCTTTTCTCTGATTGGTGCTTTGGCTGGAGGGAGGACCCAGTGCATTGCACTGTGCCCACTGTCCTGGAGTTCCTACAGTCTCTCCTGGAAGATGGTTGGTCTCCTTCTACCCTGAAAGTGTATGCGGCGGCAATATCATGTTGACATGCTAGAATCGACAATGGCATAGTAGGGAGTCACAATCTAGTGTCCCTCTTTCTTAGGGGGGCACAGAGGTTGCATCCCCCAAGAGCCCCAAGAACTCCACCATGGGATCTACCTCTGGTGTTGGACGCCCTATGCCAACCTCCCTTTAAACCCTTGGCACGGACAGAGCTGAAGTGGGTGTCATGTAACACCGCATTCCTACTGGCCATTATTTCAGCTAAGCAACTCAGTGAATTACACGCCCTGTCAATAAGAGCCTCATGCCTGAGGTGGAATCCAGACGACTCAGGCATCACTCTATGGCTGAACACAACATTCCTCCCGAAAGTGCTGGCACATGCGCACCTCAACCAGCCTTTAAGGCTTGCACAGTTTAACACTCACCAGGAGAGGGTGGGGGCAAGCCAGAACTGTTGCGCCCAGTACGGTCCCTGAGAGCCTACATTGCAGCTACTGCTGACATTTGGTGGTCAGAACAGCTCTTTCTCTGCTACGGCGGCCCTAATAAGGGTTGCCCTCTCTCGAAGCAGCGCCTCTCCCACCAGATTGTGGATGTTATCGGGCATGCATATGGGACTAGTAACCGTCCCATACCACTCTACTGGAAGTGTCTCCACGTCGTGGGCTGCCCTGAGAGGAGTACCCTTGGAGGACACATGTGCCGCTGCCTCATGGGCATCGCCGAACACATTCCCCAGGTTCTACAGGGTGAATGTGGCCACTCCGCATCCCCTGGGGGTGACCCTCCTGCCGGAGTCCTCCAATTCTGCCCAGTGAGGTAGGGTGGCAGGATTCCTTGTGACTTTGCTGGTATAAGTCATTCAGTGCTTTAAGCACCGCCTCTGGCAGTCAGCAGGGATGAAATAGAATGAAAGTTACGAACATAACTACAGTTCTATGAATCCTGAATGACCGCCAGAGCACTCAGTCACTCAGAATCCTCGTGATCCCGCGAGAAGATTCTGTAGAAACAGAACCCCGGATGACACCAGAAGATATAACCTCTCTCGGGCCATCCAGGGGTCACAAGTGACATTGTTGGTATACATACTTGATCTGCGCATGCGCGAAGGGAGTATTCAGTGCTTTAAGCACCACCTTTAAGCACTGTAGTTACATTCATAACTTTTGTTTTAGGAAATTAATCAAGTCCAACATGGTCCCTTTTGTGTACTTTGGAGGTTGATTCAATATTGCAACTTGTGTCATGTTAAGTCTTACAAACACTATCTTGCAAAAGAAGGAGTGAAATAAAGTTTGGACCAAAAGTTACAGTGTATGAGAGAATAGATCAACTAGGCCTGAGCAATATATTGAGTTATTACGATATAGCAATATATTTTCAGACATGATAACAGGTGAGACAATATTATCTAAAATATTGATCTAGTTTGTGCCGCCTTACATTCTTATTAAAATTGTATTTAAACTTCATTTGGCCAATGGTGAGTGACATGCTGAACGAATTACTTTGGAAAAACGAATACAGTTGCAAGAAAAAGTAATGTGAACCCTTTGGGATTTCTTGGATTTCTGCATAAATTGGTTATAAAATATGTTCTGATCTTCATCTAAGTCACAACAATAGACAACCACTGTCTGCTTGAACTAATACTGCACAAAAAATGATATGTTCTCATGTTTTTATTGAAAAACCATGTAAACATTCATAGTGCAGAGTGGAAAAAGTATGTGAATCTTGGCTTTAAAAACTGGTTGACCCTCCTTTGGCAGTAATAACCTTTCCTGTAGTTGCAGATCAGACCTGCACAATGGTCAGGAGGAATTTTGGACCATTCCTCTTTACAAAACTGTTTCAGTTCAGCAATATTCTTGGGATGTCTGGTGTGAATCGCTCTCTTGAGGTCATGCCACAGCATCTCAATCGGGTTGAGGTCAGGACTCTGACTGGGCCACTCCAAAAGGCGTATTTTCTTCTGTTGAAAACATTCTGTTGTTGATTTACTTCTATGCTTTGGGTCATTGTCCTGTTGCATCACCCATCCTCTGTTGAGCTTCAGTTGGTGGACAGATGGTCTTAAGTTTTCCTGCAAAATGTCTTGATAAACTTGGGAATTCATTCTTCCGTCAATGACAGCAATCCATCCAGGCCCTGAGGCAGCAAAGCAGCCCTAAACCATGATGGCACCTCCCCCATATTTCACTGTTGGGATGAGGTTTTGATGTTGGTGTGCTGTGCCTTTTTTATCCACACATAGCGTTGCGTGTTCCTTCCAAACAACTCAATTTTGGTTTCATCTGTCCACAGAATATTTTGCCAGTAGTGCAATGGAACAGCCAGGTGCTCTTTTGCAAACTTCAAACATGCAGCAATGTTTTTTTTTGGACAGCAGTGGCTTCCTCTGTGGTGTCCTCCCATGAACTCCATTCTTGTTTAATGTTTTACTTATTGTAGATTTGTCAACACAAATGTTAGCATGTACCAGAGATTTCTCCAAGTCTTTAGCTGACACTCTAGGATTCTTCTTCACCTCATTGAGCATTCTGCGCTGTGCTCTTGCAGTCATCTTTACAGGAAGACCACGCCTAGGGAGAGTAGCAACAGTGCTGAACTTTCTCCATTTGTAGACAGTCTGTCTTACCATGGACACATGAATATCAAGGCTTTTTTTAGAGATCCTTTTGTAACCTTTTCCAGCTTCATGCAAGTCAACGATTCTTCATTGTAGGTCTTCTGAGAGCTCTTGTGTAAGGCATGGTTCATATCAGGCAATGCTTCTTGAGAACAGCAAACTCAAAACTGGTGTGTGTTTTTTGGGGGGCAGGGCAGCTTTAACCAACACATCCAATCTCATCACACTGATTGGACTCCAGCTTGTCTGACTCCTGGCTCCAATTAGCTCTTGGAGAAGTCATTAGCCCACCCTGCACTGTGAATGTTTACATGTTTTGTCCAATAAAAACATGAAAATATATCATTTTTGTGCAGTATTAGTTCAAGCAGACTGTGTTTGTCTATTGTTGTGACTTAGATGAAGATCAGAACACATTTTATAACCAATTTATGCAGAAATCCAAGAAATCCCAAAGAGTTCACATACTTTTTCTTGCAACTGTATCTGCCAGACCCAGGCTCAGCAAAAAGATTGTTAATAGAAAGAACGGCAACTGTAAAAAGCTTATGACTAAATAGTCTAAATGGAGAATAACCAATTAATTTAAATCAAGGGGCATTTATAGTTTTACTAAAAATCAAAACTACACTGACACCTGTTTGGGGAGTACTAGACACTCAATACTGGGTATTTTTTTTGTTCATCAAAAATTGCAACGAAAAATAGCCAAAGAGAAAAACTCATGCAGTCTTTCTCAATTGCACTAATACGTTAAGAAGTGAGGGTGTCTCTTGTTTTCTAATTTTCCCTTGTTCCGTGCCACTTCAACCCAACTGCCCAAATGTTGCCAACACGTTTGGGCAACTCGGATAGTTTTTATGTCTCTCTCTCTCTCTCTCTCTCTCTCTCTCTCTCTCTCACACACGGTTGAAAATATGACTTCAGATCAATAAATTTTGTACTTATGTATTCCACATATCATGAAGATAATGTTGAATCTTTTGAGGCGCATGGTGTTTGAGAGCATGGAACATTTTAACAACATTGATACTGAAATGTTGCAAAAGTGTTTTTTATTGTTTATTGAGTTGGTCTGCTATATATATGTCCAAATCACCCAATATTGGATGCCTAGGACTTCCATTTTTGTTGCAATGACATTGAATAGGTTCCAATATTGTTAGATTATTAGCAGAATCCTTTAAAGAAAAGAACCTAACATTTGTTAAAATTTCTAAAATGAACAAAAATGATGCACTTTATTTCCACTACTGACATCTGATGATGCCTTTCAATTATGTTTTTATGCATTTTTGTACTTATGCATTTCAGTGTTTGGTTCTAAATTTGTGTTTCAAATATTTTACGATTTTCCTGACTGCAAAGCTGAGAATTCTGGTATTGTGACAATCATTTGTTATTTGTTACAAATAAAGAAATATATTGTTTAATCATTTACATGAAAAATATGGAGATATGATTTTTAAACCCATGACTAGGTTTTATAGTTGTATCATTCCCACAATTAAAGGTATATTTATGCACACTGGGCACGTTTAATATATTTGTTTACACTTATACTAATACATTTCAGAAAAATTCAAGTTTATTTGCAGTTTATAGTGACAGACAGACCAATTATAGAGCAATAAAAATAAAACATTTTGACCACTCTGTAGGACATCATCATTTATCGCTTAACCAGAAATGCTTAAATGTGGGATGCTGAAAAGCGTTTAACTGGAAGTGAATGTGTTGTGTAGTGAGGGGGCAATGACTCACAAAAGTTTTAAAGCAAAAATCAGCGACCACAGCATGAGATCACACAGGAAAACCCTGCTGCCTGTAGGAGGATCCTGCAGAAGGTGCAGGAAAAAGAGGCGGACGGCTTATGCGTGGACTCAGAGAGAGCACACACACCCACGCATACGATCCGTGTCACATTCATACAGCACAATTGCACCCACACGAACATTACAACCGCCTTTCTTTATTTCTTACCTCCAGCAGCTCCTTGTCTTGGTCTGCACAGGAGAGGGTCTGAGAGCCTGGGGGAGAGCAAAATCAATTTTTATTCAATTTATCCAGGAAATATGACTTTTTTTCAATCAGTCTGTGCCCCTGTGTGTGATTGTCTTTGGGTGTGTTTGGAAATAGTGTAAAGTACATACTATTTGGTGTCTCTGTGTCGCTGATGGCAGACACTGTTTTCAGAGCAGATTTCAGAGGAAGCTGGACATTGGAAACCACAGGGCTGAAGGAGGAAGATTCTTCTGTGGAGATCTACATGGAGAACATATTAACAGAGAAAGCCAGACACAAGCACATGCACACACAAGTACAAACAAACGTCCACAGTGGACAACACAGAAAAGACAAATATGAGCACATGCATATAAACAAACAGGACAGCACAGGTAAGGGCACAGACGACAGAGACACAGAAGACATTTGTTAACATTGTAGATACAAAAAAAACTTTAATACATTTTAATCACTTACCACAACAGCTGTCCAAAACAACCTCATCCGTGCCTTTACCTACTGCTACATGCTTTACACATGCTGGTTTAACTTTAATCTACTGCTACAACCCAACCCAAGCCAGACTTCACCCCAGCCCAGCCCTGGCGCCCCCGGACGCCTCTCACACCTGTTGGGTGCTCACCAGGAAGCGGACCACTTGGCGAGTGTTAGTGCTGGTATTGGTGGAGGAGTTGATGTGGGTGTGGGAGCAGGGGGAGCTGGGAGTGCTGTCAGTGGTCAGGCTGGGCAGGTGGTCGTTGGTGCCATTGTCCTGGGCCAGCTGACGAAGGTACTCTAACCTCCTTTGGCGGCCCAGCTGTAGAGAGAGCAGAGATTGGAGCTGCAGGCGCTCTATGGAGCCCAGCAGGATCATGGACTCTGAGAGAGAGGGAAGAAGAGGACGATAAAAGGAAAAGATTAAGGTGGCTTTGTAGACAAAGCTCTTGCACAGCAGAAGAAAAACAAAAAGGTATCATTTCAAAGCTCCTGTTCGGGACTTTGCTTCAACTCTAACAACCCCTGTAGACACAATGGTACTTTGTTTTTCTTTGCTGACATTGTCCCATACATGTGCTAGTAGTAGAGTAGTATTCTGCAACAAAAACCTTATCTTGCTTTCTTTAAATAGTAAAACATACTGCATCTTTAAAATGGAAAATGTCAAAAGGTTATTTAAGCAGTATTCGATTAATCTGACACCTACCCATTTACAGCCATTAAAATAATTGTATAGAAATAATAAATCTTTGCAGTAATGGTCATCCATTTTATTACACTGAGCAGTAAGTCCATGGCCTAATGACAGAATTCCTATTCATTTTCTTTAATTTTTTTCCTCACATTGAGAGTTTAATAGCTCAATTGCTGTTTTGTAATAATGCTTAGTTGAAAATTGTATAAACATACAAAATAAGACTATCATCATCATCATCATTTAAACCTTTTACATATATTAGAAACTGAAAGGAGTACAAACAAGAGCAACCTGAGTGGTTTTTCTTTTTCTCAGAGTTAAACAAAAAATAACCCATCAGCTATTATCAATCAAAAGACAAAAGTTAACATCCAATCATATTCTAGGAAACCCAACCATTTCATTAGTCACAGGATACAGTCAGAAAGGAGTAACATAACAGTAAATGGTTATAATAGTTTGCCTTCCTTGTATTCACTCATCCATTTAACTGTTGAACAAGTTAAAACAATATTAAAGATATTTCCTAGATTAAAAGCTACACTGGCTAGCTATCTTTATAGTAGTTAGCCAATGTAATCATTTGACTGCTCAATACAAAAGTGGATGTAAGTTCCTAATTAGATGTTAAAATAAGTAGCTTATCCAAAATTTGATTTGATGATAAAATTGTTCGATCATGCCAGTTTTTAGCCCCCTTTCACCAGTTTCTCCAACTATTTTCCACACTGGACTTTTTTACCATATCTACACATCTTTTACACATCTAGTCCAGGGGTTATCGCTGTTGCCTCACAGCAAGAAGGTCCCTGATTAACTTACCGGTCAGGGCCGATGCATGTTCTCTCTGTGCATGCATGGGTTCTCTCCGGGTACGCCGGCTTCGTCTCACCACCAAAAATATGCTCACTAGGTTAATTGATCACTCTAAATTGGCTGTAGGTGTGAATGTGAGTGTGTCTGGTTGTCTGTCTCTATGTGTCAGCCCTGTGATTGACTGGCGACCAGTCCAGGGTGTACCCGCCTCTCGCCCAATGACAGCTGGGATAGACTCCAGCTCCCCCCCCAGACACACACACACACGACCCCTAAAGAAAATGGATGGATGTAATTATCTATTTTTACACTTAAGCTGTCACAGTTTCATGTCACAGCATCCTGACGTCTGAAATCACTTTCTCAGGGGTTTAGACTCTGTGCTCATCCACACTATTATTACAACCTTAAAAAGACAATTTTGTTTAATGACAAGGGGTTTACTTCTTGGAAAAAGCTTTATTGTACTCCAGCATAAACAAATAAAATGTATTTTCGGATTCTCTCAACCATCTCCCCCCCCCCATATGGCAGGACCTCATAAAGCTCTCCTCTTTATCGCCCCTTCTGGGCAGCCTTGAAATAATATAGGGTGAACATGCGTCCCAATTTGACCAGGGCCACCCTGTTTTCAAGATCCATGATCCAAGGCCAGATATTAGTTAAACACTAATATATTCTAGTGTTTACAGCTACTGTCAAAATCTTGACCATTAAAGTCCCAAAGCAGTGCACATTGCTTGCAACAATGCCTGTACATACATCAATGCCATTGCCATTGCAGTTTTAGCAAACAGAAAATCATCAAACACTCCAAATAACCCCAAAAGTTCAATACTGATTTGTCTTTACATGTGTCAGTCAGTCTCTGCATGTTGCTAGCTAGCCCAGCTTATCATACTAACAGGACCTGTACAGCCTCAGGCAACATAGCTGCTGTCATGGCAGACAGAAAGTGTTTTCCAAAGATCTCCAGGAGAGGTGCAGCTTCCTCAGAAAGTACCTGATAATTAATGTGTTCTTTTGAACACACTGCAAATGTAAAGCCACATTTCAAGGTTTGAGAGATGGCATAACCTACTCTAGTGAGGCATCTGCTGAGGCACTTTCCAAAGTGATGATGAAAAATCCAATTGTACCATGAGCTCATACATGTAGGTTTGGAGTAGAATTAAAGTATCCCCTGGAGGTTTGAAAATATGGTAATCCTATTTTTAGATTCACTGATTACACAACTTGCCTTCTGGAGTACAGAAAATTAACATTATAACATCATTTGAGCTTCCTATCTGCACTTGAAATCAAAGGAAGATGATGTAGAGTAATTGTTATTCTTTTTCTGCCTTGTTCTTACCTCTAGATTCAACCAGGGCGAGTGTTTTGAGCTGAGCAGTCAGAAGCATCTCCTGCAGCTCTCGATAGGAAGAACTAAGAGTAATGAAGCGCACATCCCTGACCATGATGTCCTCCACACGGATATTATACTTCCTGAAAGATGAAAGATAGAGTTAAAATAAAGAGCAGAGAGGGTAGGGAGATAAGGGAAACAAGTGTGAGAAAGAAAAGAAAATGAGAGGAACACATGATGCAAAATTTGATATATAAAAAGGCAAAGACTCTTTTATATGAGAAATATGGAACAACTCAATCTATTAATAAAAAACATTGGCAAGCATTATAAACAGAGACTCACTCATGATGTCCCATGCCAAGTTCAGGCAGATAGGGAAGCTTCTTGATGCGGATTATGGAGTCGTAGAGCGATGGTTGGAGCGCCTGGGCCACGGCGTTAGCCAGGATCACAGCTATCATCACAGGGAGGATGTGGGAGATCTGACCAGTCAGCTCAAACACTATGACCGCAGTGGATACAGTGTGGGTGACTGCTCCAGACAACGCTGCAGCACCTGCGGAGGAGGGAAGCAAATTAAAGAAAAATATTTTGTTTCTGTCCAGTTATTCTAAATCCATTCACATATGGGTAACACAGGCATGTGATATGACACGCTAGCATGTTATATACATGTACAAACATATCTACATTATCAAATAAGAGAGGTTGCTGCATGGCAGTGAATCAAAATGAAAATCTTTTGGATGTCACTCTCAATCATAATATTTAATATATTCCTGCCACACTAACAAGTGAGTCACAACCATGGCAGTTATGCATTCAAAGACTTCCTTATTTAGTTTTCAGCTTAAGTGGCATTGATTTTCATCAGTCACATTTTTGAGGTTGGTATGAAGTTATGAAAATGGCTGCAGGCTGGCTGCAACAACAATTTCAATCACACAAGAGACAGCAGAAATAACACTCAAAAGTGTTTCTATGTATACTGATATAAAATAAGTCAAACATAGATAAGTAGCATTAGGTAGTAATATAAACATAACCTCACCTACTACAGCATAACCTCCAGGAACTATGGGATACACGCTGCCGTCAGCATGTATCCCATCAGGAAACATGGCTGCCATAATCTCTCCAACAAGTCTGCCAAAAGCTGCTCCTGGTAATTACAAGCAGACAGAAGTCATGTTGACATGTCTTTACAACTGCTGAAGAATAAACAGAGGATAAAACTTACCGATGAGAAAAACTGGCATGAAAGCCCCGCATGGAACAGGCATGGTGGTGGCCACAGCAGACATCCAGAACTAAAACAGAGAGACAGAAGAAACCATGAAAAGACAGAAATTCCACCACATTTTGTTGACACTTCTCTAAAGTTTACCTTCATGATGATGAAGAGGATGAGTGTGATGAAGACGTTGACCTGGGGGTGTTTCCAGGCATGGTGGTGGCTGATGTAGTCGAACTCCTCTGCGACGCCCTGACGGCACCAGGTACGGTTGTCAAAAAGTGCAACCAGGGACTCGTGCTGTGTCAGCTAACAGGTAGACACAAGAGAGAAGGTTTTTGAATGTTAGCTTCTTTTTCCCTAAAAAACCTGACAGAACCTGATGATGACACAAGGTAAACAACTGGTTGATAATAGTTGATAGATGAAGTGTTTTAAGCTTTTGAAGTTAGTTTAATAAATTACTTCCTCAGTTATAGTATCAATGTTAACAGGTAGATAGCGAAAAAGATTTACCTTTTAATTTCATGGATTTCTGTGTTTATTTCCAAATGTAAGTTTTTGGGCTTCTTCCCTTAGTTTTAAAGTAATATTTATAGTAGTATGTAGAACTTTTAGACATGTTTGGGCCAAAAATTGAGGTCGAAGTGAGGCATAGTTGTGATGGGTAAGCCTGCCTGAAGGCACCATTGGTTAGGTAAGAGGATTCGCATGACCCTTGGTGGTTCTCTTGATGTGCTTGCATGTTACAAGGGGCATGGGAAAATAATCTGTTCAAAAAACAAAGGCAACATCTTTAAGGTTGAGTAAGGGGTGGAAGCAGCAAGTAAGCATGGTCTAGGACACTGTCCAGGTGGGTAGCAAGTTTGCCATGAGCCCTTGGTGCTTCTGTGGATGTCCCAAGGGCTCAAAAACCACTGGCAGTCGTATTACCAGGGGTGAAAAGGCTCGAGAGAGATGCAGTTAAGCTGTACTTAGCAGCTAAGGAATAAACGTATCCCTATACGACATAAGACATAAATATATGTCAGACTTGACTCTGGCTGCCCACGCCCCCAGCCCCTAGTCCTGGCCCTGTGATGAATCATTAGCACCCTACATGCCTGAAATGTATGCACATGACTGTATTTTAAGAATTTTTACATACACTTCACAAATCAACAATGACAAAAAAAAGGATACAGACATCAAATTTAGCCAAACCAAGAGGCTTAACTTCCGCCTTTCATATCTCTTACACTTAAATAAAACATATTAGTTGTAGAGCAACCACACATCCAGCTTACTGTATATCACAAAATATTGCTCCCTTCTATTATTTCAAAGTAAAAGCACAGGAGAAGCAGTGTTGTAGGGGGTAGGGGGTGGACATGCAGCTAAAAGTCTGAGCTGCTGAATTAATAATACAGGGTTTACAAGCAGCCTTCCATGTGCATGTGTTTATGCATGTATGAATGCATGGGTGTGGTCATGCGCATGGGGTATACAGGACTATGTGTGTTCATGTTTATGAGAGAATGGGGGTGTATATGCATGGGTTTATGTAAACACAGTTGCTTTGGATGTATATGTAATTATGCATACGTGTGGGCATGCATATGTTTTTTCATATTAGAGTGTGTAAGTGATTATGTATATAAGGATACTATGTGTACATCTCTGCATCATGGGTGTGTAAAAAATAAGCACACAGTTCTTCATACATGAACCTCGCCTTTTTAATTATTGCTGGTTGTATACACATCATGTTATGTCTTGAAATTTTATTTTATTTCACCTCAAAGTATTACTCATATTGCCCCCTATGACATATGTGTATGTATCCCTTTTAGAAATCAACATAAAGATTTGCTTTATTCAGTCGTCAGCGACACTTTCATGTGGCTTCCTCAAATTCATCAGAACCTTATATTTTATCAATCATGCTGCATTATTGTTCTAGGTAGTTTTGGATTGAGCTCTTTAAACTAAACTTTTCCCAGCCATGAATTGAGGAGCATGTGTAAAAATTATTCCAACATTTTGACAATAAGCATCAGTTTTCTGTTGGAAACATGACAGCTCTGCGATGGCCCCTTGTATCAATAAAAGCAGCACAAAATAACCCTCAACTCGACACCAGCTCTCACTTAAAATCACCATCAATCCTCTGACAGCATGGTTTCATACTGTCATGAGAGTGCGAAAGTCTTTTCTCACCTGTCCAGCCATGAACTGTCCGAAGCCCGGAGGGAACGTGAGTGTGGAGACCAGCAGGGTGACGAGAGCCGGATACACCAGACGCCTGACAGGAAGAGAGGGACTGTGGGGTCATTAATGGGTGTGCCTGTCACACTGTTGTGTATGTGCATACTTGATCTGTAGGTGAGAAGATCTTTTAGTAGTGAGACTGACCCAATTCAATCGAATTTACCTACAACTCCCAAAACTGAACTAACATGACCTACTCTAAGACAAATGAGCAGGATTTTGATCCCGTTTAGCTTATTCACAGCTTAGAGAGATAAAAGTCGATGGTTCTATTATTTAGCAAAAAAAAATGTTTGTTGATAGTGAAAATCTAATTTTGGGAGAGTTGATGCCTATTGCATTCATGCAGAAATTTAGATGAGTGGATGAATACCAGTCTTATGTCTCAGCTGTTAAATATGCAGCTTCTGCTAAAAGGCACTTACTTTAGCTTAGCACCAAGACTGAGAGCAAATGGCCTGACTCAGTCCAAATCTAAAAATATTTACTGTACATGTGGAACAACTTTAGCCTGCTAACTCACAGGTTACATCTTATTTAGTGCATCCACAAAAAGACTCACAGATGTTTTATATGTGTAATCATTTGAGGACTAAAGAGCTTGGCAATCTATGTGCATCCCTGTGCAGTGCATTATGGGTTTTGTCTGTGTCCAATGTGCCGCAACACTATTGGCTGGCCATCAGTTGTACCGGACTATCTGAATAACAGGTACTGCAAGTGTTACTCAAGCGTTTCCAATGATGCTTAAAGGTAGATCAAAAGAAAGTTGTTCGTACACAGACAAACTGCTACCTGGCACAAAGACGCGGCAGTGAAAGGATCAATATTATTGTTAACATAGACCCATGTGAAGTGCCAAAAGAAGACTGGCTTTGTGATCCTCCTCTTATGTTTCCAGAGACTTTTAGCTACTCAAATGTAGCCTTCGTGCTTACAGTGCTGCCCAGTTTCTAAATTTCAAATCTCTAAAAGAAAAGGTACAGTTTACTAACGGCTGTATACATGGCCTGGGGGTATATAAAAGTCCAAAAATTATTTTCAGGTGAGCCCCTTCCCACAGACATCAACATTCAGGTCACATTTTAGTTACATTTTAGTAAAATACCCAAATATGTGAGGTCTTTTTCTTAAAAAATATCTATTTATTACAAACTTACAGTCCACTCTGACTCTAGACTACTGAGAAATTGAATACCATCATTCTAAATGAAGAACACTATTTTAATAGGCCACATTAAAATCGACCTGTTTTCATGCAACGATGGTAACAACATGGAAGTGAAATTTCACCCACAACACAGTGCTAGGAACATAGATATTGGCATCCACAGATACTTATAAAATATTTATATTGATACTGCACTGGCAGCTGGACTACTTTTTTACATAATAGTAGTAACAAGTTTTATTCTTAACGAACCATACTGATTTAATTTAGTTATTTATTAATAATTCCTTCTTGCAGCATTCTGAAATCCAGTTCAAAAAGGTGTGATTTTAGGTCTATCTACCGACCCGTTCATCCTTTTGTTTTGGAGGTTAACTTGGAACTTGGAACTGTTTCTTCAGTAAGATTTCAAAACAAAGTTGTGCTTCTAACACACTGATGTTGACTGTATTTTAGCTGGATGCAAATGTATTGATTAGACCTAATTTCACCATGGATTCAACTCTAGCTACTGCTCCCTGGGGTGTCACTTGCTGATTTTGTTACCTTTGGATGGAGCCAGGCCAGATTTTTCCTCCTGAATTTTGTTGAATTGTTAAGCCAAGTATCTTGCAAAAGCTTCACAATTCAGTAAAGACATAAGAGTTGTGTTCTTCCATATCATCTACCTCCCAGCAGGAAAACAGTGAGTGCATTTCCCTTTAATGACACTCCATTAAATCAGATACTCACTTCCTCAGTAAGAACTTGTTAATGGTCTTCTGTTTCCTCATGCACTCCACAATCAGCCTGTTCAGGTAGACAAACAGTGCACCCCCAAAACCACAGGCGATCCTAAGAACAAAGAGAGATTTACCTGTTTGGTCAATATGCAGTATGCAGGAGGTCGACAGGTTTACTGAAACAGGTTCAGTCAGTTACTGTTTTTGGGCTAATTTTCAGTTTTTATTCTTTTCTATCTAAATGCTTTTGTAACACATTTGGTACACAGTGTTCTGGACACGGCCTCAAATTGCAATCAGCAGAGTAAAGGTTAATTTCATGCCCCATTCATTAAACACAAATCAACCTTCAGACTCAACAGCAGACCACAAAGGAGGACAAAGCTTTTTCAGATCTTAGATCCTTTGGGTAACTCAGCCGCCAGACTGCTCTGGGATCAGTTTAATGTGCAATCAGTCCTGAGAAACACACTCACCCGAGGATGGCGAATGCAGGCAGCTCCTGAAGGTCAAATGGGAAGTCCAAGCGGAAGCGGGTCTTGAAGAGAGCAGTGATTGTCTCTGAGGAGAGAGAGGATTGTTCTTACAGTGCAGACTGTATACTGAAATATGTCAGCTGGGGAAATTACACCAGCTACCAAAAGGAAACAGAGTTTTACCTTCCTCCTGGTTCCACACTGCCAGCACTCTGAATATGAAGGCACTGAAGGTGGCAGCAAAGAAGCCCCTCCAGTAGTTCCTCACAGCAAAAAACGTTGATGTGACCTCAATACTGAACAGCACCCCTGCACCAAAAAACAATGAGATGTTCCCACAGAGACTAAAGAACTTAAGGATACACATCATGAAGCCCTTCTGTATCATTATCTAAGCATACATCATGTTTTACATATACTGTGTCATGCAGTATGCTCCATTGCACCTTTGTACTTACTTTTCTATTCTACACATTCTATATTAAATTTTATATTGCTACTATTCAACCTTTATTCAAATCATTAAGGGTATGCCCTCATTTTCAATGATGGTGGGACTACAGTTTAAACAAATCAGTACAAGAGAGAAGGAAAAACAGAAGCAAACATATAACAGTCAGATTCATGAGCACCAAGCTTTTGGTTTTGCCCATGCTGACAACTGTGTTGAGTTTAAGTGTACCTTGTAAGGTGTTTCAGATGTGCTTAGCATAGAATGTAAAGGATAATTTTCCATTGTAGTATGTACTCGGGGTACCTTGAGCTTTAGCTAATCACTCGATTGAGTCCGGTAATGACCATCTGCCCAGCTTAATTAAGGAGTTTGTAGGACACAGATTTCTAGTGAGAGCTTTATAGATAAAAAAAATAGCCTGTGTCTCTCATGTCTAACTGTTAACAATGGCCATCCAACTTTGTCATAAAGGATGCAATGAGTGGAGCAGCTGTCACCTGTTATAAATCAAAGGGCAGAATGATAAACTTCATCTACAGATTTCTGAGGGGAGTCGGAAGCATTTCTGTAAATGGCATCCCTACAGTCCAAAACAGACATGAAGATCGCTTTAGTTATTGGTTTTCTACAAGCCTGAGAAAATAGTGTTTGTTTCTGTAGATATTCTTTTTTTGTCTTAATTTTTTGGTAAGTAAATTGACATTGACATATGACATTTGATAGTTGATTCTAGATCCAACCAGATGCTGAGATATTTGTATTGAGGGACTATTTCTATTTCCAGTTCATGACTACCCAAAGTAACCTTGCAAAGCAGATGGATTCGCCCGTTTCCATGTTTCTTGCTGGCAAATCCATCTGCCGTGCCAGGTTACACCCAAAGATGTTAAAGTTGTAAATATTAAAGGCGTGCAAGTTGTAGAGTGCTTGTTGTAGTATTTCAGTTGCCTTCTGTGCTGTGTCAGCAAAGTAATACAAGGCTGTATCATCAGTATAAAAATTTCATTTCAGTTTGATATGTAGATACAATATTGCTCAGAGGTAGAAAAAAGCACAACTATTGTACTCAAGTAGAAGTACAGTTATGGTTAAACTTTACTTAAATAAAAAGTAAAAGTACTGCTCAACACATCTATTAAAGTAAAAGTGAAAAGTATTTAATCTGAAGTTTACTTTAAGCACAGAGTAGCTACTGAGGAGTTGTACTGTAAAATAATCTTTCCTAGCTGGCAAGAACAACGAGAGAATAGATCTCCATCCAGGTTGTTCAGGTAAAGTCACACCTCTAAAATATCCAGCAAAATTGGCAGCATTAATTAAACTGATTAAGAGTTAAATTTAACATTTTAAAGTGTCTATACTGGTCTACATTTCATATATTAAAGTATTATACAATATGACAGCTGCAATAACTCTACAAAATCTGGCAAGCTGGGTCAACCTCATAGCAAAGCAATACAGACTGATGAAGAATAAGCACTGTGTGTCCCAAGGAACACCAGAAGTCACATGCATGAACTCTACCTCAGTGGATAACTTCACACATAGTGCAAATGTGTCCCACATCAAAAGAACAATATTCTTCCATAAACATGATTAAAACAACCCCAGAAGGGATCACTGGCAACGTCCAAACACAACTAAATACATATAAAATAGCTCCAAACACGATGCCCAAGGGCATAATGAGGCACTTTGTTCTTTCCCCCATGAGATGGCAGTGGGCAGAGCTTAGATCAGCTGACTCTCCATACCATCTCTAGCATGCAGCTGATGCCTGGTGTGCTCGCTGCGCTCTGAAGCGGGTCCTGTTGTTCACGTTATGTCACATTCCTGCGCTTGTGCTCCTTCATTTGCAATCCGTGCCTTACCTAGGCCCACCTCGTCCTTCCGTGCCGGGGCCATGAAGCGTGTCACAGCAAAGCACGGAACGATTGCACTCACACTGGTCAAACGTACCGGACTTTAGGCTGAAATGGGCCCAGGCGCGGTACGGATGGCTGACTGTAAATGCGCTGACTTTGGGAGCTAAAAATCAACTCTGAAACACCCCAATTTTTGCTTTGTGTAACAGCTGTTTTGGGATGTGATGTTGAATCATTCTCTCTGTATGTGCTACTGTGTAGTCAATTCAGTGGAAAAGGCACAAGGGTACTGTACTCAAGTAAAAGTACAGTTGTTGTGGTTTTAACTTACTCAAGTAGAAGTAAAAGTAGTAATTTCAAAATGCATTCAAAAAGGAACAAGTATCCAAAAAAGCTACACAATCGCAGAGATTTGAGTAAATGTAATTGGTTACTTTCCACACCTGATATTGTTGATGTATAAAGTAAAAAGTACAGGACCCAATACACAGCCTTGTGGAACCTCTTTTGATGAAGGTGAGTAAACAGACTCATTGTTTTCAAAAAATCAAGAGCTGATATGATATCACATTAGTATATTCTGTACCGATCTGTTTAAATTCACTGTCAGCAAGATTACTGTTTTTTTATAGCATCTTACAGCATTTTTATTGTCCTTTTACGAGTTTTGTTCATTATCAAAACACCAAGTCAAATTCTTTGGATGTGAAAATGTACTTGGCGATAAAACTCGATTCTGACTAGCTAGGAAAACAGTATGAACTACATGCACGCTGCAGTGATTCACATGAAACCTAATCTTAAAGTCCATAATCTTTCTGTTAAGGAGAAAAATATCATGCCTGTTTTTAGTTTGACTCCAACAAAGTAAAAGAAAGCAGTCAAGGTCACAACAGTTTGTCCTACTGTGAGCAAATCTGTGGTTAAAAAAATATTTTTGATTGTCTAACAGTGTTAAAAAGCAGTGTAGAGAGCAACCAAATTGCCAAAAAAAATGTAGCAAAATAACTGCAATGGGCTCCCAGCTAAACAGTGGCTTTAACCCCCTTTAAAGCTTGACAAATTATGTTTCTGAGCTAACTGTGGTGCCAGAGGGAAGGACAAGGGGGCGCCTGAATTAATCTTACGCACCCTTTGAGATGGATATTTGTGCCAAATTTAACATCTGGCAGACTAGTGGTGGCAGAGGTACACTTTGCTGCTCTGAACAAACGAGTTAGAGTAATAGACTGTCCAGGAGTAGCACCAGCTCTCCTGCTAGCAGGATAAATATTCGGCTCATCTAATTAGATCCACTAACTATCTAACATAATGAGATAGCATTCAATCAGAGGGTTCAGCCATGTGTTTCTTACCTCCAATAGGGGCAGCAAAGCAGCAGCCAACACCCACTGCACAGGCAGCCGACAGCATTTCTGTGTTCCTCAGCTCGTTCTGTACAACAACAATCAGATATACACAAAGATAGACACACACAAGCATACACAGCAGAGCATTCAAACCAACATACAAACACTCACACCCAGATGAGTGCACATACACGTGCAAATGCCACAAACACACAATACACAACAATTGTATTTCTCATGAAAAACAAAGTCAACAATTGTTTATAAATGCAACAGTTTTACTGTAAAAGCTGCTGCTGTATTTTTCCACATTCAGTAAGATTGCATTTATGTGAGGTGGGGCCAATGATTGAAAAGCCAGGATTGAGCATTGACATCATGGCATGAGGTGTTTGTGTAAAAGCAAAGGCAGCACAGATCGATGCGTCGCTGCGACGGTTCACTGAACAGCATCAAACAGCGCACATGAATGGAAAAGGCATCAATCTTCTGAAATGGACAGCATGGATTATTGATGACGATGGAATTGGCAATACAGAAACTATCTGGCTCGTGCATTCGTACCTTGCTTCCCTCAAAGGGCTCTTCCTTTAGCAGTGAAAGTAAAAAAAAAAAAAAAAAAAAAAAAAACAGAAAGAAAGAAATATGTGTGAGCGTGATCCATGCGAGTGTAGAGGTTACCTTTTGTTGGTGCAACTGGAAGTCATCCAACTTATTATCCCAACCACACAAAATCAAACAAGCAGAGAGAGAGAGCTTCAGCAAACAGTCTTGATTCCACTGTGAACCAAATTAACATTTTCTCAGAGTAATTATGTTTTAATGGCCACACAGTCGACGCATGGACTATTTCTATCATTGCTGACAAGAGTTTTTCCTTCTCCACATCACTGCAGTCTATTTTCCTCCACACTGATGGTGATGTTGGTACTGCTGGTGCATGGAGGAGAAGAACACAGCTCACTGTCCAGTGCAGGGATAAACAGAAGGCCAGGCTGTGGTCTCATGAGTGGAGGTGAGAGCGTGAGCCCTGGGAATGGTAGAAAGTCAAGGTCACATCAAGGACGTAAGAAATATGTTTTTTATTGTTGAGCTTCCCACCTACAGAAAATACATAAAGACAAAACAGTCCCTGTATATGGGAAATGTTGCTTAGCTCCTATGTTTTTTGCAGCTATTAAGGCTTTAGGATTAGTTAAAGGAGAAATGTACCATTATAGATCTACAAAAAGAAAAATCCCATGCAGTAGGGGTTGCATTTTAAAATCAAGTAGAAACAGGCTGCTAGTAGTTCCTTTGCATTTCAGTTTACGGTTAAATCTGGCATACAAGCCGCAGCCTGAATCTACCAAAAGAAATAAAAAGGTTTATGGTGTCCTCTTGTGTGAGGATTTCTATTTCATTGGCACCTGGCACTGAGCAGTTGTCTTGCTCTTTTAGTACAATCTGTTTTCACTGTACGGAGGAGGGCCCCTGGTAACTACAGGTACATCTCAAAAAATTAGAATATCATGAAAAAGTTCAATATTTTTGTCACTCATCTCAGAAAGTGAGACCCATATATTATATAGACCCATTACTCATAGAGTGAAATATATCAAGCCTTTATTTCTTGAAATGTTGATGATTATGGCTTACAGATAATGAAAACCCAAAATTCAGAAAATTAGAATATCACATAAGATCAATAAAAAAAGGATATTTTCAACAGAAATGTCATTGTAGCCTCCTGACCCAGACTGACAGATCATTTAAAGGCTCAGGAAATCTTTGCAGGTGTTTTGAGTTAATTAGCTGATTAGTTTGTGACACCATGACTTTCCAATATTGAACTTTTTCACAATTTTCTAATTTTCTGAGACACTGAATTTTGGGTTTTCATTATCTGTAAGCCATTATCATCAACATTTCAAGAAATAAAGGCTTGAAATACTTCACTCTGTGTGTAATGAGTATATATAATATAGGTTTCACTTTCTGAAATGAGTGACAAAAAATATTGAACTTTTTCATGATATTCTAATTTTTTGAGATGTACCTGTGTAACACTGTAGTTGAGCTCTCAGCCTGCATAGATGAGACAGACTCACAGGCTCCACCTGTCACCTGTGTCCTTACTGAGGAGTATTCTCAGTCAAACCTGTGCCACACACCTTCTATTTGCTTAGCAGTATACTCTCCGTTTTGTTTAAATGTGTGGCTATGAACTAACCAGGGGAAAGCAGTTAAGAAGTGGCAGCTACCCTCGCCACTGTGAACTGTTTGGTAAACCGTGTCAGCTATACTGTTCCTATTCTGAGCAGAGAAGTTGAAGCAGCTGCTTTACAAACACAATAAATGGGGATACGTTTTCAAAAATGAAATTGCATCTCTCAAAACTTAATACTGGTACATGCAGTCATTTGCACCAGTTTTAGGCATGTAGGCTACTAAGGATTTGAATATGGCCAGAGACTGCCAATGGTTAACAGGCCCTGGGACCTCCACAGCATGAGCAGGGGTCCGTGGCAACCATAGACTGT
This sequence comes from Cheilinus undulatus, assembly GCF_018320785.1. NCBI lineage: Eukaryota > Metazoa > Chordata > Actinopteri > Labriformes > Labridae > Cheilinus > Cheilinus undulatus. The sequence goes on from NC_054877.1 coordinate 25,220,618, forward strand.
AGAAAGAATTGGACAAACCCTGTGTGATGTCAGTCATCTGCTTACAATAGGTGGACTCAAACAGCTCTTGAAGCCAATCGGCGGAGGCTTCCATATTGAAATCGCGGTCTCAACCGAACTTTGGATCAACCTTACGACCTGTCCACTAAGCGTGACTTCCTGTCAGCTAGCTAGCTAGCATTCTGGTTGACAGAAACGTAGCCTCTGCCTGTAGAGCTATCTGTCAATCAAATGAGACACGCCAATCAGCGCAAAGTGAGGTTTATCCTAATATAATCCAAACGATTGTGGTACAACCCCCCCCCCCATACAGTGAGAGCACAATGAGACATTAGCTAATGAGACACGTTTGGTGTTTTGAACCAGGCTGTAAACCAGTTTAGTCTAGTCTAGTGTAAAAACCAGCTGTTTAACTGCTGTCCAGATGGGACTTCTGGTGTTCCTGCAGCCAGCCTCAAGTGGACACTCGCGGTATTGCAATTTTTTTGAACTTCCGCATTGGCTTCATTTTTCAGGACCGGAGGTTGCCGCTTGGTGGCAACTCTACTTTCCACCTGGACAGTACCCTTAGCTGTGCCTATTCACCACATCTATCTCTTACTCCACACCTTTGTAATTTTTTCAAAACATTATCTCACCATGCCCCTGGAAATATGCAAGAACACCAAGAGCATGACCTCAGTTGTGTTAATCTTCTTCAGCTCCAATGTGACCCTCAGGTGGTTTTACTCACCGTTGCACACCTAACTAAATTTCTGGCCAAAACATGCCTAAAAGTTCTTCACAGCACTGTTAGTCGCCCCAGTATAAAAGCTAGAGTCAACTTTTTAGATGAGAAAATAGTCACTGAAAGTGCAGGTTGTGTACTGAATTTTAAAGTACTTGTTTTAGTACTTTAAATTTATTTGTTTTTTTGCTGTTTCTTTCTACATTTCAACTGAGCCACTGTATTGCTTTGAATGTTGTGCATCTTTTTCCAAGTAAAAAAATAAAGTATAGTTACAGACAGCAGAATGTAATATCTTTTAAATACTTTTTTTGCCTTTATTGGTGAAAAACAACAGAACAGGTTAGTGATGTACAGGACAGACATGGAGGAGTGGGAAAAATGAAGAAGAGGAAAAAATAACACAAAACTATAATGTTAATAATTACAAAACAAACAACAATAAAACAAAGAAAAAAATCATAACAAAACAAAAACCTTCATTTTTAAATACTTAAATGTTAGTGGTTAAAATATTTTCATGAAAAGGATAGTAACCTGTTTTAAACACACTGTAATATATATTTAATTTGTGTCCTTATAATACATAGATTGATAAGAAGGGAAAGATAGGCTCTGATCCATTTCTAACTTTCAGCCCATTCCTTCCCCTTGTTTTGGAGTGCCCCCTTCCCCCTTAAAACACAATGACAAGGGGTAAAGGTGAAATCTTCCCCTTACAATGGGTCAGCTCATACATCATGAGAAGTCTTTGACAGCATCCAAAAAACAGATTTTTTAAGATGTTTCAAACATTACAACAAGCGATTAAAAAACAAATTCTTGCTGATAAAAGGACCATAATGCATTGATAAAACAATATGTTAAGAGAGTTGTTTGTCATAAAGGCAGTACTTTGAAGGGTCATGTACCTCTAAGCACTTCACCCTAACCCTCCATTCCAACAAGGATTGAGGCACCCTAACCCTTAGACGTGAACGTGCAAAATGTAGCAAAGGCTAACTAGTAAGGCCGTGGGGTTACTGGCACTGAGCCAAAGGGCATGTGCACAAACCCAGTGCTACCCTATTTTAAAGTCCGTTTCACAAAGGGCACGAGTTTTCTGCATGTCAGCCACATCTCCCTGCTCTCAAAGCCCTGTTCTTCCTCATAGGTTTTACCTGAATAACCCCCCTATTAGCTACTTGATTGTGTATAGAGGAAGTGTGTCGGGAACTATTCAAAACAAAACATTCTGTACAAGTAAAAGGAGTTTCTCTACAGAAATGCCAAACCTGGCTTTTAACTTGAAAAGCACAAACCAGAAAAGCACCTAGGCTATTGTGTTTAACTTTCCTGTGACAAATTCTACTAGTGTGGGGACAGAAAGCTTCACTTGTAGATCTTTAAAGAACAACTTTATAAAACAGGCGCATTTAAGCTTCTGGCCTTCCTCAGGGTTATCAAGAAACACACTGTAAACATATTCCATGTGCATATTTGCCATAACAATGTAAATATGACTCTCCATTTATAATTTTCCTGTCTAATATGGTTCACAGCCACAAACGGTGCGCGGAAAAAAGTAGGCGAGACTTCAAATCTCTGAACTCTCCGCGCCTCAGCTGCGTGTATTAGGTGCGCAAGCCACAACGCATATGCAGGCAGTCTGAAAGCCCTGACTTGTTAAAATGCAATCAAACTGAAAATCCTGGCATGTCGCGGTCGAGACCTGTGTGACACACTCCTAGTCTGAAATGGGCAAGAGTCAGTGTCCCAGTCCAAAAAGTCTGGCTGCACCTGTGACCACAATTCCCATCCAGAGACGTAAAAGTCACTTTTCAATGATCTCTTCACTAACAGAAAGAACATCTTTACAGAAAGCAGAATGCATTATTCAATTAGCTTTACAGCTGCCGTTCCCTAAAAGTTAAGAGCTGTTACCTTTAAAGTACCACAGAAATGTGATGGTTCCTCAAAAGTCTCACTGACTTTTAAACTACAGCTTTAGCGTGCTTATACTGGGCTGCATACTGATGTGAAAGTCATTTTAAAAAAGGCTTAAATATGCATTAAGACAACAAGTAACTAGGCATGGCCAAACCAGTTTGTAACGGCAAATTGGCTTTTCAGAACTTTTTCAGTTTCCAGAGTATTACAGATATAATCCACTCTGAGCCCAACAAAATGTATGAGATAAATGTAGGCTGCTGGACTAGGCAGCTAGATCCATCATTTAGTTCTTTTAATTCCAGTTCACATAATATACAAGCATTTGGAATGACTTCATTTAGTAACTAACACTTACCATTAATATCTTATGTAAAGTGGTAGCCGGTTTATTAAATGCTTGCAACTAAGCAGATTCAAAATGTTTCACAGCAACAGCTAAGACGGCAGTTAAATGTACATGTATAAGATACATGGTTGTGACTGCCCTGGCTAGAACAACACATTTTTTCAGATATTGTCAGTTTCCCTAACAAAGAGCTACAGGTTTGAATGTTTCAAAACATTTTACCCCAAAAAATTAATAATTGAAAGTACTGTTTGAAAGTGAATGGAGGCGGTATAATATTTGAAGTCCTCAGAGGCTCAAAACTTTCAACAGGTTTGAAATTGTACATCATTTTTCTAGTAAAACTGAACTAAATGTAGGTACATTCCTCACCATGTAAATCCCTCCAAAAAGGGCAGCCATGAATTTGCTGAGGAGAGCGGCACACAAGCTGGCAACATGAACGAAAGGTCCCTGAGTGGCAGGATGGAGAGATATCAGCATGTTAGTTGACAGGATGCAACCAAAAGCATCTTAAAGCATCGTGTAAGGCATGCTGCTCTCTGGTTCAAGGGCATAACAGAAAATACTGTGATTTAGATTTAGGCTCAACTTCTTCATTTCCCCTCAAATAGTAAATGTCACTAGCAGCAAATCACTGTTTTATATTCACAGCCATAGCTTAAACAAGATGAGAATAATCAAAATTTTTAATTAATCTGTCATAAGTTATTTTTACAGCTCAGAAGTCTGCGATGGGAAGCGATGAAGGGAAAAATAAAAGCTCTACCTCCTTCCCCAGAGGCATCCCACTGCCCAGAGCACAGGTCAGGCCGATGACTTTGGCCACAAATGTTTTAAAAGTCAGGTATTCCTTCAGGACCACCCCTCTCAGTATCGTTTTCATCTCAGGAATACCTGAACCTGGGGAGCAGAAAAGAAAGACGTGCCAGGTGGGATGATGGAGTGAGGGGAAAAGAGGAGTTGAGAGAAAGCAATTACAGACAGAAGGGTGAGGAGAATAAATGAAGAGCAATGGGGGGGGGGGGCTGATTGATATTCATATAGTTTTCTGTATGCATATCGCATCAAAGGTATATTTTATAGATATCCTGAAGACTGGACCACAAAGACACGTCCTGCACATGTCCTTAGAGGACTTTTGCTGCATTAAAGAGGCAATTACAGTATTCAAACACTGAATTGTGACAATGAATTAGCTATGAATGCATACATCTTTGCATAAAAGGTCTTAAGAGTGTTTGGGGGGGTTCTTACCCACAGCCTGAGGAGCCAGTATCTGTGTGAATCCTGCTGAGAAAGTGATGAGCACTACGGGGTAGGTGACCCAGGCAATGTACTGCAGGAGCAAGTTACTGTCCAGTCCACCATACATCCACTTCTGTGCTGCACACAAAAGTACAAAGACACAGACACAGAAAGGTAACTTCCTCTCAGTATAATGCGGCAGGAAACTACACCATGTTTGGAGAATTCTGATGTAGTCCTTCTGATGTAAATGGATTCTCCTGATTCCTCTCCTCCTCATTACCTTCCTCTGACCTTCTCTCCATGTTCTTTTCAACCTCTGCCTTATTCATGCCTTTTTCTTCTTTGGCATCTCAGTGGCCTCCTCCTCATTCATCATTTAGCTCTCTTACTATCAGATTTACAGTGTCATAAATGCAGCAGAGCAACTGTTCCTGGATCCAGGGGAAATATCTATGTCAGGAAATTCATTTTTAATGTTGGCATTTTTTAGAGTCCTTATTAGAAAACATTCACAGTGGTAGATTTTAAAACCTTAGAAGTACTTTGACCTTGATATTCAGTGAATTACCAATACAGCAATGTAAGATTAGCACATAATAATTAACATCAACGTATTAAACTATACAGTGCCTATAAAAGTATTCACCCCCTTGGATATTTTACCCTTTTATTGATTTTATAAATCAAAAAATATTCACCCCCTCCAAGTCAGTATTTAGTAGATGCAGCTTTGGCTGCAATCACAGCACTGAGTCTGTGTGGATAGGTCTCAATCAGGCTTGAACATCCAGATACTGCAGTTTTACTCCATTCTTCTTTGCAAGACTGCTCACGCTCTGACAGGTTGCACAGGGATTGTGTGTGAGGAGCTCTTTACAAGTCCAGCCACAAATTCTCTTTTAGATTGAGGTCTAGGCTTTGACTCTACAACATTCACCTTGTTTTCTTTTTCCATTTCTGTGTAGTTTCCGCTGTATGCTTCTGGTCATTGTCTTGCAGGAATATAAAGCTGCCAAAGCATAGTTCTCTTTCAGACTGAATGAGATTGTCTCCCACATGCCTTTTGGCTAACTGTAGTTGAGATGGGTTTTCTTTAACAGTAGCTTTCTCTTTGCCACTCTCCCATGAAGCTTTGACTGGAGAAGAGCCCAGGTAACAGTTGTCGTATGCAGAGTCTCAGCATCTCAGCTGCTGAAGCTTGTAATTCCTTCAGAGTAGTCATAGGTGTCTTGGTGGCCTCTCTCACTAGTTTCCTTCTTGCACGGTCACTCAGTTTGTGAGGACAGCCTGACAGCCATTCACTGTACTCAGGTGATCCCCATTTCACTGACTGTGAGACTACTACTACCAATTTGCTGGACCTCTATTTGATTAGGCAAGCCATTTTAAAGGGGGTACATTTTTATACAATCACTTTTTATACCTACAGAATTTTGATAATTGACATTACTTTGTAGAAACCTGTTTCATTTTGAAATTTTTTTATCAAAAAGCCTAATTTCATTGACCATGATTAATTTATAAAATCAATAAAAGGATAAAACATCCAAAGGGGTGGGCACTATTTATAGGCACTGTATAAGCAATAAAGTGAGCTCTTCAAAATACTTTTGATAAATGACAAAAGAGGATATTTGGAAAACCGTTGTCAGAAACAGTCAGGAACATTCTTGTCATACATTTAACTATTTCATTGCAGCATGCTTTGACTATCCAGGGAGTGCATGGCTACAATTCCCATATGGATAATACATTTATAACAATGCATTTTAAATACAATAAAATTCATTCAAAAGCAATTAATCTACAGAGACAGGAATCTGAATATGAGGGTGCAACAAGCTTTATGATATAAAGGAAGAGGCTGGGGTGGAGGAGTTAAGCATTGCCAGCAGCAGCAGCGTGGTGCATCAGTATTGATGCAAGCAGGGATTAGTGTGAAGTGCTACACCACTGTGTTGAGAGACAAAAGGTGTGATTAGCTGTGGGAGCTGGGAGGAAGTATTATGGATCAGCTGGCTGTTAGCTGACCATGGTTGGGCGTATGACTACTGTGTCCTGCATGAACTAACACTAGGCTTTATTGGACGTTCATCAATTTGTAGGCCAAAAAAAAAAAAAAAACTAATATACTAATATAACTAATATAATAACGAATATTATAGACCACCACAGTTCAGAAAGCTAGCAAGCATAGTCACTCAGATGAATTCACCATTTTCCATGTGGAAAAGTAACTTCAGCATTTTTAGCACACTTTTTAAATATGTAGGCAAATGACATGATTACATGATGACATGAAGTATTGTTTTCTAAATATTAAGGAGTTAGCCACTGAGAGCTTTTTAGAGAGGTGGCTAAATGTTAGCACAACATATTTTTTAAAGAATAGAACAAAATAAACCTTACAATGTACAATGAAACTTAATATCACACAGCCTAGCAACAGTCTTGACATTAATTCAGACTAAGCAGTGCTGGATTCACACATGTGGGTATTGTCATACATCTCAAATACAAACAAGCCCTAAAAGTAATGGGCCCTTGGTGTTACACAGATGTTATTTAGTTTGCATCAACAATAAAAAACAACAAGGTTATAAAATGTTAGCGGGCTAGCTTTGACTCCGCTATATTGCATGGATGTTGGTGTATTCTTCCTCAAACAAGCAGAAAAAGTCAATCACTGCAAACAGCAAGCTGTGCATTTCGACAGATGCATGGATGAATGAGCTGCCATTTTTGACTCAAGATAGTAGTTTGGTTGTTTTAGCTAACATTTTGTCCACTTCAGTGAGCAAGCTCAAATTAGCACACTAAAAGCTAGCATAATAGAAATAAATGGTCATTTTTCCCTCACATTATGCTGGATACCAAAAGTATAGGTAACTATTTAGGAGAGAATGATTAAATCAAGATTTTTGTCTTTAGTTTAACACAGAGGATGTGATCCCAGAGAGCAGCAGAGCAGGGAAAAAAGCGCTTTAACCTGCTGATATTAAGCAGAGTAACCTCTTTCTGCCAGATGTTTGCTGGGATTAACAGCTGCAATGTGTGCCAGTGTATTCCTTTTTTTTTTTTTTTTTTTTTTGTTAAATTCATCAGGTTTTGTGTGGATGTAAAAGATACTCATAGTGCTCAGGTAAATGATGGTATGAGATGGGAGGAAAAATTGCTATGTGTTCATTATATATATATATATACATATATGTATATATATATGGCATTGATAAAAAATATATAATTATTGTTTTCATTTTCATTCGTTGGCTTAAAAAAGAAATCATTATCAAGCCTGGTGATTAATTTAAGAATCTGTTTACATTTTCTGCAATTGATACTCTTTTTGTGAATACAAACCATATTCACTGATCCTTTAAATAACAATGAAAGCATTTTTGTTAGTTAGATCAATACAGATTGATGGCAGACTGCCACCAGTCTGTATTAATATTTAATTATTATCTCTAGTTTTGTACCATACCTGACTATGCCTGTTAGCTGTTCATCATAAATTAATGATTATTTCAGCACTTGGCTGCTTCTGTGAGAACAGTCTGTTTTTCAGTCGCCTTCTGTCTCTGTAACTCTTTCCCTCCTGTCTCTCTCTCTCTCTCTATGTACATATTATATATATACAGTATATATAGATAGATATTTAAATGATGTAAATATATCGGTGGCTCTCTCTCTCTTTCCTACCTTCTTGGCAGAAAGCGATGGCATAGTCCATGACCCAGCTGACCAAAGCCATGAGCAGACCAAGCAGAATAAGGAAGATCCAGTCCTCCCCTACCCGTGAGATCAGGAACTTCTGACAGCGAGACGCACACACTGGGAGAAAGAAAGAAAATCAAGGAAAAAGTGAGGACTGAACCATGAAGGCCTGATGAGTAAAAGAGGAGAATGAATTGAGGGATATGCAAGACAAGGCAGAAATCAGTCAGAGAAAAAGTGTCTCTATGAGCTGCACAGTGGTGAAGTGGTTAGCACTGTCGCCTCACAGCAAGGAGATAGCTGGATCGCATGCCCTGTTGGACAGATCTTTTCTGTGAAGAGTTTGCATGTTCTCCCCATGCATGCATGGAATCTCCAGCTTCCTCTCACAGTCCAAGGATGTGTTCATTAGGTTAATTTGTGACACTTAATTGTCTGGAGATGTAAATGTGAGTGTGCTCGGTGTTTTATGTCTCCATGTCTCAGCCCTGTGATTTACTAGTGACCAGTTCAGGGTGAACTCTGTGCTGTAAAAACACCTCTGTCCCAGTGACAACTATGATTGGCTCCCGCCCTGCAACCCTGAATGGGACAAGCAGTATAGATAATGGTTGGCTGGATTTCTAATGTTGAAATGTAAGAGAACAAATATGTCGAAGGTCAAAGTGTTAGTGCAATGAATTATATATAGAAATATCACTGAAAGATCCAGCATGCCCTGGGAAAAATAAGAAGACAGAATCTAAAGACAAAACAAAGCTAGGTCGTGGTCATAAATTCTATTATATTATAATCTATAACTCTGAGCTGGGTCAGCTAAAAGAAGCATCACTGGACCCATTTCTTCATTTTTGTCTGCAGATATTGCCAAAGCCTGGAATTCACATTCAGAGCATTCATAGATGTGCTCGTCCCCCGAGAAGCTGAAATTGTGCTACTAACACATTTAGCAGAGCCATATTTCAGGAAAATGCCTCTGTTGTCGCACTCACTCATTTAGTGACTTTCAAAGGGGAGAAATAACTTTTTGTGTATTCAAAATAGAAGCCAGGAGAGGAACAGATCTGTGAAAGTGAGCAAGACAGAGAGGCATTTAGAAAGGGAGAGAGAGAGATGGGAGGAGAAAGACGATTTGGTGGCAATGGTTGTTTTCTCATGTTTACAAAATGAAGCAATGACTTATTAGTATTAACATCATGATTCATCTGATATCATTCCATCATCTCTCACCAGAAGAAGAGCGATACAGTTCTATGACAATTTTCTTCAAGTGAATGCAGTGAAAAATATCAATAATTTTCAATTTTGCATACCATGAGTGTTAATTTTAGGAACCTGCAGGGAATAAAATGATGTTTGGCTGTTGATTTGTCCTTTACATGATGTAAATCTCCTGCTTTTACAGTTAAAGAGATTTTAGGATGGGAAAAGTTGCCTGATTTTAATCTTGATTATTACAGTGATTCAGGGATTGTTTTTTTTTTTTTTGAAGGAGGTTATCTGTTACATCTTAAATGGGATAATGTGATGATTCCTCTGTATTTACTATCAGAGAATAAGAACAAAATATGAAGACTCTTCTTAGACAATGTAATGAGTAAGTTTACCAAACTTTATTAACTCTATCAGTGTTTGCTTAGTAATGAGGAAGATTGTATCTTGATAAAGAAGGTGGGACATGACCTTATAAACTTCAAAGCAGAAGCATGTCCGAACCTCAACACTCTTAGTTTGTGGATGTTTTAAAATTCTTATTGGAACACAAATGAGTCCCTCTTCTAATATCTGTTTTTATTGATATCTGTGATTCATGTGGTCACCTTTTCAGGTCAGTAAATCTCACATTCTGTTATCTATACAGCTATCGATTCTAGGGGATATTTGAATACAATGTCATAACAGTCCCCACTGGTGTCATGGTCAGGCAGCAGAACACTTTTGTCCATATAATGTTTGAAAGGTGGGTTGGGCACCTCTAACTGTAGGATGGGACAAAAAAGGATTTTTTATTCATTTATGAGGTCTAGACTGGCAAAATGCCATCATATTTAAATCAGTCTCAAAGTCAGTACACAAATTGTTCTGTTGCTTAAGTCAGGGGTTCTCGAACTTTTTGGGGTTCTCAAACTTTTCAGGGCTAGGGACCCCTTAAACATTAGAAAATTTTCCAAGGACCCCCACCTAACCCTCATGCTGAATAAACATCTGTTCAGTGCCATTTGTAGTCCTAGATGCTGCATTTGAAACTCTTTAACCTAAATATAAGCTCCTGTCCACTTGAGTGTGGCTTCTTACTTTTTGCGATCCTTTGAGCAACCAAATAAGAAGCCCTCTGTACTTTTTCTGAGGTTGTGATCAGGCTCAACATTCCTGTTTTCTGATGGATGTATTCCTCACCCTTTCGTCTTGGTGAACTTGGTGAAAAAATTCTCATTAGCATGCTGAGATAATTGATGGGATGTTTGTTGGTGGGCGTGGCCAATTGGCTCAATGGCACCCCCTACAAATAATCAAAAATTCAGCCCCCCCAGCTGGTTCAACCAAGGCTTATGAATTTCGGTGTGCATATAGGTCATCATCAGACCTACAGAAATGCCTTTTGGACCTATGCCCAAATCCCAACAGGAAGTTCACTAGCTTCATTGGATGAAACAGGAAGTAGAATTCTCAGGGGCTTGTGATATGTGTAAAGCAATAAAACTTGGTAAAACTATTCTCGTTAGCATGCTGAGATAATTGAGGTGATGTTTGTTGGTGGGTGTGGCCTATTGGCTCAATGGCGCCCCCTAAAAATGTTCAAAAATCCAGCCCCGGTAGCAGGTTTAGCCTAGGATTTCAAACATTTGCAAGCATGTGTGCCATATCAGGACCCACAAAAAAGCCTCTTGGACCCATATCGTAAATCAAACAGGAAGTCGGCCATTTTGATTTTTTAAATTAGTTTTATGTAAATTTTGGGGTCATATTTGAAGGAACTCATCTGAGGGATTTCATCTGACTGACTCCAGATTCCTTTTACTGAAACTAGACAACCTTGAGACCCCAGGTTGTGCTCTGCATGAGTTTTCACCATACGGTGATGACGTTATTGGTGCCCAACCTTTCTGTGTTTTGCTCTATTTTTCGCAGTGAAATTACACCATTATTGCCTTATACCTTTTTATAGTGTTTATTTCAATCATCACCAAACTTCACATGGATAATCACACATTGGTCCTGAATACAACCATTCATCAGTATCATATTTTTGCCACAGCGCCCCCTTCTGCCAGGTGAACATTTACACCATTGATTTTTCATGCCTGTTTCATGGGTTGCCACAAAAAAAAAATCACCAAAAATACAGTGTTCATCTTAGGCCTATGATTTTCAGTCTGCATTTAGATCATCATCAGAGCTACAAAAAAAAACGTTTGGACCCATGCCAAAATCCCAACAGGAAGTCCACCAGCTCCACCTCGATTTCACGAGGCAATTTTTTGGACAATTATAAACTGAAAACTGATGTAACTGTGGTGGATATCATTCTATGGTCATCAAATCGTTATGGCAACACAACAGTATCACATTGAACATGCCCACATGAAAACAGCTCATCATGGCGCCCTCTACTGCCAACAGGAAGAGATGCAAATGGGTCATTTCTGCTTTTGTCTTAGTGTGGTGAACCTGTCATGCTCTGATTTTGACCTGAAGTCCTAAATATCTGTCCCAACATGAACATGCTTTATTCCTGGATGACCCAGTGGCCATGGCGACCATGTTGATCCTTCACCACAAGACAGGAAGTGGGTGTAACTCTTATATGAACCACCCGATTACCTTAAAATTTCACATGTATGATCAGGGTCTGCCTCTCTACAAATTTCAGTGTTAATGTCATGGGTTTGCTATAGCGCCCCCTACTGTAAGATGCAATCACACCTCAAAAATAATAAATACAATCTTATTTCAATTTTACATGATAAACAGTCCATCCCTCATCATCTCTACATGTCCACTTCCACCCTTGACATACTGCCATCTACTGTTCAGGGGCAGTACTACATCATATACAAAGTGCACCATGCTGAATTTTTTTTAACATAATGACGCTCAAAGGAGGATCACCCTGGTCTCTTTGCCGTGCTGCAGCACACTGCACGGGTTCGACTACACCCCGCAATTGCCACATAGTGGCGGTTGCGCCACACCCCGAGTTGCACCGGGGTGCGAGGGCCCTCCAGTGCTGCTTGCAGCCCTAGTTATTTTTGTTTTTGTTGTACTATTGATGTTATTATGAGTTATCAGCATTAATTTCAGTCTGTAAAATCTTATTATAGAACCTTTAATTTCTTTTCAGTGTCAGTAAGATACTTGAGTAAAATATGGTAATTGTGTTTGTATGGTTTTGCTTACTTAAACATTTCCAGGCTTCTAGTTTAGGTTTGATTTTTCTTTTGTTTTTTTAAAGGCTTTGACAGAAGAGGTAAGACTTAAAACAGCTTGTAAAGAGGATTAAATCAAATAAAGTCTCAGAGACATGTTTTCACTATTAAGGTATATGGTTAGATTAACACTAGTGTCTTCTCTTAACATACAGGGCTCCTTATGGCAGAATTTTGCAAAAAAACATGCTGCTTTTTAACAAGTATATGGATACTTCTCTAAAATGGGTTTAATCTGTGACCGTACGGTGCAGAAGCTGAAGACAACATCAGATTCCCCTGAGGCACATGTTAACTATTATTTCTTGTTGTTTAAAGGCTTTGCTGTGTTGTACAAATCAGAAACAATACGATGAATTAAAGGAAGTCGGACATTGCGGTAGTCTGTCTGGTTCAGGATTCAGGTCACAGGGGGGAGGCTGAGCATCCAGAGAGAGGAGGGGCACAACCGTGTGCATGACGGGGCAAACTGCCCGGCCTCAAGGCCACCTGCTGGATGGCAAATTTCCAACAGAGGCCGTTTAAAAAAGCCACACAAACAAGCTCATGTGCAGACAAACCAGTCAAACACAGAGGAATCCATGTCACCTAAATAGCCAAAGTTGATCTCTGTTTGTGCATCAGGCTGCTTTTTTTCACAGGGTATACAGTTTCAATATGGATTCAGTTATATTCCCATGTGGTAGAAGCTAAGAAGTTCCCATTCCCACAGATTTTCCTTCTGTCCTTCTCTCCATCCCTCTCACACACACACTTCTCGCCTGGCACCTGCAGAGCAACATACTTCCGTGCGCATCTTGGCTCAGTGGCATCCACAGATGTCTGCTCTTGATCCCATAATAAAAATCCCACCCATGCCAGATATTTTCTGCACCTCTGCTACCCTGCATTGCATCATATGAAGCCATCATGCTGAAATCAGTAATAATATTAAAAACAGGGGAGATTTTTCACCTATAAAACAGTGTATCAGAGCCTGTGGATGTGAAGCCAAATATTATATTTGCTCTGATATATCAGAGTTAAAACTTGAGAGACAGAGACCTGAGTAACATAACAGCTAATACACAGCAGTAAAACTCACTCTGCAAGTCAAAATAAACACAGTGAGGCAGTATGTGTTTTTAGCTCTCCACCATGACCAGCAGCAGAGCCTTTGGCAGCATGTGTAGGCTGCCTTGTTCAAAAGCTGCGGCTCCTGAGCTGAAACACTCGTAGTCCATCACCCACAAAGATGATGTTCCCACACAGATACTGTAGATACATGCGACGAAAAACACACAAAAAACTCCCACTTCCACTGAAACTGCAGGTTCTCTCTTTACTTAACAAGACAACAGCAGAGCCCGTCCAGCCTGAGCGTCTATCCAAAGGCGAGTCTAAAAATACAAACACCTCTTGATCTACGAGTGCACAGCGCACACAGACGGCCTGCACACAAATCACTCCGGCTGGCTCCTGATCTGAGAGTGATTGTTTTAAATGGCTTCCATTACAGCCAGCAAGGGAGCGGGGCCGGGCCAATATAGTGTGGCTTTCACCTATGGTGCAATTTATTGAGCTTTAATCAGATCACTAGTCACAAGGGCAAAGAGGCAGAGACTGATCCTGGAAAGCAGCCACACTGGCTCACTTGTAAAAAAAAAAAAAAAAAAAAAATAAAAAAAAAAAAGATGTGAGGACCATTACTCTTTTCCCCCCCATTTTTCTCTTCCTCAAGATTATCTTATAGATTTTAAGAATTTGTGGGTTGACTTTTGTATCTAACAAGGGTCTGTGCACCCAATTTTGAGAGCCACAATGATAACTTGTATTATTAGTTTGACTTGCAGATATGCTCCCAGTTAATGAATTCAACATTCATTCATGGCTTAACTCCTCACCCCCAGCCTTGTTCATTAGTTAAACTTTTTTGAAAGTACTGAAATATAGGTGCCCCTCAAGTCTCATAAATTGTGTCCATGCATTTTTTACTTGAGTCTCAGTCCCTCCCAGCAGAGATGAATGGAGAGACTAGAAAAAATAAACGGGAGGAGAGAGGACCGTGGAAATACGTTTTAAGAGACAGCTGTCAGCCTGGCTTAAACAGCTGTTTCCATCTGTGTAAATATGCACTTTATTTATTCCAATAAAAAACACATGGTAACAGTGTTCTGTCTCGGTATGTGTGTGATTATAAACACCTGTAGCATACATGAAGACCAACCTGCTTTCAATTTAAAGTAACAAACCATTTCTACTTGCACAGTGGTTTATTTTAAAATAATATCTTGATGAATTGATGTGTGAGCTATTTAATGATTATATGATTGTTAAGTGTTCTATCATTACAGATTCTTCCATACAAAATGGACTTTATTTATGAGAGTGTAGCTTTAGTGATCAAACTTGACCATTATTGACATCAGACTTAGGCTGACTTTAATGCGCTGTTAATGAAATGTCAACTGATAGGATACATGTTTGGGTCATAAAAACCCAAATTTAATGCCTTTCTTGCATCAAAAAACATACAGTAATATTAAACATACACTACAAGCATAGACATCCAAAAAAAAAGGTGAAAATATGTAACTAGAGAACAAATACCGGCTGAAGACATATCTTAGTCAAAGTGCCTTCTGAAATGTAAGACAGCTCACAAGTAAAAAAAAACCAGACTTTTTAAGACGTTTATGGCCATGATTTTAAAAAGTCCAATATAAACCTTAGTGGTTGTGGTTCATGATCGCTCCGGCTGAAAGCCATCATGCACATTTTTTTTTTGTTTGTTTGTTTGTTTTTTTGCAGAAGGCAAGGTAACATTTTGCATTGCAAACACTGATTTTTAGGTTGACTTTCAGATTTTGTTTGATGTCAAGAAGTCAAGTAAAACAAGAAATATTATCATTTAGAATTAAAGGACTGGTGCTGATAATATTATCATAACTTTGGCATTTTATGTCATTTTTTTTAAAGTTCCTTATATTTTCCTTATCTGCTAATAATACTAATAATCACTATTTTTACTATCTGCTTATAAGTCATTCAGTTAAAATGCAGTCCATGTAATTGAATCCTCTTTGTCACTGTGTTAATAAAGTTTTGTACAGCTGGACAGTTAAAAATGGAAAGAAACTTATGTATGTCAAAAAAAAAAAATCTGCATTTATTTGGATTTTTTCTATTTTACATACATCTTTGTACGTTTAATTTTCACTGCTTGGATATCCCTCTGTCTTGGAATGCGAAGAATGCCGTATTGTTTTCAGTATATCTTATTTAGTCTTTTTAATTGTTTTATTTGGAATCACACATAATAGACAATGATACAATGACTAGCAAAAAGACTTCCAGCATGATCCCTCTTTAAAGATTTTCTTTAACATAGAGATGAAAAAGGGAAAAATATTAGCAAGAAGACAAAAAACAAAACAAAAAAATAATAATTACATTTTATAACATTAGAACATGGGGTGTCTCCTATCTAATAAAACAGTAAAAAAAATCTGGTGTCCGTAAATAAATGAGTTTAAACAAAAAAGGGCATTCTTAAAATTCTTAAAATTTGTTCCTCTGAAGCCGCAATGAAAAGGTGATCATTCCATTACATATGTTTCATAAATTATATCTTACCAGTCTTCTATAGTTGGAACTTCTGGCTTAAAACATTTTTTTGGTTATTACCTTCTGGGCTGCAATACTCAATACTACAAACAAGTACTTAGTTTTCTTATTTGTAGATGACAGTAAGAATCCAACAAAGAGTTACTCCCAGTTAAAAGTAAAGTTTGTCTCAAATATATTTGTAAATTTTTTATGGATATCAGGACAGAACCTATTGACTTTGGGAAAGGTCCAGAACAGATTAAAAAAACATTAGAGTTCTCAATTTACTTTAGTACAAAAATTGTTTTAGACTTGGGTATTATTAAGCAGACAAAAAACAAAAAACATATGTACTGTGTGTAAAAATGTTCAATTTAAGATTGATATATGTCTTTTTTTCTGAATTTTGAACTCTTGAAATCCAAACTTCTTCATATTTTATATAGATCTTTTTTTAATATAACAAAAATAAAAATTTGTTTTATGATTCTTTATGGGGTTGTGCTGAAAAAATGTTACCAAACTTGAGCATAGCAGACATTTTCTGGGTGGTTTATACTGTCAAAAGAGAAGTATTGACAAAACAGCAAAAAAGAGTATGGACATGTAAGGGTAAGACCTTTTAAGACTTTTCAAGGATCTGCAGGAACTCTGCTGAATAAGAATTATAGTTTTGTAATTCTTCCCAGTCAATTTTAAATTCTGCCTTCAAGAAGCAAATTAAACAGCTCGGACTACAATTGTATTTACATAAAAAACTTTAATTTCAAAACTTAATAGAGGACTACGAGAGTCATCATAACATTCAAGCAGATGGAAACAGTAGATTTGACTTTCTGGCATAAATTCAAAAAAAGAATAGGGGCCTATTTTGTAATTAGAGTTGGCAAATAATTAAATGCTTAACAACTCACAATTCACCAACAACACAATTTTTTCACCAACTTTTAACAGCATATTATTTTCCTCTAATTCAGTAACATTGTATCCAGTCAGGAAACAATTTGGGTTTCATTTAAGTAAAACATTCATCTCATTCTAATGTAGATGATTCAGATGAGAGCTGCTTTGTGTGTGGCACTTACAACATTGAAAAATGACATTGCAATTCGCCTTTTTACTAACACTGTCCTTGTGAGTGGATAATCCTCAGACATCAGCGTGTGAAGAGTTGTTTTTACAGGGGATTTGATTTCTGCAGCAGAAACAAGTTCTGATGCTTTAATTTGGGTGAAATGATGCTTCAAGAGCATTTCTGCTGTGCTGATTTTCCCTAATGTGCATAAATGAAGGTTAAGGACAAATAAGAATGTACACATTTAGTGACTGCAAACAGAACCACACAGGCAGAGTCTGACGGTTTGTTTTTGTTGAACAGATCAGTCTGAAGAGAGCACTTTTCTGGTGACACCCCCTTATCTGTGCTCATCTGGGAGGACTAGACATGAAATAATCTGACATTTCAGATCAGATTGACTCAAAACAAAAAAACACACACATACACAAACACTCAGGATTTGGCAGCCGGCAGAGGGGGCTCTGTCAGTCCGACATTGAGATGACCCATGTTGTCTTGAGGTCATGGCTCAGATCAGATAAACAAACACATTTAATAGTTTCTACATCCTCTCCTTCTCCCTTGTGTCGGGAACCAGCTCTACTGTACTCTAAGAAATCAATGTTTTCACACAACTTTCACGCTCACTCAAGCACTGCAATTTGCTGCACAAACACACACAAGGACCACTTGGTTGAGGAGCACTGAGGCCTCCTTCTCTATGACCTTCTGATGAAGATTTAGTGCTTGTAGGTTGATGATCACTTACTCTGGCACTTAGCACAGGGGTCTTTCTCATACTCCAGCAGATCTGCAGCACGACTACGGACGCTGGTGTTCCTCCGCAGTCCACCGCCATCACGCGCTCCTCCATCCCGTAGGCGGGCCGCTTCCTCTTTGGCATACACCCCCAGCTCCTGGGTGTAGCGGCCATACATCTGTATATATAAGAGGGGGATAAAAGAGCTTTTATACAGGTAGTGCAGGTGGGAGGCAGTGAAAGAAATGTCAGTGGGATGTTGCAGGTAAAATGTACACAGTATGGAGTCACAGTAAAGATAGAAAACAGAACCAGGTGTATCAAAAATCCACTTTATGCAACATTCATCTTCACATCTTCCTTTGGAGGAAAAAATCCACTCAGCTTTGACTCATGTACTGATTTCTGTTCAGATGGATGAGCAGACAATAAGCTCCACCTGTCAGCTCCCAGCTGATTAACTCTGCAGGGCTGCCTCACTATTGACTCCTAACGATGGGAGGCGGAGTTCTTAGCAAACCAAACATAATCAATCATGTATAAAGCCTGCTCCTGAGCTGTGGGTGCTGTTTGGACCAGTGTGTAGTTTCCAACACCATAATGGAGCTTTTCAAGTGTCTGTTTGGTGTCGTGTTGGTTGTAGTTTTTGTTTCTACTGTTGCCTCCCAGCATAACTGGGTGCTGCCTCTGCAGCAACATCAACCTCCTCTTCCTCCTCAGCTACCCCAGCAACAGTCTCATGTCCCTACACCTGCAGCGCCCTTTGATAAGTGCCAGGTGGAGGAGGGTGAGAAGATCCAATGTGGGACTCGAGATATCACCGAAGAGCAGTGTGCAAACATAAACTGCTGCTTTGATGGGCGGCAGTGCTACTATGGCAAAGCAGGTATCTGTACTCCACTGCGGCTTCTAGTGCCTCTTGTACATGAATAAAATATTCAAAAGCGCAACAGTGAAATTCATCTTCTCTTCTCTCACAGTGACTGTGCAGTGCACCAGGGATGGCCAATTTGTGGTTGTTGTGGCTCGAGACACCACTGTACCCCACATAGATGTGGATTCAATCACCCTGCTGGAAACAAACGACCACTCCTGTACCCCGGTTGCCTACACTTCTTCGTTTGCCATCATCCAGTTCCCTGTGACAGCATGTGGAACGACAAACAAGGTGATGGCAGCAGTCTTTGCTTTCACTCAAGCTTTGTATGAAGTTTTAAGCTGTGTATGAAAAAGAACAAAATTAATAATTTAGCATCTATATGAGCTACAAAAGCTAGCCTGATCATCAGGCAGAAGACTGATTATTTTTGTTATTTTAATGCTTAAAACCACTGCCATCCTTTCTTTATTTCTTTGTTTCTTTGTTTCTTTCTTTCTTTCTTTCTTTTTTAAAGATTTATCCAAACCTGAGTTTAATAGTTGGACATTTAAAATCTAGAAACTTTAAAAAAAAAAACTGGATTAAACTTCCAGTTAGAGTATCACAACTTCAAAGTAAAAAATCTCTAAGGTGGGAAAAGTACCAAATTTTTGTACCCAAGTAAAGTAAAGTTACTTTGGATAAAATGAAGTAGATGTAAAAGTAGCAATCTATAAATCTATTCAATTAAAGTAAGTCATTTGAAATGTACTTAAAGTACCGAGTAGCTACTTTTGATACCTGAGGAGGTTATACAGTAAAATATCATCTTTTCTTAATGTGAAATAACTACAAGAGAATATGAATCTATTACTAGGTTGTTTTTTATAAGGTGAGACTTGACCTAAAGTCAAATGCAACAGCTGTTTTAGGATGAAATGCGGAATCATTCTTTTGCTACTGACAGTCATTTGCTGTGAAAGTCAAACTCTTGACCATTTTCATATTATTGATGTCTGTTTTCAAGGTTGAACCGTTTGTGATATTCCTCTTATTCCATATCTTTTAAAGTTTAGTCAGTAATAGTCTCTGTAAAATTGTGTTAATGCTTTCTCCAAATCTATAAAAAAAAAAAACTCCCACTATACACTCCTTATTGTCTGACATTTCTGAATTAGAAATCAATCTCTCATTTTGCAGATTGACACAGTGTTTATTTCTCCATAAATCAAAGTTTCAAATCCTAACAAATCTAGCTCATTTGTTTTCTTTCTACAGGAGGAGGAGGGTTACGTGGTGTATGAGAACCACATGTCCTCCTCATACGAAGTGGGAATTGGACCCAGAGGATCAATCACTCGGGACAGCCATTTTGAGTGAGCATGCTTAATCGATCCTCCTTTATTGCTTCGGTGACCCTGCCAGGTCTCCTGAGCTGTAAATTCCTCTGCTCTCCCTGCAGACTATTGTTCCAGTGCAGGTATTCAGGCACTGCTGTGGAGGCGCTCATCATGGAGGTGGAAGCCGTTCCTCCTCCTGTGCCGGTTGCTGCTTTTGGACCCTTGAGAGTGGAGCTGAAATTGGGAAAAGGAGAGTGCCACTCTAAGGGCTGCGTGGAGGGTGAGTGGCTGTAGTATTAGGATAATGCATGATTAATTAAGTGTTGGCTGTAATGGTGTTTCTATAATTGCAGAAGAAGCAGCGTATAGCTCCTTCTACACTCCAGCAGACTACCCAGTCACCAAAGTGCTGCGGGAACCGGTCTATGTAGAGGTAGGCATTGTGGAGAGATCTGATCCAAACATCATCCTGAACCTGGAGCACTGCTGGGCCACTTCCAGCCCTGATCCTGAAAGCCTGCCACAGTGGGATCTTCTACTTGATGGGTAAAGTATCACTGAGATTAGGTATAAGCTTTTAAAGATGATATTCTCTTATTTTATGCTCTTATTCATATTCTGGCATGGGGTTAATTCAGTTTTAGGTGTAGGTCTAGTTTTAATTGTAGTTTTAGTGTAAAATTTTCCTCTCATCAGGGCTTAATTTAAAATGTCTGATTATTTCATACCACACCTATGAGAGGTAGGTATTGTTAAAGGTAAATGTGTAGTTTTCACATTGAAATGCCTACAGCAATTAAAAATGACGAACCATATGTTTGGGAACTCTTAATATTTTTACGGTTGAAACTCTGAAATTCTTTAAATGGTGTCAGAGCAGCTAGGAAGGACACAAAATCTATTGTTATAGCAACACTGGATGTTGTGTGAGACTGCTACGTAATGCCATGTGAACTTCTAGTGGAACCTGCTGTTCCATCGCTGTCTCATATTTTGTGCTGCTTACTTATGATGGACCAAGATAATTTTCTGCCACTGGCTATGAATTTTATCATCCAAGCTTGGATGATGGGATGTGCACTTTCACAGCCCTGACCCTCTGACCACCATAACGTCGTGGCCCTGCTAGACTATTTAAGGTTGGGTAGAAACCTCAACTGTTTCTTAGCTACACCCACCTCTGGTGTTGATCTAAGGACTCTGAATAAAAAGTGATGATGCTCTACTGGCATAGCATTGTGGAATCACTTGTTAAAGGCATGACGAAGCCTGCAGACCCAAACAGCTGTTAATATATGTTGATGCGGAAGAGCACAAAGCCATAGCTAGCATTGCAAAATGGTGCCAAACACAAAGGCTGTGTGGATGAAAAATAAAAAAGTTTCCAAATATGTTGATATAGTATACAGTTGAGCCAGCTTGGACTTTTGGCCCATTTTTACCTTAAACTCACTAAATTATGTGGAGCTGCTAGACCCATCTGCTGCGCTGTACAGCCTAGCTACTCCAAGCACATCCTGTTTGACAGGGCAACCCTCACTGAAATCACAAGAGACTAATGACACTATGATCACAAAGTACTTCATATAACCCAACATCAAAAATAGCGAAATATCCCTTTAACCGGGAAGGCCACTTTTCAAAACTTTCTCCCATTATATAAAATTTGTCCATGAAATGGGAATGTGGGTTAAGTAAAAGCACCTTATGGAATACACTTATTGAACAATGTCCACAGTTAAAGAAAAAACATGGGAGGTTGGTGGACCTAGGTAGCTTTTCTCTACAGTACTTGGAGTAATAACTATTAGTATAGCACTTTTAAAAACAAGGGTTTACAAAGTGCTTTGGCATGTGAAGAATCGAAAAGAACCAAACAGTTCAAGAACTGAACAAAAACCTGAATAAGATGAGCTAACAGCATCATAAGACACACAGAACCCAGGCCTCACATGATGCCAAGCAAACTAAGATGTCATAGAATGCAGACACCATAAGACATGCAAAGCTAAGGAACTATTCCTACAGGAGTAGTATTTCCTGTGGGTCTGATCATTTCTGAATTACACCATGACATTGATGTTTGGTGCAGTGAATTTGCGCAGGATAAGCATATTCTGTGACTACTTAACTAGTGAAATATCTCCTAAAGCTCCCATTACGCATCAAGGTCGCGCAAGTCACCTGTGTGTATCTGATCAGACAAAGGAAGAAGAAGGTCAAGCATTATTCCCATTGATATGAGGGAGCGATGTCTAATGCTAAATATGAATCTCTCCTGTTTTTATGTAGTTGAAGTTGTTCTGCGCTTTATAAATTTGTGATCATTATGCATCCACAACAACCCTCCTTGTGTAGATCAGCTGGTGAAGCCTAACCACTGAATTTTAAGCCTAAGATTAGGCACTTGCAAAGATAAACTGTAGGAAGCAGAGCAGAAGCACTGTGAGGAGAGCAGTGGTGCTCTCACACACATTTGGACAGCGGAGTTTAAATAAGTTAGGTAAAATACAGATATATATATTATACAGTTTTCCTGTGAACCTCTGCGTGCATTGAAATATATGTTAGAAAGTTTGCCCAGAAAATTTCACTCCGCAAATTAAAGATATGGTTGATTTGCACTGGATTAAAAATGGACGTCCTGCGTGATTATTACAAATGACCAGCAGTCTCTGGGTAATTCTAGTTCCATGTGAATAGGGCATAACACGTCAAAGATCTAATTTGGGTGCAGATATCATAGGTATTACATAAACAATAGGAGCACAGGCAACTCAGTAACCAAGCTACACAGATCAAGACCAAGAGGGCCAACATTTAAGACAATGTGAGCAGTTAAGAGAAATAAAAAGGGTAGAATTATTTATCATATTAAGCATTTGAATGTAACTGGTGTTTCATGTTTCCTGAAGCTGCTGGATGCTTAAACTTCCCTCAGGATTAATATAGTTTTCATCTTCAGGTGTCCCTACCATGATGACCGTTACTTGACCTCTGTGGTGCCTGTAGATGAATCCTCTGGGCTGCTTTACCCCACGCACCACAAACGTTTCATTGTAAAAATGTTTGCATTTGTGGATCAGAACAACTACACACCTCAAAAAGACACGGTACAGTTGAGCTGTCAACCGCATTACACACTTAAGATGCTTTTTTATTCTATTGATGTAATTTAACCTTTTTGTTTTCTTAAGGTGTTCATCCATTGTGCTACAGAAGTGTGTTACCCCAGCAGCACAGATTCCTGTGAACAACCATGCCACAGACAACGTGAGTAGCTATCACTGGAGATCATTATCTGCCCATGTAATCCTAACCATAAACTTGCAATGATGATGCATATGAATCTGGAAGAACATTTGTCAAATCCATTTTGAACTAGCAAATGTTGCCCATTTTACATGATTTAAAAACCATTCATATCTGAGGCTTTGCATTTGTCTTCTACCCCTCTCCCACAGGACGAGCTGCAGCTGCAGTAAGGAAAGTTTCCTCGAGTCGCAGAGCTCTAGTATCAAGCAGAGAGGTGATCCTAACAAAGCACAGGACCAAATCTGCTCCTAATTCCAAATCAAAGAGATGAGAATCTGAAAACTGGACTTGACTTTTAATAAAAGCTTGTTGAAAGCTCTAGATTAAACTGTGTCCTGTCTGAGTTGGTCTTTGAAGGTCAGTCGCTGTACATTTTTTGCTGAGGTAGCTTTTGTGCACTGGCAGTGTAGTCGTGCAAGTAATGCAAACCCTCTAACTGTGCTGAGAAATCACAAGGTCACATTACAACTGGATACTTTACTGCAAATCAAAACTGCACGGAGATGTGAAACGAACAGTACGGCATGCACATACTGTCGGCTGTGAAAATGAAAAGTGGGTATTGAGAAGCTGACTGACTGTAAAATCCCGTTTTACAGTGCTGCTGGCATGAAAATGATTAAAACCTATATATTTTACCTTCCCTCTCAGACATGGATCTCTTTCTGCCACATTAAGATGAGCATCACGACTCCTGCAGGCTCACTCAGTCTCCCCCTCTCTCCTTATTTTTTTGATAACAGTCCCTCTAGGTTTCTGTGTATGCTACAACTCGCAACATCTCTCCCCCCACTGCTCTGTGCACCACCTCCCTTTTTGTCCCACTCACACTCCTCCACCCCCCACCCCCCCCACGACACACACCCCTCCTCTCATTGAGATGGGCATCACGACTCCTTCAGACTCGCTCTTTCTGCTCGCATGAGCAGGCGGTGCAGAGAGAAAGCAGAGCAGCAGCGTAGTTTCGGTCTGACAGACGAGAAAAGGGGAACCATGCTGGCAGGATGCTCGTATCCCTCCACTTTAACCTCAAACCTACTGAGCGGCAGCTTAGAGGCACAGCTATATGTCCTGTTCAGACAGCAGCACAGCCTCGGCTATAAGCTGCATCCCAGAGGGATTTGCTGACGAACACTAAACACTTCTGGACATCCTCTAACATGTCAGGGGAGGGAAATGTGAACACATTTTACCACTGGTTACAAAACATGCTGTCAATTAAAGTAAACCCGTGGAGCAGGTATGGGTTCAGCATACTTGATGTTACCCAATACAATCTAGGCTGAACTTGGCTCTCTAACAGAGCCATCTATGAAGAAGAGTCCTGATCTACTGTTTTCATTCTTGTAAAATGTTAGTTGTACTATTGTTGTGAGGGAACTATGAGTGAAGCCTACTGTTGCTGTGTGTTGCTATGCTGCAGGACTCTTTCCCCATAATGATAAAGTTTACTGTATTATAGGCTAGGCTATAAATGTTGCAGTTATTTAGTCTTTTTAGTCAGCAAAATAGCTCAGTGAAGCTAGCAGTTACTGAAAATTAGCAAAGCGTGGAGAGGCTCCAAAATCCATGGCTGCAATCAATTTTCTTCAACAGTATCACACATTAGGGATCGTATCATTCTTAATTTAATCAACTAAAACTAAAAATGCTCTGAAATTTGTGAATTACTCCCTGATGTCAGCGTTTTGTGTGGTACATTCACAAAGGTTAACTGAAGTCTGTAATGTACTGAAATCACAGACATTTCTGAAGGAAAACACAAAGGGGCTGCATGGCTACAGCAATGAAAATACATAGTGGATTTTTATTTCTAAAGTTACAAAAGTGCAGTGCTGTGCACATCAGGAGATGTTTCGTTCATGTGTCCTATACAGACTGTTAACCACAGATTATAACAACAAAAAGTGTGTTTTCCCCCTCTCTCTATTTATATTTTCATATATATATATATATATATATATATATGATCTGTAGAAAGCTGTCCATGACTGATAAACTAATGACATATCTTCCCTAGATTCCATTACACATCAATGTCACTGTAAGTCACCTGTGTGTATCTGCAGCTGATCAGACAGAGAAGAAGAAAGAAAGTCGAGTAACCCCCCCTCAATACAGGGACATCTCAAAAAATTAGAATATCATGGAAAAGTTCAATATTTCTTGTCATTCATTTCAGAAAGTGACACCCATATATTATATAGACTCATTATACATAGAGTGGAATATATCAAGCCTTTATTTCTTGAAATGTCGATGATTATGGCTTACAGATAATGAAAACCCAAAATTCAGTGTCTCAGAAAATTTGAATATTACATAAGATCAATAAAAAAGATATTTTAAACAGAAATGGCAGGCTTCTGAAAAGTATGTTCATTTCTATGCACACCATACTTGGTTGGGCCTCCTTTTGCATGAATTACTGCATCAGTGTGGAGTGGCATGGAGGCGATCAGCCTGAGGCACTGCTCAGGTGTAATAGAAGCTGCTTTGATAGCAGCCTTCAGATCATCTGCATTGTTGGGCCTGGTGTCTCTCTTCTTCCTCTTGACAATACCCCATAGATTCTCTATGGGGTTCAGGTCAGGCCAGTTTGCTGGCCAGTCAAGCACAGTAACACCATGGTCATTGAACCAGCTTTTGGTACCTTTGGCAGTGTGGGCAGTTGCCAAGTCCTGCTGGAAAATGAAATCAGCATCTCCATAAAGCTTGTCAGCAGAAGGAAGCATGAAGGTCTCTGAAAAATCCTGGTAGATGGCTGCATTGACTGTGGACTTCAGAAAACACAGTGGACCAACACCAGCAGATGCCATGGCAGCCCAAATCATCACTGTGGAAACTTCACACTGGACTTCACGCAACGTGGATTCTGTGCCTCTCCACTCTTCCTCCAGACTCTTGAACCTGGATTTCCAAATGATATGCAAAATGTACTTTCATCTGAAAAGAGGACTTTGGACCACTGAGCAACAGTCCAGTTCTTTTTCTCCACAGCCCAGGTAAGACACTTCTGACGTCTCTGTTTCAGGAGTGGCTTGACACAAGGAACGCCACATTTGTAGCCCATGTCTATTGGTCTTTGCCTCACTCCAGCTTCAGTCCACTCCTTTGAGAAGCTCTCCCAAGTTCTTGAATAGATTTTGCTTGACAATCCTCTCAAGGCTGCGGTTATCCCTTATGCTGGTGCACCTTTTCCTACCACACATTTTCCTTCGACTCAACTTTCTATGACTATGCTTGGATACAGCACTCTGTGAACAACCAGTTTCTTTAGCAATGACCTTTTGTGGCTTACCCTCCTTGTGGAGGGTGTCAGTGACTGTCTTCTGAACATCTGTCAAGTCTGCAGTCTTCCCCATGATTGTGTAGCCTACTGATCCAGACTGAGAGACCATTTAAAGGTTCAAGAAGCCTTTGCAGGTGTTTGAAGTTAATTAGCTGAACTTTTTCACAATATTCTCATTTTCTGAGACACTAAATTTTAACTTCACTGGGTTTTCATTATCTGTAAGCCATAATCATCAATGTTTCAAGAAATAAAGGATTGAAATATTTCATTCTATGTACAATGAGTCTATATAATATATGGGTGTCACTTTCTGAAATGAGTGACAAGAAATATTGAACTTTGTCATGATATTCTAATTTTTTGAGATGTACCTGTATGTGAGAAAGGGAGGCGATCGATGTCAAATATGTGTGTTAAATAATACCTCTCCTGTTACTTTTAACTAAAGATAATAGCCTATACAGTATGTATCACAGCTTTGTTTACAATCTCCTACACAGCCTCTATGATTTTTTCGATCATAAAAAGGAGCAGAAAAAGCTGCATGGACTGTAAAAAATATTCCTGCAGTATTAGTATTGCCTGTTGACTTTTTGCACTGAAATATGCTGGTAAGTTGTTCTGGAATTTTTACTCCGCAAATTACAGACATGGCCAATTTTGTAAATGATTAAAATTACAGACATCCTGCACAGTTATTACAAATGACCAGAGACCCGCTAAAAACAGATCTTTGATAACTTAAAGTTAGTCTAGTTTTCATAGAGATGTAAATTAAACTAGAAACATAAACTAGACTAAAATGCAATTTAGTTTTCATCTGGCAGTCAAAATCCATGACATTTCTCCTCTGTGGGTAAATCCACAAAAACACATTTAAATGCATCTGTAGCTCTTCTGCCTCTCAGCTGTAGACAGAAGGGATCCATGATGACAGAGAGCACCAGTATGATTTACACCAGATGCTTCAAAGTTTTACAGTGTTTTTCCTTTTTGGTAGGAGATGATCTTGACTATTCTGACTCTGATCAAGAATCATCTAATGAAAATAACAATGAGACTATCATTAAAGAGATGGAGCAGCATGTCTCTGCCTCCTTAGTCTCTGGGTGCTCCACAAACATTTTTTTAATGTTTGTGTCTTACCGTTCCTCATGGTCTTCCACAGTAGTGGGGAAAAAAGCACTGTATTGATTTTCCTAAGTTTGTTAAGTCAAATGTAATTTGGCTTAACCCTCGGATCCTAGTATGTACATTTTGAGGACATTCGTCATTTTTATCATCATCATTTTGAGTTGATAGTCATATTTTTATAGATTGAGGCATCAAATTTGGCCAATTATTATTTTTCTTCATACTAAAACGAAAAAGAAATGTGTTGCCCATAGAACTCTATTGACGCCAAATAGCTCCTTCCATCCTTGTTTGTCCGAAATCTGGCCAATAGACTTTCATTAAAACACGTTTTTTGACTGTCTATGGCACCAAAACCACATATAGCAACATTTTCTACCCAGTCACTCGATCACCAGGACTCTAAATTTCACCGTCCCACAGTGATCCAGCAGATGGTGCCAGGACTTCTTCCAAGGACTCAGAGTGTTTGAAGCACTATTTCATCCAATAAACATCATCAGAATTAAATGAAACGATCTGTGCCACTAGATATGGATGTCTGAGAGTGGGCTACATGTGTAAGGAAAAGTTTGTGTTCTCCTACATGTCTGCTCTGGTGCAAATCTGCATCTATGTTTACAACCGGACATGCCGTAAGTGGAGTGTTTACAGTCAAAAATGCTACTTGCTAATTTTTTTTTTTTTTTTTTTTTTTTTTTTTTTGTGGTCAGGGTTGACGTTGTTGAAGAGATTTGAAGCAGTGAAAGTTTTTTTAAAAAAATGTTGAAAAATGATTATTTTGTATTTTATTAACAGTTTTCTGTATGTCCAGAATATGGAAATACAAGGACAGATGGAACTAAAGGAATTTGGCACTACAAAAAAAAAATTCTATGCATCAAAATCAATTTTACTACTCATCAACGATATGGCCCAAACTGTATTTATTGAAAAAAGGTTTTCTATATAGATCAATTTAGGTGGGAAATATGTTTTTTTGTGTGTGTCTTTTACCATAAAAAATAACAGTGACATTGTGTACAATAACTGGCATAAAAAGGGTGTAACATTGAATTTTTTTTTTTTTTTTTTTTTTTTTTTAGTGGTCAAGGTTGTGGCCAAGCCTGTACGTTTCGCTGTAACGCTGCCACGGAAATGCACCAAAGGAGAAGAAGAAGATCACAGAAAACTGACACAAACTTTCTTCTACTTGTCCTTCTGGTTGTTCTGCGCATTGGATTTAAGAACATATTGTTTATGCATTTCATGGTAGTGGTAAAGAAGCATCAGATTTTGCTGTAAAAGCCATAACAAGCTAAGTAGCTTCTGACCACCTGACAAGGTGTAACCGCTCACCTTTAGGAAAGTTGTGTTTTTTTTACATATTTGACACCTCATTTACCTTATTAGGAGTAAATATTAGTTTTAAGTATTTTTATAGATTGACAATTTATGTAGTTGCACCACCTGAGCCATCCTGGCCCTACGTGAAAAAGTAATTGAACAACAGTAATGGCTGCCTGTCGAGCTCACGTAATGTGGTTGACTCCCTGAAACAGCACATGTGTACTTCACCACGTTTAGTCGCTGACTGGCATGTAATGAATGTGAGAGTGTTCCTCCAATCACCTGGCATTTTTACTGAAAGGATCCACCCTTCCCAGTCTATAGGCTGATGCACAGATGAAACATATCCCACACAAACGATATATAAAATGATCAATCTGGTGTGTCAGGTTAGTGTCTAACTGAATCATATTCTAAAATTTGTAATTGATCAAAGCTCTTGTGAGGTGTGTTTACATTGTTATAAATCATAAGAATTTAATACAGATGTCTCTTTATGATCCACATAAGTGAA
Source organism: Cheilinus undulatus (assembly GCF_018320785.1). Classification (NCBI taxonomy): domain Eukaryota; kingdom Metazoa; phylum Chordata; class Actinopteri; order Labriformes; family Labridae; genus Cheilinus; species Cheilinus undulatus. The sequence goes on from NC_054877.1 coordinate 25,250,209, forward strand.
AATGACCATGAGTGCCAAGATAAATTATTTCTATATAGTTTTCCAATGCCTGTAACAGCTGCCACAGGGTATGTGTCAAACCAGGGGATTGCAGAAACAGCCTTTGTTTGTGTTCACCATGGCAATGATTCACAGCAAGTGATATATATGACTGTGTAAAGACAGCAGGAGGAGATTTCTCATCAGAAGACACTACTTGCATGCAAGAGAAGATCAGCAAAGAACTAAGACATACCACTTAGTCAACAAGGGGACAAAACAACACAAAACATTTTTCTCTTAGGAGCTTCAAAGTCCGTATAAAGTGAAATTAAATTTTTTTGTCAAAACACACTAGATATGTTGGAAAAGGACAGTGTTTCTAATTATATGACTAAGTTTGACCACAACTTCCTCACGTAGTCCTCCTGCGTTGATGTTTATGTCCCTGGGGTTAAAAGGTTAAAGGCAGGTCAAACGCAGCCAGCAGTGACGAGTGAGGTGACAGACCCGGGTCTGCTTCACGGAAAATTTCGATTTAAAAAGCTGCCTAATGGAAGTCTGGATGAAACAAAAGTTGTGTGTACATACTGCATTGATGAACTGTCTTTACTTCGAAGCACAACGAGTTTGACCACCTCCTGGTAAAACGCACTTTTTCTAATGTTAGCAAAGATGCTAACAACAACACGTGATCAAGCTATGATAGCTAATGTTGCTAATGCTAGCAAAGACGCTAACAACAACACGGGATCAAGCTATGATAACTAATGTTGCTAACACTAGCAAAGATGCTAACAACAACACAGGATGAAGCCATAATGCCAAGCTACACGGCACGGTCCAGCAGACCAAGATTTGTCCACAAAACAACATCTAAGCCAACTTATGTGATCGCTAATGGGTCGCCAGAGACTGCAGACCATCGACATCGTTGACGACAAGGGTTTTCAAGACGTCATCTGGGTCGCCTCGGACAACCCGTACCACAGAACACCTGCGAGAACTACTGTCACAAGAATCCATGAGCTGCATGACAGCTAAAAAGGTAACTAAAGTGGAGCAGCTGGCCTGGGCTACATTTTTTACACTGACAAGAGACCACTGGACATCAGTCAGCAACTTCAGCTACCTCGGGGTAACAGCACACCTGATCATTCACTTTACAGCACAACTTATTTTGTACCTGATGTGTTTGTCTGCTGGGCTCATTTGCAGTCTGTAAATATTATTGCTCAGTGAATTTAGACAATCTGATTTACAAACCACAAATAAGTTTAAAAAATCTAGTTTGTTTAATATTTCGTCGTTTAAACACCATACATGTACTAATTTATCTCAAACAAAAATGCAACTAAATGGTAGTATTTTAAATGTTAATTTATAGATAATAATAACAATAATAATAATACATCTTTTAGTAAAAAAGGGCTTTCAAAGTGCTGTACATACAGTTAAAATAATGAAAATAAACACTTGATAAAAAGAACGTTTAAAAATCTAAAAATTGATAAAAACTAAAGAAACGCTGTAATGATATGATTAACTTGAATAATTTTTTTAATCAATTGACAGCACTAGTTGTAATGCTTACATTCACTGATGTAAATAGTGATAAACACATTTGTCACAATAAAAGCCTCCACTTATTATAATCACTGAAAACTTCTGTCTTCCAGAGCAACATCAGGGAATTTAGCAGCATCTTAAAAACTCAGAGGTCTCATAAATGCAAGAAAGACATAATTTCACTTTCATTCAGAAAATTAAATATTAATAAATGGACTTGAATAGGGCTTTCCTAGTCATCTGACTAATAAAAGTGCTCTTACACCACAGGTCGCACCTACCCATTCACACCTGTTCACTCTACGTTCACACACTGATAGCAGAGATTGCTATGGAGAACTGGCCATCAATATTAGCTAATCTCAATTATACCAATTTACACTGCACCAACAAAGCAGTGGTTAGGTGTCCTATCCAAGGACACACTGGGCTCGAACCCACAACCTTCCTCAACTACTGAGCCACAGTCACCCCAGGAATTAGGAACACCTGAAGTGTTTAATGCAGGTTGTTGAGAGAGAATCATTGTTGGTGCATTTAGCCAACATAGCAGATAATACTACCACATTTTCATAATTGTGAAGCTTATTTCATATTTTTCATGACTGAAATTTGAGTGAGTGGTTAATAACATAGCCGCCTGTCATACAACAAACCCAAAACACAGATTTTTATTCACTTAACAGGGACTTTAGGTATCTTTGCTAATGCAAAACACTGTACTACTAATCCTCAGATTCATTCATTCATGATGTTCATTTGGTGCAGTCAGATCAATTTGGAGATTGCATGTAGATTATGTGTACAACTGTATCAAAATCTTTTAAGACTTCCTACTTTGAAAAAAATAGCAGATTAAGCAAAACAATTCTGCATTTACAGAAAACACTTGCAGCCTCACAGAATCTGAAAACCCCCCAAATTACACCAGTTTAGAGGTCACTCCACTTCTTCCTCATTCAAAGAGAGTTATTACAGCCACGTTTGTCTTTCCTAAATTAAACGGCCCACATCTGTCAACTTCTAAGAATCTTGACCAGTGACGTAATGAAAGGAGGGTACTGACAGACTTGGCTCACAGTCAGTAACTGGTCTACATTTTACCCCCACAGCACTGGGGAATTATAGTCTATTCACAGCAAATGTCAACTTTTCCAACTGAACCCTGGCAAATAAATTTCCCTGCTCCCACACATACAGTATAGACACACACAGACCCACTACAAGCACCAGACAATCACCCACCGAGAGTAAAAACAGGGTGGGTTAATGTTTCTTTCTTGGCCTGTGTGAAAGCAGTCATCAACCATCTGGAGCCCAGCCCCCCTGGGAGAGCAGCAGGTGGGATCTTGTGGGTTATGTTGAGCTGTTTTCTGTAACCAGTTTACCTCAACTTCTGTATGTACTTCTGTATGTACATTAGTCAGTTCACCTCCTACATCACAACCCCTCTACACCATTCAACTCCTGCCTCCCACAGGTCGCTACAGACCAGTTTGAGGAAGTGTGAAATGCCTGAAAGAGAGTAGTTTTGAATTTTACTTCAAAATGGTTTCACAAGGTCAAAAAATGTGATTTTATACAATCAAAGACTGAAAATCCAAATTTGGACAACAACAAAGCATGCAAGCCAGCTACCATGGCTGACTGTGATGGACTGAGTCATCCATCAATCATTTCAAGCTTGGCTCACAACATAATTCTCCTCCTTGATATCTTCTAATTAAACAATGTCTCATAATTTCCTGGAAACAAGATAGCAAATGCAAAGAAGGGACTATTTAAAACCAAAAATCATGTGGTAAAGTCTACAGATAGTGAGATACAGTGAATAAAGACCATTTCTACAGTTACAACCACCTCTTTAATGTCTCAGAATGTGTCAGACAGTCTGTAAATAGATAAACCAGAGAGTTGCGTGTGCATCTTATCTTTAACACTGTAACATTGGTTGAATGAACCACTTTATCTTCAGATAATTCAACATAGTCATCTCCTGTTAACTACCTAATAAATAGATTTTGAAACAACAATATTTAGTCTTTGTTCTAAAAAAACATTATTCCTGTGCCTTCAGATTGATCAGCATCTAAAAGACAGCTAAAAGTGAAAATTCAGAGAAAATAAAGGTCATATTTTAAAGTGAAACATCATTTTTAAAGTCCAGCAAGAGTCAAACAGCTAAATCACAACAAGCTTACATTACTGTAAGCTAGCTAACTTGGAATTCAGCCTGTTCTTTACATCATGTAGGACTATATACTGTATTAAATATGGACAATATGACAGCTCCCGAAAAGTGAAGTCAAAACATCCCATGACTGAATGGCTGCAATGTAGGCCAAAAGCTTCACCTTCTCACGTAACAGCTGGGACATGAGTTTAAATATAAAAGCAAAATAATTGTTAGATAAGTTGTCATGTCATGTAAATTTATGTCAGACTGTTCATTTTTCTAAGTGCTTTAATTTTTTATTATTATTCTTTGTTCTGCTGTGGACAGTACTGACATTTTTGTTGTTTTATCTTAAGGTGTGTTTTCATTGATAGAACATACAGGATGTCAAAATCATTCCAGAGTCTGTAGTTTAATTCTGGCCCCAAATAATAGACTGGTGCAATATGTCTTGTTGTAAAGCAATAAGCTTTAAAACAGAAGGGGGTGGAGACAACTTTCCTATCTATACAGTCAGTGTTGGATTCAATCAAAAAAAAAAAATTACTGCAGGCACGCCCTCATTTTAACAATGTCAAAAGAACAGAAGCAAAATAAATATGCATTTAAGTAGCAGTACAAAGAATGTCATCAACACAAACAGTCACATTTGGAGTCCTATAGAAACCAGTGTTACTTTTGAGAGCTACTTTTAATTTTAGTCTCAGTCTAAGGATTAAATGCCTTTTAGTTTAGTCACATTAAAGTCATTTCTACCCTTTTTAATTTGTACTTAAAAGCATTTTAGTCCAGTTTTAATCCATAAAAAGTCCTCACATCTTATCCTTAACTTTTAGTCCAAGCATTAATTCACTTACATGAATCTGATACCAAACCATGGTAGTGTCTTCTATGCACCTTGGCAAACCGGGGTCCCTGCTTTCTACAGCTGAGAGGCAGAATAGCTTGTATTTTGACAGTTTTACCCACAGGTTAGAAATATCATGTATTCTGAACATCAGATGAAAACTAAATTACATTTTACTATAGTTTTAGTAATCTTGATGAAAACAAAACTTACTTTGAGTCAGTTTTAGTCATCAAAGATCTAGTTTTGGTTCGTTTTAGTCTAGTCTTTCTCACGGGAAAAAAAAAAGGCTGTGGACGAACATTTGTTGTTATAGTATTAGTTGACGAAGTTAACACAGAAAGGGACAAGGGTTTGCAGTTTTAATGTTTGTTGTAAATTGTTCCGGGTTAATTCAGCAGAGGGGCTAAAAGCATTTTTCCAAATGAAGTTTCTGTACATGAAACTTCATATCCAGTCAATAGAACATGTATATTTGTTATGAGACTGATTTGTACATTATACCTGATGGCATTTTGCCAGTTAAGGCTTTCTAAATGAATAATAAATCAATGATATCACATCCTACCGTTAAGAGGTTCCCAGTCCACCTGTGCATTTAAAATACAATGGTGAGTGGAGTAAAATTGCTGGTAATGACTGAGGGCTGAGTGATAAATGGACTCCAGGGGTTTAAGAGTGGAAGCAGAGGCGTTTCTATAAACACAATGTTCACATGGTACAAAAATCCCTTGCACAATGTCTGATTTGAAAACATATTGTACTGCATCATACCTTAGATAGACAATGGCAAGGGCAGTTAGGGTGCTACGAGGGCATAATTATGCAACCAAACCTAAAACAGACCAAAAAAACAAAGGACATTTGAAAACGATCCCATTTCACATACTATGCATACCACATGCTATTAATATAAGAGAAAAGACTCAATAGGTTTGTGACGTTGGTAGAATGAGGTAGAGAAGGTTGCTCAGCCAATGGGGCTGGCATCTATGTGGAGGGATCTGACATACTCATCAAAAGGTAGCCATACTCAATTTTGTATTGAGGTGTCAAAGTGAGTATCTAATTTTTTCAAATTTCATAAAGGCCAGAAAGTCAACCAGATACAGAGATATCAATGCTGTGTCCCTCTGAAGGGGTGATGCGAAAACTGGTTGCTCAAGAGAATAGTATTTGGTCCAGTTAGGTTTGGGAACCAGTCTTAGATTGAAAAGAGCATGCTGTAAGAGATAGAAGGTGTACTGGAGGGTTTGAATGGCTGAATGTGCAGTGTTGGCAAAGCAATATTAAAAAGGTGGTTGTGATTAGGGGTGTGATGCAACACAAGACAGAGCGAGACAAGATTTTACACTATTTGATGACAGAATAAATGACTATAAAATGCTTCTTTAGTATAAGCTAAAGACATGAAATGCAATATATCAGGTCCATTTTAAAAATTTTTAACTGTTAACCTTCATTTACTAAATAGCGCTGCTTACATATAGCTTGTCTTGTCTAGTCATGACTCAAACATGCATTTATCAGCGCTCCATATCAAATATTCATTCATGTTAATAGTATGTCACATTCCCATTACTTCACTTTCTATTGCTACAGTTCCAATGGAAATAAAAATAATAGAAGCTGATAAGTCTGAATTATCTTTGTATTTTGAAAAACATTTTCAAAATGTGAGTAACACACTGATATTTAAAAAGCTGCATCAATTTAATTAAACTATTTGTCATCCTCTATAAGTGTTATAACCAAACACATGGAGGAATACACTTGTCAATCACACGTTTGCTATAAAAATGCAGGATATTTTTTTGTTTGAAACCATTTTTTAGCCATTTCATGTGGGTTTTGTCATGTGTTTTAAGTGTCAGAAGCAAGAGCAATGGGCTGTCCACTTCAGGTAGACTACTTCATGGACTGTGTGCAAATGAGATAGTCCAGCCTGTAGAGTTTACTAGATATTTTAACTGCAATGTGAAATATCGTCTCTCCCCTTTAACAGATTTCTCTGTGAAAGGTATGTAGTTCTTGAGCATTTACAGGATACAGAGTCAGAGAAAATCTCTCTAAACCTCAAAAGGACAAAGGAGTGGGCAACAGTGTCAAACACTTTTGTTAACTCTACAAACAGCAAAGTATTTCCTCTTGTCAATAGAAGAAGTAATATAATTTATGTTTGATATGACAGAGGTGGAGGCTGTACGGTGGTGCAGGGGTTAGTGCTGTAGCCTCATAGCAAGAGGGTCCCTGGTTCGCTCACCGGTCAGGGCCTTTCTGTGCAGAGTTTGCATGTTCTCCCCGTGCACGTGTGGGTTCTCTCCGGGTACTCTGGCTTCCTCCCACCACCAAAAACATGCTTGTTAGGTTATCCGAGCACTCTAAAGTTGGTGTGAATGTGAGCGTGTCTGGCGTATGTCTCTATATGTCAGCCCTGTGATTAAGTGGCAACCAGTCGAGGGTGTACCGGCCTCTCTCCTAATGACAGCTGGGATAGGCTCCAGCCACCCCCCCCCCCCGACCCCAAACGGGACAAGCGGTATAGAAAACAGATGGATGGATGGCAGCAGTGATAGCACTGTAATTATCTAACCAAGTGTGTATGTATCACAAATACATATTAGTTCACTACAATGTGGCATTTTACTATGCTGTAAAATCATGTTTTTTACTGTAGTTTTGCTCAAGAAAGAGCAACATTCAGGCCTACTGGACAGTGGATCTAAAAGACCCCAATTTACCCCATTTCAGTGACGCTTGATCTAGGTATTTATCTCAGTTTCCCAGAGAGCACCAGTAAGTAGATTTTCAGTAATGCAATATCATGCAATATCACACTGACTCATGCACTATCTTGCTCAGAAACGAAAGATAATAATGAAAATCATAAAAAAGGATCTGTTACAACTTTCTACAGTCTAACTCCTTCCTTTTCTGCTACATCTCTCAGTTTGCCACCTTGCTCTAAGTCAAACCAAGTGCAAGCCTCACACAACAGATGAGATAAAAGTTCTTTATTATTCAGCAATTCCCGGGGCTCTGTGGGATAATTTATTCACTGTAAAGATACAGCAAGGACAAATATTTGACACTCAAATAACGATGAAGGCTTAAACATCTAAAACTTTCATCCTTGCTGGTTTTTTATTAATAAATATTCATAAGGAGATTTTAATCTCTTCTTTTTTGCAGTGTGTCAAAGTGAAAGGACCTATCATCACTGCAGAGAGACAAGGATTGATGATTTAGACCTTTAACTCCTACATACTGTTGAGGAGGTGTGATTAGTTGAACGGGCTGAGTGTGTATTGATGAGAGCACCAGGGTAATAACAGGAAGACTGAAGACCTCGGACTAATCTAAGTCCTGAACTCTCCAGGGACAAGATTGAAAATTAAATTAGAGGACAAAGTGACACATTTGATTCATCCTGCTTACATTAGTATATGTAGCTGAGGCTGCTTTTTTAATAGTTAACTAAGGCTGGAGTTCACAGCAAGCATTACACTAGAAAAACCTTGGCGCTGTCAAGCAGACCGGTGCACACAAGCAATTACCAACATTGCACACGCTCTGATAATAGAAAGCCACAAAAGATGGGGGAGTGTTCAGCGAATGTGTCAGATTCAGTGAAGGATCAAGCTGAAGGGGTGACATCTTTTTAGAGAGAGACTTAAGACAGGGCTGGTTGTCTGTTGTGCAAAGTGGCACTCTTATACTGAGAAACATTTGCAACAGGAAATAAAAGGAGTCAAAACGGCACAGAGGAGACTCTGACGGATTAGACACTGAACATAAACACTTAAACACGATTGGAACAGTGGAATTATTATCCCCAAGGTGTTATTATTTGTTACACCACTTCCTCAATAAAATGTAGCCTATAAAAATAAATGGACCAACATAAAACACCATAAGAGTGACAAATAAAATTTGAAAAAGTGAGCAGTGGCTGAAACTATGAGTGAATTATCTTTTATGTTAATTCATTTTTAAACAAAATTCTAATTAGCTACAATGATGCTCAAAATCCTCATCCATCATGCAACTTTTCAATTTTATTATAAATCAAGACAGATGCAAAACAGCCAGCATCTAAAGTTACCTCATGGAGAAAACTCTACCTCAGTTAACATCTCTGTGTTAAGTTGTGATTTTACAAGTTAGTATAATACTTTATGGCGATCCATTCAATGCAGCTTTGGTAACACCAACGGCTACAAAACTGTAAAACACCATCATCTCATCACCTACAGTATGTACTTTCCAAAAAAAGAAAGAAAGAAAAAAAGAAAGAAAGAAAGAAAGAACTTTATAAGGTGTATTTTACGGAAGAGGATCTGTAAAAGTACAATTATGAGAAAAAAGTAAAAATGTTGCCAAAAAAATTGAAATGTCAAATATAAAGTCAAAATTTCAAGAAAATGTCAAACCAAATGGCAAATCATGACTGTCTCTGCAAACGGCCTTGTATTGATGAACTTGGGAAACTATACTTCAGAATTTGATATATAAACAGACATTATTTTTCTTAACGCTCATAAACACAGTGTAGTTGTCTAAGATCTGCTGTTTATTATAGTCTAATAATGTTTGATTCATTATGATAATCTTGTCTTTTTTTAAAAAAATTTAATTAATTTTATTCAGCTGTACATTTAAAGTGTACTTTCAAGTGCATTTCTCTCTCATTATGAGAAATTTATGAATGAAAACAGAATGTTGGTTTTCTGTTTAGTTAATAAACCTTATGAAGTACCATTTTCATTGAAAAGTCTTCAACTCAAAACAAGAAATAGTAGTGAGAGATGCTGAATAGTGCTGGTCTTAACTGGAGGTTTTATGTTGCTGGGGTGACTTTAGGCGATTGAACTCACAATAAGACCGCCATTGTGACATGACACCTACAATAATGGAAATCAAGAATTTCTCTGTCTTTGAAAACTTTAGGAAACATAAGAGAAAATGTTAAAAATAATAAAAGATAGGAATGGATACTTTATAAATCCATGTAGATATCTCAGTGCAAAACTGTTGCATATTGTATCTTTAATGGATAGTTTTCACATAACAAGGGAGAAAATCTGTTAAAAATGTCTGCCTTGCTGGCGCGCCGGTAGTCGAGTGGTTAAGGCGCATGCCATATACGCAGGCGACCCAGGTTCGAATGCGGCCCGTGGCACTACTTCCTGCATGTCTCTCCCCGCTCTCTCCCCTGTTTCCAACTCTATCCACTGTCCTATCAAATAAAGGCAAAAAGGCCAAAAATAAATCTTTAAAAAAAAAAAACTCCTTATGCAACTTTCAATAGAGTTACACAAAGTATTTCCACGGAAACAATGAACGTGGAATCTCGCAGCTTTCTGACACCACAACAAAACATGGGCCTCAAAAAGTATCAAATTAAAATTTCAAGCGTTTTCAAAACTGTTTAAATATTTGAGGTAATGTTAAGTAAGGAGTAATTTTTCAATGAATGCAGAAATCTTAGCACTAAAGTTACTTAATTTTGGCTTTAGGTATTTGCTGGAACATCAACTGAACTGTCTGATTGATTTGCTGTCAAACTTAAAAGCACACGGCTTTTCTAAAATCAGTGAGTCTCTGATAAAACCACAACTAATGTTAAATTAAAGCCACTGTCAGAAAAACTGTGGTTTCAATACTAAGACAGCCAACATACTATTAAAGTTGAGTCTATTATTAAAAAGTCAGCAAAGATACATTCAACTATGACAGATTATTTTGATAAGTAAACATCTCATTTCAAGTTTTAGACTATATCTCTGGGCACTATAGATCATGGTTAGATTGATATCCAGAATAATTTGATTGACATCTGCCCAGCTCTCTTCACAGCAGTGGTGCATATGACAACCAGAGTTATGCAGCCTTTTATAATTGAATTGTCTGAGTCAGAATCAGAGGAGGAAGCAGAAGCCTTGCCATCTGAAAATTATTCATTTTAATTGTTCACAGAAGGATGAGTTACAAAATGCTTTGATGTCCATTTAATGGTTAGTAATTTAGTTTGCAAACATGTGCAAATATGTATTTTATAGGAAGTGGACATGAATTCTGTTTTTTTTTTTTTTTTAGTAAAGTGCTTGGTTTAGGTGAGGGGGGCAATGCACAACACAACTGCTGAGCCAAAGTTATAATGAGCCATCAGTCCTTATTCTCATATAACACCAGTAGATGACAGCTCCATGCATTGCATGAATCCAAACTACAGTTCCCAGGCCAACTGCAACCCCAGTTAATCATTAAATGCCCAAGGCAGTCTAAGAAAATATTATAATTTGGCCCACATGATTACCTGAAGCTTGTGCTTGACTGTATCATACTGCTCAGTCATGTCACTATGCAATAATACTGTGCTGACTCTGTAAACAAACATATCCTGTTTTCCATGACTAAACTGAGACTTAAGAGGTGAACATATTGACAACCAATGCGAAAAAGTTATCTGGATTTAGAATGCCCTGATGAATAAAGACAAAAGGATTATGGCAGCAAATAGCAGCACAAATTATGCTCATTTTCTCCTCTATCTGCACCCTCTCAGGCCTGATTAACACAGCATGTCACACCTGTCATCTTCAAGAATCAACAGTACCATTAGGGTTAGGAGCTTTGTGCAGTTTGCTTGTTTTATGCCTGAATGTGGAGATGAGCCATCAGCATCTACCCTCTCTGCTGCATGGAGCATCACTTTCATCCTGGCGAGGGGTGGATGCAGTGGTAGCCAGGGCTTATCCTTAACAATGACTGGCTATTTACCCTGTTAGCCATTAATTGGAAAGCTGTTATGTGGGCTGTTTCTTAAAAGCATATTCAATTACTAAAGCCTCTCACACACAAAATAATCGTGCCAATTCTCTGCCTGATTCCCCCCTTCCGACCAAAGTCAGCAAAAACCTGATTACTGGAGGGCTCTAAGCATTATCTTGCCAGATTTTCCTTTGGTGTGAGGTGTGTTGAGAGTGACTTTCCCACTCTGATCTGCTCCGAAGGCAATCAGAGCTGTCTTGACATGTGATAAGCAAGTTCAGTATGATCAGAAATCCTGTTCTGTGGGGGAACACCAAGGACAGTCACTCAATGGCCACTCAGAAAGTAGACTGACCAAAAGAGGAGGCAAAACAAACACAGCAATGGCGACTATAGTAAATGGACGTATGAATCTGTTAGTTTGATCACAACTTCCTCCGGTAGTCCTCCAGTGGATGTTTATGTGCCTGAGGGGAAGAGGTGAAAGTGATGAGATGGACCAAGGTCTGCTTTACAGCAAATTTTGGTTTAAAAAGCTCCCACATGGAAGTTAAGATAAAACCAAAGTTTTGTGTTTGCGAAGACACCAACATCATTACAGGACCAAGCCATGGTCATCAAGCTGCACTGGTGGAGTTCAGCAGACCTGGATTTGTTAACAAAATGACAACAACTAAGCTCATCAATGCAATGAGTCGCCAAAGACTGCAGACCCATCAATATCGTTGAAACAAGGGGCCTCAAGGAAAGCCGTTTACATTCACTTTGCAGCAGAAGTAATTTTATACTTGATCTGTTTCTCTGCTGATTAAGTTGACAATTTATGGATATTATTGATCAGCTAATTAAGATATTGTAATTTAGTAAGCTGAGGGTTTAACCAAGTTTAAAAACTATACCTGCACTTCTTTATATCTCCAACCAAAATGCAAGTAAATGGTAGTATTTCAAATGTATGATTAATCATGACTGATCATAGCATATTTGTGTGATTAGCTTGATTTTTTAAAATCAATTACCAGCAATAGTTTTAGTAATACATCAAAGATTACGTATATTAAAGTTCCTGCAAAGTGATGTAAACAATCTTTATTTAGGTTTGTTGAATGACAGGCCACTGTGTTATGAAACACCAGGCCAAATTTCAGTCATGAAAAACCAAGCTTCAAAATCATTAAAAATGAGGCAGTAAAATCTGCTCTAGGATGGTGTGGGCTTGTCAGTTGAATGAGCTGAAGCCACGCCCACTTACAAGAAATAAGATCCTATCAAATTCAGAGTGCAGCTGCCTGGCTCAGAGAAGCATACATTGGGGATTCAATTAACTGTTTTCTGGTGCAAATATCTCTGTTATGATACTTTTAATGACCTGAGGGCCACTGCGGCTGATAGATTTGGGAAATTTACCTCACAATCAACAGACATGTTATGCAGCTGGCTGTTAATTTTCAATAAAGGCAGGGACATCAGCTAACAACAGACTGTATTAAGATAAACTCCTCAGTGATTTTATATCATTGTAGAAACAGGGGGGCAGGGTAGTTCCCCATCAAGACTAGTGATGCCATGGGCTCCTATACTTGCCCTGCTCAAATAAACCAAAGCTATGAAAGAGGTGCACAACTTTCTAACAGTCGAAATCAAAAATTCAGTCATACATAGATCTCTGTGTTGTTCACATGTCCACAGCAACTTTATTCCAACATATTTAGTGTGCTGAGACACAAAGTTTGGATTTCACTTTACAGGGACCTTAAAGTGACCAGGTCATCTTATATTTTTTTGTATTTGACCCTTAGTGAATAAAGTTTAGACACCCCAATTTATAACCTTCAACACAAGTTTTAAGTAATTTAATACAACGTAGGTCTCACTTTCAAGTTAGTGACTCATTCGGAGCAAAAAAAAGGAATTGTGACTTAGACATGCCACCTAGATGGTGGAAAATATATATCACTAATAAAATGTCTCAACAGTAGGACAATAATAAAACAAATAAAATTCTCAAAACAGCAAATGAGCAAGAGGAATACTTTGATTTGTATTTTGTTGATAATTCTTCCATACTTGAACTTAAAGACAATTTTAAATTGAATGACTATCTTTTGGGGGGCTTTTTTTTTTTTTACCTTTAATTGATAGGACAGCTGAAGAGACAGGAAATTTGGGGAGAGAGAGTGAGGGGACACATGCGACAATCTATCCCATGACAAGTGTGTTAAAGATTATAGCCTCTGCTTATTGCTGCCTGCTCTATCCACTGAGATACACCAGTGCTTATTCCTCCATTCTTTGACTTGTTCAATCACAGTATATTAGGATGCCATGTTATCTAAATGGTTACTATGCCTTTTCAAATGGGAGCTTTTAAGTTTGTTATCACATTGTACAGTTCAGTGGGTATGGTCTATTTCAGATGTCAAATAAATTAAGATAGATTTTCTCTGTCTGCAGTCTGTGCAGTGCCACGTTCAGTGGTTTGCAGGTAACAGCACTATTTGGAAGTGACAGGACCTTAAATGGACTCAAGCCAGCTTCAGCGGGTGAGAACGGACAGAGTGCTGACTATGAGGAACTAAACCCCCTGAAGAGACGGCACTTTTGTGTGTCTCTGAGTGTGCGGTGGTGTGAGTATGATAGCGACAAAGAGAGAAAAAGATGCTGGGAATCAAAAAGATATGTATGATAGCTAAATTCTGTTTACATATCAAAGTTTTCTTCATAAAGCACATGGTCTCTTTTCATGGTAGTGTAACAATATGCATCGAGATGTACACTAACGTAGTTTAATCCTTAAAAGTGATGAAAGTAAAACTGCTAACAGCATGCTTGTGTTTACCAACCCAACTGGTCTGTGACACTCTGTACACCAAACAATACAAAAGAGAGAAGAGAGACAACAGATCTCACAGAACAGTTTTCAGTGCAAAGAGTCCTTTCTCACTGCTGTTCAGGAGACAATCTGTGTCTGAAGGCTGTAGTATTCAAGTTAAGACAAATTCAGAAAAGCATGTGCAACTGTATCTTTAATGAACTAAGACAGATAGATAGATAGATAGATAGATAGATAGATAGATAGATAGATAGATAGATAGATAGATAGATAGATAGATAGATAGATAGATAGATAGATTTTTCGGGTGAATATGCTTTAAATTAAATCAATATTTATAAATCCTGCTGAATTGGAAAGAGATAGACAGCACTGATTCCCTGTGGCACATGTTGAAGCTTATAAAACAAACACACTCATGCATAGGTTGAAACCTGCCAGATCGTGTACTGTATATCATTTCTGTGTTGCTGCAGTGCCCAGCAGAGCAGGTTGGGTGGGGGTGGGAGTGGTGTGAGTGGAGGTGTGGGCTGGCAGCTTTTCCTCTTCAGGTAGATCATGACTTTGATGCCTGCAGCAGTCAAATCCTCAGGCCTCCTGCTGCCGTAGAACATGAGTATGCCTCCTCTAGCATCTGCTCTGACATGAGATTCAACACACTCTCATTTAGGCTTGAATGTGTTGGCAGGTGTGTGTGTGCAGAAAATGCCAAACTATACACATGTACATAAATACAGAATAAATGCACATGCAAGATGTGGCGCAAACTTGCCCACTTTTCTGATTGAAAAAAACATGCAATTGCAAAACCCCTGTGACATCAGACCTCTGACACCTTGAGAAAAATGTGGAAAAAGCTTCAGACTGAAGGTTGCAACACTTCCAGAAAACACAACAGCCCTTTTTTTTGCAACACCATGACCTATATCACTGCCCTTTACCTGCTACATCCCCCTATTACCCAAGAGGCAGCCTCTGCCTTTACATCCCAGAATGCACTGCAACCTTACAGCAGTTGAAGAAGCCAGAACCACATGTACCCACAGACTGTCAGTGGCTGCCCAAAGAATCCTCCACCCTCACTCAGAAACAAGAAGAAACACCTGCTGCCTCAAACAAAGAGTTTCTTGATTCATTGATGGTTATAAATAGCTTGTTTATTCTCTGTTTTACTCTTCCCTTTCCATAATGAGTTCAGAGGTTAGAGAGGAGTGAGAAATGCTTTCTAGGAAATCTGCTCCAGTGATGGAGAGTGCATCATTAGAGCTGCAGCACAAAACATATTAATGGATGTCATTAACATATCAAATAATTGTTTTCTTTATGGATGATCGTCCTCAAATTCGGAACGCAATCATGTCTGGTTGCATTGTAATTAAATCAGTTATTCAGTCATTTATGATACCCTATACATTGTATCTCAATGGATTGTCACAGCAGAGCTCACTGATTGTAAAACTTGAGCACCAACAAGAGATTCTTTTTGCTCCATAACAGTAAATGTGTTTGTAAAAATTGCAAGAAGTGCATGGATACTGGAAGGAAATGGTTTAATTTTTCACTGTGAATGAGAAGATGACATTTCTGTGCAGGAAAAGTTATCTGACAGATCTCTATTTTTCTCTATCTGCTCTGTGTCATCTGCACATTCCTGCCGCAGCACAAGTGGTTCTGAGCCGCTGAGCTTCAAGCACTGACTGAAAATCTTCTAAATCTTGCTGAAGGCAAACAATAAAACACAGAGGATCCTTTTGTCAACATTAGAATCCAATTTTAGACTGCAGCTAGGACGGCGAGACACACAGAGAGCCTTTTGCTTATCTGATTAATCTGTACATGTCATTCAGTTTTCAAAGAGGAAGACACAGATGCTTTTTTTGGCCTGTGAGGTAATTGATGAATAGTGCTGCCACTCTGCTCTAAGAGACGTAACAGGACACAAGCTGCACTATTGCTTGCATGTGCAAGAACACACAGGCATGCACGTGCATCTATTTTTGGGATAATGGACTGGTACACAGGGAGTGAATGATAAAGCCATTGATCTAAGAGCTGTGGCCAAAGAGACAGGAAGAGGGGGGTAGACAGCACGTTCCAATCCTCAGAGACTGGGACTGCCATTTTACATTACTATTGATCTTTTACTTTGAGACACACGGCTTGGCATCGATCTTTGCACCAACAACAGCAGAAAACACCTCTGTACCACTTGGGCCCGTCACAGCTGCAGGAAGATGAAGCGAATGACAGATTGCTCACATATGAAAAATGCACATGCATGCATGGGCAAGAGAAAGAGCAATGAGAGCTCTTGAATCCAGCCCCTTTATCTGAATATAGATGATGCTCTGGGATATCACTGTCAGTCCAGCTATGACAGGAAAACTGGTGCATGGGGCAATTAATATTTAGCAACACTCCCCTTTTTGGGGGCTATGGAAAGCAAACCGGAAGGGCCAAGGTGGAAGAAGATAGAAGACTGGGGGGGGGCAAGGAAGGACAAGATCTGCAGGAGAAATAGAGGGGATGTGGTAGACACAGGACGTGAGCAAAATACATGAGAGCCGGGTGCGGAGTGAGCCACTAATCTTGTATTTCCAGGGTATTAAGACAAATAAAGACCCATTAGGCCATACATAAAGTGACCAGAGATAGCCATACATGTGCCTCTTCAGGCTGAACAAATTAATCTGACATGGTTTGGTGAATTTTAAATTGATAAGAGTTAATTATTTAAGCAGGGAGGTAGAGGCTGAGTGATGCAACACCTGTGGATCGACGTGAATGAAGAGAGAGCATGGACTGAATAAAAAGCAGACCAAAAGCCCCTCAAATTAGCCAGTAAAGTCGATTTTATGTGTAATGTTTGTTAGGGATAACCAGATAAATTGAGCCGCACACATTCTCTTGCTGTTCTCATACAGGACACAGTTGAGCAACCAGCAGCTGTGTCTCCATCCTTCGGCCGAGCAGGCATCCATGACAACACTACATGTCCCTTTACGCAAAACATCATCCACGACCTTGTGCGCAACTCACCAAAGTTTGCTGATACTGAAGCGTCCGATCCTCGGCCTTGTCCTTCACCATTGCCGCAATATCCTCATTAAGACACCAAAACCGAGACTCTCAGAAGCGCAGGTTACCCGCTAGGCTAGTTAATCTGCGAATGAAGAGTAGGAGGGGGAGGAGGAGTAGGAAGAGGAGGGGGACTCGGCGGCACGGATACCGGCCATCACATGAGCAGAGAGTAACAGGTTTCTGATCAGAAGCCCTCCTGCGTGCTGCAAAACGCCGCCGCCGCTGCAAACTGTGTAAGTGTGTGTGTATGTGCCAGATGAGAGCCGTGTGAGCAGCGCTGGTTGCGGTTTGACTGCAAAACACCGCCTCCCTCCTCCTCCTCCTCCACTCTCACCGTGCTGCCGTCTCTCTCCCTTTGTGGAGTTCGTGGACTTGATGCTCTTTTTATTGTGAGCTCGCGCGGAGGCATGTGCAGGTGCAGGAATTGTTTGGACAAACTGTCATGTGGAGGGTTTTGTTTTTTCCTGCGTGGTCATTCTGATGGACTCAGCTGTCCTTTGCTCGAGATTTGAGTCATCGCTGGCCTGAACGAAGATGATGAGTAATTAACAGGGCGAGGCTTGTGTTTGGAGGATATATGGCTGTGTCAATGTCAATAAGTTATCTGTACTATGGCCCATATTACCATCCTGCTGAAGGACGTCCAGTGTACAATAATACTGAATGACAATAGCCCTTGTGATGATGTTTTAGTTGTTTCAAGTTTAAAAGCTCATTTAACTAACGTGTTTCTCCCTTAAAGGTCAATTTTGATCCTGGTCCTTGTATTGTATGTATTTGCCCCTTTCCTCGTTTCTTATTTCTTTGCATATTTGTCACACCTCAATGTTTATAATGAAACAAATGTTGATATTGGACAAAGATAACCCAATCTACCTGGCCCTATTGAAAAAGTAATTGCCCCCCTAAACCTAAAAACTGGTCGTGCCACCCTAAGCAGCAATGAGGCTTTAAACATCACTGTGAGGGAATTTTAGCCCACTCATCTTAGCAAAATTAATTTAATTCAGCCACACTGAAGGGTTTTTAAGCATGAGCTGCCTGTTTAAGGTCATGCAACAGCATCTCAGAAAATCTGGCCTTAACTCGGCCACTCCTAAACTTTAACAATTTTTTCAGGCATTCAGAGGTGGACTGGTGTGTTTCATTTCACTGTCCTGCTGCATAATCAAAGTGAGCTTAAGGTCAAAACTGATGGCCAGACATTCCCCAACATTTTCTGGTAGAGTTCGAGAAACAGATCAGAGGTCTAATCCAGGATTAAATTATGTATAGATCTGTTTCAGAAATGGTTACGCGAACAGTGGCTTGCTTTAGCTTGTTAGCTTTAGCTTAAACTAACATAGCCACACTAGCTACATAATTTATGTTACTACATAAGCCACTAAGTTAGCTTTAGCAATGTAAATTTAAGCAAAAATAGCTAAAGCTAATTTAGCAATATTGACAAAGTACCAGCTGTACCTACAGCTGCTTTGTGAGTTTAGCTTTAGCTTAGGCTGCTACATTAGCTATGTAGCATATGCAGGAATTGGAGCTACGAAAGCTATGATGGCTGAGGTGGACTGTTTTTGGGGGCAAGCTTCTTTCCTGTAAGCAGACTGTTTACTCTGCTGTATTAAACATTTTGTAGTTAAGTTTTGTAGGCAGGTTTTTGACTTTTAACTTTTGGTATCCTTACTCTACCTTAACCCTTAGCCTAAATAGAAGTTTAATCTGATTTTAGTCAAAGTCTACTCATGTATTTCTATATATGGGGTCTCAGATGAGTGATATGTGAGAGGCCTTATAGCTCTCTTATGGATGCCATTTTTGCCCAGTCTGTTTCTTATCATTTAATCATGAGCACTGATCTTGACTGAGTCAAGTAAGGCCCGTGGGTCTTTAGATGTTGTTCTGGGTTACTTTTTGACCTCCTGGATGAGCCGCTAATACGCTCTTGGAGGAGTCTTGTTAGGCCGGTCATTCTTTGGAAGGCTCACTGTGGATAACAGTCCTCGCTGTGGTTTGCTGGATCCCCAAAGCCTTAGAATTGGCTTTGTGACCCATTCCAGACAAATAGATGTCAATGACTTTGTTTCTCATGTGTTCATGGATTTCTTTAAATTGCACCATGATGTGTTGCTTTGTGAGATCTACTTCAATTTGTCAGGCAGGCTCTATTAAAGTGATTCCTTGATTCAACAGGTCTGGCAATAACCAGGCATTTTAAAACTGCATTTTCTATTTACTCGGGTTATCTTTGACTAATAGCACATTTTGCTTGGTGATCTGAAGCATTTAATTGTGACAAATATGAAAAAGAAGAAATCAGGAGGGGGGTACATACTTTTTCACAGCACTGTAACTACCCATCAAACCACTGCAGTATCAGGGAAGTAGTTTAAGAGTTCCCATGTAGTTTGTACTTTCAGGATTAAATTTTTTTCATAGCCTATTTCCAAATAATGTAACAGCATTTTGAACTCGTTTTCTAATAAGTTCATCTTAAAAGGGCACCTCAGTAATTTATTTTTTCAGTACTGGAAGATAAAGGATCAGTGGTGCCTGAATAAGTGGATGTACCCTCCCACATCTGTTGAGTGGCCCCTCCAGCTAAAGAAAACCTGTCCTGTGTTATAGACAGACATGCAAGACCATCTCAGGTGCTTTAGTTCACCTAAAAATAGGCCTTTCGTTTTTTCACTGTGTTGCCTCACTTATGCAGAGTAAGGATCATTATCAAATTAAGAGCAGAAGAAGAAAAGATTTTACTGTCACTCTCATAAACTCATGCTGGAGCAGATTGGCAGAAAAGTGGAAACATCTTTAGCATTATGAAAAGCTTTTAGTGTTGTTTTTCATTCATTATTTTAAACAGAAACATGATCCAGTTCTAGTAAAACTGACGCTATGCTAAAGCTTCATCTGAGGTAATCATCACATTGTAGGCAGCCACTGGAAACAGTTTTAAGTACAATTAAACCCAGTCCATAGCTATTGCCTCATTCTCCTTCAGTGTCAGTGATTGGTCCGAACAGTGTTAGGTGCAGCACAAACATTGTGGATTGGAGCTTTTCAAGATGGATTTGCCTGATGACAGAGATGGAGTCTGGCAAATCCATCTGCTTTGCAAGGCTAGTGAAAAGGACAATCCTTTAACCTTTCTGACTGCTCATTTACCTCAACAATTAACCTTGAAAGTCTCTACTTGCAAGGGTTTGCCCTCTCTTGGCCTCAGTGTGGCGAAAACTAGATGCCGCCTGTATTTAATGCTTAAAAGCTACTGGGCAGGGCAGTTCTGCTACATTAGCCTATAAGTATGAGGAATTACTAACTGCCTGCTTAATGGCCTCGTCTAAATCGAAAGTAGCCAGTATCTTAGGGAAAAATGATGGGTTTGTCACAAGTTCCACCTCTATATCCTCTGAGTTTCAGTGCATGCATTCTTCTTGCTAACAGGGAAGAAGGCTCAGACAGCTTTCACTGATGCTGAAAACCATGCCCAGGCTACTGTGAAGGCTCAAATGGAGATCTGAGGAGCTTCTCCCTCCACAGGCAAGTACCATGAAGCAAAAGCAGCAGCATTCATAGCACAGGGGAACTCTGCAAATATCTTCCCTCTGTTGGAATGAAGTGATCATGTAAGGTACACTTGAGTCCATAATGGTTTAGATTACAGACTGATGTCATGCCTTTAGGATTAGGTCAGTAGACTGGGCCGGTGCTGCTCCTATCCATCTAATAAACACCTGCAGGCCCAGGGAAAAAGAATGGAAGAACCTTGAACTGATAAGCCTTATGTTTAAATATAAAGACCACTGTCTTTGATGTAGCATTAAAGGTTCCTGAGAAAACACATATTAAAAATTGATGGAAATGAAGTAACTTTTCCTGGTTCCACCCTTAGCAACATTCTCTGTGCTTAGCATATGAAAGGACATAACTTTAAGAAATCTGTTTAGCCCTGGTAATACAGCACCTTCTCCTGGAGGTTGGTAATCGCTTGTTCTCACTGAGTCCCTAAGCCTTTGATTTTTTCTTTAGTTTGAACTAAAGATTACACCTTCTGAAAAGTGGGTCCAACACCAATATGTTTGTTGAACAGCTTGGGGGCTGTCAGTTTGAAGTGTCTGACCACTGGTCCTGAATTTAGGTTTTGCTGCTGGTTTGATTCCCAAGGAAAGAACGACCAGGACCCAAATCCTTCTGGGAATGCTGCCAAATTCTGTGTTGGTACTCGATGGCATTTATAAAACTGCGCTGGTAGCCACTTGGATACACAAGTCAAGGGTAACCAGCGCATTACCCCATAACTAGGATTCACTAACCTGGCACGACAGATAGACTGTTTTTATATATCCATTACACTGGATATATCTCACATTCATCTGGAAAACCTCTCATACAAAGCATTTGGCAAAGGCAGGACTTTTCAAAAAATTCTCTGAAGATGAGAGGACGAACGCTCTGTCTGTCAGATTCATCATGGGCCAATGAGAGCGACAAGACAAAATAAGGTAGTTGGCATGTGCACCTCTGGTAGTAACCTGAGCATGACAGACTGGTGCTGTTATAGTTTATGAGCAGTGGAGCTTGTTGATGGATAAAACTCACGCCACAAAAACATCTTCTCCACCAAGAGAAGTTTTCAGTGTGGCTCTCTGTTCTTGTTTTGACAAAGAAATGTGGCCCTGTCCTGATAATACGGCTACAATGCTATAGCTGTATCTGAGCTAATCCCCACACAAGTGGTAACCACTGCTACCAATACAACTTAACCCTGCCCATAGCTACCGCCTTGTTCTCCACAAATGATGCTAATTGGTCAGGTCCGTCTTCAGATCTGGCACAATCATATCAGATTGGCGCTTTACAAGATGAATTTGCGCAATTACAGACATGGAATCTGGCTAATCCATCTGCTCTACATGATTAGGTGTTCACCTCTCAGTAGAGCAGTTTGCCCTTGAAGTCCAGTTAACCTTGATTTTCTGCTCCAAAGCACAATGCACAGCTGCGCCTATCATCTTCACTGGAACTACCAGGAGAGTATCCAGCGTGACTCTGTGAAAGTTGAGATAAACGTTAGTCATACCTGGCAATGAGTAAGACAAAACACTGAACATAGTGGTATCATGGTACCTTGTAGGTCATCTGTAATGAGCTCCGTGGCCAAAGCCAGCTAGCTTCAGGTCTCAAGGACACAGAGGGAAAGAACAAGCCACTATGGAGCTGTTTACTGTCATATAGGGGACACCCTAAATAACTGTAATCAAATGAACTCCTGTAGCACTAAGTAATGCAATGAAGTATAGCATTCACTACCATGAAGCTGTAAAACTGAATGAGTAGTTTCCAAACCCAAATCAAATCACAGCCAATTCTTCTGCCCAGTAGAAGACCCTTCATGAAACTAAGGACCATGGCGTATTGTGCAAAAGTCTCACCAGCAGACCTGTAAAGCCAGTACACCTGATGCAACATGTGGAAATTATTAATGTGTTTCAAGAAACTCAAAATGAAACAGGCTCCCTTTATTTTCTTTTTTCTTTCTTCTTATAAGGAATTGATATGCCAATTACAAGTGAAAAATCTACCCAAAAAGAGGCCTTAAAAAGTGATTCCATTACTCTTTTAGAAAGGAGCTCCAGAAACATGCTACCTTTACCTATCTCAAGTGTCATATTTTAGCCAGTTGGAGAGGAAGAAAAGCTTCAACTGTGTGGTTGAAGAGTCTAGCTTTAAAAAAGCCAGCTGTCATTCTTTCCCAGTATTTTCAATATCTTAAATAACTTGAGAGAATACTCCAAGTTGTAGATTGTGTGGTGATGTGACCCTGTGGCCTTTGTCAACCCAGATCATAGGATTTTGTTAAAATAAGATACTTGACCTCCTTGTGTGTAAGACGCATCATATCCAGGGTTAAAGCGTTTCCTCTGACAGCCAGGATGACTCAAAGAGAACTTACTAATAGGTTCATATGCCTGTGTGATTACAAGCACTTCACAGAAGCGACTGTATGTGAAAGCTCACATGTGAAGACTCTTTCACATCCTTTTCTCAGACACATGTATTATAATACTGTGAGCATATCTCTGGGCTTCTACTAAAACCTTTTTGGAGGTGCTACTCACTGGCAGCTATCTCTATTGATGTGGTGCCAAGTGAGACTCACACCTGAGAGATAACCACTGTTCCCCGGATTTGCTGCCATTTTTTCATAGCCAAACATCCTTCATGTTAGCCAGTATTCCCACAGCTAGAAGCAAAATTCAGAAATTCTTATTTGAGACAGTTTAAAACCTTCTCAGGCTGAAGCAAACGCGCTTACCTTACTAATTCCAGTTATGATTTTTTAAAATGTCCCTATTTAATCAAGCTTTAAACCGATGGCATAACATAAAAAACAAATCTGGTCACAAACCAGCAGGAATTTGAATATCAAACTCTCTGATGCTTCACAGGTTAAAAGACTTAATACCACTGGGAGTCAAAGCCTCTAACTGGCTGCCACATAAAACAGTTGTGCACATGAAGGCAGCTGATTGGCTGTTGGCAGGGAAACCAGTTCAAAGCAAAGTGTTGGACCACACTGGAATGAGCCAGACCCACTGAGACCACTGAGTGGTAGAAGGGAATTTACTCAAAAGCATACCTTTATAGGACATAAAAATGTCCCCATTCATAAACCTCAACATTCACAGACTTCAAGTCTATATGCCCCTGCAGTCCTACAACCCATCTTCTCATTATCTCCTACTTTTGTGACTTAATATCAACAACTACCTTCGACTTCATATTATTAAAGCGCCTGCAGCCACAGACAGGCGCTGCTGTGGACCCAGCAGCAGAGGAACTAGGTGCTCTGCAGCCCCAAGCCCCAGCATACTGACCCACATCCCAAAATCTCCACAGCTGGACTCTTTAGAAATATATCACCCAACTCGCAGTGGCTTGTATGGTACAAAATACAAAAGGACTAAAAGCATGTATCCCATCCTTTGTGGCAGTGAGGACAACATCAAGTGTACTGTCCTCACGTGTCTGAAAGGCATTTGAAAATAACCACATGGTTTTCAGACAACAATACAATGAAGTAGATTGTAGCACTGAAGCTGTAAAACAATTAAGTAAAGGTATATATAAATTCAAACTCAAAACTCGATTACTGTAGTGACGTTAAAGTTACCTCTTAAGATGAAGGGGATCAGAGATGCAATCTTTGTTATCATTTTTACCTTTTCAGTCAAATAGTTTTTTGAATGCCTTACAGTTAATACTGAAATATTTTTATTTTGGCACTATTCTGGTAAAGATGTACTCATTTTCTGACACGTTTTTTGCTGATATAGATCTACAGCTTCAAGGTCTTTAAGTCCTTGTTGTGGAACATTAGGGTATGCAACCATAAAGTTTTAGTGGCAAATATCTAAATTGTCATTCTTCACAGCTGAGAGACAATATGAAAGCATTATGTGAGAGTATACCACAAATAATACATGAGAGCCAATAGATACACCTCTACCTAATCAGACCTTCAATTACCATTTGCCCTTGAGCCTGTTATGGAAATAAAAGTTCAGGGAACTCTCGCAGATCTGACACTCTAGAGAGAGAGAAAAGAGAGGATGATCCATCTTGTCAGGACGCAGAATACTTACGGTTTCCCCTGAGTCTGAAGCTCCTCGTTTCTCTCTTCTCTCCTCCGCGGGCTACGGATTCAAAACCATCAGCTGTGTCCCTCCATGGCGCTTTGGCGGAACAATTAATGGAAAAAGAGGCACAGAGCTACAGGTTGCAGCGCAAGGCTTAATGAGGAAACGACCGGGCAGAGGAAGACTCCCGGTAATCACACGTCACTCCAACGGAGGGAAATCTCGGCTCTGGATCCCATGGACCGGCCTGTTGCTGATGCGCAATCCATACAGCACCGCATCAAAGTTGCAAACACGGCGCGTAATTACCGGCTTTGCGCCTCCAGAGAAGCGCAGCGCGGAGCAAACGTCTGCCGGCTCGCTTTGGAGAACAGTGGTGACAGCAGCCGGTCGTTTGAGAGAGCGGCTGCATGGGGCTGAGACTGGAAAAAAAAAAACTCTATTATAAGATGCTACAGTCTCCTCGTCGGCTCCAGTGGAGGTGGGAGGGAGACAGCGGGGTACCGGGTGTCGTATCCGTGATGCAATGCGGGTACCGTCAGTGCCATGGCCCGCAGTTTTCTCCTTGTGTGCAGAAATCCAAGCACTCCGGTCATTATCTGCGGAGCCGCGGCGCACATTCGTCTTAATTACCGGCGCTGGGGACTGTCTGCGGAGATACGAGGAAGGCTTGAGGGAGAAAAAGAAGACATGTGTTAAGTGATCATGCTCCCTCCTTCTCCAACACCCCCCTCCTTTCTTCCTCTTTGTATGTGACAACACACACACTTTTTGGGTCTTAAATTGGACGTTATGCGTCTTAATGATGATGCATATTAACAGCCTGGGTGTAAAAGAATGAAGCAGGGGCTCGGTTATTAGGGTTATCGTGGTGACTCGGGGGTCCAATATCACGATGGTTGCTGCATTCCCCCATGTTTTCTCTTATCTGTCTTTGACAGCTATTATACCCTCTAGCCTCGCAAGGAGGCAATTGAATTGGAGCGTCACCGCGTCTTCCAGCTGCGTCCCGCAGGCATAACAACCCGATGGATGATTGCATGTATCCGACTGAACACCGCTCGTTCACTTCTCCTCCTGGGTGATAAATGTAAAGAGAATTGCTATTGAACTATACTGGGATGGATAATCGCGTTTGCAGTGTTTTCACCTTGCCCTCTAGCAGTTTAGTGAAAATTAAATTATTCTTAGAGAAATAATTTGCCACAATTCTGGCCTTCTTTGTAAGCGTTGGAAAATAAAAATGGCTTGCCGATACACCAGAAACGTTAAAAGCGATTGTGGGTGACTGAAATCCTAAAACACACTACTTTGAAACTTATGCCAAAGTCTAGGGATGTATGAGTGATCAGATTGATAATTACATACTTCCGGGTATTAGCTCAAAATGCATCATCAGTATTGGCAGATATAAGAATTTCTGCTGATAATTACAATTAGCTGTAAATACCAGCTGAATAAGCATGTGGATTTTTAGACAGGATCAATAGACCAACATCAGCTGAAGGCTTTTTCTTTGTCCATTCTCGCTCCTTGAAAGAATTCTGGGTAAAATTAGTCAAAAATGCCTATTCTGGAATACCCAAATTAAACTGAATGCACCATTTGGAGTACAAGAGCAAACAAAGTGTCTTTAGAAAGAAAGCACTCTGGAGTTTCTTCCCAAAATAACACACTCACTTCTGCTTCTGGTTTTGTGTAATACAACAAAAAAACAAAATGTGAAACTTACTGAACCAAAGCATGAAGCCTTGGCCAGTTTAGATTCAAATCTGATACCAATAAAACAGAAATGAGGATTTTTAAACCTGTTTTTACGGGGGAAAGTCCAGGTTTTTCAAACTCCAAAAAGGAGCAAGCTTGGCAGACATTTTTCTGTATAGTATTGCTAACTAGAAAAGCACTCGGAGAGCGCAGACCTCCGCCCTTAGCCCTATCTCCCAATAGTAAAGAATCCTATTAAAAAATTCCTGGATCCAGATGGTGATCCGGATCACTCCCAAAATCTAATCAGTTCTTCCAAATACCATTTCTGACATTCCCTGAAAATTTTCATCAAAATCTGTCCTGTTATAATTTAATAATAAAATATATTATTTCCCTTTTAGTATTTTTTAAAAACAATCACTCATCTGAAGTATCTTATTTTGAATTTCATGATTTTCTAACATTATCTTTAATACTAACCATATTAAACTAATATTTTTAAATTAATAAGTTATTACTGAATAGAGAGAAGCAGGTATACAAACAAATTAGATAATGTGGGGATTTTTGTAAAATGAATAAAACCATCATCTGATGGAGTTGACAAACATCTGATGATGGAGTTGACTATGGGGATTAAAAGTGATGGTTTAGAATATTTTTAATCCAAATAATTGTCTAAATTGACAATAGATAAAGAAAAATGATGGAAATGAAAGGTGAACCCAAGCTCTCTGCATGCACTGATTAATGTGTATATATATTGTTACTAACCATTGGATCCATACCCCAATGAATTGTGCCTCTTGCAAAGGTATTTTTTTAAACAATCTGTCTCTTTGGTCAAGCAATGTTGAGTGACAATGCTTCTAAGTGTGTTTTAAGTAATGAAGTTTAAGATCTGAGCTACATTGATATATCAGCATCAATATCTGTATCGTCTAAAATTAATTTGTAAATATCACAATTTTTTGTGCATCCCTAATAATATCAGCCACTACCAGAAAGGATTGCCCACGTGCAGTGTGTGTGGATAGCAGCTCATCTGGCTCTAGTTTTGTGAATTATAAGAGCTGCTGCCTCTATTGGTCAGAGCCAATACCCTCCTCCAGTAGAAATTTGATCAGCTGTGTATATTGAGTATTTCACAATAATAAATGATTAACCTTACAGTCAGCAAGCAGTGCAGCGGGAAAGTTGGAGAGCTTCCTACTCTCAGGCTAGATAACACTCTCGCACTTCCCACTCCTGAATGAGAGGGTGGGAAATTAAATAGTCGAGAAGACAAAAAGGACACACAGCTCCTCTCCAGTAGACACAGGGCATTTTCCACCTGGCAACATTTCTTAATGGAACAAATGTGGACTCATCAGGAGCGGCCAAGCAGGGCATGGCGTTAAGCAGTGAGTAGTGAATTGAAAAACTCTGGCTTATGAGGTTTTTAATGCACTTTTTATCAGCTAAAAACGGTCTCATTCAGCTTTAACTTAGCTTCGGTGCTTGTGTGTGTTTGTCCAGGACTCCTGCTGCTCTGTTTGGTAGCCTCTGAGGTGGAACTGAGGACTGTGGATGCTGAGACTAAATCCATAGAATTTGTGTGTAATAAAGGCGCCAGGAAGGCTTTAAACATTGTGGCAGAGGTGAAAAATGCACTGGTGAGGGTGTGAAGTTATGTCACTGCTGCTAATAGACAAACATTTTTTCTGTCAATTCCTCTCCTGCAAAATCTTACCCTACTATCTAACACTAACCCAACCTGTTAGCATGTTTGTAGTCCACCTGCCTTATCATGTGTCTCCTCCCCTGCAGAGTAACTGCAACTCCTTGACGCGCCTCTCCACACCGGTTCAGCTCCCTTGTATCCAGCTACATGCAGCATCTTGGGAAAACAAATCAGTATGTCAGCACATGTATGAGTCCAAAATTCTCTATCACAGTTGACATATTCTTCTTACTTGTACCAATCTTTGTTTTTATTAATATCTTTAAAAAAAAAATCTAATAACACTGATGTTGTTTTTGCACACCTGTGTGGTTGGGCTTGTGTTACCACAGCACCAGGAGAAAAGAGGAGACATTGTTTCATCCTTGAAGCTTCTTATTGAAGGTGTGAAGGCTGCCAGAGCTCTAAACCAGCCAGGATGTGTCGCTTCACTCCTGCAGAGACTAGAGACCAACATCGACAACTACATGCTCATTCTTGGAAACCTTCAGCTAAGTGTAAGATAACTTTATGAAAATTTCATGCTAACAAATACAAAAAAGAACCTCTGCAATGACAGATTTTGGTTTTTTTTTAATCAAAAGAGGTGGACATGTTAACTTAAAATAACTGGCTTTCTTCTCTTTATATAATTATTCAAATAACCATTTTAAAGCTGAAATCAATACCTGTATATATAAATAGATATAAGATGATATATATTTCAGTTGGCACAAGCTATGAATTTATCTAAATCTTACTTTTGATTTCACTTCTGGATGTCATTTGACCCGAAACTCCCCAAATCAAAGCTAACTGGGCTCAGCCTGCCTTCAACACCCACACAGAAAAACATCACAACAAACCTAGCCAAGATAAATTCATCAGTGTGGCGATGAATGTTCACACAGATTTAGTGAAAATGTGTTGATGGGCTCCTCTCTCACTGGTTTGCATCTGATTAAGAGGCATTATCAGCTCTCTTTGCTATGGAAATATCCTGGTTTCTCATAAATCTGTGACTTTCTGGAATATCTGTGCCCTGGGAGTGATGATGTTATGTTGTGTGACCTCAAGCCTTCCTTCCTCAGGACAGAAAGAAGATAGCAGCGCATACTTTCCCGGTGAGAAAGAGAACAAGATGAATGTCCTGTGATCTGTCACTTCAAAACTTAATTTGTCAATTCCCATTGTTGAGAATCACTTAATCCAAGTTCCTTTACATGCTTCCAGTTCCGTATTGAGCCTGTGTTGGTTATTTTGTCACAAGCCTTTTTGGTTTAATTTCCAGCCTTCTTTATCACTCTAAGTCGCTTTTTCCTGCTCTGTAATTAAAACGATCTTTTTTGTATTTTCTGTCTGGACCAGCAGGGGCCGGTGGTGAGCCCAGCTCTGTCCTGTGTTCCTCAAAGCACCCACAACCTTAGCACAATCCTGCTGAACTACAAACAACTGATTACTGGCAAATTGGAGAGATTTATGGTTGACCTGGAAAACAGATGCACTTCCCAGTGACTCAAAATGAACTTCAGTTAACCCAGTGTTCCTCAGATACTGGAAATGAGCTCAGCAGGGGCTGATGACCATTAAAGAAGAAAAATTAAGAGAACATAACCATCTGGTTTTATCATCTCCTTGTGCTTTTGTGACATGTCTAATTTATATAATAGTGATGTTTTGTGCAGTTGGATGTAAAATAGTTCCCTCTGTTAGTAAAACGACCTACAACAGGAAAAGTAGAGAAAAACAAATAGCTGTGATGCTTAGACAATTATTTACTAACTTTCAAATAAACCTGTTGTCCAAGACTTGTTATGCTCCTAAGGTGGTACAGCTGGGGTATTGCAAAGTGGATGGTGACCCAAAGCAAATACCCATGCACTATAATGTGTTGTTTTAATGTTTTTTCTATGTAAATACGGCATAACATTCCTTGCACATTTGGTAAAAAATTGTAGAAGAAGAATAGAAAATGTCTATGAACTAGCCTGCTTCTTAGGTGTAGCTAGTGGGGAGATTTTCTCCACGACACTTTAAAATTAGGCTTATGTTCACATATTGATCGCAAACCTGGTTGGTTTGGTGTAAATGTGCAGGTGTTTCAATGAATAACTTTTTTCAGGGCATAAAATTAGTCTCATTTGAATTGGTATAATTCTGGGTGTAGATACTCCAGCTGTTTCCATACTTTGCATTTAAAATTGTAAATTCTATTTTCGTACTTAACTGTTTCTGATGCTGTTTTTAATATAAAAATGAAACCTATTTGACACAGACATGTATTTACATAGCATGTTCATTTTTTCTTATTTTTGTTTTACAGCTATTAAGACTCATCCTATTGTTGCCCGAATAGGCACCATCAGTGTGTGCTCAGGTGAAGGAAAACTAATGGTTTGGGTTTTAACTTTGATATTTGGCAACGGAACAGTTGTTTTCTGAGTGGGAGTCACAGATAGTGAATGCCCTGTGTTCACCTTTTGCAGTTCTAGACATTCTAGACGTTCTAGTCCAGTGGTTCTCAAATGTTGTGGCAAGGCACACTAGGGAGACATAAGGCAAGTCTAGGTGTGCCGTGGGAATTTGTACAATACGTTATTACTACAACTTTATGGCAAGTCCTGTAACCATGCCTGCCAACAGATCTGGCTCGACCCCTGAAAAAAAAACCAGAGAATGGGCCCTCCCCAGTTGGGATTTATTGATGATATCGGTGTATGTGTGTTTCATTAGTAGCATTGGTGCTAGCATCCTGGCTAACAGTTACCTCATTAAGAGCAGAAAAGCATGGCAAGATATTTTTGGGTTGAAATTGGTGTTGAAATTATTAATTCATGCTATTTTTAACCTAGTTACCCAATTTTTCTACCCATTTTTGCCACTTCTTTTGACAACTTAAAGCATTTTGCTGCTTTTTTTGTAGCATTTTTGCCACTTCTTATAACTACTTTTGACCCATTTTTGGAACTTTTTGTCACCTAATCCGTTTTTGCTGTTCTTTTGTCAATATTTTGCCAATTTTGCTATTGTTTGGCCATTTTCCCCCATCACTTTTAACCCATTTTAACCACCTTTTGGCAACTTAAACCCTTTTTGCCACTTGTGATCTATTTTGCCACCTTTTTGACACTTTTAACACATTTATGCCACCTATTTGCCAATTTTTGCCCACATTGGCATTTCTTTGACCACTTAAGTACCCAAATTTGCCCTTTATTATCACTCTTCACCCATATTTACCACCTTTCACAACATTTAATTCTTTTAGGCCAATTGTAACCCATTTTTGCTACCCTTTTGCCACTATTTGGCCAAATTTGCTATTGTTTGGCCATTTTTGACAATTTTCCCCATCACTTTTAACCCATTTTAACCACCTTTTAGCAACTTTAACTCTTTTTGACACTTGTGATCTATTTTGCCACCTTATTGCCACTTTCAACCCATTTATGCCACCTATTGGCACATTTTTGCCCACTTTTGCCTTTGTTTGATCTCTTTTTTACCCTTTATTATCACTTTTAACCCATTTTACTATCTTTTACAACATTTTATCCTTTTAGGCTACTTGTAACACATTTTGCCATTGTTTTGACACTTTGGACAAGTTTTTGCCAATTTTAAACCATTGTTTTGATCCCCCAGTTACAGTTTTTTTTCAATTGCTTAAACACGATTTTAAAAACAGGGCTCATTTTGTCAAAACACTAAACACAATTCACACAACCACACACACGTAGCAGAACACCTCAGATCCTTTGCAAAATGAAACACTCTTGTAAAAACTATACACTAGTTTATAAAAAACATATTTTGTTACCATATGTACCACACACTTTTCATGTAACTAAATTCTGTTTGAACCAGTTACACACTGCTGTTGCTAACCTAAAACACTTTTAGCTACTTCTCAGTGATTAGAGTAAAAATGTACAATAAATTCACCAAACATGACACAAGACCAATGCTGCAGACTGATGAAAATATAATTTATTTCTCTCTATATACCCAAATCAGACAACATGTCAGCATGGAGAATCACAACAAACATGTCACAATTTTCATGCTACTACAGTAGTGCACATAACACTGTAAGCTCAGTAAATATCAGACAAACATAAAATACTGTATCCAGCACAGGTTACATTCACAGTAAAAAGAAAAAAACTGAAAAAAAAACTGAAAATACAGAACAGAAATTATTAGACATTATCTCTTTACCTAGCTGGATCTTGCCAGAGAGTTTCATCATCATCACAGACAATATCCTCATTGGCAAGACAACATAGAAGAACCGTCTTGAATGTCGAATTCATCCTTGCACAGCTGCGGCATCGATTTGGTCACAGGCCTCCTCCATGGCCCAAATGAGGGGTACCTGAGCCTGGGGCTGGAGATCTGAACCCTCCACTGCCATGCCAAGAAAAACTCTTCGACTGGGTTTAGATCTTTTTGATGAATTTGGTCCTCTTCTTTCAGCATGTTCACTTTTTGCTTCAGGTCTTCCTCTTCCTCCTTCTCCTCTGTGGATTCCCCCTCTCACCCTCCCTCTTCTTCGTCTGACTCCTTCCATTTTGGTTGAAGACAGGTGAACTCACCTGCTGCATTTTTATAGTGCTTAAACCTGATTGGTGTGTCTACAATTAAGCAATACGTGTGTTTGTGCACCTGATGGCTGTGTTTAATCAGTGACTCATTGGTGTGGTAATTTCACAGTCAGTGCTTTGGAATTGCAAGGAAGTGACATCATGACATACTTGTGTCTAATGTATACAAGTGTGTTTAGTGTTTTGCAAATCACTGTGTGTATTGTTTTGCAAAATGTATGAGGCTGACATTGTGCTTATAGTGGTGCAAATCTGAGCAAATGTTTTGCTCCTTGAGTGTAAGGTTTTGATAATTGTGTAAAACTTTTGATTTTAGTGTTTATGCAGTCGAAAAAAAACTGTAATAGGACCCCAGAAAGCTCTCTGCTTTATCTCCCTTTATAGGCCACCTTGACTGTAACCTTATTTGAAAAGTCTATTTTGTATTGGTTTAAATATGGTGTGCCTTGAGATTCTGGCTTAACCTTTGGTGTTTCTTGGGCGAAAAAGTTGGAAAAAACCACTGTTCTAGACAACAGAGAAGTAGTCTGCTTGAAAATTATGGCACAGGAGGGCGGGATACGCTTCAAAGGTACTTAGAACCTGCCTGTGAGAGCTAATGCTGTTAACTGACATAAACTCAGCCGGTGGACTAATCAAGGCCAACCAATTAGAGAAAGCGACGTCATTGTTTCATGAGTAAAGCGTCACCACCTGCTGTGTAGTGAAGGGACGGAGTTGAACGGAGGCCGTTCAAACAGTTAGCTAAACACTTACCGTTAGCACCAGGGCAACAGAAAGGATGGCAGACGGATATTGAGCACGTGAAGTTCAGACTGTGTGTTCCAGTTGACGCAAGCAGCCGTTACCGTCACCAACCGTCAATGTAACCACAATGTCAGAAAAGACTCCACTGCTACATTACCGACTCACCGCTGGAACCTGTCCTAGCACGAAAGATGCCTCCAAACACAGCGGGACGAAGGTGGGCAAAGGCGGCAAACCCGCCCGGAAGCTCGGAGTGGTGTTTGGCGTGGTCATGCCAACTTTACTGTCCATGTTCAGCGTCGTCGTGTTTTTACGAATTGGTAAGTTGGTAGCAGTACATCTTCATGCGGTGGTTTAGTGTCGAAGTATGCTAGGTTCTAACTGAAATGCTCTTTTATTTAGATGACACAATTTAAAATGTTTTCCTTGGCTTAGGCCCCATGTAGGGCAAAAGTTATCTAAAAATTATTCCAAATTAGCTATTGGTGTTTATATTTATCGTTCAGTTCTTTTCCTCGTCACTAACTTTTTCAAATAAATGAGGAAATGTGTACCATCCAGAGTTTGCTAGTGTGACATCTGTCTAAAATCCAAAAATTTTACCTTAAGTATGGCAGAAAGATGGCATAGTTTTCATACTTAGATTTGACACTACGAAAATATTGATTGGCAGCTGTTTTAATAGCACACCCTCAAAAATCAGAAAAGTATTCTTTCTTTTCTTTTAAAAACCTGGAAAAATAAAAAGAATTGTAAACATATACATGGGCTGAATGCCAAATATCACAAAGGAACTTTTATCAAAGCCAACTGCAACAAGTGAATGAAAAGTGACAAAATACACTTGTGAAAAAAGGCTCTTGCTTTGTAATAAGCAACAGAATAATTATGCTCCATATAGACTAAACATTTCAAATAGGTATTCTGGTGGTTTTTAGGAGTGGTTCTGGTAACTTCTTAATTAGGGCAGGGCAATTAATCCAAAATTAGTTTAAATCGCAATATGGCCTGCTGCAATTCTCAAATCGCAGAAGGTGTAATATTCCCGTCAACCTGAAATTTGTGTCAAATAGCAGTTTGAAACTTATTTTTTGCAGCAGAGATGTTATGCATTATAGATTATGCATTCATCCATATACAATTTTTCACAGGCACAGGCAAAAAAATTCTACTTTTTTTTTTTTTACGTTTTTCTTGTTAAATATGAGAATGACATAGAAATTATCCAATTCTTCCAATTTGCAATACGAGTCTAAATCACCACAATTAGATATTTTTTTTCAAAATTGTTCAGCTCTAGTTTTATCTAATATTGTGTTGGTTATAATATAGAATGATTTATTGCTTGTGTTTGTTGGGAAAAAAAACATGATTTAAGGAACTGAAGAAATAATCGCATATCCAATTGTAATACTGGGGAAAAAAAACACAATTCGATTATTTTCCTAAACCGTTCAGCTCTATTTTTAATTTATCTTTCAATTCAACAGGCTGTGTTCATGTAAAAGATACAGCCTCACTTAGTTGGCATATCTTAAAAAGTGTAGCTATATCTCCCATCCCAGCCCTTGTACCCATTGCTGAGTGACTAATTTACCAAAATATGCAGACAACCTCCTATAAAATTGCAAAAAAGCAGCAGTAACAAACATTGCTAATGCATTTGTTCAATTAAGATCACATCATCTTCTCTGGTCTCTTGTTTGTAAGACATTAACATACTTTTTCATCTTTGTAGTACACCATAAGGACACAGGAAATGTCTGTCAGTATTTGCCAATATGTAAATTTGAATATACCACTACTAATCTGTCTTGCTGGTTGCAGCTTTGTGCTAAGAAATGTGACTGAATATCTGTAGCTTTTGGAATATTTCTATCCTCGAAATCATAACAAAATCTGAGCCTACATTTAAAGCACCTGGGATATAAAAAATATTGAAGTTTCAAAAATTTGGACAGCTCTACATCAAAAGCAAGTGCTCATATTGAAATAGCTGAAAGAAGCAATTGTTTAAGTTTATTTTTGGATGTAAAACAGCCAGGAAGTTTGTTCATCATCTAATTACTTCAGTCTGCATTCCACTATTGTCATAATATTGCCAGCAAAATGTTATGCCTTGCAAACACAATGAATGTTCCAGACCTAAGTTAAACATTTGGCTACATTAAATAAGGGATAACCTCCTCTTTCTGCAGGATTTGCTGTAGGTCAAGCAGGGCTCTACCAAACCATTGCCATGTTCCTGGTTGCCTACTTTATCATCACCATGGCCGTATTTTCTGTGTGTGCAATCTCTACCAATGGGGCTCTGGATGCTGGTGGTGCCTATTGTATCCTTGACCATCGGTTGTTTGGCAGCTTAACAGCCTGATTTGACAGACTGTTTGTGTTATCCTGATTTATTGATGAATTAAACATGTTTGTACTCTTAATTTTAGGGATGCACAATATTATCAACACAATAAACCGAACCCAGTAAGGTCTGTACAGTGCGACATATAACTTATGTTGCAAATGCTATAAGAAAATTGGTCTGTGCTAAGAGGTTGTCACTCTTCATCGCACAGGTGCTATGACAAAGTGATACAGGCGTGTGCATGCCAGGCGCGTAGGTGCGACTTTAAGTTTTACTGGTTGCTACAAAAACTTTACTCCACTTTGATTTAAGATTTGAAATTAATACCCAGTCCATTTATTATATATTTCTGGTACATTTTAAATACAAGCGGAATGTTATTTCCTCTCGTCACACATAATCCTCTGTGTAAGGAGTGCGAGCTGCCATGCTCCGCAGCTGATACGATGGTGAGAAAGTGACCTGCAGCAGCAAATACAGACAGGGCAGGCCCAGGGCATATGCAGTACAGGTGGTTGTTATGTTTAAGAGGAGCGCTGCTTTAATCCCAAGTTTTTTATTAAAGGGATACTTCAACATTTTGGCAAATTCGCCCATTGCCATAATTCCTATAGTCTTAGTAATAGGTTTGTTTCCTTTAGTTGTCGGTGTAAGCTGTTTTTAGATCTGGGGGGACCGTTAAACCAGCTGCATCGCGAACGCTATGTTAGCAGATGGAATTTTAGCTTTCCCTTGTCAAACTCCTCAAATACGCAATCCAACAACTCCAAAATGCTCTCGTGGACAAGTTGCGACCTGCACATTCACCACGCTATGAAATAATAACGTATAATTATGTAACATTACGACACATGAAGCAAACACTTGGAACTATTTCTGGAGTAAACCACTGGGCGGAGTGACACAGTGCAGCAGCCATATCTGGAGTGTAGTTCCGGCTTTGCATTTAACTTTAAAATGTCTCCATCTCGTAATGTTCCATGATTATTTCATAGTATGGTGAATGTACAGGTCACAACTTGTCCATGAGAGCATTTTGGAGTTGTTGGATTGTGTATTTGAGGAGTCTGATGAGGGAAAGCAAAAATTCCGTCTGCTAACATAGCATTCACGGTGCAGCTGGTTTAATGGTCCCCCCAGATCTAGAAACAGCTTGCACCAACAACCAAAGGAAACAGACCTATTACTAAGACTATAGGAAATATGGCAATGGGTGAATTTACCAAAATGTTGAAGTATCCCTTTAAGGCACGTAGGCTAGACGAAGTTCAAAACGAGTATCAGCTGCTTGCTTATCCATTCTCCTCATCCTCTCCAATTATGCACAGCATACAGCATACATGTCGGATATGACACGGACAGACAGATAGCATCAGATGACAGAGGGGGAGGGACAGGAGCACAGAGGAGTAGATCAATACATCCCCACACTGCATAAACTTTATGTTTATTGTTAGAGTAAAGACACAATTTGGTAATTTTTTTTTTTTGTTTTGTGTTAATAACCATTTAACTCCAGTAGTAGTGATGTTATCATTACACTGTGTTAGAGAGAAAAGAGGGATCTGTTCATTTACATCAGCTCTAAAAACATCAGAACCCAGTGTGATACTACAATGTGGTCCAGACTCTAACAGTGTTTCATGAATTTCTAATAATGTTACAAATATTTTCCTACTGTTCGGAGTATCGGTAAATACATAAAGGGTGTCCAAACTATGGCCCATGGGCCAACTGTGGCCCTTGGTCCTTTGAATTGGCCTGCAAGAAATCCATGAAAAGGCTCACATAAGAACATAAAACTTTACTCTATTTCTTAGTTTGACTGGGAAAACACAATACTGGGGTTAATACAATATGGGGATATTTACAAATTAGATTTAGCTGATGTTGATGCCAATATAAAAATGTAGTTCAGACCTAACACTTCAGTATTTGAAACACAGTTTACAGATGAACAAAGAAAAAATTTAATCAGTCCCAAGAACAAATTAAAGTTTATGTAATTAGGATGAATGTAGAAAAAGACTTCAGCTGTGAGTTGGTCCTGCCTAAAGTCTTCAAGCACCAACACTTCTCTAGTTATTCCTTCAGTTTGCTCTTGTTTTGTGTATGAATGTGGAGATGAACCATCAGCATCTCTCTTCTCTCCTGCACCCCAAAGTCCTTAAAATGACTGGCTGTTTGCTTTGTTAGAAATTAATGAGAGCTGTAATTTAGGCTGTTTTGTTTTTCAATATCATTCACTTACTAAACATATATTTTGGTTACATGTTGGTTTTAGAGATGTAACAAACATTTTATATATTGTGCTACAGGTTTTTTGTTCTGTGCTACAAAATTTCCCATAGCACTGGTGCTAGAGGTTGACAAAGAAAGTTAAAGTACAGCCCTGCCAGTATAACTTTGTTTACAATTTCTCAATTGAATATCCAGACATGATTAGCAGAGCTCTTGGTCCAGAGTTTGGTGGCAGTATTGGGATCATGTTTTTCTTCGCCAATGTGTGTGGTGGTGCTCTCTATATATTGGGTCTGGTTGAGGCTATCATGTCTGCCTTTGGCATACCAGAAGGTATAGTATGTAGAGTTTTGTCTGTAGAGTTTTAGTGAGGCATGCACAGTGTAAGTATGTTGCTTTGTTCATTCAAGCCTTTTTACTGTCCATCAGAGGGCGCTGCAGGTCCCCATCAGGTGTTGCCTTCAGGATACTGGTGGTCTTTGCTTTATGGCACTGGACTGCTCTGCTTGTGTTTCATTGTTTGTTTGGTGAGTCCCATTGTTATCGTTTACTTCAAATTTTAAGATTAAATCTGACTGCTTTAAATATGTTCACACTACACTATAAATATACAGAATAGAAAAGTTCTTCTCTTCTTAGCCAGATCAGTCTTTGTCATTTCTGTTAGCTAATGATGGACAACATTTGTAGATTTGTTAACAAGCAGCTTAATTCATGGCTGATGGTTGTTTTCTAGGATCTCTTTAGATATGTTATTTGTTTGTTGTCCCAAAGTTTAAATTGCCTCTCATTACAGGTGGGAGCCGACATTTATGCTAAAGCCACCTTTATTATCGTTCTCATCGTCGTGGCAGCCCTAACTTCTATCTTCACCAGTTTTTTTATTGTGGGGTCAGTTGAGGTGAATCTGCCAGACATGTCTATTCTAAATGGCACCAGTCGAAGTTCAGCCAATTATACTGGTTTCAAGCTCAACACACTGAAAGAAAATCTACTACGTAAGTGTTACATATGCTGCCAGATGTGATTGTTTAGCATCAGTACTCTTATATTAGACAAAGTCAGACCTATATTAGTTCTAAATTTTAAAATTCAGGTCTCAAGTATAGAAGTATAACGATAATCCTAGCTGTTTCTTAGAAGGTGTTTCTGAATTGTTAAAATGACCATGACCTCTGTCACTCCATTGTAGCCAGTTATACAGTGGACTACACCACTGGTACCATGATGGATTTTGCTAAAGTGTTTGCTGTCATGTTCAATGGTTGTACTGGAATCATGGCAGGCTCAAATATGTCAGGTAAGACTTTTTTGAAAAATGTACAAAAATAAATTGGCAAAGTGTTAATAAGAATTATCCTCTTGATATTTTTCATAGAAAGAAGGAAGGATTCCATGGCTTTGACCTAAATCAGTGGCATGATCCGTTAAAACAAAATGCGTGTTTACAAGAAACAACAGTTCAAATAGAGGCTGAACTAGGATTTGTTTTTGGATACCTGATTGCAATTTGAGTTACCCCACAGAGATGTAAAGGGTGCATTTGGAGATTTATACAAATAATGAGCTAGAGAAAACTCCTTTTTTTCAGATAACAATAATCTTATTTCATCAAAAATCTCAACTGACTTCTTTGAAAAATATTAAATTGGGTTAAATATTCCATTTAAAGTCATTTCGAATTCTGTTTTTTTTTTTTCTTTTTTTTTTTTTGGAAGGTATCTAGTGACCCTTCCCTCTCAGTGTCTCATCTTTGGTTTAAAATGCAGCTTGGATTTGATGTGCCTGCTGGATTAGGACTCTTCAAATTTAAACATCTGGGGATGGTTACACTTTTGACATTTATAAAGGATTTTGTTTGTTTGCTTAAAAATACTGTCATATTTTCAAGGCGATCTGAAAAACCCCAGCTACTCCATCCCAAGAGGAACGCTTGCAGCTGTTATTACAACTTTCATCACTTATAATGTGTTAAGTCTGCTGTCTGCATGGACCTGTGAGCGGTGAGACTACAAACCCAGACACAATGACTGATAAGCACTAGTACTGATGAACAAATAGGGTAAAATATAGCACAAAAACTGATCTATTAAAATGATCTGTTAGTTTATTTTAGCTCTCATTTGGCACTTTCACTTTGCAGATCTTACTGTGATTTGTCATCAAGTGATTCAGAATCTTGCTGTTGATTAAAACTGTGTACATGGTAAGAAATTACAACAGTCTAATCCATTTTCCTCAGTCACTTGCTACAAAGAGACTACAGTTTCCTGGGAGACATCAATGTATGGCCCCCCCTGGTGACAATTGGGATTTATTCCTCCACCATGTCAGCTGCCATGAGCAACCTTATAGGAGCCTCCAGGATCCTCTATGCGCTGTCTAAAGACAGACTGTTTGGTGAGATTTTTGAGCACATCCCCTACTGCCCTTTTTTTAACTTTGTTGCCTGCCGTTACTAACTCAAAATGCTGAACAAATTGGGTTTATTAGCAGAGTGGGTTTTTGTTGATGCAGCCTCTGACCATTTCTGAAGTGAGAGGGATTTAATTAGTACTGTTGCTTGTTAAGGTTATGGTTAAGGCTAAGTGGTTTATCCCGAGTGTATAAAAGCACTCCCAACTCCAGCTGGTACTCTTTAAAGCTGAGTCAACATTTTAATAATCAGCCATCTGCTGAAAGAAGCCACTGTATCAAATGTGAGAATTTGCCACTTGTTATTAATTTCATCATGTCTCGTTTTTCCTCAAGGAGGCCTGTTAATTTGGAAGGCATCATTTGACAACAGATGGCTTCAAGTGTTGATTCTCAGAAGAAACAAAAATCCTCTCATTGTGTCTTTGGCTTAAGGACGAGTGCACAATGACTCAGTTGTTTATCTGACTTGGGCTATGAGCAATAACAGACAGAGTGACTTTGCTTTAGTTAATGATATAAGTCTCTACAGGTGGTGTCCTGGCTCCAGCAAGAAAAACATCTCAGAGTGGGAACCCCTGGGTTTCTGTGCTTATTTCCTGGGTACTTGTACAGGTAGGAAAGTGAGGAGTAATGTGTTTACATCGTTTTTCATTTTCCTCTGAACAGTGTAGAGACTGGGCTTGCACCCACCCCTTGCCTTTTTTGTGACTTGTTCTACATGATTGGAAAGTAGTTCAAAATATTGCACTTGGTGTTAGGCCATTCTCCAGATGTGCACATCTTAACCATATAACAGTCATCCATTACCTCTCACTAATAGCTGACAAAGAAAGATGAGCAGTTAAAGGGAACAATACATCATTTAGTTGATGTAACACAGCACAAGGTAAATAAGATATATCAATTAGCCGTTGTTGTAGTACAGATTTTGCTTTAGTGCATCTAATACTTAAAAGTTTCAGGTTGTCGAACAAATCATGAAGGTGAAGTAGACTCAGTTTGTTTTGCAAGTGTGTTGATTGCTGGGGGAATGTCTGCGTTGCCCTTGGTTGGAGGTAAAAGTAAAGGTAGAGCCTGTAGAAAAGCATATTCACTAGCAGATGGACATCTGATATAGAACTGACGTTTTTTGTATGATTTTCCATCGGTGTCTCAGCCATGTACAGCGCTGTGACAAAAGTATTTGTTCCCTTTCTGATTAATCAAAACAATTTTAATATCTCACAAAGAAAACCTAAGTCAACACAAAATGCAGTTTCTAAATGAGGATTTAATTTATGAAGGGGAAAAAAAATCAGAACCTATCTGGCCCTACGTAAAAAAAAAAAAACTAATTCCCCCCTGAACCTGATAACTGGTTGTGCCACCTCCATTAATCACAGCAAGTGGTCCAGGTCCTGAAGCAGCAAAGCAGCCCCAGACCATCACACTGATTTTCTCTTAATAAATAAATCATCATTTAGAAACTGCATTTTGTGTTGACTTTTCTTTGTGAGATATTGAAATTGGTTTGATAATACGAAACATTTAAGTGTGATAAATATACCAAAAAATCAGGAATCATGCCCTGTTAATCTGTTAAGTGAACTCTTATTTTACT
The DNA here is from genome assembly GCF_018320785.1 of Cheilinus undulatus. Classification (NCBI taxonomy): domain Eukaryota; kingdom Metazoa; phylum Chordata; class Actinopteri; order Labriformes; family Labridae; genus Cheilinus; species Cheilinus undulatus. Next base: position 25,292,486 of record NC_054877.1, read on the forward strand.
ACCGTGGCACTAAGCATGAGCATATCAGCTAGATAGGAAATTTGCATTTCTTTTCAAAAGCCTTGAATACTATATTGAAAAGCTATAATTTCAAACATTTGATCTTATTAGCATGGTGGGTCATATTGGGAACATCCAGAGGTGATAAGATATCAGATCAAATCAAACTTTATTTATATAGCATACTTCATACACAGGGCAACACAGTGTGCTTCACAGGCAAAATCAAGTGATGGCAATAATCATTGTACTGCACATTAAGAACACAATATACAGATTCTGAGCAGAAGTAAAAGCTCAACATGTACACCAAAATTATCCACACAGATTAGATCACACAACATGCACACAAACACACACACTGAAAGCAGGCAGTGAAATCTAACCGTAAACTGATGCAAAAAGTAAAGTTTTTCAATCTGCTTTTAAAAGTATTTAGTGTTGGAGCCCCTCTCAGGTCTGCAGGCAGGGCGTTCCATTTACTAGGGGTGTAAAAACTGAAAGCAGCCTCCCCTGCCTTGGAACTTATACATGGAACAGTCAAAAGGCCACTACCTGCAGACCTGAGTTCTAACTGGTGTATAACTTATCAGCATGTCTCTGATGTACTGAGGAGCAAGGCCGTTCAGTGCTTTGAAGCAAGCATTGGAATCTTAAAATCAATCCTACTTTGTACTGGAAGCCAGTGGAGGGATTTCAGGACAGGACTGATCAAACTTTTTCGTTCTGGTCGGGACTCTAGCAGCAGCATTCTGAATAAGCTGTAACCGCTGAATATTAGAGCAGTATAGAAATAGAGAGCTTTATTGTTTTTATACATTTTTAGGTAACACTAGTGTCCAAATGTTTGCCTACTTTTGCTTTAATTATAACAGCCACAGTTATAAGTCAAAAAAATGTATTTCAGCAGAAGCAGCAGAAAATACTGATAAAATGGGTATTAATTTTCTTAAATAAGATAGAAAACAGTCCATCCCTTTTACACATCTTCTGTTGCCTTTTGTTTGTATCTCACTGCTTTTGCTCAAGCCATACTTCCGGTGTAGAGTGGACCGATAATATTATTTATTCTCTTCACTAGGTGGTACTGTTTGCTGGTAAATTAAACACAATTTCCAGTATCGTGACCATTTTCTTCTTGTTGGTCTATGCAAATGTGAACTTGGCCTGTTTGGCTCTTGAATGGGCCTCTGCACCAAACTTCAGGTACGATGTTACAGTTCTCTTGGAGTCAAAAGTTCCATTTTGAATATACTGTCTTAGCAGTCATCTTTTTATAAAGTCATAGCCAGTTCCTTCTGTCTTCATTTTTTTCTCTTTCTAGACCCTCTTTTCGCTGCTTCACATGGCACACCTGCGCCCTGGGCATCCTTGGCTGCCTTGTTATGATGTTTCTGATCAATGCTATTTATGCATTTGCCAGCATAGCCTTTATGCTGCTGCTGTTGATGCTCATCCACTACCTTGGCCCCGTTAGCAACTGGGGCTTCATCAGCCAGGCTCTCATTTTCCATCAGGTGCACAGTCACAAACAAAGCTGTCATTCTCACATGAAGCAACAATGTGCTAAAAGTCTGAATGAACTACTACACCATACAAATTTTCCCTTTCAACCCGTTTTCAATCATTCAGGTGCGAAAGTACCTGTTGAGGCTGGATGTACGCAAGGACCACGTTAAGTTTTGGAGGCCCCAGCTGCTGTTGATGGTGGCCAACCCTTGTAGCTGTACAGCTCTTGTGACTTTCATTAATGACCTGAAGAAAAGTGGCCTGTTTGTGCTTGGACATGTAAAACTGGGTGTACTGGGTAAGATCTGTGCAGGTAGAAAACCTGTGTCTGTATTTTTAAATGCTCATTCTAAACAAAATTAGAGTAGTAGGTAAAGTTTTTGGCTTATTAATACAAAACAGCCTGAATCTTTATGTATGTAATTGGGAACAGAAACTTTGTGCGATTTTACATTCGTATCAGTTGCTAATGATTCCCAGTGAGGGTAAAGGCCAATAATTTAAACAACCCTGCTATGCTGAAACCCAAATCTCTTCTGCCTTCACGTGTTCAAAAGGAAGCTGTGTAAATTGCAATCAGAAGCTACTCGTTTATAAACACATTTGACATTCTGTGTATCTTTTGCATGATTTTGCAGATGGGTTGCCCTCAGATCCTTTGCAGAGTCGATATGACTCCTGGCTTTCTCTAGTGGACCATTTAAATATCAAAGCATTCGTCAACCTCACTCTGGCTGACTCTGTCAGACATGGAGTCCAGAACCTGCTTTTCATCACAGGCTTTGGTAGATAAGTTTGCTTCATAATGATTTTTCCTCACTTTGCTGTGATTACAGTTGACCTTTCAACCTTGCAGCTCTTATCCAAAACAAATATTGAACACATCTTTTGCATTTAGGTGGCATGAGACCAAACACCCTCATCTTGGGTTTCTATGATGACTGCACTCCTCAGGACCACCTTCAAGGTAAAGTTCTTCAGTCCACAGGCTTTGGGCTGGATGCAGTGAGTCCATCCAAAGACCCAAGTCAACGAAGGACTCCTTTCTTTCCCAGTGTGCGGGGTGCTGAGGACCCAAAAGACCTTCAGGAAGAGGAATATGTATCCGTGATTGCTGATGCTGTTAAAATGGGAAAGAATGTGACGTTAGCTCGTTACTTTAACCAGTTCAACCGTGAGGAGGTCTTGGGTTCAGGGAGAAGGATTGGGGTCAGCGGAAGCAAAATGGGGCCATTTGTTGACGTGTGGCCTCTGAATCTACTTCGACCTGACAGCCGTGGTTATGTCGATACCTGCTCTCTGTTCCTGTTGCAGCTGGCCTGCGTGCTCCAGGAAACTCGTGCATGGAGCCAGGCGAAACTCCGCCTCTTCCTTTGTGTGGAAGACGGTTGCAGTCTGAAGGAAGAGGAGGAGAAGAAGCTAAGGGCAATGCTAAAAGAGCTAAGGATCTCGGCTCAGGTACAGATGGTTGCATGGGACCAGGTGGTGGCGCTGCACTGGCAGAGACGACAAAATGAGGCAAGGAAAGTGTTGGAGTCTGCACAGAATGATAACATAAGTGAGAGGGAAGAGGAAGCTGAGAAGGAGTGTGGTATCCAAAATTTTCCCAACAATGCTGCTCAGCTGACGGATGAATACATCATTGCTGTCAACCACCTGATTCGCAGGCACAGTGCCCCCAAGCCCGCTGTACGGTTTCTGTATTTACCACGACCCCCAGCTGACACCAGCCGTTATTGTTCCTACCTGCGCCACCTGGACCTGTTAAGTCAAGATCTGGGCCCGACATTGTTAATTCATGGGGTCACTCCTGTAGTCACTACTGACCTCTAAAGTTTTACAGTTGTGAGTTCATGCATTTGTTGCCACAAATGTATGAATGTATACAAGCACTATTATAACTGACACAGCATCACAGTAAACTATATTTACACCTGCAATCACACATTTACTGTTAACCCACCATAATGTAAACAAACATATGGATGACCTTATATTTTCTGTCGTCTGTTTGATGCTGAAGACCGAAAGAAGCAGGTGTCTCACTAGTTCCTCTCACGGGAGAGTATTTCTCCAAGGCCCTTGGAAAATTTTCATGCTTCTGTTAGAGAATAATTTAACAATTTGTTGCTGCTTTTGGACATTTTGAATTCTGACTTTTTACATGTTGATGCAAAAATAAATTGAATGAACATTATATGACTTAAGAATTCTTTATTACAATTTTGACAACTGAGGACAGAAGACAGACTGTAGTCTGTAATAATGGTTGAGCTTAGTTTGCTGAGCAGTTAGTAATCTGATATTTTGAAGCATCTTGAGGTTCCCAGCTTGGGCCTGCAGAGGGCGATGTATGCTTGTATCATGACTGTTCTGAAGGCTGCTGCTTCTGCCTTCTGAGATGTAGGTGAACTGCAGTAACGGGGCTAACAGGGCTCAGTAAAAATAAAGTTTGAGTACATGCAATATACATGCATATTTCTGATCAGCTCTAATGGCCAATTAAGAAAATTTGACATTTACCTTTTCCCAAATCTTTAATGTTTGCAGCATTGTGATGTAGCAAAACTGTTACTTACATTGCACTGAAGTGGCTTTTATCTGTCATAGTGAGCAGAAATTACTCATCAGTACTCAAAGCATCGGCATCTTGGTGCCACATTGCACTTGAGCAGGAAACCTTTGTGTGCCATAAAACCATTTATAAAAAACACATAGAAAACAAAATACAACAAATGTAGATGTTAACAGTGTTAGAGTCAGAAGGCTGTGCTTTTCTACCTCTTAAGCCAGAAGGTGGAACGTTGGAGGGACCTGATCTCTTCTTAGTGGCTTTTCTTGGATGGGAGATGATAGTTGTAAAGGTAAGAAAACAAAACAACGTTGATACTAGTCAAAGAAGCCTTTTACTGGTCGGACAGTTGTGTTTCCTGTAAAACTGGATGAAATATTGATGAAGAAAAATTTGTATTAGTTTTAATTAAAGGCAGTTTATGTCAATATTTGAGGAGTCTTCAGCATCTACAGCACGTAGACAGTTTTGTCTTCTGTGCCAAAGACATTGGCTGTCCCCTCAGCATGATTTTATTGGAAGAAAATGCATTGGGCCCTCCATATGAACTCTGAAAATTGTCCACAATGTTCCTTGTCTACAAACTTTAAAAACTCTGATTAAATCACCTTTCATTCATCAGATGAACAACATTAACCCACAGCATTCACTGAATGCAAAACCGCACTGAATTAGCAAATGTACGTCATCATGGGTGGCTCAAAAAGTGATGCTTGTAGCAAGCTGACTAATGCATTTTTCCCAACTGCTGTGTAGGAGTGGGATTCCCTTCAGAAGCAAGGCATGAAAATCATCCTAATCTGCATGTTATCAGTGATCTCAAACAGGAATTGAGCCATGTAAGGGTTATGGACTTCCTATTGCCTGCCCCAAGGATCCTACATCCATTTATGGAATTTTGGTAGGGGCAAGAAAATACAACCTTTTTGGACACTGCCAAACTTATTTAGCTGATTAAGAGAGGATTCCCTTTGGAACCAGTGTGACAAACAATCTTTCAAACCTTGTCATGTATCTACAGTTGTTTAAAATAAGTTCAGTCTTGCTATCACCAGTGTTAAGGAATAAGTTGTTGCTTTGAACTACATTGCTTTTCAGGGAAAGTGAGCTTCAGTGTCTCCTCGATGCATTTAAGTATGCAAGTAAGTAAATTTTATTTGTATAGCACCTTTCACAGACAAGGTCACAAAGTGCTTCACAACAGAAATAATAAAGAACAACAAATCATCATCATCATCACCATCATCATCATCAACAACAACAATGAACAAAAAGCATTTCATGATCAAAAATAACTGCAAGGTTTTTTAAATTTTGTTTAAAAGAAGAAGACATGGAACCAAAACATTTACCAATGTGGGATGAGATGTTCTCTGAGGTAATGATGAGTATCTGTTTTATCAGTCTTTAACTGGAGATAGTTATCATTCATCCAGTGCTTAATGGCTGTCAAACAGTCAAGCAACACAACAAGTTTATCCATTTCATTGGGTTTAAATGATATGTACAATTGAATATCATCTGTATAAAAGTGGCATGACACTTCTTTAAATTTGCAGATAACACTGCTCTGGGGGAGCCTGTACAGGGAAAATAAAATAGGCCCCAAGACAGATCCTTGGGGCACACCACAAGACAGAGCAGCACATTTAGACATATATGGACCAACTGACACAGAAAAGGACCTATCAGACAGGTAGCTGCAGAACCAGTCAAGGGCACTCCCTGTGACACCAACCCACTGCCTGAGTCTATTGATTAAAATGTTATGGTCTACGGCAGCACTCTCCAATTTGGGGCCCGCGGGCCAACTTTGGCCCACAAGCTATTATTTTAGGCCCGCTGCCCATGTTCGATTTTTTTTTTTTTTTTCGCACTGCCAGCAGTCTAAATATTTCTTTCAATATCTATTTATTGTTGCACTTCCTCTCCTGACCACAAATTAACATTGTGTTACATCGGGGGTAGGGTGGCGCTGTTAAGCTCCTGTCAGCTCAGAAGCCCATAATCAGAGAGTGAGTCAGTGAGAAGATACTGGGGTCATGGCAGAGATGGAGCGTGTGAGACAGTGGCACACTGATAAGAGAAAGTTTAGAAATAGTTGGGAACATGAGTACTTTTATACTGAAATTGATTTCAAGGCAGTATGCCTAATTAGTATTTGTGCCATATGGATGTTAAGTAATTTAATGCTGTGAAACACAATAAAGAATAGTGTTATTCATTTTCAAAATTACTTTGTATGAGTTATTCTTTTGCCCAATTATGCTATAGGCACATTTAATTTCATGCACTGCAACATGAATGTTTAGTTTTGGCCCGTGACCCTCCACCCTGATTCATTTTGGCCCTTCACTGAAAAGAATTTGGGCACCCCTGGTCTACGGTGTCAAATGCAGAGCTCAGGTCAAGGAGAACCAAAACTGAACATTTACCCTCATTCGAGGACATCATTAAGTCATTCAAGACTCTAAGAAGAGTTGTCTGTTGAATATTTTGGACGGAAACCTGATTGAAATTTATCCAGAACATTGTGGGCAGTTAAAACAGATGAGAGTTGGTTAGCTACAACTTTTTCTAGAATTTTTGAAATGAAAGGCAGTTTGGAAATTGGTCTGTAATTTTGGTGACTAGATGGGTCCAGGTTGCTCCTTTTAAGAAGAGGCGCTACAACAGCAGATTTAAAGTAAGATGGGACTTGACCTGATTGCAGGGAGCTGTTTATTATGGAGACTAGACAGGGACCAGTTGTTGGAAGAACAGTTTTAAGTAAAGAGGTTGGCAGGATGTCCACCGGGCTTGAGGATGACTTCATACAGTTGACCAGATCATAAAAATCATGAAGTGAGATTGGGCTGAAACTATCTAGAATTGATGGCTTACATGGAGGCAGAGTACATGGAGCAGAAGAGGGAGAGATGTTGGCTCTTACGTTATTTATCTTATCCACAAAGAAGGACAGAAAGTCATTACAGTCTTTGTTGGAAAAGACGGTGACATCAGGGGGAGCAGGAGTAACGATATAATTGTATTAATGGTGTCAAACAAAACCTATGGGTTTCGCTTACTGTTAGCAATCAGGTTTGCAAAGTATGTTGTCCTATCATCCTTAACCATGTTGTTATATTGAATCAAAAGTTCTTTAAATTGTGAACGATGGAGATTTGCGCCAGAAACAGCGAATGTCTTCATTTAACCGGGGGTGGAATTAACATAAGGTAGATAACTGGTTTTCAAAGAGGCCACTTTATCTAAAATTGAGGACCAGTGAGAACTAAAATTTGTAACAAGACAATCAACGTCTGTGTTAGAGGACAAAACCTCAGCAGGATCAAAAGCTGCAGAAAACTTTTCTGCAGAGAGAGGATTTATAACTCTAAAATGGCGAGCACGTTTTGAGGGGAGAGGGTCTGAGGTAAAGGACAGATTAAATAAAACACAGCTGTGGTCAGAGACATACAAATCATCTGAGCAAACAGAGTCAACATTTAAACCAAGGCTAAAGACAAGGTCCGAGGTGTGACCCTTACTGTGTGTGGGACCAGACACGTGTTGGATAAAGTTAAAAGAGTTGTGATACTCATAAAATCAGCAGCAAAGCTGTTAGAAGTATCATCAATGTGCATGTTAAAATCACCAACCATGAGAATGTTATCCAAGTTAATAATAGATGATAGAAAAGCACCAAATTCTGAAATAAAACAACTATTAAAGCCAGGTGGACGGTAAATTAACACACAATAAAAAGGATTTGAGCACCTTACTTTATTGACCTGGAGCTCAAAGGAGGTGTAAACTCCTGAGTTCACTTTGCAACAATGATATGAGTTTTTGTGAATCACTGCTAGCCCTCCTCCTCGTCCTGATAACAAAAATAACTTTTGATGTGGACATGTATTTATAGTGTGATGGCCTATGAACAAAACAAAGCAAGATTGCAGTTTATAAAACTGTCTGAAAATAAAGCTCTTTCATAAGCATAGAACTGAAAACTTGACGGAGATTAAAAAACAGATTTGGTGAGGATTTATACTTAAGAGCCAAATTTGGGCATCTCCGAATGCAGGTGCCTGATCAAAACAAAACAAATGACAGAGGCTCTTTAATTGTACTTTGTGACCCCAAAAACATATCCTGAGTAATGTTATTGTCTCTTTTACTGTCTGTGAAAACCAAGCATTCACGTGAATGTCTTTGTTTATGAAATACAAAAAGTGGGAGTAAATATTAAAGTGTTATGTTATGGTTGTATAAGGGATTTAGTGGGCCCCAGAAGATTTAATGGTTTCAAATTAGGCTACAGCATCCTGAAGTTTGTGAAAGGCTGAAAGGCTGATTATGTTTGGCCTGAATAATAACCTGGTTGTTGCGATTTTCCATTGGTAGTCAGATTTGGATGTGGTAGGCCACAGCTAGAATTAACCCTCTGACAAAGAGACAGCACCATCTGGGGCATACGTCACGTTTGTGGCCGAATTCCATGAGATCTCATGAGGACTGACAGCCACCAAAATGTCACTGACAAGCTGTATGTGGGTGGGAGTGTTTTCACAGGCGTAGGCAGATGGCCTCATAAGACTAAAAAAGGGATAACACTTTCACAGCCAGGCAAGAAACCCAGACACCTGATGAATAATGAAAGACTTAATACAGCAGTGAGCAAACTACACACATCCTGTACAAAGCAAAATCTTGTTGCACAAAAAAAAAGAAACATCTTGAATGACCTGGTTGACAGTTTTAAGGGTGATCCCCTGATGCCCCCCATTAGACAAACAAACGGAGTCACTTCCGTCTGGTTGGCTACACAACGGCAATTTGCTGATGTATGAAAAGAATAAAGAGCTGCCTATAATAAACACAATCTGTGGTTACTAATCAGCCTGTTAAGGCTGGTACCTGCAAGTTTCACAAAATACCACTGAGAGCTATTTTTTTGATGGGGACACAAGCTGCCACTTGAGTAAGTGGGTTCTGATGTGATTTATGTTAAATAAGATGGACCTTGTGTGCATAAAGACACACCCTGCTAAAGGAATTAACTCATTTGTATTAAATAGTCCTGGTGAGGGAAGAGAAAGTAAAAGCAACTAAAGGATTAAAAACCCAGGCTTATCGTGGCTTTACCTGAGACACACTTAAAGGTTAATCAAAACCTAATTATGTTACATTATACCACATAAAATCCTCCATCATTCTTAAGTAGAAAAGCATTTTAGAACAAAAGTAAATATATAAACTGTTTGACATGCTCCTTAATGTCATTGATTGTACAGCTTTGGTACATGAGTCTGCCACCTATCATTTAAAAAGTAGACTTAAATGAAATGAAACCACATTGAGTATTGAACATTTGTTGTGCTTCAAACCTATTCAGTGCTACTGTTATATTTCTGCTTAAAGTGTTAGCTCTGATTTTGGATAGTCAGTTATCTCAGTTGTTCACATTCACCTTGTCATAGTTCTGTACAGGTGTTGAGCTGGACAAACTGACTATTTCCTGTCCTACTGGGCTAATAATGGTCATTCAAAGGAAGAATATGTTAATTTATTTGTATTCACACACTATCTCATTCTTTGAACATCAGAATGTCGTTAGAATTTGCTCAGTTTAAGAGGATTTAAAATGTCAAGTTGCTCTCTTACATTAATGCAGGGACAGGCTGCAGAAGTTCTCTTGAGAACCCTCTTATTACTTTAACTTCTCTGACAGGAGTAAAAGGGACCTGCATTTTTTGTGCTTTCCATCTGCATATTGTTCTACATTCATGTGTTTTCATGGGCAGGAAAATGTTTTGAAACTTATTTTTTTAGTCAGGTCAAAGGGTCTCCATCACATTCAAACCTGGATTAATGTTGACATTTTGCCATTGCTTTTGTCAGAGTCACTCGTGTAATCCTTTATGAATCAGTTTAGTCATAAAGCATATTTCAGTATTTTTGAAAAATCCAGCATTATATTTTCTTATGCCTCTTAATTTTCATGTCTTGGTTCTCCATTAACACAGACTGCTATATTTTACTTCAAGTATGTTAAGTGAGAAGAGTGTGGGCTGGCAGGAGTCCATCTCTCAGTTCTCCAAATATCTGTACCCCACGACTTCTGGCACGACTCTTGAATCTCTACCTGTGACGTATTTCTTAGAGCTGAAACTGTGAATATGGTTTCTAAGTGGGAGGAAGTCTTATTTATTCCAGTATACTGTGATCTTCTTGTCAATTACACAAACACAACCTCCATATTTGAAGTTATTTTTGGTCTGATTATAATACACATATTTTTCCAGACATGTAATCCATATACATTTGTCAATATCTCAATACCCAGACTTTATTTTTACTTTTTTTGTGAACTTGAATTTTAGTTGTGTGGAAATACCCCTGGATAAAGAAACCTGGATAAAGAAAGACCTGACGTCAGCCCACCCTTTGCAGCTATAACAGCTTCAACTCTTCTGGGAAGGTTTTCCACAAGGTTTAGGAGTATGTTTATGGGAATTTTTCACCATTCTTCCAGAAGCGCATTTGTGAGGTCACACACTGACATTGGACGAGAAGGCCTGGCTCTCAGTCTCAGCTCTAATTCATCCCAAAATTTTTACGCGAACCATGGTAACTGAAGACATGTCAGTACATGACTTTTGTTGTTTTTGAAAAGAAAACAACTCACTGCTGTTCTTTGTTCTTTTAATGAAGAAATGTCGTCAAGTCCTGATAGAACTGGTGCTTTAGCAGCATCCACTCTAAGCTCTTCCGCCATAACTGCACCAGCCTCTTGTTACTGCTTGCTTACATCACAACTCCGCCGCACCTGAAGGTACTGCCCCTTGTCGCTGATTGGTCCTGTCACTTTCTAACCGGACCCAAATAGTTCAGAAGGGAGCTTTGCAAGATGGATTTGCTAGTGAGCAACAAGGAAAAGGGCATATCCATGTGCTTTGCAAGGTTACCATTCTCCTGCCAACCGCCAAACCCAGATTCGTCCATCAGATTGCCAGATGGATAAGCGTGATTTGTCACTCCAGAGAACGTGTCTCCTCTGCTCTAGAGTTCAGTGGCGGCGTGCTTTACACCACTGATTCCGACGCTTTGCATTGTACTTGGTGATGTATGGCTTGGATGCAGCTGCTCAGCCATGGAAACCCATGCCAAGAAGCTCTCTACGCACTGTTCTTGAGCTAATCTGAAGGCCACATGAAGTTTTGAGGTCTGTAATAATTGATTCTACAGAAAGTTGGCAACCTCTGCGCACTCTGCGCCTCAGCATCTGCTGACCCTGCTCCAACATTTTACGTAGCCTACCACTCCGAGGCTGAATTGCTGTCGTTCCCAATCGCTTCCACTTTGTTATAATACCACTGACAGTTGACTGTGGAATATTTAGGAGTGAGGAAATTTCACAACTGGACTTGTTGCACAGGTGGCATCCTATCACAGTACCACGCTGGAAAACTGAGCTCCTAAGAGCGACCCATTCTTTCACAAATGTTTGTAGAAACAGTCTGCATGCCTAGGTACTTGATTTTATACACCTGTGGCCATGGAAGTTCTTGGAACACCTGATTTCAATTATTTGGATGGGTGAGTGAATACTTTTGGCAATATAGTGTATATACCCCCTCTTCCTGGGTACTCTGTGGTTCTTCAATACTTAAATTAGAATATTTACAGCATTTTCTTATTTTCATATAGGGCTGGGTAATATGGCCTAAAACTAATATCTCAATATTTTTAGGCTACATCATGATACACGGTACATATTGTGATATTTTGAAGTCTCCTCTAAATTACTGAACAAACCTCTAATTAAGCCCTTTGATGCAAAAAATGACAGCAGTATGATGATTAAAGTTGACCTTTTATTGGATTTTTACAAATTTAAATGCCGAAAGGGTATCATGCCTTTTCAACATCTGTTACTGTGGCCACATCTTTAGGCGTGTGTTGTGTTACTGCCGCTGTAATCTCAGTATAGTTTTGCATCATATTTACAGATTACCGTGTTTTATTTGCCATATTTCTTCTTAAATCGGAACCACTGCCAGATGACAGATCCAGTGCTGTTTCTCTTCGGCATCAATCTGTCTGTCTCTTAACATTGCTAACTCGTCTTGGCTGTTTGTTAACACCTTCTGCTCCCTCATGCTTCTTCCTCCTCTGCTGATTCAAAAACATACATGCACAGAGGAGAGTTTGCTGTAGAGGTGAGGGAGTGTACCGTCTGCTGTGAGAGAGGCATTAGGAGACAGTGAGAGAAGTGAAACTCCTGAGAGAATTGCATGCTGACGGCCTAAAACTTCCAAGTAATTTATTCTTGATGGTCATGATATAGTCATTTTATTAATAAAAAAGTACAATACATTGAGTATACAATGCACAAGTTGCTTAACTGTACAGGGAATATTGAGTATTTTTTGGGGATATGACTCCTGGGGTCAGTGCCCTTCACAGGCTCAGCTGTTGCATTTTAATTTCTCCGCAAAGACTGTGTGGCATTACTTTCCAGTCTATAATGTGGTTAAGGACTGTTATCAAAATCCAGCACCAGCACGCTACTGGTACCTACACATCCGATACCTACCGGACTAAAATACAACACAGATTTCAATGCTTCATTTCAGTACCCCTCAAGCTGATGTGACACCTTGCCCCTCCAAATGAAAGGCACAAAAATAGGTTATGAAATTTGTGTCATTTATGTGCACTTGCCTTATTTCAGCAGAGGATAAACGTCTTTTAATTTTTTGTTATCACAAGCAATGTGTGTCTCTGACACAACGCCAGTGTCTAAATTTAGCTTGAGCCTCTTACATAAAAAGGTCATCACTATTTCCTTTTGATGCACTTTTGGCACAATTTCAAGACATTTCTCTGTAGTATTTACAAGACTGAGACAGCTTTGATTCACCCCTCGACTTTAAACATTGTTTTTCTTCTCTTAAAATTATAAATTTAGAAACCATTAGAAACCATTTACCTATGCACCAGCACTGTTTAAAAATGATCATTTTAACACCTCTAAATGTGCTCATGTTATTCATTGGGACAATCTTGGGACATGTTAGTGGTAGTGATAATGATGATCATATAAGGGAGCTGTCTCAGTCCAACTCCTTACACTGAGTATGCCTCATTCTTTGTTTATGTCTCCGTAGGGACAAAAACTGCCAAGCTGATTCACATCACTTGAACACTTTTACTTTCAGGCTTAAAAAATGGAAAACACTTAATTGCATCATTAATTCTCCCCATGTTTTTGAGTCATCAGTGGTTTATATAGTTATCAGTCTGAGTTCTGTGATATATAGGGATGTCTGCGTCACAGACTGAATGAGGGAGGGTAAGCTGTAGGGATCTGGAGTTTGAGGTACAGTTTTAAATGAATTCTCTCTTAGCAGTTTAACATGGATGACTCATCACAGACATCATGTTCTAGAGTAAAGATACCACATATGAATTTCCCTTGTGCCCTTGTTGAATTGTATATTTTTGTTTCAGTCAATCTGGTGGTATCCCAAATGGTTGCTCACCAGTGGAAACCATTTTTGTACACCAGCATTCTATATATTTATATTCCATCCATTTTCTTCACTGTTTATCCCGGTTGGGGTCATGAGGGGCTGGAGCCTATCCCGGGTGAGGGGCAGGGTACACCCTGTGCCAGTCATTTGTAAGGCTGACATACAACCAGGCATGCTCACACTCACACCTCTGGCCCATTTAGAGTCACCTTACAATCATGTTTTTGGTCTATTGGAGGAAGCCGGAGTACCAGGAGAAATCCCATACATGCACAGAGAGAATATGCAAACTCCACAATCGTTTCATGCCATAGGGTCAATATAGATGCACATATTCAAGCTGCTTCATTGTATTTTCTGCTCACCAATATGTTCTTCTCTGCTTTCTTGTTTAATACCTACAATTTCACTTGACATTGATGTAAATGCACTCACTGTGATCATAGCGTCAGACTCTTTTGTTTCATCTGCCATTTCCACTTTGTCATTTTTACATCTTATCTTGCCTCCGAGACCCATCTTCTCCAGTCTGACAGTGAAAGTGTGATCAGACAATTCAGGAAGTTTTCAGGGACAACCTGTCCTCAAATTTGAAAAAACTTTCAATGCATGTTTTTTAGCTGAGGAGAGCCAGAACCTTCTTGTAAACTTCTGCATGTGCAGTGTGGTGAGTATTGCAACACAGTGTGTTTACCAGCTGCACCAAGAAGGACCAGAACATTTGGCAAAGGATTCTCAAGGCAGTGCAGAATTTTACTGGGTTGCAGCTGCCATAAATTGAGGACCTCTATTAGTCCTGCTCTCAGAGCAGAGCCTTAACCATTATCTGTGACCCCACTCACCCTAGCTGTTTTCAACTATTCCCTCTGGCAGCAGATACAGGATGATACACGCACAATCCACTGAAGAGCTTTTTCTTCTCCAAGCTGTTAAACACCCAAACAAGACCTGACCCTGACACACAGTCATCCAATTCACACTCTAACTCCACTCAGTATGCTCATGTGCCATTTGAATATTATTGTAAATGTTTACAAGAAGTATCACACTACACTATAGTGCTCATTTGCACCTCACATTTGAGTTTGTGGCTTAGTTGGTCTTGTTTTGTATTGAATGATTACATTATATTGGGCTTCATGGAGGTCGAATGGTTTGCGCTCATGCCACAGCATAAGTTTCCTGGTTTGACTTCACATTCAGACAGGGCCTTTCTGTGAGGAGTAAGCTTGTTCTCTTCAGGTACTCAGGACTGGAAACTCTAAATTGCCCGTAGGTGTGAATGTCAGTGTGAGTGTCTCTGTATGACAGCCCTGTGACCAGTTGGAGTTGTATCCTGCCTTTAGTCCAAGGATAGCCCTGCTAATTACAACAAACAGGACAAGCATTGGAGATGAGGGATGGTTGGATTACATCATATGATTTATTTTTGAATTAATTCTATTGTACACTTGCGACTAGACAGCCTGGATGCAGCTTGTTCATTTTTTTACAGCCATGCTCACAACCATATATCTCATAATGGAAATACATGCTAAAAATTTCAAAATGAAATTGCATTAAACTTCTGTTGAGGGCTGTGGTAAGGGTTAAAGTAAGGGTTAAGATACTAAAAGTTAAAAGTCAATAACCTGACCCGCAAAACCCAATTACAAAATTTTTAATAAAGCCAAGTGAACAGTCTGCTTACAGGAAAGAAACACTTCCACCATGAAAACATTCTAATACCAATAATTCTAATGCTTACACAGCTGCACTTGTTGCGTAAGCTACGTAGTGAATGGAGCTACGTATGCTAACGGAGCTAACACAGCTAAAGCTATGTTCACAAAGAGGCTATGTATGAGACATGTCTATGTTACCTGTATAGCAAGTAAGCTTTTGTTACATTTGCTAAAGCTCACGTTGGTAAAGCTAACTTAGCTATAGATAATGTAGCTGCACAGTAAACGTACCTAAAGCTTAGCTCACAAGCTGCTTTGTAAACTACAGTGGTACACTCTCTGCGTAGCTATGTTAGCTTTAGCCACATTTTCTAAAACTCTCATTTCTAAAGCTTATTTAGCTACAATACAAAGCTCATTTGTTAGTTAAAGGGGACATATTTTACACTTTTAAGACAAGTTTATATTGTCCTCAGAGGTCTCCAAAACATGCCTGTGACGTTTGTTGTGGTGAACGAGCTGTTTCAGCGGCTGTTGATTTAAATGTTACTGATCTGTCGGGTTCTGCCCTGACCACACCCCTCTCAGGAAATGGATGTGGCACTCCTGATGTTACAATGCGACAGACGCTTTTGTCCAAAGTTAAGGACATGGCTGGGATTTGAACGATCAATCTCCTAGACCAAAGTCAGCAGGGTAACCCATTGAGCTTTCCAGCATCTCAGCTGCCAGCTGAGAGGAGGATCAGGAGAGGAGGGCGGATACTTTCTTTCAAGTGGGGAGGGGCAACCCACATGACATCATGAGGGGAAAATCTGTGAACAGCTTGTTTCAGCACACATTTTCTGAAAGGTGGAGAAATAGAGGGGGGAAAGGAATGGATTTTTCTAGTATATAAGGGGATTGTGGACAGGCCAGGGGCACATATTTTTGTTAGAAAAGCCTGAAAAAGTGATTTTTACATAATTTGTCCCCTTTAAAGCTGATAATGCTGAAGCATGCCATTGTTTGTGTAACTACATCTTAAATAAATCTTTGCATAATTTAATCCTGGATTAGACCTCTGACTTTTTTACTGTTGTTTCTGAGAGGTATTTTGGTCCGTAATGTTTGCATTAAAGTTATTTCATTAATGTAAATGCCAGACTTTGTTTATGAATAACGCTAAATATAAAAAGAAATCTAAAACTGGAAATATTTTGTACTTGCAAATTACAGAACTTACTTTCTGAGATATACGGGTCTCAGATGAATGGTCTGTGAGAGTGGCCATCAGGAATGGATGGTCTGCAGCCAGACCCCTCTTGCTTGGCATTGATTTGCTGTTGCACACATTCATAAAATGGACATAAAATTTTGTATTTATACTAAAATGAACACTTTGAAAAGCAGTGGTAAGCTTGCTGTGCTCTTTAAAATTTTCATTAGTCCAAGTTTGCCAAAAAATAAATGGTACCACTAAATGGTTGTATCCCTGCGATAAATGACAATGTCATCCTAGAAAGCCACCAAACCCTATTTTACCTGGAGATCCATATATATCTTTAAATATTTCACTTTTTGGAGACTTTTCCTTGCTTTTGTCTAATAGGAATAAATGAAGGGAACACACTAGTCTTTGTGGTTAGCATACTTACCATTGTCAGCCCTCTTCCTTTTATTTTGCTTTTGTTCAGCCTGACATAGAGCACAAGGCAACCAGCACCAGTCAGGACCAGCTTGCTCTCCCTACCATCTGCCGCTTTGTTCCATATGTGGAGACGTGTTTTTCTACGCGAGTATGGATCACACTTCAGACCCTGTTCCATCTGCGAACTTAGACAATGATAAACAACCACCATTTTGATTTGTTTTTCAAGATTTCCTTTTGACTTTTTATTTCATGTAATTACAGCCTTGGTTTCACACTAAAACAGCAATCATCGTTATTTAAGAAGAAGGTTAATAATGTGTGTGGTTTGATGTTTTAATTATTGTTATTGAAAACTCAAAGGAGTCTGCAAACTCCTAATCATTCAAAATTCTCACTAGCTTTTTAAAGTTGCAGCAGGATGGTAGGTCACATTGAAAGTTCAATGCCAATGAGACAAAATTTTACATTTTTTGATTATTATGAAGTGATTGTTGCTCACAGCTGACTGTTTCCCATTAATCAGTCTTTCCTTGACATTTAGTTGATGCAAAATCTAATTTTCCACTGCAGACGGTGGCGTGTAGTGTCACAGTAGCTTCTATCACATGTGAATTGAGGTCAGTGTTGTGTGAGAGATATGTTAATTCATGACAGTGAGTCAGACTAGAAATACGTATGACTGTTTAAAGGCAAGATGCGCTTTGTTTTTTGGGTCATGCTTTCTACTGGACTGCATACAGGCTTTGTTGTGAGCAATATATCCTGATGTTATTTTCCAGCTGACAGAAGGGGTTTTCTGTGCAGACAAGTTCTTTTTAGGTTTCTTTCGGGTGCTCCTCTTTACTCACAGGTATCCAGAATTTGGAAGCTCCAGAGGTGTGACTGTAGATTTTATTATTTTGATGTAAGCTTGATCTATGTTAAGGCTGGAACAGAATACACAAATTTAGCCAGCAATTGACCCGATTGCATTGTTGATGTCCATCATCAAACATCTGAACAGTCTTGTAGTGTGACATGATCAAAAGTGTGCCTAGGATGCCCCAGCTAGTAAAGAAACAGAGCATAGTTGATCCTCCATTACCTGTTTGTATCCCCCGATACGTGTTCATCCCAACTGCTCATTACTGGCAGACTAAAGAAGTATGAGAGATGAATAATTCAAAGAAGGACATAGGTGACTTGCAGATACCTTATCAAAAGTATCAAAACAGTAGTGGTGTTAAGTTTTTGTATATCAGGATCTCAAAGCAGAGGACAGACTCGAATAGGAAAAGTTTAAAGTTTAATTTCCAAAAGACAAGAAAAATGCAGGCAGTGGAGCAGGCTGGCTTGTAGGAGCTTGTTGACAAAAAACACTAGCGAGACATCATAAGAGCAAGGCAATCGGAGGCCTAAAACAAACAGAAATATGAATAAGTATAAAAAAATTACACCTGGTAAATCACTCACAAAAGTAAAGTGAGCACTACTGAACAGAATGGAATTATATGGCAGAGAAGTGGAGTGAAGACCAGGCTTTTATATGTGAGGAGATGAGCTGAATGAAGACAGGTGTTCTTTGTCTGATGCAGCAGGAGAAGCCAGCCACGCCCCCCCACCCCAACCCTCGCCACACACATGCTCTGCTGGAAAGAAAGAAGAGAACAGAAAAGTGACTAAAAAACAAAAGTACAACCATCACAGGTGGCTTCTTAGTTTATGACTCTGCAGATCCTTTCCTATTAGTCTGAAGGCACTGCAGTCATTACAGTTGGGAAGCTAGCAGAAAAATGGGATGTTTGAAAAGCAAACTGCCACAATAAACTTCCCAGTTTAAACATTGAAATAATGGAGGTTGATACTTTATCTTCTTGAATTCTTGAATTTCATGATTCAAACTAGTCTGCAGCGTAATCAAGTTCTGGAAAAGCTGTCATACAACACACTCAAGAAACAAACCCTGCCGGCAATGTCCGGTGGTTGGGACCACTTTAAATATCACTGTAGAGGAACAGTAGGAAAATTTCCATGTCAAAGACATCCTTGCTGCCAGCACAGTGAAAGACCGACTACTTTTGACACAGCTTGCTCTTTACAGCATGTTAACAGAGCAGTTTTATGTTTTCATGTGAACAAAGATGTTTTGTGAACGTAGTGTGTGAGGCTGGGATTATTTTTGTAAACACTAGAAGAAACCACAATTTTCAGAAATACCCACCTTCACATGGACCAGGTCTAACACTCTTTGACCCATCATAGAGACAGCAGATGATGTCTTGATGGCCGCACATGATGGTTGATCAACATCACACTTGTAGTGTTGCCAGTCTGAGAGCCAGGACAAGATTTTTGTTTTGTAGTCTGGCATGGTGCCCTCATATAGAAATTTGAAAAGAAAAAAAAAAAAAAAAAACGTTAGTTGGATCTGGCCATTCCAGTGGTGATCTGTCCTGTGTAGTTCATTTTTGAAGAAAAGGAAAATAGGGAAACATGGTATCAGATAATGCATGCATTTTTCTCAGAGTACAGTTTTCAGACTTTGTTGCAGCAGGTCTTGTTGATGTGCATCACTCTCTGCTGTAAAATGTTTTTTTTAATTTACCACAATTTATCATTTGGAGTTAATCTTCTATTTTCTCTTTTTCACAATTTGAAATTCGACAACTTGCATTAAACTGTTTTGTTTATTTTTTATTCATTTTGGATTTTTGTACCTTCTTAAACTAAAGGTAGCTCATGTCCTGTTGGGTACAGTCCTGCTTTTATTTTGAAAAAAAATATGGGCCTTCAGGTGGATCGTAGTTTATGACATGAATTAACCACTGTATAAAAAAAAGATAAAATGTTTGCTATTACATGTTGCAGATGACTATTGATTTCCACTGAGCTGTCTGCAAGTTTTTGGCTGACTGCTGAGGTCAGCCTTACATGTGGGTATGTATGTGTCTGACTGGCTGAATGAGTGACACTGTACTTTCAGAGCCTTACCATACAGAGTTGCACCATTTTTGGGGTTTCATTGTACAGAAAGGAATCAGTAATGGCTGTGAATGCTTGTATACAATGGCTGCTAGTGGAGTGATTAGCTCGGAATTAGCCACAGCTGCACTTTGGTCAGAACTGAACAATACTGATTTTTAAAACAAATGCTGAGGGCAACACTGATAGCTTTCCGTGACAGGAAATATTTGTTACCCCTTCTGCTGACCTGCTTCGGCGTGAGTGTGTGATAGTTACGGTGGAAAGGGTTAGTTGTTTCGAGTGGTTGCCCACAAGGCCTGCTAGTGGAGTGATTGGTTCGGAATTAGCCACAGCGGCAGTATTGTCTGAATTGGACAACGTCTCTTTATTAAAAACAAGGGCAGAGAGCACCACTGAAAGCTTTCTCTAACAGAAAGATGTTTTCATTCTTCTCTCACCCTGTGTTGGTTTGGGTGCCGCGGTAGCTGTTAGCTCAGATGTAGCTGTAGGAAAGTGGCAGCTTAATCAGAACTGGCCTTCATTTCTTTTTCAAACAAGCACAAAGAGTCACTGAGAAAGCTTGACTTGTTCAGTATCTACCTAAAATTAAGTGACATAAAAGAGCTGTCAGGGAGATTGGAAAGCCACAAAATCATTTTTTCACTGACCTGACCTGAGGGAACACAATGACACTTGGCGTTAATCTGTACAAGAGAGTTTTATGAAGCAGCCTCTCCTTTGCAACATGATTTAGACTTGCACTTATTTTCTGAAGCATCTGAAACATATAACGATACAAAGAAAGGAAAAAAGAAACAACTCTGCATATGTCACAGACAGTATAATCAAAGGGAGACATCATCTCACAAAGGTCAGAGTGTTTTATCAGACTGTGTGTAACTGATGGCGTCAGTCATTGAACCTCTGAGCCAAAGCCAGGTCATAAATGACAGGTGGATGGATTAGTGCCTGACAAAGGTCCATACCCATCAGCCACTAGGAGGAGGGAAAACCAAGGTTCTAAACAGAGTAACTGTACTTTTGATTGATTACAGTACTTGTGTACTTTTCCACCTCTGTTCACTATACAATATCACATAGCAAGAGAATGATTCCACATCAAATCCCAAGACAGCTGCTGTACACAGTTAGAACTGGAGTGTTGATATCTCGGGTTGAACAGTCGATTTGAACTCCCAAAGCGATCATTAGAGTTATTTGACAGTGTTGACCCACAAGTGTTCATTCATGATGTGAAAGATAACTGACGTAACTACAATTTCAAATCTGGGGTGTTTTGTTGGCAGAGTTCCCCACCATGCCCTTGGGCAGTGTGTTATGATGTGTTTTAGATATGTTTAGTTGTGTTTGAATGTTACCTGTTGTGCAGTGATCCCAGTTGGGGTTGTGTTGCTCTTGTTTCTAGTGGACTGTTGTTGATTTTGATGTGAGAAACATTTGCTCCATGAGTGAAGTAATCCACTGAGTTTAAGTTTGACTTAATGTTTTCCCTTAAGGACCCATAGAGCATATTCTTCATCAGTATGCATCAGTGTTAATTTTGTCGACTAAAACTATGACTAAAAATGTTGGGACAGCCTTTTTTTCCATGAGGAAAACTAGACTAAGACTAACAAAAATAGATCTGTGATGACTCAAACTGACTAAAAGTAGGCTTAGTTTTTGTCAAGATGGCTAAAACTAGACTAAAATGTAACTTAGTTTTTGTCTGAAATTAAAAATCCACGATATTTCTCCACTGTGAGTAAATCTGTCAAAAAACAATGCATCTGTATCTCTTTTGCTTCTTAGCAGAAAGCAAGGACCCCAGGTTTGGCAGGGTGCATAGAACACACTACCATGACTTGGTACCAGATTTAGGCAAGAGAATAAATGCTTGGACTCAAAGTTCAGATTAAAATGTGAGGACTTTTTATGGACTAAAACTAGACAAAAATGTTTTAGGAGTTTTTGTCGACTAAAATTGAAAAAAGGTAGAGATGACTAAAATGTGACTAAAACTAAAAGACATGTAATCAAAAGACTAAGACTGAGACTGAAAATAAAAATACCTGTCAAA
Source organism: Cheilinus undulatus (assembly GCF_018320785.1). Classification (NCBI taxonomy): domain Eukaryota; kingdom Metazoa; phylum Chordata; class Actinopteri; order Labriformes; family Labridae; genus Cheilinus; species Cheilinus undulatus. The sequence continues at coordinate 25,314,408 of NC_054877.1, forward strand.
ATGAACACTGGTATGCATTGCCTTGCTATGAGGTTGACTCTCTGCCAGTACTTGTCAGAGGAGACCCATGTTGCCGCAGATTTTGTAGAGTTACTGCAGCTCTGACATGTTGTAAAATAATTAACACTTTTAAAAGTGTAGTTTTTCTGTGTGGCCTAGACCAATATACACATTTTTAAGATTTTAAATTTAACTCTGTATGAGTTTAATTCACACTTTCTATTTTGTTGTGTATTATACTTTATTATAAAGGTCTGACTTTTCCTGGCCAACCTGGTTGGAGATCTATACTCTTGTTATTATTGCCAATAAGGTAAGGTCATTTTACTGTACAGCTCCTCTGTAGCGACTCAGTACTTAAAGTAAACTTTGAATTAAATAGTTTTTACTTCTTACTTGAGTAGATTTATATCCCAGTACTTTACTTTCACTTTAACTTAAGTGCATTCAGACCTGACAAACTCTGCTTTTACTTGAGAATAATAGTCTTAACTTTTTCCACCTATGACTAAAACAAGGCATTTTTTGCAAAATAAAAACTAAACTAACAAACCAGAAGGAAAAAACTTATTAACCCATTAAAGCCTCAAAAACCAAATTATAGCCAGAAAATTCTCATTTTTTGGAACTGAAATGTTTATTTCACTTTCTACTGAAATCCCCCCCCAAAAATCCAAATTTCTGTAAAATTTAACATACATATTTTTTTTGTATCTCATTTGATACATTAGGTGTTTTTGGTAACTGATAATCCACTTGAGGGCATTTTTATCATTTATCAGATTGTAGTCAGAATTCTTTTTAGTAATTTTTTTATCCCATTGATGAAATAGAGGTCTCATTAAAGTATTTATCAATGATACTACAGGCTTTAAGGGGTTTAAACTAAGGATAATCAACAACAAAAAAGGAAGATGCAAAAAAAAAAAAAAAAAAAAAAAAAAAAAGTCCAAAACTATTATAACCTTGGGGAGCACTTTGATTGTCTCCTTAGAGGAAAATTCTCCATAGCCATTTCAAACATTTCATTTTATTCATAAATGAAAAGAAACTGATCATACAGCTTTTATACATTTAAGATTTATCCCACATAAGGGAGTGCAGTAAATAGATAAATTCTAATAAAGGCAACAAATCTGAGCTTCCAGTGTGAACTTGCCTCTTTGTCACTTAAATATGCTATTTTTATTCTTTTCCACTGAAATGAACTTGCTCTTTATGGTATAGCTATTGCTCACCCTCTATTAGGGTCAAAAGGCAACTCTACAACACTACGTATTATATGAGGGAAAATAAGAACTATATTAATATGAATTTATTTTTAAAGAATGTTTTTTTCCTTTATATCACAACATATCAGGAGCCCTTTTCTCAAAAACTTCACTGAGCAACCACTGAAACGTTTCTCTTATTATAAGAATGGTTCTGATAAATTAGATAACAACACCGATCAAAGACACCTTGAGTTATATCACATTTTTTATGAGTCCAGCAACTTTTATTGTTACGCACATGATTGCGCATCAAATAATTCACCCACAATGGCCACACACACACTTGTGTAACCGTTTAGATAACAGTCCGGCTTGCTGAGCTGCCGTGAGCCAACCACCGGCACCGCTTCATTCACCGGCAGCTGCTTCCTAGTGATTTGCTCTCGCTTCTCTCACGCCTGAAGTAGCCGTGGGGTTCCACGTGAAATCGTTGACACCCTTATGTAAAGAGAGTGACAGTACAAAGGACCAATCGCAGTGCGCAGCGGTATTTAAGGTAACCGCCCCCTAGAGACGTGTAGACTTAATTGGTTCAGAGCGCCGTGAGGTAGAAACGATCAGCTCTGTGAGCCAATAGGAGATGGGCTGGAGGCTGGGTTTCTGTTGTGACTTGAAATGAGGTCACTATCCGCGCTCGAGATGCAGGGCAGAGACCCGGCGTGTCTGGAGACGATAGCTGAGCTGTTCGTTTTTTTTTCGAGCATCCCAGGACGTTCAGAACCTGTAGTCTAGTTGATTCTTGGATACAGCCGTGAAGAGCTCCAAGAACGAGACTTTTATTTAACAAGGACACCGTGTTCAGGAGAGGATTTGCGCTTTGTGAGGTTGGTGGAGTTTTACTATTACATGCGCGAGCCATATCGAGTTTGTAGTATGCTAACAATGTTTTAAAATATGTCAGATGATCATAAAACCACAGCACACACTGTTTGCTCTGAATGTATAGGATACAGCATAAGCGTGAGTCGTCAAAGTTGCATAACTGTGTCAGTGTGAGGGTCAATCCCGGTCAGCAGGCCAGCAGCCCTACCCACATGACAGCAGTGGCACGAGACAATAACCATGTAGAGCTTTCAAGTGAATAACAACCAGTGAGCTGCTCTATTACCAACATTAACGAAGCGAAATAAATAAAAATAACTATGTCCAACGTGCTACCGAGGCTTGTTTTAAGATATACTTGAGAGAAGTGACCGTGAAGTCATATGTGGTGCATGTAGAGGAGCTTCTGGTGTCACATGAAAACTCGAGCATCAAGCCTTACATAAAAAGTCTACTGCTGCAGCAGCACATGGCAGAAGTTCAGACGCTGCAACCGATTAGAGAATTTGCTAGATGTGAGCCACTGCTGTATGTTTGAGTCAGGCGGTCTGCGTGGTTTCTTACATAAATGATACCCTGTCCATTCGAAGAATTCCTTAACCATACTTGCGTGTTGTTGATACAGCAGTAACCAATTACTATTGTTTACTGCAGTACAGGTTTGTTATGCTGTAACCACCATATATTGTTTTTTGGTGGAACTTGCATGTTTGTTTCGGCTAAACTCCACCGGTAAGCAGGATGATTGTTGCAGACAAAGCCACAAATGACATTCACTGTGCAAATATGCATCTCCAAAAGCAAAAACATATTTTTATGCTCTGTACGTTACAATGCATCCCTGATATTATGTAAAGAGTTTTCAGAATGGAGGTTAGAAAATGCTCATACCTGTGCTGCACAGCCTACCTGGAACCACCACAATACAGTCTTCATCATACTTCCTAATTAATTATTGGCTCTTTTGGCGCAAGACCCCTCTTGTGTTTGACCATGAAAACAGATCAGAGTTTGTCGATTCTGCATAATGAAAACTTCTTCTTGATTTAGCTGTTAGGTGTACTGGATGTCAGCATGGGATTGATCAGACACAACAGGAGAAAATATTGGCTACTGAAATCTGCTCACCCTCACATTATTTGTTGATGTTTGCCAACAGGGCTGATATTGGCCGATACCAATGTCAGACCGATGCATCCTTTCATCCCTAGTTTTTTGTCCAAATATTAGATCAACTATACAGGGATTTACCCTTTATTCTCATATTGGTGGACAAACTCCATTAAAGTATTACATGGTTTTATCAAAGTTGACTATCTTTCTTTTTCTCGTGGAATCTGTTTAACAACTCTCTTTGGTATTCTCTTTTGTGGCCTAAAGCTTCAAAACAAAAACTGTCAAGTCATTTCTCAGCGACAGACCAATGCAGTGCATTCAGTAAGTATTTAACCTACACCTCCTTCACCTTTTTCAATTCTGTCGTGTTGCAGCCTGATGCTGCACTAGTTTAAATTCATTTTTACTGTCATCAATCAGTACTCCATCATGAAAAAGTGAAGGCAGGATTGTAGACATTTTTGAAATTTTAAGAAAAATAAAAAACTGAAATATCACACTGTCATAAGTATTCGGAACCTGTGCAAAAACACTTAAAATTTAGCCCAGGTTCCTCCCGCTTCTCTGGATCTTTATTGAGATGTTTCTACACCTTAACTGGAATCCAACTGTGGTATACTAAATTGATTGAACATAATTTGAAAAGGCACACACCTCTCTATAGAAGGCCTCACAGCTGACAATGCATATGGGAGCAAAAACAAAGCCATGAGGTCAAAGGAACTGCTGCCAAGTTCAGAGACAGGATTGTTGCTAGGCACAGATCTGGGGAAGGCTACGAAAAATTCTGCTGCATCGATCGTTCCCAAGAGCACAGTGGCCTCCATAATTCTCAAATGGAAAATGTCTGGCACAACAAAGACTCTTCCAAGAGCTGGTCTTCCTGCCAAACTGAGCATCAGGGGGAGAAGGGTCTTAGTAAGAGAGGTGACCAGGAACCCGATGGTCACTAACTGAGCTCCAGAGACCTTGTTTGGAAATGGGACATTTCAAAAGGAAAGCCATTACTGCATCCCTCCACCAATATGTGTTTATGGCAGGGTCTGAATACCCAAGTCACTGTTGTATTTCAGTTTTTTATTTTTCACAAATCTAAAAAATCTGTTTCCACTTACTCATGATGGGGTAAGGACTTAGATTAATCAGAATATATGTATATATTTTACGACTGTAGCGTCAGGCTGCAACAGAAGAAAATTAGAAAAAGCGTAGGGGGTCTGAACACTCTCTGAATGCACTGTACCTGCTGATTTGAACATTAAGGTCTCTGTTCTGTTTTTAGTCATTAGGGGAAATGGATAAAGCCTTGGGTAGTCTTGAAAAGTGCATTACAGCATGTAGTGCACAGTGGGTATCTGATCCAAATTTATTGTAGATGTAACTGAAGGTAGATGTAGGTCAGCTGATGAGAAAACAACCACATAAATCAAAATGGACTCTACATGAAAGAAATGAAAGCTTTGGTTTCATTTAATGACTCAATCTGCACATTACCTTAAAAAAACAGGTTAAAACGAGAAATCAAATTTAAGTTCATATTAAAGACTGCTTTTATAGACTGATAAAAACGTTTAACTAATTTACCTCAATGGAAGAATAAAACAGCAATATTTTATGGTGTAAGCCATTATGCAATGTAGGCAAAGGGAGGGTACAACATCTGGGTGTTGCAGAGGTTTTAGTCCATATTCTGTGAATAGTAAGTAAAGACATATTTAGTCATAAGCCTGTTTATTTGGTATTTAGTTAGATTTATGTAGTAGATGTTTTCAGATTAAAGATGAGAGAGAAGAAGAGTTTTTTCTCAGTGTCAGTCTGAATAGACTGTTGTGTTTCAATCAATGGGCCTCTGCTTTTAACCAGAGTAACACACTTTTATTTGAATACAGTACTCATATTTCTTGCACCTCTGTTGATCACACAGTCGCACATAGCGAGAGAATGATTCACATCACAACACATCTCAGCTGCCAGCTGAGAGGAGGATCCGGAGTGGGAGGTGGAACTTTCTTCTAAGCGGGGAGGGCCAACCAAACCTGGCAGCGGTGCTAACTCCCCACATGACATCATGAGGGAAAAATCTGAGAACAGCTTGTTTCAGCACACATTTTCTGAAAGGTGGAGAAAGAGAGGGGGAGGATTTTCTGAGGTTATTTCACTACTGAAGTCTTCATCTGTTGTCCAGATATTGTACCTTAATGCATTTCAAACATCTAAGTTTATCACTAATCTGCTCAAGTATGTGAAATTCTTATGATTTAGTTTGTTTAATCAGGGAGATTGCCTTAATGCTTGAGTGTTATGCTATCAGGCTAGACAAACACACCGTCAATATGGCTCTGGTGAATTAGGGAGGGCATCTTGCTGTTTGACTGCACTTAGCCAGGCTGAAGGTTGTTGCTTTCTTGTAGCCTCAACATGTTTCCCAGAAATATTATGCAAGTTAGAAGGCCTTTTGTGTCTCAAGAGCAGAGTTTTTATCACTAAGCTCCAATGTGAAAGAGTAGTAGACTATGGTGACTTTTAGTTGAGGAAAGTACTACATACTAAGACAATCATATAAATTGTAGATTTCATGGCATACATAGGTACTATATAATTAACAGAAGAGTATATCATTATGGGCTGAAGTAGCTCATATTATCTATTTCATGTTTGCATTTTTCTTTGCTGTTTCGTTAAGGTGGCTGTTCTTTTCTAATAGATTCACTCTAGCCAGATTTCTTCTCATTTTCATTGTAGTCCGTCTTTTACCAAAGTTAAAACAGGATGTCTCTATAATTATGATTGAGTTGAAGTTCCTAAAGAAAGAAATTAGTGTCATTTACTATGGGCAGGGTTGAAACCCACACTAAGGTATGTAAACAGTAGAGAGCAAGGCCAAAGAGCCAGACTGTGTGCTAGTGACTGAGGGTGGCATTCAGATAAATGCAGTCTGTTTTATATGGGGATAATCCTTTGACAGGGGGGTCTGAAAGGCCAGTGTCTAAACTAAAGAGCATTCTCGTTGGACATCAGAGAAACACCTGCAGAGCTCTTCAGAGGTCAGAGTTTAGACCCTGCTAGATGCTTTAATAACGCACCAGAGTAAATACAAAAACCCCTTTGATGCATTTTTGAGAAATTGATTTATGTCGGGAAAAGATGTGGGTGCCTGTAGGAGTATTTGAATAAAGGAATGAGTCTCTCTGTTGTGTAACCATTGTTATGTTTTGCATATTGTGAATATTGCAATGAAAATCATCTAAACTTTGCATTTTGATGACTATTGTTTATAAGCATGATACTCTTCCTTTGTTTCCTGTCATCTGGCTGCTGTTCATCTAAATTGAAAGCAGTTTGGATAAAGATGCTTCCACAGAGACTTATAATACTCTTTAGCACGGGTGAATTGCTACTTAATGTCTAATAGGTTTTATCTTTGTCTTTCAGCAGATCAGTCCGCCTCCTCTTTGATTCAGTCCGGAAACGCCCTTGTGAAAATGGGGTGATTGTTTTCTTTCATCATCTCTTTATGTAACCTGGAATCAGCCCAGGACATTGCTCCTCCTGATGTCAGAAGATCTACACTCCAAGCCCTATCACTTCCCTGTGCTGGAGGATGAGGATGGAGCCTCGGGGTGCAGCTCCATGGCACAGCTGCACCGAATGGGTGGCTTCAGCCAAGGTGGGCCAGACTTAGGCCTCCCATCAGAAGGCAGCGACAGCAGTGGTCAGGACCCTCCTGCCTCGCCACACAGCCATCGTAAAAGCAACCACTCTCTAACGCTCCACGAGGAGGATGTGGAGATGAAGAGCAGTGGCTCCAGCGGGAGCGGGACTGAATCACATGGCAATGAAAGCCACGGTAATGAGAGTCATGGCAACGAAAGCAACGGCCATGAATCAGTGGGTAGCTCCAATGGCAACAGCAAGGACTCAGCGCTGCTGGAGTCTTCGGAAAGCAACAAGAGGTCAGTAATGGATGGGGTTATCATCAAGCCATTAGCAGGCCTGCTTTTCTTTCTGACAGGTATCAATGAGTGTAAGTTTGAAATAAGTACAGTAGAGTACCTTCTGTTCTCCTTTTGGCATGAATCATCCCCTATACCAGTGCTTTTGCCAAATTTTACTCCAAGATCTGAAAAAAACACTAATGAATGGACAACCAGCAGGAGGGTTCAGCAGAGATATGAGATGGGTTTATATGGCCAACTGTTCTGTAGGCTGTGTCATAGGGGTGTTACGAGATCAAAACGTCACATGATTTCTCGTAGCGTTGAAAACCAGTATCAACCAATACCAACCACTATAGCACAGACACCAGGAGTAGCGGCTCTCCTGACAGAATGCAATACCAAAGGTAAAAGGTTCAACATAATGGTGCGAAATGATGAAATGCTGCTGCTGGAAACCTGTGCAGTCTCCGTGAGGAGAGTACAGTGTTTGTTTAGTTTGTGTATGCGTGCAGACTCGTGCATAGTGTTGCTTTTTGTGACTTTGTTACTTTGATTCAGTCGCTGCTTCGTCATGTCTCGTACTCATCTCACCGTCTGTCAGTCACATGTCCCTCAGCTGTTGGCCGTGCGTATCATCAACCAGAAGCTCAACATGTGTAGTGCGATGGGCCGTCGTATACTGCAGCATTAAACTTAGCAAAACAAACTGTTTGGGCGCCATACAGTCCACTGTTAGCTCCAAAAAGCAAAGTTCTAGCCGCAGTTGAGCGCATCTTGCTTGTTGTCAGCAGAGCAGACACGCACTTGCTCACTAACGCACACACCTTAACACACGCTCATCTGTGTGTCATGTCCAATACTGTCAAAGTTCATATCAGAAAAAAGACCACAAAATGATAAAATAAGCTATTTCCCTAAATTACTGTAAAAATGTGTTTTTGATGGAAAGATTTATTTTGAGTGTTTTAGATATGGATGTACACAAAGAAGATGAGAAATAGTTTGATTTTACTGATGGAGCTCTTTATATTTCAGTTTGTTGTAAACAGTTTTTAAAGTACTTTCAAAACCCACCTGTTTAGATTAGCCTACTCTTTGTAATTACTTTGTCCTATTTTATATTGTGTTTGCTTTCATCTATTGTTTTTATTTTATTCATTTTATCTGTAAAGTGACCTTGAGTGTTCAGAAAGGCGCTTATAAATAAAATGTATTATTATTATTATTATTATTAAAATAATCTAAATGCTTTTGTTATTATTGTGAGTATAGTAATGAGTGGATAGTGTAGAAAATTAAAGATGTGGCAGACTATTAAAATGTAATTTTTGATCTGAAGAGCATTAAAATGTACAGTTTGAGTCAGAGTTGGACAAGACAGACTATGCGTAAGGTTTGATGGCCTATTTAGTACAAGAGGTAGTTTAGATATTTCTGAAGCTGTATAAAGGAAATATTTTCCACTCATATTTTTTTACTCCAAAATAAAAATAAGTCTAAAGTCTTGTCTCGTGAGAAAAAAGTCTTGTCGCACCCTTGCTGTGTAATATCTGCAGAGTGGTCAAACAGCTGCATGTAAAACTAGGTTTAACGATCTAGCAACATATCAGTGATGATGCATCCTTAAGCACACAGGAAGAGCAAAGCACTAAATATGCAGGGATGCATGCAGTGATTAGTACCAATTACAGCTTTACGGTTTGGGAAATACTGCAAATGCAATCTAAGATGCACCTATTTTTTTTAAGTTCCTTATGTTGTGTATTTTTTTAAACTAGGGCTGAATGATTTTTTAAATTCTAATTGTGATCATTTTGACATGTTTCAAATTCAGTATGATTTTTTGTATTGAATGGAATGATCATTTTTATGTAATTCTCATTTTTGATGAAGAAAAACATACAAAAACAGTAAAAAATATTTTTTGTAAACTATTCTAAAGAAAATATGGCTCTCAGATGTTTGCATGATGTGTAGAGTATGACATATATTCTGCAAATAAAAATGTTTTAAACTTGTATTTTGACACAAATTTAAGGTTAAAGAAATATTCCACAAAAAATGCACTTTTGACACAGTGCGATTTGATATGAATTTTTATTAAATTCTTAGCTTTAGTACTCATACAGGCAAAGACTTCCGTCCATCAAGGCTCATAGCACCAAAACCCTGATAGCAGAAAAACCCAAGGATCCAACAAAATCAACCCTGACCACAAGGACCCAAAATAACCCAAGAAAACAAATGAATCAGAGAAACTGATCATAAGAACTTAGACTAAATCTATTCAATCCCAAGCAACACAAGAGGCCAACTATATAAATTACAACCTAAAATGAGACCTATGGACCAATGATACCGGAACATAACTGTAAACAGATAGAACCAACAGGAAAATGAAACCGCAGGAGAGGGTACAACGCTAAAAAAGAGGGTAGGGGCTACAAGAGGAAAAAATCATAAACTAGTACATTTAAAGAAATGATAATAGTTGTATAATTCTGAATAAAAACGAAGTAAAAACACTCAAGAACAGTAAATACTAAAAATGGGTTGGAGAGGATAAAAGTTCAATGAAAATAAAATGGACAATTATAACAAAAGTAAAGATTACAGACAGGGAGTAAAAGTTGGTCAAAGGCTAAATGCAGATATCACCTGCCTATAGGGAACTTTTTGTTCCTTTGGCCCTTGACCATAGCATATCAACAGGGAATCACATCTACTTGTCCCTCTGCCTCCATGGACCGTCTGTACTAAATGCAGCCATCAGCACGTCATGTGTGCGTCAGACTTGACTAATGTCAGTAGACGAGTGAGCGGGGCTGTTGTGATGATCATCCAGGAAGCGAGTTTAATAAACATTTGTAAACCGGCTCTTTCAGTTTCCTCTGACCTCTAGAGTTGTCCCACAGGCTAAAAATGTAAACGGAGATGGGTCTGAATAATTATTTTAAATTGTGCTTCTCTCAGTGTTGCATCCTGCCAGCTGAGCTTCCTATAAGACATAAAGGTGTAACAGTCATGCTGTTTGTCATAAGGTTTTATTTTTAGACAAAGAAGATCAATAGAACATGATTATCACTCACTGAAGCAGATCTCACATCTGCTAAAATAACATTATAGTACCTGTGCACCTGTGCCACCTATGATACAGCTCCACTTACTTCATGCGAAGGCTGAGAAATATTGCTGATATGTGAAATGTTTTCTTTATAGTTTTCAGACAGCAGGACCTTCACCAAGATGAGCTGTGATATCCATTCTGGTGTTCGTTTGAAGTTGTGTCTTTCTGACTCTGTAAAGTGCTTATTCAATCATTTTTAAATCCATTTACAACTGAACCAGTTTACTGGTTGATAAGCCAAATGAGACACAACTTATCATGACATGTTAAAGATAATTACTGAATAATTTTAGCCATTATTAAACAAGAAAATCAAAACATTCAGCTCTCTTTTGCTGTTGTAGATCATATTCTTAATGGTTTTTCAACCTTTAAGACAACATGATTGATTTCTAGATCAGAGAACATCCCTTCATATTAATACACATTTAGAATAAATGGCCATAGTAGCATTTGAGACTGTTGTAGAATTTTAAAGTTGCAAATTTACCAGTTCAAATGTAGCCAGTATGACTGGCATCCCCTTAGCATTATACTGTCATTGCACCTTTTCATTCATTTTATTATAAGAGTTTGTTACGTTGACATCTGAGCTAGATGTTTTAGCCTGATTTGTCATTTTAGCTCTATAGGCCTGATTTGCACTTCAACAAGTCTGGAAGCCCTGCTATTGGTCCATTAGGTAGCGACTGCCAGTGTCTGGGTAATGTTTTCAGGCATATTCTATGCTGTCTAGAGTGAAATAAACAGCCGCACTTAGGTAGAGTTTTGCAGAGCAATGCAGACACACCAGATCAAGTATGTAGGGCTCATAATGGCGTAGGGCCCCATGACGTATGGTGTCAACACTCAAATTTAACCAGGCTTTACTCACACTGACTTCATCATGCTCATAAAATAACCTTGGTGAGCGTGTCGATTGCATTGGTTTGGGAGGAATGTAAATGATGAAGTAATTCAACAAGATCATTCACTCTTAGTCTGTAGCTTAACAGCCCAAGAGCTCCACTACAAAGGGCAGCCTCAATCATAATGATAGAACATTTCCAAAATTCTCAAAAAGTGGTGTGACTTGACCAAAAATAGGATATGACTCAGAATAGTCTGCCCACATGACAACTGGAGTGGATCTTGAACGCACAGTTGGAAAACTGGATGTCTAGCCGTGTCACGTTCTGCAACTCCTTGTTAATGCCATGGCAACAAATTCCTCTGTTTATCACTGGGCAGAAAGAAACAGACTTATGTGCGCTTACGTTCTTTTCTCTACCACCCACTGCCCTGCCTCTCTTACCTCATCCGCCCTGCTGGACTGAACTGTTTTTTTTTTTTTTTTTTTTTTTAAACCACTCCTTTTGTTGGTCGTCATTTGTCTCACACGCCCAAGCAGCTCACTCCCTCATGGGAGGACTTTAATTACTTCTATTTAATCTTTCTGTTTCTTTAAGTTTCTTCTTATCCCTCCCTTTATTCAGTTGAATTTGCCACCTTTTGGACACATTTTTGTAAACTGTATTTTCCACATTCTCTTCTCTTCTTTTTACTGTTTCATCTTATTAAAGGAGACTAACACAGCTCAATAGATCAAAAAAGCTGCACACAAAGTTTACATTATTTACACACTGATAAGACAGTTGCCATACTTGATTCTATTAGTGGCCTTTAAATATTTTTTTTCATTGATGCCTTATGCTGGCAAAAGCATTTATTATCCACTCAAAGTCCCATTTACTCAGTGACAAATTTCCTGTCTCAGCCATCTGTGGCTGTCAGCTGTGCATTTGTAAGAGGAGACAGAGCCTAGAAAAGTGAATGTATTAGTGTCTGAACAATACCAGCTGCAGCTTCTCTTCTAGAAACAGACACACGTTGTTATTTGTTGTAGATATTAATCTTTGTACTTGTATGTTAAATCATGGTGAGTACAGCAATGCTTTGTTGGGGATTAAAAAAAAACAAATCTTTACTGTCACAATGAAAAATAATAAAAAAAGCAAAACAAATAAAAACTGTATGAAGAAAGAAGACTTGATGTTATTGCCAGTTGTTGGCAGAAATATTTTTTTGAAGGGGGAGATTCTTTGCGCCCAAGTGACTGGAAATAAGCCTTTCGTAATTTGTATTTAATAAAGCCTTCGTTGTCAGCCAAACCCAACAATATTTGAGTTAGTCGTATCATCATGCTGAGTAAAACACCGCTCTACTCATCTAAGCAGGGAAAAAAAAAGATGAAGTGCGATTTGTTTAGCAGACAGCCAGATATTATTACTAAAAAACTAACTGCAGATAATATAACAGATTTTCCTGATGTGATCCAGCCATAATCTAGTTTTCAGTTTCTCAAGACTTTAAGGTGATTTTCTCTTAAAGCCCCCATACAACTTGACAGCTTCAGGCTGTTGTTCCCAAAGTGGGCCGGGGTTGAACCTCTGGTTTAAGGGGAGCTTGCTGGTATAATTTTAAGAGGTTTGATGTATAAACCAGAGAAAATAAATAGTTTGAGTTATGGTGCCAAACCTAGATTAAAAATCATCTTAGTTAAAGAATGATAGTTTCAAATAAAAATATTGGCATTTAAAGCAAATTTATAAGGTTGGTTGAATGAAAGTTAACTGGACCACTGTAGAAGGGTGTGGCATCATGATTATGTAAAGCAGAGTTTCCCAACCATTTTTCCTTGGAGACCCCCATACATGTACCTAAGAATAGCGGCACCCCCCAGGCCCCAAGAGAGAAGGAAAAAGTGGCACACTGCTGCCAAAAATCAACATAGATTTGAAAATTTTCCACTTAAAAAACCCTAAAAAAAGGCCTATGCATGCTTTTCATATCAAAAGACCTTTGTGTAAACTACTTAATAACTTCTTTATCATGGCTTTAGTCAATATTTGCAGATCTAATTGTAGCAGCCTCAGAGCAGACAAAGCCTCGCATTGCACCCCACCTAAGATCTATGCCTATCCATGATCTTGGTGTCAGGTTTCTGTCGTAGTCATATGAGGGTTTAAGAGATAATGTCCTATCCTTTTTTTGGCTTAAGTAGTAAACATGGTGGGAATGAAAACACTTGACCATCTGGAATAACAAACTCAAAGATCTAAATGGTACTAGAATTTACCTCCATCATTTTATTCTGTAAAGTTAGATAGTCATGAAGTCAGATGGAAAAACCAGCAAATGTCAAGCTGGCTTCCTGGAGCTCCTCTTTGCCTTATTCATAAAGGTTACCGTTGATTTCCTCCTGATATCCTCACACACCTGATGAGGTAAGAGGTGAAACGTTCACGCAGCCAGTCGGTGGAAGATTTCTGATTAAACAAGGCCACCTTGGCCTGATCTTCACCTTGAGCAGAGAAACAGAAAACTCCTTACCGCCAGGAACATGTTTCCACGACTCACAGACTAAATACAACAGCATGAATTAACCTACTGATCACTAATACAGGTTAACACTGCAGTCTAAAACCAGCTGTTGCATTGGCAGGCACTGAAGGCAAATGTAATAGAATTAGAATCCTTCTTGTGCTAAAAGAGCCTACCTGTAAAGGAGTTTTCTATTCCTGGACAGGTAAGCAGGTTATACATAGTATCCTTGAGATATAGCACAGGTGAGTCATTATCTCACAGCTGTTAATAGTGTGAAACAAAGCTAGTCAGATAACAGTGGGCTATGTGTCTGCTGTTTTAATCCAACTTTTCTGTTTTCTCACACAGATATTTAGGTAGTAAAAAAATACATCTTATATTCAACAGATTATATTTGTGTTTTTTAACTGATATGGTTACTTTACTCTTTTTTTTACAAGAAAAAATTACAAAACTCCCTCTTGTAATATGTCCCAGATTATTTATAAAAAAAAACTCCTGTTAGCAGCTTATATGCCAGCTTGTCAAAATGGTAAAGACATTAAATGTAGATGTGTTGGACATTTCTGGGATCCAGCATGCACCATAACAAAGCACTTCAATGAAACAATTAAATAAAATACAGGAATTAACAATGCTCTTTGTTATACCCACATTGTACTACTTGGGTACAACACCTCATCCCTAACGGATTTACTTTCTTTTTAGATCTGATATATGAACCAAAAATCAAAATATCTTTTCTTATAGCAAATTCCTTTTTTAAAAAAAATCTGTTTTCTTCTTTTTATGCATGTTTTTTTTCTGGAAATGGAAAAACTCTACACTCAGTATTGAGTTTTTAAGCCTTATTTGTTGATTGGATCCACTTTAGGAAATTTGTGCTTAGACTATGCAATGTCAAACTGGTTGATAGCTCTGTTTCTCTGTTAACTAAGGACTTTCCTTGACTTCACCTTCACTAAAAAAAACAAAGGATGCACACAGGCTTACCACCACACCTCCATTTAACCTACTCTAATTAACTGTTTCTAAATCTCGCTCTGTCTCATCTTAAACCAGCTTTTGTATTCTGGAGCACTAAACTCTAAATTTAAAGGGCTTAAAACCATCATATGTTCAGTGAAGCTATTTGTAAAGGTTTGCGCTATTCTTAGCCTGGTAAGTAGGTTATACATAGTTACCTGTACTGTGTTGAGTCATTGTCTCTGAGGACTTTGATGTATTAGTGTAGTGTTAAGCTTGTAGGCTAATCCAGTGGATCTCACACTCACTGGCACAGACATAAACTGTTTTTGTGTGTGCCAAAAAACTTCTAGACTATTTCAGGATGGGCTGCTTCTAAATCTTCCTGTTCACATATGCACCTAAAGCATGAGACTTTCTCTGTGGGACAGGAAAGGAGGAGGTCTACCTGCTTACTTGCAGTTAATTTTTCCTGCTGCGTTTACACATGAGCTCACATTGACTTCGTGTAGGAAAAACCTACATATTGCAAACTAATGTTTTAATGTCCTTTTCACATACAGTATGCACAAAACCCAAGTAAAACTTCCCAAAACTTTTTGGGTAAGCTTTATGTTAGAATGCAAACAGCCAAACAGACATTAACCATTTTTTTTTCCTGCAAGTCCTCTAGTCAAAGTAGAAGAAGTAGGGTTGAGTGCAGCAAGTAATATACAGGAAAATTCACCAAGAGTGAGTGGGCAAGGGTGATAACATTTACATCCTCAACTGCTGTGCCACAAGTTTGATCTTGTTCTGTGATAAAGTTGCTTCATACTCCTTCCTGGTTCTTCTTTTCCACTCTTGTTGGAACTGTATACATCCAGTCAAATGCAGCATTGATATAAAGGCCAAAAGTGGGATCATAGCATCAGCCTCCCAACCCTTATTTTTTCAGTTCACTGACTAAATAAAGACAGACTGTTTATGGGCCTTGTTTTCTTATTCAAGCATTATTTAACCAGAAGTATTACTTTTGATACACAAAAATCTCTTTTACAAGGGAGTCCTGATCAAGATGGCAGCAACAGACCAAAAAAAACAGACAATAAGAAAGACAATCAACAATTTAGCAACATTCAGCAAAAAAATGTGCATAAATTGGTCAAATCTTATTTAATTCTGGTTTAAAAATCCCCCTAACTAATAAATTAAAGTAACCCTGTAGCTCAGACCACAGTAATGGAGCACAAACATTAAAAGCTCTTGCACCAAAGACAGCCAGTTAGAATTTCATACATGATGTATTCATGAGAATAAAGGTCACCACCTGTTTTGGGAGTGTGTAGTGAATCAAAATAAGTAGGCATGTGGCATGGCTTTATAAACAAAAATGTGTTAATATTCCATGTATTAATGTTGTTGTATAAGGAAGGCCAACCAACTTTCTCAGACAAGACAAAATGATGGGTGTGAAAACACAGACCAGAGACAAATCGCAAAGCAGCATGTAGATTTTCAATTAGGTTGATGTCATTATAACAACGAAAATCAACCAGAATATCATCTAGAGTTTTGGACCCTAAACTTGAAAAACACATAATTTTGGTCTTGTTGGCATTCTGTAGAGAGCTTGTAGTTTATAGTTAATAAGCACTTGCTAAGGAACAGACAGGGTGTATACAACTTGTCAGCATTTAAATAGAACTTTGCGTCATTGCTCTTCCATTTGGTGGTGATTATACAGTATACTCAATGCTACTTACTGGGGCATTGTCCTCATGTATAATACTCTTCATCTGTTTGACCGTTTAAAGACCCAGAGGACAGAGTAAGACAGACATCCTGAACCATGAGTCATTGTAGATAATTGCCATTTTCAGAGACCCCCAAAATTTCTACCTGTGCCTCTCACTGTATTCAAGCCCCTCACTTGACTGGTGCTTTCCTGCTGTTCGCCCTTTGAGTTACAGGTGCTCTTAAGTCCCCAGGGAGGTGAGAGTGACCTCAGATTTGAAATGTGGTTTCTTTGTGAACTGGCTGCTAAATGAGAGGCAAAGCTTTATATGCATTGTTCCCCAGTCACCTCCTTAAAGGCTCAAATCCGTTTACCTTTTTTAGGCTCACTGAGAGAGGCATCTCCTATTGTGAGACTGAGTAGGCATTATATTTTTATTATCACCTTATTCAAGTACCTAAGCAACATCAGGTGTCACTGCCAGGTGAGTGAGATACATGTGAGAAGTTCATGCTTTTGAAATAATCGGAGAGGATGTGAATTTTTTTTTACAAAACTGGTTTTAGTGTAATTTTGTTTAACTCAAATTGACTAAGCAAGGGTTTAATACCAGCCTCTTTGAGTCCCTCTTTAATCTTACATTCAACTTTTTGCTCTATATTGCTGGAAACCTTCAATTTTCCTTATCTTTCCTACAGCTCAAACTCCCACAGTCCATCTCCTCCCAGCAGCTCTAACGCCTTCAGTTTGCTGAGTTCCGAGCAGGACAACCCATCAACCAGCGGCTGCAGGTTAGTGCATAAGCATACACAGTAACACAGAGAACACTACAGTGACCCCATACTTTCTGTGAAATCCAGTGTATAAGAGCCACTTGTATGCGCAGTGGCAATGCTGACCAAACCAGCAGGGACTGAAGCCCCTTTTTTCCATATTTTCTCCTTTATTATCTGATTGTCTTGAATTTAAAGAAAAGGATGTGAACTGTTAGATTAACCTTGTGGAGTGCTGGTTTGATTGAAAGAAGCTTCAATTTAAGACAAGTGACCTGTGAAGGTGGTCAGAGCAACTCAGTTTCACATCTGTCTCCACAGGCTGGGAGCTTAGTCACTGTCTTATATTTAAACTCTCAGTGGCAAAAACAGATGGTTCTGAAAGATGTACCAAGATGTGGGGGATTTTGCTGAATATATTGAGGAAGATGCACAGGAAGACAACCCAAACATTTTTCCCCCCTAGGAGAGCCCAACAAACAGATAGCGGCTTATGGACAAATGTGAACTATAGTCCAGATTTTACCACACTTTGGCACCAATTCTGTTTATAATGCTTGAAACAGAGTTTTATTAATTTGAGGAACACTTTATGTGTTGCCATTTCTGACCTGCCCTTTTCTGTTTTTTTTTATGCAATTTGCAGTAGTCAGGAGTCGGCCAAAGCAAAGACCCAGAAGGAGGTGATAAAAACTCTGAAAGAGCTGAAGCTTCATCTCCCTGCTGAGAAGAGACACAATAATAAGTCCAGCACATTGAACACTCTGAAGTACGCCCTACGCTGTGTCAGACAGGTGGAAGGTATAATTCATGAATTCCCTTATTATTTCAAATCCATTTGTATTCACACGACAAATGTTTGTAATTTTTGTTTAATTTTCTCTTTCATTATCCACACCACAGTTAAAATAGTTTTGGATTTTTCATTATTTTTTCTTTCAATTAAGTTTTCACTTTTTGTTTTACATTTCAGCTTTGCTTTAATTAGCTGTTGCTAATGGTTTGTTAGTTTAGGTCAGTTTTATTTTGCTAAAACACCTATTTTTAGTCTAGTTTTTATTAGTTTTACATTCTTGTTGTACATTCATGTACAGATGTCTGAACATAGTCTCTTTTCCTTTAATTGAGATTTTTAAAACTATAAATGAAACCCAAGAAACAAAGTTAACACATAACTTATCTTTTGGAGGGCACACCTTTTCTTGGCAGTAATAAAGGTAGAAAAAAACCTTTAACAGACTAATACCTCAGCTAAATGCAGGGGTGATAGTATTCCGGCACCGTGCCGGATTTCCAGCGTGGCAGCGTTTGACTGCTGTGAAAAAAAATCTACTTTTGTGAGCTTGTTTATGCAGGACAGCCTGAAGTCAAGTCCTGAGTCAATAAAGATAACTGACATTGTCCATCAACCACACTAGGCTTACTAGCGAATCAGAAGTAGAGCGGAGGCGGGTCTTGCAAAAGACAAAGCTTAGGTTGATTTCCTGCTCTGCCGTTCAGTGAATCTTGCGCTGATGAATCCATACTGGTGTTGCCTACTTAGCGACTTTGTTGCTATATTTAGTGAGTTTTCAGACCCCTCTAGTGACTCTTTTTCAAAAAAGAGACTAGCGACAAATCTAGCGAATTTTTCTGGTGTTACTGGAGACTTTTGAAGACTCTGACGTGAAAGCACACATCGTTGTCCATCCAGCAGCACTCACAGGCAGCCCTATTCTCGCGCAGCGTCCCCCTCAGCTGCAGTTGTAGCAGGAGATGCTCACGCCTCCATGTCCAGACTGCAAATTAGCCACGCTGTGAAGGCCCCATGACTGTTTTTTCTATTGTCTCTTTTTGGTCAATTTAAAATTGTTAATGAAGACTTTATATATAGATATGTATACAAACATATTATAAGTGGTATGATCAAAAATGTTAATGTTTCACTGGGATTTGGTGTAGGCTTTTAAGTGGACCATAAGGTTTTAAACTAAACCAAACATAAGAAAACTAACTTTCTAAGAAAAATACAACAGTAAATAGAATAATAAACTAAAATTAGAAAATAAAGTAACTCTGCCAGAGTATCTCTACAGTCATTTTTGCCTGCCCCAAGCCCAGATAAAGGAGGAGGGTTGGAATTGTGACGTTATTAAAACAAGAATCATAATCAAAGCATGTTCATTTGTAGTTCTACACATATTGGAGTTCTTTTAACTCACTTTTTTCTCTCTTTCATGACGTTTTTCCTCTCTCCTGCACCGTCAATTAAATGCATACTGCTGATTATGCAAATTAGGCGGTTACGTCATTTAGCGACTATTAACTTTTACTATATTGCAGTCAGATCCAGTACTTTTGTCGCTATTGGCCTTCCTATGTATACGCCCCCCACCCGGGAAAAAGTTCAGGCTCAGGATTTTTTTTCACTATCAGCCATGTAAATGTTCACAGGTGGAAATGTGCAGCAGAGGCATATAGAAACAGTCCTTGTCTCCAGTATGAAAACATTAACTTTTGGACCACTTACTGATGACCATTTTTTCTGTTTTCTTTTTAGAAGATCAACCTCTGCAGACCGTTTGTTTACTAGAGTTTATTACGTTTCTAAAAGAATAACAAAATCTTTCTGTTGCAGCCAATGAGGAGTATTACCAGCTGCTGATGATCAATGACAGTCAGCCTTCAGGCCTGGATGTGTCCTCTTACACTATCGAGGAGATAGACAGCATTACTTCTGAATACACACTCAAAAACAATGTGAGTCAGTAAATTATCTTTTGAATAATAAAGAAAGAATTAATTTTTACAATCATCACCTGCCCTGTTTCTGTAGCACCTAATATACTGCAATTCAGTTTTTTCTAATTTGCCCTATTATTTTGAACAGGACATTTTTGCAGTAGCAGTGTCGCTGAACACAGGAAGGATTGTCTACATCTCTGATCAGGCTGCTTCCATCCTCAACTGCAAAAGAGATGTGTTCAAAAACACCAAGTTTGTTGAGTTCCTCACGCCACAGGATGTCAGTGTCTTTTACAGCTTCACAACACCGTATCGCCTGCCATCCTGGAGCATGTGCACTGGAGCAGGTATGTGTGCTCTGTAGATTCACACTGACAAAATACCCACAGGCATCCTCTGTCATGTAATCTACGAGCTGAAGAAATGTGCTGGAGAAAAATGTGACTGAATGAAACTAGAGGGTTTCCAAGGGATAAAAAAGGAGCCAGTTAGAGGTTAAAGGCAGTGAGAAGAAGAATGATCAGCCAGACAATGATCTGCTCTACAAGGCCAAATGTGGTTCCTTCTGTCCCACATTTTTATTTACGATGTTACATAGGAGGAAGGCCAGGTCTAAGTCGCCTTAACCTATTTAAATGGTCTAAATCTCAAACACAAAATATGAAGTGAAGTACACTATGGATTTAAGTGTATTGTAAAAACAAGTGTTTTTAGTCATATATGCCACCACAAAAAATTCCCTGAGATCATATATTTTATCCAAATCCGGATTTTGTACTTCTGATTTGAGTAAGGACAGCTCTGTAGATGCCTGAAAATCCAAGAGTGATCTGGGATGAGTCAATGCAACACTGGCTGTCATCTGTCATCTTGATCTGACCTCAGTCTAAAGAAAAAATGTTTTTGAATTTCAGCTCAGTGAGAAAGAACTGACTCAACTCTGAGACTTAGAAAAGTGAAGAGAAAATGTCCCATAGGGCAGCAGGATTCCTAAATTGTTCATATGAATTTAAAAACTAAAGCAGCATAAAGTCACCATCTAAATGTTGATTGTAAAAATGATAATGCTTGGCTTGGATTAACCTACTGTTTTTGTTACCATGAATGTGTTTGCAAAGCAGACCCAGAGTTGCACTGAATCTACTGTGGTTTGCCCCATATATTCTATGCCAGGGAATATTTTGGCCAGCAAATGAAATTCAGAGTTGACTCTCATTCCACCTTGACTTTAAATTCATTGAAACTGCAGAGTGATGTTTTTTAATGGAAATAATCAAAGCCTGATCACCTGCGTGTAGCTGAGACTCTGACCAGTACTCGGTGGAATCGTGTTGCTTTGAATTAAAACATTTCTCTTTCCCCCATTTCAGAGTCGTCCCCTTCAGACTGCATGCAGGAGAGGTCTTTCTTCTGTCGTATCAGGTGGGTGATTGTTGGGTCAAACATGCTGCTGGGCCATCTGCTGCCCGTAACTCTCCCTGGTTTTTATCCATGCTTTCATTCCACTCTAGATGTTTTTCAATTAGTTTGTGACATCATATGCTTGTGAACTGTAATCAGATGCTTTTTCCAGTCCTGTGTCATACATATTAGTATACACACCCACACCTGCACACATACACATATCCTGTACTGTACTTGAAAGCACTTTCCATTGAGGATATGGCTGAAAATAGCTCAATACTGCCCCCTTCTGTTCAGACAACGCTATCTAAAATCCCATACCCTGGACATACAGTAGACCCTCCAGGGTGACTGATAATCTTTATCTTATTTAGTTTAATATGATTGTTTTTCAAACTCATTTCTAGCGGTGGTAAAGAGTGCAAAGGTGATCTGCAATACTATCCGTTCCGCATGACGCCATACCTGATGAAGGTCCAAGACACCGTACATACTGAAGACCAGTTCTGCTGCCTCCTGCTGGCTGAGAGAGTTCACTCTGGTTATGATGGTAAGAAAAAACCTGCAACTCTGAGAAGCCACTTCATCACACATACAACAAAAAACTGGAGAGATTTGCCAGTAGGAGAACCATGAATCCTCTACAAGATTTCCCCTTTGTGTCATACTGCTCAGTCACAATACTGGGCTACCAAGAGGGCAGCATTAAGATTACTGTCTCTGCCAGAAGGACACATTGTTACAAGTTGTTGAAAATTATAACTATTTTTTTTTTAAATAAAGGCTAATATTTTGTAAGAACTGTGCTACCACTGATATTTATAATACTTAACCTCATGAGCTTAACACAGAATCAGATAATCAAATGCTACTCAGTAAAGTTAACTTTCAATTAGATCCATTTACTTTTACCTGAGTAGATTTATAAACCAGTACTTTTACGAAGAGCAGACATCATATACAGGCGTTAGTCCTTGACATGCTGGTCGCAGGATCAGTTAACTTAGGTGGGAAAAAATCATCAGGTAATCAGATTAAGTTCTCAAAAAATGACTGGAAATAGCTTGTTGTCACAGTAAATGGAGTGAACAAGGAAATGTATGGATGTATGTCTGCTTAGGGACTTTGCAATCAATGAACACCTCCTGGAAAAGCAGGCCTGGAAAAACTGGTGGAAAAAAACTCGTTTTATCTTTCCCATAAATAATAACTTGACAAAACACATTTGAATGTAGACAAAGTTCTGTTTGAGAGAGTGTAGATAATGAAACTTGTCTCTTTTTTTTAAAGCACCCAGAATACCAACAGATAAACGCATCTTCACTACCACACACACTCCCAATTGTGTGTTTCAAGATGTTGATGAGAGGTATGTGCATTACCCAGCTGTGTAAGAAAAAAGGATTAATGCAGTCACTTGCTAGCAGAAGACTGATCTGCCTTGTGGTTTGTGCATCTTAGAGCTGTTCCTCTTCTTGGCTACCTGCCCCAGGACCTCATTGGCACACCAGTCCTCCTCCACCTGCATCCCAATGACCGACCTATTATGCTGGCTATTCACAGAAAAAGTGAGTGAGTGAAAAATCCTTGTGTGTGCACAGGAGGCCTCTCATGATCTGACTAAATCATGTTGTCGTCCCTTGCAGTTCTTCAGTATGCAGGGCAGCCGTTCGAACACTCGTCCATCCGATTCTGTGTGAGGAATGGAGAATACATCATTCTTGACACCAGCTGGTCCAGTTTTGTGAACCCTTGGAGCCGCAAGGTGTCCTTTGTCATCGGGAGACACAAAGTGCGGATGTAAGTATCAGTCTGATGAACAGTGCATCATTGTGGCTATCATTAAACTGCAAGTTGAAAAACAGGAGTAAAATGTTTCTATAAAAAGACATTCATGGAGCAGGAGCTGTTTGAAAGAGGGCTGGATCAATTCATCATGCCATCTCCTTCAAAAATATCTGACAGTGATTGACTACTGAACCCATCACAGCTGTGATTTAAAGCCCAACCCTGGCTGTTGACTGCTAACACTTTCTCCTCTATTCATTACTAAACTAAACCACTGTGTCAGCATAAGCACGGCTTTTCTTTACCTCAGAGACTTTTGTCTTTTTAATAGCTTTTTCATCATCTTTTTTCATAATCACCAACAGAGAAAGTGAAAATTAGCTTCCTGTTCATATTTAGTCATAAAATCCCCAGACATTAACAGCTGGTAATTAGTCCATTGCTGAGTTTTTCTTAAACTTTTTCACATGCTCATTTTTGTCAGATATTGCACAACTCTGATTATATTCAAATGTATTTTCTGAAGTGTATTTTTCTTATTCATCAGGGGCCCTGTAAATGAGGATATTTTTGTGGCCCCAGCGCCCTCTGTCAGAGACAGGAAGACCATGGACTCTGACATCCAAGAGATTACAGAGCAGATCCATAAACTGTTGCTACAGGTGAGAGTGGATGAAGAGGGACAGATATCAGGAAAATTTAGCAATTTTTAAAAAGAGGCAGCAATGAAATTCAAATGCTTTATTTCACTATGGGATTAGAGAATTGTCTTTCTTCAGGACATGCTTCCAAGATAAAACAATGTGGTATAAATTATGTTTTAGATTAACTTTAAGACTGTAAGGATCCAAAAGAAATCTCAAGACCTCACAAGAATTCCTAAAGCAATGGTGTGGATAATTAAATTCAGATAAATATCCTCTTATACTCTCTGCTACGGCTCAATTTTAACTTCTCTGTTTTCTCTCTTACCTTGTTACCAGCCAGTTCATACCAGTGGGTCCAGTGGCTACGGTAGTCTGAGCAGAACTGACCACCTTTTGGGCCTAACCTCCTCTAGTGAGAGCCTGGACAAGTGCAGCAGGAACAAGATGCAGCTAGATGAGGAGGAACTGAGCAGCAAAGCAAGACCTGTGAGTAAACTAATGAAATTAATGGTTATATAGTCACAAAAAATAAATGTTATCATGTTAAATTTGGTCTGATTACTATGTATTTGTGTAAGTCAAAATAAAATGCTTCTAACTTTTCTATTCACGTTTCAAAGCGAACATTTCAAGAAATCTGTAAAGGAATCCACCTTCAGAAGAGCCAGAAGCAGCATACAGCCAAAACAGACAACAAGAGCACCAATGGAAGTAAGTGCAAAATGTGACTGTATAAGCATTTTTGGATAGATAAATGAGAAATCTTGAACTCTCTTTGAATTCGAGCCCTAACTTCTGGCCTCCCTCCAGTAGAGTCTGTACAGAAGAGCCTGGCTGTGGTTGTGTCAAAAGACTTGGCAGCTCCTCTCAGCTGGAAGGAGACAGGTTTCCCTTCGCTGGAGAGCAGGTCCTCTTCCCAGGAGCACATGGCCTTTAATGATCAGACTGTCTACTCCTACCAGCAGATCAGCTGTCTGGACAGTGTCGTCAGGTAAAGAGAACAAGACTGGCTTTATTTCAATGACTGGAAGCCAGTACCCTGTGTATGACACCATTTACACCTTTTTCTTGTAGAATATACAGGATTAGCCATCTTTTAGCACATTCAAGCGATGGTAAATGCAACTGTTAAACCAAGTAAATGCCACATGAGTGAGGTCAAATCATACCACTCCAAATTTTCTGCTGGGAGATTTTTATCCACTGTTTTTAAGTAAACATTAAAAGTGAATTTAAGTATTTTGATGCTATTCCTCCTTTGTGTTTTTCTGTGTACAAACAGTCTTCTTTGGTTGTTTAGCAGTTGGAGCTTTTAAACCAGAAGCTTTTGATTTTTCACCATATTGTAGCCTTTATGGAGAACGCTGCTGTAAAAAAGCTTTGCTAGTTGTTTGTTTGACAGACAAATTGATCCCTGTGTGTAATTATTTCTGAAGGTACTTGGAGAGCTGTAATGTTCCTATTACCATGAAGAGGAAGTGCCAGTCTTCATCCAACACCACATCATCAAACTCAGATGACGGCAAACCGAAAGGAACAAACAACATGCAGGGGTCTGAAGGTATGTGTCACCAATTTACCATATTGTATCTAAAGGATATCAGACAGTAGTTTTACCTCATTATATAGAGCTGCAGACTATTAAGACCTCTTTAAACTCTTTTCTTTTTCAGACTGTAAAAGACTATTATCTGTTCTCTCTGCAGAACCAGCCTTGTTAAAGGATCAGTCTGTTCTCTCCACTTTGGATGATCAAGACAAAAAGTCAAGCGACGCAGCCACAGCCGTAGTGGGCACCTCGCTGCCCCTACCTGTTCCTAACAAGCCAGAAAGTGTGGTTTCTATAACCAGCCAGTGTAGCTACAGTAGCACCATAGTGCATGTTGGGGACAAGAAACCTCACCCTGAGTCAGGTTGGTGCAGTGAAAGAGTGTTTACAGACAACCCAAGTCCTTAATTGTGTCACTTTTCTAGGACAAAAACTTTGCGTCTTCGAAAAACATGTAGCATTAGACACAGGCTTCATTTTTACGGATTGTTTAGCTTGTTATTTCATTTATTCAAGGAGGAAATTTATTTTTAAAAAATCATGTCACTCATGTAAAAGGTGATGGACACCTTCAACGTAATTATAGTTTACATCAAATGCAAAGCTGTAGCTGCATAACTGTAAACAATTTTTTAGGGTAACCATTTTTTTGTCTTTTTCTTTTAATTCTAAATCATCTAAATATAATAATATACAGAAACAAAAATGTAAAATGCAATTTTTTTTTTACTGTAAATGCATACAGTGCATTCAGAAAGTATTTAGACCCTATCACTTTTCTCAATTTTGTTATGTTGCAGGCTGATACTGAAAAAAATCATTTTTATTCTTATTAATCTACAATGAACACCCTATAC
This sequence comes from Cheilinus undulatus, assembly GCF_018320785.1. Taxonomy (NCBI): domain Eukaryota; kingdom Metazoa; phylum Chordata; class Actinopteri; order Labriformes; family Labridae; genus Cheilinus; species Cheilinus undulatus. The sequence continues at coordinate 25,340,476 of NC_054877.1, forward strand.
TGATTAAGTGGGGAGAGAATTGTAGACATTTTTGCAGATTTATTAAAAATTTAAAAACTAAAATGTCACATTTTCATTAGTTTTCAGATCCTTTGCAAAAACCATTTACATATAGCTAGTGTGCCTCTCACTTCTCTTGACTGTTGCCAAGATGTTACTACACCTTGAAGTCCAATTGTGTTAGATTAAACTTATCGGACAGGATTTGGAAAGGTACACACCTCTCAATAGAAGGCCTTACAGCTGACAATGCATCAAAGAAACTTCCAGTAGAGCTCAGTGACAGGATTGTTGTAAGGCACAGATCTGGGGAAGGCTACAAAAAAAGCTCTGTTGCACTGACATTTCCCAAGAGCAGACTGGCCTCCATAATTCTCTGATTGAAGACTAACCAGGACCCTTCCAAGAGTTGGTCACCTGGCCAAACTGAACAACTTTTTATATAAATGATATTGAGTCAGCGGTCTCCCATTGTAAAATTCATCTTTATGCAGATGACACAATTTTGTATTGCACTGCCGTTAATGTACAGTCTGCTGTTTGTTCTCTGCAGGGCAGCTTTAATGACTTGGAAGTTGCTCTAACCAAACGGGTTAGTTCTGTATGCAGAGAAAACAAAAAGCACAAATCGTGTCTCTAAGCAGTTCCTTTGACCTAATGGCTTGGTTGTTGCTCTCATATGTATTGTCAGCTGTAAGGCCCTCTATAGAGAGGTATATGCCATTTGATTTTATTATCAGCCAATTCATGTCCAATCAGTTTAATTTACAAGAGGCGGGCTCCAATCAAGGTTTACAGACATCTCCACAAAGATCCACAGAAATGGGGCAACCTGAGCTACATTTTCAAGTGTTTTTGCAAAGGGTCTGAATACTACTGTCATTGTGATATTTCAGTTTTTAAATGTTTTGGAAATTTGCAAAAATATCTATGATTCCATTTTAACTTTTGATGGGGTACCTGGTGCAGATTCATGAGAATGAAAATGAGGTTTTATTTTTTCAACTGTAGTATCAGGTTGCAACACAACAAAATTGAAAAAAGTGAAAGGGGTCTGAATACTTTCTGAATGCATTGTATGCAAAGTTGCATTTACAGTGCTGACTAAATCTTATTTACTTATACTGCAGTACAGTATAGCCTTTTTCAAATTGTAAAATAATCCATGTATCATTTGTTCATTTAATATTTTATTGATATTTGAATAATGGCTAAATGAAAAACCAAATCACATCAATAATGTAATATCAAAAAATGGCCACGAAAAGTCAATTTGATTTCATTATTAATTTGCATAACTCAGTGCAGGTATTGCGCTCCGAAAGCGTCCGAGAAGTCCCTAGTTAAAAAACATTCTTTTACCCACATGATGGGTAAACGGCAGCAGCAGGATAACGATTCTGGTTGTCTTTCTGAAATGATGCCCACTTTTGTGCTAAATAAATCATTACAGTAAGAGTGTGCTCCTCAGTGACGGGCATGGAAAAGGAGCCGCTTTTCATTTACCTGTTGTTCAATTATCAATCAGATATCAATTGAACGAATGATACATGGATTTAAACCCTTTCCTTAAAATAGAAATGCCTTTTTATTGATAATGTTAACAATGCGGATGGGCACACTGATACAAACAATAAGGAAAGTAAGGTCCGACTTCATCGCTAAGCCATGATGTCGACATCAGGATGCCACAAAATAAAGGAGAAGAAACTGAGACTGCAGTTACAACGATTTGGATAATTGTGGAATGAGGAAAAATGGTTTGAAAGTAGCAAAATGGGAAAAAAGTAGCAAAATTGGCTAGAAACAGTAAAAATGTGTCATTTATGGGCATAAACCAGCCAAAATTGGGTTTAAATTGACAAAAAAGAAGTGACAAGTTGGTTGAAAGTGGTGAAACTGGTTGAAAAGTTGCACAAATGAATAACGTCAATATCAGACCTGATAATAGGTGGACACAGGTGCCTAGCCGTCTCTGTGGCCAGGCCTGCATGTGTTTGTTGACTGTGTTGATTTGAGTCAAATATAACAGCATGATACTTTTTTTATACATATATATGTATTTTTATTAGGTTTTCAAAAACAAAGTGTCAAGCAATTACGCATACCCACTGACAATCAGCAAGCAGCCAAAATAAACAGACAGTTAAGAAAATAGTAATAATGACTAAGAAAAACAGAGAGAAAGAAAAAAAGAACTGTAATGGAAAGAAAGAGGAAAAAAAACAGCATAGCGCTACCCCATTTAGTTTCATCCAGTAGCATTTAGTTTTTAAGTGGATTTAGTCTGACTGTAGGGAACCTGAGTTTTTCCAGTTCAGATGCAAAGATCCTTTTGACAGCAAAACGAGAGTTTCACTAGGGAGGTAGTCCAAGAGTGGTTTACACATAATTAAAAATGCATGATACTTTAATTGTTCCATCTCTTTGAGTCCCTCTTCATTCACTGTTTTGGATGGTTGTTAATGGCCCTCTGCTTGCTGGCAGGAGGAAAATGGATATAAAGTTTGTTTTGGCATTTGTATATAACACTGTGTGTCACCAGCATATGATTTGACTTTCACAAATACAAAAGTGGTGATAACAGTTCATTTCAATGAAATTGAAAAACTTCGTATGAGATGCTTGGCTCTCCATCTTATTTCTTACAAAACGAATGCAGTCATTCTACATTATAGACACCTGTGATGAACTTGGACCAATTTTGCAAGAGCGATCATACTGTAATCCTTGTGACATTTTTAGTTTATGATTCAGCAGCCAAGTATCACAGACTGACAGCTGGTTTCTCATTGGCTAACAAGATGCAGCAAATGTCAGCAATCTCTTCAAATGTTATGCTTTGTGTTAAGCTATGTAAAAAAAACTCCATCCTAATTGCTTAAAAGACATTTCTCTGTCATCCATACAGAGATCATAGAGGACATGCCTGTAACAGGAGAGACAGTGGAATCCGTCCAGAACAATGGGTCTTCTGCTTCTACTGTTTCACCTCCTAGCCTGGAGAGGGAGTCTTACAAGAAGCTGGGGCTAACCAAGCAGGTTTTGGCAGCCCATACTCAGAAGGAGGAGCAAGCCTTTTTGTATCGCTTCAGGGAGCTTCGCAGACTCACAGCACTGAAAGCAAACTGCTCACAGTATCTGGAGCGCCAGAGAGAGCAAATAGACAACAATGGTAACTGTTTCAACCATACCTGCAGATCATATTAAAACATTTAAAGGGTAACAAGAGCTCATTATTACCTGGTTGTTAGATTTATAGTTGCTACTTGAAGCTATTTTGCTGCTTGGTAAGATCTCGGTGATTAACAAGCAACAAATGGGCCTGATAATCAAGAAACACAAGATGCCAGGTGATCATCAAGGTTTCTAACAAACACAAGCCCTATGCATACAAACACACATGCAGAACTCCAGAAATACATTTATTAGGATGAGATAATTATGTGAACACAACTGGCAAAACTATTTAACTAGACTTTTTCTTGTAAGTCACATTTTTCAAATTCACAAACTAAACACATTTCTTTTCCCTGTCCAACCTGCAGCTGGACCAGCAGCTCAGTCCTGTAAGCATGCTGGACCAGCAGAGCTCACCACGCGGCGGGGCACACGGAATAAGAAGACCAAGTCAAAGCGAGCAAAGCAAGTGGAGTCTTCAGACAGTGCAGTGTCCCGTCACAGACAACAACACCTGCGGCCTCCTCTGCTAAACCAGGGCCTAAACCCCACCTCTTGGTCTCGTTCTGACACCTCACAGTCACAGACTTTTCCCATGGCTTACTCCCCCATCATGCCAGGATATCCTGTCCAGGTTTACCCCAGAGTCAGCCCCCATACAGACACCGCAGGATTTGGGGTTAACCAGGGCAACCAGGCCCCTCCCTGCCCCGCCACCATCCATCCTGCCCCCTACACCACCCCCATGGTCACCTCTGTTGTTGCACTAGTGCTACCCAATTATGTGTTCCCTCAAGTGGCTCCTGGTCCACTGCCACCACCTCAACCAGGGTATCACCCAGAGACCAGCTTCTCAGTCCAGACTCAGCCTTTCTGCCAAGCTGGCTTTCCTGGTCAGGTCCCCTTCACAGCTCCACCGTCCATCTGTGTTCAGAACCAGTTAAACTCCCAGAACCATTTTGCCCCTCAAGCAGGCAACCCAACCCCGCAATTCTGCTGCCCTCCATCCTCAGAAACCCCAAAGGCCCACATGGAGGGTCAGTCTCGGTCCTCAAGTCCACAGTCAGGAGGACGAGAATCGCCACCCATGTTTCAGTCTCGCTGCAGCTCACCACTAAACCTACTGGAGCTGGAGCTATCTGTGGACAGACAGGACAGCACAGTGCTCTCTTCTGGAGGACAAGGGAATAACGCAAGTGAAAGGGAGAAAGTGAGCAGCAGCCAGGCCAAGGACAGGGAGCTGCAGCAGGTAAATGAGAGAAAAAAAACTGCCTTTTAGTATTCTTCTGTCCTTCTGCTCCCCGAGTCTCTGAAAGTAAACTGGCATTCTTTATATGTATTATTCTTAAACAGTGAGGGTGTAATGACAGTTCCTCACTAAAATTTGTCATTGTGGGTTGTTAAACCCTTGTAGGCAGTCATGTTTCTTTCAGACAAATGTCTCCCAGTTGTTTGGGAGTTTATACCATGGTCATGGTGATTCCCCAACATAAATCAGTGTAAAAATACAGCCGCTGTTGTTATTGACTTGCCATGCTAAAATGTACAGAGTCTGGCCAGTCTAGACTCTTCAGATGTAATGTGGCCTAGGGTGTTAACACATAATGTTATCCCTTACACCCTTTAGCCATCTCTCAGTCTCCTTGGTCCACCAGGACCGCTCTATTCTGAGGGCACGCCCTGTGTCTGTGAGCTTTTGTCTTGGGATAAAGTGTGCTCTAGGCTGAGGGCTTGCAGCAAAAAGGTAGGCAAATCATCGAAAAAAACACCACACTTTTTTAATCCCATTCTTCCCTAATTTCATTTGTGAATTAAAACTGTAACTTAATTCCTTTTTCTTGACTTATTGGAATGTTAAACCTCCAAGTGTATGCAACAGAAGTTGTAAGAGACAATCTGAGGAAATAAGTGATGTGTAAGTCACTTAAGAATGTCTTGAATGTTAAATGGAGGTCTTTTAATGATACACAGCTGTACTTTATGCATGCATATATAAACTCTTTGATTTTGCATGGCAGTTCTCACATAAGCAGTGGCATCAAAAACATTCATGCTCATGTGAAATGAGTGGTTCTGCTCCTGCAACAGTCGGGATCTGGGTTAGATTCTGTTTGTAACTATGTCTAGCCTTATGGTGTAGCTGTAGTCAGTATTGCTTACTCATCAGTTTGATCAATGGACAATTTTACTGACTCACTGAAGAGATGTACTCCCAGCTGAGTTTAAAAATGGAAACTTCAGTTGCAGTATGGCCAATAACACTGCTCTTGCCTTCATGTTAAGATGCAGAAGATGAAGAGACAATCAAATACAGTCTGTTGGCAAGAGCTGGGAGGCCATACTTGTCTTTATTGGCTCAGCTTAATGTTTTATTTTGTTTTTTGTTTTGTTTTTGCAGGACAGTTCCCGTGGTGATGGCAACAACAGTGATGTCAACTCTTTATCTAGCGACATGTTGGACATCATTCTCCATGAGGACTCTTGCTCAGGTACTGGCTCAGCCACCTCAGGGTCCATGGGCTCAGGATCTAATGGTTGTGGAACTTCAGCCAGCGGGACATCCAATAGCCGGACTTCTAAGAGCAGAACATCAGCTAGTGGAGCCTCTGCAAGTGGGACCTCTGGCAGTGGAACAGGTGTGTTTTTTCACCTTCAGTGGAGAAACATTAACATGACACATCATCTGGGGTAACCGAGCAAGAACAACTGTGTACAAGTAGTAATACTGGGAGTTGAAAACACAAATTGAACATGATCAGCTTGATCCAAGTTTCTTTTCTAATTCTCTGACTGATGACAAATTGTCTCACTATTATGCACAGGAATGTCCAGAGCAAAGAAGTCAAATCCACAGCAGGCAGCATTACAAGAGGCTGATAGAAGTTGAGCCTGTCAGTCCAAACCCTACACTCGATTGAAATGAAAGTCTTTACGCTTAGTCTTTAAGAGGAGGCTTTGTAAACACTGTAAAGCAAGTGAGCCAGTCTAGAGAAGTTCATCAGGGAAAGGTATTTTGAGCAATTTATGGGGCAGCAGAAACATAAAGTGTAGCCTGCTGATAGGGGAATGCAGTAATCCAGCATGGAAGTAATGAAGTAATAAAAGTAAAGTAACTTAATCTGATATTTCTACACATTGAAAGAGTTGCACAAATGTGTCTGAAAATTTACCAAACATACCCAGAAGCACTACATTTTAAGAATTCATTTGAAGATTTTTGTCTATTAATTTTCGTATTCCAAACATTTACTGATGTTCTCTTTGGATGTTTGTAGGAAGCAACAACAGTAGTAATTACTTTGGCAGCGTGGACTCATCCCAGAACAGCCAGAAGGTCGACAGTCACTTGAGCAGCGGCGATGGAAGGTTGATGGAAATAGATCAGGGCGACAGCTTCATGAAGTATGTACTGCAGGACCCGCTGTGGCTGGTCATGGCCAACACTGATGATGAAGTCATGATGACCTATCAGCTGCCCTCACGGTGAGTAGGACTTCAACTCAACCTCTGAGAAGGACTGCAGCTCTGTAAACACTAATGTTTAACTTGCCAAGCCTTCTACTATAGAGTGTGTCACCTGCTTTTTTTTTTAATAAGCAGGTTTCTGTTTTTAGGTGGTAGCAAATGTGAAGTGGGATTTACACTGTTAAGTTTTACTGTCTTTAAACATTAAATGATTTCCCTTTATATAAGTCTAAATTCTGTGATGTATTTCTTGTCTCACACATTAGCTGCAGTATCACTTTTTGACCAGCAGATGGCACTTTTACATTTATACATAGTAACTGTAGGCTGTCAGCACTGAAGGGTTTTCTTTAACAAAGGTAACACTGATGTCTCAAGATAATCACAAAGGCAATAGATGTGCAACTTTTAAAGCCAGTGAACTTCCATGTCTGATTTTATGTAATTTAGCCACTTATTTCCAAATCACACTTTCATAAATATTTGTCAGATGGGACTTTTGGGAAGAATATTTAATGTATCTGTTTGTGTGTTTCCTGTTTCTGCAGCGACATCCAGAAGGTGCTCAAAGAGGACAGAGAGAAGCTGAAGCTGCTACAGAAGAGTCAGCCACGCTTCTCAGAGGAGCAGAAGAAGGAGCTGAACGAGGTCCATCCCTGGATTAAGAAGGGAGAGATACCAAAAGCAGTAAATGTCAAGGTAGAATCACATGCTTTTTAATTTGTCCTGTTGTAAGCACTCTTGGTTTTTCAAGAGGCCCTAAGCTTGACATTTCTATGCATATTATACCAGACTGGTTTAATTCTTTTGATTCCTCTGTCACATTCATCTCTCTCATTCTCTCATTCTCTCATTTAAATCTGTGCTGTTCAGGTGTGCTCGTGCTGTGACGGTTCATCAGAGGCAGCAGAAGCAGCAGAGGAAGCTCATCGAGACTTGGACATTGGTGATACTGATTCAGGGGATGCTGACTGTCAACAGAGGTCCAGAGATGAACCCTTAAACACTGATATCATTTCCTGCCATGACCTGTCTTCTGGCTCTCATACACAACCAGCCTGACTGCTCCAGACTCTTAGGGCTCACGCACACAAGACCCAGTTGCCCGTTCCATGTCGAAGCACGATTGTCCTCCCTCAACAATCACCCACACACCTGAACCCACACTGATGTAAGCTCAACTGGCCCTGAGCACATTCACCTCTTGTGTATTTGTCCTCATGTCATGTTTGCGCCTGCCCAAATTCTAAGTGAACACTTTACCTCTGCATCTGACCAATCAGAACCCATTTTCACATTTTTTAAAATGGCTGTTGAGAGGGTTGGTTCAGTTACATCATGTCCATGTCCATGCTCCTGCTTGTGCATGAGCAACTGTACTGAAGTCCACCTCTTCCCGCTGGTACAGAGCATACGTTAGTAAAACAAACTGGACTTTAGAGGTCAAATGTGTTGGATTGCCTTGTATGAGTGTGCCCTCTTGATACCCATCAGCCTCTTGTTCTACAACACTGCAAAGAGAGACCTAGTTTAAGGAAACAGCATACAAGCCCTTCACACTTATCACTGTTGTTGTGCTGTTTTTATTTGAGTTGTGCCTGTTTAGGAGTCAGGAAAGCTGCTTCAAACAGTGGAGACAGAATGTGAACATTCAAATAACACTTTAGTTTATTTTGATGTTTCTAATTACACTAGAGGGATGCTTCTATTCTCTTAGCATAAAGTGCTGGCTTTCCTTTATGTCTGTGTAGCGGTGGAAATTTGCAGCACCTGGATAAAGGGATCTTGAAGAAGAGAAGCAGAATTCAATAAGGGAAACATAATATGTGCTCATTCACCAGGAAGCAGGGAAAGTACCCATGAACCAACCGGAGGCTGCAAGGACAAATCTCTGTGGTGTTCTAGTGGCAGACAATGATTGAATTCAGTACTTTCTGATGTCCCTTCCTCAACACTGTGCTACGTCAGAAAAGGAAGAAACATGCCTAGCCATGGAATACTATGTGAAGAGCACATTTTTAGCTGCACTAGAAAAGGAAAGGAATGATTGACACTCCTGTATGTGTGTGCTGTTTGCGCAGTTTCTGGTGGTGGATAAAGTGGGAGGAAAATAAAAGACCAACATATAAAAGGTTTTCACCACCTCCACAAGATGGGATTTATTGACGCATTAAAATGTAAGCAGCATTTTTTAGCTGGTCAAGGCCAAAACACTTTTTTCATGTATGTTTTTGGAAGATGTTCTCTTATAAATTATCATTTTTAATATGATGATTAACTCCAGCTGTCAGATGAATCGACAGCGTATAAAGAGCTATGATTCCCATGTATAAAGTAACAAAATAAAATTTCTTTGGTACAAATGTTTAGGAATCTCAGGCAGGTTGGAGGTGGTGAAAACATTTGTGAACAAGACAATCAGGAGCAACAAAACTGTGAGCTGATGTACCAATCAGCACTATCATGTTTTATGATTGCATCATGATTTTAAAGCTGCCTGTGTCACATACTACCACTGCTGCTGTTATATTTTCAGTGTCTGCTGTGAGTCTTTGTCTTATATCTATTTAAAACATGCTTCTTGTTTAGTTTAAGAAGCACTGTAAGGTATTTCTTGTAGTCCATGTCTGAGTGTATATATTTCTACATACAATATATATTTTTCTGTGCAGAGAAATTAGTGATTTTAAGTTACCATAGAATATTTGTGTGAAACAGAAATGAGGACCACCATTCATAATAATTCTTGTTTATAATATTTAAAAACTGTGCAATAATGTTTCCCAACATGGACTGTTGTAAAGCCGGGGTTGTTTTTGTTGGTTGTGTGGTAAAACGGGGAGGAAATCGCCTTCTCCTCTGTCTGAATGTGTGCCACATGACACTTGAAAAGGTCTGATGTTGGTCCTCGTAAATATGGAGAAGAGGATGCAGTGGAAGTGAGTGAAGCTCATTGCTGTTCAGAACAAACAGTGTGCTCACTTCAGAAGACGCAGTTTAGGGTTATTGCACTAGTATAAAGTGGCTCACACAGATGTCAGGAGACTGTGGACTGCTTTGAAGCTTCTGCTGTAATAAGACATGAAACATTGCTTTTCTCTGCAACTTGAACATCTTGTGAATTTGTCATTTGTCTGTTATTTTACACTGATGATGCACATTTCTATTCTTTCTTTTATGATTATTTTGTTTTTAAGCTTTATTGTGTTTATTTTTAAGTTTTTAAAGATTTCTCTTAATAAAAAACTGCCTAATCTACAGTGAGGGGGAGTGGAGTGCTCTTCTTTTTATAAAGGCCACCAATGAATGCTGCTTGGCTGATCGTTTGCTCAGCTGAAGAGCAGCATGTTAGGCCAAATTTGACAAATACCAGACTCCTTAAGGAAAGTAGCTGTTAATGGGCTGATGGTCAATTGATGACCTATTTATTTAATTTTGAGGACTAATACTTCAGATACACTTAAGAGGAGGGGGACAATAAGGTAGGAATTAAGTAAGATGAAATAGTCCAATGAAAGTACTTTTCTTTGTACTGCACTTTAGCTGACAATGTGGGGGATAACAATTACATGAATGACTTAGTTTATTTAGACCTCAGGACCCACCACCACTACTTGATGAGATATGAACCAGATTTCTGGCAGTTTGGACCTTAGAAGGCACAAATACATGATTTATCAAAGAAAAAAGGCAAAATTAACATGTTTAAAAGCACACCTTTACAGAAGTCCTGGAAGCCCATGTTTTTCCATGATAACATGCACCTTTTAGTTGTTTTCAAGAGACGATGCGAAGCTAGCGCATTATCATAGAAACCAACTTTGTCATCCCAAGATAAATAAATTAATAGCTTAAGATGTTGGTTGGAAAAAATAATGGCGTACTGTAGCTTGAGATGCCCCCTTACCATCCTGAAATCATGACATTCACCTTTTTGTCGCGAACGGATGTCTGGCCACCTTCACACACAATAGCTTCCTCTCTGCAGACAGACCCCGGCCCGGCAGGCTGATCAAAGACACCCCCTTCCCGTTTATCCCCATACTCACACCTCCAGGTTTGATTCAAGCTGAGGTCGAGGTGCGAAAATTGACAAAGCGGCCTCCTGCAGTGGTCATTCACACCTCTGAGGACGTGAAAATCCGGTCTAGTCTCCGCACAGACACAGGTCTGACTGCGACGTCTTTCTTCTGCTTTTTTTTTTTTTTTTGGCGATAGACAGAGTTAGGATGTATATCAGTTCACCCTTTTTCATTACACTAATCGTATGTTTTATTACCATACCACTATGTGCCACCATTAAATGCATTGAATCACCAGATTACCATTAGATTTAATCTCAACGCATCAGATAGGTTGAAATCACAGACTACAAAACACAAGGAGTTTGACTCAGTGGTTTCATGCTCTTTTTTCAACATACAGAGACAGACATGTGTAGGCATATAAGCTTGAACGTCAGATCTGACAAAAAGTAACATTAAATCTCCTGAGAGACATTTTCATTTGGTAATAAAACAGACTGAATTCAACGTTGTTGCCTCTTTGTGACCTAGAAAAGCGAGCTAGACCCTCAAGGAAAAGCTTAATTGTGTCTCAATAGCTGTTTTATCACTCTGGACACAGGGTAGGTGACAGGTAAGGCGATTATCTGTAAAAATGTTTCATGCCAAACATTCATTGTGAGTTGAAAGTTAGAAGTAAAATACAGAACGGATATTTCAGGTCATAAAACATGGCAAATAAATGTGTGAGATATGATCAGCAAGCAGATAAATTCCCCCTGTGTCCACAGGGGGCACCAAATAAGTCAACATCACCCAAAAGTTTTTTACCTTTAACCTTAAAGGTGCAGTGTGTAATATTTAACCTATTAGCATTTAGCAAAACAAGCTTGGTTAAAATGAAACATAACATTTATAAGTAGATTGATCTAAATTAGTGTTGACATCTGATAACACATTTTTTAAATTTATGTTTTAAATTAACTCAGAATAAGCCTTTTATTCATACACAGGGAGGGTCCCCTCTAAGGACGCTGCCATCTTGGATTTTTGCATTTTGCCTGTTTCTATGGCACCATAGAAGAAACCAAATAACAGTTAAGCATGTATTGATTTTTAAACTTCACTGGTTCCCACAGTTATCACCAGAGAAATGATCATCACACTCCAGAATTGACTGTTAGATGTTGCTGGTCCCAATTTTACACACTGCACCTTTAAAAGACACATATGAATGCACATATGTTTAACCTTAGACACATATGAATGCACGTATGTTTAACCTTAGACACATATGAATGCACATATGTTTACATGACATTTTGGCTTTTGTGCGACAAAGTAATAATTTCTGCTCCTAGAATTTTTTAGATTATTGTCTAGAATGTCCATATAAGTTTGAAAAAATACTTGAATTGTTGGGAAACATTGGTTTGTTTGTTTTTAAATATATATTTGGGGAAATTTGCTTTGAAAAGAGCAAGTATTTCCAAGTATTGAAAATTTGTAGGATATGGTGGTATATTTGTAGGATTTTTTTTTTTTTTTTAATAATTATATTTTCTTTTCTTTCCAAACAAAAGCTCAGGTCTAAGGATGTTCAACTACCATATGAAAGCATTTATAAATAAATATACATTAATATAATAATGAAATACCAAATAACAACAGCACTAGCAGACATGTTAAATGTGTTGTTTACCTACACTTACATTTAAATTACTGGGTATTACTGTAGATGCAGAGTACATTATTGCCTGCTGAAAACAACTAAAAGTACAAATATCAAGTAACCACAATTCAAGTGTGACATAGCTCCAAATTTATATAGTTGTTACTGTATTTGACAGAAGTCAAAACCCTTTATTTCGCCTTAATTTTGTTTTGGTTTGAGATGCAAAGTAAAAGACGTGAATCTTAGAATTCAGTGTAATGAGACTATAACCATTCTGTATCTTTGTCCACCAGAATTAACGGTCTGCTAAAACCTTAGCCTTGCTTTGTTAATCTTTTTCTTGTCATTTTAGCAAAGATCCTTTTCAAGTGTTGGTAAAAAAGTGTTAGAATTGACACTTTGGAGTTGGCATCACAGAACACCAGAGGAGGCATCTGACTAGACATGGATTAGGACTGCTTCCTTTTCTTATTCATTAGTGGTTTAACAGCTGATGGTGCAGAGGTAGATCTGTGTCTGAGGCCCCCACTGGGACCACAGAGGTCATGTCTGAGAAGGCAGACACAATGTTTCAAACTAAACTAGTGAATTAGCAAAGGAAGTCCTGTTTCTTTACACACATTATCTAAAAAGGCAATTTAACATGTATTTATGCTCAATAACATTTCTAAATAGCATTACTGGTTGATACCGGCAGTGTTCGTCACACTAGGACAAGACATGTTGATGTAAGCATGACACCCCACAGGAAATTCTGTGGTCTAAAAGCTACTTCATATATTATAGTATAAATACTTGGAGTATTTTCTCTGCGCAAAGATTTGTTTCTGCAGAAGTCCAGGAATCCTCATTTCCCTGCATACAAGCCTTACTTACAGTGGAGAAGTACAATATGATAAAATAGAGACAAAACACCCACAAAGTGATGGGCTGATAACAAAAGAGTCCTAACAATGCTGGTTAAGAGCCTAGTTCCTTGAGTGAGCAAGTTCCCATGTTATTTTTAACTGTACCATCAAAAGAGCTGAAGTCAAGAAGAGTTATAAAACCCATTTGTCAAGCCCTCAACAAGGCCTATATAAGGAGTGAGTGGATTACTCATTTCACACCTCACAAATGCCTACGACGTGCTAAGGGAACTTAGAGAGGGAGAGAGATAGTGCACACAAATGGTCCACAATTGCAGAGTAATAACTAATATCTTGCAAACAGCAGTGGGTGGGTGGATAGTGGGATCTTCTGTGTGTGAAACGTGGCTTCCTTGCTGCACAAACATCGCTTCAAACAAAGTCATTTGTTTAAAAAGATATTTATTGAAAAGTTGATATTTATCAGGTGAGTTAGCCTACTAACGATCACTAATAAATACAAAGTTAAAAACTTCCTACATTTAAAATAATTTACACACAAAACTGAACTTCTAATGGGACAGCTATTGTCTATATAGCTCAGTCTTACATAACACAGTAATATTTACAAGCATTTACCACTTTACTGATGAAAGGCCCATTTATGCCAATGCACTTCCAAATGAGCCCCACAAGTCTCTAATTAGATACATTATTTATTAAATACATTTAAGATTAACTGAAGTTTCCCAATAATTACACAAAGAGCTTCTCAGGTGGCTGTCACGAGCTTCAAATGTCATCTTAGCAGTGTTTCTGACGTGTTAGAGTTACCCCACAAACCACGCCAAAACAAATCACTTTTACAGCAGTTTGAAACATGGCCTTCTTTCACACATTTTCTACCATGGTCTCCACACAAATTTGGGGTAAATTAAAGGGGGCAGGCTTAACGCATCCTGGTTGTCGGCCTCCTCTGAAGAAGAAACGTGACTTTGCTCTGTGTCCGTCTCATCCAGGTCGGAGCAGAGGTCATCGCTAGAGGTGGTGGAGGGGGCCGGGGACACCAGAGACGTGTACATGCTCTCAGACACTGCCCAAGTGCTGTTACTACCGGGGCACTCCACCACCATGTCCGGTAGCATCACCCGGAGGCGGTCCTCGTCGTTCAGTGGCATGCTCTCCAGGAGGTGGTTCAACAGCTCCGCGGCTATTGTTGGGTCGATTCCAGGACAGTTGGACACAAAAGTATGCACGTCATGCATACACTGAATGTAGCCTGCCGCAAACCGCTCACAGGCCTCCCGGTTCACAGCGTCCACCTCTGGGGAAAGATAAAAAAAATCCAACCGTTAGCTTTAAAGTTAGCCAACAAAAGTGAACAGTTCAAACGTCAGAATTTGATTGGTTGAACCAAAGATGCACGCGCACCTGTGACAACAGTACAGTTGATTGGAATATTAATGCGCCAACCGTTATGACTTCAATTACAATTAAAGAACTACATTGTTCAGCGGATGAGTTGTTGAGTTTAATGTCAGTTTAGCGTTTTGTTTTGCAAGGGGAATCTTTTTATGAACTTTCGGCTAATACTATATACAGGTGAGAATGAAAACATTTATTTACCTTGAGCTCGGTTTTGTAAGATGCTCTCAACGCGTTTCACTGTCATCTCCAACACTTCGGCATTCTCCATTTTTGATTGTAACTGCAAAAGGTGACAAGTAGCGTGAGCGACAGGCTATGGCAGCACAAGCTAGCTCAAACATGATATCTTCACAGTTCGTTTTGAGAACAACACTACTTAAAACAACAGAATGTGAGTGTAGAATTAAAACTTACGTCTGCATCAGCGATGAGAACTCTGAGTTCTTGTAAACTTTCATTGATGCGAGCTCTCCTTTTCTTCTCGACCAGAGGTTTCCTCATCTGCCAAACAGTACAGACAACGTTGTTACTTTAGCACTAATGAAACAAGTTAGAACATAAACCATGGGGGAAGTGCTAACATTTGCTTACCTTTCTGTCAGATTTGACTCCACTGCAGTTTTCTCCTCTGTCCATTCCGTTCGTGGTGTTACGGATGGGGGCCATGTTGTTGAAGTTTAACCCAGGCGCTGCCAGAAGCCCACTGGACTGGAGGTTGGAGTGTAATCCAAAGAGCCGTTACAGCTTGTCAATGGGACAGATGGCCGGGCGATCCCAGCGGCTAACAAAGCTTGCAGAGAGGCTGGGCTCCTAAATGCCGCTCCGAGGGGGCATGTACTAGGTATATATGACGGTTAATTTACATGTGAATGGGTGAGCAGGCTACACAACGAGAGCGCGCAACGCTCGTGCCCACCAATCATTAGCGGTCAGGTTAGCTTTTGTCCCAAACTTCGGTCCTAAACTTCATTTAAACAATAAACTGAAATGGGCCTATGAAGAGATCAGTTCCTACATCTACTGCTGAAATAATTACTTTGCATCATAAAATATCTGACGGGTAGCTTTGACAGGAAACACCACAAACTGATTAAATAAATCCGTGAACAAAATAGCCTTACATGTGGTGCATACTAGTATATCAAAATACTTTAAGCATTTAGCATGATCTTTATTGACAATTAGTCCTTAATTCCATCTTTGTGAAGCACTCTTACGTGTCAGCTCCTCAGACCACATAGCAAATCTCAAATCTGATCACAAGGAAGCCAGGCCTATTCAATAATGTAAGTCATGAATTCATGACTTGGCTAGTTGATCACCCCCTCTATAGAAAAACTAATGTGAATATGACTGAGATAACTATTAAGTACAAGTGATCACATGTAAAGACTGTAAACAGCCTTAAGTCCTTCAAGCAGCATTCAGGAAGATGAATACAGTCTATGTCAGGCATGTCCAAACCATGGACCAGGGGCCAAATGTGGCCCCTGGTCCATTTTTGTGCAACTTTTAAGGGAAAAAAATAAATATGGCCCACATAAGAACATGAAGCTTTTGTTTGACTGTATTTTACTTGTTTTTTTTTTCCAGCACAGGGAGGTGTTACCACGCCTATTCTGTTTAAAAAGTTTTCACAAGAAGAATTTATTAATTTATATGTGCAACTAAATTAAGACAACATTAAATGGTAACAATATTGGCAACCAAAAAAATACCAATATCTTGATTTACAATGTTGTGATGGATTACAGCTGCAAATAGCAATACCAGTGATTTTCCAGGGACAGTCTGTTGTAGCCAGGGCCGACCAGGGCCCCCTGAAATCTGAATAGCCTCCCCAAAATCCTAAAAAAAAAAAAAAAAAAAGATTGACTATTTGCATTTTCAGCCATTAAATAGCCATATCTTAGCCATAGCCATAGCTTACCCAATCATCTATCTTGGTGGAGGTATATGAAAGTGGTCCCACCATCCTTCTTTATTTCTGAATGTGGCCCTCAGTGGAAAGAGTGTTGACACCCCTGGTCTATGTGAACTGCAGTATATATTAAAAAATATCCATGTTAATAGAAAGCTTCATATAATACCCTCTGCCCATACTATTTTAGGAAGGTAGAGCCCAACAGAAAATGTTATCTAATGAAATAAGATTTCTTAGCCCATCATGTAGCTTATGTCTGTCCTGAGGTCATGTAGATACCATCATGACTGCATACATTAGGGGCTGTGTGCTTGTCGATGCAAATGTACATGTGCTCTGTTATTTGCATTTAGTGTGGAGATATATGCAAGCAAATCCTGTTTGATTTGCAGCGATGCTGTATGTCATGAACAGGGCTTTCATCATCATATGGGTATTACGTTTCAGAGTTCTACTTACATTCAGTTTACGTCTTGTCAACGTAATATTAAAATCTTAAGTCCCACGGCAGTGATACTCTTGTTACATACATTTGCAATAACATATCTCAGTAATTTCTGATTTGCCTTAATAGCTACCTCCACTAATAATTATCCACATAAGACAGTGTTCCTATCGTATTTATACTTTATAAACCCGAGGAAGCGTGCACTGACAGGACACCGTCTTCTGCTACAGCAGGGATACAATACTGCATGGATCTCACCCCTTAAATATAGGATTAAATACTAAATAATCATAGCAATCATTATAGTTAACTGAAGTGACCTTATGCTAACTTTACTGCAGTCAAGAAGCTTGCTGAGAGGTTGAAACATCCCTACATTTCCGGATGATAGTGTTAAGAACATGCTTGGAAAGAGAACATACAGCTTTAAATAAAATACGGAAAATACTACCATATCGGGCTCTCTCCTTCAAAATAAGGGCACGAGCAAATATGACATCGATATACAGGGGTTATATCGCGTTTATTCGTCGTCGGCATCTTTAAACAGTGAATGTTAGCTTTATCTGTTGCAAACAGACTTGAAAATGTTGATTTCGTGTTGAAACCAGAAGTTGTAGCCGGACTTGGACCCTTATTTTGACAATGGCGAGGCGGCTTTTCCCTGAGTCCCACACAGCGCTCGTTCGTCAGAGAAGACGCTCTTCTGATGTCACCGAGCCCCGGGGGCGACACCAGTCCGCCGCTATATATTCGTCCCGGCTCGGTGGATGAAGACAGCGAACTGAATCAGAAACGAGATCAAGCAAACAAACATCGACAGACAACATGGTGAAGATCACTTTTCAGCCTGTGTCGGCGCAGAAGCCGGAAAAAGAGGGCGATGAAGACAAGATCATCATACCTCAGGCTCACGTGAGTTTGCACACTTTGTTCTTCTTTGTTTCAGGTTGTGTCTTTTGTCTTTTTAGCTTGTACACGTTTGCATAGGTAATTAGCATACCCATTTTCTACAGTTTATCACAGGACTAAGATGCTTTATATTTCAATGCTTCTGCCTGCTTATATTAAGGTTTTCATTTTCTATTGCCTGCATGGTCAGTTACGCAGTAGTCTGTCATTATAGTACAACATTTAATGCAGTGGACATTGATGTCATTTTCTAAAGTTTTTTTAATAGTCATTGCTGGTGCTGTTGCTGCATGAATCTTTTTCATATAAAAAGACATTGTACTATATTGGTTTTGTTTATGAAGGGGAAAGACCATCACAGGCCATCCCAGCCTGGAGATGTTGACATTACGTCACCTTGTTAAGGCCACTGCCCGGTCACACTGCAGATGACTCTCCTTATTGCTTCCTTCAGTCAAACCAAACAAAGCTTCTTTAAAACAATCATGCATTATGCACATTATAAATAAAAGTCATCTCAGAAGTACAGGCTCTCTCGCAAACAGCCATTTCCCTCAATTTTGTCGAAATTAGAAAACAACAGTGCTGTCAGATGCGGTCTCTGCACCATGCAGACGGTGACGTCACGTGGTGTTATGCCACGTGAATCCCGCAGATAGCGCCTGAGAGCGCACTAACAGTGGCTTGGAATAGAAAACAGGATTAATTTAGTGAATAAGCAAAAAAGGCTTTGTTCTAAAGGATGTGAGTCTTTTTGTGTATTTTACACATTTTGTGGAAAGTCTAAAAATATTCAGTGTAATTGTAACGCTATTAATATTCTTGTTTCAGTGAATTGATTTAAAGATGCCATTCTATAAATGTTACTGCATTCACCTATTTTACTCCATGGTGCACACCTGGATCAGTTGTCAAACACAAGACTTAACAAGAGTTTAAATATTTGCCACATTCTGATGATGACAAAGTAATTTTTTTGGAAGGAATAGTTTATTGTGCAAATGACTGATCATTAAATCTCTTATTGATGCTTGAATTAAATTTTTTGGACCCTCATTTGTCAAATGACCCCAGTTCCTCTGAGCCACCCTTTCTGAACTACCTCATAGAATAAAAAAAACATAAGTAGCCTAGATATTAGACCCCTAATGTGTGCCAGCTTGTCTAATCCCCATCTTATCTCCCTAAGCATACTGTACACAGTGACTACCACCTGATGACGTAGATCTCACTTCTGCAGACATGTCTTTTCCCCTTTTTATTACGTCAAGAGTCATGATCCCAAAATGTGTTTGGATTGGAGACTGGCTGCAACAGTTGGTAGGCGTCAGAGCCAATGTGTGTACATGTGTGTAGATCTATAAATAAGTTTGCCTCTGCTGAGGGACTCCTGCTCCACGTAATTGCTCTCGTTTAGACTCCCACAGAGGGTGCTAACTGACTGCAAATATGGAGCATGGAAATAGGTCTCCAAGAATAGACCCAGACGGCCATGTGCCAGCATCTTCGTCAAAGCCTGGCACAATCTGTTCTCAAAAACTTCCGCTCGCCATAGCAAGAGTAGTAGTGAGAGGCAGCAGATTGACTGGGAGACTGTGAGTGGGCGTCTGGCATGTCTTATTCCAGTACGTCCCATGTGTACCAGATCTCTCTGACTGACCAATGACTTGCCGAAATTAGATTGCTACAATTTGTGATTCTTGTGTGGCATTAAAGGACATCTTGTCCACTGGAAATTCATCATTAAACCAAATATGAGAAAAATCACGTCAACAAAAGAGCCTCATTATTCACTCATGTACCTACTCACGCTCTACACCTCTTTTTTAATGCCTGCATTATTAGATGAATAGCCTTTTCCAGTCCTTTATCCCTGACTTTCTGCTTATCAAACTGCATTTGTCTTCACAGGAGCAGCTGGTTCTTCCTGTTGGGTCCAAGAAGCCTTTTCCAGTGGCCCTCTGCTGCCTTACCTTTGGCCTGGTGGTCTTCATGTCAGGACTTGTTCTGGCCTCTATCTACGCCTACCGATACTACTTCATACCTCAGGTCAGTTTGATCCCAGCAGCACAGAACATTTATAAACAAAATATGTAAAAAGGTAAATCCAAAGTGATAATCATGTGCTAACTCAGCTCTGTTGCGTCTCATTAGCAGATCCCAGAGGACAGCTTGTTCCACTGCCGGGTCATCTATGAGGACTCTGTGTATGCTCCACTGAGGGGCCGCCTGGAATTGGAGGAGAATGTGGGCATCTACCTTGATGATAACTATGAACAGATCAGCGTACCTGTGCCACACTTTGGAGGCAGTGACCCCGCTGACATCATCCATGACTTTCAGAGGGTAAGTTACTTGTGTTCGCTGGTTTCCTTTTGTTCATTTTTATTTTATTAATTAAATTGAGAAAGGTTTTAACTTGTTTTTTTAATTTATCTCAGGGCCTCACAGCTTACTACGATATTGCCTTGGACAAATGCTACATCACTGAGCTGAACACCACCCTGGTGATGCCTCCTCGGAACCTGTGGGAGCTGCTTGTCAATGTCAAGGTGAGACGCTGAGTCCAATCTGCTGCTGAGAGAGCATTGTTAGTGATGAATAGCTGTCTGAGAGAGAGTGAAGGGCACTGTGTTCCCAGCTCTCTGTCTGCAGTGTTCCTCCCACAGAGTGATTCATGTGTGCCTCTTTGTCACAGAGAGGAACGTACCTTCCTCAGACTTACATCGTCCAGGAGGAGATGGTGGTGACCGGGAGGGTGAGGAGCATGAGGCAGCTGGGACCCTTCATCCACAGGCTTTGCTATGGCAAAGAAACCTACCGCCTCAGACGCCGTAACCAGCGCAGACGTAAGTGCCAAAGATTACTGATTCAATATGCTAAATTATGAGTGATGAGTTTGGGGCAACTTCCGGCAGTTTATCACCCTCTTTTGCACCAATTCTTGAGAGATGTTGAGTCATTTGACGTGTGCTGGTCACCATGATTTCTCCTGAAATCACGCAGGAAAGCATTCCTCTGCTGAGTCACAGGGAATCTGGTGTCAGTTTTGTGTGTAGGAGTGAGCAGAGTGTTTGTGACCAGGCAAAAAAAAAAAAAAAAACGACTAGAACCAAATATGGGCCTCATAGTGAAAATCTCAAACGGTGTGTCTGCCGTGTAAAATCCTCCTCATTACCGTGTCAGTGTGTTTGTGCGTGGGTGAGCCTGGGAACTTCCTGCTCTATGAGTCACTCACAGTGCAGCGGACACATCCACACACTATGGGGGAGGTAGTGATGCACATGAGTGATTTCTCCGTGCTTGCTGCCTGTGATTGGAGTGAACGCTTGAGAAATGATGCAAGGCGTACATATATGGAAGTGATATACTCTGGTAGTCATGGTAGCAGCAGACGTCGTCTTCTGTGGATCTCCTCTGTTAGCTTTAAATAGATTTTCTAAATGTGTCATCTTTTTTTCTTTCAGGTATCGAGAGGCGCGAGACTAAGAAGTGTCACAGCATCCGTCACTTCGAGAACACGTTTGTGGTTGAGACCGTCATCTGTGATAGGGTTTAAATCTGAGCCGGAAATCACAGCCATCCAACCCTGAAGCCAACTTAAAACCATACCTCTTGAATTCTTTAGGCTTTTAAATGCACTTTAAGATCAAGTTTTGCCCACTAGTTGTCATGTCTGTCTTTTTGTGTTTGTTTTGTTGTCTCTAGTTTTAAATAATCTTTAACTGTTAATGTCTTTTTTAATTCAGATAGTCTGTATATTTGGCTGATGTTATAAATGTTGTAATATCTCTGTGGATTGTCAATTGTGCATAAGATTTTAATGTTCTAGTGTGTCCATTTGTGGCGTTTTCACCTCAAAACTTGATTTTGTTTAATTTTATACTTCATCTATTCTTATTTTCGTTCATTGACAGTGCACTTGGCTGAAGCTGCTTGCACTTTGCACTTATGTTACTTTTTGTTTCTTTGTTATTTTGTTTTGAATGTCAGAAAATGGCCAAACATACCTCATGCAGTTTACTCTTTTTTTTTTTTTTTGCTAGTTTATATCATTACTGAATGGTGTAGATAACTGATTGTTCTGAAGCAATATCTACTGTAAATTAATTTTGAACATACTGCAACTTACATAGATTTTTATCTGAAATCGACTTGTTTTGTGAATGTTTATTTCTTCATAGTTTGTCTTCTTATATCATGATGTGTCACACTTTCCTACTCTTTTGATCTAACGGCTTTAGACTGTAATTAGTAGCAGTGCTTTAGAGAGACAGAAGGAACCAAAGCTTTGGTCAGAATTGCTATGCTAACTGTAAAAGATGTATGAAATATTTAGGAAGAATGCTTTTACTGTAGATGAAATCAAAGGCTGAACTCATTTTGTCTCACTTGGATTTGCCTGTTGTCTTAGCTCTTGCCACTTTTCAATCCTTCCTATCTCAGCATTATATTCTCTCTATCTGTCGATTCATCCCAACTTCAACAAAAGACTTGGGGTGTCATTCTTACGTAAAACTGGGAGCAAATAAGTCTCTGTTAATTGAGGCCTGTGTTATGTACTCATACTTCATCATCTAAGAACTTCAACTCTAATGTACAGTCGATTTTCTTGTAATATCTTGCTGCTTTAAGAATAAATGAGAAAACTAAACCTGTCTTTGGAGTGTTTATAAGACTCAGCCTCAGTCAAGCATACACATCATAATTGTGCAAATTAAAGGTTAGAATAATTGGAAGCTATGATAATGTCTACAACATAAAAACATCTAAAAAGGCAGCTAGTGTTTGTATAAAGTTACAAAGACTTCAATTTGCTTTGTGAGTTTCCTCACAGGCCATTCTTTGACTTAATGTCACCAGGGCAAACACATAGCACTGATTCATCTTGATAAGTACCCACACATAATGAGTCCTCTTCAATCTGTTGTTTTCTTCACATTTTAAAACTGCTGCATCAGCCTGGCATATGTAAAACCTGAGACGTATCTCTGTGGTTAACTATCTGTTAACTTCAAAGCAAAGACGCGGCTTTGGTTTCATAATGATGCCCTGCAAACTGTCGAGACGTTGTAAGTTTCAGGACAGATAGACGGCATGGAAGTCAGGCATACACATGGGCACATCCTCTTGCAAGGATTTTACTCATAAATATTCATATGGTTGTTTAAAACTTTAATAGATTTGCATTATTTGACAGAGAAGTCGAAAGAACATGTCAAAATATGCAACTCAGTCCAAACTCTGCAGTTAAACCAAAGCGACTGTCAAATAGGGGGAAATAACAGTAATGAAATAACACTGATAACCATCTTCATGCAGCAAAATGAGTGCTAGTGCAACATGAAAGTATTAGTTGATGTAATGCATTTATACCACAACACCACAACGCCTTCCTGTTCTTTCAGTTATAGAAAGACAACACTTATTCTGCACATTGTAAACAGTATTTGAGGACTGTTTTGACACCTTCCACCAAGACATGCCCCTGTTTAACATCACGGTAAGACAGAGAAGCTTCAGTGTAGACATTATTTACATATTACACAAATGTCCTCCTGTGCATAAACATACGTGAAAACAGTCTCATCTACGGTCCTTGTTGAAAAGACAGTCTGCAGAGAAGTGTGTTTTACAATTTTGACAAAATTATTGCACTTCATATAAAAAATACAAATAAATTAAAAGAGAATATAAAATTGTACCAACACAGTTATTCACGTACAGTATAAACTCATATATACACTTTGTTAAAATTAAATAAGCGAACACAGCCAGACAATCTGCATTTCTAAACTTTCAGGTGACTTTTTCATGAATCTGGGCCCTAATTTTGTTGGGTCAGCTTTAAGAGCTTTGAAGTTTAGTGCTGGAAAATATTTTGAAGAAGTTCATAATTAAGATAATGAAATGGAATTCAAGTATGTAAAGGTAGAGCATTGTACCACTCATCTGAATTTAAAGTATTATTTTCTGTAGTAATACATTATGTAGTCTCTTTCCAAATGAAATTGTTAAGGATATAAATGTCAAAAATCCCATTTTAAGCAAGGAAAATATATATTAATTTACCAGTTTATTGTTGTATATAATCTAAAATTTGTTTATACCAGAATATGATTCTACAGTTATTTATTTATCAATGATATTTGTATTAAAAGCTATATATTTCTATTAAGCAAAAATGACAGGAAGAGCGAAACCAAGAAGCAATCAGATCCAGACTTACAGTGCTTTCACAAAGTATTCACTTTTGATGTTGAAGCCTGATGCTACTGTCATTTCAATTAATTTTTATACTCAATCTAATCTCATTACCCAATCATGAAAAAGTTAAAGTAGAATCTCAATTTTTCTTTTTCAAATTTATGAAAATAAAAAACCTGAAATATCACATTTACTTAGGGTTATCCTGACCCTCCACGAATTGCAAAAACACTTGAAATTCCACTCACTTGATTAGAGTCCACCTGTGCTAAAATATATCAATTGAACATGATTTGGAAAGACAAACGCCTGACAATAAATATCAGAAAAAAAACCTCTAAGTCACTGAAAATCCTCCAGAGTTTAGTTAAATCCACCACAAAGAAATGGAAGGAAAATGGCACATATGTAAATCTGCCTTCATCAGGCCGTCCTCACACACTGACTGTGCAAGAAGGAGACTAGAGAGAAAGGACACCTATGACTACTCAAGCTTCAGCACCTGAGGTGACCGAGTCTCTGCATACAACAACAGTTGCAGGGGGTTTTCACCAGTCAAAGCTTAATGACAAGCATGTTTTTCTGTTAATTTAACTTGTATAAGAGGTTTTCCGGTGCATTTGTTGTGTCTACCCTGTCCAGTTAGTCCTTAAAGTATCCACCTCTTAAATGGTTGTTTTGATCCAAATGAGTGCCTGTTTCATATCTTTGTCTTGACTTCTTTACGCACACCATGCATGTGAGCCTCCATCAGTCAACTATTACTGCTCAAGTGTAAACCCCTGTTTAGTTGATTTCCTTCTGCTACTTACATGAAGGTGTCACAGCTGTCTGAGTAGAGACTTCAGCGTCCTGTTTCTGGACCACACGTCTCGGTGTTTATCAGATCTTCCTCTTTAACTGCAATTGAGTTTCATTCTCAGTGCTGTGGTTAGGAGGTCGACCTCTTACCTTCATACTCTCAGTGCAAACCCTGGTTCCAGTCAGCTGATGGAAACAGAAATGGTTCTTCTCTATAGCAACAGCTCTCTTGAGACACATTTTCATACACTTGATTGTCTTTGTGTGGCGTTCAGACCTCTGAGGTGCTGAAGGTTGCTCTTCTTTGGCCGATCATTGACAGCCTGAAGGTATGTTTGGTGCTCCTCACCTCGTGAGCGATGAAGTAGTAGCATACAGCGTCCAGACAGCAGGTGATGTTGGACAGGCACATGGCTGTCTGTATGAACAGGCTGATCCTGATCTTATTTTCACAGTCTGCTATCACACCTTGATGCACCTGCAGTTAAGAGAAGGGTAAGATGGATAAAACAGTGAGTTATTTTCAGTTTTGATTAAGAAATATGAGAATAATGCCAAGTATGTTAGACTGATCATAACTACCTTATAAATGCTCCAGTTTTATTATTTCAGCCGTACATAAAGATAAAGATATTACACATTTATTGATCTCCCATTGGGAGAATTTGTTTTTTACAACAGCTCACATTAGCGGGCAATATATAAAGTAGTAAAGTGAAGAAAAAGTGTGTCTTTGATTCTTAGGTACAAGAGACCAAAAGGCAATAGTAATATATACATACAACATTTTCACAGGTTTGCTTATGAAAGACTGAGCCCTGAATCTAAGAAAAGCACACATCCTGTGTATCATATCGATGCGAAAGTGGGGCTATTACATAGTAAAATTACACCAGTAAAAATAATAAGAGTAACATTAATAATTTACATGTAGTTCAGGATTAAAGAAAAAAATTGCACACTTTAGGTAGGTTCCATGTTTTGTACTTATACAAACAATTACCTATGCATGTTGGTAAAAGTGTCTGATTAATATCTAAATAATTTAACTTTTTAATTTTTAAAATCAGTTTTATTTTCCTTGTAGCATGAAAATAAACACTCCAATTTGTCGTTTTCTTCGAATTAAATAGTATAAAAAAAAGTAAAAATTAATTGAAGCAGTAGACACCAGCATTATTGTAGCCTTGCAGTCTTGTCCTGGTTTCCATTTTCGGTGAGATTAGTCATTTGTTTAATTTCGAGTTAAAAAAAGAAAATCATATGAAAGGCAGTCATACTCTTTACAATGGGAACCTGATGTACTGGCACATCCAAGAAACAATCCTTTCTTTTTAATATTTGAAAATGGAATTGTATTCATGGTATGCATTTGTGACATTATTCCCTGTCTTAAGTTGTAGATCTTGTAAAAGATTCAAGTCTTTCACATTGTATGTTAAAACAAACAATTTCCAATTTCCTCTACGTTTGAAAAAAATAATAGTACTATGGCTCAAACCCTTTACTTCTTGAGCACAGATAAATGCTGAGTTTTGGCGATCAGAAATAAATGTAAATTAAAAAATATAAATGCTGTTAGATTATATCAATAACATGCATTTAAAAACTCCAAAACAGCTGAAGACATTGACCTTTAACCCCTATAACTACAGCACTGTAAGATCAAACAGTAGAAGGTGGTTAAAAGAATTGAGTTTACTTAAGAATCCGAAGCAGTGAATCCAATTCTATTTTCTGAGTTGATTGAACTAATTTTTTTGTTTTAAGTTTACAGTACCCAATTTAAGTATTTTGTCGTTGTACTCAAATTATTCGATTATCATCCCTTAATCTGCATAGTTTTCCCAGAATGCTTTTGGCCATTTAACCCTTTTGCACCATGAGTGAAGTTGCCAACTTAAAGAGGTCCTGTCTGTAGAGGGCAACATCATAGTCAGTGTGTCAAACTTCATGAGACATCAGGTTGCTTTATTTATAATTTAAAGCCCCTGCAAGGGATGTTTAGTTTTTGGTTGATTATGACTCCCCTTGTGGTCAAAGTTATTTTTTTCTCTTATGATCTTTGCAGGAGGTTTTTTCTGGGGAAAAAAGTGGACTACTGCTTCTCTCTGAATGTAAATCATATCACTAAAGGTGAACCCTTGCTGGCTTTGGGAAATATAAAAGAAAAGTGTGCAGTGTGCTGTTAATGACTTTGTTTGACACCTACACCGTGGTAAAGTTTTTAGCCATTATAAATAACAATTTAGAAATATTCATTCTGGTCTCAGATGGACTTGTTTGCTTTTTTTGCCCATTAAGAGGCATCAATAATAATTTCAGTCAACATTAACGTTCAGTTGATCTCACCAGAAACTGCAGCAGGATGGCCAGGTGGCTGGGGGTGAAGGGTAACAGAAAAGCGCTCAGGCTGCTGTAGATGATCTTTACACAGGCCTGGCTCTGTGAGCTCTGCTTTCCGGACTTCGTTAGAGCCCAGATAGTCTGAGCCGAGCAGTAAATCACTACCAGTGCTGGCAGCAGGAAGCCAAACACCTGCAGGCAGATGATCACTGAGGGCCTCCAGCTTGTTTCTGAAAACTGGTGGAAGCAGTGGAAGTCTGCCTCCTCAGCCCTCCTGAAGCGATAGATGGTAGGAGAGATCACGGTCACCACCAGCAGCCAGACCCCAATGCAGGTCCCCAGAGCAGCTTTGGGTGAACGCAGTTGCTTGGCTTTGAACGGGTGACAGATGGCTATCCAGCGGTCCACTGCTATACACATGATAGTGTAGATGCTGCCATATATCCCAACAAAATACAGGGTTTCCAGAACTGAACAGAGGAGCTGGAAGTTTGCAGGCCAGCGGTGGTTTGTGGCATGCATTTTGAAAGGAAGAGGAAGGAGGAGAAGCAAGTCCATCAGAGCCAGGCTGGTCATGTATATCATTGACTCTGTCCATTTCCGCAGAACCACACAGAACACAAATAGAGCTGCAATGTTGAGAATCAGCCCAGAGATGAAGACAGGGATGTAAATAACCAGCTCCAAATATTTCATCATATGGTCCACATCTTCAAATGAACAGTTGGCTGCCATGCTGTTACTGGAGGAAAAGCTCTTTCTGTCTGAATATAAAACAAATATAAATGGTGTCAGAGTCAATCAGTGTTTCCTGTTGTTTCTCTTTGTTCTCACGCGGAAACATGGGAGATATGCAAATGACAAGCCACATAAAACCTTTTAGGTATGTAGGCTCATAAGATCAGAACACATACTTTTGTGTGTGCCCTTTTTAATGTAAAGACCAAATACAGAAAGACAATGTGCTGTATGAGTGAGTAATCTATAGAAAATTATTTCTTATTGCTTTGAATTAAATATTTAGATCCAATAACTTCCAAACAAAGTAAACACATTGCGTGGGTGTTTGATCTTTTCTGTGTGCCTAGTTTTAAATAAACACCAACAAATGATCCCACTTAAATTAAACCTATATCTTTAAGAAGAAACCAACATTGTAAATTGTTTGAATTTCTGCTTGAGATCCCCTCATTTTGGAGTATTTACAATTTAACTCAGGTCTGCAATTTGAACATTAACAAAAATACCAGTTCATGTTTACAACACTAACAAAGTCTGAACTGATCCTGTTTTAGTAATAAAAAATCTATCATATGTAGAATAAATTTAGCCGCGCTCTTACCTCTGGGATGCCAGTCTCTCTACTGAACATTTACTGTTTGTCTGACTGTCTGCTCTGTACCAGACACACTTCTGCTTTCTCTGCCTTTGTCGTTTCATCACCACTTCCTGACTCCAGCCACATAACATGCATGTGTTTTATTGAGTGTGTTCCATGATATCAAACTCGAAGTTGATCAGCAGGTTTTAAAGGTTTAAAGTGAAGGGGCTCTGAATATTTTCTGAATGCACTGTATTTCACATTAATCTGGGCAACACCCCATAAATGGAGTTTGGTGGGAGCACAACCTTTCAAAAGAAAAAAACACTAGAAGGGTAATGAGACAAATGTTCAGTCCGTCATATTCACTTTGGGGAAATCAGTGCAACAAAACATACTGTATAGTTGGAGTGTGTCACCCTGAGTGTAAACTGTAGCCGCTATCATCGTTCACGGTCAGTGGAGCCAGCTTGTTGCTTTAACTCTCATTGAAGTCAGTTGGGAGAGGAGCAAAACCAACTTTTCATACCAAGAAAAACAGTGCCGTTTTTTGCTTTTTTAAAATATATATAAAGAAATGTTGTCCAGTTCAAAATAACTGAAACCAATTGCTTCCTATAACCATCAACAAGCTTCTTACACCTCTCAAATGTAATTTTGGACCACTCTTCTTTTGCAGACTGCTCCAGGTCTCTCAGAGTTGGAGGGTGCCTTCTTGCAACAGCAATCTTGAGATCTTGCCATAGGTGTTCAATGGGATTTAGATCCAGACTCATTTCTGGACACTTCAGAACTCTCTAGCCCCTTGTCTATAACCAGTTCTTGGTGCTTTTTGAGGTATGTTTGGGGTCATTGTCCTGCTGGAACACCCATGACCTCTGGCGCAGACCCAGCTTTCTGACACTAGGCCCTACATTGCGGCCCAAAATCTTTTGATAGTCTCCAGATTTCATGATTCCTTGTGCACAGTCAAGGCACCCAGTGCCAGAGGCAGCAAAACAACCCCAAAACATCTTTGAACCTCCACCATGTTTGACTGTAGCTACTGTGTTCTTTTCTTTGTAGGCCTCATTCTGTTTCCAAAAAGCTCTACCTTACTCTCATCTGTCCACAAAATATTCTCCCAGAGGGATTGAGGCTTACTCAGGTACATTTTTGCAAACTCTCTTTGCGCTTCATCTCATTCAGATGACAATGTATGGTCCGAGCTGACACTTTTGCACCCTGAGTCTGCAGGACAGCCTGAATTTGTGTGGAAGTTGACTGAGGATGTTTATCCACCATTCCAACTATCCTGTGTTGCATTCTTTTGTCAAATTTTCTCTTCCGTCCACATCCAGGGAGATTAGCCACAGTTCCATGGGTTATAAACTTCTTGATTACATTACACAGAGTGGACAAAGAAATTTCAAGATCTCTGGAGATGGTCTTGTAACCTTGAGATTGTCCTTATTTTTCCACAATTTTTCTTCCTAAGTCCTCAGACAATTCTTGGCTTTTCTTTCTCTTCTCCATGCTCGGTGTGACACACACAGGCACATAACACAAAGGCTGAGTCAACTTTTATACATTCTAACTGGCTTAAGGTGTGATTTCTAGATTGCCAGCACCTGTTACTGCCACAGGTAAGTTTAAATGAGCATCACATGCTTGAAATAAAATGATTTACCCACAGTTTTAAAGGGGGCCAATAATTTTGTCTGGCCCATTTTTGAGCTTTTGTGTAAAATTATGTCAATTTTGGCTTTTTTCTTCAGTTTTTTGTGTTGTTCCAATGCACATAAATGAAATAAACATGTGTATAACAAAAACATTTGTAATTGCAACAATTTCTGGGAGAAATTATGTATTTTCTGGAAAACTTCCAGGGGTGCCAGTACTTTCATTCATGACTGTATACGCTTGAAGCTTTGCAAAATAGATCAGTCTGATGATAGACATTGAATCTGGCCAATTTATCAGCTTTGCTAAGTTTTTTAAAAATCTCATCCTGTCTTTTCACAGTCAACCTTATCAGCAACTGCAAACCTCTGCAGAGGAAATGTCAACACAGCCCGCCTCTGCAGCATGCCGTTAACCTTGTTTTCTGATGCCTACCAAATGGCAGCATTTACAGGAACTAAACATAACTTCACAGAAATGATCAGTATTCCCTGATTGACTTCTCTTATGTTGTTTGCTTCTATAGATAACATCCAGGCATCAATGTAATTTTATTCTGTTTTGTAACTGTTTTAAAACTCCTCACAGGAGAGTAGAGCATCATACATCAAAATAAAAAAAGGACTTTGGATTAGAAATCATGAAGAGCGGGGGTGCAGATAAACTCCCAGCAAGGTTTTGATATTAGCTCTTCATGGAAAAAAAAGAATACAACAAATCCTAAATTAAAGAGCAAATCCTAGCTGTGGAAAACATGAAATGAAATAAATGTGGTGTTGGCTGACATGTGAGGTTGATCATAAGTGTTGTGGTTTTATGTTTCCTCAGACTGGAAAATCCACCTCCACATAAGTCAGTATCTCAGTTGTGGTTGTTTACTGCATCTTATGGATGTTAATCATCAACTTTCTGTTGGGGGGTTAAAATTTTATTTTTAACAATAGCTCAATGTGTTGACATAAATGAATGGTGAAATATGTCTGGTGAAAATGCTGTAAGCAGGTGACCTATTTTCGGGAGGTTTTTATGTTTTCAAGTCACAATCAATGGTTGTTTGTAGTTATTCTTATCTCTGCATTAAGATATCAATCCAACATTTATAACAGCCTTATAGGTGGATGACTCAATTGTAATGATTTCTGTTATCATTTTTTGACTCAGTGGTCTGTAAAGGACGTGCTAGTTTTAAGTTTTCACTGTCCTTTCACTTTATATTGACCTGAAACTAAGGAGATAGATCCTGGAGAGTTTCCTGGTTTCTGATGGTGAGATGACTTGATTTGAAACATGAGCGCGCCCTCCCACACGCATCTTATCTGTAACACTAATCCTTTATTCATAGTGATGCTTTTAGAAGATAATTTAAATATGAATTGTCACCAGCCGGCAGTGAATATATAAAGTTCTGGGGTAAAAACATTTTTAGGACACTCTCTTTCAGGGATGACCATAGCCCTTTCATATGTGACCAGTAGCCACACTGCCACCTGCTGGTGTGACTGAATCAGGTCATCTTCTTAGATGAGACTTTTATATTCACCTTCTCATGACTGTGGCATAGTTATGTTGATTTAAACAGAGTGGCATAATAAGAGGAATTAAAAGTAAATAGCCCTGTGAAAAATAATGCTTTTTTCCTAATAAGCATGAATATAGAAACAATAGAAAATGAAAATAATTGTGTCCACAGTGTTGACTCAGTGGTCATGAGTTTTTAAAAAACCACACATTAGTCACAATTGTTGGCATGTGATTTATGGTGTTTTTATTAGACTTTATTCTCAGGCAAATTAATTTGGTGATAAAGTTCAATGACAAAGAGTGAATGGCAGCTGAGAACATGCATTGAAGGAGAAAAACAATAAAACCTAAACCCAACCTTGACAATAACAAACAACTAAAACAAAACACTCATCCATTTTCTAAATTTAAATTTCCTCTGTATGTAAGACCAAATACCAGCTATCATGTTTACATTCATTATAAAGGCCTTTTCTTGGGAAGAAGCTTGTACAAGTGACATAGGGAGACATTTTTGAGGTTATTGTGGCTCATGTAGGCCATGGAGACACAAAACCACTCCTATATTTATTTTTTGTTTGTTGAGGGAAAATAGGATAAAGAAAAACAAGGGTACACTTCATTAGCAAATGAAAGCAAAAACATGCAGGACGCTTCATAGCTAACAGCAATTAAGCAACAAACAACTCACAGACTTTTAAAACCCTTTAGAGTAATAAGTAACAACTTTAAAAAGAGAAAGAAAAATACTAAAGCAAATAAAAAATGGACATGCTATGATTTCC
Organism: Cheilinus undulatus; assembly: GCF_018320785.1. Taxonomy (NCBI): domain Eukaryota; kingdom Metazoa; phylum Chordata; class Actinopteri; order Labriformes; family Labridae; genus Cheilinus; species Cheilinus undulatus. Next base: position 25,373,003 of record NC_054877.1, read on the forward strand.
ACTGGAAGAGCCAGCCAGTTTCTAACATTGTGACTTCAGTCAACATTTGAACAAAAGATCACCATATTCACACGGCAGCCATGATCATGTGATGAAATGTTCAGGGTGGAAGCAAAAACACTGGTAATTACAGTACACATGACAATCTTACACTGAAATTTTTTCCAAACTTATTAATTAGCATCAAGTAAATAAGTGATTAGAAATTCTGAAGACTTTCAGCCTTACTTCATGTTAAAACAACATATTTGATAACCTCTTTCTGTCTGATTACTCCTTATGTTAGCACTGAAACATTTCCTAGCCAACGTTATGGTACGCTTTATGGTTTACACATTAAGAAATGCAATTTGTAAATTCCTAGCTAACTATGAAGTTAGCCAAAAATATCAACCATTTAGACAGCTTACATATTGGCTTTTAGCTAACAGTAAAGTCAGCTGACTGTAATGTTAGCAAGATATATGGTTGGCTTGTTATTTATTTATGGTTATTATCACATTTTACAATGCATAGTCTGGCTATGCATTTACAAAAATCTCTTCTGCATTTTTAAAAACATTATAGCATCTACAGAGCAACTAAGCACTTTCAGTTCATGATGGGACATTTTAAATCTGGGGGCATTTCTGGTAAAGCAAACTAGCAGGACAAAACCTACAGCCACATTACTCCTGCATGTGTATGATGTGCTCTAATGTCTGCCTTTCAGAACTGAAAAATAAAGAATTAAAAAAAAAAAAAAGAAAAAAAAAGCTTTCTAGGGCCCAGAATCATGGAGAGGCTCATGAACGTCATCCTATGGTCCATCCTAAATTAAAAAAAAAAAAAAAACCTTTATTTTACACCTAGCTACCCATTATTACTCGTGTCAGTCTATATAGCCTTGCTGAGCCCTGCAGCATTTTTTTGTTCACTCCAAATCTTAGTGGAGCCAGAACTAGGAGGTGGACATTAACCAGGGAGCTAGCCCTTATGCTAGACATGCATGTATTGGTACTGTAAAATGGATTCTGGGGAGGGCCAATTTTCTGAGCATTTAAGGGGCCCGGTCATTTCTGTGGGTGGGCCTGGCATCTTCCATTTACTGATTTACTGAATTTCTACCATGTGTATCACCAAATAACAGCAAACTATATCTAGGATGTGGCGTAATGGTCTAAAACTTATGGTGTGTTTTCGTTGATCTCGGAACTTGGAAATTTCAAGATGCCAGTGGGATCTGCACCCTGTATAACGCCTGAACTTGGAATTCCAGCTTGGAAACATGAGCAACTTCAGCACAACGAGTTAGTAACTTGTGTAACTGGAACGTGGTCTACTCAGTGTGATGTCACTTCCAGCGAGGTAATGGAGCGCAGCATTAGATTATCTAACATGACAACATTCAACTAGAAGAACTAGAAGATGATCAGCTATCTTTGGTTTGAAATAAGGCCCGATGCTCCGAAACATTTTTGCAATCACTGCTTGTGTTGTATTATTAAGAAGCTGTAAGATGAAAATTTCAGTCCAATTCTATGCCTGCGTACAGTTTGTAACCTGAAAAAACAACCCGTCCACAATTTTTGATAACAGCAGAGGACAATGGCTGCCGTGCAATTTGGTCAATGACAGTGTGTTAACAGGAGTAGCAAATATTACGACAAGGGACCTGCCACATTTTTTTCTATCTACAGAAAAGCAAGACAAAAATAAGGACTGAGTTAAGAGATAAGAGAAAAGAGATTACATCTAGAGGCAAAAGAGAAATGTTTCCGCACAATCACTTTTAGGCTTATAAATTCGCTCAAAAACACACAAACATGTACACAGTCACATACATACCCACATGTACACACAAACACAAAAATGTGATTAATTCATTCTAGGAGGCAGTGAACTTTCTCAGTGTGATAACGATCAGGGCGAGGAGTACTGATGCTCCCAGGAAGACTGCTATGACGATGGCTGTGATGGCCCCAGGCCCCAGCACTCCTGCATGCATATAAAGAGATAAAGTTTTATTTTGTTTAAACATGTTTAACAGTTCTGTGGCTCTGGATGGTAGCTGACTTTTACCTTCCTCCTCATCCATGGTCTGGGAGTGTGTGACGTCCTCGTAGTCGAAGGTGAAAGATGGCTCTGTCATGTCGTGGAAAGGGTCTTTGGTGGTGACCTCGCTGGGTGGCTCTCCAGACGAGGTGTCCTGGTTGTCTCTGGATGTTAAGGCAGGGTCTGCAACTGTCTCTGCATACCAAGAAAAAAAAAACACTAACCACTTGTGCTTCTTTTAACATGGTCATCTAAGAGTGGAAACTGACAAGGACTGAAAGCGTGCACTATTGACTTACAACATGTTTTCTTAAGCCTGCAATTTAACTGATGAGGCACAGCTTTTGCTCTAATGGCTCTGTTTGATTTTCTCTGGGCACTGACGCCTTGAGCTGCATACATGGTTCTGTCTGTAATAACTCCAACAGCCTCGCTCTGTCTCCATGGGTTTAAGTCTCAGGCCTGGGTATAAGGATGTCTTTGTTGAGGATGGACATTTTGTCCCCTTGAAACACAAGTTTTGCCCAAGGGTCTAACCAAGCTTTTGTGTTGTCCAAAAATGTTCTGACCAATGTTCGGCAAATTATTTTTTAGAGTACACAGAAGGCTTGTAACTGAAGCAGTGATTAAACTCTTGCAGTTTCTCTTTCCCTCTTAAAGGATCCCCTGAAAGTCCCCTCATCTGTGCCTAGAGTTACCCTGGAGCTTTTCCTAATTCTGAAGGAGTCAGAGAAACAAATTTGCCTGCTGCTGCTCTTTTAAGAGACTAATCACATCTCCAACTTCATCTGTAGAAATGCTCCACTGAAGGAGAGCCATATAAAATGACTGAGATTTTTGTCATCTTGAGCTCAACAGCCAAGAGTTTTCCTTTTTTTAATCCAAAGAAAAATAGGAAAAAATGTGATCCTCATCTTCACTGAGTAAACTAACTCTTCTTACACAAGCCCACCCACTCACTGGTTCACTTACCCTATCCTCCACTCTGCACATACCAACAAAACCATAATCCAAACATATTTACACTTAGGTTATTTAATGCTGCATATTTACTTTGTAGCCTCCGATGCCCTCCATAAACTCTTTCACCCCTGTTTTACGTCTCTGATGTTAGTCTTGTTTTCCAAAGATGTTACATATCTCTGATAGCAAGAAAAGCATAGACAATGAGTAAGAATCCAGTGCATATGATATCATCTGATGTGTTTAACGGCAGCCTGTTTGGTGTGGTAGCTTGTAAATTCTGATGTGAGCTTTCTGATGCTGCTGTGTTGACTGAGTCGTATGCAGCTTCCTGTCCTGAAGCTGGCTGGACGTTTGGAGGCCTGGGCCTCCGTCCAGTTCAGCCATCAATGAGGCCTTCAGCCCAGGGCACAAAAGGCAGCTTGTGCGGTCATGCAGGGCGGCAGGCTGCAACCAGTAACAGCCGGCTAGGCCCAAACCAGGCACCGGCTGGGCACTACATGTCAAACAAACTTGTTTATTAAATAGTCCCTGTGTGTAAAAGGCTGTACCTTCTAGGCAGCTTGATTTAATAAGATGGCAAAAAATAAAAACATAATGTTTTCCGTTGGTGTTTGTTGCCACAAGGAGACGTTTACTTGAGCTTAAAATTTCTGTTTAATGGAATTAACATTACTGAGGCCAAAAAACGTACATTATCCAGCTTACAGCTAGCTTCTCAAATGCTGCTTTCTGATGTGCCTGGATACTAACACCCACAGCCCCATCAAACAATCTCAAACAGACCTGCTAGACTCTGTGCCATTTTATAACTTTTATCACTGATCATTTTTCAAATTCATTAGCTTTAGACATTTTAGATTCATTTATTGTAGAAATGTATTGCAGTTATTTAACATTACTACTTAAAGTACTTCTAAGTTGGTGAGAGTTAACATATCCACTTAACATACATTTTATCTAGTTGTTTAACATAATTATATAACTATTCTAATTTTTAATTTTGCTTGTTTATCATCATTTGAAACATTACTATTTTACACTGCCCAAAATTTTAGCCCGTTTTAACTGCTTATGGAAATCACAATTTAAGTTAATTATTTCCACAGCTAATTTGTTATGATCAAGTAACCTTTTTCTCTGTTAGCCCACCATTTAAGTGTGTTATTTTAACTGACCAAATGTTTTAAATGTCTGTAGGTCATTTGCTTATCAGTATTTTTTTTTTTTTTTCAGTTTCAGCGTTACTTATTCATCTTATTCCTGGGCACTCAAACGTAAATATGATTATGGGTGGAACTTCGGATGATATAGCCGAAGTTACATACAATCTGTTTCTCCCAGTGGCTAACTATTGTGGCTAACCACCAACTATTTTGAAAAGAATAGCCTTCAATTTAACAAATACTGCCTTAATTTTTATTTTAAATTGCACTTCTTTTTCATCATTTTCTGAAATGTCTGAGTTCTGGAACCTGCTGCTGCTGTCTGTTTGGTCGTACAATAATCAGATGAAGTTAAATGTGTATCTTTAACAGCTGTGGAGTTGTAAAGATGCAGTTCGCTGTCTGAATGCATGAGGGATGGAATTCTTCAAAAAATTATATATAATATATTATATATAATTTTAGATTCAGCAACCTGAAATTGTGACTATGTGAATTAGGCTAATTGATAAAAACATATTGAAAAGTAGATTAGTTAATTTCAGAATATCCACTCTTACACTCTTCTTCTGCTTTTATCCTTTGCTATTATTCCTGCATTTGCATATGAAGACATAACATTTTCTGCTTTTAGAATTTTGAAAAAAATCAAAAATATCCATTGACATTACATTGAAATGTTGGGAGAATTTGCTACGAAACGTTCAGCAACTTTCACGGAATTTTGGGAATTTGTTTGGAATTTTTAGGCATTTTTTTAAATGTAATTTGTTGGGCCATGTTTGTTTTATTTGGAAAGTTTCATTGGAGATTGAGTGAAATTTGCCTCCAAATTTTTTTGGGGCATTTTCTTGTGAATTTATTTGGACATTTGGTGGAATTTGCTTTGAAATTTTCGGGAATTTTCATGGAAATGTTGGAAATGTGTTTATGATATTTGGAAATTTGATTTAAGTTTTGGGGGTGCCATTTGCGTTGCAATATTTTGCTACTTTCATTGAAGTTTGGATATTTTTTTGTAAAATTTTGAGAATTTGATGGGGAATTTGGAGGTTGTGTCCTTTGAAACTTTCAAGATTCTTTTTTTACTAAAATTTCAGGTAAATTGTTCGGATGTTTTGGGGAGTTTTTCATCATTTTCATGGAATTTTGGGAAATGTACATTTTTTTTGCTAATAAATTTCAGGGGGAATTTTTTTTTTTTTTTTTTGCATATTTGCTTGAAAATATTCAGGAATTTACATGGAGCAACTGATCAACTGGCCAAGCACACAGCCAAAACAGATCCAGTGCTGTATTCTCTGCAGAAAAATGACCTCCAGGAGATTTTTGTGGACATCATTTTTGGTCAAAACTAATCCTTGTTCAAAGACAAGCCTGAGCTTTCAAGCTTATCTGGTCCCACTTATTGCAGATAAGTGAGAGCAACTAAAATGCATTCCAAACAAAAGCACAGGTCTCAGGAGGATATTATTTAAGGTTGTGGCCCACATCCCTCAACAACAAATGATTTGTCTATATTAGTATGTAAATATAAAAAATGAAGCTAATGAAGTCAGCCAGATTTACTTGTGTATATTATCTCAGACTATTTCTTCACATTGTTCTCACAATCACATGATCCTGTTTGAGGTGTAACCGCTGACCTCCAAACGCTTTCTATATAAGAATCTCTCTAATAAGGATTGGCTTCTCATTATTTTGGAAAACTACGCTTTTTATTTTAAGCTAACTTTTCCAATTTTTTTTTCAACATTACTTTTTGGATAATCTTAATTCTTCAGCAAATGATAAATTTTCTATTGTTTGTCATTAATTTAGATAAACAATCACTTTCATAACTTCTGGAAACTATTAACTCCTGCTATTGTTAGCTAACTAGCTTTTTTAAATGCTGTTGACTTGAACTACGTAGTTTTTATGATATGTTAACTTTACCAAATTTTTATGCAATGATAACTTAAACTAGTTTTAATGCTAGCTTAACTTGAACTAGTTTTAATGCTAGCTTAACCTGAACTAGTTTTAATGCTAGCTTAACTTGAACTAGTTTTAATGCTAGCTTAACTTGAACTAGTTTTAATGCTAGCTTAACTTGAACTAGTTTTAATGCTAGCTTAACTTGAACTAGTTTTAATGCTAGCTTAACTTCAACAAGTTTTAACGCTAGCTAAACTTGGACTTGTTTCTATGCTAGCTAAAATTGAGTTTGGTTTTATGCTAGCTTTACTTGGACACGTTTTAATGCTAGCTTAACTTGAACTAGTTTTAATGCTAGCTTTACTTGGACAAGTTTTAATTCTAGATTAACTTGAATCAGTTTTAATGCTTTGTTGACTTGAACTAGTTATGCCATTTTAATTTGAACTACTTTTTATGCTAGCTGAAGTTGAACATGTTGAAACTTATTCAGTTAGGGTAGTTTCCATTAAGTTATTAAAGGTGATCTAGTTCAGCTTCCGCTCTATTTCCTGGTAACTACCAAAGTTCCTCTTTTAGCTGGCTAACACTACACAAAGTCACATTTTCTGAGATGAGTTTTCACTTGTCAATTAAGAGCCTTCATACTCTCCTCTCCTCCAAACTTATAAAAGCTTGGCAGACTGCACTGAAAGATGATTTCAGACTCTAAAAACACAGAAGGCCATTTGTTGGTACATCAGGCCTCTGGGATTTCACACCAGCCAGAGAGATGACAAAGAGCACAGACGGGTGTGTGTGAAAAGCAGCCTGACCTCACATCCAAAACTGAACAGCGCAGCCCAACATGACAGCGGTGGTGTATTGTCAGCCTTTTAAACTTGTTTTAGAGAGTTCCCTGCTAAGATATTTGACATTTTATTTTAGTCTGAAGGGAGGAGAGGAAGGTGGGTAAATCTTCTCCATAGGATAAAAAAATGAGGCCTTAGTTGAACAAATAAGCCTTTTTTAGGAAGGTCCACAAGAGTGTGTGAGTTATCGTCACATTGTGTTGCTCAAGCCTCTTCTTTGACACATCTCGTCTTATTACATGCTGAGTCAAGCATTGAGGCTGCTGGTCATGCTGGTTCAGTCACTCAGTTGTGGTCAAGAACAATGGCATTACTCAAAAACACATTATATTATACACAACAAACACATCATTCAGTACCAGAAAACATTTGTCTTGATAAAAAATTTCAGCTACTTGTTGAAAAGATTCAAAAATATCTTTATCCTGAAGTCCTGTAGCTTAAAGACATATTTTGGATATTTTTGTCATAGCACCTCAATGTTAGAAACCCTGGCTTAGTGTTTTAACACTGCACCTATTTTTACCATCATATAAGGTTTTTCAGTCCCAAGTTAAAGGTGACATCTCACAGCTGTGTTTTTTTTTCACAGGACAGGGAAGACATTGTCAGCTCATGATTTAGCCGTGTCGTCCTGGTGCCCTTTTGACCTCTACTGTGACCTCTGGGCATGAGAGCAGCTCTACTGTCTCCAGAACTTATTTCAGAGATGTTACAAAATAAAAGAGGTAAGTGACTGACAAGACTGTCCATATTTGTGGTAAAAACTTCTACAGCTCATAAAAACATCATCATCATCATCATCACCACTGGCTCTGAATTCTCCTCATATTCATGGGATGGAGTCATCAGTGAATCTGCTAAGGTTTACATCTTGAATCTAACGGCAGAAGGTAGTTACGAGGCATGTTGAAAGTAACTGAGTCATCCTGTTTCTCAAAGAGAAGCTTTCACAGCTCTCAACAAGTGCATCATTTACATCAGGCTGCAGACTCACACATCCCAGCCTGTGGATGTGTTAGTGTGTGTAAAACATGGAAAAAGCGGCACATATACGGTATATACTTGGATTTGAATACCTCCAGACGATCAATGTAACCACTGACAGCAAACAACCATCCATTTTCTATACCGCTTATGGGGGTCGTGGGGGGGCTGGAGCCTATTCCAGCTGTCATTGGGCGAGAGGCGGGGTACACCCTGAACTGGTCACCAGTCAATCGCAGGGCTGACTTATAGAGACAGACAACTAGGCACCCTCACATTCACACCTATGGCCAATTTTAGAGTCCCCAATTAACCTAACAAGTATGTTTTTGGTTGTGGGAGGAAGCTGGTGTACCCAGAGTGAACCCACACATGCACAGGGAGAACATGCAAACTCTGCACAGAAAGGCCCTGACTGGGAAGCGAACCGGGGACCTTCTTGCTCTGAAGCAGCAGTGCTAACAACTGTGCAGCCCCTGGCCTTTTCATTTTTGACAAAACCTTTCTCCTATCTATTTAAAAATGTTATGAAGTAAAACAAGTCTAAGTCAAATAAAATCCATTTTTGTTTAAACATGAGGCTGTTAACTTTCTTTATATGCACTCTTGATACATTTGGCTTAATTGTTTGTGCTCCAATTCTTTCACATCACACCTTTTATTTCCACAGTGACAGCCAGATGTTCGATCAGACTTGTCTCGCAGGCTTTCTTGCCTCTTTTGAGTTATCTTTCTGCCATATTAAACAGTAACTTTCACATCATCCTTGTAAACCAACAAAATCTGACAAAAACATCATTCAGACTCTAAAGGAGATTTACCTGTGTGTACGAGGGCCACCACGAGGCCGAGGAGCACCAGGAGGACGACTCTACAGATACAGCTGCTGTGAACCATGGTGGCTGTGGGAGACGCAGACAAAGCTAAGCCAAAAGTCTTCAAGCGGAAACTTGAATTGAGTAAATGACCCCCGGAGACGAGCAGGACAAGAGTAGTGGGGAGTACAGGAGAGGGAGAGAGGTAGGCAGCTGAGGGGTGGGACTAGGTGTGCACAGGACCGTCTGGACAGTGTGGACTTTGTGAGCACATCATCTCAGGGCAACACCCTCCCCAAACGTCTCCGGCCACATAGCTGGGTGTGAGAGGTAAACATTTGTTAGCTGCTGACCCTGGCCATGCTCACTCTTGATGGGAATTTTAAAAGCATAAGAATGAATGTTAGAAATCAAAATCCTTCAAAGGCAGTGAGTGAGAAAGTGGATTTTAGTGCAAAAGGAGTCCATGACACATTAAAAATCTGATCAAAAATGTAAATGCCTCTTAGTGATCTACAATGCAAACCAAACAAGTGACGATGCAGACTTCTAGCTAGATTCTGATGAAGCAAGATCAAGCTTGCAGAAGGAGAGAACCTTTGTAATTTTCCATTTCATTTTTTGCAGACAATGTTTTTTTTTTAAATAACACAGATCCATTAACAAAATGATACCTCAAAATGAATATACAGTACAGTACGACTTGTCATGTTGTACCATTGGCTCACTGACACATTTTGAAAGGAAGCCTGCATATCAAGAAATGTTGGCTTTATTAAATTACCATTTATTTAATATATGTGTTGTGCAAAGAAAGAAGATTTCTACATTTTAAGAAAATTCTACAAAAAAATGATTTACATGCAGGCTGCCATTGTTGTAAAATGCATTTTTGTGTAGTGGAGTCAAATGGTTGCACTGTTCATCTCCCCACATCTTTCTGGTTGAATTTACCTTCACCTACATTACAGTACCTATTACCATACCATACCATATTGTCCTCTCTACTAAAAGTGCACTTGAGTCAAAATTCAAAAGGCTTTAAGGATGTGACTTCATAGGAAGAATAACTGTGAAATGATCTGACATCACTACCCAGAGTGCATTGCACAGTAATGTCAGCCTACATGTAAATCTATTTCCTAAATTATCTAAAAATGTAGATATAGTGTTTTTCTTTGAGTGGGGTACATTTAAAAAACATCAACATTAATCTGGTAAGGGTAAATTATCTTAATACCCAGGGTTCCTTTAAAAAGTAGTACCACCTATTTAGCACTGCACCTTTACATACAGTGCCAATAAAAACTATTCACCCCCTTGGATGTTTTACCCTTTTACTGACAACATAAATGGATCATGGCCAATATATTTGGCTTTTTTTTTTTGCCAAAAAATGCTCTTTAATGTCTAAGTGAAGACAGATTTCTATAAAGCTATACCACTTAAATAAAGATATAATTTAAAATAAGTGACAAGGCTCCATGAATATTCATCCCCTTTAAAGTGACTGACCTAATTCAACAGAGGTCCAATCATTGGTGCTAGTAGTCTCATGATAAGTGAAATGGGGATCACCTGAGTTCTGTGAATGTGTCTCAACTGATTGTAGTATAAAGACACCTGTGTCTGGAAAGTCCAGCTACAGGTTAATCACTATTCCTGGCTACTATTACACCATGAGGACAAAAGGACACTCCAAGCAACAGAGGTGGGTAGTAACGTGTTACATTTACTCCATTACATGAACTCGAGTAGTTTTTGTTGAAAAATCCTACTTCTGAGAGTAGTTTTTGAGCAGAGTACTTTCTACTCCAACTCCATTACATTTGTAATTAAAAACTATACTTCTACTCTGTTACATTGGGCAATACACTGGTCACTACTTTTACTTGTCTGTAATTTATTTTCATTAATTATTTTGTTACATTCAGCTGAACTCTCACAGCAGCAGGAAGTAAAATCCTCAGCACCACAGAGTAAAAGTAGGAGTGACCTCTCCCCCTTAACTATCAACAGTTGGAGATAGTGGTTGAAGATGTAATACCTGTGTCTCCTTCAGAAGAGCATGTTCATCCCTGGCCCAACATCAAGACTCTGCCTTTCAAACGACGAGGAACAACAGCCACAAAATGCGCTGCTTACTGTCTACCTAAAACGGTGGAAATCTCAAGCTTAAAAAATAGCACATCAAATCTAAAAAGCACTTTATAGTAAGAAAGCTAAATAAGCCAGCAACTGCACCGCTAGTTTGCTAACTGTATAAGTTCAAATCTCTGTTTTAATTTGCAGACTGCAAAGACACAGTTGTGTCAGAGTTACCAGGGAGGACTCTGGCCTCGCCTCCAAGGGACCTGACTCAGGAGGATCCTTTCTACAGAGGAAGGATCCTGGACTTTGAAAAACAGCTTGAGAAAAGGTTGGAATGGAAGAAATATGGCATGTGTGTAAATCTGCCTCGATCAGGCCGTCCTCACAAACATAAACCTTGCAAGAAGGAAACTGGTGGGAGAGGCCCCCAAAACACCTCTGACTAGGAGTTACAAGCTTCAGCAGCTGAGATGGGAGAGACTCTGCATACAAAAACTGTTTCCCAGGTTCTTCATTAGTCATTGCTATATGGAAGACTGGCAAAGAGAAAGCCACTGTTGAAGAAAACTCGTGATAAATCTCAACTGGAGTCACCAAAAGGCATGTGGGAGACTCCATTGTCAAATGGAAGAAAGTTCTTTGGTCAAATGAGACCAAAATTAAGTTTTTTGGTCATCAGATGAGACGCTATGTTTGGCACATCATCACAAACACACCATCCTCACTGTGAAGCACAGTGGTGGAAGCATCATGCTGTGGGGATGATTCTTCTCAGTCAGCAAGACAACTATGGCTTGGTAAAAGATTTATTTCCTGCGAGTAAATGACCTGAAGCATACACCGAAAGCTACACATAAATAGTTAAAAGACAACAAGGTCAATTTTCTGGTGTGGCTGAGTCAACTCCCAAATCTTAATCCAATAGAGAATTTGAATTTGGGCTGTTCATGCCCTTCTTGACCATGACTGATTTATAAGATCAATAAAAAGTTAAAACAAACAAAGGGTGAATAGCTATTATAAGTACTGTAGTGTGGGAAGACAGAAAGAGGCGGATTATAATTATTGATGCTTTTTTCCCTTAACCAGGACAGAGTGTTGCCAGCCCAGTTCTACGAGGGTGCGAAAGGAAGCATTGTAACCTCAGTAGCTCACTAACAGTCGGTGCAGTGTACCACTGTCTCTTAAAAGTCAGCGTAGGGTTGTCCATCTACATTTGCTCTCCTTCCCTGCTACCAAATGAAGAAAACATCTTTATTTTAAAGAAAGGATTTTCCGATGTAGAAATTAAATAGGCCTAAAAATGTTCTAAAAACTTGATGATTGGGTCTTGACCATCCAAGGCAATCCATTTGGTCTCTGTTCTGCAAATGTTTCAAAGAAACATCTAGAGTAGGCTCTTTGATAGTAAACTGTAAACCTGGAACTGCACAAAAAGGTCTGCAAATATAAGAATAATTTTTAATGATATTTTTCACAATCAGATGTTTCCAAATGATGTTATTTAAAGTTTAACACATCTATGATGATAATAATAATACATTTATTTATAAAGCACTTGGTGTGTGTGTGAAAGGTGTGTGTTTGACCTGTCCTGCGTGTCGTTTACAACATGCACACAGCAGCAGGGTTAACTTCAGTGAATGTATCCCAAACCATTTAGGTCTAGAACTAGGTCTGGAAAGTCATATGAATCCACTGCTACAGTGGCTGCTAGGATTTTCATCAGAATGCTTATTGAAATATGTTGATTTAAACGTAGATGTCTCAAAGGGAACACAAACATGTTGATCACATTACATTTATCTGTTTGTTGCTACTTTATATCAAGAGAGGTGTCCTTCTCTATAGACCTTACAGCTGGAGGAAGATAAGAAATATGAAGGCATAATAAAGCCTTATTTTGTTCTTCACATTAACATTATTGTAATTTCCTCTCTATAATGTATTTCCTGACTTAGTGTTCTTCAGCTTTTACACTATGCTGATACGGTGCTTTCTTCATGTTCTTGCTAGCCCAAGAATATATTTCATTATGATTTCCAGCTCTATTGACATCCCTGTGAAATGTGCTTTAGAGTGTGACCAGCTGTACGCATGTGAATTCACTAAATTGTGCACAATGGTGTTTTTTCTCAATAGTTCAGACACAGCTGTGAACAGCCCACACATCAGACTGTTTTATTTCATACTGCAATAAAAAAGTATGACTCCAGCAGATCATCTTCATATATTATAATACAGATGCAGAATTGAAAGTTTATTCTTTAAACAGCCTAGTATTTTACAAGAAATAGATAACTACTTGGAACTTTTGAACATGTCCTTAAAACAGGACATATGTGGGCACAAATCCTTGGGCTCTACTTTTCCATCATTATCCATGAACACCCAGCAGAAAACAGGAAAGGAGAAGAGGAGGAGGGGTTAAAGTGTGAGGGAGAAAAATTTCAATAAATAAAACAAAACAATGGATATAATCACTCTAACCTTTTCCCATATACCCCAAGCACCCACCCATATATCCACACTTAAAAAAATCCCAATGGTGGCCAAATTAGAAATTAGTTGTCACTGGATTTGTAGAACATGGACATGATTTTGGCTGAGCAGGTGAACAACACCTCAAGATTCTTCTCCAAACTTCAGTTCATCATGTGGTCACTCTCTTGGCTGGTTGACAGTTTTACCTTTGTCTCGAGTTTTGTCATTTTAAAAGTCCGTAAGCAACAGGAAACTCGCCGTCTCTGAGACTTTTCACAATTTGAAATTGAGAGATTACCAGTGTTTGTTTGAGAAATGGAAAACTGAAAAAAAGGTTTCTGAAGCAGTTGTGGGGTTGTGAAGGGGGTTCAGGTAAAACAGCTGCTGTTCAAATTGGATACAGTCAGTTAGGTTTGCTTGGCTGCAGTCCCTTAAAAGTCCTCCAAAGTCTCAATCTCTCCCATATTCAATCTCTCAGATGACGCATTCACAGAGAAACCTGGGAAAACAAAAAACACAAATCCAATGAGTGGGTGAGATGTAAACCGCAGTGACACATGGTTGCAGATTTTCAGATTGAACAGATGGATGTTTGCTCTCACCTAAAAGGCTGGGATCTGCGCGGACCATCTTCTGCTTCTTTTTCTTCTTCCCTGAGGTGACGGTCTCAAAGCGCTGCTGCTGCTGCTGCTGTTGCCCACTTGTGTGATTGGACTGGTAGAGAGATGAAGAGCCCGTTCCACCCCATACCGAGTCCTGAGATTACATAAGATAAACTTTAATGTACATTTACCTAGGAAAAACACTCCATATAAAAATGTCTTAATGGCAGCAATTCCTTGCAACGTTTTCTGGATACACATAAACTCCTCTGTTACTTATTGCACAGCTCTTTGGCACATCTTACCCGTAAACATGAACTGTTCAGTTAGACAAATAATGTGTGTACATGAAGAGTTTTGTCATCAAGTCTCTAGCATCAGTCACTTTGTCTGCTCTTTCCTCATACATCAACTCTTGTTGTTACCCAGCTCAAGAAACACCATCAGCAAGCCAAACCACCTCCTTCCACATAATGTAATGTGCACACATCTCTGGTAACAAGTTTTGTTATTACCAGGCAAATCTTCTTCAGTCTGGTACCATCATGGACAAAGCCTGCAGGCAGTTGTCAGCATTTTTGCGTAGTGTGTTCCTTGAGAGTTACCATAGCTGTTGTAAAGCACTTATTGTTGCTGTGCTAACAAAGCCAAAACTGTGGCTGGAGAAGTGATACCCATGTGTGATGTGTTATTTTCTTCCTTATTATTTCTTGCCAAGTATATTCAGCTAGATAAAGTTTGGTTACATGTAACATAAATACTGGAGTTAAAACTGTATGTGTACAGAGTGCAAGTATGAACAAAATGTAAATGATAATGGCCACAGAGTACATGTACTCATCCCAAAATCAAATTATTATTTTTTTCCTTGAGCTTTAATACTTTTGTGTGATTTCAGCTCAGTTTTTCAGCTGACAGCTGTGGGGAGGATCAGGGTAGGAGGGCAGAATTTTCTTTCAAGTTGGGCTAACTCCCTACATGACTCAATGAGGGGAGAATCTGAGAGTGGCTCGTTTCAGCACACATTTTCTGAAAGGTGGAGAAAGGTGAGGATGGGGGTGGTGCCATGACCCCATGATCAACTGAGTTAAATAAATTGTGCTTTTTATTTTAACCATTTTCTAAGTGATTTATTGGCTTTGCTAGTCACAGAGGTTGCGCTGGACTTTTTTTGATGTCCATCATTTTTAAGTAAAAATTCCGTCTTAACGTTTTACAATCCAACATAATTTTTCTTTAATATCTGTAATATAATATAATTCAATACGACTTCATTAGTAGAGGTCAATTTATGAAGCCGTCTTTCCCAACTAATATTCAAAGAAAAATCTTTCAGGTTATGCATTTTTTTAATGGAACTGAGAGAGAGATGAACACAGCAGCACAGTGTTTACTCCTTGTCATTTTTTACAGTGGAGCAACAATCCCTGTCTTCAAGCAAGCAACTATGAACTGTACCATTTAAGATATCACTTACAGTTCAAAGAATACCTTTAATGTAAAGATGATGTAGTTTGAGGAACATAGCTGATAATTTGTTAAAAGGCTGCAAGTTGTGTGCATTTTTGTCTGCTCGACAGGATTTCTTATCATTACCACACACTGAAGTATAATAATGAAACAAGAAAGGACAACTTGATGCGGCAATCACACACAATCCTCCACAAGTTGCACAGGCTCCATCTGCAAATGTGCATGGAACATTGGACTGATTTAACTCCTATAACAATGGAAATATAACAGACTTTATTTAGGTTAATCATCATTTATTAACTCCTATGTTGATAATAGTTCTGAAAAACTATTATAATGGACTGCATCTAGGTTAAGCGGTATGAATTAAGCTAGACTTCTGATCACTTACATTGCAATTTAAAAAGTATTCGCCCCCTTTCTGATTCCTGATTTTTTGCACATTTTTGTTTTAAGTGTGATAAATGTGGCACTGTAGCTAAAGTTTATTGTATGTGCTCATAAATACCCTACTACAGAGTGCTCACCAGCTGCTCTTGTCAGCATTTTTACTTTGCAGGATGCCGTCAGTCTTTTTGTGATAAGGTGAATATTATAAAAACAGAACAATATTCCATAGAAATTACTGTGTAATTGCTCTTCCTTTGTGTGCCGATGATTCTTTACAGCGGCCACACATAGATGTGTGGAAAATAAATCTAAAGAAAAACTATTTCTACAATCTAAAATAAGAGCCACAGTTCATGAGACCATGTCTCCAGTATGTGCATTGTAATCGTCTCTAAACCCTCTGCATGCCGACCTGTATCCCTCAGTGAAGAACTTAGACACAACGGACAGCCTTCAAAATCCTCCATCATCCTTAAAAAAAAATCTGTCAGTGACAGACAAACCTCTGACTAGTCAGGATTTAAATTTTCATTTCGTTCACTTTGAAATTAGTTGCTTGGTAGCAGCCCTATTCTGCATGACGATTACATATACAGATATGATATATCATCTCCACTAACAAACAAGGCACAGAAGCACAGTGACATGTTTTGGAGAGGATCCAAAACCGTGATGCAAGAGAAATTCTCAGCTGAATTGTTGTGGTGCACACGGAGTATGAAGGCATGTCAGTAGACCTGCTCTAAAAATAGAAATACTCGTGTGTAAACTATTTTTGGACAGTGAAGGGGACAGATGTCTCTCTTTCAAGTACATTACAAGACTTGCGTGGCTTTTTGTGGAAAAGTGGGAACATATCCCTCATGCTGTGTTTTCGGGTTCCACTTCAGCCTGTCTCACCTGCTGCTGCTGCTGCTGTTTGAGGGCTTGTTGTTGGTTCTGCGGTGCCGGTTTTTGTTGGTTAGCGTTCTGTTTGGCACGACGTTCTAGGAACTGCTTGGCAAAGTCCTTGGCCTCGGGAGTGTCCCCCAGATAGGCCCTGACGTAATCGTGCACCTCGTATGGAGAGTCCACTTCTTTCAGGAAGGATGCAAACGTTGGAACTGGCAGGAAGACAGATGGAGAAAATTTGTGAGTTTCCAGAAAAGCTCTGTCAATATTTGTGGGTGGCTTGCTTTTGCAAAAACTTATTTTTAAAGTCTCACCATCCAGATTGTTGGCTGTGTTGAGCGTGTGCAGGGTTTGCTCACACCATTGCATAAAGGTGTCCTGCTGGCTCTTACTGACCCCTTGAAACAACTTTAGCAGCTTCTCTTCCTCCTCTACCTTCTTATTGGCTCGCCCACTCATAGAATTACTTTACGTGGAGGAATAAAGACAAGAGGAAGACAAAAGAAAGTTCAAATCAGAGCATCCATCATAACCTTTGAAACATTTTTAAAGGTCTTATAAACACCTTAAGTTGGCGTTGCCTTTGTTGTTCTTTTGCATGTTGCCTTTCCTGGATGGAGGAGGTTGCTGGACAGCTTCCTTCACAGCCTCGTCCCAGAAGCCCATGTTGGAGTTGTGGGTGTCGCCCCAAATACTGCTGGAGTCTGAGCCCCAGTTTGTGCAGGGGCTGGTGTTCACAGACCCCCACACAGAGTTACTCAGAGATGTCTGTGACAAGAACAGAAGGAAATATTGTTACAGAGAACTTGTTTAAAGGGCTGAAAGTCACAGTTTTATTTCATTACCAACCCATCTGCCTAATACCTTTGTAATCCAACACTAATGGCCAACAAAGCCATTTTTGTCACTTACCAAGGTGAAAATAGAGTGCTTTGTACTTGTGCTTTAAAAATGTATGATTGAAGTTATTCACCTTTTTTAACAAATGCAAATTGAACATTTTAATCATGAAGATTAAGAAGACTACTGCTTCTTCCTTCTAAACAAGACTCCATGAGCAGGAACAAGACCTAATGATAGTGAAAAATTATGTAATTGTTTGACTATTTTTAGAGATGGGTGAAGTCATACTGCCTAGAGTCCTTAGACCTGATTTTAACAACTTCATGAAGGTTTCAAAGCTCTCCGGGGCAGCCAAGTTCTCAAATCCAAAAGAAATGACAGTGGGATTATACCATATTCTAATATCAACATTTGATTTCCAATTTAAATGGTGACAATCCACCCCCCTCTGAGCAAATCTTCTTAGCATTTCTTCATCTTTAAGCCAATAAAATGCAGAATCACGTACAGTTCTTGTTTGAGCGCGGATCTGTTGAGAGATGATGGGGTGTTGTGGTGGTTGCTGCTGCTGATGATCCTTCCTCTGTTTCATCAGCTGGGCTTCTTCCCTTTGAATCTCCAGCAAAGATTTGGTAATAACTGGCTGTTTGGCCACATTACCCCAACCAGATAGCTTGGCCTGGGGCTGCTGTGCCTGCTGCAATGCCTGCTGCTGTTGTAGTTTCAGGAGTTCCTGCTGCTGACGTCGCTGCTGTGAGGGCAAGGAGAGAGTCATTACAGGAAATGTCAGCTGAAACTACTTTTAAATCAGAAGAGCTGCTAGAATATTGCAGGTGGCATATCTGTCTTGAAAAAGATTTCCGGTGCTCCCTGTTCTTACCTCCTCCCGCGCCTGTCGTTCTCTCTCCTCTTCGAGTTTCTGGATCTCAGCCAGCGACAGAGCGTTCTGGTTCTGGTTTATGGCGTTGGCTGACTGCTGGCCCCACTTTGAGGAGGATGGAAGCTGAGAGCAAGAAGAAGTAGGTGTTTCGTCAGCTTTAAATACAGTCTGTGCTGTCTATTTTTACAGGCTAATGTTGTGCATCCTGACCTTCATCTGTGCGAGCTGCTGCTGCTGCTGCTGTTGTTGAAGTCTCCTGAGGGCTTCTTGTTGCTGCTGCCTTTGTCTCTGCAGCTCCTGCTGTCTCTGGGCCTCCAGCTCTCTCCTCTTCTGCTCCTCCTCTTGTTGTTGAGCCAGGGCAGCAGCTGCAGCAGCAGCAGCTGCCTCCTCCTCTGCTCGCTTCTCCTCCTCACGCCTCCGCAATGCTTCAAGTTCCTCCTGCTTCCTGCGCTCTTCCTCCTAGATAAGTAGAGAACAACATAGTTCAGGGAGAGCTTTAAAGAAGTTGAGGTACAAAAAATGTTTCTGTCGGCTCACCTGTTTGCGAAGAAACTCCTCACGTTTCTTCCGCTCCTCTTCTTCCCTTCTCCTCTCTTCTAATCTGCGGAGAGCCTCTTCTTGTGCCAGTCTCTCCTCCTCTTCTTTTTGCCTGCGCTGTGCCTCTTCAAGCTCTCTCTGTCGTCTTAATGCCTCCTCCTAAAGATTGAAGTATTTGATCAGTCTCAGCTTCAGAAGGGAAAAGTATCTCACTTAGTGACATCAGCTTGAAAACTTTAACGTGGTGAATGGATGTTTTTTCCAGACACTTTACCTGTTTTTGCCGTGCCAACTCCTCTTCTTCCAGGCGTTTGCGCTCCTCCTCCTGTCGAGCTCTTAAGGCCTCCTCTAGCCGTTTCCTCTCCTCTTCCTCTCTTTTGGCTCTCATTTCTGCCTCACGTCTCTCCAGCTCCAACTGTCAAACCATACAATAAAGAAACAATAGTGAGCAGATGAAGGAAACTATTTTTGTTCTCATATAATCTTTATGTGTAAAGAAATACTTCTTAACGTTTCTCATCATAGTCTTTAAAATTGCTTTTAAAATCCAAACCACTTTAATGAATGTTGTTTTTCATCACACCACACTATTGAACTGGTGACAATTTGAGATAAATTTAGACTTCAAGAACTATTTTAATACAAAAGAAAAGTTGTTTACTTTTGCAGCTTTTGACTTCTCAAACTGTTGCATCTGCTCGATAGTTGGAGCCTGAGCCATGGAGTCTATGGGTAAATCCCAAACACTGCTGCCATCCCACGCTGTCAAACATAAAACAAAAGGATGCATTACCCTGCTAAAGCATGACTAGACCATTTTTGCTCAGGTGCTCATGGGATTGAAGAGGAAAATCACACTGCAGAAAATTGAGGCAAAAAGAAACTTACTGCTTGGAGCAGACTGTTGGAGGTTTGGTGTGCAGGAGGCCTGAGAGGATGGGTTCTGCATTTCCCACACAGAACCAGAGTCCGGTACAGAGAGGGACCGGGTAACAGGAGGTAGAAGGCTCTCAGATGCTCTATAAACACATGAAAAATATTGAGATCCTGTTGTCTTTTTAAGTCTTGCAGGTTGAGATTTCTACGCATTACAGTACAGGTACAGATGCATTTAGAGGTGAGGTGATGATGTCATGCGTTGTCATTAGTACTGTGTGTTATTGACCTCATCTTGAGAGCCTGGTATTGCTGTAGTAGCAGGTTAATCTGCTGTTGATGCTGCTGTTGCTGCTGTAGAGGAGCAGAGTTCAGAGCTGCAGCTTTCTGCTGGGCCAGGGCCTGAGCATACTGCTGCCTGAACGGGGAAAGATGTTCACATTTTAGTTACGTGGTTGAATTACTTATCCTGCATGTTAAATGGTTATTTTTCAGTATGCATTATAATTTAGTGTAGCTTAATGTTTATCCCTACAATTTTCTAAAATGGGACGGAGCCTAAATGTTATTGTGAGGCAGGGGTTAAATCTTCCAATTCCTGCAAAAAAAAAGATCCAGTGATGCGACTTAAAGTTGTGCATTTCCATTTACACTCATGGCCACTTCTTTAGGTATACCTGCTCAGCTGCTTTGTAACACAAATAGCTAATCAGCCATTCACATTGTAGCAACCATTGCGTCAAGGCATGTAGACATGATCAAGATGATTTGCTGAAGCTCAACCAAGCATCAGAGAGGGTAAGAAAGATGATTTAAGGTGACTGCCTTTAAATGTGTCATGGTCATTGGTGCTGGACAGGCTGGTCTGAGTTCTGGAAGCTGCTGATGTACTGTGATTTTCATGCACACCCATCTCTAAGGCTAATGGAAAATGATTAGATAAGAGTGAGAATCCGCTCGCTGGGCCAAGATGTTGTCAAAGTCTTGTTGATGGCAGGGGTCAGAGGAGAAAGACCAGACTGTTCCAACTGACAGAAAGATACAACCGAGGCATGCAGAGGAGTATCTTTGAAACACACAACATGTCAAACCTTGAAGCAGACGGGCTATAGCAGCAGGAGATCACAACAGCTAAGCAACTAAGGACAGGGAACTCAGGTTATAATTCACACAGGCTCACCAAAACTGGACAACAGAAGATTGGAAAAATGTTGCTTGGTCTGTTGGGTCTCGGTTCTTGCTATGACATTCAAATGGTAAAGTCAGAATTCAGCAGAAATAGCATGAAAGTTTACCAGTCCACCAACAACCATGGAACGTTCAAGGTCACTTAAATCTTCTCCATCCCTCATTCTGATGCTCAGTTTGAGCTTTGTCTCGACCTTGTCTAAATCTACATGCATTGGTTTGCTGCTATGTAGCTGGCTCATAGACATCTGCATTAATGAGCAGTTCAATAGGCGTACCTAATCATGTGGCCGGTGAGTGTATTTAAAATGGTACATGAACATTTAATAGCGAACAGAAGTACAGGGATCACCTCATCTGGCTGACATACCTGAGGAGGTATTGATACTGGAGCTGCTGTAACTGGTATAGATTGAGAGCGGTGAGCTCTTGCTGCCTCTTCAACCTCTCTTGATCACCATCACCCTGCATGACACAAGAATAAATCATAGCAGTTTAACAAGAAAATGATATTTACACAAACATGTGGTGGGTAAAGAGACTAAAAAGCTGAAGTCTTCCACCAGTTTGAAAAACTTTTCATTACTCCACAACGCTGCAGTTTCCACTGAAGACAGAGCGTTTTCTTAATTACAACCTGCATTGTGCGTATTTACTGTTAACCCTTAAATAACTACCAAGGCCTTTATTCAGTCAACTACAGAAGGAACCAGGATTTTATAAGACACAGGGTTTTTTTTAAAAGGCAGCCCTTTGTTTCAGATTTGCTCTGGGAAGGAATAACTGTCAGATTGGACAAGGTGGATACTTAAGAATGACCACCCTTAGCTCCATTCAAGTTACTGCAAATGTACCTTGATTATCAAACTTTGACACAGCCTGGTTCAGATTGGATTTCATACAATCCAGATTAGTTGGCCAGCTTCTAGCTGGCAACTTTGCATTTCAATGTGATAGCAATTTTTATTATTCTTATTCTTATTTATGAGGCTGGTTACTGGAAAAATACGATAATACGATACAGTGAGTAACTGCTGCATATAAGCAGTTCAGTAAGCAACAACAATTAGCATTCAAGAATACTGATTACATATGAATTTAATGATTGAGAGGAAGAAGATAAGCTTTAATGTCTTCACTGTCTCTAACTTTGTTATTCTCTCACTAGATAAGTCAGTGGCTGAGCTATAATCAGTGAATAGATAAATGCACCAGCAGCATCGTGAACCTTGGACTAGATCACAGGTGAGGAAAAGCTGAATGGACTTACTTAAACAAAAGCTCAATTACTTTCAAATAGTTTAGTGGTTCCCAACCTGGGGTCCTGGCACCCCAGTAAAGATCTCAGGGGGGCTCTGTCAGCTCTGATGTGCATATATTTCTTAAAATATATTTTCAATTTTACAGTGCTTAACAAATTTATTAGACCACCCTAACCCTAACCAAAGTAAGGTTTATGCCACAGATGCCTTACATTAACAGCATTGGTAATTATCCAAATAATTTTTTATGTTTCTGCAATGGTTTATACACCAATATGTAGAAGCTCTTTTACCGAAACAATATTTTTAATGCTAAAATATAATTATTATTGTTATCCATGAATTTTCAAATTTACTGATTTACAAAAAAACTGAAAAATAGTAAAGTACATTATGATTTCTTTATTAATATGTCAAATTATAGTTATTTACTTGCATTCCTGAACAGAAAAATGAGTTTTAGTGGTTGAATGTTCTGCTTGATTAATTTCTGACTTCTAAGAGAAGCCCAGTGAGCCGGCTCAGATTTGGGTGAATTCAGTTTGAAATTCCTCATTCCTGTTCATAATGGTAAAACATGGAGAGCTCACTGAAAATGAAAGAGTCCGCATTAAAGCACTTCATGATGCACTTCTGAGACAAATATGACAGGTGGTCTAATAAATTTGTTAAGAACTGTGTGTATATATATATATATATATATATATTAATGGAAACATAACAATGGTGTATTAGGGCCACCCTAGCATATTAAAAAAAGAGGATCTGTTCATTTTTGAGAATGAATGAATTTTCTGCGTTTAAAAGTTTAAATTTAGATATTACAGACATATAAATTTCAAGTTTTAAAAATAATAAAATAAAAAAAGTGTAAAGTCAAACATTTACAAGAAACCAAACTGAAAATAGTGGTTGACTTTCAACATTTCACCTTTATAATCTCCAAAATTCTTAGGTTTGGTTCACGCACATTGAAGACATTTTTTAAAATCTGTTTTTTTCTTGTAACCTAACAACTTTAACTTGAAAATTGTATTTTTTTTCTTGAAAATCACTACATCGTTTTAAATTTTTTTTCTTAAGTGGCTCTAATACAGCCTCATAATAATGGATAGTTTATACATAGATCTTTTGTCAAGAAGAAGTTTATGAAGGCCTACTAAGTCAGGGTATTCTTAATCAAAACATTTAAAACTGATGATTCATTTTTCTAAGTGGGTCTAGAGGGGCTTAACTTTTGTAGGGAGGACCATAAAGAGAAAAGGTTGGGAACCACGGTTCATTTGTCTTCTGAAATGCTACAAAATCTTATCACATAGACATTAAAATGGACCTTGGATGTTAAGTCAGTGAACTTTTATTTCCACTGACTTGACTATGGAAGGAGTAAAGTATGAAAGCTTTTCAGGATTTTACACCATGTTGGTATTTGAAAGTATATTGACTGGAATCCGTCTTCAATGTTTCTTTGATGCATAGCCACTTTCACAACTTTTGGAGGATACCACCTTGAGCTGTGACACATCAAGTGACTGAAGTGTGCATGGGGTCATAATAGCCTGATTTGGAAGATGAACCGACTATAATAATCTGGGTTCATCAAGATGTTTCTGTCATCACTTAATGTCTGTTTTTAAATGAGCTTTGTGATTTGATGTCATGAAATTGTTGCTAGTAGTCCCTCCTCTTGTAATTTAATATCACTGGATGTCTCTTGTGGATCTCCACTCCAGCACAGCAGACTCACCTAAGTATGAGCGCAATGACACCTGTAACACTGAAAATGCACAGGTCTATTTTCATATGTGCATAGAGCATAAATGAGCCTGAACAGGTACCTTCTCCTGCCCAATATGATAAAAATGTTTTAAATCAGCAGCTTTATACTAACTTGCCAGCTTTGAATATATCCAAAACAACAGATAAATACTGGCTGCAACAGTGTTGCATGCCAAACTATTTGCAGATATAGCC
Source organism: Cheilinus undulatus (assembly GCF_018320785.1). Taxonomy (NCBI): domain Eukaryota; kingdom Metazoa; phylum Chordata; class Actinopteri; order Labriformes; family Labridae; genus Cheilinus; species Cheilinus undulatus. The sequence goes on from NC_054877.1 coordinate 25,397,230, forward strand.
TGTGTCACTAGGAAAAACATGGGCAGACACTGACATTCAACTGATGTAGCTCTGATCTAATTATTGGAGTTTGAGAGAGAAAGTAGTAACAAGAAAAGATGAACCTCTATATGAACACTTAAAAAACAAAACAAAAAAACAAACAAACAAAAAAAAACACATAAGACATAAAACAATTGACTGTTTTAAGGATTCCTCTGAAAACACCTGACCAGTCAAAAAGTGGACTGGCACACCACCTACTGGTCATGTTTAGTAACGTGGACTAAAGCTAACAAGACAGGAAATGTGTGGACATAGGTCAACACACCTGTAGAGGAGGAGGTGCTGGGCCTGGAGTGAATGGTACCCTTCCCCATATCTTCATGATCTCTCCGAGTGCCTGAAACACTTCATCACAGCCTCTTTTCACTAACAGAGACATTGTGAAGTAACCAGCCTGGAACCACTCTGTCATCTCCTGGTTACTGAATGGACCTGACAGAGTGCAAAAATAGAGGTCAGAACATTCAGGGACAATACAAAAGCAGTTTGAAATCAAAGTCCAGTATTAAGGAACCTTTCCAGCATATGAGACCTTGTCTAATCTCACCCTGTATTTCCCCTTGGGGGTCTTTGTAGAACCACTTGAGAGCAGCCTCATGAGTGAGCGGCAGGCCTGCAAGTTTGGGCTTCTCTGAAGTCTTTATTGCAAGTCTGTCATCATCTACCACACCATCCTGCAGGTATGCTACCATCTTCTCTGCCTCCTGGGGAAAAGGTAACGGTAAAGTTACAGTTAAGGGGAACTCTCCAACCTAAAACAAAATTCCATAAATGCGACTCATTCACCTGCTCAAAGTGTTTCAACCCCTCATCTTCATCTGTGTCGTGTGGCACAGCGGTGGGCCTGCCAATAGGTGCCAACATAGTTGAAGGGAAGGGTAAAGGATTGTTTGTAATCAGCATAGGGACTTCCATGGACTTTGGCTGTGGTAGCTGGACGGTCGGCGATGGAGCAGATACTTCTGCAGTAAGAGGGGAAAGAATATGCACTACGAATCAGGAAGAATCCCATGCTGCAGGAGCTATCTAATTAGCAGTTAAGATTGAAGACTTGAGCCCTACCTGTTCGTGTGGTGGAAATGTGTGTCATGGGTAGGGACTCCAGCATGCTGTTTGACATGGGGATGTGCAGGGGGACTTTGCAGGGCTCTGGTGGGAGCTCCAGGGGTTGCTGTCTTTCAGCTGGCCTTTCAGAATCTTCTGTTCTGTTGGGCTGGCTCGGCGACAAGGACTGGGCAGGAGCTGGAGTTTCTGTGACTTGAGGAGCAACAGGTGCTGCAACAGCTGGAGCCTCCTCTGAGACTCTAAGTAGCTCTAAATAATAAAACAGAAAAGACAACAGTAAAGAGGATGCCATTAGGTTGCAGGGATTGGTTTCCCATTGGTGACATACAAGGAAAAATTACATAAAGATGCCAAAAGTTCAATTCTGATGTAATCCTTATCTGCAATTGGCAGCTAAATTTGAGAGCTGCCACGCTCTTAACTACTAACTAATGCCTGTATCACAAATCACTCTGTTTTGATTCCTTGATGTGTCAGAATAAAAATAAAATTTTGTAAAATAACAAACATGTGCCCAGGTAAAAAAACAAACAAACAAAAAAACAAAACAAAACAAACAAACAAAAAAAACTGACCATAAGTTCAGGGAGGGAGGGAGCCATGGCAGTTTTTAGGGGCCTTTGTTTCTGTAGCTTATTTTAGGAATCAAAGCACCAAAATGCCAAAAATTAATTACTGTAGAAAATTCTTTAGTCAAACACTTTTTTTAAATTCATGCTCACTCAAAATTCATGAGACTGAAATCCATGACTGTGTGCCTGTCATTTCAAGCAGAATGAATGGGATTTGCTGCTTGCTGTCTTTAAATAATTTAAACTCTGGAGCAAGGGAGGGTGGCTTATGGGAGAGTGAATGAAGAGAGGGAGCAGTGTTGTGAAAAACAGCACACATCAACTCAGAGAAATTAAAAAGTTTCTGATTCATTTGTTTTCTGATTCTGTAAGTCAAGTTATAAACAAAAAGACAGAAATACTCTGCAGAACCACCTCTGTAGGTTGTTTGTTTTTCTGGTTGTGAGTATTGGCTACTATTTCTTTTAATCTGGCACTGTTTTTGACTGAGGTCCCCAACCATGTCTAAACAGTGATGCTCTGTAACAACCCAAGCACATCAATTCAAAATATAAAGGAAATTTATATAAAGTGATCTTTGTGGGCATTAATTAAAAAAAGAGGAAAAAACTACTTTTGGTGAACATCCTACACATTCTGTCATGAAAAACTATAATGTTATTGCATTGATTTGGGGGATGCTTTCTTTAAAGTGACTTATAAGAAATACACTTGACCACAAAGATACAAACAAATTATGAAAAATCAACTAGAAAATCTTAAAAAAAATAACAGCTCGAAGAAATACATTAAAACCCCAAAGCAGAATAACCTTCCTTTATAATAACAAGAACAGTACACTTGATCAAAACTGACCTTTTCGTTCGGCCTCTGGTTCCGTTTCTTTGGTCTCCTTTGGTGGACTGTCCTCCTCTTCCTCCTCCAAACCCTCTTCACACTCTTCCAAGGGTTTAAAGTCAAGCTCCGCCTCCTCCAGGATTGGCTCCTTAGATGCCTTCTGAGTATATAACAGAGCCATACAGGCACATCAATACTTGATTTCAAATTCTTTGTAATTTGTCTGTTTTTTATTCTCATAGGTCTTGACTTACCTTCAGAGACAGAAAGGCCCCTGATGAGTCGAAGGTACCCGCCTCCTCATCGGCATCCTCCAGGCACCACTCTGGCAGGCTGTCCCGCTCATCCTCCAGGCTGCCGCTGCCTGACCGTGGCCTCCTGTAACCCCGCTCATCTTCTCTTGCATCAAATGGGAAACGGCGACGCTGATCTGGGTGTTCCCGCCACCCTGCCGACCGAGGTCCATCTGTGGAAAAGTAGTTAACATAGTTAGTTCAATCTCAATCAAAATAAAAAACATCCCAATTTGTGGCCACCAGCAATACTGAACAAAGTGAATCAATTTACATCATCTCTGACATACAAGAGTAGCACGGTGTCTGTGGCATGTATAGTTAGGTATAGGCATTGATCAAATTTTATCAGTATCAATGCCATTATCAATTCTACTTATCGTTTTGATTCATTATTGATTCCTTCCTATGAACGTTCTTTTTGGAAAAACTAGACTTTAGTGTTTCCTGCAAGTCTGAATTTTACTTTCGGTTGTAGCCAGTGGAAAGGACCGACATTACACAAGCACAAAAAAGTTAACTCTTGTTTAAGTATCTCCCAGTACTTAACATTTAACAAAATTACTTGATTTATTCTGAAATTTTCATAAATACATTAAAGGGGACATTATTTACCCTTTTAAGACACGTTTATAATGTTCTCAAAGGTCCCCAGAACATGCCTGTGAAGTTTGTTCCTAAAAAAACACTCCGGTATTGAGTTTTTGCATGACTGAAAACCCCTCTGTTTCAGCCCTTCTCAGAACGAGCTGTTTCTGCGTCTGTGGCTTTAAATGTTAATGAGCTGTCCGACCCCGGCCCTGACTACACCCCTCTAAGTAAAGGAATGCAGCACCCCTGATGTTACAGACACTTTTATCCAAAATCAAAAAACTAACTGGGATTTGAACCATCAATCTCCTAGATCAGTCAGCAGGGTAACCCAATGAGCTATCCAGCATCTCAACTGGCAGCTGACAGGAAGATCAGGAGAGGAGGGTGGAGTTTTCTTCCAAGCGGGGAGGGCCAATCAAACCTGGGGGTGGTGCTAACTCCCCACATGAAACGGCTTGTTTCAGCACACATTTCCTGAAAGGTGGAGAAAAAGAGGGCGGAAGGGAATGGACTTTTCTGGTATTTGAGGGGATTGTGGACAGGCCAGGGGCACATATTTTTGTTAGAAAAGCCTGAAAAGGTGATTTTTGCATAATATGTCCCCTTTAATCTAAACTAATAAAACTCATGGAATGAGTTAGACAAACGGCATAGCATTCTGTTTACCAGGGTCAATAAAAATAACTAAACTAAAGTTTCTGACAGTAACTTGTATTTACTCTAGCATCATAGATTAAACTGGAATATTCACCTCTGATCAGTCTGATATCGTCTTGTCTGAAATTGTGTTTTCACTGCTTAGTATCAGTGTGTAATTGAAAGTGTACTGGCATGCTGCATCCTAGTGTGGTTTTCCAGCTGCACTGCTCAGGAGATGACAGCTCTCCAGAGGGTCATCAACACAGCATAGAAAATCACTGGCTGTGCTCTCCTCTCCTTAGAGGAGCTGTTCAGGTCCCACTGCCACAGGAAGGCCCTGGGCATCCTGAAGGACTCATCCCACCCAGCACATCACCTGTTCCAACTGCTACCCTCAGGAAGACGGTTCAGGACAATAAGATCCAAAACTAACGGACTGAAAAACAGCACCTATCCCAGAGCAGTTTCAATATTAAATGAGAGACTGCTCGAACACTGAATGAAACTGCAAAAAAATACAGGGGGGGGCATACAGAAGCTGAGTTGAAGAGCAAAGCAGGCATGAATACCAGTTTAAATATAGTGGAAAACTGCCTCCTCAAAGAGAAGTAAGGCATTGATAAGGGAATCATTAAGATCAAATGTAAACGATGTTGATGGATTGAACCAAATGGAACCGGTTCTCGATTCCCATCACTATGTACAGTTCAAAAGCACTGTCACAAAGACTGAAATCCATAGAAAAAATGCCGTAATTCAAGGGGAGCTAGAGAAAGCCTCTTATTTTGGTAGGTGGTATAGCAACATGTCAGTTGAACCCTGCACTAAAATAAAATAATGGATCACACACAACAGTTAATAGATGTTCCTTAATTTTGACTGAACACCACACAGGCCTTCATCAAGGACCTTTTTATTAATAAATGTGTTGTAGAGATGCACTGATCTAATCCTGGCACAGATATATAAATCCAAACCAGACTCAAATAGCTATACTGAGTATCGGTGACAACGGGATGGAGGCAGAATCCACACAGCATGGAGGACACTAACAACAAAGGCTGAGCAGCCTGATGTATTACAACTTTGTGAAACCAACAACCTCTACAACTAGAAGATTTGAAGGATGAAAGAAATGCTCCATCAGTTCACTAACGTGTATGACATTACTAGCAACGAAAAAGCCTTGTACAACAAAAGAGTGCTCAGCTGTGGTACTTGGCACATGTATGTGTACAATGCAGCTTGTAGTCAATGAGAGGTCATTGCAACAGCAGAGGAACAGTGATGTCATCACAAGAGGTGGACACATTGTAGGACAGACTGTGATTAAAAATTAGTCCCTTATTGTTAATACAGCATTTTTAAGTTGGGAAAACCTGATCTGGCAGATATCCAGAACCAAGTTTATTGGATTAATGCTTTGCTAATGTATGGTTATAATGTGGTCAGTGCAATGCCCACCTGGGCTCGGGGGGCACCACCGATCACTGTCCCGTCGAGAACCCGCCAGACGCCAGCCCCCTTCATCATCCTCACCGTTCTGATCGTCACGGGAGGAACGCCAATTCTCACTCTCTGAACGTATGAAGTCATGCTTCCTTGGCAGTCCAGTCCCCACATCTTCATAGTTACTTCTGACTGAAAAGAGCAGGGACAGGCTTATTGGCCATCGTCATTACATTCATATCTAATCCATATGAAAACTTTGTTTTTACTATGAAACAATATGAAAAGCTTGCATATGACATCAATATTTCAGAGAAGTATATGGCTGGCTTTTACAACATTGACTGAAATAGTAGAAAGATCGACTTACTGTGATTCATTTGAAAATGTCCTGGAGCAGCATCTGTAAAGTTCACAGAGAGGAACAAGCAGATAAGCCAGAGCATTTGCCAGAGCATGTCATGTATTGATTATTTGAGTAACAATTTTAACACCAACCTGGGTCTTTCCGACCTGGCTTTTCAAACCTTCTGTCTCCCCTGGCGAGAAAACCACACATTCAACAAAGCAGGTTCACAAAGTGTCAATGGCTTCTATTGAAAATCCTTTGGAGTATTCAAATACCTTTCTTCCCAGCTCTGGGAGCGGTGCATCTCCCTCCCCCCGCGACCAAAACCTTCCACATCATCAAAACTTCTTTGGTAAAACCCTCCATCTCCTCTTCCCCTGCCTGCAAGTAATCCCAAAGTGAAATTATATGATTAATATGACCTGAAGAGTTCTACATGCTTTTTACTGTGTGCTTATGCTGGGTATAATTTAGGATTTTTAACTTGTGAAAACAAATGACCTAATGTTGCTTAAACATAGGCAGATGGTTGCACAGAACATTTAAATTTCCCTTCCAAAATTATCTGAAAGTCTTCACCCAAACTCTGCACCCAGAAGCCGCAGGCACATCAGTGAATAAATTGCCAAAATTTAAACGATTTATAGGTTCTTCATCATGGAAACACACAAAATATGTAAAACTGAACTACTTCATTAGTTTTTACAAATCTGCTGAATCATGATGCCATACTTTTCTTCTCCTTTTACATAAAGAGGATGTGCACAAAGTGGCTGTTGTGTTTTTCCATTTATCTGTCAACTGCATTGCGCCCACCCGTGACACTAATACACTCACAAATGTTTTTTCACCAAAGACTAGGGTTTTATTGGGACAAATCCTTCATATCCATGACATTGCTTGTCAACAACCCTCCATTATAGTGATTCTTAATTATTAACTGAAGGACGGAATATCAGTCATTGTCAATGGCAACATCATTCACTCCAGCTCTCAATTTTAAAGTTTAACACACATAGTTCCACCTGTTGGTATTTATGCTTAAAGCGAGATAGAAATCATGGCACAATTACATGTAACCTTGAATACGATCTTACCTCGACCCCTTGAGGTACTTCGGCCTCTTGGTGCCCCTGCTATCGGACCACCTCCTCGTCCTGTCAGCCGAAGTACAGCTGCACTGTTTACAGACATGGAAAAGTTTCTCTACAAATACAAAAGGGGAGGGGAAAATGGGGGAAAAACATACCATTAGCTCTTTTCCATGCACTTTCTATTTGTTTGGTAGTAAATGGCAAAACATTATAAGAAAGAATCATACAATGAAAGAAATCCAAGTCAGAAGACAAATGGCGGGAGGGAAATTTGCTGTTTATTTTGGGTTGTTGATCAAGTAGATCATTTCCCATTTAACAATTTCCAAGAAAAACAGAGACCTGATATTGTGACATGAAGTCCTACCTGTTCCTCCTCTGTAAAAGACACGAGTGCCAGAGGCGGCAAAGGCTCCTCCTGCAATATGGGCAGGAACTCCTTATCATGTAGGTCTATAGGGATCTGGAAGAGAGAGAATAAATGACAACATTCACTATCACATCAAATAACAAAAATACAGATTAAATATCCACATTGCCATATATGCAAGTTGGTATCAACAATCGTGATGCAAATGTTACTGGCATACTAACCTTGTTATCCTTTACATAAAGTGCTAACATTTCTTCTCTCCCGTAACGATAGTCTGCAAGTTTATACTTTGGCAATGCAGGTGAAAGGGGTGGAGAGGCAACTGCACAGCTGCTTCCACCACCACTGCTGCCTCCACCACCTCCAGACAGGGCACGGAGCCTGCAAAAAGAAAGGGTGGCGTAAGCAGAATGGAAAGAGGAAGGGAAGGCAACACTATTGATAAGATAGCAAATTGCATGCCTGAACATGTTTGGAAAAGATGCACTAAGCCCTGACAGAAAACCAGTTTTACTACCCACAGATTATTTCCATTAGTTGAATCCTTAATTAATATCAGTTCATTTACCATTCTGGTCCAAAGTTAAGTGTCTGGGTTTCAGCCATTCTTCCTTGAAGTTCTGCAAATATGAAAAAGGAAGAGTAAGTACCACTCAGGATTTACTCTTATGGTGTAACAATAATACAGTTGAAGACCAAAGTAACAAAAGAGACAAACCTGCAGCCATTTGAACAAATTAAAAAATATATATCTTAAATGCTTCACACATATCCTATGTTTTATGACAAATATCTAAAAGTAGTTTGTCTTTGTTAAGACATTACTGGTGCAACACTAAGCTCTATTAACTGCATTTTATAAAAACATTTTTATTTTTCTGAAAATGCAAACTATATAAGGAATGGTGATTATTACATCTCACAAGGGATGCCAGATAATGGATTTTAATGGATATCAAATATGTAGATATTTACAAATCATTTAAGGCAACACATTACTTAGATGTAGTTTAGACCTAAAACTTTAGTCCTTAAAAACATACAACATAAAGTCTGAGGATGTATAAAGTAACAAATTTCTGTCCTTAAAACAGACTTTACAGAGTAAGGACTTCAGCTGACGTAGGCCTGTTGGTCCAGCCTAAAACACCAATAACTAATGTTTAACCTGCCAATATTTACAGCTGATACAGGCAGAGTTTCATAGCCAAAATATCAGTTGTATCAGCAGAATTTTTTATATCTGACTATATTCCACTTTTTAAGCTAACTGCCTATACCAATATCCTGCCATTAATATTGTGCATCCAACACAAATGTACAGAAACACTGAGGTAAATTCCTGCTCTTAACATTTAAGTTTTGATGATTCAGCACACAGCTATGCAGTTTGATGTAACACATTTATAACCATCAGTTATAGTGTCATAAGTAGACTAAACAAGAATTAACAATGTTTCAAACTCAAAAACTAAGAAAATCATTTAATGTATGATTACGGTAATCTATCTTTATGAGTTTTTCAACTCTAGATTTTTTTTCAACCCAGACTGATTTGCATTATTCGGCTCCACGGATTTGTGAGAACACTTGAGGTTTTGTCACCCGCTTGAATGAATTCAGACCCCTCAGGATATACAGCCCATCCCATATCCACATGCAGTGTACAATTTCAATCTGCTAAAGCTATTTTAGGAAGTCTCCCAGCCTTCAACCAGCATATGTCAGACACCTGTAATTGACAACAGAGGCTGACTTGACTTCAGCTTATAAACACAAATAAAACCGTTAAGTTAACGGCGGTTCGTTTGTTTCATCTGCGTAAACATTTCTACTATCAGTAGTTCTGCTCCCTTAAAAAGTTATGATTTATTATGCTGAAAGCATTCCTAAAACATCGGGTACAAAGGCGAAGGTAAACTCAATACGACTGACCATATGGAAGAGGAGTACAACCACGTGTAAGTTTCTGTTTGACAGCCACAAAGACATTATGTTAGCAATATTGCAGACAATCCGTCTGCACGTTTGTCATATCAGGCAGTGTTAGCATAAAGTAAAATCTGAACGACGGACTAGAGCTTACATACAGCTGTGACGAGTAAGAAAGTAAGAAAGAACCACGTATAAGACATAATTTGTTCACTATAACGCGGTTTTGTCTGTTCTATCATAAATTTGGTGTTTTCGTGGAGTAGAAGTAGCTTAAGTTGATCATTAAATTATGTACTGGTGAAGTTGTCCGGCTGGTGACTGTTGTAATACTTCTAGTGCAACGTAGCGTAATCGTTATTTTATCATGACAGTGAGTAAAACAACAATCCAATAACACTCGAATCTACTATACCATTGTATTTTCGACCTTAGGGTATATCAAACGATAGCTCTATTATTGTCATCATATCAGAAGTTGGTAAGCAGTTCACGCTATGGTCAGTCACCAACATTGGGTAAGCTAACGCATTGTGCTAATCAATCAAATAAACAAATACAGTTTTTCACAAACAAAGCAACTGGCAAACATGAGAGGACAGGTTCACGAAGTGTTTAATATTTACAGTAGATCGATAGATATGTTTAAAGATGGCATCAGAGTTGAAGCTAGTTAAAGTGCCTCTTGCTACTGACTGGTGCCACACAGGACTATAATCGCTAGCCAGCAAAACGTTAGCCAACGGTTAGCCAACAGCTAACATCGTCTTATACAACGTAGCTTAATCGGGCCTGTCACTGAAACATATATCTCAACGTAATTAGACACTACTTTGGTTTACTATGTGAGTAAACGCATTGTCAGTCATCACTCATGACAGATTCAACAGTCATCTTGCATAAATTAATCCCCATCCTCAGCACTTGTGGCTAGTCAGCTAACAGGTTGGCTAACTAGCTACACGCGGCCTTCGAGCAACCAGGAGCCAACAACAAAATTTCCTCGTCAGCCCGTCCCGCATTTCACAGGGCCCGTACACGCACACAGAGACACTGGAGCCCGATGCTGCAAGGCCAAGTAAACATGGTGGTTTAACAACTGTCCCAGGCCCCCAAATCTTTTCAGAATAAAGCCCCCTGACATGACAGTTTGATTAAATTGGTTACTTTTCTTTGCTAGTGTACTGAACTTTGGCTGTCTTACCTCTGCTTGTTGTGACAGCACAAGGTTTGTATGCGAGTTGTGTGGCTCTCTCTGGGCTCTCTCTCTCTCTTCGTTTTCCACAAGATGGCTGAGTGTGGGTCATGTGACAACAGATAAAACCCGTATGCATGCCGTAGAAAGATTTGCTGACTAGTACGTATTGACGTACTGTGGAGTTAACATACATACACTATTTACTCTTATTTGAATCAAGTGTGTACAGAAAAACAAGGTATATGGGTTGTAGAATGTAAAATGACTTTTAAATTAAGCAATAATCACTTTTAACTATAGGAGAGGACATGACGCGGACTTTGCATGCTTCCCCCCTACACAACGCTGCCTCCAATTCAAATCGGAAAAATGAATTTTCAACTTCGAAAATCTACCTGAGGGCTTCATAAAGTTGGAAAGACGGCAAGAAAAGTCCAAATTGTGTACCCGACTTGCTGACACACATTGCATCTACTTACATAAAATTCCAGTTAATTTATCCAAGCAAATGATGACTTGATATTAATTTATAATGTGTGAGAGGTATTGCAGAATTTTTTCAGATAATATTCCTTAATGCTTCTTGTTTTTAATCGGACCTTGCTCTTCGTATAGAAGTACCTAGATCATGGCTGGTTGTTATAAAATCAATGAATTCACCTAAGGTAGGAAAGGATAGAGACTTCTCAACTTGGCAATGCTGCCATCCGAGGAGACTTAAATGCAGCACAATGTAAATCCCTCACGTTTACCCAATCGAGTGTGTAATTTACGGTGTATCCGTTAACGATTATAATCTCGGATAACAGTTAACAATAAATCTTTTTATGTATTTATTTATTTATTTTATTTTCTTGCAGAAATGATAAAAAACAACAACATTTTTTTTTGTCAGAAATAGCGTTACTTCCCAAAACGGTGGCCCTGAAGGTCAACAGAATTAGTATTTTGAAGAGCAACATACAGTTCATATAAACACGAACACATTTCACAAAACACAAAAATACTCACAAAACACAAAGACTTTTCATAAAACAAAAATATTTCACAAAACACAAATACATTTCACAAAACACAAATACATTTCACAAAACATAAATTCATTTCACAAAACAAATATATTTCACAGAGCACGAATATATTTCAGAAAACCGGAAAGGGTAGGATCCTGGTACTTCTCTCTGATTGGACGAAACCCCAGTCATTTCTTGTTTCCAGTGGATACCATAGTAGCCGATCTATCGCAAAATTTAATGTGTTTACCAGGATAAGAGGACATTAGGCTGATATAAGGCTTTAACAAAGGACGTACATATTGTTGCACGGTGTCTTGTAATAGATTGGTCAACGCCCCCCCCCTAGTGGACGAGGCCTGTTATGTTTTGATGATATACCTGCCCATGTGTTGACATCCTGCAGTTCAATGTACGCACAGCTGCTGAATACACCGGCGCTGAGTGACAAGCTGTCTCCTGTCCTTTATTTACACACCTATACATTTAACATGGTGTCAGAATTTTTATTTGGACCCACAAGTGAGCCTGACACCTACTGCTAACGCAGCTTGTGCTTCTATATTTTGGTTGAGGCTTCCTAGTTGTAAAGTTAGCCAGCTAGCTGTAGCATTGTGTTTGCACGATGGCATCCAATGTGCCGCCCTTGGACCCAATGAAGATGACGGGAGACCTGCACGGCAAATGGGCTAGCTTTCGTGCTGAGTTTGAGGACTATCTTCTTGCAACAGGACTCAGTAAGGCTGAGAAATAGGTACAGGCAGCAACTCTTAGGAACCTAATGGGAAATGAATGCCGCATGTTTATAAGCACAACCTGGAACTACAGAGGACCAACAGAAAGACATTAAGCCAGATTTATGCTTCTGTGTTGCATCAATGGCATAGTTACGAGTAGCCCTTTGCGTCGATGCAGACCCCTACGCCGTAGCCTGATGTGCACCTCCAAAAAGTCCTAACCATGCATTGCGGCGACGTGGATCGCAAGGGCTGTGATTGGTCCGCTCAAACCGTAATTTCCGGCAGTTGTACAGACCACCTTGGCAAACGTCTTCCCTGTCGCCTGCGCTTCAATATTTGCAACAAAAGAATTTGTTCGTCGATATCGATGAGCTCCGGCTCCAAATACACCCGCTCCACCTCGGTCTCCATCGTTTACTCTGACCTGAAGATACCCCCCCCCCCCCCCGTGGCATGGCGGTGAATTGTAGAGTGACACGTTCTCTCGACGCAGAACTTTGAATGGTCGTCAACAGTGTTGCGTAAATCAGGCTTTACTGTCATAATTGCTGCGCTGGGCCAGTACTTCACTCCCGCCAAGAACGTCATCTTTGAGAAGTATGTTTTTGGCAATCTTAAGCAAGAGGAAGGGGAGCTCATGGATGCTTTTGTTACAAGACTGAGGGAAAAGGCTGCCTCATGTGAATATGGAGCTCTAAGAGACGAACTGATGAGAGACAGACTGGTTCTAGGAATAACTGATGAGGGCGCAAGGAGGCGGTTACTGGAGAAAAAAGACCTTACATTGGAGGGCGCTATTAAGATTTGCCGTGCTGCTGAAGTCATGGACAATAAGCTAAAAACAGAGTCACTGGATGGCCCTGGACTTGGCGAGTGTGTCAATGTAACGGATGGGTGGCATCAGGGACAGAAGCCCATCAACAGGCCACCTGAGTCAGCCAGTAGACCCTCGTAGCCACAGAGCATGAAGGGTGTAGGCCAATGCAAATATTGTGGCACACAACACAGGCGCAGCTGGGACCAGTGCCCTGCATTTGGAAAATCATGCTGGCTATGCTAATCACTTTGCTAAAGTGTGCATGAAAAGAGGCCAGCAAGCATGTCAGTTGAATGCTGTGGATGACCTGTCACTGGAGGATCCAGGGAACAGTGACCACGATGAGAAGGATGTATGCATAGCAATGAATGTGGGAGCCGTTAACTCTAGAGGTAAAAAGTGGTTTGACAACCTGCCTCTGCACAAAGGGATCCAGATTTGTCAGCTTGACTCTGCAGCCACCTGCAATGTTATGAGTGTCAGGGACAAAATGAGACTAGCACCTAGTGTGCCCCCTCAGCCAAGCTTCACTAAATGAAAGCTTTACAACAGCGAGTGGATGAACTCGGTTGACGTGTACAGCACCCATTGTGTCATCAGGGGCGTGACACACAAACAGGACTTTGAGGTTGTGAAAACGAGCCAAAAACCCTTGCCTTCAGGTGAAACGGGTGAGAGGCTTGGCCTGATACACTTCACTGTTCCTGAAGAGCTGAATAAAATGGAACAGTGTTGAAGAGGTGGTCTAACCAGAGAGAACCTCATCAGCGCTTACCAGGATGTGTTCACCGGCGCCATCGTGTCTCTGCCAAGCGATGTCCACATTGTGCTGGATAGCGCTGTGACACCTGTGCAGTGCGCCCCCAGGAATGTCCCAGTGGCCCTTAAGGCGGCTGTTAAAGCACAGCGGGATCAATACAAACAGGATGGACACCTGACCATGGTCACCCACAGACTGGATAAGTTATCTGGTCATTGTGAAAAAGCCAGACAAATTAAGACTTTGCATCAACCCGAAACCCCTCAACCAGGCCCTGAAAGACTCACATTATCTCATGCCCGCCTTAGATGATGTGCTGTACAAGCTCCTAAAGGCCCACATCTTTACCCTGGTGGATGCACGTGATGCATTCCTGCAGTGCCGCTTGGATGAGGGAAGCAGCCTGATGACATTAATCTGGACTTCATGGGGTAGGAAGCACTGGCTGAAGCTCCCTTTTAGTATGTCTGTTGCACCAGAGCTTTATCAGAGGAAGCAGCATGAGCTCCTTGCTGGCTTGAAGGGGACTGAGCCAATAGCAGATGACATACTCACTGTGGGCTGTGGAGACACAGATGATGAGACTGTTCAGGACCATCACACTAACCACATTGCTCTGATGGACAAATGCAGGTAAATGAAGCTGAGGCTGAGCATAAAGAAGCTGCAGTTTCGAGAGAAGGAGGTACGCTTCCGTGGCCACGTGCTGTCATATGAGTGTCTCAAAGCTGACCCTGACAAGGTCAGGGCAGTCTTGGACATGCCCAACCCCACTGATGCGAAAGGAGCTCAGCGGGTTGTCTGTCTCAAAAAGAGCAAAACTATGCACAGATTGAAAAGGAGTGCTTGAGCATTGTATTTGCCTGCCAGCACTTTAACTACTATCTCTATGGTAGGGGTGATGTCACGGAAGAGCCTGACTCGTGTCTGCTGTGTTGATTTTCACTAAGCCCCTCCTCAGTGCGCCAAAACACCTTCAAAGCATGCTCCTCTCATTTCAGAACTATTGCCTCACGGTGGTGTTCAAGCCAGGTCCTGAGATGTACATTAGAGACACCCTCAGCAGGGCAACAACTCCACCTCAGAAGTCAGACACTCCATACAGGTGCGAAATGGTATGCAGCCTGCAGGAGGAGCAGCTTGATAGAACAGCCATTCAGCAGTCAGACTACCTAAATGTCACCAGCCAGCACCTTGCACAGATATGACAGCACACAGAGGAGGATGTGAGCCTCCAGAAACTCAAGGCAGTTGTTCTGGAGGGATGGCCAGAGTATAGAGAGGACACCCTGATAGCCATCAGAGAATACTGGGCCATCAGACATGAATTAAGTGCACAGAATAGGGTGCTTTTCCAGAGCAAGCGTGCCATCATTCCCAAAGCTATGTGGCCAGACATGTTGAAGCGTATACATTATAACCATGGGGGACGAGGCTTGCTACAGGCATGTCCGCAAAACACTTTACTGGCCCAACATCGAGGGGAGATCAGAGACTATGTGCAACAGTGCTCAGTCTGCAATGAGTATGCACACAAGCAACAGAAAGAGACTATGATGTCACACCCACTCCCCACGCATCCCTGGTAGTTGTTGAGCATGGACTTGTTCAGCTATGCAGGACAGGACTTCCTGCTTGTAGTGGACCACTATTCAGACTTCTGGGAGATTGATCTGCTTCCTAGCCTGTCGGCTGAAACCACAATCTGACGATGCAAGGCACAATTTGCATGCTATGTACCTGACTGTGGCAGTCAGTTCGCAGGTAGAGAACTCCGTGCATTTGCAGGGGAGTTGGGCTTTGAGCATGTTATGGCCTCACCTAGACACCCAAAAGTAAATGGCAAAGCTGAGTCAGCGGTCAAGATGGTGAAAAGCCTTTGCAGGAAGGCGGACCATACAAATGAGGACCGCTTCAAGGCTTTCCTTCATTGGAAACACGCCCACAGAAGGTATGTGCTGCAGCCCTGTACAACGCCTCATGTCACAGAGACTCAAGACTCTCCTCCCTGTGTCAGAGCAGCTGCTGGCACCACAGGTCATCACAGGAGTTCCTGACAAGCTGAAACTGAAACATCAAGCAGCAAAGCAAACGAATGACAGATCCGCTGTTTTTAGATCAGCGCTGCTGAGTTAGGAGCTGCTCAGCTAACGCTATGGTGTCTTGCGGTATTCCGGCTTCCCCTCATCAAACTCATCAAATACACAATCCAACAACTCCAAAACGCTCTCGTGGACAAGTTGTGACCTGCACATTCACCACGCTATGGAATAATAACGTGTAATTATGAAACATTACGACACATGAAACGAATACTCAGAACTATTTCTTGAGTAAACCACTGGGCGGAGTGACACAGTGCAGCAGCCACGTCTGGAGTGTAGTTCCGGCTTTGCATTTAACTTTAAAACGTCTCCGTCTCTTAATATTCCATGATTATTTCATAGCGTGGTGAATGTGCAGGCCACAATTTGTCCGAGAGAGCGTTTTGGATTTGTTGGATTGTGTATTTGATGAGTTTGATGAGGGAAAGCCAGAATACCATAAGACTCCATTGCGTAAAATTGTTTGTCCTCTAGTGAGGGTGGTAGTGGCAGGTTTAGATTATAAAGGATGATGATTTTCTAGTTAAATAATCAAAAAAAAAAAAAAAAAAATAGAATAAAAGTAGTTAGAAAAAATTAAAACTCATATAAACATGCATTTTTTTTCACTAAAATAATTTGTCCTTCGATGAGGGTGGTGGTGGCGGGTTTAGATTATGAAAGATAATGATTGTCTAGTTTAATAATAATAATAAAAAAATAGAATACAATAGTTTGTAATAGTTTTGACAATAAAAAAAATGTATATGTTACTATATTTTCTCACTAAAATGAAGTAATTTGTCCTCAAATGAGGGTGGTGGTGGTGGGTTTAGATTATGAAAGATAATGATTGTCTAGTTTAATAATTCGAAAATACAATACATATAGTTTTAAAAACAAAAAACATATATTATTAGATTTATTTACTAAAATAAAGTTATTTGTCCTTCGATGAGGAAGGTGGTGGGGGGTTTAGATGACAAAACACACTAATTGTGTAGTTAAACAATTTAAAAATGAGATAAAAGTAGTTTTTAACATTAAAAAGAACTTCTTTTATTGTATTTTTTTCACTAGAATTAATATTTGTCCTCAGATGAGGGGTGGTGGTGGTGGGTTTAGCTGCTAAAAGACATGATTGTCTAGTTCAATTATTAAATTAAAAGTAGTTTAAAATAGATAAGCTAAATAAATTAATAAATGAATGAATAAACAGCTGTATGCACTGGCACAATCCAAAAAGAATTTGGCAAGCTCTGCGCATGCAGTTCTCCCTAAAATCTCACTCCTAACTCTTCTGGAAAGTTGGCAGCCCTGTTGACAACTTAAAAGAGGAATTACTTCACGCATGCAGCAATGTATGTAACACTGTTAATACACTGTCTAATGGACCTACTGGCATCGTAGGTGTGCCATAAAAGCATAGTATAGGTAACAATTTATATAAAAGTTATAGAAACTATGAACACCACAACATGAACACGCGAAGTTACTCATCATTTGGACACTTGGCCTTCACGTGTGGCTCGTTGGTCTAGGGGTATGATTCTCGCTTAGGGTGCGAGAGGTCCCGGGTTCAAATCCCGGACGAGCCCTACTTTTGTGAGCATGGCGTCTAGATTGTGGTCAGTCTCTATCCCTAAAGATTAGTCCCCACTTCAGAGACGTATCTGTACAAATTGTATCCATAATGGTGACGGACGTAACAGTACAAGGCCAAAGTGATTTTGCTCCCAACTGAATGAAGTCGGCAGATAAATTGATTCAAAAGAATCCTTAATACAGGATGTAGAGTATTAACTCCTACAGTTACAGACCTCTCACTTGCACTGTACCATCCTGGTCTCTCCAGTAAAAATCTCAGTGCATAATAATAGGCTACTGTGACCTTTGCATACTTGGTAACGTTCAGAGAATTTACACGCTGTCAATGACACTTAAACATCCTGTGGGCGACAAGAGATTCTTACAAAGGAAAGACAACATGTTGAATGTGAATTTTATTATTATCATTCTTTAGTGCATGCATTTATTTGCGATGTAGTCCTCATGGAAGAAGTTGGTTCAGGTGGTGTGCTCGCTCTGGAAATTACATTATCTGACCACCACAGCTGACAGCGGTCTCAACGAGGCCGTTTGGGATGAATAACCTTCTGATTTTTAGGAGGTAAATAACATTACAGAAAGTACTTAGGATGATTTGGCCATTCTGTGTTTGCCACGAAGAATGACTTGAAGAACACTAAAGGGTCAAAATGCTTGACCCCGACGTGATTTGAACACGCAACCTTCTGATCTGGAGTCAGACGCGCTACCGTTGCGCCACGAGGTCCAGTTATCACAATACTCAAGCAAATACTGTAAATAAAGATGCCTTATGATCGTTATTTCAAAATGACGTTGGTAGTACATTATGACATCGTATCATAATCATACATCGTAACGACCGGAAAGGAACGGATGAATCTCTAATGAAGCGCGCAGGAGTGATGCGTAACCACGACAACATTAATACCACCTACGTCATCCTGGATGGATACTTTCATAATAAGATATCAGTGCGGAAAACATATGTAGGGCCGGTTAGCTCAGTTGGTTAGAGCGTGGTGCTAATAACGCCAAGGTCGCGGGTTCGATCCCCGTACGGGCCATCGTATTTTATTTCTTTTTAACTATACTGAATACAAGAGTGTGTGGGATTTTGCATTGAAATAACATATTTTACAAAGTTCAGGAGGGTAAAAAAATCACCTCAGTTTTATACAGATTTGTCATGTTTTCAAAGGCAATATATGTCAGATATATTGCAATATTGTGTGGGACCCTCTTATAAGCCCTTAGGGGTTTCTTTTGTCCTACCTGTGCATTTAATATGTTTCATGTATTATTTTGTACTATTTTAATCTTCTTTCTTTTGCACAATTAAGTAAATAAATAAAATTAAAATAAAAAAGATATTTTAAAATTAATAAAAAAAACAGTTCCATCTCATCTGAACTGGCCTGAAGCTCTACTAGCATCTGCAGGAGGCTGCTGGATGCACATCTTGACCATCTTCTATTATACACAAGGTAACGGTCCATTTCAGCCTCTGGAATTGTGTTTGCCAAAGGGAGATCTATTTGCTTGTCCAACTTCAGGCCCTGGGACCGCTCTTTTGAGGATGCTTGATTCAGTACCACCAGCATTACAGATACAGATAAATCTTCATTAAGTGAATATGATTGAGTGTGTTTCAATTAGTGTCATCTGTGTGGGTATAAAGCTCCCTCTAGTGATTCAAAGTAACACATGATGAGTGGTGACACTACTGAACCTGTCCTCCATAAAAATAAATTGGACTCCATCCAGGGAGATGTGAGGGAGGCTTGGGTAGATACAAATATAGGCATAATATGAAAATAGTCATAAAAGATCCAAAACAACAAGATGGTGTTAATTTTAGGTCCTGGTAAAACAGCAGTCTTGTCTAAATTTGTGCAAAGATGTTGAAGTCCAGCTTTGCCAGAGTATTTTGTTTAGTTTTAAGTTTTCACATAAAGAGTGAATGATAACACATTTGATTAAAAAAGGTTTTCATGACAACTCTTACCAGAAGTGCTCAGCCGTGATCACGAATCATCAATCACTACTGTCTGTGGATACTTTAAAAAAAAACTTAAAGTTGAAGGTAAATGAATAGCGGACTAGTTCAACATAAGAAAGTTCTAAGGGAAGTAATATGCATACATTGTGTGCTTGTCAGTGCAGTAAGAGAAATTTGTGTGGCTAGACTGTAAGTGATATACTAAAGATATAAACAGCTTCGAATTCCCCTTTAGTTACTAAAAGATTATTATAATGAAAAATTTGAGTTTTGGCCTGCAGTAGAAAATTATTTCAGCTGAAAATGTCCTAATAGATTGTGGTCAAACTTTGTCAACATACTGTATTGTATTGTATTATATTGTATTGGTGACATTTCTGGTGCTCCTACCATCATAAATATCAAGTATCTACCACATGGTGTCACTAGGACTCAGCTTGTGCAGTGACTGATCTAACTGGCTTTTGATGGGCTTTCCACAACATCCCTTATATGCACTGGGACACAAGCTTTCACGGACCCAAGTTTAACTGTAAGACAAAAACAAGTAAATTATCAGACAGATATTACAAAACAGAGCAGAAATTGTCTTACTTCCGGCTGTACCTGTGGCAGATCTGATCAAGACTGTTTTTTCATTGTATGTAGTATAATGCATCTTTAATATTTCTTTTTACTCTTTATTAAAATGTAAAACAAATAAAAAAATCATGATGTTTAGGTGACTGTGAGCTCAAGAAATGTTTCTCAGCTGAAAAGCTAATTAATCTCTAAATTACAACATTCGGGCCGTTAATATGGTGGCCTAAAGGTCGATGCAGAAAATTGTCATTGAATCTCAAAAGCATTTCATTTCAGGAACCACAAAACCGTAAAGAAAAGTATAAATAAATAAAAAGAAATTAAATTGAATTTAAAAAATATTCATATTTCATGAATCACAGACATATAAATTTAAAAAAGCATTAAATGAAATTTAAAAACATTAAATGAAACTCAAAAACATTAAGTGAACCTGTTTTTGCTGTTGCCCTTCAGGCCCACCATACGTACATTAAGGACGATTTCTTTTCTTCTCTGTACTTCCTGAATGTGATTTTTTAACTTACTATTTTTGTGTTCTGAATTTCTACAATGAGGTATTTATGTCCACATTAATGTGCAATGTAGTTGTCTTTCTTTAAGAAGTGTTTAAACTTCATAATGTAATCAGGCTACATTGTTAGTTAACCTGTATTTCAAAAGTCTCCTCTTCCCTCTTTGATTTAATCTTTTTCTGTCAGCATATTTGATAAATTTGTTGAAACTTCAAAGGCTGATGCTTAGTAGGAATGTGGTGTTAAACTGTAAACATTAGGATGGGGCAAGAAAGCTTGCAGTGAACACAAACACACAGTGTGAGAAGATCATTTCCATGGTTTACACAACAAGTCCATTCCTTTCATGGTGCTTGTGGTCAATACGAAGTTCCCATGTGACCAATCCAGAGGGAGAGAGAGAGAGAGAGAGAGAGAGAGACAGAAGATGGAAAATGTTCCAAAAAGTGAAGAAAATGTAATTTTTGCAGAGGAATTTGACCCCTGACTCCTATTTACGTTGTATCCTCCTTCATAATATCAATTCTGGGAAGCGACGAGCCGCAGTCGAAACATGTCAGCTGCCTTTCACATCCACAGAGGAATGTTGGCGAGTCTTCACAATGTTGTCAGTCAGCGCGCCAGATAAGAGCTCTCAGTTCATAAATAAGATTGATGGCATCGCATACCACCAGTTCCTGCTCTGTGTTTTCCCATACTAGCTCCTGTGTCGAAAGCATCCGCACTATCTCTCCTGCTCATATCCTCTCTATCCAGGTCCAGGCTTGTCTTGGTGTTTAAACAAAATTCCCCATCCGATTATTAAAACACACTACAGTCTGATACATTCCAACTTCTCTTAGTTGTTAATGAAGTTTTAAAGCTGTCAAAGAAAAGTGACTGTAAATACTTTGAGAAGAATACACCGCATTCCAAATTATTATGCAAATTGGATTTTAGTGTCATAAACATACATTTTTTTGTTTTTCAATCAAACTCATGGATGGTATTGTGTCTAAGGGCTCTTTGGATCACTGAAATCAATCTCAGGCACCTGTGATAATTAGTTTGCCAGGTTAGCCCAATTCAAGGAAAACTACTTGAGAAGGTCGTTCCACATTATTAAGCAGGCCACAGGTTTCAAGCAAAATGGTAAAGAAAAAGAAATTTTGTGGCTGATTCAGAGCACAGAGGGGGTTGTGCAGATAAAGGATGGGGAAGGTTTCTGCCAGACAAATTCATCTGAGTTAGAGAACAGCTGCTAAAATGCCATTTCAAAGTAGCAAACAGGTATTAGAAGCTGTTGGGGCCTCTGGAGTCCCACCAATCTCAAGGTGTAGGATCCTCCAGAGGCCTGCAGTCGTGCATAAAACTACTATTTGGCCACCCCTAACCAATGCTCACAAGCAGAAATGGTTGCAGTGATGCTGCTGGGATATTTCGGGTCGATGTCCTGCTGCATAACCCAAGGGCGCTTGAGCTTGAGGGCACGAACTGATGGCGGGACATGTACCTTCAGGATTTTCTGGTAGACAGCAGAAATCATTGTTCCATCAATCACAGCAAGTGGTCCAGGTCCTGAAGCAGCAAAGCAGCCCCAGACCATCACACTGCCACTACCATGCTTGACTGTTGGCATGATGTTCTTTTTATCAAATGCTGTTATTTTTACTCCAGATGTAACGGGCCGCACACCTTCCAGAAAGTTCAACTTTTGTCTTGTCAGTCCACAGAATATTTCTCCAAAAGTCTTGGGGATCATCGGGATGTTTCTTGGCAAATGTGAGACGAGCCTTTGTGTTCTTTTTTGTCAGCAGTGGTTTTGGCCTTGGAACTCTGACATGATGCCATTTTTGCCGTGTCTTTCTTATGGTTGAGTCAAGAACTCTGACCTTAACTGAGGCAAGTGAGGCCTGCAGGTCTTTGTATGTTGTTCTGGGTTCTTTTGTGACCTCCTGGATGAGTCATTGTTGCGCTCTTGGAGTAATTTTGGTTGGCCGACCACTCCTGGGAAGGTTCACCAGTGTTCCCAGTTTTCTCCATTTGTGGATAATGGATCTGACCGTGATTTCCTCAAGTCGCAAAGCCTTGGAAATGGCTTTGTAAGCTTTTTCAGACTGATAGATTTCAATCACTTTATTTCTCATTTGCTCTTGAATTTTTTTGGATCGTGGTATGATGCGTTTCTTTTTGAGATCTTGTAGCCTACTTCACTTTGTCTGACAGCTTCTATTTAAGTGATTTCTTGATTCAACAAATCTGGCAGTAATCAGGCCTGGGTGTGGCCAGTGAAACTGAACTCAGCTTTCCAAGAACTGTGGTTAATCACAGTTAACTCATGGAGGGGGTTAATGTTCACACAGGGCCAGATAGGTTTGGGTTTTTTTCCCTTAATAAAAAAAATTATAATTTAGAAACTGCATTTTGTTTTTACTTGGATTGTCTTTGTGAGATATTAAAATTGGTTTGATGATCCAAAACATTTAAGTGTGGTAGATAAGCAAAAAAATCGGGAATCAGCAAGGGGGCAAATACTCTTTCATGGCACTGTATGGGAGCTTTAATTCATGTGTGAGAGCATGTGTGATTTTTATTACTTCAATATCCTCCACCAGGATCTAAATCAGACCCTGTCAAGCCAATGAAATGTAGCACCTTTTCTTTGATACTTAGGTGACTGGGTTGATTAACCAAGCAGGCTATTTGACACAAGAGGCAGTAGAGGAAATAAGATTACTAATATTCAATGTTTAGTAGTCTGATAGGTTGGTTGATAACCCTTTATTGAGAGCATAAATGTAATTCATTTCATGTTTGATTGATAAACTGGTTTTGTATGAATTATAAACAGTGATAAGCCCCCATTTTGGGTTGTAATGTTTGAACTGGCTGGTGTATCCTATTGATTTGGTATCAATTCAGCTATAAACATTGAAATGATGCTCAGCGTATCTTTTCATTCATTAAAAATCACTCACTCACGTGTCTCTTTTTCTGCTCTGGTAATCAGCTGGTAGGGATGTCTACTCACATAAATTCTGAGCCAATCCCTTTCTGCCATGACCTCTCTTGATCCAATCATCCTGCCGCTGTCATATTTCAAAATCTGTTCTCCTTTCCTTTGCGGTCAGTCTGTTGTTTCAGTACCACCGCTGTGACTCTCCTCCACCCCGACCACCACCGTTACATCTCATCAGTGTCCAGATCCAGCTCTTCCATGCATCCCGCATCTCTTCATTGCTCTTCCAAGTCATCCCATCGATGTCCAGCTTCTCGGTGACATCCTGCATCCCTTCATCACTACTGCCAAGTCATCCCATCAGTGTCTGGGTCAAGCTCTCCAAAAATTCATTCCTTATCCTATGCTACTCCCTCCATCACCACCACCAGTGTCTAGACTCCATAGGGGGGTATCCTATTCGGCTGTCAGCCTCACTACCCCTTCAAGTTAATAAAGACATCATGGATGGAGTCTGTTCTCCAAAGACATTTCACATTTTCAGACTTGTATTGTTAAGAGTTTGGCTGTTTAGGATGTCCATACAGGAGATTACTGTCAGCCTTTGCCAGCCAGTGATCTGTAAGTTGACACAGATGGAGCAAACTGTGAGCCTAAATCTTCAGAAAGAGGTTCTGGGGTAGACTGTTAAGCAGAATCCATTTCAATTAGACAGGGCCTTAAATCTGTGTTCAGCAGGAGAGTAAGACCTTGTGCTCAGTGACTTCAGAGCACTAGGGCACTATCTTATCTCAGTTTAATATAGACCGTTTCGAGTGTTTTTTGCTGTCAGTCAGTGCTTTTAATGTCCAGTTGCTCTGTAGAGTACTCCAAATTGCTTTCTTTATGAATGGTGGTCTATAAATAAACTCGCCTTGTCTTCCTCAGTTTTGGGTTCTGCTAGTGTCCTTGTTACTTCTGGTAGCACATGATGATACCTGCAGCCAAATCAGGTTGAGCAGGGTTCACCAGGATGGCATATTCATACATGCAGTAGCAAGAAGGTTTGTTGTGCCTCTCGGTTGAGCCTCAAGAGTATGGAGAAGATACAACCAGACCTGCAGTTAAACGAGGAGCGCTGTAAATGGCATCAGCCCAGCAGTAGGACCAATATCTGTTCCTTTGTGCAAGGGGGAACAAGAGGAGCTCTTCCAAAGCCCAACTAGCTGTCTGGAGGAGCAGTGCCAAAGTCCTATGAAATTACCTCCTGTGGGCTACCTGTAAAGATATTTCTGACTTGACCATCAACCTGGCGTCCTCTAATGGGACCACCCTCTCAGCATAGCACCATAAAGCTCCACTGGCATCTGCCACACACCAACTAAACTGGCTGGTTTGACACTGGTGCCCTGTTCTCTTTATAAATGAGAGCAGATTCATTTTGTGCGTACAGCTGGTGCGAAGGAGTCTGGAGACACCATGTTACTGTACCTGTAACGTCATCCAGCAAGACCAGTTTGGTGGTGGGTCCGTGATGGTGTATCCTTGGAGGGTCACACAGACCACCATGCCATAGCCAAGGGTGCCTTGGCTACTGTTAGGATGAAAGCCTTGGAGCAAATGTCAGACCACATACAGTGGGACCTTGATTGCTCATGGTGCAAAGCAATGCCTGGCTTCATGTGAACAGAATGTTTAGACAGTTCCTGGATGAGGAAGGCATTGATGCCATTGACTGGCCCTTTGGTTCCCCAGCTAAAAATCCATTTGAACCCCAATGGGAAATTCTATACAGGTGCATCTTATCATGCCTCTACATACAGCCATAGACTGTCTAGTAGCTCACTGATGCACTGATTTAGGTCAAGGAGATCCCTATGACACCATCTGCAGACTCATTCACATGTACACATTACTGGGTCACATTATGCTTTACTGCAGTAAAATTCATGCAAATTGGATTAGCCTGTGGTTTAAAATTTTCACTCTGATTTTTGGTAGATTTTTAAACATGAATGAACATTAATTCCTGAAGATCTGATGTGATTTAAACATTCCAGTTGTTTTGAGGTGTTTATATTCAACCTCACAGGTTAATGAAGTCTCTACTTATTACTCCTTGCAGCTCAGTGTTTAAGCTGTCAACAAGAAATGAAATCCTGTCCTCTATGCCCATAGTTCATGCCTCACACTAATGAAAACTGAGTTGTTGAGCATGAGTAGATTCTGATGTCACTGTATCATTCATTATTATCCTTCTGCACTGTGAAGGTCTAGTTAAAGTCAATCTGTTGGTGTTTGTGTGTGTGACAGGGAGAAAAAAATCCATCCTAAAACAGATAGTATAGCTCTCTCCATTTACTCATGGCCATATCCAATGACACAGCCTGGAACAATGCACAAACACCTTTGAGTCTGAGCTAAATTGGAGGCAATAAAAGCATGCAGGAATGCAGGACACGTTAGCAAAGGTGCACAAAGGAATTTCAAAAGGTATTAGCGGCTAATCTGGGAGAAACCTGTCTTTGTCACTTCTAGGGTTACGTGTCCCTGTGAGAATGTGATCTATGTCAAGCACGCTCTCGATGGCAAGAGGAGAACAAGAGAGCAGGCCACCCGAGAAAGTTGAACCCGAAAGAATGCAGCTCTGGTATTCATTAATGAAGAGCACTCTTCTGTGTGCTGCAATGAGAGCAGGAATGAGGAGATAGAATGACAATGTGAGAGAAGAGGGAAGGAAGAAGATACAAAACATTTACCAAAAAAAATAATCAGCTATGTATCAAGAAGACAGAGTCATGTTGACGTATATTAGAATATTTTATTGCTTTATGAAATGTTGCATGAATTCAACTGTAGAAACCTTCATATGGGTTGAAGTTCACAGAAATGTCTGTTTTTGAAGTCAACACTCGGTTGGTGTACAGCTTGACATGACCGTGATTGTCGGCACATAACTTACAACAAACATACATAAATTCTTTGGCATCCTGCTCAAAGCTCTAATATATCTACAATAACAATACAAACATCTGTATAAAATATATAATAATAATAATAATAATAATTAACCTGTTTGTTAGTTCAAAAGCTCACAGTAAACAACACGCTGTAGTTTTTAAAACTTTTTTCCCCTCAGTGGTGACCAAACCAGCAGAATCACCACATCAGGAAACACACTCACTGGAATCACACATGCAAACATACTCTGAGAAGTTATCAGGAAAAAGCAACAGATGATGAAATCAACACCATGATGCAACACCTCCCAAATTGTCTTTTATATATATTCTGCATCTCACCGTTCATGCACCTCTAAAGCTTCTGCAGAACCAGCTGCTGGAGCTCAAGAAACATGGACTGTGAGAGCATTAAATCAGCAGTGTTTCAAATGTGTCTTCTCTGTTTAAGTTATTAAAAGGAGGGCAGGCTTTCTAAGCAGATAAGATGATGGGAAAAAGGTGACTCAGTTTGACATTGTAGTTTTTAAGAAAGGAGAGGTCACATTGATAAACTTAACTGAATATTTATCTAAAAGGGCTTGGCCTTAACATAATATTTGGGGAATGTGAAAACCAGATAAGATAAATATGTAGCTTTTTAATTTAATGGATTGGGAAAGGGGTTCAAATAGAGGGGATAAAGCAGCAATTATATATATGAGAACACTCTGAGAACATTTTGCCCTGTTACAATCCACAATACTGTCAGAGTACCTCAGAAGATTCATCTTTTCTCTCTCTCCTGGCTGCACAGACCGCCTGCAGCTGTCCAGCTCAGTGAGAAAAAGATCAAGACAGAGCACAGCTCTCTTTCTCTCCCCCTAAATGTGAAAACAGTCCTTTTTTTCGTGCGTTGGCCTCTTTCCACGACATTCTTCCATCCAATATTTACTCCATTCTTCACTCAAAGACTCACACTCCTCACAGATTCTCAGATAATGTTTTGTCTCTTTCAAAATCCACCTCCTGGTTCTTTAAATGAAGATTTCCACTGCCTCTGAATCCAGCTCATCCAAGCCTCTGAAAGGGTTTAATAGCATTTTCTTAGGCGCTGCTTTGTCTGCGGGAAAAAAAAGGAGAGAGAAAATGAATATAAATGCTTTAAAGCTGAAAGATTTACCTCAACAAGCATGACTAAAGTTTAACAAAGATTTTCCGCAGTTAAAAACACTGTAAATGTGCTCAGTCAACAGATCCACATTATTTCCTAACACATGCACATTCCTCCAGGCCAACATTATGAACCATGACCTGCAAATATGCTATCTGATTGGCTGCTTTAGAGGCGGCGTGGTTAATCAATGTGAACATCCATGAAGCTGAGGTCCAAAACTCCCTTTATGCAGACAGAAAAGTGCTCTCC
Source organism: Cheilinus undulatus (assembly GCF_018320785.1). Lineage (NCBI taxonomy): Eukaryota > Metazoa > Chordata > Actinopteri > Labriformes > Labridae > Cheilinus > Cheilinus undulatus. The sequence continues at coordinate 25,425,052 of NC_054877.1, forward strand.
TCTGCTCTGTGCTTTATGTGTGCCTATCATTTATCATTCAAGTTTTACACCCAGAGCACTATGGGATTATTGGCCCTCTTAACCAAACACACTCGTGCATATTTGATAGATAACTCACCGCTGTTGAGCTTAGTGGTGCTGGCAGCCTCTCTGGCTTTGGTTCCCTCCACCTGCCGCTCTAACGTTCCAGGTTCAGACTGAGCGGAGAACTGATAATTTGGCAAAGTTTGATCGTCTGAAAGACTCTTTCCTGAAACAACATCAAGAAATAATGTAAGCATCTTTCAGCTGAGTGCTCAATTCAAGCTATTTATGAAAATATTTGCATATTTTTGTAGCTAATCTCACTAGATCTAGAGCAGTGTATAATAATGGACTGCATAGTTTTTGAGCACGCAAAGTAAGAAGTGCAGTCATAAGCTTAGCTTACCTCTACTTTTTGTGATGTTTGTTGTAATGCTGATGGAGGGAGTGGAGAAGGCAGGTCGTAGAGGAGCCCCAGCCATAGTCAGGAGGTTTGTCCGATGACTTTGCTCGTCCTTTTTCCCTTGGTCCTGATGCAGCCGCTGATTGAGGATCTTGATCACAGCATCCTTTTCCAAAATCTGCGCATAGAGCGCACGGATCCTGAGAAACATGGAAAAATATAAAATAAGCAAGTGAGCAAACAAACAAAAGTAAATGACATAAACTGTTTTTTTCCATTTTTAAGTGTTTGATGCAAAGAACACACCTGTTCTCCATCTCCTGATTCCTGTAGTCAGCAACGGGCAGCTCCTCATTGAAGCTGTTGTTAGAGGAGTGGCAGGGTGAGTGGTTAATGATGGTGGTATCTCTGCAAAAGCAAAAGACTTCAATTAACTCTCATTCAAATCTACTCAAAAAACACGTGCGTATTTCCAAGCAAGTGCAAAAAGGGCCCTTACCTCTGAGCTGCAGCAGTGGCAGCCACCTCCATTGCAAACTGCCTCATGGTGCTCTCCTCAAGATACTTCTGCTCCCAGCGCACCATGTCAGCTTCCAGGGCCAAGATTCGTTCCTCCCGCTCACGTAAACGCTCTTGTAGCGAGCCCAAAGTCACTCCTGGTGGCTGGGACTGCCTCTGAAATGGAAGAAGAAAGGATTTTCACATGATATAGAACAAAGATATGACAAAAACTGTTTTAAGAACACTTTTCTGGGTTATTTACCTGTTGTGCTCTTAGACTCCTTAGCTCCTGCTCCAGTCGCGTCCTCAGCTTCATCTCCAGGCTCTCCCTCTTCTCGCAGGTGGACTGCAGCTGAGCCAGCGCACTCTGCAGCCTCTCCACCTTCTCCACGTATGCCCTCTTCCTCCTTAACTCTTCTTCTAGCTGGCGACCTCGTCCACGAGCGGCCTCCAGGGCCTCCTCGAGTCGTTTTGCTCTAGCGCTCTGCTCCTCTGTTGTGGAGCGCAATCGCTGCACCTCCCGCTCAATGCGCTCCCTCTCAAAGTTCTGCTCCTCATCTGACAAAAAAAAACAAAACAACAAAAGATAGGATGGGTTATTGCGAGCTTGATAAATTGTTTGAAAAAGCATTATAAGTCCTGAGTTCTTTCTGTAATACATATACTTGAGTTTCTAGAACCCCCACCCCTTTTGAATGTAACCCCAGTAACAAGCAGCAGATTTACTACATGGTGGCCAGTGTTCTTCATTTAGAGAAGTACTTCTGGAATGCTGAGAGGAGGAAGGGGGAGGAGGATGGGGGAGAAGGCCGCCCTATCCCTTTGACCCACATAGCACAGAGCATTCCTCATCAAGGCCATACAAACAGCAGCGCTCTGCTTGAGTCCAGTTCCTTAAACAGACAATATAAATCACACTAACAACAGGTGGGGGAGCCTCAGCTCCACCACTTCCACTGCCACTCTGTGATTTAGAGCCCGTTCATTTCCTTTAGCACGGATTGAATTCCCTATTATTAAGCCATGTCGCAAAATAACATCTTGTTATGCAAGTAAAATTCCTGCATGAAGAATGCCATAGCTACAAATAAAAGACCCCATGCTTTATTAAGATCTAATCCAGTCTTGTGTGTTGATCACAAATCCTTGCTTGGCCAAACAGCTTTTTCCAGTTCAGGAATCAACGTGGGGTAATTTACTCGCAGAAGTCAAATTGGATCATGACTGGGAACATTTAAAGCTTTAGCTTAGTGTTTTTGAAAAGGCCTCAGACTTATAGGAAGATATGCCTCTGAACTTTCTGTTTTTTACAGCTTGTATCATGTCTTGTTTTTTTGTCTGTTCCACCTGGATATAGCCAGTTGTTTTAAAAGCCCATCTAAGGTGGTCATTACAAAGTAGGTCAGGCTAAATGTGCTCCTATTTATGTGACATACTTGTTACTTTACACGTCAAACAAACAAAAGTGAAACACTTACTTTGTTCAAGGAGCTTTGCCATGATGTGCTGGTTATGGTCAGCTACTTCGACTTCTTTTGCCACATGCGTTCTGGCATTTTCCAAGTTTTCTGTAATGACAAAAAGATTCAAAACTGACTTTTTTGCAAATTGCTTACAATATCCATCACATGGCATGGCAGGATTATTCAGTATACTTTAATATATGGCAGTGTTCATACCTCTGAGGTCTCTGTTGAAGTCCTGCAGCCTCCTGATCTCAGCCACCAGTCTCTTCCTCAGCGTTTGCTCCAGGTTTTCCCTCTTACTGCTGCCCTGCATCAGTGTCTCATAGGCCTCTGAAATACGCTGGATCTCCTGCTCCAACTGAAAACAAAGTAAAGAGAGAAAGGGGGAGGAGAAGAGGAAGAGAAAGTAGAAAGGAGAACGTTTTGGTTAACCTACTTCAAAGTTGGAATGTAGATTCCTGTTGTTACTGTACTTAAATGTACACTATGCATGACAAACATATGGGCACATATGTGGCTTTGTGTGTACAGTACGCTCAGTGTGCGTGTGGTATGACTCTGAGGAGGAATGCGCGCCCGCACCACTCCCTGTAAGCCTGATTTATATCTACATTCCTGAGGGCTGATAGCTCTAGTTCCAGGTGTGTGAGCGCACAAGAGTGTGCATTTACACAACTTGCTTCAGAATATGCGTACAAGGACTCACACAGACACACACAGAGGTCTGGGAGAGCTGCCAGTGGAGGGAAGGTGTGCATGCCTGTGCCTGGAGTTGTGGAAACGGCAAAGAGAAACCCACCATTATAGCAGTCACACAGGCATGTTTACTCAGGGCTGCGGCCTGACGGAGAAAAACTTTCCAACCCCAGCAATTATCATTCTTTAAGGCTGAGACAAGGGCCATGTGACATAACTCCAGCAGAGAGTGGGTGGGTTTTTACGAAGATTGGCTGAGGTGTCAAATGTCTGTGAAGCTGTGTCCACCATGTTGAAGAGGAAAATCTTATTTTAGGTGTTTGGAAGAAGTCTGGAATAAAAGTGAAAGTTGTATGAAGAAAGAAAAAAGGCCTGTTTGGTTTGATAAAAGTGGCCTTTCACTTTTTTACACACCACCTGCTGTGGACCCCCACCCCCTCCCTCATCAGCTGTGTGCGCGGGTCACAACCCAATCGACTGCTCTCTGACAAGACCTAGATTACGCTGAAAATCTATGGCCTCCGTGGAGGCATGCATGCACACTCTCTGGCCTCCACCAGGTCAGCTCCACAATGAAAGGAGTGTGTAAACACAGTAGCAGGCTGTGACCTCTGTACCTCTGTGGTATGAAAGGTAGCAGCTGCTGATTTCATCTGTTCTGCTCATATGAGGGAGTGTCCCTGGAGTTTGGACGAAGGGGAGACAACTGTCCACTGGGGTTGTGTTTCATAGACAGGTGGCTCGGATGCTTTCCCTCTGAATTCACTTTTTTTAATGCCATCGTTACTCTAGAGTTTAACGGGTGCAGTGTAACATCTGTGAAAGATTACTACGGCACTACAACAAGACTCTCTGTCATGGATTCCTCCTCTTACCTTCTGAATACGTCCGGTTTTCTCCCTGTGAGACTCCAGCTCTTGCCTCAGCCTCTCATTCTCCATCAGCAGCAGCTCCACTTGGTTAGGCTCCTCCAGACCAGCAGGGGGCAGGCTGGTGAATGTGCTGTAACAGGGGAGTTCAGCTGGCTGACCAGGCTGAATAAACCTATGAGAGGAGGAAAAGCAAATTCACATCTTTGTGTCTGAACTTGTTGCTGCCTATGCTCATATTTAATATTTGCTTCAGTTGGGTGGGGAGCTGTTTGAGTGGGGAATCTAACTCTATTTTCTACCAGCTTGTAGACAAGCTGACTCCAGGAGCTGTCAAGAATGTAAAGGCCTATATGAGGAACATACTTTGGGTAAAAGCATCTGAGGCAACACAAGCATGTGAAACTATCCTGTTCCAGTATGTGAAGCATTGCAACCAGCTAGAGGGCTGAACTATTTTGCTCCAAGTATGTCAAGAAGGTAATCAGTACGGTGTGACTAGCATTGATAAGTATGTGTTTACGCATGTGAAACACAATGATGAGCCCTAGAAGATGATTACATGGCTGGCTCTCGTACAACAACCACACCACAGAACATGATGTAATGTCATAGTAGTTTCACACACATGATCATGTCCTCCACACGTCTTTGTACCTGTGCTGCTGCTGCTGCTGTGCTTGCATTGGTTCCTGGACCTGCTGAGGGATAAATCCTTGGCCATGGATGGGGGTTGAGTACTCCGGTGGAGGGCTTCGCTTGTCCAGGCTAGGCCCTGTGCTCTGGAGTCCCTGTGGTGTGTAGTAAGGGAGCTCAGGGTAGCTGTGAGAGGTGCTTTTAAGGGCCTCGGCCTTAGCAGCAGCATCATTCCTCTCCAAAGATATCTGCAAGCGCTGCTCACTGAGGGACCGCACATGGGTGCACTTTAGCTCCACCAGATCTGCCTCTTCATGGAAAGTCCCCTCATGCACAAGGGTCCCCTCATGGAGCTGCCTGATGGGGCCTGTGGTTCCCCAGTGAGAGGCGAGAAACTGAGAGTGTGCCTTGGCCTGCTCGTAGGTGGGCAGCTCTTCCCCGTGCAGCTGGTAGAGCTGGTAGCCACTCTCTGAGTGGTGGTAGTCCCCCTGGTGTTCCTGGCCTTGAGGCTCCTGTCTTGCAGAGAGCTGAGGGAAAGGGGGCTCCTCCTGGGTCAGACTCTCCAAAGAGGATCGTGGGCTCCTGCCCATGTCGCCTCCGCTGCTTGGTCCACTGTTGCTGCCACTACCTCCACGCAGGGCCTGCTGCTGGATGGCAAGTAAGGTGCGTGTGTCTGTGGGGTTTCCATAGCGGAGCTGCTCCTGGATGAGTCGGTGCAGGACCGTCCCAGACGGCTCCTCAGTGGACGACATACTGTGTATCTTCTCTAAAGATGAGTTGATCTCTTATGTAGAAAGTATATGAATGAGCTGTGAACCTGGAAAAAGCAGGAAAACGTCAGCTTGACAGGGCAAAAATACACAAGTGATAGTTTTAGCATGGCATCATACAGTCACAAGTAGAAGAGAGGCATGTAGGCCTTCATAATAACAAACACGGCTTAATTTTAAAGCCATGCTAACATGTTATCTTTATTTTTTTTAACTATTCAATCTCTGCTGTCAAGATTTAGTGAGGGTTTTGTATAAAATTAGTGTAGCCCTGACTTAACTTCCCCAACAGCGACAACACAGACATGTGGACACATTTTCCACAGCAGGCTGAAACAGCATGCGCCAAAAATTCCAATCTCACGGGGGAGCAAAAGCGCACAAAACCGCATTATAGAATAACTTTTCTCTTTTAGCACAGTTTTGGGATTCAAATCACGGTTAACAACTTTATTCATTCCCCCAACAATCAACAATCTCCTCGTGTAAAAGTGAAAGCTACTGTTTAGCTACTTTATCTATATTTGTGTTCGCTTCGTGTCGTGAAAAAGGCAGAAAAAGACGCTCCTCTTACCAGCTCACGCTCGCATCGTATCCAAACGTTGTTCTCGACCTCGAAGTTTAAAAATTCAGAGCTATTCCACTGTTTCCGTGAGTTTATTCGAGTCAAACGTGTCTCATCTTCGTCCCCCCGGACGGGCTGCCTCGCTCTCTTGCTGTGAAATGATTGTGGAGAGTGCAGGCGGCGATAATAAGTAACCGAGGAGGGACTGAGGTCGGAATGCCAGGAATGTAAAACGCGAGGTCCCTCTGGGATCAAAAGCGTAAAACCACACGGGAGGGAGGGGGAGGAGGGAGGCTGCAATGAGCTTTACGGTTACCAATAAGCAGTTCAAAAGCAGTATATAAGAGAGAGGAAGGATTTAAGCTTTGAAAAAGTATGTATATGTTAAAGGACAGGGCGACGTGTTTCTTTTTATTCTGGCTAAAGCTCTCCTCCTAGACTTCACACCAACAATAACAGCATCAGAGGTTTGTGCTGTTTAGCTCCATAAGTTCATTCAGTGCTGGAAGCAAAATTTGAGATTATTCTGTTAGATTGGACCATCACAGTCAAAGCAGACCTAGTTTGTGTAAATATATTCAATATTTTGCTCAGGACTATTATAAACAGGTGGAAGCCATTCAAATCTAAAAGTGCTTATACTCAGTATGCAAAAATACATCATTTAAACTGATGTGGTGATAAAATTTAGCTGTAAAAAATTTAAAGCATTACATTACTTTGCTCTTAAAATATTGGTAGTTTGACACTGAAAAGCCTAGAAGGATATTCTCAGGAACAGACGCATCAAACTGTATGTCCAGTGCTTGTACAGAAGCTTAGTTAGTTTAATTCAGGCAAAACAGCCTGAGGCCTCAAGATATAGACATGTAGGTGTGTGTCATATATGAGGTATACAGTATATCCAAAATTACTTTCAACGACTAAATATGTGTATTTAAATGAAAATAAGGGGCAGAGAGTAAATAAATGGCATCATAATAGAATTTAACTTTTCATCCTCATATTAACCAAAATATAGTTGGGCGGTGGATCCATAAAACAATAAATTGGTTGGTTACCTTGTGGTAAAATGGTATAATCTAATCTAATCTAATCTAATCTAATAATTCCGATTTGGATATTTCATATGTGCCTGTGTCTTTATCAATTGAAGAGAGATGCTTTAAAATACGATGTTCACTCCTTATGTCTGCTTTTTAAATGGAGAGAGCATTATACAGGTCTTTTCATGAGGCCCCCAATGACTAAAACTGTCCTAGAGTAAAAGTATAAAACTAAAAAAAGTTCAGGTTTGTTATTTTGCTTCAACAGTGGTATATAAGTGGTATATTGTCTGTTTATTTCAATTAGGATTTAGTCATATTTGTTCAATAAAAAGTCATTTACTAGTTGGGTAGTGTTAGAAATAAATACATTGGGGTGCAAACTGCCTAGTAGTTAGGCTGCACCCCATGCAGGTGGCTGGGGTTCATGAAGCTCTTTCATTCAATGTCATTCCACTCTTTTTTGCCCCTGTTTCTGACTGTGTCCACTATCCCATCCCCCCAAAAGGCATAAAAAGCCCAAAAAGGATTTTCTGAAAAATTAATAAAATTCTTTCCTTTATGGGCACATATTACACTGGTGAAAATTCAGTGGACCAACTCAGTAACTACATTTCAAGTGTTCTAACCTATTTCTGTAAACAAATGCATTGTTTTTAAATTTTCATTTTTTCTTTTGCGAAACATGTACCTTGCTATAAGACACATTAAACTAAGTGTTATGATTAATTTGTAATATAGTTACCCGAGGGACCATTCTACAGTCAGTACACAGTTAAGTTTGTTATGGTTCTAGCACAGTTTGGATATCTAAGTGAATTTTTGTCATTTCCTCAGTATACAAACACCAAGGAAGAACTGATTTATTGACAGTAGTGATGGGAATTTCGGCTTATTTTAGTGAGCCAGATCATTTAGCTTGGCTCATCAAGAAGAACCTTTCGGCTCCCAAATGGCTCTTCATTTGGGCACCAGTTTAGATTCATTTGAAGTGCCAAATTTAGCAGTATCATGGCATTTGATTGATATTTGTGCTTGCATTTTACTTGAATCATTCACAAACTTTAACTTGATCAGGGGGGCAGGACAACCAGAGAGCTGCTGCTCCCTCACATTGAAAGGAGTCAGCTGAGGGGGTTCCAGCATTTGATCAGTCTACCTCCTGGTCATGTCCCTGTGAAGGTCTCAGATCCAATTGGGAGAAGGCCCCAATGCAGACTTAGAACTCACAGGAGGGGTTAAATATCTGGCCTGGGGATGCCTTAGAATCCCCTTGGAGGAGCTGGAAAACGTCACTGGGAATAGGGATGTTTGGGTTGACTTGCTTGGTCTGCTACTGCCCCAGATGAGTGGAAGAGAAATGCAAATTCTACCTTTCTTACCATTTCTAACCATATTGAGTGTTGTAGTTGGTCAAACAGAAGCTGATTAAGTCTTTTCTATACACTGACGGAGGGTTGATGCCAATTTACTGTCTTGTTTTCTGGATACTGATCTCTGTGTTTTCAAAATGATAACCAAAGTTACCAAAGCTATTCTTTCTCTAAGAATTTCAACCATGTCCAGTCCACCTTTAGGTTAAAGTTCGATATACCATAGATGATTAAAAACCTTCACAGACAAAAACGTGCACTGTTTCAAGAGTAGCAGTACATGTACAAGTATAAAGAAGTAATTAAAACAAATACACATAAACTTAAAATCACAAATTACTCAAGTTAGTGCAGTTAATTTTCAACTCTAAATAAATGCAAACTTCATCTCTGTGCAACTGTGTTAAGGCTGCATACCTTTACTATGTATGTTGGTGCGTGAGTAGCAGCTGTCCCCTGGAATCTGAGGTCTGTGTGCCCCATTACTACAGACACAGTGGCTCTTTGTAGCCGACATCACACTACATGGTGCAGAACTGAGCTTGCAGCATGCCACACATGGGCACCCCTCCTGCTGATGGACAGGCTCAAATCTTAAACATGCAGGGGTCACACTCCTGCAGAGACCAGGTTCCACACAGTACCAGGACATGTGTCGGCACACAGACAGTCAGTGCGGCTGTTAACCCTCTGTCCATCAACATATTAGGTCATTTCACTTGTAATACCATGTCTGAACTACAGCACTGTATGACACAAGTCTATTTTTGTTTCCCCGATGAGATAAACATCCCGCCTTGAGGGTGAAAGCAAATGTTTATGACAGGCTTTATTTCTGTCCCAGCCAAAAGACAAGAAGGAGGTATTTATTACCTGTGTGGATCTAACTGCTTCAATGAGGACTTTAGACCCTGGCTTTTACTGTGAGCCCTTTAAATAGCAGAGATGTCAGCCATAACAACCTGATCATTCCTCTGGGCAATCAAGGGAGAAATGCACAGGGGGAAACAAGACATTTTAACACGTGCACTGGAACATTTCCAGAAAAGTCTGTATAGGCTGCCTCTGACATCTTCCTGATTGTGCTTCCAAAGATGTGGAGAGCCAAGAGCCAACACGTGAATGCAGAAGAAGACATTTAGAAAAGTCACCACAAGGAGCATTCAGGAGTGACACTAAAGTGTTCTACTGGGATTTCTGTGCACAAAGAAACTACTGAATATGTTTCTGTTCACAAGTATGTTCTCTTTTGCTCTTTTGTTGATACTTTAAATAGGTGAACATATGTAGAATTCATATAAAGGCAAATATTCATAGAATCACATTATATGGACAAAGTATTCAGATACATGACAATTATACCAAGAGCAACTGTAATGACATTATTTTCAAATACTTAAATATAGAGTTGGTCCCCCTTTTGTAGCTATAACAACCTCCAACTCTTCTTGGAAGGCTTTCCACAAGATTTTGGAGCTCTTCTGTGGGAATTCATGCCCATTAATCCTGTAGAGCCTGCATGAGTCCAAGCGCTTATGTTGGACAAGAAGGCCTGGCTAGCAATCTTCGTTCCAGTTCATCGCAAAGGTGCTTGATGAGGTTCAGGTCAGGGCTCTGTGCAGGCCAGTCAAGTTCTGCCACACTGGACTCATCAAACCATGTCTTCATAGTCCTTACTTTGTGCACTGGGCCACAGTCATGTTGGAATATGAGAAGAGCATTCCCCGAACTGTTGCCACAAAGTTGGAAGCATAGCATTGTCCAAAATGTCTTGCTATGCTGAAGGGTTAAGATATCAATCAGTGATAACCACATTTCATACTTATCCTGAATGAAACCCAGTCAAAGCAACAAATTTGATTTATCTACAGTCATGGACAAAAGTATTGGCACCCCTGGAGTTTTTCCAGAAAATACACTATATCCCAAATCCCAGAAATGGTTGCAATTACAAATGTTTTGGTATACACATGTTTATTTCCTTTATGTGCATTGGAACAACACAAGAAAGCAGAAGAAAAAAGCCAAAATTGACATAATTTTACATAAAATTAAAAAAATGGGCTGGACAAAATTGTTGGTTGCTTAATATTTGGTTGCACACCCTTGGGAAAAAATAGGTTAAACCAATGGCTTCCTATAACCATCAACAAAGCTTCTTTACCTCCCAAGTAGAATTTTGGACCACTCTTCTTTTGCAAACTGCTCCAGGTCTCTCATATTTGAAGGGTGCCTTCTTGCAACAGCAATTTTGAGATCTCTTCATAGGTGTTCAATGGTATTTAGATCCAGACTCATTGCTGGCCACGTCAGAACTCTCCAGCGCTTTGTCTCCAACCAGTTCTTGGTGCTTTTTGAGATATGTTTCGGGTCATTGTCCTGCTGGAACACCCATGACCTCTGACGCAGACCCAGCTTTCTGACACTAGGCCCTACATTGCGGCCCAGAATCTTTTGATAGTCTCCAGATTTTATGATTCCTTGCACACAGTCAAGGCACCCAGTGCCAGAGGCAACAAAATGACCCCAAAACATCTTTGAACCTCCACCATGTTTGACTGTAGGTACTGTGTTCTTTTCTTTGTAGGCTTCATTCTGTTTTCTGTAAACAGTAGAATGACGTGCTTTTCCAAAAAGCTCTACCTTAGTCTCATCTGTCCACAAAATGTTCTCCCAGAAGGATTGAGGCTTACTCAGGTACATTTTTGCAAACTCCATTCTGGCTTTTTTATGTCTCTTTGTCAGCAGTGGGGTTCTCCTCGGTCTCCTGCCATAGCGCTTCATCTCATTCAGATGACGACATATTGTCTGAGCTGACACTTTACACGCTGAGTCTGCAGGACAGCCTGAATTTGTGTGGAAGTTGATTGAGGATGTTTATCCACCATTCCAACTATCCTGCATTGCATTCTTTTGTCAATTTTTCTCTTCCATCAGTCCAGGGAGATTAGCCACATGGGTTATAAACTTCTCGATTATATCACGCACAGTGGACAAGGGAATTTCAAGATCTTTGGAGATGGTCCTGTAACCTTAAGATCATTCATATTTTTCCAGAATTTTGCCTCTTAAGTCCTCAGACAATTCTAGGCTCTTCTTTCTCTTCTCCATGCTTGGTGTGACACACACAGGCACACAACACAAAGGCTGAGTCAACTTTTAGACATTCTAACTGGCTTCAGGTGTGATTTCTAGATTGCCAGCATCTGTTACTGCCACAGGTGAGTTTAAATGAGCATCACATGCTTGAAATAAAATGATTTACCCACAGTTTTAAAAGGGTGCCAATAATTTTGTCTGTACTGTACTTATTGATGCTCTAGTACAGCACAGCCTTTTTCCAAAACAGAATTGGCTTTTTTGTTTAGTTAACAATGTGGATGGGCACACTGATGTAAACCATTAAGAAAGTTAGGAAAGACTTCATAGCTAAGCCATGATGTGCACAAACATCAGGATGCCAGAGAATAAAGTAGAGGAGACCAAAAAAAGTGGCTGAAAAGGGATGAGAAGTAGTTACAAAGTGGCAAAAAAGAGATAACAGCAGCAAAACTAGGCTAGGAAAGGCAACAAGGAGCAAAAATAAACAGAACAAATGGTGAAAAGCTGTTAAAAAGTGTCAACAATGGGTTACAAGGGGCAAAAAAGATGCAAAAATTGGTGTCTAAAGCAGTGAAAAGGGGTCAAAAGCAGAAAAAAATAGGTTAACTGTGACAAGAGTATGTTAACAGAGGCAAAAATGGGTTAACAGATTGGGAAAATGTTGTAAAAATGGGCTGAAACAACAATGACAAGATGTCTAAAAATGGCATGAATAAGTATTTTGGACATCAGAACCCAAAAATACTTTGGCACACTTTCAGCACCAAAGTGAGGTAACTGTTAACAAGGATGCTAGTATAAATGGTACTGATCCAACACACATGCATTGACATCATAAATGAATCACTGGGGAGAGCCTATTGTCATGGTTTGTCAGGAGCCAGCCAATTCTTTTGGCAGGCCTGGTCAGAGGCAGCATGTTTTGATTTATAGATACCTGATATTCATTATTCCAGATCAGAGATGCTCTGATGCAACGGACAGCAGTAAAATAAATGTGTCGACACCACATACTTGATAAGCTGACACACCAGATTTCTTTCTGGCGTGAAGCTTTCTGGGAAAGCTTCAATAGGAAATGTTTGAGAAAAGGCAGCGGATTAAAAAAACTCTGAGTATGATTGGGTGAACGTTCTGTGTCACATCTCTACGGGCCAATCAGAGCAACAAAACACTTGACGTAGCCACTATCGAGCTGTGCCTGCGCAACTACTGAGGAATAATGCGAAACATAGACATGTAAGTACTCGACTTTTGCCGTTTTTGAAAAGAAAACAACTCACTGCTGTTGTTCTTCTTTTAATGAAGAAATGTTGTCAAGTTCTGATAAAACTGGCGCTTTAGCAGCATGCAGGCTAATCTCTGCCTCCATAACTGCACCAGCTCTTGCTGCTGCTTGTTTACGTCATGACTCTGCTGAGCCTGAAAGTACTGCCCCTCATTGCTGATTGGTCCTGTCACTTTCTAAGCGGGCCTAAACGGTTCAGACGGGAGCTTTGCAAGATGGTTTCGCCAGTGAGAAACAAGGAAATGGGTGTATCCATCTGCTTTGCAAGGTTACATACTTGAGGATTATTTGAAAAACGAAGAGGTTTCAGTGTCATGTGTAACTTGAAATATTTGTTCTAAGAACAGAGAATGAAGCAGCTTCATAAAGATTACACCAGTCTAACAGCAGTCAGAGGATGTTAACGTCATCAACCCCTTCTACTTACTTAAGCTGAATTTTACTGAATATTTTCTGTGGTGTTCACACATGACTCATGCTGACCTTATGGCAGGAAAATGTCTGGGTGAAATATGTGGCTGCTTTCAAACACATGCAGCTCACCCTAAAATCTTTGAGCATGTGTGACTAGGACTTTATACTGTGTAAGTAGTGCAGGAAGAATTACAGCTGATTTGGATGAATGTGGTGCAATGACAACACAGCAGGCATCAGTAATTGATCGTTGATCAGTATGTAGCCACTGGCTTCAGGCTGATTATCCCACTAGACCTAAATACACTCGGCTCAGTGAGTTTTAATTGATTGTATGTGCCCACTATCATCTCTCTGGCTTGTCCCCCTCTAGTTAATTAAACACACAAACTCATTCACACACACAACACATTCCCCTCATGTTTCAGATGCTGCGTATTCTTAAACCAACTCTTGTAGAAAAACATGCAGACACCACGTCTCTGTGGGCGGCACTCGCATGGAGGCGACTGGTCAGCAAAGTGGAACATGTTTGCATTTCCCCTTTAGATACTGTGAAGCGGCACGGTCTCCACCTTTTCAAAAGTCTGCTCATGTCATTTAACACCACCTCACGACTTCCTCTGCTCCCTCTAAATGTGTGTGTATGTCTGCTCCTGAACAACGCCTCTGGCCATTTTGTCCTCATTGTAGCACACTTCCTGTGAACTTCCAAAGGAATGCAGGGCTGACCCTTTGAAAATTATGGACTCTTTCAAAAAGTCATTACAGGAGATGGACATCTAAAGTGGCATGCCACAAAAATACCTCAGTGACTGTCTGTGGAGCCCAGAGCAGACAAAAGTTAAATGTCATGAGTTAGTCCTTGTTTGTTTGAAGAGAGGGAGGTGTTGAGGAATATTTGAGGATACTAACAAAAACACAATTATGTTGTTGCTATACACAGTAAAAGCATATTACTTTTGAGGTTTGGGTGGAAACATGAGCACAAATGAGGCAACGTTGAGAGAAGTCAAACTACCAGTTACGCATTTGGAAACAGTCTGACTCTAAATTTACTCATCTTAGCCATGCGTTAAAGTCAGGATAAAAATGCTTTAGTCAGAGGGAGCAGGGAGGAAGGAAGGCAAAAAAATCTGTGAGTGTGTTAGGGGAGGGCCTTAAAGCTACAAACTATTATTCCTGCTATTCTAAATAAACTCACCCATCCTCTGAGTGTAAATCTATTCATATCAGATTTGGTTGTTTAAATAAATAAGCAAAATGACCAACATAGAAAAACATTAGAAACTGACTTAGATATAATTTTAAATTACGAGACTAACTCAATTATTTATAGCATTAAAGGAGGATAAATCACAGAGCTTACACTCAAGGTCAGGGTAAACGTTTGATACAATGGAGAATAAATCACTGGGTAAATGCTTTAATCCTACTTGTCTGACACAGCTTCTAACTTTAATGTAATACCACAGGATTTAAAAGAATGCCATACAGCTGTGTGACGTTATATGATGGGGTATGATAATGTAGCAATCAACATGATATATGATATGATACAAAACAGTACGAAAGGATACTATACTGCATGAAATGATGTGATACAATAAGCTATTGTATGATCTAGTTAGTACACTATAATATGAAATGGTACAGTATAATTCAGCATAGGATGATATGATTCAGTTCAGTTTGACTCGGTGAAATGAGGTCAGAGATACGTTACGATACAAGAACAGACAAGATGGGACAAGACGATTCAATATGATACAAAATGATATGATTCAATGCAGTGCAAGACGAGACAAAATTATTCAATTAGATTCTATTTGATGCAGTACAGTATGGTACAATGTGATGCAAGATGAGATGATACAAGATATGATATGATAAAAAATGATGTGATCTGATATGATTCAATTTAATAAGGGACAAGATGAGACAAGACGAGACCATACAACTTGATTTGACTTCATTCCATGCAGCACGGTACAATTCGATTCAATCTGATGCGGTACAGTACAGAATGCTATAATACAAGATGAGATGAGATAATATAAAACGATTTGATACAAGACTTGATCAGATGATGTGATACAATAGGATATGATACGGTATGAAGTGATATGATCTGATTTGATTTGATATGAGACAAGATGCGATGAGGTGATATGATATAATAGGATTCAGTTTGATTCACTTCAGTGCGACTAGATTTGATGCGATACAATAAGAGATGAGACGAAACAAGAAGTGATAAGATATATGATACGATACGATAGGATGTGATATGATACGATACAGTACAGTGCAGTACAATACAATTCAGTTTGGTACAAGAAAAGATGAAATGAGATGATATGAGACAATATAATCTGAATGATACAACACAAGACGATAGGACACAACATGATCGTACAATACGATGCAATATAATACAGTACAATATACTATTTTGTTCCCTTGTGGTGATGTCTTGAGCTTAGTGCTGCACCCACTGAACTGCCTCCACAGTTGCATCAATGGATGATAAGAACAGACAACAGTCCACATTTACTGTACGAACTTCAAACTTCATAACTAAGGGTGTCTATGCATCAGACATGCTAGTTTCCCCCCTCCCCTGCAGGCCTGCTTCATGCTCTGTATAGACAATGTCCTTAAAACAACTATGGATGTTTCAACTATTTTTGAGATGCCTACAAAATACCCTTTTCTACTTCCACATCTACTGTACAGCTTAGAGGATGAAATGGGTTTATGTCATGCAGATAGAACAATTACAAAAGAGACAAAAAACCTTCAGAATAGCGTTATACAGCTCTCACTGATGTGTACTCTGTACTAGGGCATAGTTATGTTCACATTTTCAGCGGTCCAAGCTCGAGTGCACATAAAATACACCAGAGACCACTTCCTTAAGTGAACTTGGGCACTGTGCCCAAATAAGCTACGCTTGTGTTCACTCTGATAAGATGAACCAGACTTTGGTGTCAAGTATACTTAGAACCAAGCCCGAGTCCCTAATGTGAAACCACCCCAAATGTCTATTATGTGTCCCATCCATGTGAACTGGAACTACATACAGACATTTCAAAAAGCCTCTCTAACAGTGCTGTTGTTGCAGTGGTTAAAGGAAGGATCAGCCAGTTGTCTGGGTTAATTTCAAGGCTAGATTAACAGCTTGTTTACACAGTAAACCTGTAAGCCCTTCATGAATGGCAGGTGAATTTACTCTCTGTCTGAGAGGTAGAAACCACAAACTGCCGATTTGCCAAACCATCAGACAGACATCAGGTTTCATGTTGGAAATGTTTCAAAAGATAACGGGTGGAAGAACTACTGTGTGGATGATTTAATGTTACTCCCTAAAAACCCAGAAGACACATCAGACTATAAATATTCTTGATTTCTTCTTGATCACTCATTTTTCACTTATGAAGCTGAAATTAAACCTCTAGCTGTTTCATCTAGCTGAGCTTTGGGGTTTGTTGCTAACAAGTTAAAAGTTTGTAAGGACCCAGGATATGCCACCTCTTTATTGCATGATACCTGTGTTAATCCTATTTTGAATTATGCAGCTGCTGTGTGGAGATTTGTATGGGGAAGCACATTTTCAGATTCTCTACAGAGCCACAGAGCTATTTGTTGTTTTTTGGATTTTCATAAATGAACTCCAATCAAGGCTGCTAAAGGTGGCATGGGTTGGATTCCTAGTTCCATAAGGAAGAAATTTGACATGATTAGACAATAGAGTCATTTTATAAATATGTCCGAGGTTCTTTGCTGACGTGATGCAGCAGCAGAGAACTACAAGTAGTTAGGGGCAAGTGGTGATTTCTGCACTGAGAAATGCTTCTAAAAAGGCAAGGTTTTCAGCTGTTTAGGAGTATGACAAGCTTTCGAAGTGTGAAAATAAAAACCATCTCAATTCTAACGCTACTTCTGTGTCCCAAAAGCAGTGAAATATTCAGGCAAAAAAGTAAAAAAAAAATACTCAGAGAAATGGCAGCAGGCAGGAATTAAATAATTCTTAGTCTGAAGCCTAGACAAGTGGTGTCACACAACGCTCATGGTCTGTTTTCACAAAGCGGTCTGATTTGGTACAGTACAGTTTTGTAAACTGATCTCACCCATTTTTCCTCAGCTGATATACCCAGCCTCTCGCAGCTGGATGGCTAAATGATGGGAAATCTGTCTCTTAAAGATTCAGATTGTTTGAAACAACTCAGAAATTGTTGTTTTGCTCCTAAATAGCTCTTCATTTGGTCAAAGTTTTGCTTTATAAATGTGGATTAAATAATGACAAAGGATGGAGGAAAGGAAACTGGCACTTAGGGCTAGCTACCATGGTACATATTTAACAGCTGATCGCAAACAATCTACAGGATCATTAACAACATTTTTCTTGGGAGTAGAGTAGCTACATAACTCTCAAGGGCTACAGAGCTTCATGCTGTCTTTGTAATATTCAGTATATGGAGAAAAACAATATACAATGCAGCTTTATAAAAAAGCTCCTATCTAGATTTGAGGAGAAATAGTTAAAAATGTCTTTGTAAGACCAAAATTGGCAACATAAATCCAAATCAATAATGATCCTTGAACTACATTTTATGTTAAAGCCAATCCAAGAAGAAGTCAGAGATCTTTTGATACTGAAGGTTGTGATTTAGGAGTAGTGGGCAATGACCCCATTGTCTTTTTTAGAGTTCAGCTCTCCTTTGATGAATTAAGTGTTCATTGGTTTCTAATCTTAATGTATTAATAATGATGTCTTGTAAGCCTCTTTGGGCTGGGCATATTGTTTATGCATGATCCAATAATAAAATCAGATCAATCAATCAATTAATCATAGGTTATTTGCACAAAGCAGAATATACTGCCCCTTATATTTCAGGATATTTAATGCCAATTTTCATACTTGTGTGACAATTAATTCATTTTTATCAATTCAATTTGTAAATTTACAGTTATCTTTCTGGAAGCAAAAAAAGTAGTTTTACCCCTTTAAGACCAAACAGTTCTGCATTATGAGTGGTTATTATTAACTTGTGATGGCTCCAAAAAGTAACTAACTTAAAAAATGGCTAACTTAAAATACTTGTAGAAAAAAAAGCCCTCCATCCTGAGGGCTAGACCAGGCCTACAGAGTACACCATAAATCAATATGAGCTCTGAATGAAGCTCTATCTAAACAACAAACTGTTTTCCACAGTCAAGGCCTCACATGACCAGAGAATTTTACAGTGCTGATTATTTTTACAGTCAGATACTGATGATAATCTTCTGAATGCTGTAACCAAAGTTTAGTTAAGGTATCATACAAAGACAGATTTGTGTTGTTCATGAAACTGAAGACCAAACAACCAAAAACTGACTCTGTGTCTCTGTTTAATCTCTCAGATTTCCCTCTGCATCATGCATTCTACAGATGACTTTGTTCCCAGAGCTGATCTGAGAATAAAACATCAAATCTGACATGATACTGATTTAAAAGGACAGGATGTAATAGTGCTGGCTTGTGTGGGAAAGAAGGACACAGAATAGCAGACGAGGTCATCCGATATGATGGGATTGGTGGGGAATGTAAATGATTAGGTTGAAGGAGTGGGACGGATTCCTCTCCTTGTCTCTCACATCCACAGACGGTTTCCTCGTTCACACAGCAAACAATAGACGAGGACGAGGTGGGCTGCATTCAAGTGGTATCCTGTTCTCAGGAAGCCTCTGATGACAAGCTTCCCATGTATTTGGATTTCACAACGAGGTGGAATGTGATCTTCAAATCATGTTCACGTTGTCTGAACAAATTCCTCTCTCACAACTTCAGATGAAAATGAGGGGAAAGGAAATAAAAGCTGATTGGTTTATTTAACTTGAAAAGATGAGGAATCTCTGCTTGTTGCAGCATGCCAGGCCGTGTTATAGGGAATTTCCAGACATTCACAGTAAACAGACTTCAGACATGAGTCACAAGAGATGAATCCATGTGAGAAAGCAAAGATGACAACACAGACAGACACAAATCAGACAGCGGTGAATGGACTCTCACAGCTGATTGAAAGAAGGCAGATTTTATTAATACAGAAGCCCCAAGTGGACAGCCATACAGTTTGATCAAAACTGTTTTTGTCTTTGATAGTGAGTTAAATTCCCAAGATCTTAAGTGAGAAAAAACTGAAATTAGCTTCATGTGAAAGAAATAAAATAAAAAGTACAGATGCATGTCCTTACAGAGCCTCCATAGTGTTAAGATGTTGCCAACAAGCTACAGGAAACATTGGAGAAAGAGTGCAGCCCTTTTAGTAGCAAAGCAGAACTGTAAAAAGGTCAATATGGAGTCTATTAAAAGTCTTGGATGTTTGACCTTTTAAGTGATATTATAAATCAGTCATGGTCAATTTAATGTGGCTTTTTAAAACAACCACAACAAAAAAAAACCCTCTTTAAGGTCAAAGTAAAAACAGATGTCGATTGAACAAAAATATGGAAGGTCCAGTCACTGGTTAATCAGTGCTCCTGGCAACCATTACACCATGAGGACAAAAGAACACCCTGAGCAACTCAGAGAAAAGGTTGTTAAAAGTAACCAAGACACCTATCACTACTCTGAGGGAGTTACAAGCTTCAGCAGCTGAGATGGGAAAGGGTCAACAAACAAGGGTTCATCACCAGTAAAAGCTTTGTGGGAGAGTGGCATAGAGAAAGCCACTGTTGAAGGGAACTCATATTAAATCTCTACTATAGTTCGCATAAAGACATGTAAGAGACTCCATGGCCAGGTGGAAGAAACATTTTTGGTCTGATGGGACTGAAATGGTGCTTTTTCACCATCAGACAAGACGCTAAGTTTAGCGGACACTAGCACTACACATCACCACAAACACACCATCCGAATATGTGAAACATAGTGGTGGGGCAGTATCATGCTGTGGAGATGCTTCTAGGCAGCTGACCCTGAAAGGCTTGTAAAGGTAGAGGGTATATAGATAATATAGAAAAATCCTGGAGGACAATCTCATTCAGCCTGCAAGAGAACTACGGCTTGGGAGAAAATTTGTTTTCCATCAAGACAATGACTTGAAGCATACAGTGAAAGCTACACAGAAATGGTTAAAAGACAACAAGGTGAATGTTCTGGAGTGGCTCAGTCAAAGCCCAGACCTCAATCCAATAGAGAACTTGTGACTGGACAAAAAAAGGGCTGTTCACACCCGATCCCCATGCAACCTGAAAGAGCTGGAGCAGTTTTGGAAAGAAGGATGGAGTGTCAGTCTGCAGTGTCCAGATGTGCAAGCCTGTTTGAGACCTATCCACACAGATTCAGTGCTGTGATTGCAGCCAAAGCTGTAGCTACTAAACACTGACTTGAAGGGGGTGAATATTTATGCAGGCACTTATTTCACCCTACATATTTTTATTTAACTGGCATCACTTTGTAGAAATCTATTTTCACAGTTTTTTTCACAATAAAAAAAGACAGAATATATTGGCCATAATTGGTTTACAACATCAATAAAAGGGCAGAACTTCCAAGGAGACTAACACTTCTCAAGGGCACTGTATGAGACTTTGACCTACATATTTTCATGGTTTGTAGAAAATCCTAAAACCAGATATAGTGCTAAATTGAATGATCTTTGGGGCTAATGGTTGATGAAATTTGTAAAATGTAGCTAATTTATTCCCATTTTGCGATAAAGATAAGTCAATTGTAGCTGTCTTTTTCCTGAACCCCTGGTTCAATCATCTGATCTAAGAAGCAAACTGTTTTCTTACATGTACCACAAAGAAAATCTTACCATAGCAAAAATTATGAATCCACATGATATCACTATTTCACTTTCATTATTAATGTAATTTCTGACTTATTTCTTCACCTTGGCTCTCATGCTCAGGTTTGTTTTCAGAGACCAAAGGCAACCGTCCTCATGTGTCTGCAGAACTGGAAAATCCACATTTTTCTCCACACTCATGATATCTGAGAAGTCTTCTGGTGCTTTGTGTTTTGCTGTATGGTGGTTAGGGTTGCCAACATTCATAATAAAGCACTGAAAGAAACTTTTATTGAGCTCTGTAGATGGGGGATTGACCCATTAACAATCACTAAAACTACAGCCACAAATTTCTAGAAGAAGAGCTAGCCAGCTGTACATCAGAGTGGTTAAATAAAGGCAGTGAGACCACACAACAGGATTATGTGTAAAAGCCTATCTGTTAGACTAGACTTGTTTGGCCATGTAAACATGAAATATAGACAGATCAAATTAACTAACAAGGATCAGTTTTCCCACATCAGAAGCCACATATCTCTCCTACTTTGGTACCTCTGGAGCTTTCATAAAACACTTGATTCCACATAAAGTTTATGGGGGTTTCTGCTATTGGGTAAGACAGCAATTACATGCTTCATGTTTAGCTCATAAGGTTTACATGTTGACATCGTCATGGCAACCATACAGTCTTTTTTGGTCTGAAAAACACTTAGAGTATTTTGCCTTTGCTTTCATATGTATTACTCATTCAGTGCTGAGGGCAAATACCTAAGAGTCACTGTAATGATGTTTCTTTTCCAGCTTCTCCCCATATTTCTCCTGCCTCTGTTTCTGTCACTTCTCTTTGAGTTAACATAGTTGCAGACATAGTTTTGCTTTGTTAAGTTAGATGTATTTCTGGTATGTGACAAGGACTGTGACAAATTAATTTATGACATTATTGCGAAAGTCATAATTCTGATTGTTTTGACATCTAGACCTTGGTTATCACACATTTCAGATTGTGTGGAAATTTCAAATGATTTAATGACTAGTTCCATATGAATGAGGCTGCTTTAACCTTTTGCTGACTGTTCTGTGCAGCAGGGTTACTGCAAGTCTCCTCTCACCCTGCTCCCTCTGGCTTCCCTCCTCTCTCTACCTGTAGGCTCTGGCACACCTGAGTGTAATCCACACTCAAGAGTGGAGGAGGGGAGTATTTAGAGGAGCATGTGGTCTGGCACACACACCAGACAACGCATGAGCAAGTTTGTTTATTTTCTCCTCTTCTTCTCATTTAGTTAATTCATTATTGTTATTTTCAAGCACATTTCTTTTCGGTTAACCCCAGTGTGTGTTTAGATTGCTGGGTTTTGCTGTTTTAGTATCTCATTGTTTCTTTTCAATCCTAAGTAGTTAGTTTATCTTGGTTAAGTAGCCTTATTTGGGTGGTGGCTGGTCCAATGGCCCATTGTGGGTAAGCCACATCCTTCACCCCTTTTTTGTTTCTTTTAGGCAAGTGCCTACAGCCCATTTTGTTTCATTTATTTGATTCATTATCTGGTTGCATTGATTGAGTTAATCAATAAAACCTTGATTTAATTTCAATTTCTAATTTTTTGTTCATGTCTTTATTTTTATGTTGCTGGTCTCTTTGTGTTTGAGTCTTAATTGTTGTTAATTAATTTGTTTATTTAAGATGCTGTAATATTGATAACCACAGTGCATGCCATAGCTCCCTCTGCTCTTCACTTAAATTAAAGCAAGAGCAGGAAAACCCTTGAAAACTGCAGTGAGCTGAGTTAGTTGCATTCCAAAAACTAAAGCTTCGCTTTACCAAAGCAAATCTGACACATCAGATAGACAGTTTCACAAATCCACCATATGGTGGATGTGCTGTGCATTCTGAAAGTATTCAGACCCCCTTCACTTTTTAAAATTTTATGTTGCAGCCTGATGCAAGGCTAAAAATTTAGCTCACGTTCCTCGCATTTCTCTCAATCTCAAGCATTTTTGAGAAATGCTGCAACAATCATTATTCAAAGTTTAAATAAAAGGTAGTGCATACTGGGACAAATCACTAGCCACTGTGTGATACAGATGAATCAGAGAATTTGAGTGTCTATCATATCAGAGCTCCAATGACTTCCCATGGCTTTACTTCACACCACCAGCCTCTAATTTAATCACATTAAATGCCGACCTGGCTAAATAAGGTGCTTATAATTTGTGGTATGTCATGAAATTCTTTGTGATCATCCTCTCAGGCAAAGCTCTGAAACCTTTTGTAAACACTGTTTGAGGCTGCCCTTTAGAAGTATAAAAACGTCGCAGCCTTCTGCCCCAGAGACAACATGCCTGCCGCAGACGAATGACACAGCAACAAGCCGTGACACCCTCTCCTAAAACAGCCCTCCAACCCAGCGGTGGGCTGCCATCCTGGGAGGTCACCAGAATGCCAGTCATTCATTCGGGGCCCCAGCATGTGTGCCCCCCAGCAAATAGCTGCGCCCCTCTGCTGCTGAGGCTGCACATAGCATGTGATCTGGTGGCTGGCTTTGGCCAACAGCACCATGGAAACAGAGAGAGAGAGCTGTGTGTCTGTATACGGGCTCAGCAGC
This sequence comes from Cheilinus undulatus, assembly GCF_018320785.1. Taxonomy (NCBI): domain Eukaryota; kingdom Metazoa; phylum Chordata; class Actinopteri; order Labriformes; family Labridae; genus Cheilinus; species Cheilinus undulatus. Next base: position 25,448,583 of record NC_054877.1, read on the forward strand.
TCTGAAAATGTACCGGGGGCTTTCCATGGTCCAGAAGCAATGAGGGGAATGTGGGCTGGGATGGTGAGTGGGGGGTGTAGTTTGGGGTGTGGAAGAGGGTTCAGTTTAGGGTTAGTTAAGAGCAGTGTTGGATTTACCTAGAGCAACTCTTAACATTTGTTACACAGAAACCTGGCATTCATCCACCAAATGAATGAGCATGTGGCAACAGCAAAATTCCCCTTTCTCAGGCAGAAACCTCGAGCAGAACCAGACGCATGGTTGCCAGTCAACTGCTGTGATCTGGCAAAGATACACAGAGACAAAGACAGAGGAAATCACCTTAACTTCTGAAGGACTATTATACCTTTCACTGTATTTGTCACAGGTGGCAAAGACTCCAGGCTTCAGTAAACCTCGGTCTGTATGTTTTTACAGCATGTGACATCAGGTTTATGAAAGAATAGCCCGTTTTTAGTAAGAACTCTGACTCTCTTTTCTGTCTCACCAGGACTGTGACATCTTTGGATAAAATAAGATTATTAAATAAAGACAATCCAAACTGCAGAAGCATCGCTTAGCATTGGTGTTACTAATACAGGTGCATCTCAATAAACTAGAATATTATGGAAAAATTATAAAAGTGAAACTCATATATTATATAGTTTCATTATGCAAAAAGTGTAAAATTTAAAGTCTTTATTTCTTTCAATTTAATTATTAAGACCTACAGATAATAAAACCCCAAAGTTCAGTACCTCATTAGAATATTACATAAAACCATTAAAAAGGTTTTTTGATCTTCTGGAAAAGTATGTTCATTTCTATGCACTCAGTACTTAGTTGGGGCACCTTTTGCAATTAATTACTGCATCAGTGTGGTGTGGCATGGAGGCGATCAGTCTGTGGCACTGCTCAGGTGTTATGAGAGTCCATGTTGCTCTAATAGTGGCCTTCAGCTCTTCTGCATTTTTGGGTCTGGTGTCTCATCTTCCTCTTGACAATACCCCAGAGATTCTCTATGGGGTTCAGGTACAGAAAGTTTGCTGGCCAGTCAAGCACAGTAATGGTAATTTTACCAGATATTGGTACTTTTGGCAGTTCTGGGCAGGTGATCAGTTCTGGTTCCTAAGTTTCTGGTAAACAGCTGTGTTGAGCTCACACCAGCAGATGTAACGGTGCCCCAAACCATCACTGACTGTGGAAACTTTACACTGGACTTCAGTCATCTTGGGTTCTGTGTCTCTCTGATCGTCCTCCAGACTCCAGGACCTTGATTTCCAAATGAAGTGCAAAATTTACTTTCATCTGAAAAGAGGACTTTGGACCAGTGAGCTCCTGATGTTGTCTCAGGTTTAGAGGTGGCTTGACATAAGTAACAGTTGTTGCCAATTTCCTTGATAAGTTTATGCTTGGTGACTCTTGATGAACTGACTCCGGCCTCAGCCCACACTTGTGAAGTTCCCCCATATTCTAGAGTGTTTTCCTTAACAATCCTCTCAAGGCTGCGGTTATCCCTGTTGCTTGTGTATCTTTTCCAGTCAATTTTTTTAAAATGCTGCAGCACTCTGTGAAGAGCCAGTTTCTTTAGCACTGACCATTTGTGTCTTACCCTCCTAGTGCAGGGTGTCCATGATTGTCTTCTGGACAGCTGGGGAGTGTGCAGTTTTCCCCATGACTGTGTAGCCCACTGAACCAGACTGAGACCATTTAAAGGCTCAGGAAACCTTTGAAGGTGTTTTAAGTTAATAAGCTGTTTAGAATGTGACACTATTGGTTTGCAATATTAAACTTTTTCATATTATTCTAATTTCATGAGATGCAATTTTTAGGGGGCTTTGTTATCTGTAAGCCAGAATCATTACAATAAAAAAAAATAAACACTTTAAATATTTCACTCTGTGTGAAATGAGTCTATATAATACAAACATGAGTTTCACTTTTTGAACTGAACGACTGAAGTAGATTAACTTTCTAATTTACTGAGATGTACCTGTTTATACTGTATATAAAGACAAAAATTGATAAAATAGCTTTCAAAACCATGGTAAAACCAAAACTAATCAAAGAACTGCAGAAGGAGGGGATGATCTAAATAATACGCAGTATAGTAAAAATGTCTGTATCTGCCATTTAATATTCCTAAACTGTTGTTATTCTCCACATAAATGAAGAGCACTACAATTCTTGTACAGAAATTCTTAAGAATAAAGAGGCAAATCAAAACTTCTTTTCACCTAGTTCACATTCAACCAGCAGCTGATTATGATCTTAAAAACACTAATCCACTTCTCTGTAAATGTTTTGACTTTGTCACTACTGAGCAATTTGCCCTCCTACACCTGTCATTCAACTGAAATATTGTGAAATAATACAAGGGCTCATCAAATAACACTGTGCAACACCCCATGGTGATATTGTGCAATTGTGCATACTTCTAGAGTTACGCCCTTTCACCATGTTACTGATTCAGACTATATGTAGGACATTTTATGTTTTTAAAGTTTTATGTAAACTTAAGAACTTGGTACCTTTGCTTTTCTTGTGCTAAAGCTGGCTAAAGCTTAACCAATCTGTAACCAGGATGAAATCTTTAACTGATGTGTCTGTGCAGAAGGTTGAGTGTTGACCTCTTGCAGATACGCGACCATGATGTCAATGACAAAATAAGCTGATAGGTACTCAGATTATTTTTTGTTGGGAAGAATGATACAAGAAGTAGGTTTTTTTTATACAAGTATTGCTTTGTCATTTGAAAAAAATGGACTTATTTTCCTTTTTATTTTCTGGTCACAACAAAATAAAGAAAAGAAAGATCCTCAAAGCAACTGTTTCTGACAGTGAAAAGTAGCCCTGTCAGTGTATGTGTCTCTAGTTTGTTGAGCTTGTCAGATGGCACATAGGACGGCACTACTCATGGAATCATCCCCATTATGGTTCTCATACTTGGCATTGTCCTGATGATATGAAGCTTGCATGCAGCTGCTCCGCCATGCACAGTCTTTCTGCTTACATTAGTGCCAGTGAAAGTTCAGAATTTAAAAAAAACAAACAAACAAAAAAAAGACAAAAGTTGTGTTCTGACATGTCTATAGTCGCCATGGTTCGGGTTATGCAGTTCTCTATGGAGTTTACTGGTAGCGGCGCAGTCCATTTGGGCATGGGGCTACGAGGTCACGTGTTTTGTTGCTGTGATTGAAAGAGATGTGACAGACAGAACGTTTATCCAAGTTTTTTTTCAAAGGCTCTGCCCTTTCCCAAACTCCATCAATGGAAGGTTTACCAGATGGATATGTGAAACAAATCCATCAGGCGTGTCAGGTTAGAGAAACCATAGTTGATCATGTATCTGAAAATGTTTCCAACAGTATCTATGTTGCTGTTGCTCTCTGTGCTAGGGCAGGGCAGACACTGTCATTGATAAGAAAAGGTCAAGTTTTGGTCGAGCTTGTGTGTCAAACTTTTATGAGTCAAACGTGAATGTTTGTTAAATGGATAAATTACTACCAATCGCTTATTTCCTCTCCTCAATTTATTTTTTTATCTTTATTCTTTCAATTATCTTTGACTTTTATGATGACTTGATTTTAAAGACAACCAGCTGCTTTTCCATGTATGTTTGTTTCCTGTCAGTCTTAACTGATATGATATTCCTGCACACTGGTTCAAAAGCTTGATAACTCTTCTTTAGCTATGTAGTTTTCACCTGAAGAACTCTAGTTGAAAGTTTTTGAGTTTTTTTGTGATACTGAAAAAGAACAGTGGCTGACTGTCACCGGTTGAACTATGTTTTTGTCTTTAAGTGACTCCATTAGTACTGTATCATTTCTTTTTTCTAATTTAGAGAGTTGACTCTCTTTATGATAGTTTGTTTCTGCATGAAACACTGTCAGCCAATTGTGAAAAATCCATTATCTTTCAGATGATTTCCAGCTTTGGTAGTAGTACCAGTAAGTGATGATGATTCATCTGTGAGATATGTTAATGGTTGCAGCTCAAGTCTTGGACGTGTCTGCTGACACACAACGACTCTATTGTGTTCACCGTAAGAGACTCATTGTCTTATTTCACACAGAATTTTTAATTTTAGAGTCTGGAGGGAAAATATCTATTCTGGGATCAGATTAAAATGGCCAGTCTTCGAAAAAATAACTGATTTGAATGATTCTTTTCACTTTTAACTTGATAAAGAGCCTCATTGTTTGTTGACCCATGTAGATAAATCTATCAGTGGATCAGCTGTGATGTTCTTTATAAACAGAGGAATCCTTTTTCTATTTGACAGAGTGTCATTTCACCTCGATCTGCTATCTTGTACACAATGCGTGTCACTAATCAGATATGCCATAAACAAATCTTTTTGTTATGACACTGTTTTGTTAAATAACCATTTTAAACTTCATTTTGAAGTGGAGAAAATGTGAAGATCTCCTCAAGCCTTTGAGAGATAAAAATAAACCACATTCTTCAACTTGGCCATTCACATCTAACAAATGGTTTAGAAGATTTTATATAATCAACTCCAGAATTACTAACTGGACAAAAGTATTTGAAGCACAGGGGGGCAGAGGGATGAGGCAGCCCAAAATATTGGTGAGTGAGGAGGTGATTTCAGCCCAAAAGTGTAGTACAGGTGTGCAGTGCCAGAGGGTGTGAAGGTAGGTGTCTTGTGTGTTTTGGGAGCAGTGTGTGCCAGTGTCAGATTGTGCTAAACCCATTTTAAACATCCTGTGACCTGTGAAGTGAACTCTGTGAATGATCTTGTATTGTATTAGCCAAATGTTTTTGTTACTCATGTAGAATATGTTTTTGAGAATTTGGTTCCAGAAGTCAGCATTGGGAGTGATGACCAAGTCCTGTTCCCATTATTGTGATGATAGTGATGGTGTTTCATCTGATTAAGTGATGATTTTATATATTTTGGATAGTATTTTCTTTGTAGAGTTAATTTTGATTACATTTGTAGCTGGGGGAGTTAAATCTAGATTGATGCATGTTATGTTTAATTTAATTCAAGAGCTGAATTAAGTTGTAGATATTCAAGGAATTGATCCCTCCCAATGCTGAACTTCTGGACCAAATCAGGGAATGGCAGAATGATGTTAGTGAAAATGTGTCCCAAGTGAGTGATGCCTTTTTGAATCCATGAGAGAAAGTTGATTGTTTTTTATAGATGAGAAAGTCCGGGTTACTCCAAATTGGGGTGTATTGTGATGAAGAAAGGTATATCAGAGATATTGAGGTCTGTACAAATGGTCTTTTCGATGTTGATACATGGGTTGTTTGGTTGACTGTTACATTTTTGTATGTGCTGAAGCTGATTAGCTATGAGGTAATGAAAGAAAATGTGGGGCATCTAATCCTCCAAGGTGTTTGGGTTTTCATAGTGTAGTTAACTCGATTTGCAGAGTGTGATTGTTTGAATCCAGTGTAAAACTCAGCAGGAAAGCCATCAGGGCCAGGTGCTTTATTGTTTTGCATGTGGTTGTTAGTGGTGAATCAAGGAGTTCTTTTTGTTCTGTGGTAAGCTGTGGAAGGTTAATATTGTTTAAAAAAGAGGTGATGTCTTCTTGATTTTTTTCTTTTTTTTTTTTTGTCTGTTGAGCAAAGATTTGCATAAATCTGTTGAAGGACTTCATTTATCTCTTCAGGATTTTGTGATGGCTTTCCTGCTGAGTTTTTCATGACTGAATTGTTATTTTTTTTCTTGGTTCTGTTTAATTTGATTTGCTAAGTATTTGCTTGATTTATTTGATTATTCAAATTTTTCATATCTTAGCCTCTTTATCGTTTCATTAAGTTGTGATTTGTATTTTCTAAGTTCATTTGTAAAATTTCTGATGGATTTCTGCAGTTTTTATCGTCTAATTCCTTAATTTTCTGTTCCAGTTTTGTTTCTTCTTCTCTGTGTTTTTTCTTTTTGTTGACAGAGAAAGAGATGATGCAACCCTGTAGAACTGCCTCTCCTGTTTCCCACAGAAGAGAGGGTGAGGTCTCTGGAGAATCATTTATCTCTAGGAAGGATGCCCACTCTCTTTTGACAAAACTGTCAAATTCAGGGTCTTGTAAAAGGGATGTGTTAAAATGCCATCTTGTACTGTGTTTGTGATTGTGGCCTGTTTTCTATGTTATTGATACAGGACCATGGTCACTGATGGTAATATGAGATATATAATAATGAGATGATTAAATATTCTTGTCCTCTTTGCCAGAGAGCCTGCTCCACAAATATTCCAAGACACAAATTTCAATGAAGCCATACTAATAATACCTTTGGATTGTTATCGGATGTTGTATTGTGTGTGTGTGTGTGGGTGGGTGATTGTGTGTGTGTTGGGGGGGGGGTTGTGTGTGCGGGCATTTGAGCATCTGTGTGTGTGCCTATTCTAGTGTATGTGTGTAAATGAACTCCTGTATGTTTGAAGCCAGGTCTCTTCTCCCTAACAGTGTAATACAGGCATGCATTGGTGAACAGAAACAAAGGAACAAATTGGAATAAACAAAAATGTGAAGAAGAGGAAGAAGAAGAGGGAGAATAGGAGGAAAAGGAAGTGTCATGTAAAAAAAAAAAGAAGAAGAAGAAGAAAATCAAAACAAAGCAGGGAAAACGTGGGCTACCAGCCACTCCTGACTACATTATTCTTACTCAGAGACTGGAAATGAAATTTAGTGTCAAGAAGAAATAAAAAAGATGTGAAAAAGTCAGAAAATGATCATCGTTGAAAATGCAGTTCAGACCTCGAAGGTGGGTTGTTGTGATTGCTTACATGTTTCCATGACGACCGATGATGTCATGAACATGTGTCTTTGTTTTGGTCAGCGAAAGACATCAAGTGACTTCACTGTCTGAAGTTTTCGTCTCCACTCAACTAGTAAGTTATTTCTGTATTTCTGTAAAGTTTGCCATCCATGAAGAGTTTGTCCATGGAGAGCCGAGCTCGTTTATTGCTTTTCCTGGTGTCCGACGGGATGGGATGAAGCAGGAGTCTCCTCAGGATTTTTGGTGGAAAGCGGCCATCTTTTTCAGGAAGTGGCCATCTTTTTCACATTTACCCATTTCAAAACAAAATAAATGAAATTCAGCAAATTCTAATGGTTGTTGTCCTGAGTGCAATAGGTGTCCTCAGCATAAGCTGTTTTTAGCTGCAACACTCACAGCGCTCTCGGCTGTTAAAAGAAGTTTAACTTTTAGGATACCACCTCAACAATGTCACCTCTCTCTCACTGACCAATGAAAACCCAGAAGGGGGAGAGGACTTCTGAAATCCTCTTTGTTAACGATGATGATGGATGAGCAAACTGATTTGACACATATTTTGTATGTACAATTTCCTGGTCTGAAGCAGCTGCTAATGCCAGGACAGGATTCCTCTTAGGGATGCGCATGGTTATCTGGTTGAATTTGTTTATCAATTTAGCCAGCACAAGATTTATGAGTCGGTAAATTAATTATCCTCATTTTTTATAAACATGCGCCTGAAATCTTGGTCAATTACTCTTTTCAAACTGTAATGAAGCCTCCCACCACTAGATGCCACGGTAGTTCCAGTTCATGGCTGCACTTTCCTGTCAGAGTTTTCCCCGAGCGCCTCACCAGGTGTAAATATGAGAAGCTAAGCGGTTAGCATGTTGTGAGAACAGCAAGGTACGACAGTTTTTTGAACTAGAGAATGAAAGGAGAGTTATATGGAGGCTGTTGAGGGTTATGCTTATGGAAAACTTCACAACTGAAGGGAGAAGCAGTCACGTTAAGCACGATATAAACCTGCAATGAGGAATGAAGGCTGGCGTAGCTAGCTGCTAATGTTAGCAATGCTCTATAAAGCATATCAGGATCACATCATACTCGCTGACACAATGAAAATGTGATAAATTTGACTGTTCTCTCTGCATTTCTTTTCTCTTTGGACTATACAGTGAAACAGTTTAAATTGGCGTTTAGATATATTTAGATATATAGATATAGATAAATATATAATTCTTTAACATTGTTTTTATGATTTCCTCAAATACAGGAAATATGGAGCTCACAGAGCTACTTAAACAAAGCCTTACAGTCTTTTCAGAGCAACAAAAAAGTGCCAAAGAACCTGAATTTGTGGGCATTACCAGTGCAAAGGCACAGTGTATGGATACAGGCCCTAAAACTGCAGTACCTTGATTGCCCACTTGAGGCTGGCTCCAAAACACCATCTGAGGCCATGTTGAAATGCTTCCTCAAGAAAATAAACATGTTAACAGGCTTGTTCCATCTCTAATTTTGGTCTCTTTATCTCATGTATACTGGTAAAAACTACAAGGAGTGATATTTTTACTACATCTCATTCATTTTGTCGAGGCTATATTTAGCAGCAAGGCCAAGTTGATGGACAGGTGGGTGAGCTGTCACTTAGACTACCTCCATGACTTATGCAGTCTTTGGTTAAAAATTAAATCACCTAATTTAATTCCCACTCTTTGCCCAGATTTTAGTTAAGAGATCTGTCCTGCATTGATCAGCTTCCATACCTATGTCACCATTGTCCACTTCACAAAATGCAGAGGAATGCTTGACATCTGCTAGCCATTATTTCTCTTCATATAATTCTCACTGGGGACAGTACAGTGATCACAGGAGACACCGTTAGCACCGCAGTCCCAAAGGAAGAATGCAAACAGCTCAGCGGCTCTTCCAAGAATTCCCAGTTGAGGATCTTTCCGGAATGTCCTAACGAGCCTTCTCCGCTGTGTTTACAGTTCCAGACCGATGGCAACCCTGCAATCTGCCCTGTCAGCGTATCATTATCTGGCCTCCTCAAGGGACCGGCACAGAAACAGAGAGAGTTAGAGGAGTTTTCCTCTGCCTAACCAGAGTTTAGATGTTTGTCTTTACAGACGACTAGATTTCTCTAAACAGCCGGGAAAAGACAGAGAGAGGTGACCACAGACAGCGACTACATGAGTGTTAAAAACTGCTCCAAATGACTTCAACTTAAACAGATGCACAGCCAAATGACTCGATAGATCTACTTGTGTTGTTGTGACTCACTGTGATAGTATTTGGCCAGCAATGAGAAAAGGAATCATTGAAATGCAGAGCAAAGTGATCTTTGCTTTTGAAGTCAGCCCTGTGTTAGGTTACAGAACTTCCCTGAAACCAGGAAGGAAAGCTGACTCTGAGATTTTTACTAAAAGAGGAAACTTTGTGTCAGGAGAGAGAGAGTTTCTTGATAGAATGAGAAAAGCATGTGACACAGCTGTGCTGCTTGTGTGTGTGTTTGCCCTCAGATAACAGCATGTTCTGATCTACTCAAGTGAAATCAGAAACACAAATAAGAGCTCGGACCTTATTGACTTCAGTCCTCTGTTATGTAACTCAGGAATGTTTGAACTGGCCAATAGCAATCTCAAATATTTGACCATATCCTGTCAAAAACATGCAGCAGGAAAGCCTCTCAGAAACATTTTCAACCCACAACATTCAAGTTTTAATGTTGGCTGTTTCCAGCTGAGAATAGCAAGCAGACATTAAGTCAACTCTGTGATGCTGCAGGCAGTGCCGTAGGTGCATCACTTAATTCTGCAAATGATCATCTATAGCTTGTTCCTGTGTGGCCTTTTTTTACTTCACGTCCTTGAGGGGAGGTAAAAAGAGTACTCGGCTATTTTTGGAGTAAGATTAGCTAAATCACTTATAAAGTAAAATTAAAATTGTATCTCTACTGGATCAACCTGAATCAAACTAAATAAACTGTCAGCAGGATTATGTGATATCTTCATAAAACTTGACATGTCAGCAGAAGAAGAACCCATTCTGATATTGATCCAGATTTGACATAACAAACAATAATATAGGCTCAATTCCAATACACCCTTTACCCCATATCGCAGCGTCCTGTAGTGTCCCAATTCTTGTTGGAATGGACGGACACGTTGAAGCACTAGGGTTACACGGCCCCTCAAACTGAGATTTTCCAGAGGCATGCTATGGGAAATCTATGTATGAACATAAACAATTCACAGTTTTTTATCCTGACTTTATGTAGATTGTTTCAGTCCTCTAGTAAAATTTATGTGTGAAGTAGTGACGAGCTGTTGTGTAAAAGCAGCAGGCAACATTCAGGAAAATTCACCCCTTGCAAGTGGGAGTGGACCTGTATGAGCAATGCATGTTGTGAATATGTCAAATTTCACATAGAATGGTTATAAAATTTAAAGCCATTTTAAAACTGTCATTACAGTGTTACCCTCAGTCTCTTCCTCCACCATCCAGTGTCTTTTTACATCATATCTTGTCACTTGAGATTCTGCCTTCATATCCAACAGAGAAATCTTCATGCAGGGGGCAAGAATGAAAAGGAAACTCCTCTAACAGAGCTACTTAGATAATGTAGTTAATGTAGCAAAAGCTTAATTCACAAGTCAATTACGGTGCAGTTTACTGTGCAGTTTTAAACTACTGAATGCTATACATTTTATGTGCCGTGTTTACGAAAAGGCCCAACCACAAATAAGAGATAGAAATTAGCAATAGCTAAAATCTCTTTGTGCAGCTATCTGCTTCATACTCTGTACTGAAACCTATTGGAGCAGAATCCATTCAGTTCAAATGGTGTGTCTTGAGATTTTGGTGGGATCTTAGGTGTGCCTTAGAAAAAATCTTGAACGCCACTACCTTAAGACATTCAAATTGATTATGCATTGGTGTAATTTCAGTAAGGCCTAGTGTTTAGGTCATGTCCCACAAAAGTGCATGGTTCTGGGTTCAAGTCAAGCTTGTGACTCCTTTCCTACATGCCATTCCTCACTATATACTAGTTTTCTTATCCACTATCCCATCCAATCAAATAAAGACTAAAAGATCCAAATCAAGTCTAAAATTGTATTAATAATCACCATTTTAAAAGGTGGTATGAAAAACAAAAATAAATACATAATATGGATGTCCCCACCTGTTAATTCACATTACATTACAGTGTTGCGGAGGCATGAGGGAGCACAGCACACTGAGAGCTCCACATACACACAGACATGCATACACAGGGCTGCACTAGCCGGCTTCACTGATCCTGTTTCACCTCTGGAACATCTCTAGCTGGCTTTCCATTAGTTTTTTGCAAAATAAAAGCAATATTTCTTAAATGTCGACTACAATTGCGCTTTGAATGTGTTCCCATTGAAGGGAGTTTTTGGACACGAGCCTTGCAATTCTCGTAAAATCTCATCTAGCGAGACCTGTTGCGTGTTGGTACGGTTATGATTACATCTATAGCGGTTGCCTTTATAATTTTGAACAAAAGTCAATAGTTCAGAGGCAAAGTCCGTATGTATGGCAAAAGCCACGTATAAGGGTATCAGTATGTGTTAAGAAAAGTGTCGTCTCCTCTTCAGTCCACACGTACAGCGCCATGCTGTCTTGGAGTGAACTGGTCATGTGACACCATACGTTACGTCCTGTGACTTGTAAATGCGGAAAAAGTGTTTCCATTGCACTTTTGCGATATATTTCTGAATCAAAACATCTGTAAAAACTCCTCAAGAGAGTGATATTTGAGAGGTTATTGAAATGCAGGTGTTTCCATAACCAGATTTTTATTGCACTAATTAGATTTTGCGCATTTCTAAGAGTAAAGGAAATGCAGCTTCTGTCACAACCTCCAATGATGGGACAGAGGGGGGTCACTATGTCCCCCTTTTATGTATCACTGCCTCACGGCTTGTGAATAAGCAATTTGCGTCAATGTGCTTGCACACACTATGCATGATACTCACAGTAAGAATGGATAGACACGCTGAAAGACACTGAGATTAAATAACATGATCAATTAAACCTGCGTAGGAAAGTAGATATAAATTGTTAGCAGCTTTAACAAAATTAGGATACTTACTGCAGCACCAATCACTCCTTCATTAACAATAGATGATCAATTTAACATTCTCTAGGGGTAAAACAAGTCCTATTTAAATCAAAGGTAATGTAAGTTAAACAACGATGACGTAATTGTGATTTTCCAATACTAAGAAAATCTTAAAAGGACAAAGTATAGGCTCATATGATTCAATAGTTGAAAGACAAAAAAACACCTTCTGCTCTGAAACCTTGTGCCAAGACAAAGACGGGCCTCTAGCAGCTTCCTGCTCCCAACAATAGAATTTAGGCCGAGTGAAGGGTCCTGACTGGAAGTCATTTAGACTCTACCTCTGTACAAACGCTCAGACCATCGCTGGCCCTGCAGGAACATGGACTGGAAATCTGCCCGTGCTTATGAAGAGCCAAAAAATGTGAGAAGAGGATGCCCAAAGCGTGGGAAATTCACCTATAATGTGTGTTCAGGAATTCCAGGCCTGTGACCAACAGAGCTGTAACAGGATGTGTGTGTCTGCGTGTGTGAATATGTGTGGGAGGAATTTAACCTTGCTATGGGACAGAAAAGTGGGTGTAAATATGTCTCACGGATGATACTTTGAACTTCACTCTCAGTGGCCAAACATGAATCTATCATCTGAAAAATACTCTCCCTTTCTGACTTAGACTTGTTATTTTGAGTGCTACTCACCCAAACACACAAGAAAGGTTATTTTTTCATAGTTTTATTGGTTACAGTATTTTTTTTTATTTAACCTTTATTTAAAAAGGAAAAAAAAAACCTCATTGAGATTAAAAATCTCTTTTGCAAGAGTGTCCTGGCCAAGACAGCAGCACATTCAACAGTTATACACAAACACATGCAGTCATCAAACATATAAAACAAGAATTAAAGTACAGTTCAAATGACTGACAAAATATATTATTGATAATTACTGAGCTTTGTAAATGTGGGTTAATATATAACTTTGACCAAGCCTGCTAGTTGGTTCTGGTGTTTCTTGGCTTTGAGCTAAGATCAGCTCACTATACATGTGAGGGAGTAACTCTGCTATCAACCTTCTTATCTGAGCTTGAGCAAGAATGTGAATTTGCATCCTTCCTTAAATGTTAAAGTTCTTTTTAACATGATGACAAAGAAGTTACACAACCCATTAGTCACACTGCTGATAACCTCAGAGGTATTTCTGCCTCGTTAGACTCAATGGAGGAATGCAGAGCGTCAAGAAATAAGATGAGACTGCATCTTGCTGCATGCTGTTATGAGACTGCAAGAAAGATGCATCAGAGGTGAGGAGCTTGTTCTGTAGGAAAGCCTGTTTATTTCCCATTTTTATGGTCCCACATTTATAAGGAACATGCATTTGTGGGATGAGCAGCAGAGCTGAGTATGTGGGTTGAGCTCATGAAAAATTTGCCAAATTGTCTCTTTTTCTGCCATTGATTCTTGTTTGATGGATTGAATGATTGAATACTGAAGAAAAAAAGCATATTGACAATTCAACAGTTTATTAAGTTCACAAACAGAGCCTCAGTTGCGTGTGGAAGAACCATACATAGCCAAAACAGCCCGGCACCTCCTCCTCTTGCTGGTCACCAGCCTGGTCACACACTGCTGCTGTGGGATCTCATTCTTCAACTTCAATGTGGTTGTGTTGGTCACTATCCACTCCCAAACTCTGGAGGTAGTCTCTGATAACCCCCGCTTTGTGGGGGTGAGCATCATCATCTTGGAGGATAGAGTTCGATAAGACTGTGGATATATGGGATTGCCACTGGTTGCAGAATCTAATCTTGATATCTCTGTTTTGATATTGCCTAAAATGATGACAAGACTGTCTTTTCAGTGAGGGAGATGCCACCCCTCACCATCACTCTTCCTCCAGCAAAAGATGTTACTCTGTAGGTGCAGCAATCGGCATCTCCACACTTGGCCTTATGATCCAACTGCCGTACGAAGAATCAGGACTCACCACTGAACATAATGCTCCTCCGCATGTTCAGGTTCCAGTGCATGTGTTGCTGACACCAGCGAAAAGTCAGTCATGGCAGGCCTCCTGGCAGCCCTATGAGACTAGATTGGCTGTGTGCAGTCTGTTCAGGATTGTCTGAGCTGAGAGCTCTTGATCATATCGTCCTGCAAACCTTAAATGCAAATCTGTACAAGACAGTCTATGGTTCTTAAGTGCTGACAGCGTGAGTGAACTGCCTTCTTGGGTGTCGTCTTCTTGGGATGCCAACTTTGCAGCCTGTCTCTTACATCCCCCATTATATGGAACTTGGCCTTCAGTTTGGAGATGGTCCTAGGGTACCAAGTAATAGATGGTAACAAATAATGCCGCAACTTGGCTGGAATTCACTGAGCTCCTGAGAGTGACCCATTCTTTCACAAATGTTTGTAGAATCAATCTGCATGCCTAGATGCTTGATTTTATACACCTGTGGCCACGAAGGTGATTGGAACACCTGATTTCAATTATTTGGATGGGTGAGTGAATACTTTTGGCAATATAGTGTATAACCTTCATAGTTATATCCACATGCTAGTCTTAGTGAAGATAACTTGCATCAAAACACATTTTTGTGCCCAAAAATTAATAATCTATTGCGAAAGATTTCTTTTATTCTGATAACATCTGTGTTACTTTCACTTCTCTACAAACATGTACCATGATTTGTAAGAGGTCATTTTATTGCATTGTGAGAGTTACTTTAGGCTTGTGTGTATGACTGTTAAATAGTTTCATAAAAAGTATCATCGTTTTTAAATACTTTTCTATTATATCAGAGCTACTGTCCCCAATCATAAGCAGAAAGCAGGTGGACAGGGGATTCATATGAGCCTGCAGGCCATCCAGTGGCTGTTCATGAATATTCATGCACTGCAATGGTTTAAAATGTAAATTTTTCCTGATTATTTAATTTACTGATTGCTCTCTGAAGGAAAAGACAATTGAACACATGCATATCAAAAACTGCATTCAAAATGATTAACATACCTAATCTGACCATAAGAACCATGCTCCAATGAAAACCTCTCACAGTGTTACTTCGTTAGGTGCAGGTGGACGCCACCTAGTGGTACAAGGTGCTTTTCACTTGGACAAGAGAGCCAACTCTTGGGAAACTTCCCTCAGTTTTTCCATGTGGTGTCTGATGTGGTATGCTGCCACAACAAGGAGAAGTTTGAGGAGTACTCATGAGTAAAACCTGTACAGTGTAAGGAGATCATGTATGCAGAATTTTCACTCAAAATGCCCCTCAAAATGGAGAAAAATCATTATGAAACAAAATAAACATAGTGGTACTAAATAACTACTATTAAAGGACACTTTAACTCTAATTAATCCCTGATGTACTATTCCTAATGCGTAAATTGTAGGTTTATTCTTCCCTCAGATGTATGTTTGGCTAACAGTCACAGAAGTCTGTGCTCTGTCAGTGATGTTCCTTTTCCTGCAGGGATGCAGAGCCCACATGCATGCAGGATGTTCCATGAACCATTTAGAAAGTGGGTTCATAAACAAACAGAAACACACACAGGAACGTGGGGAACATGTTTCTCATCCTCTGTTTTGGGTCTGTAAGAGCTGGGCGCCATGGCAACCAAATACCGAAGGGAGAGGAATCTGTGTGCTGCCTGGCTGAGCTCCATCCCTCTGGCAGTCATGCTAAAACTTTTGAATCCCATGACAAAAACAACATTCCTCATCTAAGTGATAGTCTTCAAGGAATTCCTGTTAAATGGAGGCATTTCTCAGCGTGCATACCTCATCCTATTGAAACCATCTGGTGTAATGTGTGAACGGGAATTCTTCTGCACAGCAAGTCTTTGTCTTTGTGCACACATGTGAACGTTTGCATTCTCCCTTTTAAGGTACAGTTGACATATGTGCATCTGTTGCCTAATGAGACATGAATGCTCATCAGATAGTGATCTATTTCCTCTTCAGCTTTTCCCTGTTAGCATCCAATCAGACATATCAAGTTTGCTATCCAAAAACTTTCACCTGTTCAAATGCATCTTGGCCCTCTGCTGACACATATCAAACATGCAGATAGAAGCCAGTTATATTTGACAGATTTACTGAACTCCTTGGGGCAGAATTGATTGGATCAGATAACAAGCATGCAAACATCATCAAAACAACAAACAGCCAAAGCAGGCAAATCCACAAAGCCCTGTTTCATTTCTGTCTCTTGTCATAAAACCCTTGAATTTTTTTGGACATGGGTAATACATGTGATATGCCCAGAGGGACACAGAAGAGTAACTTCTTCTCCTCAACACCTGTTGCTCAAGCCTGCTGGAATGGCTGCAGTTGTGAGCTGCATTCCTGGTTGTGAAGGAGCCATATGTGTAAGACCACAAGAATGACCCTGTGCATGAATTACAGCCACGTGTCGGAGAGAAAAATCTGTACGTATTATATAAATCGTCATATGGCCAGGATGACTTTCATTGTTTCTGCAGAACCAACAGATTCCAGCAGAAATGCAGTAGAAAAATACTTTTAGTATTAAGTATTATGCCATTATATAGGCTACTTCATTTTGTGTCTGAGCATGCCCCCCTGAGAACTAGACTGCATTTTTCACAACTGAAAAATGTCCCTTAAGACATGAAATAGTCAGAAAAACAGGTTTAAATTCTCTTGAGGGGTTTCAACACTTACCAATTACATGCAAACATGCCATAAATCATGCACTGTTGCAGTATTTGCTTCATCTCTTGGAAACCAAGCATTCTTTGATTTGAGTATTAAATCTGCTGACTATTTTACAAAGCTTAACAAACATATTTTTAGTCATATATGACTGTATATTAACATTTTTACAAACCCAACAACCTGAATGCAATTCCCTTGGGGTAAAAATTTGGGATTTTGATTCCTCCATTATTCTTATACAGGCTCTAAATTAAATTGTTAAACAGTTTCTAATCTAGATCACAAATTCAACCTTACAGCTAATATTTTCAGGGCATGACTTATGTCAGAGTTTATATACATATTTATAATGTTTACTATCCATATGCTTATTGCATAAGTGCTGTTTATGAAAATGTGGAATTACATTTTTTCCAGTTCCTTGCACTTTTTTCCTCCTGAGACCTGAGCTTTTGTTTGGAATGCATTTTAATTACTCCCACTTTTTTGGGGATAAGTAGGACCTGATACGTTTAAAATCTCAGCCTCGTCTTTGAATGGGAATTTCTTTTTACCAAAAATGATGTCCATAAAACTCCTGTTTCTGCAGAGAGTACAGCACTGGATTGTTTTAGAGCACCTGTTCTGGCTGTATGACGGCTAATTTGTGGGCTGTTGGGGTACTCCTTCAGTCAGTCAGTGAGAAATGGTGTCAGTCATTGAGAGAGGCTTGGTAGAGTCATTTTAATGGTTATCCACAAGGACATGCATCAACAAAATTTCTACTGAAAGTCCTGCATATCTTGTAAATGTTCCTTACCAGAATCCACAAAAATTCCCCAAAATTTCAAAGGAATCACCTAAATATCTGTGAAAATTCTTGTATCCCATAAAAAATACCCCAAGATTTCATCAAATATTTCCCAAATAATTCAGTGAAACTTTATCATAAAGCCTAAACACCCCAATACTCAAATCCAACACTCCAATTCCCCCCTTAATTAAATTTATGCTCCTAAAAATGTTCACACAAATCCCCAAAATTTCAAATTAAAATCGTCCTAAATTTAAAAATACATTCCATTAAAATTAGCATAATTCCCTCAATCGTCCGAACAATTTCCATTAAATTTCCATGGAAATTCTTGAAATTTTAAAGCGCACCCCTGTCTCCAAGGTTCCGAAACAAATGTACAAAAAGTTGTCCAAATTTCCCTGAGAATACCTTAAAACTAAGAAGCAAATTCCCACTAAAAATCCTAGGTAATTTTTCAACTAAACTTCCAATAAAACTCTCCAAAATATACAATATATATCCACAAAATTACCATGAAAATTCTTGAGAATTGTGTGCAAATATCACCAAAATATCCAAATAAATATATATAAATAAAACTATCACATTTCCTTAAAATTTCAAAGCAAATTCATCCAACTCTTAATTCAACTCTTAACGAACTCAAAATACTAAAACTTAAATGGACATTCTGGAAAATTTTCATAAAAATTCTAACAGCAGAAATATTTGCTATGTTGTAGGAAAACCATGATGTAATATTTTCATATGTATATACAGGGTCTTGTAAAGTTATACAGACATTTATTCCGGATGAATTAAATCTTTAGTCTACTTTGGTTTATTGTCAACAGTCAAAGCCTGATATAAAATGTGTGAAGCTACACACCGCCACCTGTTGGACTGTGTGTGCCTGCACAACTGCAATAATTTACCTTTCCTTTATTTTTATTTCCATGACTTTACCTGAACATTCCTCGTGGGTTTTTTGTGTTTACTTACCTCTCCATGAAGCTGGCATTACCAACGGACGAATTTATCGACAGACTCCAGGAGATTCGCTCGGAGGGCAAAACAAACGTGATGGTTACTGCTGACACTGGCCAAAATTCATTCCAGTTACATATTGAGTTATAATAATATCATTGTCAATTCACGGTGCTCTCCGTTTGTGTTGAAAATCGGTGTCATATTAGTTTCCATCCTTTTCCGCATTGCCTTGTTGCTCCTTATTTGCCATGTTACTTCAGTGGCCTGAATTTAGCTGTGTTTCTCTATAACAACTGGTGTACGCCAAACTATAAAACGAGCGTGCCTGTTCTAAAAACCCCGCGCGCCCCGTTGCTCTCCTCCTCTGCCCCTAGTTGGTTCACCCAGATGGATCAAACTATCCTTAACCAATCGTATTCACTGTCCCTGAGGAAGCAACGATTAGTAGCCAATCAGAGGAGGAGTAAGGCGGACCATGACTGCAGGTTTACCTAAACAGTAAGCCCACTAGCTCTTCAAATGTGTAACCTGGTTTCAGTAAATGGGATCAGGCTGTCGGTCCGTTTGAGTTTATTAAATGTATGTATCGCTATAATCCTCGTGAAACATAAATTTAATCCAGGATGTGCTCGGTTGTTGGATGTTATTCGGGGCACCCAAGTGCACAGCAGGTCAAGTTACCAGAGGATCGGAGGGCACCTTGCCTGGGTTTGGCTTGGGCCCCTAAATTGCCAGGTCTGCCCCTGTTTCAAACCTATTCTTGTAACTTCGTTTTTTTCCCCTCAAGATCTGGGCTTTTATGTTTTAATTATTATCTCCTTCATCAACATTTTTACTTTATCTTCGGCATTTTATTCTTTTTTTTCTTAACATTTAATATCATCTCAATATTGCACTGCCCCCCCCCCCCCCATATATCTCTCCTTTTACAACGTTGACTTTTTCCCTTCAGATTTTCGTGTTCTTTCTCAACCTTTCGCTTTTTTCATGTAAGTGATTAAAAATATTGTCCTGCTCTCCTGTTTTCTTCTCTTAGAAGTTTTGGGGTCTACTCTTAGCACTTCACCTGAGACCCCTCGTGTATTGGCATTGACCGAAAGAAGGGATACGCTTAATATCAAATCACTCGTACCCCGTCGTCAAGCCCCGCCCATCCAGTCTGCCATTATTGTTTGTCACTGTCCTAGCAAAAATGGCTGTTAGCTTATCACTGTTGTGATTTTTTGAACAGGCGAAGACGCCTGGCGTCGTGTGAAAACCCATGTAGTGACTTATAATAACAGACCTTTTACAACCAGGATGTGCTCGGTCGTTGGGTGTTATTCGGGGCGTCTAGGGGCGCAACGGTTCAAGTTACCGGAGGATCCCGAGAGGAGACTGCAGTGGGTCCGGTTTCTTGCTGCAGCCAATAAACAGCGGTTCAAAGAGTCTTCGTGGACTGACATTTCTGTTTGTATTGAGCACTTTAAAGATGACTGTTTTGAAAAACGTTTGAGCGACATGGCCCAGCTAACGTTAAAGCCCACTGCGGTCCCGTCTCTGTTTAACGAATCAGAGGAGCCTGAGGCACATCTGGAGAGCCCTAAGCATGGGGTGAGTCCGTGTTGTAGGAGAAACAATAGATTCTGACTCCCCAAAACAGGTTTTAAAACCCACGTCGAGCATAACGCATTGCCTAATAGTGCAACCCTAGTGTAACGTTAAACGGCTATGCTAGGTTGGGTATATAGTAATAAACGGAGCAACTAACGTGACCTGGTCCAGGCTATGCTGTAATGTGACAGTTATGACCGTTAAACCAGCCTACTTTATTACTAGGGCTTTATGCTATGGACAGAACTATACCTCGATATTTTCAGCTGCAAAGTTACATGCAATACGTCTCTAATTTCCTGTAAAGAAATAAGGTCAACTCTACGTTACAATCACATGGAGTAAGTGTCACACAGGCACTTTCATTGACAGCCACCTGCACAATGTCAACATGTACATGAAAAATGGCCTAAAAAATAAACTACCCCTTTTAAAATAAAGAATTAAATTACTTAAAATTAAATGATAAACATCGTAGTTCCCCATTTGCATCTATATTTCAAAGAGATATTTTGTGGTCAATAACCATATTATTAGTAGAGGTTCTTAGTCTAAATGATCTTTTACTGAACATTAGGCTTGGCATCTGTCTTTCTTTAAATCAAAATACAGTGCTGTGAAAAAGTATTTGCCCCCTTTCTGATCCCTGAGTTTGTTGGAAATTTATCACACTTAAATGTTTCAGTTCAAACCATTTTTTATATTTCACAAAGACAACCCAAGTAAATACAAAATGCAGTATTTGAATGATTATTTAATAAAAAATAAAAAAAATCCAAACCTATCTGGCCCTGTGTGAAAAAGTAATTGCCCCCTAATAACTGGTTGTGCCACCCCTGGCAGCAATAACTGAAATCAAGCGTTTGTGATAACTGGTGATTAGTCTTTGGCATCACTGTGGAGGAATTTTGGCCTACTTTTCTTCACAGAATTGTTTTAACTCAGCCATATTGGAGGGTTTTCCAGCATGAACTGTCCGTTTAAGGTCACACCACAGCATCTCAATTGGATTTAAGTCCAGACTTTGACTTGGCCACTCCAAAACCTTAATTTATTTAATTTAATTAAATTAATTAATTAATTTATTTATTTTGAGCCATTCAGAGGTGGACTTGCTGGTATGTTTCAGGTCGTTGTCCTGCTGCATAACCCAAGAGCGCTTGAGCTTGAGGGCACAAACTGATGGCTGGACGTTGGCCTTCAGGATTTTCTGGTAGACAGCAGATTTCGTTATTCCATTAATCACAGCAAATCAGGCCTGGGTGTAGCCAGTAAAACTGAACTCAGCTTTCCAAAAACTGGTTAATCACAGTTAACTCATGATTTAACAAGGGGGGCAATTACTTTTTTTCACATAGCGCCAGATAGGTTTGGATTTTTTCCCCCCCTTAAAAAATCAAATAATCATTCAAATACTGCATTTTGTATTTACTTGGGTTGTCTTTGTGAAATAAAAAAAATGGTCTGATGATCCGAAACATTTAAGTGTGATAAATATGCAAAAAACATCAGGAATCAGAAAGGGGGCAAATACTTTTTCACAGCAGTGTAAACTAAATAAATAAAAAAAAATGTATTTTTTTGAAAATTTTGAAAATATATTGATATATCCTAGTCTCTACAGGTGCATCTAAAAATAGATGCACCTGTCGTACTCTAACTCCTGTACCCTACCTGACTTAGGTGGTGATAATTCTGTATACTGTTTAGAGTGCTCTCTTTCTCTAATTGAAAATTTGGTGAAATATATTAAAATCTTAAGTTCTTTGAAGCTTAGGATTTTGGATAAGAGAGATTGTATTGTTAAGTATTGAAAAAGGATGACAACCTCTGTGCCTATTAATAAACCACACAGCTACTATATTACTTTTAATTGTTTGCAAGGTTTTGAAAATTAACTTTGTACTTTTTGTTTCTTTGCACAGGAGTCTTCAGAAACAGTTGAACCTGCTGGTCAGAGTGACCTCGTTGAACTGTGTAACAGTTCAGTTTCCAGTTCAGAAGAATCAGTAGTGAGTCCAGCAGGTAAAACAAAGCTTATATGGGCTTTGACGAATACAGTGTAACATCTTCTTTAAACTGTATGGTTGGTAATTTAATTTAATTTAATTTTTTCAGCTTGCCAAGAAAGCCCAGCCCCAAAAAGAATCGCATCTTCTGATAAACCACATGCTATAACATCAGTGCGTGGCCAGACACAAGCAAAAAATGTGAATACTCATCTGCTAAAAGAAAAGTAGGTTTTCATATCAGCTGGTCTTAAAGTGTGTTTATTGTAGCTACTTTGTAACTTCAGATGTTTTTCTAATATGAAATTTCCATGTATCTTTTAGAGCTGCACGTCTCCACATGAAAGGAAAGTATGTTGTAAATGAAAAACGCCTCTTCCAGTTGTTTAATCCAAAGTGCCCTTCATGTGGCAGCAAACTTAAGATGCAGAAGATCACCTATGGGCTGCTCTTCATCTTGAACCAACAGTGCCTTCAGTGCGACTACAAAAACCAGTGGAAAAGCCAGGTCAATGCCAATATCCCTACAGATGAAGAGCTATGCCAGACAGGACATAAAGACGTCTCTTCAGAGAACAAACCGGTAGGACGTGTTAGAACATAACTGGTCATTGCTTAAGATTAATAGACTTATCCTCTTAGTTCTAATTTAAAAAAAATGGTTAAAGGGCCAACTTTCAATTGTTTACTTTGGCACAAGAATGATTTCCATTTCAAAAGTTATGATTTACCAAGGTAAATCAAGAAAGAAATGAAAGAGATCTAGAAAACTGTGCTCTGCTCTGTGCTTGCTTCTCTGACTATTGTTGTTATGTTATTACAGGACAAGCCAACAGATGGCACCCAGAGCAGTATGGCAGATGTCTCTGACATTGTTGCTTCTATTGCTGAGGAAAGCTTCCACATGGAGGAAACAGATGAATCTTGTGATCAGGATGACATGGATTCGGATGAAGATTGGAAGCCAGACGGAGTGTCTGTGCCGGCTCAGCAGAAAACCAGAGAGGAAGAGGAAACTGAAGAGGAGGGGGAAGATGATGAGGGGGATGAAGATTATCCTCCTGTCGCACACAAAGACAGTGAGCTCTGCACAGACTGTGGGAAGTTTTTTAATAAATCAAGGCATCACATATGTGAGCACAAAACTAAACCCTATTCTTGCAACATTTGTGGAAAAAGATTTGAAAGTGATCATGCTCTGAGTCGTCACAGCAGAATACATGATGCAAACTATGAGCACCGGTGTAAATACTGCCATGTTACATTCAAAACAAAGGCAGATAAGCTCTCTCATGAGCAGACCCACATGACTGAAGGAAAACCATACAAATGTCCTGACTGTCCTCAGTCGTTTAGCTCAAATAAGGAACGCAAAGTCCACATTGAGGAGCACAGGGGCCCTCCACAGTTAAAATGCGACTTCTGTGGGATTGAGTTCTGCTGGCCGCTCGCTCTCCGGAGACACTTAGCTGTGCACACAGGAGAGAAACCGTACAAGTGTTCAGTTTGTGACCGTGGCTTTAACCAGGCGAGCCACCTGAAATCTCACATGCGCCTGCACACAGGGGAGAGGCCTTTTAAGTGTCAGCATTGTGACAAATGCTTTAATCACAATGTGAGCTTGAAGAGTCACATCCAGCGTTACCACACATCCATTTCTGGAGATGAACTGAATTATGGGAACAAAAGTGAAACCTTATCCTCAGATTCAGGAATTGGAAATGTTGAAGTAAAACAGGAAAGAGATGAGGGGGTGGTAGAGGAGTTCATATGTAAACCTAAATGGAAAAAAAGGGGCACAGGGAGACCATTAGGAAGGCCAAGAAGTGAGGAAACACCAACAAAGACTTCAAAACAGCGGGGTCAGAGGTCAAAGAGAACACAGTGCCATGAAGAAAGTGGTGATGAGCAGAGTTACTGTGACATGCCCTGGGATGTTGCTGGATTAATAAAAAAGGCGAACAGTGGAAAGAGCCCAGCAAAACGCAGAGGAAGACCAAGGAAAAACCCAGAACCCTTTTCTTAAAATACATCATGGCTGAAATTTTGATTTTATTTAAATAACTGTGAAAAGAAGTTAATATTTTATGGGGGACTCCTGACGGATTTGCTTGAAAACATGCGGGGTCCACTTTTAATCAACTACTTTTTACTGTTATTTAACTGATTACAAAATACTTCTGTACTCTGATGTTGGATGTTTAGGTTATGGAATTTACTTGTAACAATGTAAATTAAATAGGGCTGATTTTAAGTGCTAGTGTTCCTTTATGTTGCTGCATTATACGCTTTATGCATCACATAGAAGAATATGTAGTGTTCACTTACTTGTCAGTTGCATCACACATACTACTGAGAGGTAAAGAAAATCTACTTCTGCTGTATTATCTAGACTTCAAGATATTTATTGTCATGTGCCCAACAGTTACGTAGGATAATCAGTGCCAATAAAATTCTTAAGTCTAAGTCCTTCTGCAGCAGTGCTGAAAATATGTTTTTAAACTCACACAGTTCAACAGAGTTTATATAAAGGGTAGACAGTAGATAGTCAAGAGTAAGAAGAAGGGCAGGCACCGAGGGATGAATAATCAAGCACACCTAGATCCCAAAAAGAAAAACGGTGGGGTTTGGAATCCGAGGTCACCCTTAATACCTGATATGCATTAAGGGTGATTAAATGAGGCTAACAATAAAAAGTAAGTCAAGGCTTATGGGGGCTACAAAGTCAGTGAGATAGCTTCATTTGTCCTTCTTTATCACAAGTACTATTTAAAAAGTACTTTTATATAATAGTGACTTCTCTTATAACATTGTTATTAATTGAAATTACAATACACAAACACTTCTTTGTACCATGATAGCCATGGATATCCTATTAATCAGTTATGGAGTGCTTGCCCTTGTTCTCCCTTTTGATGTAGTATTAGAGGCTTCTGCTCTATCACAACTGTTTGTCATTGGTAAGGCATTGATAAGCTATCCGGCTTCTTCCCCAAATGATGCCTGCAGTAAATGAGAAAGATTTGGTCATTCGTGATTTACACACTTAAAATACGAAAATCTGTATGCTTTAATGGTTATTAAAGGCCCAAATCCAATAGCAAGTAAATTATGCATAAAAGGATGTGATTTCAGAATAATGATTGGTATATTAAAATTTCAAAACAAAATTTTAGGTGCATATGAGTGTCTGATCAGATTCTTTTTGTGCCCCATCTGTGAGCAGAGATGTCATAAACTGGCATCACAACCTTATGTGCATATTTAACCATCTTAATTTAGATTATTTTAAACTTTTAAAATGTTTTTGAATGTGTCAAAAATCAAGAGGGGTCTTGCTGTATACCGTACATCTCTTATGGCCATTTTCACAGACCGTTTATCTGAGGCACTACATCTCAGAAAGGAAGTGCTCTAATTTTTTCATTTATTCATAAACAAAGTTCAAACATACTTGACTAAGAAACATTGCATAATAAGATAGAAAAAAAGTTCAAATGTCAAATCTAGGATTAAATTGTGTATAGACCAGTTTTAGAGGTTGATATGGTGAAGTAAAGAGTAGTAGTAGAAAGGTGGCTCACTTTAGCTTCGTTAGCATAGCTACACTAGCTATGTAACTAATGTTACTGCATAGGCCAATGTAGGTAAGTCAGCTTTAGCAATGTGAGCTTTAACAAACTGCTAAAGCTAACGTAGCTATACAGATAATGTATTTGTGTGGCTTACATAGCAGCTTTGCGAGCTTAGCTTTAGCTATTGACACCCCTATGGAAGGGTAACTCAGAGAGTTTTGGATGGATTTTGATGACATTTTCAGGAAATGTCAGAAATGGCATAAGGAAGAACTGATTACATTTTGGGATCATGGTCTGGATCCAGGAATTTTTTGAAGGATTCTGTACTATTGGTAGATAGGGCTAATGGTGGAGGTCTGCGCTCTCCAAGTGCTTTTTTAGTTTAGTGTTTTGTAATTAGATTGTGCAGGTCAGGATTTTCACTTTTGGTATGCTAACCATTACCTTAACTCTTATCTTAGCCCTAAACAGAAGTTTAATCAGGTTTTACTGAGAAGCTTTGAAGTGTGTGTTTTTGTTCTGAGATATACGGCATCTCAGATGAACGATCTGTGAGACTGGCTTTAAAAGATGTTCAGTCTACAGTGAGACTGTCTTGGAAAATCTGTTAACATGCAAGGAGACTACAGTTCCTGCTGTTACAGAGCGATCGCTGGCTTAAAGTCAGTTGAAACACAATAACAGTCTGACATTTGACCACTATAATCCTCTCTAGCTTTGGCCTTAAGACAGAGAGCTCTTCTTTAACAATCTTTTATCAATTGAGGATTAAAGAAAACGTATGGTAAATTAAGGCCTTTTAATTATTTGATGCACAAAACACAACACAATATTGTTTAATTGCGTTGCTACCATTATTTTCTAACCATAGACCATTTAAAGGGGACATATTATGCGAAAATTACTTTTTCAGGCTTTTCTAACAAAATATGGGCCCCTGGCCTATCCACAATCCCCTCAAATACCAGAACCTTCCCCCAACCCCGTTGAATACGACTCTTCAAAATAGCTGGATCATTCCTTGATATCGAACTCCTCTGTCAGGGTTGTGCCATTATATTCAGATGCTGCAAGTATTGTAAACATTAAGTAAGTAAAAGTAAATCTTCAGGTGTTCAGGCCTGCATCTATATTGATTCTGAACAGAAAAGTGATTGTGAAAGGGTGAGGACCCCTAAATGACCCAGAAAACAGGAAACGATGCACATACTGTGGAAAGTTTTACGATGAATGAAAACATAATAACTAGAAAAGCGCTCGGAGAGCGCAGACCTCCACCATTAGCCCTATCTCCCAATAGTACAGAATCATTTAAAAAATTCCTGGATCCAGACGGTGATCCGGATCACTCCCAAAATCTAATCAGTTCTTCCGTATGCCATTTCTGACATTTCCTGGAAATTTCTTTAAAATCCATCCCTGACTTTTTGAGTTATGTTGCTAACAAACAAACAAACTAACAAACCCTGCCGATCACATAACCTCCTTGGCGGCGGTAACAACTTTATTTGTATAGCACTTTTAAAATAAGGTTCACAAAGAGCTTCAACATGCAGAAAAACAAAGCAGCAGAACCCAAAATAAAGTAGAAAGCCAGCAAAATAACATCAGATACCTAAACAACGTCAAGAGAACCCTGAAGGTAAAATAACCTAAACTAGACAAAACCACAATCTACATATCAAATCAAAACAATATTATTACCCAGAGATCATGAGACGTCATCAGTACTAAAATATCCCAAGAACTCAGAGATCCTGAGAAATAATATGAATTCACGGCATGAGTACCCAGCCAACACAGGTACCCAAATACAAAACCTGAGACCACGAGGATCCACGTTTTAATGAGTAATTAAAAGAAGCAATAAAAAGCAAATACATTCAGAGAGCTAAAATAATAAAGGAAAGAGGAAAGTAAAAGCATAAGTTTGAGGAAGGAAAACAAAAGAAGTGATACAAAAACCAATAAGATCATCCTAAATAAAGATAACAAATCATGATTAATAGGTAATTAAAACAATAAGAGTAAAAGACATCAATACACATTAAAATACATAATAATAGTAATAATAATCAAAGGCAGATAGAAAAACACAGAGAAGATTAAAGGAATAGGAAGATTTAAAAGAACACTACATCACAAAAAACAGATCTATAAAAGTGGGTTATAAGAAGTGATTTAACAGAAGCCACTGATTCTGCGTTCCTTATCTTCTCTGGCAGGTTGTTCGAAAATTGAAAGGTCCTGATGGAGAATGCTCAGTCACCTATGGATTTTAAGTCTTGACTTTGGAACAACCAGGAGGCCCCCACCATCAAAAATTTGAGCACTAAGTAAACCCCATTCTTACAGTATTTGTGGGAAAGATCCAACAGTGAGATTACTTTATTTTTTCATAGCAGAATCCATGACAAAAGTTCCACACCTCTACAAATTTTGACATGTACCGTTAAAAAAATGAATTATATCACTGTATATTGAAAGGGCCAGGAATTTAGTAGTCAGAGACCTTACCCTAACCCTTATTCAATCAGGGATGAGATTGACATGCAAGAAATTGGTGTTAATATTATAAATAAAACACAGGTAATTAATGGGTTAAATACCACGAGTGCAATGTGAGGAAAATATATAAACATTATATAATAAAACAATAAACATTAATGGAATTTTGGTAGAACGGACACCTAGTGTTTAAAAGCTCAACACCCCCATCTGCTGCTGTCTTTTGGGACTTCTGAGTAGACACGTCAAAAATAGTTTAGCACTTAACCTTACAACTAAAAGTGTATATTACGTCTTTTAAAGTAGTGATCATATAAAACCGAATAATTCTGTTAGGGGGTGTGAGGAGCTTCCGCATCGCACGCAGTGGTTCGCTCTGTTTCAGCGCTGTTTTCAGACCAGTTGTGGGGTTGTCTCTGGATATGTCTTACAGTTTCGTCTTCTGGCCTCAAAAATGTGTGTGACAAGGTTAAGAAGCCAGTAGAGTGAGTCTGACCCCAAAAAAGAAAGCACTGTAGTACGTAAAGTGGTTGAACATCAAACCGGGACACGCTTGAAATCAAATCAGGCCAACCTGCGGCCGGAAGCCCCGCCCATCCAAACACTAGCAGAAACGGCTAACAGTTAGCTTGTTGCTGTTGGCCTGGTAAACTAGTCAGCCTCGACCTGTAACTTTTACGCATCCTGGACTTTAATCAGTGTTTAAAGTTCAAGGGGGAAAAAACAAATCCAGCATGTGCTCGGTCGTTGGATGTGAGTCTTGGCGTCGCGGTGTACAGCGGTACAAATTACCAGAAGACCCAGAGAGGAGACTGGAGTGGGTTCAGTTTCTGTTTGAGGTCAATGGACAGCAGCTCCAGGAGTCAAACTGGACCGATATCACAGTTTGTAGAGATCACTTTATTAAAGACTGTTTTGAAAATCCAACTTCTTTGCCTGACATTGATCAGCTTTCGTGTAGTGCAGTCCCAACTTTGAAAAGGAAGATAGGGCCAGACAAGCCTCCTCGTCCTCGTGCAAAGCCAGCTCGTAAGGTAAGTCTGCACTGCAGTTGCAACATCAGTTTTAATCCTCTGATCAACATATCGCCGGGGTTTTCCAGTATAAATATCCGAAGTTCAGCTTATCATTGCTGTGGTTTAATAATCTAGTATACTAAGATACTTAAACAGATGATCTCCACTATTTCGGTAATCAGTGGTACAGAAAAGAGTATTGTAGGTCACATGGGTTACATCTTCAGAGCAAAACATTAGCTATGTTTACATGGACTACTTGGAATCGAAATAAATGCCTGATCTGAATAAAGTGCTTCATATGAACACATCATTCGGAATAAAATCCTCCGATTCGGCTCATTCAGAAATAAATTTTATTCCGAAAGACAGGGATGGTTTATACCGATATTTGTTCAGCGTATATAAAAAAGGTCTGATCGTCTCAGTTAGGGGTGAGTTTTGTCTTACTGCGCATGTCTGCCCCCCGGATCAGACAGAAAAATTGCGGGAGCAAATCAAAACTGTTTTACTGCCGAGACAGCGTTTTTACTCGAAACTGTAAAAGAGCACCAAATTGTTGATCAGACTGTGTAAAGTACAGACACGAAGTAGTGGAACAATCCAATATTTCGCGCGAGTAGGAGTTCAAACAACACTGTTGATTTTTTTAACAGCACTGTTGAAATGCCTGACTGAAATGTGTGTTCTAGCAGTGATTTTGTCATTGTTGTCACATATATACAGTGCTTAACACATTTATTAGACCACCTGTCATAAAAACGAGAAAAATAATTTAGAAATCTTTCAAAAACTTGTTTAAAACTAAAAATGTTATTGTTATTTATTTGGCAAATAACAAACTGAAACAACTATATAGTCCCTTTTCAAACAGAATAACCAAGAAACTTCATATTTTGTATGGCCTCCTTTGGCCTTGATAACAGCTTGCATTCTTGCTGCCATTGTTTTTGTGTACTTTTCCACAGTCTCTTTTGTTATTGAGTTCCACCTAGTTTCTAGCTGTTCCCACAGACTTGCTTCAGATGAAACTTTAGTGCTTCAGGCTTTGAATCTACTAAATCCCAAATTTGTTCAGTAGGATTCAAATCTGGACTTTGACTTGGCCAATCCATCAGTTCCAGTACTCCAGATACTTTTTTCTTGGTCAAATAGTCTCTGCACAGCTTTGAAGTATGCTTGGGGTCATTGTCTTGTTGGTATATGAACTTATGCTGCTGTCTTGGCCAGGACTCCCTTGTAAAAGAGATTTTTGTGTCTCAATGGGAATAAATCCTGGTTAAATAAAGGTTAAATAAAAAATAAATACGAACCCACGACCAATCAGATTCAGTCCAGAAAGGATTCATGATGCACTAAGATGTTGAGGTAGACGTTCTTGTTCATGAGACCGTAGATTTTCACTAATTTGCCCATGCCGTATCCACAAATGGAACCCCATACCATAATGGAATCTCCACCGTGTTTCACTGTGAGTGCAGTGCGTCTGGCATCAGAACATTCTCCAGCTTTTGCGGACATAAACACCACGATGCTGACCGAAGAGTTCAAACTTGGACTCGTCCGTCCAGAGTACCTTCTTCCAGTCATCAACAGTCCAGTGTTTGTGCTCCCTGGCAAATCTGAGGCGTTTCTGGATGTTTGCAGGCCTCAATAATGGCTTCTTAGCAGCTATTCTTCCCTTTAAGCCTTGTTCCATCAGTTGTCTGCTTATGGTCATTCTGGAGACTTTCTCAGACTCTGATCTAGAAGCATTCATCTCTGCCTGAAGATCAGCAGTGGTCTTCCTTCTGTCTCTAGTACTTAAAATCTTGAGGTGTCTGACATCTGCTTCAGTTAACTTTGGTTTCCTGCCTCTTCCTTGGCGCATTTTGTAAGTACCAGTCTCTGCAATTGACTCCAGAGCATACTTAACCACACTGTGAGAACACTTTATGTCTTTCCCTATTTGTCTCAGAGACCATCCAGTAACATGAAGTGCTTTAATGCGGACTCTTTCATTTTCAGTGAGCTCTCCACGTTTTACCATTTTGAACAGGAATGAGGAATTTCAAACTGAATTCACCTTCTTATACCCAAATTTGAGCCAGCTCACTGGGCTTCTCTGAGAAGTCAGAAATTAATCAAGCATAACATTCAACCAGTAAAACTCATTTTTCTGTTCAGGAATGCAAGTTAATAACTATAATTTGACATATTAATCAAGAATTTTAATAATGTGCTTCACTATTTTTTTGGTTTTTTTACAAATCAGTAAATTTGAAAATTCATGGATAACAATAATAATGATATTTTAGCATTAAAAATATCATTTGCGTTAAAGAGCTTCTACATATTGGTGTATTAACCATTGCAGAAACATAAAAAATGATTTTGGTAATTACCAATGTTGTTAATTTAGGACAGCTGTGGCATAAACCTTACTTTGGGTGGTGGTCTAATAAATTTGTTAAGCACTGTATATATATTTTGCCAAATTTATTGTATCTGTTTCCCTACATTTTTAAGTGTTGAGTGGAGATGAAGCCCTGAGCGACGTCGTCTCCCCTTCTGCTTTCCTTTATCGCATCTGATTGGTTAATAGTCACAGACAGAAACAAATGCATCGACAGACACATTGATTCAACCACACAGCCCTTGAGAACGGTGAGGAGAAAATGTCCTCCCTTTATTCTGTGTGCTTTTGTGCAGGGAGGGGAGACATTACTACAAGAAACGCACAAAAACCTCTTCTCTGCACAAAAAAGCTTTTGATGTGGCCCTCTGCTCTCATTTTAGGAAGAAAAGTGGTCCAGTTCAATTCTTCCTGGCAAATTTTCAGTAGATTTGACAAGCAGTATGACGCTGCTCATGTCAGAGCATTTTTATTCTGATTAAAAGTATATTACATGAGCACACTCATCTGAATTATTCTGATTAGAACAAATTCAATCGGATTGTGATAAAAATGCCTATGTAACCGCAGCTTCTCAATGCTTCTCTATAACTGTGAGTAAGCCTACCATACATATCTGGAATCATGCATTTGTGATTGTACATAATGTTAAATCAGAGCTGCTGTCTGCTTTCATACAAAGGTGAAACATACAAAATGTTGTCATGCTATAAGGTGCTTCTGATGGAATGATCAGCTTTCTGTAACTGTGAACTTTTATCATTTGTTCAGGGGCCTGTATACACAGATGTTGATTGTCAGTGTGACCTTGAAACAGGTAATAGTCCAACTCCCTACTGAATCCAAATGTGACAGTTTAGAGACTACATATGTTGTTAACAAAAATCTAAAAACATGCTGTAACATTTTATTTTAAAGGTTCTCAACCTGATTCTTCAAATGCTATTTCTGCTGGATCTGACACAGGAAAGTGAGTGATATTTAAAAAATATTTCTCTTATTTTCTTTACATTGTAAAATTATTGCTGCCTTTTCAAATCCTTGTTCTGCTTTCAGTGCTGTATATCTACCCACCAAACGAAAGTTTGCTGTGAATGAAAGCTGCCTTCTTGAGCTGTTTCGCCACAAGTGCCCATCATGTGACTCTAAACTTCAGACAGAGAAAATCACCCATGGCTGGCTCACCATCTTGAGCCAGCACTGCCTTGAGTGTGACTACAGATACAAATGGAAAAGCCAGATTGATGCCAGCATCCCACCAGCTGTAGAACAGCACCTTACAGGAGGCACAGAAGTCACTCCAGAAACCGAACAGGTATGACTCAGACGTACTGCAGCAAATGCCCACATTCTTTCTGAGTTTGGAGCTCAAGAAGGTCATGGTGTTTTTTTTTTAACATTTCCTCTTCATAGAGGAAGGCTCAGCTATATGATGTTACAGAATTATGTGTTCACAGTTAAGCTGGGTTAATACTTCTGCACGGTTTCTGGACCCACCGCCACATTTCCTGCTTGTTTTAGGGAGGGAGGCCATCAGGAGAGACGGCAGAAGGGCTTTATCGACTGTTTAGAGTCAGCATTGCGTTCTTTGTAACAGGTTCACTTTTTTAGAAACGTATCTGTTTGGTATTCCCACTTTTCTTATTCTTTGGCAAAGACTATTTTGTTGTACATTAACAGAATATTGTCAAATTCTTTTGCTATTGATGATTTCACCACTCAGTGTCACTGTTTTTATTTTACACTAGCTGTAGATTAAACATGTAGACTTAATTTATAATCTGATCATGATGCTTTGTCAAATTTAACACTATATTTTCATTGCTGTTTGCAAATGGATGACACTTAACACATGATATTCTGTTTACTCATTTTTTTGTTCAGAGGCATAATAGCAACAAAAACTGTAACAAAACATCAAGGAACAAAGCTTTGCACTGAGTCGTCACATTAAGTTTAAACATAAGTTCTGTGACAAAATTTTGGTTAGTTTCGATGCTATGTTCTGCTAGTTGAGATAAAAATTAAGTCTGACCCTGTAAACACACAGGATCTATGTGCGCCATCCTTGGTTTGCCTTAGTTTTGCTCTGTTTGATGGTGTGGGTTCTTGTCTACTGGGCAGGTAGTGGTGTTTTAGGCTGGAACAACAGACCTACGTCAGCACCCTTATATAGCACCCTTTTATCTTATTCTAAAATTCCACTATATTGCTTTTCAAAAGTATTTTGTGTCATTTTGGATTTTTCTATTGTCTTGAAAAGGGGCCATCAACTTCCATTTTGAAGACAGACCTTAAAGTAGTTGGACGATTTAACATAAACTTAACCATGAAAAAAGGAACTAGTTATGTACTGAAGTGGAAATAAATGAACAGTAAAAAAGTAAATGTTCGATAACACATGATTCAGATGAAATTTGATTGGTCCTCTAAGCAGTCTGGGAGTTTTTTAAACTAAAATGAGACATTAGAGAGCAATGGTTGACTCGTTTTACATCGCTGTGGCTGCAGGGAGATGCTGATGTAGCTTAATCAAAGTTTTTTGAGGTGGACAATAAAGCATGAGAAGCGTTTATGCTGACTAAAGCCTAATGCAGGGTTAAATTAAAACAAACACTGTTCAGTCGTAATTCTTGTCTATATTTCTTCTTGCAGGAAATGATGACGGACAACAACCCTCGAGACAGATTTTTCTCTGCAATTGTGTCTTTGAGTGATGAAGAAGGTTGTCCTTTAGAAGAAGAAGAGGAAGATGATGATGATGGTGGTGGTGCAACTTCAGATAGAGACTCGAATCCGGACAAGGATTTTTTGCTGGCTGAAGAGCTAGAAAACGTTTTTGAAGAAGAGAGTGAAGAGGAGTATGAAGATGAAGAGGACGAGGACTGGGAGGAAGAAGAAGGAAGTTCTGATTCCCAAAGTGGCCGAGGAATGAAAAAGCTCTGCCCAGAGTGTGGAAGTTTTTTTTACACTCACAAGCCTCACACATGTGAGTACAAAATCAAACCTTTCTCCTGTAACATTTGTGGCAAAAGATGCGTCACTGAGCTTTCCCTGCACGTTCATAGCAGGATCCATGATGAAAACTACGAACACCCGTGCAAATACTGCTGGGTGACTTTCAGAACAAAAACGGACAAACTTAAACACGAGCAAGTTCACCAAGACAACAAAGATTGTTACAACTGTCGCAAATGTCCGATGACATTTACCACCAGTAAAAAACGCAGAACCCACATGTCACAACACAAAAAGGAGGGGTTCAAATGTGGAGTTTGTGAGCTTGAATTTCCCAAGAAGCAGCATCTTCTCAGACACTCTGTTGTGCACACAGGAGAGAAGCCGCACA
Source organism: Cheilinus undulatus (assembly GCF_018320785.1). Lineage (NCBI taxonomy): Eukaryota > Metazoa > Chordata > Actinopteri > Labriformes > Labridae > Cheilinus > Cheilinus undulatus. The sequence continues at coordinate 25,483,290 of NC_054877.1, forward strand.
AGTGTACAGTTTGCGAGCGTGCCTTCGCCCAGGCGAGCCACCTGAAGTCTCACATGCGCCTCCACACAGGAGAGAGACCTTTTAAGTGCCAGCATTGTGACAAATGCTTTAACCACAATGTGAGCTTAAAGAGTCACGTCCAGCGCTACCATGCGGGAAGCTCTGGGCCTAAAAGTAACAAACGAAAGAGAGAAAAGAGGGAAACTGACTCTGCTGATGCTGACACCAATGGTAATGGAAAAGGCTCAGAGTCTGAGGTAGATGGAGATGGAGAGAACGATGCAGAGGAGATGCCAAAAATTAAACGGAGGTGGAGGCGCACCGGTAGACCCAAAGGACGACCGAAGAAAAACATAGAGGGTTCAAACAATAAGACAACGAAACAAAAGGGGAAAAAGTCAAAGAAAATGGCTTCCAGCTTTGAGGAAAGTGATGAAGAGCAATCAGAAAGTGACATGTCCTGTGACTCAGCAGAAGAAGAAGAGACAACGAGAAAAAGCAAAGGGAGGTCAAAAAGAGGACCAGACAAAGACAGTGACTCTGATTTTAACCCAGAAGAGGAAATGAAGGGAAAGAGCAGCACAAAGACCTCAGGCAAACAGAGGGGCAGAACGAAGAAGAAGAAACAAGAGGTGTGAAAGATAATCAGACATTTGTGTTTAAGAGAAGCCATTGAAATTGGAGGGCTGTATAAGTATTAATTTCTCTTGGATATAGTGAGTAAACAGTTGGACAATGAGAACCATGAAACCCACATAAGCCACTAACCTAGCAGCCATTGTATACAACCATTCACACAACATCTAACCCCCCCCTTGACTATCACAAATTCATGCTTGGTTGGCAGAAGAGCGAAAACATCTTTTCCTTTATGATAAGCTTTTAGTTTTTTTCAGTACATCTTATCCCTGCCTGTAGCCACGGCCTCATTCTCCTTAAACAATGCCGATTGGTCCGAACAATGTTCGGATCAACACAAACGTTGGGGATTGGTGATTTTCAAGATGGATTTGCCTGCTAACAGAGATGGAGTCTTGCAAATCCATCTGCTTTGCAAGATGAAATCTTAACTGCTTTCAGCATCAAACTTTGTTCTCACTTTGTAAACACTGCAGTCAAAAGTCAAACACCACAGAGCAGCCATTAAACACTACAGAGAAACCGCTGTGGTCAGTGGTCGCTTCAGGAAAAGTTCATTTTTGAATCAGTAGAAAGATGGCAAATAAGCCATGTTCATGACAATGATTGATACAATTGCAAGTTTTCCTAAATAGATTTTTATGGACAAAATCTTTGGCACACCTGGAGAAGTATTTACAACTTAGTATGTTAAATGGCAGTGGGAGATTTTTCAGCCAGCGTCCGTCATTTTCATTCTATTAAAAGAACAAGGACTATCACAGTTACTAGGGGTGCACAAAATTTGATTTTTGATAATATCCAAGACACCAACATTCAGTCCTCAAAAACGGTCAGTCCTTAAAACACACAGTTTAAAGTTTTTGGGATGTATACATTTCAGTCTTTGAAATAGACTTTGAAAAAGTCTTTAGCTGACGTACAGTAGTTCTAGTTTTCCAGACTAAAACTCCACAAATGTGTTTGATTGCACACCCCTAATTTACAGCTGATATAGGCTGATTTTTACTTCCAAAATATTGATTTAAAATATTAGCAGAAATGTTGATATCTGCAGACACAATAATTCAGTTTTTAGGCTAACATGTCCAACTTGTCCACTATTCGCACCACTTCTCTAGCCACTTCTCACACATTTTTGTCACTTTAGGCCCTTTATTGACATTTTTTGCAATTTCTCCACTATTTTGCCACTTTTATTTCCACTTTCACTCCACTTTTGATTTCAATTCAGAAATTTTAATAACCGCTAATACAATCATTGACTTTTTAAGCTAATATCTGCCAATACTGATATTATTCAGATGATATTGTGCTTCCCTAGAAACTTTAGTTCTTGGGGTTGGTCCTCCTCTCTGTCTCCTACCACCTCTCTCTCTCCTCCTACCGAGACTCACAGATTGTCTCCATCTATTTTTGATATAAACTTTAGCTCACTTTACCTCTCTGAACTGGCCTAAAGTGGTTCCACATCACAAGGACAAGTGTTTTCAGTTTTGATGGGCTGTGTTGAAACAGTGACAACTTTGCTTACATCCTGTCTATCTTCTGCCCCCCAGTGGTTACTATCATGCATCGCATGTGCATCACAATGCAAAATGTGTTTTAGAGAGTAAGATTGTTTTTATTGTTTTGCAAAAAAACAAATGAGCTTTGCAAGTTATGGCTAATAAGGTAAAAGTATTTAAGGTTCTACCAACAGAGGGGCTGATTTGATAAATTACTTTAGGCAACTGAACATTTGGCTCAGAGAATAGGAAAGAGTATTTTAGCAACTGTAAAAAACTAAGTATTGGGTAAGTGGTTTACATAAGTACTAATTACAGAAAATTTGGGAACAAAATGTAGTAAAAAGGGTTTAACTTTTTTCTTTTTTTTATACATTTTTGTGGGGTTTTATGCCTTCAGTCAGTGAGGAGGAAAGTGGGTAGAAGTGGATTAGGCAATAAGAGAATGAAGGAGAGACGCACAGGAAAAGAGCCAGGCCATCCACAACCCGAAACAAAGGGTTGTAACTGTTTAGTAAATGTGTTCTCCACCCTTGTAATTATTTTAGTTTCAAGTTTAATTTTGTTTAATGTTTCATATTTACACTTCTAAGGTTCATTCACAGCTTTGTGGCACAGCCGGTGTTCGAACATTCACTCTAAATGGTAAGACTATGTCACTCATTTGAGTTATCGATCTGTTTGTAAGGATATCAGTCAAGTTTCTGGTGAATTGCTGCTTCATATTTGGTTTTATAAATAAATGATAATATTAAACATTGTACATGTCTCTGCTATTGATACTCTTTACACAGTGCCTTTTAGAATTGGCACAAAAATAAAGGGGGTCCTTTGGGTTGACTTGTACGTTTTGAATCCTTTCCTGATGTTCATTTGAAACCAGTGCCTGATTGTAATATATACATTTCAGGTGACAATTTGACATTGGTTTTCAACAGTTTTGACGGAGAGTTAATTCCCCTTTTTTGATTCTTCAAGCAGTGTGTCCATAAGGTGGGAAAAGGAAAAGCTTTCTGGGTTGCCAGCTTTCTGGGCCTGTCCACAGAGAGGGCAGGGCCCCTGAGAAACCCAGAGAATGAGACATCCCTAGTTGTGATTTATTGATAGCATCAATCTATGAGTGTTGGGTCAGTGGTGCTAGCATCCTGGCTAACAGTTGCCTCATTTAAGAGCTGAAAAGAGTGTGAAGTTATTGTTGAGTTTGATGTTGAAATTGTTTATTCCTGTGACTTTTTAAACCATTCCCTATTTTTCCCATCCATTTTTTGCCACATTTGACCCATTGTACTTATTTTTTTGCAACTGTATCCAGTTTCCACCTCCTTTCCCCATTTTTTTCAATTCTTTCCCTTAAAGTCGTCTCAGTTTCTTCTTTATTTTCTGGCATCCTGATGTTTATGCACCTTATGGCCTAGCCCTGAAGTCTGGCATTACTTTCCTTATCATTTGTTCCAGTGTGCCCATGCACATTGTTAATATCACCAGTAAAAATGTAATTCTGTTTTAAGAAAACAGGTTTAAATTTTGAAAAGGCTATATTGTACTGCAGTATTAATAGAGATTCATTGTTTGATTATTTTTCAGGTTAAAAATATAGTATGGTTCTCACAGCTTAACTTTACAATGGACCGTGGTTTTGCTGATTTCCATTGGCCCCTAGTTTGGCAAGGCCCCATAAACTCTCCTTTTTCTATCCTCCTTATAGGCGGCCTTGCATGGAGGTTGCAAAAAATTGCCTAGCCTTAATTCAAGCCGTGATTAATGGGTATGACCTTTAATTTAATACTCAGCATTACCCATTAAAGAAACAAACAGACAATTTCAATACTATGAATCCCTCTTAAAATGGTGAGACAAAAAAAAAGAAAGGAGAGAAAGAGGGAGCTTGTTTGGACACTTGTCTCCAAAAAAACCTGTTCAAAAACTCCAAAAGCTGATAGCTGTAGAGCACGGAGGTGGATGCTTGCCCTTCAGTGTGCATAGGTTTATATTATTGAATAATACAGGGGGAGGCCCCTCACTTCTTTCATCAGGGGCTCAGTCATTTGGCAACAAGCATCAATTTACTGAAGCTTGAAACCAGGTTAATATAAAACTGGTGACCCATCACAGTGAAGAGAGGTTGGTTATGGTTCTGTTACACTTCAGTAATAATGCAGTTATTTCAGGGACTCTTGAAAATTCTTGTCAGCTCTGTTGCAAGGTCAGAGGTTTTAAAGCAACATAGTAATTCAGCAAATGTCAAAACCTGCATGTGACATCATGTTGAGAATATTTGATCACATTTTGACTTCTGGATTTAATGTCTTCAACATCAGTGCAGTGACATGCAGATGACTCGGTAAGATGACTAAGACAGGTAAGGAAGGAAGAGGTGATGGTTCTTTACTTAAGTCTTAGTCTCTTCAAAATAATTACCAGAATTTACAGAAAATAACCATAAATACATAAGATGCACTTTTTGGACCTTTAAGAAATTGCAATCAAATGTGCTCAACTGTAAATGTAATTGTGTCACTTTGCAATCCTGCAACCCTCCTCCACCCCAGCCACCTCCATTCAATCTCACCACTGTCCAGGAACAGCTCCTCAGAAGCCCACTCCTCATGTCATCTTCCATCCTTCCACCACCACTCTCCAGACTATTAGGGGATATCCTATCCTGTTGTCAGCATCACTACCTCTTTAACACATGAGGACATGATGGAATCAGTTAACCAAAGACATTTCACATTTCCCTTTTCCAAACTGGTTATACATATGTTTTTTCTCATGTTGAGCTCAACAGAACAAGTCCAAATACTTAGTGAACATCTTGTGTTTAATTTGGTCAGATTGACTTCAAAATTACTCAAAGACTTTAACTTTACCTCTGTCAAACTGCAGTTTGGCTCAGTAGCCATTGAGGTCCATCACTAAGGTTTCAAATTAAGGCCAGAATTTGGGCAGTTTAGTTAGTGTATGCAACAGTACAGTGGAGATAAACTTTGGATTTATTTTATGCTGGTAGTTAAGGCATTAAGAAACAGTTAATCGTAAAGCATTCAAAAGTTTTTGGGCAATAGGAGTGAATTTCAATGTTAAAACTAACCAGAATTCCCCATATTATCAGTCATTATCTGAAAAATAATAAAAGCAATGAATTAAGGGAGTACAGTAGATCATGGGAGTATGCAGAATCTCAATGATACCTAAACTGTATTGTTACATATTATTCCAGCCCACATCTCCACAAGCAAGCTGATGAAGCCCTGCAAAATAAAGGAAGACCACTAGATGTCGCCCTTGTGCTACAAATAGTGACCAGTGCTGCAAACACAACTGAGTCTAATCCATTTTTTGAACACAATTACTTAAGTTCTCTTTAAGTAACTTATGCTGTGATACATTCACAACCCTACTGAGTGAGTCTGCAGTGGTCTCTCTCTTTTCCTCTTTTAGCTCCTCTTTATTTCATTACAGGAACGCCAGCTTATTCTCCTGAGAGCATGCAGGCTTTACTGTAAGTGCATTATCTCTTCTGTTCCATTTATATAGCCTCTATAGGTGACCTCCTGCTCGTGCAGATATCCTGAAGCCCCCCCTCGAGGAGCTTGTAAGCATTAAATTTGAGCTAAGATCCTCCCAGCAGAGCCAGCTGCTGATGGCTGCAAAATATGTAGATGTGCACTATCATTTACCTAAGTCCCATGGACATCATTTCAGCTATTTTCTCTCGTTTTCCTTTCATGTATAGTAGGTCATGGCTGTATATGTATTGTTTCCTCCTCTATTTTGTTGATGCTCTCTCTCAGCAGGTATAATTCTCCATCTCTGCCTCTTTGAATTAAAGCAGGTCCTTTTAGGTTGTCTCTTGAATAATCCAAGCTGCTTCCTACAAAAAGGAGACTGGATTGTTCTTTGAGATTTTAGATGTACAGTGAGTTGACATATGTTGGCAACCAGAAGGGTGAGGATAATGGTTATTTTGCAGCATATATTCAGTCGTAACAATGCAGAGCTCCTGTATTTCTTTGTATTTCTTTCACAGTGAGGGCCAGGAGACAGGAGCAAGAAAAAAGAGCAGTAAATGAACACAAGCTTAGAATATGGAATATTTCAGCTGTCTGGCTCTGTTGCTTTTATTGCTTCTATCTTTGCTTTAGAGGTAATACTTGGCTATAGCTTCCTCTAACAGAGGCTGAAATGTCTTCAAAATGTCATAAGCCAAACAGACAGGAATCCACCTGGGCCAAATGACATTTTCTTACCAAGTGATTCCCAGGAAACATAACTAGGGTTTTCACGACTGGCCTTTGGACTGTTTGCATTTCTTTCTTTGAATTTTATTGATTTTTTTTTTTTTTTTTTTTTTTTTTTTTACAAAGTAGTGTCATTGGTTCCATGTTTTATTCAACCCATTAATACTGATGAAGTTTTAATATTTCCACTTGATAATTTAAAAGTTAAAACAGCATAAGTTTCTGACACAATCAAAGGTAGAGTATGTAATATTTAGTTGTATTTAGTGGAGGTGATTAATGTTGCGTAGATAGAAGTGTGCAGGCCTGGTAATATTACTGATATGCAGGGCTGCCGACAGAGGTGGCTGGGCCCCAGAAAACCCAGAGAATGGGTCCTCCCCAGCTGTGGTTTATATACTGTCTCAATGCTTGTGTATTTGAGCAGTAGCTTTGGTGCTAGCATTCTGGCTAAAAGTTACCTCATTTTAGAGCTGAAAAGAGTGTCAAGCTATTACTGGGTTCTGATGTTCACATGACTCACTGAACTTTTGCCTGCTTTATCCCATTATTTTGGTACTTCTGACCAATTCTTTGGTCAATTCTAACCACTTTTCACAATTTTCCCGACCATTTTTGGTTGCTTTTTTCTTTTCTCAACCAATTTCTTTCCATTTTTGACCGTTTTACTTCTTTCCCCCGTTTCTCACCTTTTTTCCCTCTTTGCCACTTGTTAATCCTTTATTGCACCGTTTAATCCTCTTTTTTTTTGGTATTTTTTTAACCGCTTTTCTCCAATTTGCATTTTTAAACCCATTTGTGCCAATTTTATCCTTCTTCACCATGTTCTACCCATTTTTAAACCCTTTTTACCTTTCTAACACATTTCTTTTTTCACTGTTAATCTGAGTTTCTGTTAACCAACTTTTGCCAGTCTTTGGCTGCTTTCACGGGTGAATGTTCCGCATAAAACATATTTCTGGTCAAAATGTCTGTTAGAAAATATGCCAACTATCAGATAAGTAAATACTGAATACTTACACATTATATATTGTATTATTTAGAAGATATTTTGCAAGAATTCTTTAATACAAACTAAAAGTGATCTTATTACACCTTCTTTCCATGTGATGCTGGGGTTGTTTATCTACTCAGGCAGCAAGCACAGGGCTAATTAAGGCATCAAGTCATGAGATTGACTCGAATGACTTCAAACCATGCCCTCATAATGGAGTTCAGAAGTACTTTGTAGGGAAATTTTTACCACTCTTGAAACAGATTTTTAATTCCAATGTGATGTCCCTGGTTAAACAAAGTTCCAGTAAAATCAGCACTATGGCAGGATTTTGAGATAGTCATTTTTGCAAGTATACTTAAGAAGCTGAAACAAAGAGAACTGTAGACAGTTGAGCACCATAAACTTCGCCACAGAAGCAGGAGAGAAAGGCCTAAGAAAGCAGAGTTTGGTGGACTTCAATGAGTGGGTAAATCTCCATCTCTCCTCCTAGTAGCTGGTTGTTAATGCTTGGTGTGTCGTGGCTAATTAGCAGCAGCAAAGTAGAATAAGCCATAGATGGAGAGCTGGGCCAAACTATCCAATGTTGACGATTTTGTCTTTCGGGCAGGGTTGCCAGGTCCACGGTTTTTCCGCGGAATTGGGCTACTTTCAACGTACTGCCGCGGGCAGATTTTTATGTCCGCAAGTTGAGCAGACCCATTTTTTTGTCTTGTGTATGAGTATTTAATTTCTGTAGCAGAACAAACTACTCTATTTACACTCAAGTACAACTAAAACAATGAGCAGAGAGGCAGGAAAACATGGAACATGGCACACAGACATACACGCCACCCACAGAGAAGCAGATTATCAGCAGGCAATCAAGCAATATATGCAGTGTGGCAGAGGTTTTACTGTATTATTTTGAATTTCAGCATTGAGCCTGGTTTTGGGCTAGTTTATATCAGTCATTGGGCTAGTTTTGTCACACTAACCTGGCAACCCTGCTTTTGGGACTATTCCCAACAAACCATGATGGTTGGATTTACTGTTTTAGCGGAGGTTACAGTTGAAATCATTCTGACAATTGAAGGACATATTTTCATTTCAAATGCAGAGTTTTTACTCGGTGTATAGTTAACAGAGCACTGGTTAGTTATTTATTTGGACAATTCGTTGTTGTCAGTACAGGATGCTATTTGGTTGTTGGAAGTTGCTAAGTTAAGGTAGCAGCTAATGTGCTAGCGGGCTAACAGTGCTAATGTGAAGCTAACTGTTTGTTATAGGCTACTAGTAGCGTATGTCTATCTGTGAATGGCTGTGTGCGTATGTGTGGGTGGGGTGAGCTAGAGTGACAGAGAGAGCGGTAGTGAAAGGTGCACTAGTTGAGGACAGTCTGAGTCGGGTCTGAGTCCTGTCATGTGAGAGTGTGAGTTTGTTTATACCGGAGCAGTTAAAATGCTGTTTATGTGCTGTGTGAGTTTGGTGTGGCTGATAATAAAGACCCCAACTTCCTCAAGATTCAGCCAGATTCTCTGTGTCTTCTTACCTCTGCTGTTGTCCAGTTCAGAGTGAAGGGAGTTAGCCCCGGAGCTAACGATAGCTTCGGCCCTGGAGCAGTCCACTTAGTCTCCCCTGTGCATTCTAACTAGGGTCGAAATGCTGAAGCAGGAAAGGGTTAACATGTTGTTTATGTGTTTACTGATTGTATAGCTGATCACGGAAAAGCTCACAGCTTTCATTTTGTTTGTTGGAAGCACTTGGACAAAGACAAATAAGAGAAAGTCTTTGCACAGTCATTTCCAAGGTCTGGTCATGAGTAATATTTGTCTACCAGGCTGTAATAACAGGGTAACAGCTACTCTGGTTTACTGTTCAGTTTCTACTGTCTCAGTTTTGAGTCAGGTTTTACAAGAAAAATATGTCCTCAGTCCCATTTTAGGGCAGACTTTGAGCTGTATCACAGACTTCTCCCATTTATGTGTTTAGCTGCTGTTAAATTCAGCAAAACAACGTTAAAGTAAATGTCGAGTAGTTGTTCTGAATGGCCAGAATTCTTGAGGACTAACTAGAGTCAAAAAGTTCTGGCGGAAATTCTGCTCTTAACCCATATTTGCTAGTCTTTAACCACCTTTTACCATTTTCCTGCCTATTTGGCAACTTTTTGCCTCTGTTAACTAATTTTTGTATCTTTTATCCCATTTTTGTCTCTTTGTCAATTTTGGCTTTTTTCATTTTGCTGTTATTTAAATTTGTTTTCCCTTAGTTATTTCAGTTCCTTCTACTTTATTCTCCGGCATCCTGACGTTTTTTGCACATCATTGCTCAGCTATGAGGTCTTTTATTATTTTTCTAATAGTTTAGCTCAGTGTGTGCCTACGCACATTGTTAAAATGAGCATAGAAAGCTAGTTTTGTTTTAAGAAAAGGGTTTACATGAAAAGGTTTTATAGTGCTAAAACATTCATAATTATTCATTGTTTGTTACTTTAAAAAGAGTTTTTTTTATTCAGGTTAAACGTAAAATATGGTTACAACGGATCATGATTTTGCTGCACCTCCATGGGCCCCCCATAGGGCAGGGCCCCAGAAAGCTCTCCTCTTCATTACCCACTTACGAGCAGCCTTGTTGATATGTGATTGGAAAGTGTGCTGTCAATAACAACACCCTGACTCTTGACCTTAGGAGAAGGAAAAACTGGAATAATCAATTGTGAGGGAAAACTCTCAGATTTGGATAAGGTGAATTGAGGTCCAATTTGTTAAACTTCTGCTTTATCACTATTGAGTTTGAGGAAGTTGTGTGAGAACCAGGATTTAGGGGTGGAGTCAGGTTTGGTGGATAGGTAGAGCTGGGTCTCATCCGCGTAGCAGTGGAAGTTGATGTTGATCATTTTTTATCTAACCATGTCCCCTTGAAATTTAATACTCATACCACCCTCACTTGTATTCATCTGCGAGCTGCTCTACACATTTTGTCTAAATGCTAAGCTAAGCTAGTTAGCTGCTGTGACCAGCTCCATTTTAAACATGAAGGCATATGAGTAGGGTGTCAATCTTCTCAGCAAAATCTCAACAAGAACATTATTTAGTTTATTTCATAGAATGTCACACTATGACTTTGTTTAAATGGTTACCCACTGAAGAGCCAGTAAATAAAACTCTGTCTTTTTTTTTTTTTAAAACATATGCAAAGTTATTCCTGTGTTTACCATCTTCTTCTGTAAAGTTTCACTGCAGTAGTTATTCATTGATTTAGAACGGCCTTGCCATATTTTTCACAGGGAAGACAGAGTGCTGCCATACAATATTTATCAGTCGCATCGCATTTCTATTCTGATATTTACCTCACCCCCCTCCTCCTCCCAGCCCGCCTGTTTGTGCTGAATTACCCCCATCAATGGCGCAATCACTTGTCTCTTGCTATCCAGTCTGGTTGACTGTTAAGTGTTAGTTTTCTCCCTGTGTCACGGCACGGCATCGTCAATCCAAAACAGTGGGGACGGAGCGCTGTGTTAGGGATGTCAGCAAGTTTTCTCCTTGAGTTGGTAGACGCGTTTGATCTTAGTCTTAGGATGGGCATAAATTTGTGAGAAGGGGACAAAAAAATCCATACTGTTGCCAGTTTTGAATTTAGATCCACATATGAAAGACGATCCCAAAACGTAGCATCTGTGGGAATGCTAAATCGTCAGCTAAGTTTATAGGAAGATACTTTCAAGTACATGATTGCATACAACTCCCCTGTAAATCAGTAGAGTTCAACTTTTGAAAAAATGGTTTACCACAGTGTGACAGATTTTATTTGCAACACCGGAAACACTTCCACAAAAGTATTTATTAAACCTTTTCTGTTTTGTTCTTGTGGTTTGTGCTCACAAAGTATCAAGATTTCTCTCATTTCTGATCCAGCCCTTTAGATTCTTGTGTATTATTCTTCAAAGAAAAACCTCCTGCTTACTTTCAACTGGCCACTGCAACAATTACTGTGAAACTTTGCAGAGGTGGATGTAAACAACTCTTTTGGTCTGTAGGCTGTAAAATGTTTCATGTGAAACAAAGTCTATGAAAAGCAGAAAAACAATATGGATGTGTTCGGACTTTTAGCTGAAGGTCTGATTTGTCTGTTCTGATCTTCTTGAAGTATCCATTTGAAACTGAGTCCATTTAACAGCTTAAAAAACTCATAATGGTATAAAGTGTTTTAAGCAGTATGAACTCTTTATCTTCACAGAGGAAGTCTTGAAGGCATTTATTTATGCAATAGTCCATTAACTGCAACTAAGACTACATTAACACTACAGGCAAAAGTGATCCAAATCTGAGAGTCTGGCTGCAGACGCCCCCTCTCACAGACTACTGCTATGAAACACTGTCTCTGTCTGAACTGAAGTGCAGGGGGAGGCTGGCTTAGCTTCATCAGCCAAAGTCTAAAGCTAACATATCTACACAAGCTATGTAGTAAATGTTACTAGGTAAGCCAGTGCAGCTAAAGCAGGCCACACACTACACAATGGTTGTGCTGAATCCTCCCTTCCAAGCAAAGGGCTGAATATCGGATGGTTCTTAAGATTATCTTGCCAGACTATCCTGTGGTTTGTGGTGTATGACTTTGAGTGACTTTTTCCCTTTTTGACCTGATTGGAGGACCTCTATATTTAACATCTTCAATATTTACAACCAAAAAGTCTGTTGTGTGGAGTGAGCACCGGGACAGCTGAGCGTAAACGAGCATCAAATTACACAGTAGTCGATCAGGAAGCAGCTGACTGAAGGAGCTGTCCAGAATTGCAACTGCAATTGATGTAGCATGTAGCTAACGGCTAGTCACACTAGCTTATTCACTCTAAAGCAGTGGTAGGCAACTACCGGCCCGTGGGCCAAAATTGGCATGTGAGGGTTATGGTGTGGGTTAGGCTGCAAAGTTAAACGTCAAAAACGTGACCTGCGAACCCAGTTACATAATGTTTAATAAAGGAAAATCATCCTCAATGAAAACACCCTAATGCAGTCAATGTAGTTAAGCCTAAAGCTAACAGAGCTTTGCAGCTACAAACATAGGTAACGTAGCTACATAGCCAGTGTAGCTTAAGCTATCGAAGCCACTTTGTAAGCTTGTGCTATGTTGGCTACAGCTAATGTGGTTATGTAACTAATGTTAGCTCTTTAATGTCACACTTCACTGCTAAGATCGATAAGATCCACCAGAACCTAACTCTCAACCCCCCCCATGGCTCTTCTTCCCTGGCACATTCAGTCCCTCTCTGTAGTTCACTTTCCAGTTTTTAATCTTCCCTCTGTTTAAGAAATTTCTGATCTCATCCTGAAAGCCAAGCCATCTACCTGTCAGTTAGACCCCCTCCCAACTGTCCTTGTTAAAGCCTGTTTACCCTCTCTGGTCACCCTGATAACCGACGTCACTCACTCATCACTTACCTCTAGTGTTGTTCCTTTGTCTTTCAAATCAGCTGCAATAACACCAATACTCAAGAAACCTGGCTCAGACCCCAAAAATTTCAATAACTTCCATCCAATTTCTAACTTTCCATTTCTTTCCAAAATCCTTGAAAACACAGTTGCATCTCAGCTCCACACTCAACTATCTGAAAATCACTTCTTTGAACAATTCCAGTCTGGTTTCCACCCACTCCATGGCACAGAAACAGCCTTGGTTAAAATCACCAAGGATCTCCTCTTGGCAGCTGACTCTGGACTGATAACCATCCTCACCCTCCTTGATCTGAGTGCGGCCTTTGACACCATTTCTCATCAAATCCTCCTCGACAGACTGGCTTCAATCAGGATTGAAACACACCTCTGCACTGGTTTAAATCATATCTCTCTGGCCACACTCAGTTCATACAACTTAAATCATTCAAATCCCACCCCTTTCCTTTCTCCTCCGGTGTTCCCCAGGGTTCTGTTATAGGCCCCCTTCTCTTTATTATCTATATACTTTCTCTTGGCCATATTTTCCATAAATTCAGCATTAATTTCCACTACTCGGATGACACCCAGCTCTACCTTTCCACCAAACCCAACTCCATCCTCCCTCCCTCCTCCCTCTGTGAATGCCTAAAGGAAATCAAATTCTGGTTCTCCTGCAGCTCTCAACAGTGATAAAACCACTGTGATAAAACCAAAGTTCTTCTTATTGGCACTAAATCCACCTTAACCAAATCTGACAGTTTTTCCCTCACAATTGATCATTCCACAGTTTCTCCCTCCACTCAGGTTAAGAATCTGGGTGTCATCCTCGACAGCACACTATCTTTCCAACCTCACATCAGTAACGTTACCATGTCTGCTTACTTCCATCTACACAAAATTAATCACCTTTATCCTTCCCTCACTCCAACCTCTGCTGCTATTTTAGTTTACTCACTGATCACTTCCCAGATCGAGTACTGCACCTCCCTCCTCTTTGGTCTCCCCCAGAAATTCCTCCATAAACCTCAGTTAGTCCAAAATTCTAGCTACACAGGCTGAGACCAAGAGGACCAAAATTAAAGACGTGAGAAATTAAAAGAGAAACAAGTAGGAGTAAAATGAGAAAAGGCAGTAAAATGTAAATAAGAGGGCAAAAACAGATAGTAAAGCAAGGTAAAACAGGCTCTAAAACTGTAAAAGTAGTAAAATTGATAAATAAAAGGGAAGAATAAAGACATAAAAGCAACAAAGTGAGGAAGACAGTATCGATTAAAATCAGCTAGGGGGCAAGGAAATAAATTGAGGTTGACAGGGAGTAAAGGTGAGATTAAGAGGAAATTAAACTAAAATAGGTAAGAATCTGTGAGAAGATAAAAACCAAATAAGAAGAAGACGACATCACATAAAAGCAAGTCTATAAAAATGAGTTTTAAGATTGTTACATAAATTGTTATATTAACTACATTGCTAAAATGGCTATATTAGCTGTAGCTAAAGCTAACTTAATTAAAGTGAGCTACCATTCTAATAACTACTTGAAAATAGGTCTATACATAACTTAACCTTGGGTTAGATATCTGACTTTATTCTGTTTTTTAATGAAATGTTGTTAGTCCCCAATGTTAGCAATGTGGTTGTTTCATGAACAATACTGCCTGAAATTGATTATGTATAAAGTTGAATTTAAAAAAACAAACTGGAAATACTTTGTATCAGCAAATTTACAGAGGAATCATCTCACAGCAGATGCAAGGATCTGGCATCTGAAACCTGCAGTCTACAGCCAGACCCCTCTCTAAAGTTGTGGACTTGATCCTCAGCTCCCAGTTGGCCCCTCCTGCTGTGTCAGTGGTATGTTAATGTATACTGATGCACATGAGCTGGATTGGTTAATACTGATGGCCAAATCTTCATAGCAGCCTCTGCCATCAGTTTATGAATGTGGAGTGGATAGGCATGAATGGGTAGGTGTGTGAGTAGTCAGATGACTAGAAAATTACATTACAAGCTCAAGCCCATTTACCATAAACAAGAAGCAAGCCAGGCCAGCCTTGAGTTTATCAAAAAGCATGATGAGAAACAAGGCACAGTGGGCTGCTGTTATATTGTAATATCAAACATACATGGATTGATACAGCACCCCTCTTCTCTGTAACCCTCAGACACCAGCTGATCCTCAAAGAAAAAGAAAACATGATATATTTGAAGCATTTTGTGACATCATTAGATAAAAACATTCATCTGTTGCAAAATACTGATGCAGACTCTTCACACATAAGGAAAGAAAAGGTTCAGCTAAGGCATTTGAGTTATTTTTTAGTGTAGACAGCCGAGGTGTATCCTGGTGACAAGACTTCAGGATTGTTATTGTACCAACATTTTGAAATTCTTACTATTTCAAGTGTTACAAAGCCCTTTTCATTCATAATTTAACTGTGCAGGGAGGACAAGATGTTCATCTCTCCTTTTGCACACAGTTTGTGGTGTTGTAAATTGGTAGCAGAAGAGCTCCAAATATCTCTGATCATTCCCTGGCTCATGTCTCACTCACTCTTTCTTCTCATAGAAGTAACTCAGTCTGATATGGTTGTATAGGCAGATGAACCCCAGAACACAAGAGCAGATCATGATTGCCAATGCGACATCTGCTTCCTGTTTGCCGCCTGTTCTGAATTTACAGTCATTTGAACCAAAAATTTTAATCAACGCCCAAAATGTTAATCACCCTGTTGCTCACAAGTACACTACACACATGCCGGGCTGCAATCTGTGGTAAATCAGAGGTGACTGAAAGCCCCAAGTGGCTGTGACAGTGCCAGGCTGAGACACAGACAGTTATCTGCATCAGGCTGCTGTGTTCCTCCAAATCGAAACAGGCATATTACATATCCTCCCACGTCCTCACTGCAGATTAATACGTCCCTACAGGATCCACACACACTTACAATGCCACTTGTGTAGGTGCTTCTGTGTTTGAAATATTAACAACCTAGAGACTATTTAAGGTCCTATTATAGCCGACAATATACAGAGAGCATTGTTAAGATTTTACACAGATAAGACGGCTGTCACTTGCAGTTACATTTCGTGCAGAAGAGGTTCTGCCATTCAGCATAATAATCAGATAATCGGTAAACTTAATATACTATCTACACATAAACATGTTATTCACATGTCCTAATTCAGGGGCTGCATCTTTTGGCGTTCAAGTATGAAGACTGATTACATCACAGTGGTGTGTTGGAGGTTGTCCCATTTCTGAAGATCCTGTGAATGCAGCTGAAAAATGCATCCCTCTTTCACCAGGCCATGAAGGATCCATTTGGTACTTCCTGTGTGGGACAGGATGTACAGAGATTTATTGGGTGCCAATTCAAACAAGCTGGCAGATTCTTGAATGGCCAAGAAATGCAATTTCAAACCTAAGTACTTAGTTTCATCTCAGTTAAAAAAGAGGCCTTTGTACTTTAGATTATTTTTAAATTGTAGGTTAAGGACCAAGACCTAAGGCTTGTTCAAGGAGCCACTTCAAGACAAGATATTTACGCTGCTGTAGTATGTCACCTTCACTATTAGCATTGTGGAGAAATAATGGGAGGATGAAGTGATTAACCGTTTGTGCTGGTTTTGAAGATAGTAACAGATGAGAGAATAGAACAGATCAGTACATTCCTGCTGGGTGGGGAGCAGAGCGCTGTATGTGTGCATGTCTGACCGTCTATGTATATAGAGCTAAAACTGTGCCAGGCTCTCTTGCCCTCCACAATGCAATAATGCAATGAGAACTGACAGACAGGGGCACCAAAAACCAATGAACCTGAATATCTTAAGCCTTAGTCTCAGCAGAGCTTCAATACTTTGCATTTTACAGACATGAAATGAAAACACTTTCACTACTGGTATGTTGCCTTGTTGTTATGCAGCTGTTGAGGTTACAGTATTAACCTTTTAACATCCTGTATTGTACCAGTACCAAAAATAAAATGTCCGGCTGAACTAAATGACTACAGACCAATTGCCCTTACTTCACACATCATGAAAACTCTGGAGCATCTGATTCTATGCCTACTGAGGCTTGAGGTCAAAGATAAATTGATTCCCTGCAGTTTGCATACAAAGAACACATTGGAGTGGATGATGCCATCCTCTACATGCTTCATTGTGCCCTGTCTCATCTGGAGGAACCTGGCGTTTATATGAGAATCATGTTCTTTGATTTTTCAAACGCATTCAACTCCATCCAACCCACCATACTCAAAGACAAGCTCATGGAGATGGGAGTGGATCCTTCCCATGTTTCTTGGATCACAGACAGGAAGGCCACAGTTTGTCAGGCTGGGGAACTGTGTTTCTGGGACATTAATGAGAAGTACAGGGGCTCCACAGGGAACAGTCTTGGCTCCATTCCTGTTCACACTGTATACATCAGACTTCAAATACAGCACTGCGTCCTGCCACATCCAGAAATACTCGGATGACGCTGCTATCGTGGCATGTATCAGAAATGGACAAGAAGCTGAATACAGGGATCTGATAAGTACCTTCAAAGACAAAGGAAATGATCATAGATTTCCACAGATCCAACCCCCTCTTCAGCCAGTGAATACTTGTGGTGTAGACATCGAGGTGGTGACATCGTATAAATATTTAGGTGTACACCTGGATAATAAGTTGGACTGGTCTAAAAACGTAGACTTCATCTACAAAAAAAGGGCAGAGCCGCCTCTTTTGCCTGAGAAGACTCTGATCAATAGACATCTGCAGTAAGATGCTGCAGATGTTTTGTCAGTCTGTGGTGGCAAATGTTCTGTTTAATGCTGCAGTGTGCTGGGGAGGCAGCGTAAAACACAAGGATGCAAGGCGTCTGGACAAACAAGTGAAAAAAGCTGGCTCTGTGGTTGGAATCAAGTTGAACTCACTGGAGGATGAGGTGGAGAGATGCACACTGAAGAAGGTGGAGGCCATTCTGGGGAACATGGATCATCCACTTCATATCACCTTAAATGAACAAAAAAACAACGGTGGTGGACGGCGCCTCTCTCTTCACTGTAGGACGGATATAGGAGATCTTTTATACCCTCAGCAATCAGACTCTATAATTCTACTATAAACAGATGACTACACGAGACTCCAGACAAATGAATTTCCCTTTGGGGGATGAATAGAGTTATTATTGTATTGTATTTCATTGTATTGTATGCCTCGAACCGCACACAGCATGCACTCTGGAGCAATTTGCTCTCTCTCTAGTCCATCTATGCAGGTGTCTATGCATGGGTTTTGCTCAATCTCAGGCCTGTGCCAGATTTACCACTCTGCTCTGCTCCACCCGGGATATGCACCAGGTCTAGGAACCAAATTGTGTCAATTTGCACAGAGCAGACTGACCCAAACTAGGTCTAACAAACTGTTAGAGCATAATTTTTTTAATTTTTTTAATTTTTTAATTTTTTTAATAAATTTAATTAATTTAAATTTTATTGAACAAACCTCCCAACAATAACTTAAAAATAAATAAATAAATAAATAAAAAAACTCAAAATGCACTGTTCCACATTAAGCACAACAGAGTTTTAAAACATTTTATAGGTTGTAAAGAACTGAAAATGGTCATTTGTTGAATTTGCATCACTAGGAGGTCATATTTACTGAAATCAAAAGCTATTTCAATTAAAAACATCTTAACAGGCAAAGTTCCTTGTTAACATAGGAGCCCTTCTGTGATATCACCTTCACAATTCTTGCATCCATTGAACTTGTGAGTTTTTGGAGAGTTTCTGCTTGAATTTCTTTGCCAGATGTCAGATTAGCCTTCCAGAGCTGCAGTGTTGATGTGAACTGCCTCTCACCCTCATAGTTCTTTTGCTTGAGGATGCTCCAGAGGTACTCAGTAGGGTTGAGGTCAGGGGAGGATTGGGCCACACCATGAGTTTCTCTCCTTTTATGCCCATAGCAGCCAATGACACAGAGGCATTCTTTGCAGGATGAGATGGTGCATTGTCATGCATGAAGATAATTTTGCTACGGTAGGCATGGTTCTTCTCTTTGTACCATGGAGAAAAATGGTCAGTCAGAAACTCTATATACTTTGCCGAGGTCATTTTCACACCTTCAGGGACCCTAAAGGGGTCTGCCAGCTCTCTCCCTATGATCCCGGCCCAAAACATGACTCCGCCCCCTCCTTGCTGATGTTGCAGCCTTGTTGGGACATGGTGGGCATCCACCAACCATCCACTACTCTTCCATCTGGACCATCCAGGGTTGCACGGCACTCATCAGTCAACAAGACTGTTTGAAACTGAGGCTTCATGTATTTCTGGGCCCACTGCAACCGTTTCTGCTTATGAGCATTGGTTAGGGGTAGCCGAATAGTAGGTTTATGCATGACTGCAAGCCTCTTGAGGATCCTACACCTTGAGGTTCCTGACTCCAGAGGCACCAGCAGCTTCAAATACCTGTTTTCTGCTTTTTATTGGCATTTTAGCAGCTGCTCTCTTAATCCAATGAATTTGTCTGGCAGAAACCCTCCTCATTATGCCTTTATCTGCACAAACCGGCAGAGAGATAATTTTTCTTTCCCATATTGCTTGAAACCTGTGGCCTGCTTAATAATGTGGAACATCCTTCTTAAGTAGTTTTCTTTTAATTGGGCTCACCCGGCAAACTAATTATCACAGGTGTCTGAGATTGATTTCAGTGATCCAAAGAGCCCTGAGACACAATACCATCCACGAGTTTCATTGAAAAACAAAAAATTGAAAGTTTATGACACTTAATTCCATTTTGCATAATAATTTGGAATGTGGTGTAAACACTCTTAACACTATGAAATTATATATACAGTACTTAACAAATTTATTAGACCACCTTTCATATTTGTCTCAGAGACCATCCAGCATCATGAAGTGCTTTAATGCAGACTCTTTCATTTTCATTGAGCTCTCCACGTTTTACCATTTTGAACAGGAATGAGGAATTTCAAACTGAATTCACCTTTTTATACCCAAATTTGAGCCGGCTCACTGGGCTTCTCTGATAAGTCAGAAATGAATCAAGCATGACATTCAACCACTAAAACTCATTTTTCTGTTCAGGAATGCAAGTAAATAACTATAATTTGACATATTAATCAAGAAATAATAATGTGCTTTACTATTTTTTCAGGTTTTTTTTGTAAATCAGTATAATTGAAAATTCATGGATAACAATAATAATTATATTTTAGCATTAAAAATATCATTTAGGTTAAAGAGCTTCTACATATTGGTGTATTTACCATTGCAGAAACATAAAAAATGATTTTGGTAATTACCAATGCTGTTAATAAAGGGCAGCTGTGGCATAAACCTTACTTTGGGTGGTGGTCTAATAAATTTGTTAAGCACTGTATATATATATATATATATATATATATATATATATATATATATATACATTTGTTTTGTTTTGTTTTGTTTTGTTTTGTATTATAACCTGGGCTGTAAAGTATACCCCCGCAGCCCCCACGGGGGTGGGGCAGCCATGGATTTGCACTACAGGCCTGATTATAACTATGGATGAACAAAAAAATAGTTTCAAGCACTGAAACATTCACCACATGACAAACCTATGGACACAATAAGCGTAACACGGCATGGAGCCCAGTAATCGTTTATTGTATTTCCAAAAATGTGATTGAAACTGTAACTTGACTGATTTCCCAGCACTAGATCAAACTATCTCATTTCAGTTTAACTTGAGTTTGTTTGTTTATTTGTTTGTAGTGGTATGTTTATGCAAGCTATGAAAACTGGGTCCTCCAAATGATGCCACCTCCAAAACAAGATAAAGCTGTTTTCATGTGAAAAGGTCAGCATGCTGAAACTAGCTTTAAGATGAAGGTGTTACTGTGTCTAAATTCAGCTTTACACAGCTACTAGCATGACTGTGTACTTCTGTATGTGGCAGATAGAGCAGTGATTGTTGCACACTTTAGGCTACACCTGATTCCTGTTGAAAGAGATGTCACTTCAGTTATAAAGGATTTCAGAGCCACTTGCACATAAACATGGGGGATTTTGTATCATTGGTGCATCCTTCTCAGTGAGAGTAGGCACCTTTACTCTAAAACTAAAGTAAAAGCAGTTTCCATTATTCTTAGCTCTTCTTAGTGTAGTTTTCTCTGAACTCAGACAATTAGAGCAGATCACCAACACAACAATCTGCTACTCAAGGAAACAGTGACTGTAATTTCATTTCAGCAAACCCCCCCTTTACTCCTTCATATCTCTATCATTTCCTTTTCTTGCTGTATTAGAATATACATTTAGAGGGATGCTTTGGTGCTGCTAACTGGCACTAATAGTGTATTTGTGGCTCACTCCTTTTAGTTTGCATAAAGTCCATACAATCTCTGTAAATATATTCCTTTAAGTCGCCCCCTCCCTTCTTCTCCATCTGTTTAATGGTAATAGCCCCCTTTGTTCTTTCCTTTACCTGTCATTTAGAGTTTCCCCTCTGCCACATTCGATCTATAATTTCCCTCCACCTTTTCATCCATCCATCATTCCTCATCTCATGCATCTCTGCTCCCCGATCTTCCTTCCATACCGCTGCGTTACAAGACACCACACACAGAAAGTAATTGGATTTGATTGAAAAAACAGACATTTGTTGGCTCCAGTGCTCTGAGGCAGCACGTGTTATTAAGATCAAGGCTGCATGTGTGTGAGCTCATACTGGCTCCAGATGAATAGGTGATTTGAAGGTCATGAGAAAGAAACACCATAGGGATCATGAATATGTATAAAATATCAATCGCTATGGAGCATGGAGTTGTCAGGCTAAATACCACCACTGAGAACAGATAACAGCAGGGAAATGTGAGCTTATCTTTCCATATCAATGCAGCTGCTCCCATTTCTACAGTGTCGACTAACTTGTAAAAAAACTGTGCTTTTTCATTCTCATTAGATAGGTCAACACGATTTTGACATGCAACAAATGTTCCATTCAATCTTTGTTCATTTAAAGGTAGGAACAAAGACTCTTAAAGAGAAGAAAAAAAACAGCTCATACAGAAGCCCATAGCCCATGCATTTTATGCACTGCTCTGGAGTAAGTAACGTTACCTGTCTGACTGCATTGTGCCAACTGTGAAGTTTGGTAGAGAAGGGATAATGGTAAGGGGCTGTTTTCCAGGGTTTGGAATTGGCCCCTTGTCTCCAGAGAAGGGAAATCTTAATGCTTCAGCATACACGGACATTTCGGACAATGCTATGCTTCCAACTGTGTGGCAACAGTTGGAGGAAGACCCTTTTCTATTCTAACATGACTGTGCCCAGTGCACAGGCTATAAAGGCATGGTTTGATGTGGAAGAACTTGAGTGGTCCACAGAGACCTGACATCAACCCAATCGAGCACCTTTGGGATAAACTGGAACGGAGATTGCAGGCCAGGCCTTCCTGTCCACCATTAGTGCTGGACCTCATGCAGGCTCAAACACTCACAGACACTCCAAAATTTCTTGGAAAGCCTTCCAAGAAGAGCAGAGGCTGTTCTAGCTGCAAAGGGGGAGCAAACTTTTGTCCATACAGTGTAATCAAGACGTCTTATGCGTGTTTGGTGCATATGATAAAATGTAATCCTAGCCACTTCAGGTTGAAAATCCTCATCATGTAGCTTGTCCATCCTTCTCTGAATGCTTGTAGGAAAGGTGAGTAATATGAAATGCTCGAATACTATTTACTTTTGAATGACTTCTTCTCAAGGTCCATGGGTCGTTCCTTCATACTGACACCCCCCTGTGATGTCACAGTGATGACCTTACAGCGTACATACTGCTGCACAATGACAGAGATGAACATGATACACTAGCACATTATGGTGTCTGTAGCAGCAACTCTATCAACTGTCAGTGCCATTAAACCAAGGGCAAAGTGGACATCCTCCACGCTGAAGTCCATTCACACATCATATAAAAGGATATATGGTGTGTGTAATGGCTTTTGATAAGCACTCCTAACTGATTATCATTTGCCTGGTCTGACCTTCTTGGCATAACACGGGTTCACAATGAGCTGCTCTTGCATGAACTGTAGAGCTGGTTTTTTGTTTAAAAGTAAGAATAAACTTAGAAAAGTTCAGCTAGAAATGATTTATGATTTTCTAAGACTCAGGTAACAACAAGTTCAAAGGTTATCATATGAAAGCAACTGATGCCATACATTCAGTATGAACTGGGTGGACTCTAAAGAGTAAAAATCAGTTTCGTTCTCTCAGTCTTCAGTCTCCTTACTGTTGCAGGAGATGTTTTGCTTGAGTGTGTTGCAGAAACAGCACGCGGCTCCCAGTGGCATAAAATGCACTTAAAAACGCATCTGTTCCACTATAAAAGAATGAGTTATGTCAAGATATAGGCAATAAAGCTACAGGGGAGATACACTAGTTTTTTTAAGTACCATGTGGTAGAAATAAACTCAAGTGGATGCTATATTCACATTTCCAAGGTCAGATTTCCACACCATACCTTAAACATTACATCGTGTCGGTTTTGCTTTATTTCTGCTGTCATACTGAAATCAGGAATTTGTATTTACAGATTCTGCAGACTGGGAGTCATATTTATGTTGTTTTTCTTTCTCCAGTCATTTTCCAACCAGCATTCCAGTCAGCTTTGCAGAGAGGAAAAGCAGGAAGCATTCTTCATCATCATGGTTGGCTTTAGCTCAGTGGTAGAGTCAGCCGGTCAGGTCAGGGGTTTTATTCCCAGCTCCTGCAGCCACATGATAGCGTGTCCTTGGGCAAGAAACTTAACCCCAATCTGCTCCCTCTGCTGTGTCAGTGCCGTGTTCATGTGTATGCATGGGATTGGTTTAACTGACGGCAGATTTACATAGCAGCTTCCAGTATCAGTGTGTGAATTAGGTGTAAAAGGGTAAGTGTGTTTTGAGTTGTCAAACTCATGTATATTCACTGTTCAACTCCAATATCAGCCACATAAGACAATCTTTAGAAAGATTTTTTTTAGCTTTTTGCCTTTATTAGATAAGATAACTGGGAGACATATGACAAACTGGATTTGATCCTACGACCAGCTGAACTTGATTGACAAGCCCTAAACAGACACTTGCATGCAAGAATGCATAGATAGATAAATAGATTGATAGATACCGCTTAGATCTTCTGTCTTAAAACAAACTCCATTCATGCTTTTAAGTTTCATTAGATCAGGGGTGTCAAACTCAAGGCCCGGGGGCCGAATCTGGCCCTTTTCTGTTTTCTGAGTGTCAGATCAGTGTCTGCACATTGGTGCTATTAGAAAATGACTGAAATTTAGGAAAACAAGAAAATGTGAGATTGTCCTGCAAACGGATGAGCCATAGGAAACCCTGAAATGTCAACCATTTTCTTTATTCTTCTTTTGTTTGCCACACAACAGCCTGCAACAGTATATGGTACAATGACTTCATGTACAAAAGTAAAAAAAAAAAAAATGTATTTAATTATTAATTTATATTTTTGCAGAACCAAATAAGCTTGTGTTTCCAGTCAGACAGACACAGAACATTAATGCTGGGAAAAGGAGAAAAAGGGGTTGTAAAGGGTAACGGTACTCAAACTGTGCTCGTGCCCACACCTTACGACTGCAACCTGTATGATCCAGTTACTCACTGTACCCTGGCCCTTGCAGCCCTAAAACCAGCCCAGCCCATCAGGAATCTTCATGGTTCTCAAAATTAGCCAATCAGGGCCCTGCTTTTCTATGAGCTATGAAAGAAATCAAGACCATAACCACCATAACATAATATATTTATATCAATCTAAAAACATAAAATAAGAAGCACAATAAAACATTCAAAAGATCCTAATTAAATGCTCTTATTTTACAGTAGAGTATGAAATCAGAAAAATCCTGAGATCGCCCTAACCTTTACATCATTGAGAATCTGTGCAGTGATAGTAATCCAAAATGTGCATTAATTAAAGGAATGGAGTCAGATGTGCAGCATTAAGGTTAGAGTGTTCTGTCCTTGGGGTGGGATTAGGAGTCATGTCAGTGGAGGTCCTAGGTCTGGTTCAGTGAGACCAGCTGTCATCTAGATAAAAATGAGATTTTACAAGCAGGGTTGCTTTTGCATTCTGAACAAAAAACTTCTCCCAAAATACTGTGATAAAGATTTAGGTATGTACATGTCTCATTAGAGTCATTATTAAGGTGGCAGAATTTTAATGACACAACTTGATGGTTTGAAACGTTCTTGACTGAGCAGCTGGAGTATATGAGTGATGTAACACACTGCAACACCTTTTTAAGCACATCCAGTTACTCATTCTGCATTAAAAAAGCAATTTAGGTAGAGCTTTAGCTCAGATGCCAGGTTACGGGAAGGGTTAGGGTAGGGGAGAGGCAGAGAATACAGTCCTTGATGGACTGGCTGCGTGGCTAAACCATGGCACTATTTAGTGCAAGTCTTCCACAACTCTCTCCCCATATTTCCTATCCCCCTCCTTGTCTGTTCTATCAGAATAAAGGCATTTAAAGTAATGCCTGCCATTTGGTTACTGGAAGGCGCTCTTGAAGCTAATCTGCCATTTCAAATTACCTTTAGATCAGTCTTGTATCAGACAAAGAAAATGAGCTGAGATGAGTCTTCTTCAGTCTCCTGACAAGCAGCTACATCGGAGCAAATCTCTCCTTTTCTGGTTGATCTTTGCAATTGCAAATTTAACATTTAAAAAGAACCCTGCATGATCAGACAAGTTCATCTTGTTGACTAGATATTTGTATCTCTAGTATGTATATTGAACTAAAAAACTCACTAGATATCTGCATTTTTGAGTCATTTAAGTTTATAAACTCACCAGGAGGCCACCATGTTTTGGTTCGCTCTGTCAGTGTGACGTCACAGTTCTGCAGCACTCCTCGCCGTTCCTATGCAGTAACCACTGTTTTCAGACCAGCGGCCAGTGTAAGGGCTGCATGTTTCACACACAGAAAAGCTCTGGGCATGCTTCCACTATATACTGAATCCAGTCTCTTGTACGGAGTTCTGTTGAGGTAAACCATAGGAGGAATGACAGAGCTTTGACAGCAGGGGGACAAAACCAACACACAGCAAACTCATGTCTGGTGTGAAAGCCGTTATGGCAGCAACAGCTGCAAGCAGCAAAACCGTCTGAAAAATGGTTATTGCATAGGAACGGCGAGGAGCGCTCAAAGGGAGCGCTGCAGCACTGTGACGTTACACTATGAAAATGTGGCGGCCTCCTGTTGAGTTTATAAGGTCAAATTTACTCAAAATGCAGATATCTAGTGAGTTGTTTTAATTCAATATACATTTGAGAGACACAAATATCTATCCAATAAGATGAACTTGTCTGATCATGCAGGGTTCCTTTTAAGAAGACCTTTTATTAAGATAGAGGAGAACAATTTCTGCAGCCAGCCCTAATGGGGTATTCAAGGTACTGCAGCTTTGAGCACTTACGCATTGCTGGATGTACAGTACTGTGCAGAACTTTTAGGCATGTTTGGCCATATTTAAGGCTGATTAAAGGCCTGTAGTGGTGAGGAAGCTCTCCTGAGGGCACCATCGGGGGGAAGGAGGTGGCTCAACCCTGGTCGTGCTCTGGATGTTTTTACATATTACCAAGGGAGTAGGAAAATAACCTGAATCTAAATCTGAAAAGAATTGGGCAGGTAGTATGGTTGCCAAGAGTCCCTGGTCCTGTTGTGGATGTCACAAGGGCCCCAAAACCATCGGCAGTCTCTAAGTGTACCACCAGGACTGAAAAGGCCTAGACAAAAGAAATGCCATTGAGCTTGACCTTGGCTGTTGAATGACATGTGTGCTGACGTGTTGCGCTTGACGCTGGCTGCCCTCCTGCCCTCTCCAGCCTGGGTTGTGGCACACTGGCCCTGGTGATGATCTTAAGTGCCAAAAACTTGTGCACATGACTGTATGTCCACTAAGGGCTTCTGTAGATCATAGACCTTCAAACACATTTTTCCAGGTAAAAGTAGCTCCATGACCCATCCATTTAAAACCACAGATTTAAGCTCTAACTTTGTAAATGTTCACTGTTGGCACTACAGGTCACAAGGAATACTATGAAAACAAAATAGTAAAAAAAAAAAAAAAAAAAAAAAAACAAGGCTTTACATGCACAGTTTCACTCCTGTCATAAGCATTGCATCAAAAATGCCTGTCCCATTTCACATGGGAGTGTTACATCAATTCCTGCAGCCTCATCCTGACATAAACTCAGACTCCAAGAGGAGAGGAGAGGAGAGGAGGGATGGAGGAGGAGGAGGGGGATAAGTGGAGGCAATATTTGAAATTATAATTTAGCTCTCTCTTCACATGACTTCTTCCTGCCTGCAGCTCCCAGTTTGGTCCTCTCTCTCTCTTTCTCTCCCTCTCTGTCACTCTCTTCCTGCAGGACTCTTATGGTAAATCCTACAGGTAAATCCTCATCTTTTGAACCAGCTCTCACTGAAACCCTATGTATGTATGTTTCTGTAAGCCGAATATTATCTAAACCTCTCTTCATATTTCTGTCACTTCAGGGCAGACAGTTCTGATAAGATGCATATTTTTTAAATTTTAGATTATACATGTTGTTTGGGGCAGAGTGAACCGTCCCTGACAGGTTGAAAAACTACTTTCAGCTTTTTTTTTTTAAAGGAAAAAAGAAAAAACGCTAAGTGGATTAAGAGCTTGTTATCGTGAAGGAGGAGAGAGCAGACAGGCAGAATTATCACATTTTGAAATTCTTCTTAGGTTCAGTTTTTCCCATGAAGTCAGGTTGGAAAATAAAGTGCTCTGGGCTGTGGTACATCCTACAGGACTATCTAAGATTACGCACAGCTGCTGCCCAGAGCCAGGAATTATCTGTGTTGCATGTCTCTAGTCCATGAGGGAGTGAAACATTGCAGGATTGACCGTGGGGAAGAAAAAAAAGGAAGGATTGAGATAGAAAAGGAGTATATTTACGATCTCACCCTGCAGCAGAAGGTCCCATCAGGACACCACAAAGCCATACTGTAGTGTCATTGCTCCTGGACGGACAGCTGGACTCTTAAGATTGATGGGCTCCTTTCTATATTCAGACGAGGTGCCAGGGGCGTTTAGGGCACACGTACTCTCTTTGTATCTTTGTCACATGCACACTTTGCTCCAGCAGCTCCATTACATTAATGGTGACACAGCACTGAGGAGAACAAGAGAGGGTGACAAGAAAGAAAGGAGGGTTTTCTGCACAGCAAAGACAAAAGGACTGAGGTCAGTCCTTACTATGTTATTTCATGATCACTTGGTTTCTGTTAGAGAGTGTAATGAAGCTTATCAGCACTGCAGGCCGTTCATGTGAGGGCCATGGAGTGAATGAAACTCTCAGAGAGGACTTCAAACTCACGTAGTCCCATATTCTTAAAGCTATCCTTCAAAGGTGGATCAAGAATAGTTTGATAAAAGTTTTCCGAGTGGTCTGTAGATGATCTTAAACCAGGAAATTCATGAAATGATCTTCTTTAACATTCCTCTAGTGAGCATGATCAAACTGGAGCTGCATGTTATCTTTACCAGTTTTTTTTTTACCAGTGAGTAAAAATGTTATTCACAACAATGTATTTTCTGGGTGTATTCTAATGGTTGACAAAGGCTACAATTCTCTCAGACCCCAGTCGGTTTAAAAACTGAAAAGGACTTTCAGAGGAGAGATGAAGCATCTGCAAAACCTAAACCAACCATAACCCCAATTCCCAAAAAGTTGAGATGCTGTGTAAAATGTGAATAAAAGCAGAATGCAATGATTTGCAAGTCTCATAAACCCATTCTCACAATGAAGCATAAACAACATATTGCATGTTGAAACTGAGACATTTGACCATTTCATGGAAAATTTTAGCTTATTTTGAATTTGATGGCAGCAATGCATCTCAAGAAAGAAAGGGCAACAAAAGACTGGAAATGTAAGTGGTACCAGTGAAAACAGCTGGAATAGCATTTTACAACTTATTAGGTTGATTGGCAACAGGTCAGTAATGTGACTGGGTATAAATGGAGCATTATAGAGAGGCAGAGTCTCTCAGAAGTAGTTCTATTGTTAATCTACTGTGAGTTTATGAGGTTTGCAAATGATTGTAGTAATTTACATGCTAGGGTCCTCACTTTTTTGGAATTGGGGTTGTAGATTGTTTTCATGTTTTCTCATTGATATGTCCTTGATCCAAGGGTAATATTGAACTCATGACTCTAAAAATCGGAATCTGTGGGTGCTGGAAAAAAACAGTCTATGAACACAGACCCTTGAAACACTCTCAGGTCAGACTGGAAAATCACCTCCACATTAGCTCGCATTTAAATGCACATACAAACACATCAAACAGGAAGAGACTAATAATAAATAAAAGTGGTAAAACTTAAAGAATTTTCAACATTTATCCAATAGTTGTGTCCATGGTGGAGAGAATAATCGCTTCTTCAAGTATTGTGACCCCAAAAGTTTTAAAGCTCTGCAGTTTTATCAGCTGCAGAAACACACACTCTTAAAAAGTGAAAAACTCACTGCAGACTGTAAAATATATAAAAAACATCAGTCAGAAATCTGTGATGTGTGGGGGGTATTTGGAGCAGATTTCTCTTTCTACAGTCAGCCGTTTGTTCCATATGAAGTTCATTACTGTCCTATCAGACACAAAACAGATCAATAGCTGTCTACAATCATTTTTTCTCTCTCTTTGTCTGTGTGTTTTTGTGTGTAAGAGATGGAGATAAATTGTATTAGTTAGAATGAAGCAGCGTCAACCGTCACATTGCTCAGAGCCGCTCTCATGATTCGGGATGGGTGGGATAAAAAAAAAAAAAAAAAAAAAAGGGACGGATGCAGGGAGAGATGGGTGGATGAATGACAGCAGAGTGGAGGGGGATTTGCTGTCGTGATCAGAGCTTTGACATCTGTAAATTTAATTAAAGCTGTGAGTGTGTGAGTGAGGGATGGTGTGTATTTCTGTGCAGTTGTGTGTGTTCCCCCTGCAGGCACAGCGCTGCCTCTGTCGATGGCGTGTCCTTCATCAGACGGCTCAAGGTTGGTTAATTAGGACTGTGGACATGAACATGCACATTTCCTCTTTTCCACATCCTCCCTCTTTCACTCAGATTCCCACATCTTTCTTCACTTTATATCCATTTTCTGTACTCAATTTTTTCTCTTCTTTAATACATTTGCAACAAAAGATTAACAAAGTTTACAATCTTCTAAATAATGGCAGCATTAACTCTTTATCACAGACTGTCATGGTCTCCTCTGGACCATTACACTGCAAAAATTCAATCTTAACAAGTATTTTAGTCTACTTTCTAGTCATTTCTAGTCAAGTTTTTTGCCTCCCCTTACTTAATGATTTGTGGCAACAACACAAGTGTTTATATGTTTACTGTGAAAATTACCACAAACAAACCAACAAGGGAGCTGAGCTGAGCTGAACTCAGTGCTAGCCACATTAGCTTGTTAACTCTAAAGTCGTGTTTGACCACACAGATTTGGAATTTTTTAGAGTCAAGACTCTGATAGTCAGTGAACAGTATCTGTAAGTGTGTATTGTGCTGTTCAACCATACTGTTTCATGTGTGGAACCTCTCACATCAAAAAAGGTAAAGATTTAAAAATTTTTCTGGTGTTCATAATAGCCCCCAAGAAACTGTATTTAGTAGACTCGAGTTTCAACATCAAAAAACATATTATAAAATATAAATAAATATAAATATTCTGAATCTCTTATGTACACTGGATTTTCAAAATAAAAGAATTAATCATTTTATAATTAGTTCCTTAGAGTCCCTTTTAAGTAGACTGGATTTTCAACCAAAAAATGGCATTTTTTCAGCATCATCTCATATTCTTCAGTTGTCTAGTAGACTAGAACTTACAAAATAAATGCTTTAATCAGTTATAGATAGTTATTTATAGTCTAGAATGGATTTTTCAAATAAGTATTTTTTTCTCTATTATTATAGTCCTTGAAAGTTTCTGAGTACTCCAGAACTTTTAAAAGAAAAGCCTCAGTTATTTGGTAGTCAGTTTGCTTAAATCTCTTAATAATTGTATTTTCAAAATAAAAGCCACTCCACCTACTGCTCAAGTTAAGTTAAATTTTTCAGTAGGATTTTTTAAATAAAATATACACCCTTGTAGTGATGCTTAAATCAAGTGATCTGGCAAGAGACAGGCACCTTTCTTCAGAAAATTTCCATTTAAATTTAGACATATCAATTGCTTTTCCACAGAGCCACCATGCTTGGTGCAAACTGAAAATTTTTTGTGCAGGCTTTAATCTAAATGAAAACATGCCTGCAAGTTAATTTCATTTCATCAAAACCCCCTGCCATTGTAACCTCAATCTTTCTTGGTGAACACGAATAACTATGACTGAGTCCCCATGGTAAAATAAGTAGCATTTTGTCTATAGATGGCACTGTAGCAGCATCATTTCAGTGAAGGCAGGGAACCCCATCTGTCTGTCCATCTGTGTTTATCTTTTGCATGTCTCTAAAACAGTTGATTCAGTCATCTTCACACTTGGCAGGTGTTTGCCTGAGAACCAAGAGGAGTGCAGCGCTAAGTGTGAAGATGATCATATGAATAGTTCTTGAGAATGCTGTAAGCAAAAATAAAGCAGTTCTTAACACAGTGTGAGCATCAACACAAGTGCCAGGCAGTAGGCCTGATAGACTCAGCTAAGTACAATTTACTGTGTGGCACAAGCATTAATGTAACAGACCTCATGTCCTTACAATATACAAAACTGAGGCCAGAATACCCTGCAAAAGGAACTGCCGTGTTACACTAGTGATGATGGATGGAGGAATAAAATACCAAAGGACACTGGCTGGTGGAGCTGCAGGATTAATGCCACTTCCTTTCAACTAAACAATACACGCATTTAATTTAATGATAAAACAGACAAGATACGCAAAGATCAGGACAGTCAACAGCAGATTAGATCTCATGTTGATATGAAGCAGACCAGGCTTTAATCAAGCTGTTACATCTGCTATTTTTGCATCCAGTACAGTTAAAACCAAGGTTCTCAGGCAAAACCAACCCTTGGACAGGGTTCAATGTTTGAAACCATCGTGACAGAATTAGGGTTTAGGAATCAATAGTTTTAAATAATGATAATTTTATTTTGACCCAAAATGAAGTTGATGTTTATGACCTTTATTGCTACAGGTCAGTAGGGGCCTGTAGTTGTGTCCATTATCTACCAGTCTATGGGGACTAGAGGACTGGACTTTGAGTATGAATTGAAAGAACATGATTGAATGCATGATTCAGCTATTCTGAGTTCCCTCTGTGGTAGAGTGAACACCAGCAGCATTTCCAGTTTATTTTCAAGTGATTGCAAAACATTTTAATGGTTATAATAACCTTTAGCAGCCCTTTATTATGTAGATTAGAAAACATGTCAATATGCATAAAAAGACTAATGGTTTGAATAACCTTTAAGAGTCATTTTTCCACTTCTATGAAACACCAATCATGCATTAAGAGAGTCCTTCATGTTGGGACAGAGTGAGATGTCACAGTCAGAAAAATATCCACTATTCCCTCCATTTGGCTCAAGGTCTCAGTGGGAAGTCACTTCCAGACATCTTCACTTAATTTCTCTTCCTCCAGATGTTTTAAACGTACCAGCAAAAGCACAAGAACACCAGTAATGGTCAAAACTGCAAACATTTAAAGGTTTAAAAACTCATTTTCTGCAATGTTCTGGCTTTTAGGGACCAATCATACTGTATGGGTGTCATATTTAATAGACTGCATCACATAGAATTAGACAAGCTTCAGTTTACTTGAACAGTGAGGTGTTGTCTCATTACATTAGTGCCATCAAGTACAAAAATAAATCAGTTCAGAGTAATGGCATCTTATTCTTAATAACCTATTCACAAACAGACACTATCTCCCTATTGTCTAATCCGTATGACTGTCAGGACAAGAGGATGTGCTGATAATTCATAACAATACGGGGAATTTAGAGAGCTGAAGAGAGATCTTTAAGAAAGATTACTGTCAGCACTTTCAGAGACATTGTCTTTAACAGATCTTTAGTGTTTGTCGGTTAGTGGTAGAATCATTTGTCCTTTAATGAAAGATTGGCTGAGCCCCAAATTGTTTCCACGTTGTTCTATGAATATGTATATATAAAGCTACACAGTATAAAAATAGTGTAAAGTATATAAATCTCTTCTGTAGTCAAAGCCAAGAGAAGAGTACTGCTGTTTCACAATTTAACCATTTTTCCTTTACAATGAAACATGTAAACAGGCATTTAGGGCAGTGATACTCAAGAGCCACATGTGGCTCTTTTGTGATGATTTGTGGCTCTTTTATGTCTTAATTTAAAATATTATTCCCCCAGAAAACCTTAAAACAGGGAAACTTTGGCCACAGAAATTATCCATTGGAAGTCACTTTAATCACTTTTTTTCCCACAATCATACAGTTGGCTTTGTCAGCCTGTATCATTTTCTGCATATTTCCATTGCCCTTATTTGCATTTTTTCCGCCATTTTTTTCAATTTTTTAAACATTTTTAATCAATTTATACTGCTTTTAGCCTATTTCTGCTGCGTCTTTGTGTCACTTTTATCTTACTTTTGCCAGTTTTATACTGCTTTTTGCACCTTTATTGCCCATTTAAGCTGCCTTTTTCCAATAAATTCCACCTGTTTCCCATTTTGCCCCTCCTTGCTCATTTTCCCACCTTTTTACTGATTTTTGCCCATGTTAGTCATTTTTCACTCATTTGTTACCACATTTAGCTGTTTTTTGACATTTTTGGCCACCTGTCACTCTTTTTTTGTCCCTACTTACTCATTATTGCCACTTTTTTTGCCACCTTTTATTTATTTTTATTGCTACTT
The DNA here is from genome assembly GCF_018320785.1 of Cheilinus undulatus. Lineage (NCBI taxonomy): Eukaryota > Metazoa > Chordata > Actinopteri > Labriformes > Labridae > Cheilinus > Cheilinus undulatus. The sequence goes on from NC_054877.1 coordinate 25,516,996, forward strand.
CAACCCGTTTTGCCACTTTTCACCACTTAGATTATGGCTCTTGCAGACATATTTTTCAACAATTTGGCTGTCTGGTTGTGAAGGGTTGAGTAACACTGGTTTAGAGTGTCCTTTATGTTGGGACTCAGTCAGCTCTTCATCTTCATCCACTCAGGTCCTATTAGAGAGATACACTTCCTTCTGTAAATGTAGGAGGAATATTTTCAGATTTCTATTGAAGTGTATATGAAAAAAAATGAAGTCAAGATATCCGCCTCTTCCTCTTCAATTACAGTGTTTCTGCTCCAAGTATGTAATCTCTTGTAACCCCCCAAAATTGACAGCATAATAATAAATCTCTGTATCTTTTGAAGGTATAGTAAACATTTGGCAAATAAAACATCAAGCCAAAGGTTACAACTTGTTAAAGTAAACAGTCGTCCAATATAGTCTTGAAATACATCAAATAATAAATCTGTCCAGGAGTCTGTATATTCTGGTCAGCCATATGGTGTAGGACTCTATTAAAAACCTGGATGCATACTCACAAGAAACCTGAATCTCTTGAACCAGCTCTTGTGACTTTATGAGATAATTACTGTAGTTTGACTCTCAGGTGTTCAAAGATAACAACACTTGAAAAGAAGAGCCCAGTCTTACTGAGGTAGAGCGTTGTTCTGGTTAATTTTACCATCATTTTTGTTCTTCAAAATCTACTTTTTTGTGATTACTAATGACACAAAGAGGAAGAGGAACATGGATGATGTAAAGTATAATACAAACCTCATTCTATGAATCAAACTATGAAACAAACCCCAAACTTACAGCAAAGGCAACTACACAAGGCTTTTATTATCAAGGCTTGGACTGGAACATTTGCCACTCATCAGTAAGGCCATTCAAATACAAAGCCTTTTTCTGCTAGAAAAATAGGGAAATTTTAACTCCAGGTTATCTTTTTACCTCTGTATATACACTATCGATTGGGTTGAGATCAGGGCTCTGTGTGGGCCAGTCAGGTTCTTACATAACAAACTCTTTAAACCATGTCTTTATAGTCCTTGCTTTGTGCAGGCATGTTGGAATAGAAAAGAGCCTTCCTCAAACTGTTGTACTGGAAGCATAGCATTGTCCAAAATGTCTTGGAGTGCTGAAGCATTATAACCTTGCAAAGCAGAGGGATTCACCCATAGATATATATTGAAGACTAGATACGTAAGCGCACTGTAGCAGCCTGCTAAGCGACGTGCCTATGTGGCGGCCGTCTTGGCGGGGGGCGAAGTTCTCATTAAAGGAAATGCATGTATATTGAAAATAAATCATAACTTGCTCACTTCTCAACCGATTTTCATGTGGTTTACTTTATTATCAACATGAAAATATGTGCTATTTACGGAAGAGTATTAGGGCCACTGAAAAAAAAAATTTTGAGACAATTTTTTTTTTCAATTGTGAGAAAAAAGTCAGAATGAAAGGTTATTCCCAGTTTCCTTGTTTCAACTGTACAGCGTAGTGTGCAACCGTATGCAGCACAATGTGCAGGCATCCTTGTTGTTTTAGTTTTTGTTCCATCTACAACCACGGAATGCCCTGACGCTTTGCCCCCACTAGCTTAGCATCGCCGTAGGCACCCAGCTCAAAGGGGTGTGTCGTATCTACTTATTCATATCTACAGATACACCCGTTTCCTTGTTTCTCACTGGCAAATCCATCTTGCAAAGCTCCCATCTGAACCGTTTGGACCCAGTTAAAAAGTGACAGGACCAATCAGCTACGAGGGGCAGTACTTTCAGGCGCAGCAGAGTCGTGATGTAAACAAGCAGCAGCAAGAGCTGGTGCAGTTATGGAGGAAGAGATTAGCATGGATGCTGCTAAAGCGCCAGTTTTATCAGACCTTGACCACATTCCTTCGTTAAAAGAAGAACAAAGAACAGCAGTGAGTTGTTTTCTTTTCAAAAACGACCAAAGTCGAGTTCTTACATGTCTATAGTCGCCATGTTTCACATTATTCCTCAGTAGCTGCGCACACGCAGCTTGCTAGCGGCTACGTCACGTGCTTTGTTGCTCTGATTGGCCCGTAGAGATGTGACAGACAGAACGACATACTCCGAGGATTTTTCAAAGCCTCTGCCTTTTCTCAGACATTTCCTATTGAAGCTTTCCCACATGCATGTGTGAAACAAATCTATCTGACGTGTCAGGTTAGAAGCATTAAGATTGCCCCTCATCAGAGAAAAGAGGCCCAGCCCAAACCCTGAAGAACAGCCCCATACTGTTATCCCTCCTCCACCAAACAGCACAATTGGCACGATACAATCAGGTGTGCTTTACACCAACCTATCCGACGCCTCAAACTTCGTGGCTTAGTTGCTGTCCGTATAATATATGTAGGATTCTATGATTCCATGGTTTTTGATGTATAATCAGCAGGAGGAAAGGGGTATTTTTGACCCAGTTGTAAGGTTCTCTATTCCTTATATGTGGCACAATAAAGCCAATGAACAGAGCTTTTAAATTCCCAGCTAGACTTCAGGATGCCATGGTGGAAACCTTATGACAGCCTGTAATATAAAAATGTGAAAATCTTCACCTACAGTGACATGAGGCTCATTCAACATCCTACCCTTGCTGACAGGAAGCTCCAGGGGTCCAAAGGTGAGACGACCTGCATGACTTCCTTGCTCTTTGATGGCATGAAAGTAACTTCAGGCTGCAAGTGACTGAGACTAGAAAGAGTCAGATTTGTGTTTGAAGTTGCATGCTTGGTGGCAGGAGTATTCAAGCTGCTGACTCATCCATCATCAAAAATAGGTGAAAATTGTCACTGGAAAGAAGCAAAGGTATTCAATTCAGGGGTTCCCATGATAAATGCAACTTTGAGGAAAGAACCAGCTTGCTTTAAGGTTAGAAAAGTTTTGCATGAATTGCTTAGAGGGATTTGTAGAGTTCAGTTATCCAGCTAAAAATCTTGTTGTCAGTCAAACTATGTTTTATATTCGCCAAACTTAAGAAATACACTGCCTGGCCAAAAAAAAAAAAGTCGCTACCTGGATTTAACTAAGCAAATAGATACGAGTCTCCTATTGGATAATTACTGCATGGGTGATTGTCTTTCAACTGGCAACAAGTTATTTAACCCCAGCTGATGCAATGAGTAACTTCTCATTTCTTAAACAACCATGTCGAAAGACACATCCTGTGGTCGGGGAAAAGATGTTAGTCTGTTTAAGAAGGGTCAAATCATTGGCATGCATCAAGCAGAGAAAACATCTAAGGAGATTGCAGAAACTACTAAAATTGGTTTAAGAACTGTCCAACGCATTATTAAAAACTGGAAGGATAGTGGGGAACCATCGTCTTCCAGGAAGAAATGTGGTCGGAAAACAATCCTGAATGATTGTGATTGGCGGTCACTTAAACGTTTGGCCAAATCAAATTGAAGGAAAAACAACAGTAGAACTCAGGGGTATGTTTAATAGTGAAAGTAAGAGCATTTCCACACGCACAATGCAAAGGGAACTCAAGGGACTGAACAGCTGTGTAAGAAAACCACTAATCAGTAAGCCTAACTGGAAAAAAAGGCTTCAGTTTGCTAGGGAGCATAAAGATTGGACTCTGGAGGAATGGAAGAAGGTCATGTGGTCTAATGAGTCAAGATTTACCCTGTTCCAGAGTGATGGGTGCATCAGGGTAAGAAGAGAGGCAGGTGAAGTGATGCATCCATCATGCCTAGTGCCTACTTTACAAGCCTGTAGGGGCAGTGCTATGATCTGGGGTTGCTGCAGTTGGTCAGGTCTAGGTTCAGCAACATTATGTGCCCAAAGAATGAGGTCAGCAGACTACCTGAATATACTGAATGACCAGGTTATTCCATCAATGGATTTTTTCTTCCCTAATGTCACGGGCATATTCCAAGATGACAAGGCCAGGATTCATCGGGCTCAAATTGTGAAAGAGTGGTCCAGGGAGCATGAGACATCATTTTCACACATGGATTGGCCACCACAGAGTCCAGACCTTAACCCCATTGAGAATCTTTGGGATGTACTGGAGAAGGCTTTGCGCAGTGGTCAGACTCTCCCATCATCGATACAAGATCTTGGTGAAAAATTAATGCAACACTGGATGGAAATAAATCTTGTGACATTGCAGAAGCTTATCGAAACAGTGCCACAGCGAATGCGTGCTGTAATCAACGCTAAAGGCGGTCCAACAAAATATTAGAGAGTGTGACCTTTTTTTGGTTGCAACTTTTTTTTGGCCAGGCAGTGTATTTTGGCTTGAATTCTTTAAAGCAAAATATTAAAAAAAGAGTACAAAAGGTAAAGTGAGAAGGGAACATCTCTTAAGCTTGAACATGAAGGTGGACACCTCCAGTCTCTGGGCTAATTTCTCATCATCTTGAAGATTATTGTTTTCATGCCATTGTTGACTCTATCTTATTACATCTACTGGTGTTTGTTTGCACTGCTGCTAAACTTGGCATTACTCATTGGCTTATTTTGTCCCAGGCTTTTTGTTTATGTTCACAATGTGAAATTTGAATTCCACAATATTTTCCACCAGCCATGGATTTCTAAAGAAGTTAAAGCTGCATTAATAAATATCTTTATTCATTTACTGTATGTTGTTTAATGCTCAAGAGGTCACATAATGAGAAACCCACATGAACAAGCATCACCTGAGAGGCAGCTCCCACAATCTTTCTAAAGGAATTTAAAATCTTCAAGCTCATTGTTTGGGCCCCTCTCTCACAAACTTAACTGATCACTGACTGTAGATCAAATTGGATGAGTCTTCATCTCCTCCTGCTGTGCAGCAATGAAACTGAAATACCTGTGCATATTGCTGTGGTGGTGGCAATTTGACCTGTATTGATGCTTGGTTCTGCCAACTAAAACAAACATTAATTTTGTCCTGCACACCCTAAAATATTTAGAAAATCAAAACTGATTCTGCAAATATGAAGGACCTCAGACATGATGACAAATGACAGATTAAACACTACGTTTTTTTCTAAGTGTGTGGTGTCCAATGAGATGACAAACAGCACACCACACATTAACAAATTTATTCACGATCAACTCAAGTCTGATCTCTAACAATGTGATATTTTAAGAAGTCAAATGTGACTTTAAATAAGCTAGACATAGCTAGCTGATAGCTGCATACTACATCTGCCTTCTCACCTTCCTCTTCACAACTGCAGTCCGGTACAACTCCTCCAACACTGTTTATACTGCTCCAATCAATCCACCTGTCAATATCACAGTCCATTTTACTTCACTCATAAACAGGACTCTGACATACTTGATAGTTAACTCGGGGCAAAGACTCTCTCTCTGCTCGGAGCAGCAAACCGCCCCAATACCTGCTAAAGGTCCCCAGCTGGGGAAACCAACAGAACCACATCATCTGCAAACAGAGAGATACACTATGAGGTATTTGAACCATTAACTCTCCTACCCTTGACTACTCTGAAATCCTGTCCATGAACATCATGGGGTCAAAAATTGCTCCAATTATCTTGCAATGTTACCTCACCTCACAGATAAAACAGTCAAGATCCCTCAGGTTTGTACCCCACAACAGACAAGATTAAGTCAGTCTGAAGCAGGCACACAGAATCACAGAAGCCACTTTTGTCTAAACCGATGTACATCGTAGAATTGTTTCTATTTTTACAGTCGTGATTAAGGAATGAAAACTAAACTTCTTATAAAAACTTGAAGTAGCATGATAAGAACTGTATGAGGGCAACTACTATGTTTCAGAAGTATTTATTTGACCCGTGTTTGAAGTGTGTTGATGTTCAAGTTCGCCTCATGTCTCATAAGTTAATAAGAAGAGGAGGAGCTTATGATTGAGACGCAGCCAGTCAGAACGGTCCGATGTTTTGGCTTTACCTTTGCTGATCTGATACAAGGATGTTCCCAGGCTTCTATTATCTATTCAGCTAAACTTATATTTAAATGTTCCTCTTTAACCGACTAATCTAAAGAGGAGAGGGTACTTAGAAAACAGTCAAATTCATCACAGGGTTTGTTTACATGGGCAACTTATATTCGGAATAAATGCTTGATCTGATGAAAGGTGCTTCAAATAAAACAGTTCATTCTGGATTAAATTTTACGATCCAACTAATTTGGTGAGAAATTTCATTCTGATTTAAATAGTTGGTTTATGCCTAAAGCCGTTCGGTGTCCATGAAAACATTAGATCTGATCGTCTCTCCCTGTTTGGGGGGATTTTTGTCTTCCTGCACCTGTCTGCCCCATATGACATGACGTCTGTTGGCTTTGTTATTTCTGGAAGGGATAGGAACATGGCGGGAGCAAAACAAAACTTGTTTCTTGTAACTGTGTCCATAAAAATGATAGATAATTAGTTAAACTGACTTATAAATCTTGCACCAGCTAATATGATATACCAATTTAACTGTTAAACTGGCTAACTGCATGCATTCCTACCTTTTACATGGTATATGGTTCAGTCACAGCGACAACAAACTGCACCAAACAGCAGACCATGAAGTGAGCACTCTGCTAGCTAACAGTTAGCTAGCAGAGTTGATTATATATCCCTTGGTGCATTGGTGGAGACCAAAGCAGCATCAAAAGCTATTTAGTACTTGACGCTAATCCTTCATGTAGCCATGAGCACAATGCCAGGTTTAATTGGATGTAACTGCATATCTTTTATGTGTGAAAATAAGCAGTTCTTTGCTAATATGCTTGCAGCAATGACTTTTTAAGTCAATGTTGTTCTCATAGCTTGTAGCCCTGCCATGAGGTGCCAAACAGAATCAATAAATGATGCCTTGATAATTATCTGCTGCATGATTGATGTGCCTGCTCTCTACATAATGTTTTGTCTCGCCTGAGGTGTGCAGAGAGGGAAAGATTAGAGCAAGAGGGACCAGAGGATTGATACTCTGCAAGGGAATGTTTGCTCTTTCTTTTCTTCATTTCTTCAAAAAAAAAAAAAAAAAAAAAGAGGTGCTGTAGCTTGCCCCATTTATTCATTAGCCTGAAAATGACTGATTGTGTTATATGTTCGCTTTGGGATGGACTGGTGACCCACGCTTTCTGTTCACTGTGTCCTTTTATAGCCTGCAGCCTGCAGCCCCCTATGGCCCTGAAAAGTCATAAATTAATTTTTGATGGCCATGTTTGAAATTCAAAATACAGATCTGCAGACCTAAGATCAATGACAACTTCCACTGTGTATAAAACAGTGTGTGAAATCCTTATTGAGATTTCTAACACATTTCTAACTTACACACTTGACTTTTTAAAATTCCAATGTATGTGTGTGCTCATGTGTATGCAGTGTATATGCATTTATGACTGAGTGTTTGAATCTGTGTGTCAGCTAGCTTATGTGCCCCGCTCTGACACTAATGCAAATAGCCACCTCAAGGGCAACATACAGTGGGAGGGTGTGGATATGTCATCTCTGATAAAAGGCCTGTGCACACACTCTCTCTCACACACACACACACACATGCATATACTCACACGTTATTGCTGATGCCACCCAGCAGCCGAGTGTCCAAATTAATTAGAGGTGTCCCACGTGAGGACAGAGTGGCTGGCACAGGCTTGACTGCTGCTCCTCCTCTGCACTCAGCCCTCCGCTCTGCTCCCTCTCTGCTGGCTAACACTTCACTTCCGGGCTGATAGTGTAGCACACAGTTTTTAATAACTGTAATGACATCTCATCAGTGTTTGTGTCTCCCATATTTCAGCCTTTGGTCTTCCAGATGTGATGGTAACACCCTTTGAATTTCAAAGTGCTGGTGTCTGGAGTTTGAGAAATATATATCTTTATATCTCCTTTTCTGTATCAATATTTGGCCCTGGCTCAATGTTGTCAGGCACTCTTTTGCAGTAGAACAGGGCAACAAAAAAGTTTTGAATTGCCTGAAGTTACCTCTGAGTGATAGATGGTTTTGTAGGGTTGTCAGGAGTGCACACTTAAAATCTTGCACTTTCATGGAAATGGGTAAAAAAAAAAAAAAAAAAAAAAAACACTCTGTAAGGATGTCTTAAATGTTGGCTCCATTTGCCTCCTCTCCTCTTCTTTTTCTTTTTTTTTGGTGGGGGGGGTTCAAGAGCAGAGGTGCCAAACTGTGGCCTGCAAGCTAACAGTGGTTTATGGTCCATTTTTAAAGGGATACTTCAACATTTTGGCAAATTCACCCATTGCCATAATTCCTATAGTCTTAGTAATAGGTTCGTTACCTTCAGTTGTCGGTGCAAGCTATTTATAGATCGCCGCTGCCAAGTTCGGACCTGCTGTGCCAACTCAATGTAAGCAGACAGTATTCTGGCTTTCCCTCATCAAACTCATCAAATACTCAATCCAACAACTCCAAAATGCTCTCGTGGACAAGTTGTGACCTGTACATTCACCATGCTATGAAATAATCATGGAACATTACGAGATGGAGATGTTTTAAAAATAAATGCAAACTACACTCCAGACATGACAGCTGCACTGTGTCACTCCGCCCAGTGGTTTACTCAAGAAATAGTTCCGAGTATTTGCTTCATGTGTCGTAATGTTACCCAAGTATACACAATTATTTCATAGCGTGGTGAATGTGCAGGTCACAACTTGTCCACAAGAGCGTTTTGGAGTTGTTGGATTGTGTATTTGATGAGTTTGATGAGGGAAAGCCGGAATACCGTCTGCTTACATTGAGTTGGCACAGCAGGTCCGAACTCGGCAGCATCCGATCTAAAAATAGCTTGCACCAACAACTGAAGGTAACGAAGCTATTACTTAGACTATAGGAGTTATGGCAATGGGTGAATTTGCCAAAATATTGAAGTATCCCTTTAAGTAGCCCACAGCAAAGTCTAAAATTAACATTAAATTTAGCCTTTGTTAAGAATATAAAGCTTGAGCATGACTTTATTTTACTTCTTAGTTTCAATGCTGCTGTAAACAAACATTTATAGATATAAATTATTTTGGGGGATTTTCATGCCTTTAGTTAGAGAAGAGGACAGTGGATAGAGTCACAAAAGGGATTAGAGGCTAGGGGAGTAATGTGCAGGAAAGAAGCCAAAGGCCAGGCCATTTGCATATATGGTGCACCGCCTAACCACCAGGCCATCTGTGCCCTATAAACAAACATTTTAACAGGAAACATTTACTGACATGCCTTTTCATGGCAAAATCAAGACAGTGGTGTTAATGGTAAACATTTTAACCTCACAATATAATAATGATACCTCATTTTTACCTCCGCCAAGGAGGTTATGTGATTGGCAGGGTTTGTTTGTTTGTTTGTTGGTTTGTTAGCAACATAACTCAAAAAGTTATAGATGGATTTTGATGACATTTTCAGGAAATGTCGGAAAGGGCATAAAGAAGAACTGATTAGATTTTGGGAGTGATCCGGATCACCGTCTGGATCCAGGAATTTTTTTTTATTTTTTAGTACGACGTGATGAGCCTAAAAAATGTAGTAATGCTTTAAAAGGCTTGTTATGTTCATTTTAGGATCATTTAGACTACCAAACTACCATTAAGGAATCTGTATGGATTAAACTGGTCCCCAACGAGGTGTTTTTAAAAAAAAATATTTATTTATTTTTTTTTTTTTTACCTGAACAACCAATCGATTGGTTGGTGCCTACGTGCAATTTTGGTCGACCAAGCTTTTCTTTGGTTGACTACAGCCCTACTCTGCACAGAAAGACCCTGACTGGGACATGAACAGCAGCCTTCTTGCTGTGAGGCAACAGTGCTGACCCCTGCCCCCTTTGGATTTTCTAAACTAAAGAACTGTTGAATTAACAGAGCTGAGATGTTTAGGTGTAAGAGTACATGTTTGGGTATGCCCTGTAGTTCTCTGGCCTTGTTCCCTTAAAAGAGACTTTAAAATATTTTGTAAATGCTTTCAGCTACATGGGGAAGGACCTCATGTTGGTCTTTGCCTGGGGCCTCCAAATAACTAAAACCTCTCCACTGGTCCAATTTGAATTTGGTTCCCACCTTGTTAAAACATCACCATGTGAGCAGTTCAACAAAGCTTCAATATCAAGAGTCTTCACTCTCTCCCTGTTTTGTTTTGTATTTTTTTTTGAACATGTGAATGATTATCTGGCTGAGTTTGTCAAGCAGATTTTGTTGCTTTAAAAGGGGTACATGAGGCCAGATTTAGCGACATGGTCAGCCACTACTGAGTGGAAAAACCCTTCAGATGTTACACCACGGTGGCTGATATCCCTGCTTCTCACTTCAACAACATCACTGTCAGGATCAGAGAGGCTTCAATAACAGGCTCAAAACTAGATTCATAAGCAGTATTCACTCTATTCTTTGGGTTGTCTGCATTATCTTTAGCCTTTCCCTTTGTTTCACTCTTGTCATTAAGAGAAAAAAAGAATTTGCCAAGAAATTAGCTGGGCGAGGTGCTTATTTGCATGTGAAACTTTTATGCTACCTCTCACCATCTGTTTCATTAAAACACTGCCCACGTTCTTACTTTGACTCTGGCTTATTTATCTGATTTCTGTAACAAGCTATACAGCCAGGTTCTCTGTCTGGTTTAGCACAGCTTGGTGTGTTTCTTTGCTAATTACAGATGCAGACAAATTAGTGGGTTCTCAGGAGATGAAGCCTCTGTCAGCACTTTAGCAGAAATGCAAATCATGTTAAGTTGTTTCAGCTCTGCTGCAAAGAGAGTCCTGATTTCTCCATTATTTGCACACTGTGAACAGTTTTGTCATTTCCCTGTGATGAAAGGCTTCGATGATTGATGTTTGTGGAGTAAGGATAGTGTTCAGATTCTAATTACACTTCTTCTCCTTAAGTTGCTTCCAAATGGGGGCAAAATATTTATCTCTTATCAAAGTGTTATTTTTCAGTGTAATTTAGCAGAAAGATTAAAGCTCCTGTTTCCTTTTTTCATACCTAAAATAGGAGAAAGAAAAGGGAAAAAGTTAATCATTTCAGAATTATTATTTATTCCTCTTGGCAAGTTAGACTGGATAATCAGATTCTTCATACTATCTAGAGAGTTCCTCTACATTTTCACTTTGGTGACTTTAAATGAAAAAGATGTACATTTACGAAGAAATGAAATACAGTGTTCAATACCCAATGACAGTGAGAGCTTTCAGTTGGAACTCCAGTAGGGAGATTTCCCACAGCTGTTGTGAGCCTTACACATTCTGGGCTACTGCTGTGGTTTAAAGTTTGTCAACCCTTACTGACCCAGGGGACAAGGAACCATATATGGTCACTTTGTCAGACTTACTTCATGGTCTTCCCCAACTTTCTTTAATACAATTAAACCAGAATGATTTTTATTCAGCCTATCAGTGGGGCTTAGTTTACATCACAGAACATGACGTCACAGTATTGGACCAATCAGCAGTTGCCCAGAGCTTCTCAAACTTCCTGTTTCCTACAGAACTTGCAAAATGCAGTTTTACGTCTCTTTTGGTCCCAAACAAACGGCCCACACACCCTATCCAACCATGATGACTTGATGAAACTCACACATTTAGAAAATAAACAGTGCTATATGTCATGTTAGGTTTTGTTTGTGTAGGATTTCTGGTTAATCTGCAATTTCAGTTTGAAAAATGGGGGAACCAAACTTATTAATAGCCCTGTTCAATGGTGTGAAATACTGTCTGTATTAAGACATAAAACTCATCTAGCAAGCCGCACTAAGGGCATTTCCTCAAAACATAACTGAATATATACAGGATAACAGTTCTTTAAAGTGTATTGCAGTGGTTCCCAACGTGGGGGTCGGAACCCCCCTGGGGGGTCGCGAGACACTGAGTGGGGGTGCCGAGATACCTTCCAAGAAACAGAGAGTATTTTGAGATGATTTTGAATTGAATATTTTGCACATTTCTGTAGAAATATATGCATAAATTAGTTCAATCAAAAATAAAAACATAATAATTTCTTAAGATTTATGTAAAAATCAAAGCAATTTTTAAAAAGTCCTGCAAATGACGATTCCTGAATGTACATTGCTGTGTTCACCTATGCCACAACCAATCTTCATCAAATATATTTTGGGGGGTCACTGGCTGAAAAGTTTGGGAACCCCTGGTGTATTGGATGTTGCCACAGTTTTGTATAAAAATTGCATTGCTCCATTGGTATATTACTGATTTAGAGAAATTGTCAGGGAATGATTATGAAAATAGGCATGATTTTTGGTCAGTTTTATAATCTTATAACTGTTTTATTATACTTATATAGTTTATATCATTCTCTAAATTTCACTTTGAGCCTTATTTATGCTAGACTTAATTTAGAAATTCAATATTTGTGATTTTTTAGGTTTTCTGATGGAATTATTTGAAAAATGGTATGAAACAGTGAAATATATTTCTTTCTATTCAGTTTTACATAGGCCTGGGCAATGTGGCTTAAAAAATCACGGTATTATTTTTGCCTGTGACAGTAACGGTTTTATATCACGGTATTACAAAATTAAGAAGAGATAATGCTTTTCAATCCAAATTCAAGTGTTATTAACCCTCTTCTCCGCTTAAGACAAGCCTTAAATTGCATTCTCAATTCATGTCTATGCATAGGAACACAGAAAAAAAAGTCTGGGTTTTTTGTAAGTGTCTCTAGGTTTACTTTTGTCTAATTGCACTCCAAGTTTCACATTTCATCTCTATCCTGATGAGATGTGTTAAGCTGTTAATAACTTGAGCATGTTTCCTGGTGAAAGTCTTCACCATAAAAGCATACCAGCAAAATAACAGCGGACCTTTATTGTGAAGAGCCTGACTGAAGTAGTGTGTTTAGCATTGAGTTAGCTTAGCTTTGGCTGCTGTACCAGAGAGTTTTTGCAGCCAGTTTACAGCAGCTTTTCTGACCTCATTTAACATCAAAGCCCAGATCTTTGACTCACTGTGGACTCAGAAAAATAAGTCAAAAGTTAAAATAGACCTTTAAACAGTTGTTAAGTCATTGTAAGATGGAGAGCTGCAGCACTGGGCTCTGGGACCAGCCAAAGCACCGTGGTTAGTTTCAACAGCAAGAGCGGGTGACATTCGGTTAGTTACCTGGCTACACATAATACTAGAGCTAAACGTGCTGTTGACTGGACTCAGCCTGAGCTGTCTGTCAAAAATCACTCGCTCCGCCAGATGTAGGAGCCCGTATGCCTCCTGTGTGCATCACAGCACAACATAGGCATTTCAACCAATGATAACGGTGTTGCAGAAATCCCTTCTGTGGCCAAAATTTTACGGTGACAGTATTCATACCGGTTTACCACCCACCTCTAATTTTACAACAGTTCTGTTCTACTTCAATGACATAAATCAATTTCTGTTTTTATTTTGAGTCTTATCACTGCTAATATTCACAGAGTTATTTCATATTTGTGATTTTCTTTATGTTTCCTCTTGGAGGTATATGACAAAACTAGTGGTACCATCATTACTTTGCAGTATTCTGACAGTAGTCATGTCTTTCCTCTAAAAGAGGTCAAAATGTAAAGAAAACTCACCATCTCTGATGTTCCTGGCCCTGTCACTAAAGCTTTCTCTGGCTTGTCTATATTCCATGTCCAAAGTTTTATTGAAAAGCAACATGTCGATTAACCTTTGAAGTTTCATGATGTACCTCAAGATTAATAATGTGTATAAATGATTATTTTGTATGTAGATATTTTTAATGTGTAGGTCAATACTCATTTGACTTTTTATCTGTTTGTTTCTCCATAAATAACATTATTATAGGCATACACTAAATGGAACATTTTTTTCCCCCACCATAAATAAGCAAGGAACCATATATGGTCACGAGACTGACCTTGATGTTCACCATTATAATGTGAAATACATCGAAAAGTGACGAAAGTTAAAAAAAAAAGCCATGGGATGTCCACCAATAATATTTTAATATTAACTCTGAGGTGAATGTAAGGAATGTTTGGTCCGTCCCATTCATCATTGGCCCATCAGAGTAACTATCACAGAGGGGAGAGAACTGCTCTTTACAAAGCCAGTCAGGAGAATAATTAAACCATTTTTGCCACCTAGAAAAGCTTAAGTTCTTTCCTCTTTTTATTCATATAAAGAGATGTTGTAGTTGGTCAAGTTCTGTTTCAGAAAAGAGATCCTCTTAATAGCAGATTTCCGCTGCAAAGCCTGTGAGGACACCAGAACGTACCTTTCATCACTGAGCTGTAAAATGACCATGAGCAACTTTATAATGGCTTTTTATGAGCTGATACGTTGGAAGGCTGTAAAAATGTCTCTAGAGTCTGATAAACAAGATGGACCTGCCTGATGATAGATACGGAATCTGGCCAATCAGTCGACTTTACAAGGTTAATTAGATATAAGGCATTTGGAAACAAATATACTTTGGCTAATATAAAGATTAATTTAACCTAAAATAATTGACTGTAGGAGTTCTTGTTTTGTAAGGTTGCAGCAGAGCAATTGAGAAGTTTTTAAAGTGTATCCATAATAATATTCATCTCCTTGCAGTAAAAAGCACCTTCTCATATCCCTCACTTTAAGGGATTAATGCCATATCTAGGAGTGAATCTCAAATTATTCTAATCCACATCTGAGTGAGCCTGATGTAATTTAATCTGGTTAGAAGGGCCACTTTAGCAAAGAAAAAGGAAAAAACAGCCACATGAATCTACTGTAAAAGTGAGATACTGGACATCATTTCTCTCCCTCCACATGGCCAAAAAAGGGGCTGTGTCTAACTGTCAATACTATGATCAATGATGCCCTTTCCATTACTCTTTATATTTGTATACTCTTATTCATCCTTTCAAGGAAGAGTTCTCATGTATGTAATCCTAATCCATTCACTTTGTATGATACTCATTTGTTTTTTGTATTTCTTTTTCTTGCTTTCTCACTTTTTGTACTGTAATGTTGGAGAACCTGACACAAGAATTACTCTAAAGATCTTGAAGTGTGATGTTTCAATCTGACATTTTGATCAGACACTAACTGATTGCAGCATGTGTTTGCCATCTTGGAAAAAAAAAACACATTTAGATTACAGTCCATTCAATCTATCTGGTTTTAATTAAAAAATCAGTCACCTGTCTCCAGATGATCCATAATGCTGCTGGATAATTTTTTAAATCAACATTATTACAGGAGACAGAAAAGAGATTACACCAACATCTGCATTTCCTCCCAGTCTATGCCAAGTTTAGGAATAAATTGGAACTGTTGCTGAAATCATTCAAACCATGGTTGGATGACTGAGGTAGTTTGAAATGCTTTACGTTAACTTTCATTTGGTTGTTCCCACCATGAGAGTGAACACAGATAAAATGTAATAACTCCACCGTCAGAGGGCTCTCAATCAAACCAATAACAAAAGATGATGAGTGGAGAAGTGTCTCATGCAATCTTTGGAGAAAAGCTGTTAAAAATGGCCTCACTGAGTTGCCCTGTAACCTTCTCACAAAGCATTCTGGTATCGCCAGCAGTATTAACCATGAATGATGCTTTTTGACAACTTTTCTCCCACTTTATGTAAAATTCATCCAGGAAACAAGTAGTAATTTGCTGTTTGGTATATGTTACTGGACACCTGCACATTGTTGCTGGCTTTCACTAAATGTTGTCATGAATTAGGTGCTGGCAACATGCTCCCCCTGGTGGCCTAAAATGGATGTGCACGATAAGAAAAAACTCTTAAGACCAAACCAATCACTAGCAGATATGACCTGAAAGTTGAGCTTGCCACTTTACATCAACATTTTTTGATTACTATCTTAACTCTATTGCAAACTTATTTTTAACCCCTTAATGCCTGTTGTCGCATATTTGATACATATTTTTATGGTACCTCTATCTAATCAGTATGCTCAATAAATTACTAAAGAAAACTTCTGAATAAAATCTGATAAATGATAAAAACGTCCTCAAGTGGATTAACAGTTACCAAAAACACCTAATGAATGACTAAGATACTAAAGATATATATTTGTTAAATTTTTTGGAAATTACAATTTTTTTTTATTTCAGTAGAAAGTTAAATCAGTTCCAAAAAATTAGAATTTTCTGGCTATTATTTATGTTTTCAGGCTTTAATGGGTTAAGCCCTTTCAATTCAAGGACAATTTAACATGCTTTACAAATTGGTGTTAAAGGTCACATATTATGCAAAATACACTTTGTTCACTTTTTCTTACAAAAATATGTGCCCCTGGCCTGTCCACAATCACCCCCAGGAAAAGCCCTTTCTTTCTCCATATTTCAGAAAATGTGTGCTGAAACAAGCCGTTCTCAGATTTTCCCCTCATGATGTCATGTTGGGAGTTAGCACCGCCCCCAGGTCTGGTTGGCCCTCCCCGCTTGGAAGACAGTTCCTTCCTCTTCTCCTGATCCTTATCTCAGCTGCAAGCTTAGAAGAGGATCAGGAGAGCCATATACAATAAGCCATACCCATTTCCTGAGAGGGGCGGAGTCAGACAGCTCTAAAGCCACAGACACAGAAACAGCTCGTTCTGAGCAGAGCTGACACAGAGGGCTTTTTAGACATGCAAAAATCCAATACTGGAGTGTTTTTTCCAAAAAAAACTTCACAGGCATGTTTTGGAGACCTCTGAGACCAATATAAACTTGTCTTAAAAGGTCAAATATGTGATCTTTTGTGTAAACCTTTTATTTTAGTTCATTGTTATATCCAGTACACATAAACCTTGTGGAGTACAGCTTTTGTTAAATTGAATCCTCAGAAGGAAGCAACAAAGTTTATCAAAGAAGCTCATCATTGTGTCTCTACTTGACCTGAGAATGTCTAGTGGGACCACAACTTTGTATCAGTGTTAATTTTATTGACTAAAGCTATGAAAAAAAATCAGACTAAAACTAGCTATAAACAAATCTTTGGTGATAAAAACACACAGTAAGTTTAGTTTTTGTCAAAGAGACAAAAATGTTAGTGCTGGACTGTTGGGCATTCAAAATCAATTAAATTTCCCCAGTGTGCATGTTGGGTTTGTAATTTTTTTTAATCAATATGGTATAGATTGATTAAAGTATTGTTAGTGCATTAATATGAGTGTTTTACATTAATATACATTTAAAAATTTGACTCTTTATTGGCTACAATTGGATGAGAACGGTTTTGATTTTTGGTGACTAAAACTAGACTTACGTTTTAAAGAGTGAAAGGATTCAAGTATGACCAATGTAATAGTCATTTGATTATAAAAACTAAAACTAAGACTGCATTCAAAATAGCTGGCAACATTAACTCAGCTTTTGGGGATAAATGCACAACTAACGCCAGAGAATAATTGTGGCCCATTACAAGGAAACAGCACAAAAAAATGACTGAAATACAGCAACAGAACAGCAGCCCCTTGTATCAGTGCTTCCTTACGTAGCAGTTTTTGACGTAACATCCATTGTGTCCATGGACGCGATAAAAATATCTTGCCTGTCACAGCGACTGAAGAGAAAGACCATTACAACGATGAAAATCAAGAATTTCCCTGACTTTTAGCACCATGTAGGTGAGCAGATGGCCCAGCGGTTAAGTTGTGCCCCATGTACATGGACAGCACATGGGTACATGGGTTCAGGTCTAGTCTGTGGCTTCTTTCCTGCATGTTTCTCTCCTACTCTCTCACCCATTTCTGACTAAATACACTGTCCTTGTCTCGGCATAAAAAGACTAAAATATCTAAACCACTGGAAATATTTGAGATAATGTAAGTGGAAAATACATAAAACAGGAGTAGGATTTTCTAAAATCAATACAGAAATGTCAGGGTGAAATTCAAACTCTTAAAAATCCTAAAATGGGTGCTAATATAGCCCATTAAGAGGCCAGTGGCCTATTCCTTGACATTATCAGTTTATCTTCATTTTTAGTGTATCAATCTTCCTCATTATGCTGATGTCTTAAAACATATCATATTTAGAATTATCCTAAATCACGTCTATCATCATGTTCTCCAGATCTGTTCAGTTTTTTAAATGTTAAAGACCCTGTAAAGTGAAATCCATTATTTGTGTCTCACTAGATATGTTGGAATATGGTTGCTGTAAACATGTGAAAACACTGAGATCTACAAGTGACTGGATTTTGGATTTAGACTGTTGGAAAGCTTTTCACCTCTTTCCTGGCTGGGTTTCTTGCGGGCGGGGCTAATATGTGCGCTCATAATGTCACGAGCCCACAGTGGGGAATGACCACGCCCCTCTAACACTACAATATAAAATCAAATAGCTGGTGTTAGCTGGTGTCACTGCCTTTATTGAAAGTCAACAGTCATTAAAGTAAATGCTGTTTTTTTCTGTTCATTGTGAGGTAAATTTGACAAATCTATCACACAGAGGTTTATGGACCATTTAAAGTATCATAACAGAGATTTGAGCAAGAAAACAGACTTCTCTTCTTCTACGGTCAACAAAAGGTCAAGAGGTGTGAGTGCTTTCCTCAGTCCAGATTGTAGCAATTTTTTTATTTGAGAGGATTGAATTTCTCCTAAGTGGGCGTGGCTTTAGCTCATTCAACAGACACACCCACGCCATCCTAGAGCAGATTTTACTGCCTCATTTTCATGATTTTGAAGCTTAATTTTATAAACCCAGAGATGTTATATTTGGCTGAAACTTGACCTGGGGGTTCACAACACAGTGACCTATCATACAACATAACCTAAATACAGATTTATTTTCACTTTACAGGGTCTTTAATCTGATTCTCACAGCGGTGGTACTTCCCTGTAATCGTCAACATAGACTGCATCACTGTGGAGAAAATATAGGATGTTTTCATTTGTGAGACACTTCACGCTTGCCTCTGAATCCATTTCCCTTTTCCTCTCCTTTGATGAGATAGGAAACTATTTGTTTTTATCATCTGCTCACAGACACACTTGTTTACTGTCAGCGGTGCAGCGAGCGAGCATTTCAAATCTCAAAGCAAGCAAAGCAGCAATAACAGCTGCTGTTTGGACATCTCTTCGCTGCTTAGAAAACTGGATGAAAAAAATCGGTGTATCATCTTTCCTTCAGAAATACAGTCGTGACAGAATAATGACAAATTATCTGCAACACTTTTTCATGTAAAGGTAATGAAAAGTCACATGGAACAGAAAGTAAAGTGATCAGTTGTCACTTTGGAAAAAAAATAACAAGAGAGGACTCTGACTGTACATATTTCTGCCACTGACAATGAAACAATGTAAAAATCAGGAGTCTGCAGCCTCATTTTGAGCCGTTTTGTTCTGCTCTGTGTAAAATGTAGTGCAGGTGTTGGTTTTTTGTGCACAGGGCCTCCTGACAATAGAGACTGCAGTGTGCCGTACCACACTAAATGAGTTACTGTATTGAAAGACAAAGTGCTGTAATCTCCTTGGGGGGTTACTGAGAGACTTTAATTATTCATAGATTAATAGACTGTAAAAATGTGCACGTCCCTAGATGGCCACTTTATGTCCAATAACTCTAACTGGATATTTTTCTTCCGTCGAGCACCGGAAAATAGTCTCTTCAAGGAATGGGATGTAGGATTCAGACTATCTGCCATGAATGTTTATTGCATATTTACTGGAATATTGATGATACATTATATTATCATATGCTGTGGCAAAGACGCATTAATAGATTTTAAAATGGCCTAAAGATGCTCCAAGAAATCTATTTTAGGTTGCATCAAAGAATTTTAATCATGCTCCTGTTATAACACATTATTTCAAAGTACAGCAAGTATAACTAGAATCCTACATCTCATGAAAGATAAGAACTAGAGGCTGTACTAAAGAATAGGCATTTCATGTGTTCCAAATCCCATACATTCATTATTATACTTTAGTGCATCACTGTACATTGGTACTTCACTGTTCTGCACTTACCGGAAGTGACAAACCGCCTCTTTTTTCACCTTCTACTTCATTTTTAACAGCAAATTGCGGCTGTCGTCCGCTGTCTACCTTACCGGAGCTGACACTGGCTGTAGTATTTTTATGAATGTTAACAAATAGTCAAGAATCTGACCAGATTTGGAGATGAATGTTCTACAATAAAGACAACTGTATTCACATATGTAAATCAGATGCACACCACAATGCTAATGCCTGACTAAAATGTGCTGACGCTGCTAGGAACATATTACACTGCATTTCAAATTATCAAACAATTTTTTTTCTCTCTGATTTTCCTAAATAGTCGATGCAAATGACAGTCAGTATATTTTCAAGTCATCAACCGTTACAGCTTGATTCAAAATTAATTGAACAAACCTCCCAATGATATATTTTTTTCACTGTTCCAAATTATTATGCACAACAGACATTCAAAACATTTGATAGGTTATAACTGGAAATGGTCATTTGTTGAATTTGCAGCATTAGGAGGTCATATTTACTGAAATCAAAGCTATTTCATTAAAAAACATCTTAACAGGCCAAGTTACATGTTAATATAGGAGCCCTTTTTTGATATCACCTTCACTATTCTTGCATCCATTGAACTTGTGAGTTTTCTGAGTTTCTGCATGAACTTTGCAAGATGGCAGAATAGCCTCCCAGAGCTGCTGTTTTGATGTGAACTGCCTCTCACCCTTATAGATCTTTTGCTTGAGGATGCTCCAGAGGTACCCAGTAAGGTTGAGGTCAGGGGAGGATGGGGGTCACACCATGAGTTTCTCTCCTTTCATGCCCATAGCAGCCAATGACACAGAGGAATTCTTGGCAGCATGAGATGGTGAATTGTCGTGCATGACGATAATTTTGCTACAGAAGGCACGGGTCTTCTTTTTGTACCATGGAAGAAAGTGGTCAGTCAGAAACTCTATATTTCATTCATTCATTCAACCTTTATTTAATCTCGAGATGCCATTGAGAGCATGCTCTCATTTGCAATGATGTCGAGAGTACATTAAAACAATGAATGCAAGACAATAAATAAGCAAGGAGAAAGAAACACAAATGCAGATAGACACAGATACTTGAGAATAAGTGGAGCACAGTTTAAAACAGTTACAAACATGTACATAGTAGTCCCTTATCACGTTTTGAAACTGTCCGATGTTAATAACTGAGCTTAGTTTCAGTGTTTGCTGTACAGTATTCCAGCTGTGGGCTGCACAAAAGCTGAAAGATGTTTCTCCATTTTTTATGTTTACTCTTGGAACATCAAGCATTATCCAGTCACTTAGACGAGTTTGATAATGGCTAGTGGACACATTCAATAAAGAGGTGAGGTATAACAGCAGATGTCCAGACAGAGCTTTATAAATAAAAAGTAACTAATGCCTGTCTCGTCTAACTGATAATGAGGGCCAGCCCACTTGGATGCAGTGGTTAGTTGAGTCACTGTTGCCAGAAATGACTCTTAGGGTGGAATGATTTACTGAGTCTTGTGGTTTAAGCGAGCTAGCTGTAGCATGCCTGTAGATTAGTTCTGTGTCTGTGTAAATATCCTAATTTCTGTCTTAATTTCATAACAAGTGAATTTATGTGAGATTTGAATGTGAATTGTTGATCCAGCCAGTTACCGAGATATTTATACTGAGTGACTCTTTTTTTATATTGTGACCTTCCAGAGTTGTAATGTGTGAAGTACTGTAAGCAGGATCTCTGGATTGAGTGAAAAGCATGTATTTAGATTGATCTGGGTTCAAAATTAATTTCAGATTAAAGAGTGCAGTTTGCAGTTTGTGAAGCTCTTATTACAGTAAATCAGTGGCCAGTTGTGCTGTGTTAGCAAAGCAGTAAAGAACTGTCATCAGCATAAAGGTGGCTATTACAGTGTGATCAAACAAATGTAATGTCATTGATATAGATTGTGAAGAGTACGGGGCCCAAGACTGAACCTTGAGTGACCCCCTTTGATAGAGGTAAATATGGAGAGCGAACATTTCTTAAACTCACATACTGTTGCCTGCCATCAAAGCCAACATCACTTAACCTCTGCAGAACAGTATGATCAACGGTGTCAACAAACAGAGCTCAATGGCAGACACAGTATTGTTAATAACTAATGTAGTGGCAGACACAGCACTGTCCTTGGCACTGAAACCAGACTGGTGTTGGCTAAAATATATTTTGTTGAGAGAAATGATTTCAGCTGAATACTGATTAATGACTCTAGGATTTTCGCAAGACAGGACAGTTTTGAGATTGGTCCATAAATATTACAACTATTTCTATCACCACCTCTATGTAAGGGAACAACATGAGCAGTTTTCCAGACCAGAGGGACGACTCCAGTATTAATTGAGAGATTGAACAGATAAGTGACTTGTTCAGTAATGAGCGGCACACAGAGCTTTAAAAAGTACGGCTCCAGATTGTCCTCTCCTTTTGCTTTCCTATGATCTACTGCTAGAAGAGCCTCCCTTACAGCAGAGGATGAGACAGGCTGCAGTGTTAATGTAGAGATATTTACTGGTTTAGCATGAGTAAGAGGCTGACTAACAGAAGTTCTTGGGTGCATCATTTCAAATTGATTCCCAGCAGCAGCAAAGTGTTCATTAAAAGCAAGGCAGATTTCGGCGGTGTTATCTATTAAGCAGTCATTCTTTATAATGTAGGAAGGAATTGTATTTGAGGACTTATTTTTACTTATATTAACTGCTTTCTAGAATTTTGATGGATTTGAAGAGGTGCGCAACATTATATCCATATGATAATTTGCTTTTGCTTTTCACAGTGAGGATGTACATTTGTTTCTAAGTTGTCTAAAAGTAAGCCACTCACCTGCTCTGCCAGAGCATCTAGCCAGAGTCCAAGCCTTGTCCCATTCCCTGAACAACACTGATAGTTCAGTGGAGAACCAGGGGCTGGACCTGCCCTTCATTCTTAATTTTTTATAGGGTGCATGTTTTTCAATAGTTGTAAGCAGATTATCTGTGAAATAATCAAGTACAAAATCAATATCTGATATTGTTGAGGTGAGATGTATATCACTATTAGCTATTTCATGCAGGAAAGTTTGTTCATTAAAATGATCTAAATTTCTTTTGATGACAAACCTAGGGTTTGATCTCTCACGCTTAGTGCTTCTGATACAGGCTATAGGGCAGTGATCACTGATCTCTAGTGGAAAAACTCCAGAGGCTGTAATGTTGTCCTTTCTATTGGTTAAGATTAAATCAATAAGGGTTGATCTTAAAGGCCCCTTTAAATTCGGTCTGGTTGGATCATTAATTAGTTGCTGTAGGGTGAAATTGTCACACATCTCCTTTAGGTTATTAGAGTCATCTGTACACCAGTTTAAATTAAAATCCCCTAGAACCAGCATCTCTGAAGAAGTATACTGGGATAATAAGCCAGTCAAATGAGTAAGTGCACTGGCACAAGCTGATGGTGGTCTGTAAACACCCACAACAGTTATTGAACAAAAAATTAACTTTAAAGACAATGCATTCAAAAGAGTGAGGTATGGTGACAGCCTCTCAAACAGTTACAGACAAACAAGTTTTAACATTAAAAGCAACGCCACCTCCTTTTCCTTCTCTGTCTTTCCTATACAAGTTGTAATTGTCTAATGAGATACCTGAATCATGGATGATCTTTTTAAGCCATGTTTCTGTAATCACCAGGATATCAGGGTCAGTCTGTGATAAAATAATTTTTAGGTTGTCTATTTTAAAATGGGCGGAGAGACATCTTATATTCAAATGCATGAAACCAAGGCCAGTTCTTGTTTTTAAAACCTGTGGGTTGAGTAAAACTTCCTCAGAGTCACAGGAGGGCACACTAAAAGATGTCAATGATGTGGGTTTAATTAAATGAAATTATCATGGTTATAAAAACTTGTGCAGGGAAGAGTTAGTGATGCTTCTTGGCATTATTTGTTATACGCACAGGAATAGTAAATACAGAAGAGGTAAGTGAGGATGGAGAGCTGAAATCGTGATTTTTAGGGCTCAGCTGATTGTGGGGGGCATCACTGGCTGTAACAGGTTGTGCACACCATTAGGTAGAGCTAGAGTTTGTTCCTGCCGTTGACAGTGACGCAGAGGGAGAGTTACAGTCATTGATAAGTATTGTGTCCAGGTGCGCTGCAGTGATGGTTAGTCATGTACGTCTGGCGGTGGAGGAGCAGTGGAAAATGTTTGCTGATAAAACATGGGTGGATGCCGTCTCTGTTAAAAAAGGATCCATGCCCCCAGAATAAGTTGAAGTTCTCAGTTAGCACAACATTGTTGGAAGGACACGCTGACTGTGTTGAGGCTAAGCAGCCTGCTAAAACGACCTACACCTCGGTTGAAAGAGGGTATCGGGCTGGAAATAAAACTGTTTTCTTGCAGTCTTGAAGAACTTTAAAGACACTGTTAAAATCGCGCTTTAATATCTCCAACTGCTGATTGGAAGTGTCATTTGTGCACTGCAGCAATGCTAAAATGCTAAAAACAGTCTATGCTGGTAGCATAGCACGTTTTAGCAGCAGGCTAGCTTCTCCAGACCAGGAGGCTTAAAACTCAGGATCTGACAGTCGGACGGCTAAAAGTTTGAACTGTATAAAGGCAATGCACTAAAATGATCAGGATCTAAAAATGTTGCTTTAAAAAATGTTGTAAAACCACGATCAAAGGTAATGTTTACAGAGCTTCTCACAGATGTAGAAAAACCGCCGGCACATGTGCAGTGTTCAGTGATGCAGCCCCACCTGATGCACTTGCCGAGGTCATTTTCACACCTTCAGGGACCCTAAAGGAGCCTACCAGCTCTCTCCCCATGATTCTTGCACAAAACATGACTCTGCCACCTCCTTGCTGATGTCGCAGCCTTGTTTGGACATGGTGGCCATCCACCAACCATCCACTACTCCATCCATCTGGACCATCCAGGGTTGCATGGCACTCATCAGTCAACAAGACTGTTTGAAAATGAGTCTTCATGTATTTCTGGGCCCACTGCAACTGTTTCTGCTTGTGAGCACTGGATAGGACAGCCAAATAGAAGTTTTATGTACAACTGCAAGTCTCTGGAGGATCCTACACCTTGAGGTTGGTGGGACTTCAGAGGCACCTAATGACATTTTAGCATCTGCTCTCTTAATCCGATGAATTTGTCTGGCAGAAACCTTCCTCGTTATGCCTTTATCTGCACGAACCCGTCTGTGCTCTGAATCAGCCACAAATTTCTTCACAGTACGATGATCATGTTTACGTTTTCGTGAAATATCTATTTCTAAATAAATAAATAAATATCTAATGTTTACATACCTTGTCCAAGGCATTGCAGTATTTGAGGCTTTTTGGCTGCAGAGAGATCCTTTTTCTTTCCCATATTGCTTGAAACCTGTGGTCTGCTTCATAACGTGAAACATCCTTTTTAAGTATTTTTCCTTTGATTGGGCTCACCTGGCAAACTAATTATCACATGTGTCTGAGATTGATTTCAGTGATCCAAAGAGCCCTGAGACAGAATACCATCCTGAGTTTAATTGAAAAAAAAAAAATTGAATGGTTATGACTCTAAAATCCAATTTGCATAATCATTTGGAATGTGGTGTACGTAAGGGGGAGATGCTAATGTTAGCAAGTATACTAATGATACCAAAAGGTTAGAAACCTGCTATGTCCCCTATACAGTGTCTGTTGAGGCTGGGAAATGTCTATCTTTCCACACTTAATTCTTGAATGGTTTTGAGTACACTGCATTTTCTTATTCTTCTGTGTGAATGCATTTTGTGCACTTCTGCACTCAAAATATTATGTATTTTGTACAGAAGTAGGCTATTTTGAACCAACCCATAGTCTCCCACTGGTTTCTGAAGTGGTGTTTGAGGTCTAGTGATGCCTCACTGTTGGGATGGTACTGGTCAGGTGATTAGCTGTGCCTCGTTTCCTCCAGACCTAATGTTCAGAACTGAGGCCGACCAGTTCAACCTTGATTT
This sequence comes from Cheilinus undulatus, assembly GCF_018320785.1. NCBI lineage: Eukaryota > Metazoa > Chordata > Actinopteri > Labriformes > Labridae > Cheilinus > Cheilinus undulatus. Next base: position 25,542,831 of record NC_054877.1, read on the forward strand.
CATCAGACCAGAGAATCTTGTTTCTCACAGTCTGAGAGTCCTTCAGGTGCTTCAGTCATTTTGTGAATTGTTGTTTTTGCCCTACAAAGCAGATAAAAATGAAAGTATGGGAATTAGTTTTAATACATTTTACAATAATCATCTCATTAAACCAATTCCTAAAATATGATTGTGAATTTATTTGAACCTGTTAGAATATTTAGTGACTCTGCGACAATAACATAAGTGATATATCGTACTGCTGTCATGTCTGTGAGGTCAAAAAGAAGCTAATGGCAGTTAGCTTATTTCAGTTTACTTACTTAGGCAAAGGCAAAGAGTTAGCCTGCCACAAAACAACTATAATAGGCTTACCAACAATTCTTAGTCTTAATCATAAGCACAATTTTCTCCTGTTTAGTTTGTAGAGAACTTAAGTGGGACAACCATGAGCTAGCTGGTAGCTTTGAGGCAGAATGAAACTGGTTCTGTTAGGTCTTCCTGCTAATCTAACCAGCTGCTACCTTCACCCATGCTTTGACACAGAAAAAAGGCTTTACATCTAAGTCTAAGTGAATCTGCCTCTCAGCTCAAATCTTATTCCTTTGTGACAAATAACTCTTCAGGTGAGTTTTGGGAAAGATGAAGGTTGGTGCTCAAAGGGGAAATGCACTGGTATTACACATGAAAGTGTTTTCACATGTCTCCGGGATAGGTAAGACATGCGTCAAAAAAGCTGTGGTACGCTTGTGTTGGCTCCAGAGGGTGCTGTGTGAAGTCTGATAAATTGCCTCAAGAGAGGCAACTTAAGGCCTCTCTTGAGCCCGCTCCATGTATCTCTATTTAGGAGCAGCAACCTACAAAGGACCCAACCAACAAAGACCCAGTTTTCATAGGAGCTCCTTTTTGCTTCACCAGCTGTTCCTTCCCTTGCCCTGTCACAAGGTGCATCAGGTAACCTATGAAAAAAAATTTAAATGTCAAACCCACTCTCTTTTTTTGAATTTATATTGCTTATTTTCCAAAAGGGTAGAAATTAAAAGTGTAGTCATCAGCCCTTTGAAAGTCTGCTGTCATGTTTGGATTGGTTGGCAATGAATCTTGAGATATGCTGGGGAACAAAGGATGCAATGTACTGATCCTTCCTGACCAATGAATAATAAGGACTAGAGATGTAGGATATTGGAATTTGCTAATATACGATATGTCGATATTTACAGAATAGTTATAGCTGATAATGATATCAATGTTGGTATTTAAATGTAGTCCAGACCTAAAACTTCAGTCCTTTAAACACAATTTAAAGTGTAAGGAATGATGATGAATAAAGAAGACTTCAGCTGAAGTAGTTCTGTCTAGCCTAAAACCACACTTATTTGTTTGTATGGCCAATAGTTATACAGGCAGAATTTTATAACTAAAATATCTGTTGTAAATATTGGCAGGAATTTTCATATGCCTTTACTGATAATTCACTCTTTAAGCTAATAAAATATCTGCTGATATATATTTGTATATATATATGTGGGACAGCCTTCGTAGGATGCAAGGTCTGATTTGAGACACAACTCCTGTCTTTTCTTTGGGCCAGCATCTGGCTATGTTTGCTGCTATTGGCAAAACAAACTTTAATCACTTTTGAAGGTTAAGATTCATTTCTGGGATTCATAAGTAACTTGCTTACTGTGCACAAAGTTTCTGGGTAAGAGCCTGCAAAAGGATGCCTTTTCCTTTCTTTTCTTTTCTTTTTTTCTTTTCTTTTTAAGTGACACATCATCCCACAGTGTTTGCCACACCAGTTTTTATCTCAACAGCAGAATAAATCACTATGTATATGGTATAATGTGTAAAATAAATGACCATTCAACAGAATGATTTGAATATAAAAGCAGCTTTTTAGGATGCAGGTGTTACAGTTGAGAATATCTTGTCATAACAACAAGCTTGAAAATGGCTCTCCAGCTAATACAGACATCCTTGATACATACTAATCCTCCTCATCACCACACAGAGCTGCACTCAGAGTAAACAACAGGTGTTGTTGAGCAAATAAAAGCTTATTGTGATGAATGAATTAGCCACTAGAACTAAGTACCTGTGGATTTTACAACAAGGAAACACAGCTAGGTAAAATTGTATCAGTGGAGAGGTCAGATTCAAGCCCACTTCACTCTCTAGGTGATACAGCGTCATTCCAAAAACAGACTTTTCTTTCAGAGAAGTCTTTTATTTCATGAAACACTAAAGGATTACTTTTGTTTTGCAAGTATCTGCTTTGGTAAGTTGCACACTATGAAATCTGTGAGGGACTGAGATGTTTCTCAGCCTTTATGATACCTGTAGCAGGAACTCTAAGGAGACCACATGCATCTATATTGGGGGTTTCTTTTTCCTGCAGACCAAAATGAAATCCAATTATTTTCTGTGAGCTCTCTCCTCCGGCACATCACTAAGCTGCTCAGAAAGGCATTTCATGTTGCTCTCCAGCCTTTTCCTCTTCAGTATGTTTTCTGATATTCTCTCTTTTCTTTCCAAAACACGCACAAATACACACACAGAGTGCTCACATAGACACTGTGATCATGTCAGTCTGCCTTACTTGTCCAATGAAATGGACTTTTTAAATCACCTGCCATTAGAGAAAATTTTTGGGACAGGCATTGAAATTATATGTTTTTGGTAATTGCTTTCATTTCAGATTTCAAGCCTGCAGATTTGAGTTTATTATGTGAAGTTCCATTTTTTTCCATATTATATTAGTCCATCTTTTCTTTTCCTTTCTTTTTTCATTTCACTATGTCATTTTCTTCATGTTATCTTTGTCTATTTTTCTCATCTACTCATCTCCTGCATTTTCCCTGTCACCTCCTCAGTCATTTCACTAACATACAAATGTAATTTCCAGGACAAATATATCTTCTCCTTGCTTAGTCCCTCTTTTCTACTCTTCTATTTCTTCTCCTTTTTTAAGATTTATTGTAGGACCATGGATAGAGTCAGAAACAAGAGGATGACTCTTAAATCTTCTGTCTCTTTCTAGCTTTTCCTCTCATATATTTCACTTCCTCCTAGCCATATTTTCTTAAAACATTTCTTATCTTCTCCTTTCTTCTCTTTCTCTGTCCCCCTTGTGTCCTCTCCTCCTCTTTCTCTCCTTAAGTCATGTTTAGTACCCCCTGATTTCACCCTCATCATCTAATCTTTCTCGTGTTTTGAATCAAGCATCTATTTGTCTATCTATTTGTCTATTTTGGGTAGAAAGCAGACAGCTTGGTAAGAATTAGCTGAAATATTAAACATTGTACATTGATAAAGTTTCTGTCACTCTGTCTTTGTACTTTCACACTACAGCCAAAACAATGCCATACTGGTGTTTCAGTGTGTTCACATTTATTTGTAGAGTTTCTGAAGTGTGAGAGGCACGACATGTAAACAAACAGAGAGAACTGCTAATACACACTCACACTCTGCCAGGAACTAAGGAAAGGAAATCTTCTCCCAAGCTGTACTTCTGTGAATAGGTTTGTTCCCAAGGCTTATTCCCAATTATGCTGTATTCTTTTCAGCCACTACCTCTACAGGCCTTTCATGGCTGGCTGCAAGGAGGCATCCCCACAGCATGATGCTGCCACTACCATTCTTCTTAGTGGGGATGGTGTGTTTGGGGTGATGTGCACTGTCCTCTAAACATAGCCTCTTGTCTGACCAAAGAACTTTCTCCCACTAGACCATGGAGCCTCCCTTATACTTTTTGGCAAACTCTAATCAAGATTTGAGATTTCTCCAACATTGGCTTTCTCTTTGCCACTCTCATATAAAGCTTTGATTGGTGAAGAACCCAGGAAACAGTTGATGTATGCAGAGTCTCTCCAATCTCAACTGCTGAAGCTTGTAACTCCTTCACAGTCGTCACAAGTGTCTTGGTGGCCTCTCTCTCTAGTCTCCTTCTCAATTGGTGAGGATAGTCTGACCTAGAGAGATTTACACATGCCATATTCCTTTCATTTCTTGATGATAAATTCCATTGAACTCTGGGGGATGTTCAGTACCTTGGATTTTTTATTTTCCATCTCCTGACTTCCACTTCCACTGATTTGATTGGAGTGTTCTTTTGTCTTCATGGTGTAATGGTAGCAGGAATACTGATTAACCAGTGACTGGACCTTCCAGATGTAGGTGTCATATTCAGTCTGATTCAAGTGATTACATGGGATTTAAAATAAAAATTTGTGTTTATTTTAAGACATATGTTTTTTCCGCAGCCTGTGCTTTCCTTCTGTCCACTGTTTGAAGTGAAAGTCAAACGGAGGAGCCCACTTTATCCTGTGTAAGCTATAATAAATAACAGCTTGCCTCATGTTGCATTATTTTCATTTTGTCAGCAGAATTCTTGAGATATCAGTGATATCAACTTTCATTAACAGCTCAGTATTAAATCTGCATTTTCACCTGCAGCATGAGCTTGGAGTGTGAAGCTGAATGTCAGCAGGTGCCAGGAATCCCACCGCACACCTGCTCTGATTCTTAAACATAAAACACCAAGAGGTACATGAAGAGATTCTTCAGGGAGATAAATGCTTTCTGGTCCTGTCCTGCAATCATGATCATCCAAGCAGTAGTTTCTTCATTGTGAATTAGGTAATTTGGTGTTCATTTTACAAATTTGTGTACAAGTAGCGCCATAAAAGCACATCTATTAGATGAAATGAAGCAAAAAATTAAGAGTGTGTTAATCAGTCAATCAACCTTTACTCATACTTGAGAGATCATTGAGTGGGCAATAGCAATTTACAATGATAGTGAGTCAAATTTTAGAGTAAATTAAAAGATGGACAACAAATTAAAACTAAATGTGCTCAATGAAAGGAGAGGCACTGAAAGCAGACACGTACCTCTGAACAAGATTTCAAAGTAGAAAGATAAAATAAATACTATCTGTTTGAAATATTTCCCTTTAAGGGATTTTCATCGAAGTTTGAACTCAATGATGACCTGATTACATTTTGGAGGTCAAAGGTTAAATGAAAAGGTAATTTGGCCTCATGTTCATCCCTTGCTTGTAAACATGATATCTTAAAAACACGTCAAAGGATTATCTTCAAACTTTACCCAACCATCCACTCTGACTAAAGGATGAACTTATTAGGTTTGGGGGTCAGAGATCAAGGGTCAAGGCCATCAGGCCTCATGCTCATCCCTGACTTGAAACAAAATATCTCAAGATTGTTTTAAAGGGATTTCTTCTAAAATTGCACGAATGTCCAAAATGTTTTAAGGATGACCTGATTAGATTTTGCAAGTCAAGGTCAACTCTTGCTTATTGATTTTCTGCAAATTGCATTACCACAGAAACAAGCAAGTCATTTTTTAATGCCCCAATGGACTTTCACCTGAGTCTCCGTTACTCGGCATTTGCCGGTCACTGGCCGGTAAAAACGGCGGAAGTCTGGCAGATAAAAGTATAACCGGTCAAAATGTCCGGCAGAAAACATGCAAATGACCAGATAAGTAAATACTGAATACTTGCATATTATATTTTGCACCAATCTTAGGCCTGACATAGTGCTATGGTCTGCCAATCAGCACATAGTTTATTTTATAGAGCTGACGGTTCCGTGGGAGGATTCTGTGGAGGAAGCCTTTGAAAGAAATAAACTTTCTTTCATAGGCAAAAGAAAAAGAAAAGAAAAAAGAAAAAGAGATACGCAGATGTAGGCGCAGAAGCTGAACAGTGAGGATGGTAAGTTAGGACTCGTCCAGTAGAAGTGGGATGTAGAGGGTTTGTAGCAAGGTCAGCTGTTTCATTACTTAGAGAGCTGGGAGTGCAGGGACAGAATTTTCGAAAGACAGTTAAGGACATCTCAGATGATGCAGCTCAGGCCAGTCAGTGGATCTGGATGAGGAGGAGTAATGCCAGCTGGGGCAAAAATGAAGGTTGACGAAACCTCTTACTTCTCTATCCGTTAGTTTCATTTAATCCTCTCTCTACTCTGTCTTCCCTCATGAGGGTGGGGGAGTGGGGGGGGGGGGGGTAGAGCACAGGGCCAGCCCAGGCCAGGGGTGTGTGTTTACCCACGACAGGGTACCACACCCTTAGCTCTGCCTCCCTCCACCCTATTGCGAAGCTTGCTCTCTCTCTCTCTCTCTCTCTCTCTCTCTCTCTCTCTCTCTCTCTCCCTAATCTGTCTCATTTTCATCTTACTCTTAGTTATGGGTAATAATTGTTGCACTGTAGTCATGAGTGGTGTTAAGGAAGGTAGTATCAGCATTGTCACTACCTGGAGCTTGCATGTATGGAGCCTGGGTCTGTTGAAGGTGGCATGCTGTTGAGGCTGTGTGGGCCACGTGGTAAGATAGGTAAGATGATGTCTCCACGTTGGCATGGTGGGTGGTAGGAGCTGGCATGGAGGGGGGTGGCTCTGGGATGCTGGAGATCACTGTTCAGCCCTCTGGAGGTGTCGTGGGACTAACTGGACGAAACACTGACGAAGGAGGGTTCCCTCTTGACAACCTCTGTGAAGTGGGGTTTCTTACTACCCATCAGTCTGCACGGTTGCCTTGTGGAGGCAAATAGAAGGGATTTCTTCACTGAGCGCTGATCCTCCTTATAGGGCACAAGTATCTTGTCTTTCATTCAAAAATTGTGTAACCTAGAGGATATGTTGCGAGAATGCGTTAATATAAACTAAAAGTTGCCTAATCTTACTACATCTACTGTCCTGCGGTGCTGGGGTTGTTTATCTCCTCAGACGGCAAGCACATGTCTAATTATGTATGCACAATGACATCAAAGCAAATCTATCTCTCTTCATGTGCTCAGTACTGCTGGGGACTATGCAGGGAAAGTTTGACCAGAGCTTTCTCATAAAGCAGAATTTTAATCTAAGTGAGGTCCTGGTTCCTGGTTACCCAAAGACTTAATATCATCAGCGGTATGGAGGGATTTTGAGAATGTCATCGCTGCGAGTAACGAAGAGGCTGAAACAAAGGGAACTGTATAGCTGAGCGTTGTAAACACTGATGCAGCAGCAGAGAGAGAGGCCTACGCCAGGCAGAGTTGTAGTGGACTTCGATAAACTACCTATGACCAATCCTCAGATTAAGTTGGATTGTAGTCAACACAGAATCACATCGTGCAGAACGGCATGGACTGCTTGGAGCTTATAATGAAGGCTCTGTCTCTCTTCAATGTAGCTGGTTGTTAATGCTCGGGATGTCCTGGCTAATTAGCAGAAGTAGTCTTAGGTAAGCTGTTAATGAGAGGAGGACTGGACCGGACTATCTGCTGTGGAGCTTTTGTCTTTTCGGGACTAGTCCAAATAAACCAAGATGGTTGGATTTCCAGCTTTAGTGGAGGTTACAGTTCTATCATCATGAGGACTGATATTAGCAACTGACAGTAAGACTCATTTTTCATTTGAAATGTAGAGTTCTAATGCAGTGTCCAGTTAACAGAGCACTGGGGAGTTATGTTTGGATGCTTCGTTGTTGTCGGTGGAGGATGGTATTTAGCTGTTGTAAGCTGCAAAGTTATGATAGCAGCCAATGTGCTAACAGGCTAATGGTGCTGATGTGATGCTTACTGTTGTTGTTTATGAGTTTAACATGGGCATATATTGTGTAACTGGCTGTGTGTGTGTGTGTAAGGAGCGCGCAGCTTTCATTTTGATACTTTAAACCACTTACACAAAGAAAAATAAGAGAAAGTCTTTGTGCAGTCATTTCTAGGGTCTAATCATGTGTACATGTCTACCAGTCTGTAACAACAGGGTAATAATTACTCAGGTTTACTGTTGGCTTGGTTTCTACTGTCTCAGTTTTGGGTCAGCTCTGGAAATAAAAAGTGTCCTCAGTCCCATTGGGCGCAGACTTGTATGTATCAATATATCACAGAATATCAGATTTACGCATTTTGCTGCTGTTAATGCAGCAAAATAATGTCAGAGCAAATGTCCGGTAGTTGTTCTAAATGGTTGGAGACAAAAAAGTCTAGCGGAAACGCTGACTTTCACTAAACAGCAACTGTATAACTCAGGTATGCTACTTCAGATGTCCCTAATACATTTGGGTAACACTTTATTTGAGTGGGCCCTAATTACCAAGTAATTTTACAGTAATAAGTGCAAATGCTACCTAGTAATGTCAAGATGAAGAACTTTTGCAGCCACTGCATGATTATAACTTGTCATGTGTGCTGTTATTGTTTCTTTTAAAATAAAATGTTCTTTATTATTACTATTGCTGGTGGTAAAGTGATGATTTAAGATCCTGAGATTACTGGAACCCAGGGAAAAACCTCTTTTAATGCAATACAGCCATGCTGAATTATCATACTGCTTCATTTAGATGGACTGGATTTTGCTGAGCATGCTGGTATATTTTTTTCCTACTTATTAAATGTTTTCACATGACTCATTGTGGGCCAGATAATTGGCTTTGGTGGGATGGAACTATACGTGGGATGCCATTTGGGGCTGGCTGTTTCTCTTGTCATTATTATATATTATCTTTTAGGAGTTTTTTAGGTTTGTGAAAACAGGGAGCATCATAATTGTCCTAATCTAATACATCACATGTAAATCCAGAAACAAGAGAAAAGATCAAGCAAATCTGAAGGTTTTGTAGGTATAAAATCAACAGGAATAGTTTTGGTATTCCACTTTATACACATAAAGTGTCGTATTCCTCTCCCTTTGGATGAGTGTAGGTGTGATATACAGCTTTAAAGACGTGACACACATTAAATATCATGTTATTGGTGGTGTGATTTTCAGCGCTAGCGTCAAAGGTCAATGATTTCATCTTTTCCCCCCAGAGTCTCCAGCTCAGTGTTTGTCATCAGTATTTTGTAAGCACAGTTCACTGCTCCTCACACAGCCGACCACTGAAACCAAACCCTGTGTGGCCTCAGACTGAGTGATGGCTTCTCTGTAATTTCACCCTCCTTCCTCACGTCTACAGCCATTTGTCTTCGTCTGTCTCTTTCTCTATTTGTGTTGATCTCCTTCTTCTTCCCACTCCTCTGAATAAAACCTATAAAAGTATCCTGTAGCATGTATCTATTTGTGTTTTGCATGTTTTTGGTATAGTTTTTAGAATGTATTTGCTGTTGCTTGTGCAAAATCTATGGCTCTGAGGAGTGAAGTTGCCATGTTGACAAAAAAGGAGGGAACTTCAGATGCTTCTTCCAGAAAAGTCGACAACTGTGAAAGTCATTGTGTGAGAGAAACTCTTCCTCTTTCTGCTGCTGCTGCTGTCAACGATGTGGACTTCAGAGGAAACACAGCAGGAGCGCAGAGAGGGAGCACTTTAATTGGATGCAGTGTGAGCTATCCAGTTTGCATAGAAACCAGGTATGCACAGTGAATCCACACAGATACACACCCATAAATTCATATAAACAGACACTGACTCCCAGGCTGAAAGTTGTCACTTCTATCAAGATGATTAGTCTGCATGTTTTCTGATTATAGCAGATCAAACTTTCACAGATTTTTCAGTGTCACAGACTTCTGCAAAGGTTTATTTTTCTCTGAACTGAAGTTTTATACCTAAAAAGCAGCAAGTGTGTACGATGAAACACTTTTTACATTACTGAGCAATGCAAATGCAGGTCTAGTAGCAAAAGAAGGAACTGAAGAGCATCCCTTTATTTCAGAGAAAATGTATTAATGCATGGTATTTAGACAAGCAGCCAAAAGTGCCCTTCCTGGTTCCCACTGTGAGATACTCACAAAGAATTCAGTAATCATTCACAGCAAAAACCATCATGTGAAACTCATCTATGAAATGAAAAAATTGGTTTACTTTTGAGTAAATACACCAAAGACACTGAAGATTAGGTTTAAAAGACCACTCAATTCAAAAAGACTTTGAAAACTGGATACTAATTTATTTTCATGGGCCCTATTGATTTAGTAATTTGAGGTTAATGATTGTGATAATCTATTAATCTCTCAAGATTAAGGCTGTAATTTCCTTGTAACAAGAGGGCATTTAATCAGCTTGGAAAGCTTGGAAATATGGTATATTAAGAAAGTAGTTACTTAGTAACAATATATCAATTATCAGTTAATTCCTTGTAATAATTTAGTAATTCTGTGGTAATTAGGTGGTATTTTTCCCTAACCTGAACCCCCAACCCTAATCTCTAATCCTTACCCGTACCCTAAAAGTTACCTAAAGTTTATTCAGGAAGGAGAGATTTATGTGTGTGTGTGTGTGTGGGGGGGGGGGGGGTGTGTGTGTGGGGGTGTGTGTGTTTTTGTGTGTGTGTTTGTGTTGGGGGGGAGGGGGGGGGGCAGGGTAAATTGCCACCTAATAACAAATGAATTGCCATAATATAGCTGGGGTAAGGGTTAGGTTTTTTTAAGGGTTAGAACAAAATACCACCTAATTACCAGGGAATTGCCAAAATATTACAAGGGTTATGATTAGAGGTTCGCAATTAGGGTTAGGCTAAGACACCACCTAATAATCAGAGATTTGGTACAATATTGTACGGTCAAGGGGTAGGGTTAGAGAGTTAGTGTTAGGGTAAAATGCCAACTTATTACCAGAGAATTACCACAATATTTCTAAGGTTGGGTTTAGGGCAAGGGTTAGGGTAAAGTACCATGTAATTACCAAAGAAATGCCACAATATTACAAGGATAAGTGTTAGGGTAAGGGCCAAATTCCACCTAATCACCAATGAAAGGCCCAGTTTAACAAGGAAATCACTGGATAATTAATGTATTACTACTTCCTTAAACACTTCCTTAATATAACCCAGTTTATACTTGGTAAGTTGCCAACTTATTACTAGATAATTACCATTGTATTCTTGTGAAAATACTAGAATTAAGAAATCTGTGAAGAAAAATCAAATTTATTTATTTATTTTGTATTTGCACATGAGAAATTACAATTGATAAAAGCATAACTTTCACATGGAAAGCACAAGTGAGTTTCTGTAGGTGAGGTCAGGAAACTCATGATGGGCTCATAATTAAACCTCACCATGTTACGTGTTCATCATACAAGGAATGGTTGAATACATTATAAAAAAAAAAAAAGGAAAATAGCGTACTGTTGAATTAAATTGCACAATAAAAATGTGAATTATAATCAGCTTTATAATTGCAACCTCCACTAGACTGCATGGTTTTAGGGTAAAACCTGAAGTTGTGAGGGTGTCCTTTGATGGTGAGGAATAGCAAGGGGACCAATCTCTGAGTGAGAGGGGGATTAAATCTGCAGGGCACAAAAAGAAATGACACACCTGCAGATATAACACGCTGAGCCACAAGCGGGCAGATAAAACATTCAGGAGTTGGCCACACGCTCTGACAGTCAGTGACAGTCGCTGTCGGCTCAAAGAGCTGCAAACTGGTGTCCTGTCCTTCACTCAGAGAAAAGGCTGAGCACAGTCTGAACCAATTTCTTTCACTCTGCTTCAACACTTCTCTACAATTGAGCGTATTATCTTTTCTAAGTAGGCAGCACTGTTCAAAGGCGAGGTAAAAAGGGGCTTCACAAAGGGTGAATTAATGAAAAATTGTTCATATAAAAGGGACAAGCAGCAGAGGCACAGCTAAGAGCGTCATATAAAATCTATTTTTAAAAAAGTTTCAACAACATGTTTACTACATGTCGCTCAATTTAGTGAGTGAGAAAGTCATGTATGTACTGAATGTGTGTGTGTGTGTGTGTGTGGGAGGGGGCAGATCCCTGCATTAGTCTTATTCAAAATATTTGATTTGATGTAGCCTTTAAAGAGAAAAGATTGAAACTTAAAAGAAAAGACATCTTCCTTTTCCTCTCAAGCCTACTACAAATTAATACACATTCATGATGTCGATTCTGGTGAATTTGATTGAATTTTTTTGCGTTTACAATGCCTTTTATTCACTGAGATATATGTTTTATTTTGTACCCATTGCTTTAGGCCCCCCTCTTTTAGACCACTTTATGAGAGACAAGCCAAGGTTAAGTTTCAACGATCACAACACAAATCCTGTGTATTATTGCCTCTGTTCACACATTAGGGCAGTGGTCATCAACTGGCAGCCCAAGGGCAGCATCAGGCCCCCTGCAGCTTCCCATCCAGCCCCCCAAAAACTATTGAATCCAGAAAAGGTAATAGGAGTTTCTTTTTCTTTATATTTCTGCATCTATTGAGCAACTGCCAAAACAACTGAGATTAAAACATTTTTAATGGGATCAAGGGAAGAGCAAAAAGTGTTAGATGTAGCAGGCTTAGTCTATGCACCAAGACACCTTTGACTAAAGGAGTTACAAGCTTCAGAAGCCGAGATGAGAGAGACTCTGCAAACAACAACTATTGCCCAGGTTCTTCACCAGTCAAAGTTTAATGGGGGAGTGGCATGGAGAAAGCCACTGTTGAACAAAGCTCAGATTAAATCTCAACTAGAGTTCACCAAAAAGCATGAGGGAGACTCCATGATCAAGTGGAAGAAAGTTCTTTGGTCTGATGAGACCAAAATAGGGCTTTTGGGCCATCAGACAAGACGTCAGACACTGCACATCACCACAAACACACCATCCCCACAATGAAGAACAGTGGTGGCAGCATCATGATGTGGGGATGCTTCTCGGCAGCTGGCACTAGAAGGCTTGTAAAGGTAGAGGGTAGACAAATGTGGCAAAAATAGAAAAATCCTGGAGGGCAATCCCATTCAGTCTGAAAGGGAATTAGAGCTTGGGAGAAGATAGATTTTCAATCAAAACAAAAGCCTAAAGCATACAGTGAAAGCTACACAGAAATATTTTAAAGACAACAAGGTGACTGTTCTTAAGTGGTAAAAGCACAGACCTCAATTCAACAGAGAATTTGTAGCTGGACTTGAAATGTAAAATTTCAGTGTCCAGATGTGCAAACCTGATTGAGACCTATCCACACAGACTCAGTGCTGTGATTGCAGCCAAAGGTGCTTCTACTAAATACTGACTTAGACTTATTTTACAACACATATTCTCATTAAATTGGCATTAATTTGTGGAAATCTCTTTTCACTTTGACATTATAGGTTTTTTTTTTTTTGGTCAAAAAAGCAAAATTATGTTGACTGATTTATAAAATCAATAAAGAATAAAACATCCAAGGGGGTGAATACTTTAGCTATATAGGCACTGTACAGTCCATGTGTGGAATTCACACAAGAGCATATAGAAAATATTGCTGGTTATAATTTTTCTTTCATCCCTTTTCAAACTAAAGCTATGAATAAAAGTCAAATCTACTTTTTTGTGATAACGTAATAATACAGAAATATCAATTACAATCAAATGTGGGTGAAAAATCAACAAAGCTGAAACAAGTTCTTTAATCGGTGTTGATGTTTATCTCAAACAGCTTTGAAATTGACCGCAATTATGCCAGTCTACACATCACAAGCCTCATTATACTGTAATATCTGTATTAGCATACAAAACTCATTGGCCCCATAGAACTACAGCCTATAAATGCCAGCCCTACTGTGTCTGTGATGCACATGTATTTCTTGATTTATGTATACTATGTCTTCATGTCCATCTTAGGTCCACATAAATGGCACATTTTTTTTGTGTTGCCACTGGCCACAGTCTAAAATGAGTAAAATACCTAGATCAGACATTTTATCTAAGCCTCTAACACACATAAACACACTCTCTTTCTTTAAACTAAGAGAAATGACCAAACATCAACCAGATTATGATAAGGAGCCATGCATGTCTTTGTTGCACCCTGCCCCTAATTTGCACCTGGGAATTTGGGAGCAGATTTCAGTGATTTTTTCAATGATTCATTTTGGGCTTTTGAACCATTAATAGAGACAGGACATTGGATACAGTTGGAACCTGGAGAGAGGGAGATTTGGGAAGAGCACTGAGGGTAGTAGCCTTAGGTTGGTTTTGAACTGAGGATGCCCACTTTGAGGAAGAAGCTTCTTGACTCATTAATGCCTCATATTCAGTTGTCCAAGTCAGTTTAAAAACCCTAGACTGGACATATATGTTCTAAATGGGTGAAGAGCAGTTTGTCATTTCCATCATTTTTCCCAGTGTAAAACAGAAAACTATACAGGGCTCTGCCAGCCTGTGATAGTGCAAACTGATTTACATAAGAAAAATGCATTGTGAACACAAGCAGACACCCACACAAAGCTCATCTCTTATGAGGTGAGTCTGCAGGCTTTCAGTAATGCCATTAGCTCTTTTTACTAGCATCCATGCTTTAATACCAATACCTTTCAAGGAGTTGTCTTTAATGATACTGCTGGTGAAAATCACATCTTAACCTTTACTTTCTTTAAGAAAAGTCTAAATATATACTTATTATGTAATGACTTAAAATTCGTAAGGATTCATGGGGCTTCTTGTATCAAAAAAAAAAAAAGAAAAACTGATGAAAATCTGATCAGGTTACACTGACCATGAACAGAAACTGGGGTTTGTTGATTTCCCTGCGAGATAGAGAACAATTTCAAGGACACAAGATCTCAAAGATCCAATAATCTCTCCAAACACTCATACAACTTTTTATCACACATCAAAGTCCTCATGCCATCCCTCGACTAAAAATAGAAGAGAAGAAATTCATGCAAACATACTCTGCCTCACATGCAGACGCACACTTTTTGAGGCAATTACAAAAAAATAAACAAATAAATAAAAATAGAAAATAAATGCACAAAGAAAAAGATCATTAAGACTTTGGCTTAGCCTCCTGATTCTCTGTGTCTCTTGCTGAAGGCAAAAAATAAAAACTAAGAAATGTAAAATACAAAAAGGTCTGTAGGCTTAGCTTTTTTAAATATTTGTTCTCTCTGTTTGAATATTAATCCTTTGGCCTTCCTTTCCAAAGAATTAGATTAATACACCAGAATAAAAGAGCAAGACAAGCTAAAAGCAGCACCATTATGAAGACTCAAATGGACAGGTAACCTTTAGTGAATAAACACAAGAGGCGTTTGCTGCAGACCTCGACAAAACCTCTACGCTGGGGCGTTCAGCTGGAGACCTCTACGTTGGGGTGGACCTCTACGCTGGGGCGTGCAGTGTGTTAGCTGTTGTTAGCATGACTACACCGCTGTGCTTACTAGACTTTAGCATTGCCCCGTACGCTGGGGTGTGGTACGGGTCTACACTGGGGCGTGCAGCAGCAGAGCCCGACCCCTACGCTATTAAAACCCAAGTTATTCGGTTTAGGCATTAAAACCTGATTGGTTTGGTTTAGGCATTAAATCCAAGTGCTTAGGTTTAGGCAATAAAACCCGAGTGGTTAGATTTAGGGTAAGCCAGTGGGCGAGCGGATAGAGCAGAAAATTCGTCGTGGGTAATATATGTCATCGCCCCAGCGTAAAGGTCCGCTGGCTTGGGTAATATATGTCACGCCCCAGTGCAGAGGTCTGCCCCAGCGTGCAGGTCTTCAGCTGAACGCCCCAGCATAGAGGTTTGCTCAAGGGCTGCAGCCAGATGCCTCTCGATAAACACAGCTTTGACAAGAGGAGTCATGAGGCATCATGCTGACTGGACTCCACTCTGACCTGGCTGTTCTGGCATCAGTGACAACCTTAACACACGGGTACTTCAATGACAAAGACCCAAATCATAGTTTTTAAACTTTTTCACTTAAATTGATATTTCAGAATTTTTGAAGTTGGTGTGTGAGCGGTAGTAGTGGTATTAGCCTCCAGTGATTTCAGTGACCAGTGTTCCTTCAAGAAGGACTCGCTGGTTGTACTGGCTTGTAAGCTATGGCTATACAGCATAACAGATGGGTACAGTTCCTCTGCAGAATTTTATTGAGTTTTATTAAAAAAAGAAAAAAGAAAAAAAAGAGAAAGGGCCACAAAAAATGTTGGCTCAAAATTTTTTAACCATTTTATTTCATACCCAGAGAGCCTTTGTGTTTTTGTCCCATAATTCGTAGCCAAAGCCAGTAGGACAAGAATCCAACAAGCTAAGCCTTCTGTTTGGCTATGATGAAGTGTTTCAGATGCTTTTTGATGGTCATTCACTACACATTATGAAACATCTGAGTTTTGGGGCCAAGGGGTTCCAAATCCCTACATCTGTAAGGTCAGGCTATAATCTTGCTGAAAACATGTAGCCTGACCACAACTTAAGACTTTTCTTAGGATCTTCCCAAGAACAAATTTAAGAAAAATCAGAAGAGGAGAAAGGGGTGAAAGAGGCCAATTCTCTTGAAAACCAAAATTAAACCAATAAAAAATTGGTTTAAGTTTTGGTTTAACATTTATTAAAGCCAGGACATAGGAGAACAATAGCACTGAAAATTACAATTAAAAAAAGAAGATACAGCGTTTCTGCACAACAGTAATGATATGTAAGATAGGTCTAGCAAAATCTCATATGTGGAGGTGCCGTTTTGTTGTGATTCAGCACAACAGCATGCCTTCTTCTAGAGAAACTGCAACCACACAATGAATTCAGTCGACATGGATTTAAAAAGTACTAAGCAACAACACCTTTTTTTTATTTCCAATTTCTAATTGAGTGGTCATGATGTGCTGAGGACGGGTAATTTTTTTTTACCTTGAAAACAAAGGAACAACTTTTGCAGATTGAGACTCAGTGGGAAGAAAGAGAGGTGGGAGAAACTTCAGTAAAGACTGATTAGCAGGAGAGATCCCAAGTTACCTGGTAGTGGTTTGTAAACTGTGAGTCCACACCACTGAACACAGATAGCTAATGCTGTCAGGAGTGGGACTTCATTCCATAACTACTTCAAGACATTTCTGATCAAGGACAGCGGCTCAAAGACAGCTGTAGCCTGCATCACTCCCCATCCAGAGTTCCAGCTTTGTTAAACGCTGTTGTTTTACAAACAGTCTTTAACTTTCCAAAGATCAGCTAAAAAAATGTCCAGACCAGGTGAGCTGAATGGAAACTTGCCATCCAGGTACGTTTATGGCTGTTGCTTTTATTCTTTTAATGGCTGATAACTTGACAAAACACAGTCTGAACAATTTTTTTACTTTATGAAAAAATAAGTCAGCTGTTGAAGCCAAATATTAGCTGAAAAAACTAGTTTTATTTTGTTTGTTTGTTTGCTGTGGCTGTCTCTGCTGAAGCCACAGACCTAAACAGCTGACCAGATAGAGGCTCACTGGGTGAAAAAATAAATGGCCTCAAAATTTTTCAATATAGTGCATAATTTAGACAATTTTTTTGGCCCTTTTTTACTTAAACTAACTGCATTACACAGAGAAACTGTACCCATCTGTATAGCCTAGCTTCTCTCGTGTGAAGGGGAAACATACACTGAAATCTCTGAAGGTTAATGCCACTACCATCACTGAGTCCCTTATACAGCCCAGCTTCAAACATATCAAAATATCCCTTCTCTGTAACATAAAAGCTACTGGGAAGAATGTTCAGTTAATGTTTACTTTGGCGCCTCCTTTGGACAAAGTTTTTAATCTTGTTTCTTTGCTAATCTTGTCCTAAAAATGTAGGTAGTGTTTTCAGACAAGGCCATTGAGACATCAGTGCTTGCTCCAGTCTGTTTCATAACCAGCTAAGAAACTCCTCACAGGAGCTTTAATTAACATGGATTTGTACACTGGCAACACCAGAGGTGAAGGGCGCCAGCAATTGCTGAGGCAAAAACTTGGGGGGTGGGAGAAGTTTGTTGAGGCCATGGAACAAGACTTTCAGTCAGCCCCGAAGAAATTCTGGAAAACTATCCGGCGGCTCAGAACGGGAAAGCGACTCTCTGTCCGCATTGTTTACAGTGGGGATGGGGAGCTCCTGACCTCGACTGCAAGTGTAGTTGGCATGGAAGGAATACTTCGAGGATCTCCTCAATCCCACCAACATGCATTCCATGTAGGAAGCAGAACCGGAGGGCTCACTCATCATTGGGGTTGAAGTCGCTGAGGCATTTAAACAGCCTCGAGCGGCAGGGCCCTGGGGGTGGATGAGATTCGCCCAGAGTTCCTTAAGGCTCTGGATGTTGTAGGACTGTCCTGGTTGACACACCTCTGCAACATTGCATGGACATCGGGGGAAGTGCCTCTGGAGTGGCAGACCAGGGTGTGTGCTCCAACTACAGGGGGATCACACTCCTCAGCCTCCCTGGTAAAGTCTAGTCCAGGGTGCTGTATAGGAGAGTCTGACTGCTGGTTGAACCTCGGATTCAGGAGGAACATTGCGGTTTTTGTCCTGGCAATGCAACACTGGACCAACTCTATACCCTCACGAGGGTGCTGGAGGGAGCATGGGAGTTTGCCCAACCAGTTCACATGTGCTTTGAGGATCTGGAAAAGGCTTATGACTGTGTTCACCGAGGTATCTTGTGGGGGTTACTCCGGGAATATGGGGTTGATGGCCCGTTGTTATGGGCTATTCAATCTCCGTATTGTCGAAGCGAGAGTCTGGTTCGCATTGCCGGCAGTAAGTTGAACTCGTTCCCTATTAGGGTTGGACTCCAACAGGACTGTCCTTTGTCACTGGTTCTGTTCATAACTTTTATGGACAGAATATCTAGATGCAGTCAAGTGGTGGAGGGTGTCAGGTCCAGTAGCCTTAGGATTCAGCCTCTGCTTTTTGCAGATTATGTGGTCCTGTTGGCCTCATCGAACACTGACGTCCAGCTCACTCTGAGACGGTTTGCAGCCGAGTGTGAAGCAGTTGGGATGAGGAGTTGCACCTCTAAGTCTGAGGCCATGGTTCTCAGCCGGAAAAGGGTGGACTGCCCACTCCGGGTCAGAGGAGAGTCTCTGCCCCAAGTGGAGGAGTTCAAGTGTCTCGGGGTCTTGTTCACAACTGAGGGAAAGATGGAGCGGGAGATTGACAGACAGATCGTTTTGGTGTCTGCAGTGATGCTGGTGTTATACCCATCTGTTGTGGTAAAGTGAGAGCTGAGCCAGAAGGCAAAGCTCTCAATTTACTGGTCGATCTCTGTTCCAACCCTCACCTGTGGTCACGAGCTGTGGGTACTGACCAAAAGAATAAGATCGCAAATACAAGCGGCTGAAAAGAGCTTTCTCTGCAGGGTGTCTGGGCTCGGCCTTAGATAGGGTCAGGAGCTCAGAGATCCGGGAGAGACTCAAAGTAGAGCCACTGCTCCTCCGCATTGAGAGGAGCCAGATGAGGTGGTTTGGGCATCTTGTAAGGATGCCTCCCGGACGTCTCCCTGGGGAGCTGTTTCAGGCATGTCCATCTAGGAGGAGACCCCAGGGCAGATCCAGGACACGTTGTAGAGATTACATCTCTTGGCTGGCCTGGGAACACCTCGGTATCCTCCCAGAGGAGCTGGTGGAAGTGGCTTGGGAGAGGAGTGTCTGGGCTTCTCTGCTGAGACTGCTGCCCCTGTGACCCGGACCCAGATAAGTGGAAGAAGATGGATGGATGTATGGATTGTACACTGGCAGAGAGATGATTATATATAAAAGTCTTAGCTTGTACTCATGGCCTTCATCTTCTTCAGTCAAATAATTGGTCTGAATTTCCAGTTTTCTAATACTGTGGCAAATAAACTGTGACAGAAACGGTATGAAAGTTTGATTGCACCTTACACAAAAGGTAGCCCTTTAATTTTCAAGATTACATAACCACTACAAAAACGACTAAAATCCCTCGGGTTTTTGCTGTTGAAGTAAGCAGAACAGTCTCGTCGTTAGCTAAAAATAGATGAGATGAACTGCCATGAATGCACCTCTTGATGAGCTGACAAGTAGTAAGTTCTGAGCCAAGACTACTTCACAGGCACAGCACTGCTAGAGCTCACTCATCTGGCACAGCACTCATACTCTTACTGTCAATCTACAACTCTCCTTCCCCTTTAGCAAATGTAAGGGAAAGTATTTTTCAAACAGATGTTTCCAGGCAAAACAGAACAAATAAGGGATTGCAAGCTACAGATAGAATTCTTATTTTGGTGAAATTTAAACCTGCTGTCGGAAGATTTCACCCTGAAAGAATAACGTCCCATTGGATAAATGATCAGAGATCCACTGTTGTCTCTTCCTGCCTGCTCTTGTCAATCATGCATTATCAGACTTTATTCTGTCTGCAGTAGGAGACATAGATGACGGTGTTTATTTGAGTGCAAGAAGTGTTTCTCCCTAAAGATGCAGTCATTTGATTCATTTCACTTGCAAATTAGTCCCATCATCAAGCCTGTGCTGAATTTCAATTGCATTCACATGATTAGTGTCATCACATTATAATTTCATCTATGATGACATACTCTGTCTACAGTGTTTCTTCATACTCTTATTCCACAGAGCATATAAAATGCCTTGTGTCAGGTGCCTTTATAACCTCTCTTTGTTAAACTTTGACTTAAAGTATTCAGACCCCTTCATTTTCTTCAGTTTTGTTATGTTGCACCCTGATGTTAGAGTCAAACAAATTCACTTTTGTTCCCATGAGTCTACATTCAGTTCACCATCATGACAAGTGTAAAGTGTCTCGAGATAATTTGGTCCTATACAAACAATGATTGATTGATTGACAAAGTAAAAACACAATTAAAAACACTTTACAAATCTGAGATGTTTCTACACCTTGATTGGAGTCCAACTGTGTAAAATGAAATTGATTGGTTATGATCTGGAAAGGCACACACCTCTCTGTTCTGGTAAACAACTCTTGGTGCAACTCAGACACATCCTCAGTGATGTTCCTGGGGTCCTCGGGTGTTTCAGGTCCTTTGACATCATACACCCTCGCCTAGGTGACCCAGCCGGCTTGTGTCTGAGTGGCAAGTGTGGTCCACAGATCACCCCATTTGATCCACAGCCTTCTCAATGCCTTTTTTAAGGCATTGGTGATGTTCTTGATGGCCCTTCTATTGTACAGTCCCTTCACTCCCAGCATCTTGAGTGCCCTGACAAGAGACTGGCCGTCGAAGCCTCTGCACCCAATCTCAGTGGGGTTGCACCGGGTCCGCCATCCCCTGCTCCGACACTCATCTGCCAGCTCCTCATACTTGGCCCTCTTCCTTTCAAAGATCTCCTCCATCTGGTCTTCCCAGGAAACAGTCAGCTCTAGCAGGACTGTCTCTAAAGAAGGCCTCTGCTGACAATACATATCAGAGCAAAAACCAAGCCAGGAACTGCCTGCAGAGCTCAGAAACAGAAATGTTGCAAGGTACTGATCTGGAGGCTACAAAAATGTTCTGCTGCACTGAAAGTTCCCAAGAGGAAATTGGCCTTTATGATTCTCAAAAGACACAACCAAGACTCTTCCAAGAGCTGGTCACCTTGCCAAACTGAGCAATCAGGGCCTGTAGGGCCTTAGTAAGAGAGATGACCAAGAATCCGAACCCTGACTGAGCTCCAGAGATCCTGAAACACATGAAAGCCCATTTAGGGTTTACAAAAAAACTTCATGTGAAAGCCAAGTGGGCTTTTAGGTGTTTTGCACTGAGGAGAGGCTTAGCCACTCCGCCTTAAAGCCCAGACTAGTGGATGGCTACAGTGATGTTTGTCCTTGTGGAACTTTGTCCCATCTCCACACAGGATCTATGGAACTCAGTCAGAGTGACCATTGGGCTCTTGATCACTTCTTTTACCAAGGCCCTTCTCTTTGGCTGGGTAACAAGCTTTTGGAAGACTGCTGGTTGTGCCAGACTCTTCTATTTGAGAATCATTGAGGCATATGTGCTCTTGAACCTCCAGTGAAGCACATTTTTTGTAGCCTTCCCCAGATCTGTGCCTTTCAACAACCCTGTCTGCGTGAAGTTCCTTTCCCTTCTATAAAGAGGCATGTGCCTTTCCAAACCATGTCCACTTAATTTAATATACCACAGATGGACTCATATAAAGGTGAAGAAACATCTCAGCAAAGACTGGGAGAGATAATATTAGAATATCATTAAAGAATGTTACTTCCTGTCCATTCATGTAAAATATCATAGTTTTATGCATTCCCCTTAAGTTATCACTTTGTAAAGTCCTGATCCAAACAGTTAGGTTTGTACTGATGTTTACTGCAGCCTTCTATCAGAAATCCGACTGCAGTCTGTTTTGTAATATGATTTGTTCTCAGCCAATCAAAGTGGTTGCTCATGCGATTACTTCCACTTTACTGCAGGATCTGACCATGAGTTGAAGGGACAAGACAGGCTCTAAGAAACAAGGGAAACACTTGATTTTTGTACTGTTACAGAAATGTCAACCATAGGATAAACACAAAGTGTTAAAAGTTTAACCCTTCAATTTCTGCACAACTTCTTTTAGTTTTAGTTTCCCTTTTGTTGGTTTCCTTGACTGAAAAAAGTACAGCCTGAACATCAAAGTGCCTCGTTCCCTTCTTTCTTTTACCCTGACAAGTCGTCAGCAACAGATCTCCCCCCTGGTGCTGCTGTGCTGCTTAAAAGAAGTGAAATGAGGTGTGCAGGCACCTGAGATTACTTGAGTTGGCCAGCTCAGCGAATCTTTAATTAGAAAAAAGAAAGAACGTTTTCATGTTTAATTAGGTAAGAAATGAATGCTTCCTCATTGACTTAGTGGCTGGGTGTCCTCTCTTGGCAATTAAACTTCTGTCACAGATGTTCAAACCCATTTTCCATATCTCAGATTTTCATTTGACAGTGCCCTTAGTAATGTTTAACCAGATTTCAGTACTGATCTTTAGTCTGCCCAGAAACAAGAAGCTTGACTGATGAACTTCAATAAGACATGACCCAACAGGATAGAACACAGAAAAAACAGTATGATATGGCATGAATCAAGGAGATAGGAAACTGAAAAAAATATATAAACTACATGAGACTAAATATATATCATAACAAAAAACAACAACACCAAAAGCAATGTTATATTATGTTTGAGTAGCATGAAATGATATAAATAGAAACACTTGGATTTGAAAAATGGCATGACTCCATATATGACAGATTGACAAAAAAAACACATGTGATGCGATGCCATGCTATGAATTGTGTTGTGATGCAGTATATGATTAAATATGTCAAGCTGAAATACAATAAAATGCATCACAAAGCAGTTGCAATACACAAAAAAATGATAAAATATACTATATGTTAAAATACAATGAGTTAAAATATAGCATGACAGTTAAATACAGTAAAACATGATATGACAAGATACAGTATAAAAGAAAACAAAAATACAGTTAAACAAAACAGGCTAGTATATAATTTGATTCTTTACAGCACAAGACAGTATAGTACAGTAAAACAATACAAAATGATAGGAAATGACATAGCATTAAACAGTAAAGTGCAGTAAAAATATGATACGACACAATGCCATAAAACACTACACTACATGATACTATACAATATATAATGATTTCATACGGAAAAGCACAAAACAGTTCAACAGTAAAATAAAACAAACTAGAAAAGCACTCAGAGAGTACAGACCTCCACCATCAGCCCTGTCTCCCAATAGTGAAGAATCCTTTAAAAACATTCCTGGATCCAGACGGTGATCTGGATCACTCCCAAAATCTAAATCTCCGATTACTCCCTCCCCCGTGGGGTGGAGACACAGTGAGGCAAAATTAAAAAAGGCAAAGTTGCACATGTTACCAGTTTTTGTATTAATTTAAATCAAAATCAGACTAAACAAAACGGGCTCTCAAGTAATCTACTGTCTACCTGTCAAACTCTCTACCCATTTGCTGGTTTGTTCATATTGGCAACCTCCTTCTTCACTTCTTCAGTCTGTACACACCAGACATAATTTATTTGCATTATTGGCACATTCAAGGACTCATGTTAAACACTCGGAGAGCCTTATTGATTAAGAGTGGGAGGTTTTGTCACCAGTCAGCACCCCTGTTCCTTCGGAAGTAGCTCATATTAAGTCTGCAGACTCAGACAGACAGTACAAATACTGCTTTTTTGTTGGTGCCCTCTGCTATGTGATAAACCAAGGTCTTTATTCAAAACAGGCTTACTGCTGGAATACTATTGTAGCTTTGGAGTAGAATTAGCTTTCCAGGCAACAGCTTCATGTTATCATTCATCCACCACATAGCTTGCGTGCTGACTTTTTATAACATAACCACTTTTATTTGGCACAGCAAAACAGAGCTTATAGTGAGCACGATAACAAAATTGCAGATAAAAAAGGGAATAAACTTCTTATTTAGATCTGCATCACATTCAGTCTGAAGTAAATACAGACAACCAACCGTGCCCAGGGCTTTGCTAAGGAAGATGCACAGCAGCATATATAAAGAATAAGACCTGTTTAGCCTTGTTTGACAGTGTAGTAGAAAGAACAATATTAGGAGCAGCTGAGGCCACAGCAGACACCAGCGGAGGTTATCTTAATGTGATTGAAATCAGTTCATACCATTAAATTTTCATGAAAAACCCCTCTTTCACAGGCCCATAAATGACAATGCAGTAATGAATGGCCATACAATATGGAAAATGTAGCTGACATTACATTTATATCTCCATGAGTGTTTCATGCAGGAGGTAAATAAAATGAAAACTCACTGGAGCAGCAGAGAGTGTTGAGTTCAGTTTGTTTTATTGCTTTTTGCATGGAAATGGCTTTGAAATAATAAACAGAGCTGTTGCTGTTTGGAAATTGTAGCCGTCATTTACATCCCGGGAGAAGAAAAAAGTATATTACAATGGCAAATTATTTTATGGTACTGCAGAAACTCTTATCCTGAGATCAAATATTTCAGATTGGGCTAATGTTTATAAATGAAAGCTGATCTTTTGAACACATTTTTTGGAAATTTGTAATGGGGTGTGATCCGTAGATGAGGTTTGAATAGGGATTAGGCCTTGATACATTGAAATACCTCCAAAACCACTTCAAGGAAAAGAACCGAATATCCAGTTTAAGTACTGACAATGCTCAAAATTAATATACATTGATACCTGACCAGGCGATCACATGAAACCATTATATCGAGAACACTTAAGATTTGGAAAACTGTGTTTTGTGGAGGACAATGTTGTAAGAGGTGTTCAGTAACTTTCGTGGTCACAGGCAGAATCCTGTAACAAGTTTTTATAATCCAGTAATTTTTTCATGTATAAGGTGGACATTAACTAGTAATAAGGTGGCATTTTACCAAGAAATGACTTGGTAATATTAAAGAAGTATTTACCTAGTAATAAACTATTGATTATCAGGTAATACTGTTGGAATTCTCCGGTAATTAGGTGGTATTTTATTCAAAACCCTTACCCTAACTTTAACCCTACCCTTTACTCTAATCCCAATCCTAACCCTTTGATATTGTGGCAATCCTCTGGTAATTAGATGGTATTTCACCAAGTAAATTGTTAAAAACAAGATGATAATTTTATATAGAAGTTGCTTGATATTTCCCAGGTAATCTCTCTATTTTGGCCCAGTAATTAAAGTGAGTCCTTCCCAAATAATTTACAAGTAATTTTTAGGGTTAGGGTTCAGGTTAAGTCTTAAGCCTGATTTATGCTTCTGCCTTGTGTCAACGGCATAGCTACGCTTAGCCCTCTGCATCAATGCGGACCCCTACACCGTAGCCTGACGCGCACCTCCAAAAAATCCTGACTATGAGTCGCAGCAATACAGACCACAAGGGCTGTGATTGGTCCGCTCAAAACATCATTTCCGGCAGTTCTCAGCCTCGACTCATTTAGTGGTCGCCTGCGCTTCAACATGAGCCACAAAAATATTTGTTTGTCATGCTCCAACTCCATACACACCTGCTCCATCTCTGTCGCCATTGTTTACTGTGACCGGAAGATAAACAAGGATTCAGATGTGACCCCTCTAAAACCACACACGCATACAACCACAACCCCCTAGCTGTGGTGGAGAATTACGCGACGCATTCCCTCGACGCAGAACTTCAAATGGTCGACATGACACAGAAGCATAATTCAGGCTTTAGGGTCAGATAGTTTAGTGTAGAGGGCCAAGGAAAAGGCATGGGCCATGCTCATTGCTTAAGAAACTCCCACCTGACATTACCCACACTTTCACACTGGGAACTGGCAGAAAAAGGATAAGTTTCAGAAGGACTCGTGGGACAAGTGTCCATCATTTAGGAGTTGGAAATATTGAAAGCAGACTTAATGTAACTGGTCCAGTGTTGTGTTGTGTTTTGTTGTTTTGAATCATTTTAAGTTTGATGGTACACCACTTTGGCCAGTAGTTTGCAGTTCTTCTGTTTCTGTGTCTTCTCTGGTCAACACTGGTAGATTGAAAACTAAAATTTCAGGACTCAGTCATCAGTAGTGTCTAACCCGGCAATACCGGGAGTTTCTGCCTTGAAACACTGGACTCCCTCTGCCAGGTTGCCCACCGGATGTGAACAAGACCCAGTGTGAGTCCTGTGCCCTATCTGGGGGTTTTTGGAATAAGTTTTTGTTGGAGTAAGTTTTTGAGGATTGTTGTTGTTCTGGTGTTTATGTGTAATTTGTTGTGATCAGGGTTTTCATTATTATGGTTAAGGTTATATCCCTGATCCCCAAAGGGTTAGGTTCAGGGCCTAAGAGTTAGGGTTAGAAGGTAAGGAAGCAGGTGTGAAATACCACCAAATTGACATCTTAATTACCAGAGAACTGCCACAATATTACAAGGAATTACTTGATAATGCTCACAGATTGGTTGCACCAAGCCACTTTGCTATGACTAAAAACAGAAAATTGTGCTTTATACTTAAATATAATATTATAGGAAACTGTAAATGAAAGAGGTTGAACTGGTGTTAATGAAATTTTGTCCGAGCAAATAAGTTATTGATTGGTCTTATAATAAGAAAATAACCCCGGTCTCCTCGGCAGAAGTCCTGATTTCGTTTGAACAATTCATTCAGTCCTGCCATCTTCAGCACTTGACTCTCTCTTATGAAATCTTATCAGACTTCCTCCAGTGCTTTGCCTCTATTCTAAATAAAACTAGGAGAGCACGTACATAAACATAGTTCCTTTCCCCATACATCTGATGATGATAATTGTCTACACAGGAGGTAGACCACACCACCTTATAGCTTCTCCTGATGAGAGCTAAAAACAACCATCTGATGAGCTGATATCTGCAGCTCAATTAGAGGTTACAGCAGATTCATTCTGTTTTGAATTCAGGTGCTGGCAGAGGGGGGATGGTGGTTTACACTGTATCCTTATTCCAAGAAGGTTTGTGGTTTGAAACCTGCTGACTGTGTCTGGGCCATTTCTCTCCAAGTGCTTAGATGTTCACCTATTCTTTAAAGTTGATAACTGGTCTTTAAGTCAGACAGAGTAAAAAGAGTGTGATGGTTGTATGTTTCTTTGTGTCAGCAGCACTTTGATTGGCTTGTGGCCTGTCCTGTGTGTATGCGTCCTGCCACTCACTCAGTGTGAGCTGGAATTGGCTCCAGACCCCCCTGGGAAACTTGAGTGGTACAGATAATGGATGGAAGAAATTCAAGTGGGGAAATTATATTTATTTATTTATTTTTGTTACCAACAAATAAAGATATATACCACCTTTTTTGGTGTTTGAACAAGCTAGTAAGTGCTGTAAAAGACTACCCCGCATTTTGTTTCATCACATAATGATGTGAGTGTGTTTGGAGAACAGCATGGAGTGCCATTGAGTCTCTGAGTAAACTCTTTATCTTATTTTCTGAAAATCTCCAAATCTTGTGAAAAATGCTTTCAACACAAAGAAAATAACCCAAGGTTTTTTGTCCTTATGTGCCTTATCCTTATTAAGTCTGTGAATTTCTCTTTCATATCACAAACGGAATAAATCAACTGAAGTCTGTACATTAATTTAACAAATGTTTCTCCAAAAATGTAGATGTTTATTTATTTATTTAAGGTTTATTTGTTAGGGGCAGATACAGTAAATATAGACGACTGAGAACAGGCATCCCATGCAAGTATCATAGTTATGTTATAGTTGTTATGTTGACATTATATTTCAGATCCCTGGAGCTTTAATCCCCTGCTCCTCCTGCATGTGCAGTAAGACACTGAATCCTTAACTACTGTAGGTAAAGCTGAGTGTTCATGCAGGACATGGGCACAGCTGCTGGCTACCTTCACTTTAAACCCCATGGTTCTCAACCAGTTGGTTGGGGCCCAAAAGTGGGTTATAGTGCCTTTTTAAGTAGGGAAAAAGACAAGCTAATGCTGCCATTTAACATTAACAACAAAAGAAGTAGATATGTAAAGGTTAGCAAGCATGATATATATATATATATATATAGTTTTTTAGTTTTAGTAATTTTTAGATTTTTAAATGTTCTTATTATCAAGTGTTTATTTTCATTATTTCAACTTCATGAACAACACTTTGAAAGCCCTTTTTACTATAAAAATGTATTATTATTATTATTCTTTTTCTTATTCTTATTCTTATTCTTATTATTATTATTATCATCATCTATAAATTAACATTTAAAATACTACCATTTAGTTGCATTTTTGTTTGAGATAAATGAGTACATGTATAGTGTTTAAATGAAGAAATATTAAACAAACTCGAGTTTTTAAACTTATTTGTGGTTTGTAAATCAGAGTGTCTCAATTCACTAAGCAATAATATTTATAAACTGCAAATGAGACCAGCAGACAAAAACATCAGGTACAAAATAACTTCTGCAAGTGAATGATCAGGTGTGCTGTTATCCCGAGGTAGCTGAAGTTGCTGACTGATGTCCAGTGGTCTCTCTTCGGTATAATAAATGTTGCTTGGGCCAGCTGCTCCACTTTAGTTGCCTGTTTAGCTGTCATACAGTTCATGGATTCTTGTGACAGTAGTTCTCGTAGGTGTTCTGTGGTATGGGTCATCCAAGGCGACCTGGATGATGTCTTGAAGCCCCATGTCGTCAACGATGTCGATGTTCTGCAGTCTCTGGCGACCTATTAGCGATCGCATTAGTTAGCTTAGTTGTTGTCGTTTTGGGGACAAATCTGGGTCTGCTGGACTTCGCTGGTATATGCTTCGTGTACACATGATGCTTTGTGTGATGACGTTGGCATGTGATGTAACCTTGCCCAGGCCTGGATGCATTGAGCAGTGTGAGTGAAGGCCAAAAGGGGGACAGGAGAAGGGGTGAAATGGGCTTCAGCACGGTAATAATACAGCACGGTAAGTATGGCCTAGTGTGAGTGCACCCTAAATCGAAATTGGCTGTGAAGCAGACCTGGGTCTGTCTCCTCACTGATCACTGCTGGCTGCGTTTTGCCCTCCTTTAACCTTTTTACCCCTGACATGGATGTTTTAACCTTTCATTGGTTTTATAAATTAATCATAGTCAATAATTAAGATTTTGTAACAAATACATTTTACAAAAATCCTCTTTAATGTCAAAGTGAAAAGAGATTTCTACAAAGTGAAGTCAATAAAATAAAAATATGCAATGTAAAATAAGTGACTGCATAAATATTTACCCCGTCAAGTCAGAATTTAATAGATACCCCTGTAATCACAGCACTGAGTCTATGTAGATAGCTCTCAGTCAGGCTTGCACATCTGGACGCTGCAAATTTTTCTCCAGTATTCTTACTGCCGTCAAGTTACATGGGGATCAGGTGTGAACAGCCCTCTTCAAGTCCAGCAACAAATTCTCTACTGGATTGAGGTCTGAGCTTTGACTCAGTCACTCCAGAACATTCACCTTGTTGTCATTAAACCATTTCTGTGTGGCTTTTGCCGTTTGCTTTGGGTCATTTTCTTGCTGGAAAATAAATCTTCTCCCAAGCCATAGTTCTTTTGCAGACTGAATATAATTGTCCTGCAGGATTTTCCAATATTTTTCCGCATTAATTTTGCCCTCTACCTTTACAAGCCTTCCAGTGCTGGCTGCTGAAAAGCATCCCCACAGCATGATGCTGCCACCACAGTGGGAGAGGTGTGTTCTATTTATGTGCAGTGTTTGGTGTCTTGCAAACATAGCGTCCTGCTGTATGGCCAGAAAGC
The DNA here is from genome assembly GCF_018320785.1 of Cheilinus undulatus. Lineage (NCBI taxonomy): Eukaryota > Metazoa > Chordata > Actinopteri > Labriformes > Labridae > Cheilinus > Cheilinus undulatus. The sequence goes on from NC_054877.1 coordinate 25,572,671, forward strand.
ACCATTTTGGTCTCATCCTGAGGCTTGACCAGATGAGAAACACTAAAGCAATCGCAGCTCATTCTCTCAACACGCAGTCCATGACTTCTTTTTACTAACCCTTGCTACACCAGTGCAACCCCACTGCACTGCTGCTGGCAAAGCTTCACCTCCACCCCAGCCTCCTCCTTAAGCTTTTGTTACTCCCTCTTCTGGGGGTTTTGGTGCTCCCTGGAAAGTCAAGGCAAGCTGTTTGGCTTACATATTTATTTAACCATAGAGCTTTGAAAGTTAAAAATTCACGTGTTTGTTGTAACTGATGGGAACACATTTTCTCCTCTTTTTCTGTGTCTAAAGGTGTCACTTTATAGCTGTGTTTATTTGTTTCTGTAGGCTATTCTAGTGTATTTCCATTATTTGTGCATTTCTTATTAGCTCCGCATGATGATCCCTGTGATGGTATCTGAAGTTTATTCATCAGCTCTGACAGCTAACATCAGGTATTTCTTCTATACCTGACTAATGGCACCCTATGGATCTCTATCTAGGCCAGCATTTTGCCATTCTGCCCACACATTATTCTTTCACACAAACACAATCACTATTCTGTTTGTAGCAAAGCCTGAGGTAATTTTTCTCATCTCCTGTGGAGTGAGTATGCTCTGACTTTCATGTCATTTTGATGATTGTAAGAAAAAGTTTAGATGTGTCTAAATTACTGTCAAATATCACTGTTCCTCAGGGACATGTTTGTTGTCATAGCTTGATAAAACATTGCCAAACAACCCAGCATTACAAAAAAGAGTATTGCTCTCTTGCTTGTGTTTTTTTTTTCTTCAACAGCCAAAATTGACTAAAATGTCCTTTACTGATGCAGAGCTGCACACGGACCTTGTTTCACATTAAGGAGTTCAGTTTTTGATCAGGAATGGCGGGGTTACAGATTGATATGCAATTTTTTATTGGCTGCTGTTTTGGTGAAGAAGCTCCCTGGTGATAAAAAAAAAGAGGCAAAGGAGACAGGTGTGGACTAACTTTTACCTCCCCATTAGGGTTAGTGACATGGGGTGAATATATTTGTGTCTGAATTTATTATTTCCTTTTGAAAAAAAATTTAGTTCATCTTTTAAATAAACAAAGTTAATTAAAATGTATCAATATAAAGCTATTAAGATCATCAAAAAAAATTTGTCCCAGAATTTGACAGTTCTTAAATGTCATGGTGCAGCAACTTTAATCATGGGTATTTTATTTTGAAATGAAGAGATAAAATCAGATTTTAGCATAATTAATCATCCACATAATTCCAGCTTACAGCAGTATGTACCTGTTTAATTTCAAACTAGTTGTAAATATCAGGTGAAGTCTATACGTCATTGACCCGTTAATGGTAGCATGCTACGTGCAAAAACAATGGGTGGAGAATGGGGTGCAACCGGGTGCAACTTAGTTTTCATCCACGAGCAGCAGCACTGAGCACTGTGACGCGAAGCAGAGACCACCTTGGTGTTTATGCTACATGCACTCGACTGACTTTAATGCCTGCCACTGTTTTTTTATTGAACTGCGTCATGTTTACCTATCTGGTGAGTATCTTTCCATCGTTTTAATAGATGATAGTGAATGATGCTTGATGAAGTGGGTTGGGCTGTTGGTCAACAACTAACGTTGTCTTACAAACGTTAACGTTTGTAAGACAAGTACATGTTAACGCCACTGTTGGCCCTTTACATCCTCATTAAACAAACATTTTCAAGTCGAGTTATCCTCTAACAGGCCACGTGTTTTTAAAACTTCACAATGGTGTAGTTCTCTCGAGTTTTATTTTCTAACCAGCTATATGAAGAATGCTGCAAATTTTCTTGCTAGCAAAACCGTCAGGTGAAGCCCTACTTTTTTAAAACAATTTTATTCTAGGCGCGACAATGTACAAGGGTTTTAAAGAATAAAATCACGTTTAATAATATATGTTATTTGTACTGGAATATATAAATAAATACGTGAATATATTAAAAACGAGGAATACAGAAAGAAGGAGCTAATTTTTATCATATTTCAGGGGGTTACATTCACCAACTTAGTTTTTATCCCATGTTGACAAGCAAAACTAAAATGTCCCTGTCAAACGTGATTGATTCAGCTACCAAGCTAGCTTGCTTGAAACTTCAAGTCTAATTTTAGCAAACAAATATAAGTTATTTTCATTAGCTTTAAGTGAAATACTCATAGATTAGTGTTTGAAATGTCTAATTTAATAACTTATGGCACCCAAGACCTTAAAGTAAAAAAACAAAAAAACAAAAAGCTCACCATACCTACTGTTAAAAATGGCTGTGTTAGCAAAATAATTAAGCTAAATAACAAGCTTCACTAATACATTCTCTAAAACAGCTTTTTCCTTATTGAGAGATTTCATAAGCAAACAGTGTAACTCACTGTCACTTTACTGATAAGTTTACTGTCAGGTCATTTTCTCTCTTCTTTTTCAGACTTTTAGAAATACAGTAGTTGTGCAATTCAAGTAGCTGTATTGCATTATTTTTTGCATATTTTAGTTGATAAAAAAGGACATTTTGCATTCTTAGTTAAATGCATTGTAAAGCCATAAGTTACAGTGGTGTTTGCCATCATTTTATTTAAAGAAGAAACCATTACAAGTGGCTTCATTGTTGAATAAAATAATTCATAGACCAGGGAATTGATCCATTTATTTTGAAAAAAGTTTTTTTTAATCAGTAATGATTATCTGTACTTTTTATTGTAAAAATTAATCACAATATGCAACCTCTTTTACCTGTCTTGTGTTAATTTTTTTTTTTTTTTCAGATGATGTTGGTGACTCCACTTTTCCCTAAGCACAGGATTCTCAGCATAGCTTCATATTCTCTCATGTAAAATTTAAAGCTGACTGTATATGAGCAGCATGAAGAGAACGCAGCCACTAGAGGCTGCACTTGCAAAGACATGGATACATAGATCAATAATGAGAGAGAGAAAGGTAGAGGAGTCAGTGGAGAAACTGTGCAAAAGAGATGGCGAGATAGCATGCGGTTCAGTACAGCAAGAATAAGTGACAGAGAGAAGACAGAGTAGGAGTGAGCATCGTTCCAGCTGACAACCTCAGAGAGAGAGAGAGAGAGAGAGAGAGAGAGCGAGCATCCTATCTCACAAGAGGGGGAGAGAGAGAGAGAGAGAGAGAGAGCAGTACTCAGCCACATTGCCCGTCCTCATATTTCCCTCTGCAGCCGTGTGAAGCAGAGTGAGCGGAGGAGAGGAGAGAGCACATCTGAGTCCTGTGGAAACAGCGGGACCACGTACCACTTGGCTGAGAGATCGATGCGCATACACCAAGCCACACAGGAAGGGTGAGCGGCCCGTAGGACGTCCGTATTGTGCCACAGAGAGAGAGAGAGAGTAGCCAAAGGGACAGAGGGAGTGAGGACAGCGAGACTGGAAGATCACCCAAGGCCAATTTCAGAGCTTTCAGCTGGTCACTCAGAGCAGGTGAGTCAACTTTTGCTCCTTGGATAGATGCCCTGCAGGTGCTTTCTGACTGTGACTGTGTTTCACGAGTCCTGTATTTTACTCGTGCACAGTTATACATTGGATGCTCATGACTCTTCTTGTTGTAGTTTGTGTAACATTTGCAGGGCAGTGTGTATTTATAGTTATTGCCAGGTGATTTGAGTGTGAAACCTTGGTATCAATCAAGCTGTTATCATGCTGAGCAGAGAGGAACACAACAATAGCTGCTTAACGACCCTCTCCTGCTGGGTTTGTGTGTTTTTCTGTGTGTGCTTTTGCAGTTAAAGAGTGTGTGTTGTTGTCATAACAGGTGAAACATGCCTGAATGCGAACCACTCCGGCAAATTAATGGTGTCATTATAAAAGCTTGCTTTAATAGAAATAAGTGCCAGTGATACCAGTGCATGGCAATTCATCACAACTGTAATAGAAAGGGTAATTTTTTAAAATGAGTTGTTGTTATATTCTTACATTGGAAACTTCAGTAAGGATGTTTTCCTCCTTTAGTACTGTTACTGCTGAGTTTTGATGGAGTGTAGAAATTTGCTAATATAATTAAACCAACATAACAGCAATAGGCTGGTGATTTAAGAGAAAAATGCAAACTTACTTTCAATTCCAAGTTGTTAAACTTACTCTGCTCCATGGAAACTAAGTTTGATCATTTTCAAAGTTTACTATCTGTCTTGTCTGTCTTACAGATAAGCATGCATGCAAACACAGTCAGAACCTGAAATACTTAAGCTTTTTTACCGTTGTTGTTGAAATCTTTGCTCAGTGAATACAGATGATTGAGTGTCTTTCAGCAGCTTTTGTGACTTAAATTGATGCAATGTGGCATTTCTTCCTCTGGCCTATGCTCATGCTGTACCTGGTTTGGAGAATGCCATGCCATGCTTGATGCAAACCATCATCACTCTATATGAGTCCTTTTTTCAGTCTCCCTTCATCTCCCTTTCCCTAAACTCCCCTCCCCCTATTTCCCCCCTGTGTCATCCCATGAAGGTTATTGCCATATATCCAGTTGGTTTAATTTGTCACAGTCAGCCAGCTGTATTGTCCACGGTCACAGCAGGGGAACAGGTTGAGAGATTTAGAGTTAGGTATTGACACCATATTGGAAGCTGTAGAGATATATCAACACCTGTGAGCAGAGAGAGAATGACAAAATGAGAGAAAAAAGAAGAAAAAGCAGAGAGAAAACCACCAATTCAGTTTCCTAGTAGAGAAGGGAGCTGAGCAGTTAATTTCAGAGGCTGTGTTTTCATGACTGTTTGTGTGTCTGGTGTGAGCGTGGAGGCTTGAGGTTATCAGTCTTTGGATTCATCATATCCCTTGCACAGAGCCTGGCGCTCCTTTTCTCCCATGTGGCTCCTGTGTCATTAAGCCGAGACACCAAATCTAAGAGATCGCTTTCTCTCTTCGTCTCTCTTCCTCTCCTTGAAAACACCGGACTCTCTCGGTCTCTGGATCTTTGTCTTTACCTCTCGCTGGCTCTTCATCTGGCCATTACTCACCCTGTCTCCCTTTCTCCCACATATGCAGAAACACATTCACAAATACAAGGAGGAGACATTTGTTCAAGTGTAACTGCATTTGTGGAAACTGGCTGCTCATAAAACATGCAACAGTCAGTGAGTTTTAAATAAGACTGTGCAGAAATCTTGTGATTGAAATTCAAATTAAATACAGATGACTTTCCTCTAGCTCTATGTTTAAGCACTTGTAATGGTGAGGAAAGGCATCCAGTCATTTTCCAGGAAATTGCATCTGAATTTGGAAGACTTCTTAGAGACATGTCTTACAGTTTTACTTTATACAGCAGACTTATATAAATGCACTTGCACTAACAACTTACTGAGTAAACCAAATGCAAAATTATTCAAATGTTTACTGTCATTGTTCTGAGAATTCTGTTTGCTTTTGCTGTGAGTCACTCTGGATAAGAGCCGCTGTTTAGTGGTTGAATTGCAAATGCAAATTGTTTCTATAAATTGCTTAAGGAGCAGGTGCTATCTGTTGAATTTGTCTCACATTGTCACTGTATCTGGATTTTCCTTTCTCTCTTTGCAAATCATTCACATTTATTGGAGTGCCAATGGGCAGCTGAACAAGATTGCAATCGTCTTTGCGGTAATTAATAATTTACATAATACATCATTCTGGGGGTATTTTATTTTTCCCTGCGCTGGTGTTAATTGTGTTAGCTAAGCCAGCGTCATTACTTATCGTTAGGGAGACAGTGAAATGTGGACATATCCTGCACTCATTAGCAGCTGCATCATTTATCTGATACTGCACAGATTCAAACACAGGAGCAGAGAAGAAACTGAAAGAGGACAGAGATCTTTAACTGGTAGTTGTTCTGCTGTTAGTTTTAATGCACTCAATTACATCACACAACCACAGCTTCATCCCTCATTTGCTTATTAGATTTTAGTGCTATAAAGGCTATGTGAACAACATATGAATAATTTTCTCTCTTGTTTGGTGTGAGCACAATGTTGCACAATCTGAACATTGTACATGCCTGGCACAGCACTTATCCGTCCCACAGAAAACAGTGAATAGAGCACTTTCCTGTCCTTCAACCCATGGTTCATCTTTTGTGAGGCACCTTAGCGGCCTCCGCTGCCATCATCTCAGCCTGTGTGACGAATCCTGAGCAGACTGCTCTGATTTATGCTTTGAAGTAGAGGAGCCAGACATGAACATTTGTCTGAACAATTGGGTGAACTCTTACCTTCCTCTGCTTTTTTGTATTGATCTTTTTTGCTTGCTTGCTTTATAAAATGTATCTTTTTTCATGTCTCCAGTCCTTATCTCACCATTCTCACAACACTGTGTTATAAAATCAATCAGAAGCAGTTCAGACATTCATCATAGGGAATTGCCTTTCATTTTCACGCAGCATTTATGATTAGAGCTTTATCAAAAAATTGATGAATCTTTCATGAATGAATAACCTTTTAAGATAATATCTTGTGTTTGCCTTATCTGACAATTATTGTTTTCAACATATCAGGGTTAACTCTTAACACTAAAATTATAAATTTGATTATATGAGTGGTGGGCAGTAAACCAGTATCCATAACTTCACCAGTAAATATTTTTGCAACCCTAGTGTCACCATTTTAAACGCATGCATGCAAATGCCACTCTTAGTGGTGCAGGGTGATATATGACAAACCTCAGCTCAGTCTGAGCTCAGTCATCAGCAGGTTTCATTCTTGTTTTATGTTAAAAGCCAGGCATCGCCGTTATTACCAGTGTTTAAATGGGTGCTTTCAGCTGTAGAGCCCACACAAGGCATGACGCAGCCACTAGCTATCGTAGTGATTTTTGCAGAGCGCATCTGCCGGTCTGTCTGGGGCTTTAACACAAGTTGGGTTGCCTCGGTTTGTTTTTAGCTCAGCGCTGCATTGATTCTGCTTAAACTACAGTTTGAAATGTGTTTAAACTCCTGACTTGCTTAATAAGTCCGTGTTCAGTCCTAGAAGTGAGCTGTGGCATTAAACGAGACAGAGATGTATGAAGAGATGCAGCTGTAAACACTGCACTTTGTAGAAAGTCGCCGGTACTGCTGCAGAAACTTAGTTGAACAGTGATAAAAATCGCTACTTCCGACAATCCCTTCACAATAAAAGTCTGTAGCTGTTGATATTTATTAAGGGCTTTTATTGTGGAGAAATAGAGAAATAAGGTGTTGCAGCTTGCCTCACCTCAGCATTACAAAAGGGAAACCTTGAACTATAGGAGCAGTAACACAATATTAAACATAGAGAAATTAAAAAAAACACATTTTTTTAATGTTATGCTCAGACATGAATTCTGTTTGCCACCACAGGTTTCTGCAAATAATTGCAACGTTTCTGTGTTGATGTAAACTCATCCTGCAGTGAAAAGGTGCATTTTTGAGACCAAATTACAGCTTGCTCTTACCCAAGAGGAAATTCGGTTGGTATTTGATAAATTTAGTTCAAAAAATAAAGAAAAATATGATTTTTACTTTTTGGTCATTTCTGTGTTTTTTAAAACAAGGATAAGAAAAAATCATTTAAAATCGTAAATCTATTTTTTTTTTAAAGAAAATCAGGGATTAGATTTTTAGGCCATATCACCCAGGCCTTTTAAAAGCCAAAATTCACCAGCTTGTGCAGTTGTAATTAACCTGCCGCATGGTAAACAGGTGAAACGTATGTCTTCTCTAAGAAACATGAAGTGCTCTTTGTGGAGCATCTCTATTGGCTTTAGCACAGGATATATGCTGCAATAGATCTACTTGTTTTGTCCTTTGATTATCCTGGCTTAAAAACTGTTTTTATGTGTTTTTATCTTATAACTTGCATGTTTAAAGTTCACGATGGGACAAAAAGCAGGCAGTTGCATTAAGCAAGGTCAGAGAAGCAGCTGAAACCATGTAGCTTCATAAATTTGCTAACCTGCAAAGCAGTTGGATTTGCCTGTTTCCATGATTCCTACTGGCGAATCCATCTTGCAAAGCTCCCATCTGAGCCGTTTGGGCCCATTTAGAAAGTGACAGGACCAATCAGTGTTGAGGGGCAGTGCTTTCAAGCGCGGCAGAGTCGTGACGTATGCTAGCAGCTAGAAGAGGCCGGTGCAATTATTGCAGCATGGATGCTGCTAAAGCGTATGTTTTATCAGAACTTGACGACATTTGTTCGTTAAAGAAGAACAAAGAACAGCATTGAGGTTTTTTTCTTTTCAAAAACGACAAAAGTCATGTACTGACATGTCTACAGTCGCCATGGTTTGCGTTATACAGTTCTCCAAGGAGTTTACTCCTCTGTAGTGGTGCACCTCGTTTTGGGGCTGCGACGTCACATGTTTGGTGCTCTGGTTGGCTCGTAGAGATGTGACAGACAGAACATTCATCTAATGGCTCTCCAGGTTTTTTCAAAGGCTCTGCCCTTTCCCAAAAGCCATCTATAGAAGGTTTACCAGATAGATGTGTGAAACAAATTCATGTGGCGTGCCAGGTTATAAATTTGCTGGTACTGCTGCTAAAGCTAAGTTAAATTAATGGAGAACACACTATTTCCATCAAGTTCTTCATAATACGTCAGTAGTTGTTATTTTCCTAGTGTGCTTTCATTGTGTTTACATCCCCACAGCAGCAAATACGGTGTAGTAAATGACAGCTTGACACACTTAAGCAGGAGAGAAATAAAACTTATTACTAAAGGTTCAGTTACAATGAAGTAAACACAGAGAGACCTGTAATATAATTTTTTTGTGATCTTATGCTCAGACATGAGTTATGTCATCACAGGTTTGCTTTGTTTTTAGAGGAAGGGGGCTTGTAACACCAGAATTTAAATGCATTATCTCTTTTGATTTGTAACACCGGGATATAAGCTGTTACCATAAAGGGCAAGAAAAAAACGATAGAAATTGTAGGTCATATTGCCCAGGCCTAAATTAAAATCATCCTACTTTAAACTTTTTCTTTAGATCAGCGAAGTTAATCTTGATTTCCTAATTTTATGAGTAATTAAAAAAAAGAAAAAAAAAAAAAAAATAGAAAACAGGCTCAGCATGTGTTTAATGCAGTAGTTTTATGTGTCTCCTTCATGTTCACATTCATGTTTTGTGGGATTATTATTTTGATTTTTTAATGGTTTTGCTCACAGTTGTTCAAGTCTTAATAAAAGAAAAAAAAATGAAAGGGGCGCAGGTGGCCTAGTGGTTTAAGACGCGTCCCATCGGGGTTCGAATCCGGCCTGTGGCCCTTTCTGCATGTTTCTCCCCAACTCTCTTGTCCCTGTTTCTGATTGTATCCACTGTCCTCCTCTACCATTAAAGGCACTAAAAGCCCTAAAATGAATATATATATAGCTAAATACAAATTAAAGCTAAAAGGCCCAGAGGCAAATTAAGTTAAGTGTATATATTGATATAGGACTGTTTTTCTGCACTTTTGTATTGTTGTTTATCTAAATAAGGCAAATGATTAAGAGGTTGTAACGAGTTGAAAAATGTGTTCAAAACACTTCTGGACTGGAGTGTTGTGTCAGATACTGACTGCCCAGTGTTTCTGAAAGCCAAACACTGAAATAACTCTAACCCTAAACCAAGCAGTACAAATTGTTCCTCTCTTTTCTTAACTGTTTTAGAAGAAAGGTGCTCTATGGTGCTACTGATGTTGCTGCATTGTGTATGTAACACAAGATAAAGTAAAATGTATCAAGGCTCAGTATCTTTTTGGTGGAAAGTGTGAGGTGCCCATGTTGCCGATGGCAGTAGTCACTGGCAGTAATTCACAACATGAGGTAAAATGATCAATCTGTTAGGCCTGATGCTCATTTTAGTTCCATTCAGGTAGAGCTGGGTTGTGTCAGTGCAGAGTCCAGCTACTGAGACCTTTTCAGGATCATTTAACTATGAAAACCTCATCTCTGTTTTGCTCTGTCTGTTGAGGCTCTTGTCTGGAATGTAAATCTCTGGAGACAATGCCATCGTTGAACATCACAGCTCTCCACTGTTCATTTCTCAACCACACAGTGCTTTATTAACACAAGACGGATGAATGTGGCAATTGTGCTGATAATATCAACACTTCGTCTGTCTGACTGCCTTGAGTCTCACAAAAGTGCAGCGTGTGAGCGTCTCTCTCTTCTCTAATGAAATAAAATATATGAAAAAAAAGCTGTAGCACTTCGACAGAAGGGCTGACAGAACCACAGGTTTTCAGTATTTGCTGGTTAGGATTTCCTGATACAGCGAGATGTTGTAAATTTCACATGCACAGCCCCCCAACAGTGTAGAGTGACAGTGCTGAGCGTGGAGAAAGCAGGAATCGATGGCAGGATGTCCAAGAAATCAGGCCTCTGCTGTATTCTAAAGCAGTGGTGAAGGCTTTTTGTTGCCTCACATTATTTTGATGCTGTCTGATTTAACAGCTCAATTACATATGCTGTAGGAGTGGTTCTAAGTACTCGAGGAAGATGTGCTTTGTATATCGCAGTGATTTACAGAAATAGGACAGGAGCTAGAATTGGGGTTTGAGCCTTGTGGGAGCTCTGTTTGACTGTTTGTTAAACATGACAAAGCTTAGAGGGCCATAAAACATAGGGAGAAATGTGACTGGCTCACTTGAAGTAATGGAGCAAGTGTGTGACAGATAGGAGAGCTTTACAGTCATTTGAGCTGAATAGGGATCTTTTCTTCTTGTATCTCTCCTCCGCCTTTAAAGCAAATTTCCCACATGGGATGGCATACTTGAACTGATCTTAGCCTCTGATTTATAACATATTTTAGAGCACAGCAGAGACATATTCACCTTGGTCTGTATTTCAGTCCATGAAATCACATGAATCTAAATTGGTTCTCTTACCACGGCGCTTCAAACAGGATCCACAGAGTTCAGAGGTCGACCCAGTGTTCTTGTTGGGTACGTATCTGCAAATCCAGGATCCATGCCAATGTGCTGTTGCATTAAGAAGTACCTTCCTGCAGCCAGCATTTGCTATCTCCTTTTTTTTCTTTTAACAAGCGCCTGCCTTATGAATTTTGTGGGGATATGCTTGAGAGGTTTTATTTTTATCCCCCATTGCCCAGCCCTCCACAGCCTTTATAGAAGCCAAGCAGGCCATGTTAATGATCCTCATTAGCAAAGGAGCTGAATGCAAACTGGAATTGTTACTCATCAACTGCTGCTTAACATTTGGGGCACTTTCACTTCCCCTGTCTTTTTTGCTGTTTCTCCTCACACGTCTCTCCACATCACCCTCCTCAACATTTTTCCCTCCTTCTTCCTCTCCTTCCCCTCTCCCACCTGAGCGTGAGCTCTGGGAAATATTCTGTAAAGGTCTTCCATTTCTTTCAACCTCTTCTTTAGATGTATTTTTTCATGATGGTAACTGCTCGATGCAGGTCCCTGGGTACCGTCGTGTACCTGTGTGCGATCACATATGTGCACATTGCTGTGTGCAAGAAAAGGAAGCTTTCCACCTGACCTGCGATACTAGTTGCCTTTTCTCCCCCCTGCTGTGAAGTAAAAAGCTTAAAGTTCAGGCATGAGCCCCCTCTAAGCAACCTGTGAAGGATGTTCAGATATACAAACATGTCGGCTCAAGAGACACCTTTAGCTGAAGGGTAAATATGCTCTGGCTCTGTTTATACACACACTGTGCAGCAGTAAGAGGCTGACAGTGTTTGATACCTGGCTGACTGGGGATTATCTACAGCTGTACAGTCCAGGCTGCTACACAGCATCATTTTGATACTTATCTAAATGTTCTGCCTTATGTAACCTTTATTTGAGAAGTGAAGTCACTCTGAACACTGGCAAGGAAATGTTCACATTATATGTGCACCAAATATATAAATATCCTGAAGTACATGCTTACTATGATCTGTTAAAATGTTTCCTCTTGGAAATTTCTGTAAAGTTTATAATCACAAAGTCTTGTTGTTAGAGGAAAAGGTTAAGAATACTGAGCTGTAGTTTTTATTTTTTTAAACTCGATGTTTGGGGTTTTTCAAAGAAATCTACTGTATCTACAATTTCACTTGAGATACTAAACTGACAGTTGACGGACTCATTAAAACAAATCCTTTAATCTACCTTTCTGGATAAAATTTTGTCTCTCCCTTCTCTCTTTTACCCCTCAATAAAAAGAAAAATGTCCAACAAGGATGGAATAATTTTTTTTTTTTTTTTTTTGCATCAGTAACAAAATGATCTAATGGACTATTAATCAGTGTTGCATCTCTGATAATAACATCCACCAAATGTACTTTTAATTGGGAGAGTTCACACCTCCTGCTGTTCTACTCCTCTAATGATCAAACTGGCAACTAAAACCCACAAAAAGAGCTATTAGTCTGTCAACTCTGTGTACACATTTTATGCTAAGCAGAAAGCAGTGATTAAAAATAACTCTTAAACTTGACATTTTTATTGCCAGCGTTTTGCACCAAAGCAAACTCGAGCAAAGACGTCTTTGATGTTTTGAAGTACATGATCCAAAGTCAAGTGTGCAAAAAGAAAAGGAAATTGAGTACTAAGCTTAAAAAACCTTGCGGCCAAAGGAAGTTTTGAATCTTTTGGGACAAATCCAATCAAGTCTGCAAGCCATTTGAGATTTTTTTCTCTCAGCCTTTATCAAGCAAAGCCAAGTCTTTATGAGTGAATTGCAAATTCCCTGCAAGGCTTTTTTGTCCCTGAATGCTGATCATCAAAAAGGAACCTGTGTGTGTAGTTGGGTTTATAAGATGGATGTTTCACTAGCTATTTAGGAACACAATCTTAAAGACAACTGTAAGTACAAAGAAGCTGTTAAGCACACCATGAATGAAGACCCTCTTGTTAAATTTGTAATAAATAGTGTTTCACATATGGTTGAGAGTCTAAACTTTGAGTGCTTGGTCATGATAATCAGAGTGTCATTTCATGATGTTCACTGGGAAAGATACTGTATGTAAGCTTTCCTTTGATGCTGTGTGCCCCATTGTTTTTTCTAGATTGAGGTTTATTCTGCCTTTGAGTCTCAAAAAACCCAGAATGGGGTCCTGACGCCTGAAATCTTATCTTTAAATGTGCATGTGTGGGATGCAATGATTTGAGAAAGTATTGCAGGTTCTCTGCACTATGGCATCATCAGACTGTGGGCTGTTGGCAGCTCTTAGGCAAAATGAACATTTAGTCATGCAAACATCATATCAAGAATATTAACACAGGCAAATTTATGTAATGTTTACTGTCCTACCCTGGCTTTTACTCCCAGAAGTGTCATAGTACATTTCCCATCCCTGCTGTTAACACAACCACTCTGCCGTTCTGTTTTCAGGTTTCAGTTTGGATTTTTAAAAGGAATACTCCAGGTATCCTGCTGTCGCTCCAGGATACAGACTAATTTGACGGTAAAAGAAAAAACACAGTTTAAATATAAAATGGGGCTAAAACTGTCAAACCAGAATCTTCACACACCAGTTAATTGCACTTGTGATAAAGAACCAAGACAGCTATTTGTCACCATGAACTACATCTGTCTGCCATTAACCAGGATAATGCCATTAACTTAATTTGTCTTTAGCTCATACAAAAATTCATTCTCATTCCTAATAAAAGCAGAGCAATTATAACTGCTCCAGTTGTCCCATTTGCATATTTTCATAGAATATTCATACAAATACATTAGATTTTCCACGTAATAAGCAAAACAGTGCTTTGAAAGGTTAGTTTCTATAAGACATACCTTATAATTGGATGAACTGAGCAACACTGAGATTCACTTAATGCCATACCTGTAAGTGTGGGCCACAATCTCTGGTGGATCTCAAAGGTGCTGCGAGCAGGCCCTCAGAGGTCATTTACAACAAATAACAGTCATGAAAATCATTTCTGGTGTGGATACAAATGATATTAATTTATCAATATTTCTCTATTGATGCAACCAGTATGAGTATACTTAGAGCTGGGTGATAAGGCCTAAAATTGATATCCGAATATATTTTTGCTTTATCCCGATACTTGATATTTATCATGATATTTTGTAATGGCTTTTTTAGCAGCTGTATTTAATTCAGCCCCAAATTACACTAGTTTGGTGATAAAAATAGACTGTTCTATTGGATTTTAGGCCTGGGCAATATGGCCTAGAAATCATATCACAGTATTTTTCTTGCCTTTGACGGTAACAGTATTATATCTCGGTGTAACAGTATTAAAAGGAAATAATTTTTTTCAATCCAAATTCAAGCGTTATTAACCCCTTCTCCCCTTGAGACAAGCCTTTAATGGCATACTCAATTTATGTCTAAGCATAGGAACACAGACATTTTTTATTTATTTATTTTTTTAAGTCTCTTTAGGTTTACTAATATCTAACTGCACTCCAAGTTTCACATTTCATCTCTATCCTGATGAAGTGTGTTAAGCTGCAAATGACTTCAAAATAAAAGCGTTTTAGAAAAATAACAGCCCCGGACTTTTATTGTGAAGGGCTTGACAGAAGAAGTGTGTTTAGCACTGATTTAGCTTTGCTTTGGCTGCCGTACTGGAGAGTTTTTGCAGCTACTTTACAGCAGCTTTTCTGACCTCATTTAACATCGCAGTCTGGATCTTTGACTCACTGTGGACCTAGAAAAGAAAGTCAGAAGTTAAAATAGACCTTTAACAGCACTTAGCTTGTGTTAAAGCCCCAGACAGGCTGACAGAGACTGCACACTGACTTTGTTGCGGTACAGCCATCAAACTTGAGAAGACAAAACATGTGTTTGCCTGCCAACTGTGCTTATTTTCAACAACAAGAGCGGGTGACATTCATTTTGTTACCTGGCTACACGTAATCCTAGAGCTAAACGTGCTATTGACTGGACTCAGCCTGAGCTGTCCGTCACAAATCACCCGCTCCGCCAGCTCTTGAGCGAATCTGCCTCGTGTGCATCACAGCACAACGTAGGCATTTAAACTGGTGATGACGGTGTTGCAGAAATCCATTCCGTGGCATAGATTGTACCGGTGCAATATTAAAAGCGTTTTACCGCCCACCTCTGTTGGGTTTTAATAAAATTGTTTGCAGAAAGGGTAAAAATCAATATAAAGTCAAGTTTAGCAGTTTTATTGTGAAAAGGACTTCATTCAGTCCTTTACTAATAAATCAAAAATACATAAATCATGAAATACTCATACATGAAAGTCCTGAAATGTTTTCTGTGTTCTGTTTACTATTGCTGATTATTAAATGATTATTTTCCTCATTAAGGGTGAAGTAAACCTACACAAAACTTATCAATCCTGCATGCAGCCAAAGGCCAAAATCCTGCTGTCTAGTCCACCATTCAGGCTCGCAGCTGTGATTATATTAGTCTGTTATCTGTGCTGATGAATGCTGGACCAGTTTCTGACAAGTTCATAACATGAGAGTGTCCTTAGAGCTTATTTAAGAAACTCTGTGTGATCATGGGGGGAAAAAGCTTGTCTGGAGGCGAGAACATTTTAACTCCGTGTTGTCAGGGTTTTGAGCTGTTAGGCTGAGGTAAGGCCAGGGGCGGTTTTAGTGACTTGGAGGCCCCCCTAATATCACTCACCTCAACTTCTTTGATGACAGCCATATGAATGTGAGTTAACAGAAGCAGCACAGTGTGCAGTTGCCACTAATAACACATTTAACTCCATACAGTGTAAGATAATCTGCATTATAAACAGCATCTGTTAGGTCCCTGATCATCAACTGGCGGCCCGGGGGCCAAATCAGGACCCCAAAAGCTTCCTTTCAGGCCCCCAAAAGATCATTTAATTCAAAGATGTTGTGTTTTTAAGAGTATCCTTTGGCTTTAATTGTCTTCAGCTGTTAAATCCATCCCACAAACAATGAATAGTGAAATAGTCTGAGAATGACTAAACATTTGATCTGTTACTACAGAAATTTACTGTCATAAATAGTGGATATTTAAAATTAGGGTTAAGCTTAGCAGAAGTGCTGCAAAAATGACCAGATAAAGTGGTGAAAAGGGGTTCAAATGCGGCAAAAATGGGTTAAACAGGGAAAAAGGGGCAAAAAGTGTCATAAATTGGTTACAAATTACAAAAATTGTTCAAAAAAGCAATGAAAATGGGTTAAAAAGTGGCAAAAATATAAGAGTAGTGGCAAAAATGTATAAAAGAGTGGCACAAAGAGGATTAAACATGCACGGAAAGTGGTTTAAATGGGTTAAGAAGTTAAACTGGGTTAAAGAAGCAAAAATGGGCAAAAAGTATCAAAAATGGGTTAAAGTGGCAAAAATACAGCAAAAATGGCCTGGCAAATTAGTGAAAAGGGGTTCAAGAGTGGGACACGAGGGAAATAAATGGCAGGAAGTTGCAAAAGGGGGTTAAGGAGTGGCAAAAAATGAGTGAAAAGTGGCAAAAACTGGTTAAAAGTTGCTACTGTTGTTAAAAAATGTCATGAAAAGAGGTTAAAGAGTGGCAAATATTGATAAGAGTGGCACAAAGTGGATAAAACATGCAGGAAAAGTGATTTAAAGGGTTTAAAGAATAGCTAAAATTGAGTTAAATAGGCAAAAAGGGGTTAAAATGATTTAGTATTTAGTCACAATGGTGGAGGGCCCATTCTCTGGGATTTTCAGGGGCTCAGCCAGTTCTGCCTGTCTCCTTGTGTCCTGCTGCATGATAGATAACAGAGATAGATCTCACAGGTAATACCTAAAAATGTCAAAATACAAATACTGCTATAATAATTTGTTAGCCAGACCAAAATATTTATTTAATTTTTGTGTATTTGAAAGTCAGGTCCCCAGAGTTTCTGTTAAGACTAAATCTGGCCCTTGTGCAGATGTACTTGATGAACCCTGTGATAGGTTAAGTATTAATGAATACTTGGTTACATCAAGCTGGACAAACTGCATCCATCTTAGACAGAAAAAAAAATTAGACGTAAATCTGATGTCTCCTCCAAAAAGATATAAGAATGAAGACTCTCTTTACTTAAATGATTATTATGCACAAACTTGAGGCTTTACTTCATTATGTTCTTAATTAAACCAGCGTCAGCAACACAAAGTTTAGAGAACAACTTGCGGCCTTAGTCGGGATGAACCTGATGGAGGTCACAAGCAATAAGGAATCCGTCCAGAAAAATGCATTTTGGCTTCTGGCCTTAGTTGGGAAGACCCTGATGGACGCCTAAACCTGAAATGGTCTGGAAGTTGTTCTTTAAACTACAAGTGTTGCCGGAGCTTTTTGTTTCCTTTGAATCAAAAATAAAGATTCAAACTTGACTGTAATGTATGTCTTGTTTCAAAACCTACAGGTATTTCTTAAGTCAATGAAGGTTTGTTTGATGGATCACCCCAGGGAGGATGTGCAATCTTCTGCAAAAAAATGGTGACAAAAATGATTGAAAATGAATCGGAAATACTACATGCATACTGTATGTCCTCAAGTTGGAGGGTTTTGATTTATCAAAATGTAGCCCATTTTGAAATACTTAATAGTTGAGACTCCATCCTTAGTGGTGGAAAGCCTGGCACTCATAAAGATAACCTGGTAAATAAAATGGCCTCACTGATGCTGTCTACTGTAGTTAAAACCCAGAAATGCCTCACAAAACCTCACTTCAAAAACACGGAACTATCCCTTTAATTGTTTTACTCATGGCAATATTTGGGATGTTGCTAAACTGACTTTGGATGTCAAGGTTTTCTTTCCAAATAGTGCCAGAGTCAGACTGCTTTTTGCACCCAAAAAATCTGCATGTTAAGATTAAATGATTGTATACATAAATCTTTCACTAATAAATTGTTGCTTCATATTAACATATATAGGTGTATGTCAAAACAGTTCAACTTTTTAACACTGCCATGTGTGTTCAGTGTTTTCACACATCTAAAGCAGCCATATTCCATTGTATCTAGTGCGTTAAGACACTTTCTTTGGATTTCACTTTACAGGATCTTTAATTAGGCCACTGTGTTTCGGTTTATGGCCTTTATCGGGATGACCCTGATGGAGGTCTAATCCTGAAATGTTCTAAAAGTTGTTCTCTAAACTACAGGTGTTGCTGGAACTTCTTATTTCCTTTAAATCAACAATAAAGATTCAGCTTTAAACAATGCCAAATGAACAGAAGGCTATTAGGGCCACTGAAAAAAAACATTTGAGACAATTTTTTTTTCACTTGTGAGAAAAAAGTCATAATTCTGAGAATAAAGTCAGACTTTTCAGAATAAAGTAAGAATAATTCTGAGAAAAAAGTCAGAGTTTTGAGATTCTAAGGATAATTTTGTGTTTTTCAATTTAGAAACAGATATGGATAATATGAGTGATAAATGTACAGTATGCTGTGACACTTGTAATACTTTCTGTTTGTAATACTTTCTGTTTGTAGTTTCATTTTTCTACCACTTGATTAAGTGTATAAGCATGGTTGGACTGTGTTGAAATTTATATTCGAAGTAAAAATTAAAGTTTAAAAATGCCACACTGCAAAACTCGTTAAACTACGTGGATAGAACTTTCCCATTTACAGCCACAACACTGAGCTGGTAATAACCACAGGAGCAACTTTCACAGAAATCACTGGAGGCTAATGCCACTACTATAGCCAAGGACCTCATACGACCCACCTTAAAAAATTGTGGATTTATGTCGTCCACAATATTTGATCTGATCTATTTTGATCCGAAATGTTACTTCTTATATAGCTGCAAGCTCTCACCTGCTGAGTGAAAACTTGACTTTTAATGCATGTCTGAGCCCCTAGAGTCATTCTTCTTCATGTCCACTCTATATGAATCTCTCTGACGTCCCTGCACGCATGATGAACGGGCGCATCTCCATGCACATTTTGGATGCATTTTAGTGCATTGCCAAGATCAAACATGCCGACCTCTCATGTCATAGGACAGCCTGTGTCCAGATTAGGATTGAATGTTAAGTTACTAAGTCATTTCACCATGAAGAGAAGAATTTCTACCATTTAATGAGAGCTGGAGTTAAATATGCCACAGGATTTATAAATGATGTCCTGTTTAAACTTAAGTGATCAAGACCATAATTTCACCTCTTGTTGACATAAAATTAAATCATAATGTAAATAGAATAAGTAAATATTAGTATGGCATTACAGATTTATTATAATGTGGGATTTAATCAGGCTGGAGATTGCTCGCTCACCAAAGCGAGATACGATGTCTGCGTTTGTGGCTGAGGGACAATTACTCAGTAGTGTTATCCTGAGGGCAGGTGTTTTATTCGCACTCAGGGGATTAAGTTTGGTTTTACAGGACAAAAACCTCTTTATTCAACATTTGCTAAGGCCCTTGTGCAAGAAACCAATTAGAGGTGTGGACAGGACAAGACTCACTGAGAGAGCAAAGTTGATGCTGCAGTTGCGCAGCTATGGGCTCTGATGTGCGTCTTTTTTTACGATGTTCCTCCCTGCTCTAAATGTTAAACTATGAATAATTTTCTTTGACCTGGGGAGTGGCAAAAACACAAGTGAGCTATAATTGTAGAAAAACAAACCTAGGCAAATTCTTGAGGCCCCCCTTATGGACGAGGCCCCAGGCAATTGTCTACCTTTGCCTAATGGTAAAACCGCCTATGGGTAAGGCTCTGTAGTTGTGGAGAAGTGGATTACATTTGCTGGGCCGTCTTCTCTCTGACAACTTTGGCAGGGAGTTCTCAGCAAAATGTTTGCGGCCAGGCAAATCTTGTATTCTGGGTTAAGTGTCCTTATGAAATGTTTAAATCATGTCTTTTGTGACATGTTGTGTTACTGCTGCCGTTACCTCGTGTCATCTTGCGGTGTATTTTAACAAATAGTGTTTGAGTTCAGCCTCTTCCTTTTCAAAGCTGAACGACTGCTCAATGCTGCAGATTCAGCACTGTTTCTCATTGTCCATCTAAAAACGCAGCTAACTCACTGCTAACTCGCCATGCTGCTCTGTTTACCTTCCTCTACCTTGCTTCTCTCGCTGCTGATACAAAAATGCGCATGTGCGGAGGAGTTTTCTGGATGGCCGGGGGAGAGAGAGAGCTCTCTGCTGTGAGAGATGCATTCAGGGACAATGGGAGAAGCAAAACTCCAGTGAGAAATGCACACTGATGGCTCAAAACTTCCACATAATTTATACTTGATGTTCGCGATATAGTAATTTTATACATTGTGCGTGTCAACAGCCAAGATACATCGAGTATACTCGATATATCGCCCAGCCTTAAGTACACTGCATATAGGCCAAGTTTAACCTGTCTCCTAAAGGTTGCATAAGTGCCCTTTGGTCACATGCACACCTTTTTTCACATTAAAGTAAGCTGTACCCCAAAGGGATCTACACAGCTAACAACAGAAATGACCTTAAAAACACCAACACAAAGAGAACAGAAGGACCTTATGCTGTTACACAATGTAAAGGTCACATGAGAGAAAGAACGGTCAAATGGCGCAGGGTCAGTTGGAAGCAGGCAGAAGCTGTGTGCTTTGTAGAGGTATGTAGGAGGATGTCTGTGATATCACAATTCTATATCATTGGGATTTTAAACGTTTTGCATTACACTGAGTGCTAGGATAATATATATTGTGATATACTGTGATTAATACTATTTTGTAACTGCTTATTACGCACACAGAGTATAACTTGATTTAATAAAAGGTTTTATCTGATACAATGAATGTTTTCAGTCTTTATTTACCTCACTTCAGTTTTATTTCTAGACAATGCGAATAAAACTAACACTGATCAACACTTCAGATAACTCAGAATAAAAAATGGTGGATGCACCTGAAAAATGGAATGCTCCATTCTTGTGCTACAGAGGTCAGAAATGTTTTCTTTGGTTTAGAGAATGTTAGCAGCTGCAGGTCATTTGTGACATAATTAGCTGTTACAGTCACATAAGAATCCACTACACATGATGAGTTGCAGGTTAATGCAGATCCTCTCAGCTGTACTCAAACTTTTCTGTAGGGCTTCGGTATGGCTGTATCGGTATGAAATAATGTTGGGAGGAACATGCCTGGGTTTCAGTGTCTTAAGCATGTAGTTAAAGCCCTCACTGTATGGCCTCAAATTTTACTCCAACCATTTGATGGATTTGTGGAATGTAGGCTTGTTTTTCCGTGACACTAATTTGAGTGTCAAGGTGAGCCTTCATGTTTGTCGTTTTCCCAAAGTATTTTATCATGTGACAATCCTTGCAAACCCCATGTGTCATGTCTTTTTTGTTGATGTTAATGATGTTCTTCACAAGTTTCTTGGCCTTGGTTTAAGCATTTATTTACCTATCTGTTAGGTTTGTTGATCAAACATACCTAGCCACCACTGCTATAAGGATTTTACATATAATAGTGATTGCAGCAGAAGTATGAATGATATCTTGTTTTAAGCAACAACATTTGTAAGAACTTCCTCACCTTGTCTAAACTGCAGTGAGTGTAACATGCATGTAGATGGTGCTCTCTCAGTTTGGCTTACCGAATCTCCTTTTATTTTTTCTCAAAGTTGGACTCTTTTTGATTCTTTTAGTCATTATAACATAGATAACAGAGATTTTGATATTTTAAGGCACCTTTAAAGGTATCAAAGTATCCAATATTTTGACAAAATTTATTGAAAAGGAATAAAAAAGCAAAGCGATATTGACTAGTTTGTTTTCCATGTGTAGGAGTACTATAAACTGATAGTGTGATTTAAAAAGAAATTAAACAAATTCTAATAAATTTAATGCTTTTGTACACATAATATGTACAAAAGCAATTTGAAATACAACATAGCCAACTAAGATGTTCCCTACTTTCTTCTGCAGAGGTTGACGCTTCAAACTTTTGAAACTACTGTTCAGAAATCTTTACATTCAGCTCTGCAGAATCTGCAATTAGCTGACATTAATCAATACAGCATCTCAGTTCTCACAGTGAAAACATGCTCTGTATTCTGCTTACTTTTTGTAGCAGCCTAAAACTAGATGATATTACCCATACTCTACAGACTTTTTATTGATCTCTTCCAATCAATATCTATCCCTTTTGGAGTGTGATGAGACATTTTTCAACCTACTTTCATAGGACAGGGCTGAAATCCAATAAAGTGCCCCTGGAGGCTTTGGAACTATTTCAGTATTATACATGATTTGAATGCAGTACTGTTTCCTATGCACAATATCAGACCTTATTAATTCATCACATTTCTGATTTTGAACATACACACTGACATGAAACATGTCGGAAAAACATGGATGATAATTCTTTTTAAAGCTGAGAAGATACTTCTGCAGATTCAAAAGGGATTGTTGTGTTTTCACTGGCTGTTTTAATGATGAGATTTTGAATGAAGGACTGATATGTATTGCATGTAATGATGAAAACTAATTTGGTATGAAGAAGTAAACCCCTCATTAGTCTTGTGCTTACAAACAACAGGCTGTAATTGTTAAATGCTGAGGATATATTCTCTCATAGTTTTTTTTCATTGCCCAAATGTGTATTCTATTTCTATTTGAGATCAAGCTGCCAAGAAATCCAGATGAGAAAACATTTTTGGGCTTTTTTGTAGAGGGAATAAATTCATTTGATTAAACTAGTTGTTATTTGTGAGTCTTGGATTTGCAGAATCTTTTTTTAGACACATATACACTGGACAAACTAAATTGTAGTATTCTGCAAAACTGTGGAACTGTTCCTTTAATGTGTGAAACTGTAATAGAGAGCTTGGCTTGTAAAAGAGTAGGTCTTGGCTCTGAGTTCAGGACAAGCTTTTCCTGGATTGATATGTCTCTCCAGGTTGGAAAGACTGGTCCTTTTTTCTCTGTGTTAAAAAAAATAAAAAAAATGGAACCATCATTGAAGACAGAGCCAAGAACTCACTTCAGTGCTCTCCACTGGAGTGAGTTCAGTGTTGGAGTCTAGATGAAATGTGTCATGAAGAGACTGCTGGAGCTCAGTGGAGCAGTTTCTTTCTCATTCACATACTTTTCTGCAATGTATTTCAGACACAGAAATCTACATGAAGCTTGAAACAACACTCAAGTGTGCTTTGCTGCTTTCAAAATAATAAATATGTTTTGAGCCATTTTCTGAAGATGGTCATCAGTAGGGGTGTAAATTGCCAGTTTCATTTGGACAAAATAGGATCTTGTTTTTTTCCAGTGTCACAAAATCTGTCACCATACAAATTCAGTTTCATTTAGAAGCCTGTTATATGATATTATATAGTTTGAAAATAGCAGTTTTAGCAGTTTCATTTCTGAAGGTTTCTGCTTTTGAATGAAACATAATCTTTCTCACTATAAAAGAAGTGTGTTTCACTGCACAGTACCATTTTTACTTTTACAAATGTTTTTTCTAATAACTTAAAACTGAGGGCAGAGAAGACAGAGTTGGAAGAGCTTGTGTATTTATGATGAATTTAACGTGACATGTCAGACTTCAACCAGTGCATCCCAGGAAGCATGCAACAGCAGAGTTTTCCCTCTGTTTACCTGCAGAGCCTGTATCAGAGACCACTTGCACTACTTCAGCTTCAGGTAGCAAGGGGTAAGCAATTTTATATTGCTGTTGTGTACAGATTAGAATTTGCAGGCGTAGTTGATAAAGAATGTTAAAGCCCCATCCTAATGTAGTCTTTGTCCAAAATCTTTCCACACAGGTGTGAGAAGAGAGGATATCTTCCTCTTTCTCTTGATCTTGGCTGCAAAGTGTTAGCCTGTTTACTGCAAGCTTGTTTAAAGTTTAGGATGACACACAGCTTGGCTGACATTGTCAAACAGGAATTTTGAACTAAGGCGTAGCATAAAGATGTGGATTGGTGTTTTGACTTTCTACTGATTTGACTGAATAATTGATCAAGCAGTCGATCAGACATATGGTTACTTTATTTTTTGATTTAATACTCATTGTACATTACTACAGGTCACAGAGGAATTTATCTCATCTTTTTAGAACTGATGATAATTTTCTGGACCAAAACTTAATGAATTCATTCAGAAGTAGGGCTGGGAAATCACAGGATAACTTTCAGTAACATGCTTGTTACTAGGTAGCCAATGATAACGATAATATCACAATACAGCAATTCTGCTATAAATGTTGCAAGACAATAATGGTCACTGATATAATTCTATGAGCGCAGACTCTGTCAGGTTTTGTGTTGCCAGACATAGAAAGGCTTGGTTGGCATATTTCAAAATTGATGGGTTGGTAGATACTCTGGGTAGGAGGGCTCACCCAGTGAATTGCCTGGCTGATTACTGAGGCAATACTAGGCATTCGGCTGATCATTTGTACTGGCATTTTATTTTACCGATTGATGGCTTTGTTTCCACTGTCCACCCACAGTGAACTAATGACATCACATCCTGCTGCTCTCGTGTTAACAGAGCTAGTGCTTCATTGTCAAGTTGTCTTTATTTTTCAAATGAAAGTTTACTTTAGTCACATTAAGTGCATTTTGTTTATCATCATTAATGCATATGGGTTTCAATTATTGGTTGTTAGTCACATGAACTACTAATAATTGGTGTCATTCTTGAAATACCAATATTTGACCCCGATGGGTTAACCAACTAAAAATTCTCAAAAGTGTTCTTGATTAACCTTGCAAAACAGACGGATATGCCCGTTTCCTTGTTTCTCACTGGCAAATCCATCTTGCAAAACTCCCATCTGAACCATTTGGGCCTAGTTAGAAAGTGACAGGACCAATCAGTGAAGAAGGGCAGTGCTTTCAGGTGCGGCGGAGTCATGACGTAAACAAGCAGCAACAAGAGGCCCGTGCGATTGGCAGAAGAGCTTAGCATGGATGCTGCTAAAGCACCAGTTTTATCAGAACTTGATGACATTTCTTCGTTAAAAGAAGAACAAAGAACAGCAGTGAGTTGTTTTCTTTTCAATAACAACAAAAGTCGAGTACTTACATGTCTTCAGTTGCCATGTTTTGCGTTATTCCACGTGCAGCTCGATAGTGGTTACGTCACGTGTTTTGTTGCTCTGATTAGCCGGTAGACATGTGACAGACAGAATGTTCATCCAGTCACACTCCAAGTTTTTTTCAAAGCCTCTGCCATTTCCCAAACATTTGCTCTTGAAGCCTTCCCAGATGGATGTGTGAAACACGTCCATCTGGCGTGTCAGGTTAGTTCCTGATATGTCCCCTTTAATTTCTTTCATTCATGCTCTAAGTGTTGCCATAAAATAGCAGTGATGTGGTGAATCATTTTATCAGGGAAATCTGTGCAAAGAGCAGAATTAATTTCTTAAATGATAATATTGATATTTGGTTAACATTGATTCATTATTGTATCACACTGGTCAGAACAGTGATGCTTTGCCATATCAATAGAGTTCCCCACTCCCAGTGATTATAGTTAAAATTAATAATCTTTGATGGATGAAATCTTTTCTATTTTACCCTCCGTTGTCCTTCAGTTGCTCTGCCTCTTCTCTCAATGATTTACAATTTCCTGATAAAAATAAGCTTTACTTGTCACAGTAACTTGTTTAGCCATATGACTCTACAATCATAAAATCATTTCACCTGCAGCATTACTGGAATTGCAAAATGACATCACATGCATTTACATAGTAATATTAAATGATATTTGACCTTGTTGGGTTATATGCTGAGATGATTAACCACCATTCAACAAAAAAGCTCCGTGACCATCACATCTCTGCATTTAAAAAGTGCTAGTTTTAACAGTGGTTTTATTCAGGGTTTTTCATGGCTTTACTGGTACAGAAATATCATGTCAAGCCAAGGAGAATTAATTGTAAACTACAACAGAAGCAACAAGGACAGATAAATGAGCTGAAGTACATGATCTTAACGTTTTAAATTCATAATGATACCTTGACATATCAGACTGTGTCTTTGCATGCCAGACATGTTAATTAACTGAGTTTGAGCTGCTGACAATGTGCGTCAGAAATGAGTGCACTGCTGTCTTGGTCACAGGGATTTTTTCCACTGTTATTTAAAATGGCAATGAATGAATGTGCAGTGGCAGTCAAATACCTACAGGTGAATAGCTGAGCACACAATTTCTGTGATTCAGAGGGAGGTTTTTGTTACCTCTACAACTTTAGAATGATCAGATTCTCATACCCTTAATTATTATGGTGCAATTTGGACACTGACGGCTGGAAACTGAATGACTTCCTGACAGCTACTGGGTCACAATGCAGTAAGTACTGCTGTGCCGCTGATTAAATTCACCCAATAATTAAGCAGACACCATTGATTCCCTGGAGAGAAATGGAGAAACGGAGCGAGTGTGTGGAAGAGAGAGTGACTCTCTCTTTGTCCCTGTACTTCCTGTAGGCCCTGCAGCGGTGGCCCAGTCAGATATGCGTAATTTGGGAAATGAGCAGAAGTCAATTCCACTTAAACAGACAGTGGTGGTTGGACACATCGATGTTTCATGCATTGTTGACTCCCTTCATTTTCTTCCTCCCTGGTTTCCTCTGGGTAATTGACAGAGGGATCGAAGGGAATGAGAAAGTGTGTCCTAGATTATAAATGTGTGTCGGTGTAATTTTGTGTAAGATTTTAAAACTTAGCAATCATAAACTGCTTAAGCAATTTAGGATATGTGTATACATGCAGAGCCTCCCTTTTGTAAATGTATCAGGTGGCTTTGTAAGTCAGGACATGAATTTGGTATATTTGAAGCGTTCATTCAAAGCCAATAAGAGCAACATTAGGGGGTAGTTAATAAATGTAATGATGATATTAGTAGTAGTGATTTTATTGATGCAGATGCATTCTTGTGTGGGTGCCCATCTGATTCAGCAGGGGTTCTAACTCATGCTTGTGTGTGGGCAGACAGAGTGCACATCAAGCAGCACAGACACCAACGCTAGAGAGCTGAAAAGGCAGGAAGCAGTTTTGTACTTTGCATGTTGTTGCATGTGTTATAGCTACTGTAGCTGAGCTGCCGCAGTTGGCTACCAGAACTACCACAGCTATTAAATGTGTTGCCACAGTCAGAGCCATTTTAAAATCAATAGCTGGCTGATTTCTATGTTCTGTGGTTTGCCCTAGATTTGGTCTAGAGTCTAAAACTGTCATGTTATGGAATCCTGTCCTGAAAAAGGGTTTAGATGGGAAGGAACACTTTTTGGTGTCTAGGCTTTCATAAGTCCATTTTCCCGGTTTACCTAAACAAAAATAAATGCAGACGGTGTAAAAATGAAGAGAATGCTATAGACCCAGCTTATTCAAGACCACTTTGCACTTAGCTAGACTCTCCACTTTTGTTCCTAGTGGTAGAATGAGTCTCTACAGCTGGTTCACACTGTCCAGCTGTACTTCTGGGAGGTTTGTGCCCAGCTCTCAGTGAGTGACCCAGCACTTGGTACTTTGGTCATTATTTGCTGGTGAAGACAATTTAACTGATGATGATGATGTGAGGTCTCCTGTTAATGATTGATTGTTTCACTGCTGATTTATTGTTTTAATGTTACATAAAAACCAAGGCCTCTGTACACCATATGTGTAGAGCCCCACGCTGCAGCTCTTCATCTTACAACGGCTAAAACAACTGTTTAAATATCTATTTTAACTTTTGACTTTTTTCTCTAAGTCCACAGTGAGTCAAAGATCCAGACTGAGACATGAAATGAGGTAAAAAAAAAAAAAAAAAACAGCTGTAAACTGGCAGCAAAAACTCTCTGGTATGGCAACCAAAGCTAAGCTAACTCAATGCTAAACACACTACTTCCGTCCACGGCTGTTATTTTTCTAAAACACTTTTATTGTGAACGCCTTCACTGAGAAACGTGTTCAAGTCATTAGCAGCTAAACACATCTCATCAGGATAGAGATGAAATGTGAAACTTGGAGTGCAGTTAGACAGAAGTAAACCTAGAGAGAATTAATAAAAATATTACATTTATATCTGTGTTCCTATGCATTGACATAAATTGAGTATGCCATCAAAGGTCTGTTTTAAAGGGGGAAGGGGGTTAATAAGACTTGAATTTGGATTGAAAAGCATTATCTCTTTTTTATTTTGTAATACCGTGATATAATACCGTTACTGTCAAAGGGAAGAAAAATACAATGATATGATTTTTAGGCCATATTGCCCAGGCCTAGCTTCTACTACTTTGCAACTCTATTTAAAATGCGGATTAATGCTGATTAAGCTGCTTTTAGGATAGAACACAACACAGTACAACTGGATACAAAAGAATATGAGAGAATATGATACAGTAAGATAAACAGTGATTCTGTGATTCTGTTTATACATTACAAGACAGTCCAATAATATTAAAGCCTCTCTAAAGTGCTTAAAAGTATTTTTTTTAGGTTTGTTCTATGACAGGCCACTGTGTTATGAACCACCAGGCCAAATTTAAGTCATGAAAAACATCTCTAAATTACCAAAATTCCAAAATCATGAAAAATGAGACAGTAAAATCTGCTCTAGGGTGGTGTGGGTATGAAGGAGGTGAAGCCACACCTACTCACAAGAAATACGATCCTCTCAAATAAAAATAAAAGCCTGTGATCAGAGCGCAGCTGCTCTGTGCCAGAGCAGAGAGACAGAAGTTGGAGATTAAATTTACTGTTTTCTGGTACAAATCTCTCCATTAAGATACTTTAAACGATTTTTTACCTCACAATGGACAAAGACAAAGTCTGTACATCACTTTACAGAGACTTTAAATCAGGTCATTTGATAAACTCAAAAACACAAAAAGCCCTCATAAAGTAGAAGTGCAGGATTAATTGATTTATTCACTGCAATTAAGTGTTAGTTTGAGCTCTTTTTTTCTAAAGCCTTGAATTTAATTTTGCTGCTTTTGAACGTTCTCTCACTGTCTCCTTCTTCCTTGTCTTGCTGTTGCCGTCCTCTTTGGTCATGAAGTCTGGGATGAGCAGTGTCTCTTACCTTTAAATATCAATATTTGGCACCTCTCATTTGAGTCAGGATTACAGTATATTACTGACAATTATTTAACCTATCCCTAGTTATAAAGATCATTACATTACACCTCATGCCCTAGATATTGCTGGGTTTGTGTGGAAATTTGGAATCCTTGAAAATGCTTGAACTTTATTGTTGTGTGTCCAAGGTTTGAAAAGTGCTTGCATTTCAGATAAAGTGCTTGAAATTGTTTAAAATTCTATAACTGGATGCCCCCATGATAAAAATAGCAATATGATTGAACAGTTTGCCGTAGAAATAAAATGAGTTGGAGGATCTTTTACATAACATAATAACACAGTATATAGGCCTACTGTCAGGGGAAAACACAGCTGCTCTTTGTAGTAATATCAGGCAGTAACAAAGTAAAGTTGAGGTACCATTTTTCATGGGTTATCACTTCCATATTTTCATAAAAACTAATAAAAAATAATGTTTTTAGATTGGGTAATCGTTTTATATTACTTGGGTGTGTTTTTTTGATTGTCATCCTTCAATACCATCAGTAGTGTCATTACAAAACACTATATCCGTCTTAAGGTGAAAGGAAGGGAAATAATTGCTATATGTACAGTTGCAAGAGAAAGTATGTGAACTCTTTGAGATTTCTTGGATTTCTGCATAAATTGGTCATAAAATGTGTTCTGATCTTCATCTAAGTCACAAAAACAGACAAACACAGTCTGCTTAACCTAACACAGCACAAAAATGATATGTTTTCATGTTTTTATTGAACAAAACATGTAAACATTCACAGTCAGGGTGGAAAAAAGTATGTGAACCCCTAGGCTAATGACTTCTCCAAGAGCTAATAGGAGCCAGGAGTCAGCCAAGCTGGAGTCCAATCAATGTGATGAGATTGGATGTGTTGGTTAAAGCTGCCCTGCCCTGTAAAAAAACACACACCAGTTTTGAGTTTGCTGTTCTCAAGAAGCATTGCCTGATGTGAACCATGCCTGGCACAAAAGAGCTCTCAGAAGACCTACGATCAAGAATTGTTGACTTGCATGAGGCTGGAAAGGGTTACAAAAGTATCTCTAAAAGCCTTGATGTTCATGTGTCCACAGTAGACAGACTGTCTACAAATGGAGAAAGTTCAGCACTGTTGCTATTCTCCCTAGGAGTGATCTTCCTGTAAAGATGACTGCAAGAGCACAGCGCAGAATGCTCAGTGAGGTGAAGAAGAATCCTAGAGTGTCAGCTAAAGACTTACAGAAATCTCTGGCACATGCTAACATTTGTGTCGACAACCTACAATAAGTAAAACATTAAACAAGAATGGAGTTCATGGGAGGACACCACGGAGGGAGCCACTGCTGTCCAAAAAACACATTGCTGCATGTTTGAAGTTTGCAAAAGAGCACCTGGATGTTCCACAGCACTACTGGCAAAATATTCTGTGGACAGATGAAACCAAAATTGAGTTATTTGGAAGGAACACGCAACGATATGTGTGGAGAAAAAAGGCATAGCACGCCAACTTCAAAAACTCATCCCAACTCTGAAATATGGTGGAAGAGCCATCAAGGTTTGAGGCTGCTTTGCTGCCTCAGGGCCTGGACGGATTGCTGTCATTGACAGAAAAATGAATTCCCAAGTTTATCAAGACATTTTGCAGGAAAACTTTAGACCATCTGTCCGCCAACTGAAGCTCAACAGAGGATGGGTGATGCAACAGGACAATGACCCAAAGCATAGAAGTAAATCAACAACAGAATGGCTTCAACAGAAGAAAATACGACTTCTGGAGTGGCCCAGTCAGAGTCCTGACCTCAACCCAATTGAGATGCTGTGGCATAACCTCGAGAGCGATTCACACCAGACATCCAAAAAATATTGCTGAACTGAAACAGTTTTGTAAAGACGAATGGTCCAGAATTCCTCCTGACCGTTGTGCAGGTCTGAATCTGCATCTACAGGAAACGTTTGGTTGAGGTTATTGCTGCCAAAGGAGGGTCAACCAGTTATTAAATCCAAAGGTTCACATACTTTTCCCACCCTGCACTGTGAATGTTTACATGGTTTGTTCAATAAACATGAAAACATATCATTTTTTGTGCGGTATTAGTTTAAGCATACTGTGTTTGTCTGTTGTTGTGACTTAGATGAAGAGCAGAACACATTTTATGACCAATTTATGCAGAAACCCAAGAAATCCCATGGGGTTCACATACTTTTTCTTGCAACTGTATGTGCATTTGCAGGGCCTTTCTGTGTGGAGTTTGCATGTTCTCCACGTGCATGCGTGGGTTCTCTCCGGGTACTCCGGCTTCCTCCCACCACCAAAAACATGCTTGTTTGGTTAATTGGTGACTCTAAATTGGCCGTAGGTATGAATGTGAGCGTGTCTGGTTGTCTGTCTCTATGTGTCAGCTCTGCGATTGACTGGCGACCAGTCCAGGGTGTACCCCGCCTCTCACCCAATGACAGCTTGGGTAGTCTCCAGCCCCCGTGACCCCCAATGGGATAAGCAGTATAGATAATGGATGGATATGCATTTGCACAGATACAACATTCTAGCACAGCTGTTAGGTGCTGGGAAGACTTAAAAAACACCTTAAAAATGCTTGAAAAGTGCTTGAATTTGACCTTGGAAATGATGTATGATCCTTAGTATTTACTCCTAGAAATTTTATCATATCAATTTGAGATAAATGTCTCCTTAGGCTGCCTTAGTAAAATGTACCCCTGCTAAGAAATGATGTGTTTAATCCAGCTAGTGTTTCTGTCAAAGCTGTTATTTTTTTAACACCATGTCACTGTCCACAGTCATCATGGATCATCACTTAATTATTAAAGCTGACAGCTGAACTTCTGTTAAACATGCCCAGTGCTTTAGAGTGCCTTATGTTACTGTTAAATGATTAATTATCAGGGGATGTGGTGTTAGCAGCTCAGTCAGACCGATGGCTGCTGTTAAAGCTTTCGTGGTTTGAAAATGGTGAATTACAGGTCTTTCAAAGTGATGAGACATTCAAGGTTAACAAAAACTAATTGCTGGCAGACGTCCTTATTAAGCGACCTGATGTGATAAATAATCATTCATCTCTCCTCTCAGGTCTTTTACAAGCTTATATTACTTTTTTATTTATTCTAAGTATGCTTTTATGATGGTGCTGCCGTGACTGCGCAGTTAAATAATCTGATTGACTTGTTTTTTAATATAACTCCTCCTTATTACTTAAAATTGTCATAATTTCATGAAGGATTTATTTGCCTTGCTGAAAGTCTTCTGTCTCTTCTTTGAGTTCAGACAAGGTTATCTTGTTCAATGGGGAATTTTTTTCTCTCAAGACAATTGCAAAAAACTCTCATACTGAAAAGGTTTTGTACCTTTTCATAAGTATTTGGACCTAGACACAGTTCTTATCTTTTAAAATCAATATCCTTCATAGTCAAAGATTGCCTAAGGTCTGGAGCCAATGGACATCACCAAATTCTGAGTTTCCTCTCTGGAGATGCTTCCTGTGACGAGTGTTTCTTTCTTCAATAACTAAAAAAGCATGAGATCAGGTGACTGAATTGGCCGTTGAAGGATATAATATTTCTTTGTCCTCAGAAACTCTTGGGCTACTTTCACAGAATGTTTTGGGTCATTATCAATCTGCACTGTTAAGCACTGTCCTATCAGTTTTGCAGCATTTTGCTGAATTTGAGCAAGAGTCAAAAATTCTTTCTTCCACCAGCAGTCATATCACTATTAAACACTTTTCCCATTGGCAGCCATACATTCTCATGCAGTAACACAGTCTATTATGTTTGACAGATGATGTTTGATGTTTGCTTTGGATCACACACCATTCCTTTTCTTCTACATACATTTCTCTTCCCATCATTTTAGTACAGCTTTATCTTATTATCCATCCAAAGAATCTGATCTGATACTTAGAGAGGTTTTTCTAATATTTTCTGGTTAGGTACAGGGTCTGATGTTCGGTTTTTGCCTACTTGCCCTTCAGGGTAAGTGCTTCCCAAATCTACTTGCCCCATCTAAATTCCTACTTTCCCTGTCCAGGAGGTACTCTTTCTGGCTATCAAGTGCATACATTTTGCTCACAGCATACTTAGAACTAAAATCTATTGCCTGTCGACTGTGGAAAGCAATACACAACACTTCTTTATTAAGAAAACTGTATTTATTAGCTATGTGTTAGCCCACTGAAATTTTATTTAACTTTGTTCAGATCAGTGCAGTGTGAAAGATTCACCAGGTTGTTTTCCAAAGAAATTCAAACTCAGGAATTTCATATTTACAATACTAATAAGGCAATAATACAAACTCAGAAATATTTTTTTTGTAACTGATGAACCCAGCTATTCTCAGAGGAAAATGAGGTCAGCAAAACACCGACACAAGAGAGGTGGTGGGGTCTGCTACATATGCACCAAGTATAAAATGGAGCTTTTCTTCTGTTTCTATTTGGCTTATTTATCATGAAACTGTAGAAATTTTGCCGACATGTGAAAACCAACCAATTAAGATTTTTCTTGTTTGATTAAAAATATCTTCTCCAAAACTACATAGTGCGTAAACACTATGTACGCACAATGTAGTTTTTTGGTCTACATGCTGTGTGAGGAGCTGTCACTCTTGGTCACTCCCCTTCCTCAGCTTCATGCTAACAGTGACACCTACACACGTCCTTTGGTTTGACTGGACAACAGAGAGAGAGTGAGGAGAACCTTACACTTATCCATACAAATAAGACCTGCCCAAACATGTCAGGGAAGGTTTTCTTAATCTTGGCAAGGATTTCAGTATTGTTAAATACTAACATAAAACTGCCTGTGATTGCTGTGACTAAGAGGACTGACAACTTAGTTGATTTCAAGTTAGAATATAACATTTTAACTTTGCTGTCAAAAGGACATGAAATAATATTTCCCCTCAAGAGAAAACTATTTATCAAATTGAGGGTTTCCACTGCATTGAATAAAAATCAATCTAGTACAACTTCCCTTCAGCCAACAACTGGACTAGGTGATGAAGTAGGTGCTTTTTTCATCTTAATGCAGCTTGGCATTCAGAGATGTTTTGTTGTTTGAGTTCTGGTGCTTAAATGACAACCTCACTCAGAGCAAATCTGTTTACTTTACCCAAACAGTTATAATAAAATTCAAGATAAAAGCCTGCTCTGTGGAATAAAACGGATGAATAATGCATTAATATTTTGTCAGAAAGAAAAACTTAGACACACATAGTTAAAATGTGTACTGGAATATAAATAAGTTTCTGGAAAAAGATGTAACTTCAGAGAGATAAAAGGCTGATTAAACAGCAAGTGTTTAGTCTTTGTAATTTTAATCAGTGATTGGAGATAGAGTTGTCCTAAATGATGAAGCCAACCTTATATTTAAGCAATTTAGCTTTTAAGCAGACAGTTGTCAACACATACTCAACTTGTGTCCTTGGCTCTGTTTCTGTTGCTTATTGTAGTTTTATTGCAGCCAACCACAGAGTTTTAATTACTCTAAACTATATAACAAAATGTTTACTATGAGGGAAAAATAACTAAAATAGCTAGAATAGAAAAATGACTTCCAATAACTTTGATCTTAACCGTGCCCCTTATGATGTAAGAGTCTTCGCACACTGAGATAGTTAATATCAGGTGATACGTGGGGCACATGTATTTTGATTTACTAGTTACAGGATTTAATAAAAACTGGCTGATCATGATTGATTTTTGATCAATGGGCATTTCTTTTTGTCCAAAAGTTAAACAAATACAATTTTTACTTCTTGTCATCAGTCATCTAGGCATCAGTAATGAAATGTTTAATATAGAATACAAAATTCACATTTTAGAAAGAGAGAAAAATGTTTCCTGTATTTGTTACTTTCATATACTTTTTGATTTAAAATATTGTACTTGTAAGTTAAGGTTATGAGTATTTCATTTAACATACAGGGGGGAAATAGCCCATGCAGATTGGGTGTGGTTGTGCCATTTCTTTTCTGGTTTTGAATCCACACTCCCTATTAGAAGATGTTTTTCTGTCCTTATGTAAGTTCCATGTATTGTGGTTATTTCTTTCTGTTGGGATTGAAACTGAAGTGTATGCAGACAAATCATCCTATGCTCTGCTTTTCTTGTAAAGGCCTTTCATTGGTTGGGTGGATTTTAGGGGCACTCTTTTAGGAGAGCTTTGTGATTTATTCTAACAAGACCAAAAGACTCTGGCAGTGTTAATATTTCTCGTTACACAAGACTGTCCACCCAGTGAGAGCACACACAATGAACTATTCTTTTCTCAATCTTTTTGTCCGTCTGTCAGTCCTCCACATTTCCTGCCTCTTTCTCTTCCTCTGTCACAGTTTACAGTCAGTTTTCAAGGCTTTCATTCTGCTGCCCTAAATTGGCAAACTACATAGTTCTAATCAAGCCTTCTGGACAAACATCAGAAAAGCTCACTGAAAAGGCCTTCACTGGCTTGTTACAAACTCAGTGATAAAGAATAGCTGTTTATTTAATCTAATTATAGACTTCATAATAAACCTAACTGCTTCTGTGTCATTCAAAAATTCCGGTTCAAGAGACTGTGGTTTTCTCATTTGATACACGGAACAGTTTTCCCGTTTACAGGTGAACATTAGTCATTAATTCTGTTTACATTCTGCATTTGTCACTTGAACTAAATGTGTGCATGTTTGAGTTCCAAAAATAGGGAATTTCAGGTGCTGGTGCATTTAACCCACATACAGAACAGCTGCTTCATTGTTGGACTGGAGGGAAAACCTCCACAGAGAACCTTTAAGAATAAAACCCACAAAGAGACCTAAAGCTTGATGCTATATAGGTCAAAGTACCCAACTCTATGTAGGTCATACTAGTGCGTGGCAATTAATTGAGCTTCAATTTCGATTACCATTTTAGCTCCCCGCGATAATAAAAACAAAATAATTAAATCAAATGATTCCTGTGCCACAGGATCTGTTGTGCTCATTTTGTTGTGCACTAAACGTACCCCCTTTTCCTTCACAGCACAGCCTGTGCACCAACTTGCTAAATGGTCGTATTTTTCTGGAATGGTGAATTAAACATTTAATTTAAATATCATGAGCAACAATGTGAATGTAGTTCTCTCTGAAGCCACTGAGAGAGCGTTTATTCCACTCTGTGAGGTTTCTAGAGATGAAAACCACCATTTACCAAAATTAGTCTCTTCACCCCCAGCACTCAGTGCTGCCCCAGTACGTCCAGAGCAAGACAAGTTAACGCAGTTATTATGTGTTTCAGAGTAAAAGCCCCATCATTTCTTTGGATGATAAAACTTCTCACGTTTTCACACGATGCTTTTTTTCTGAATGTCTCTGTGGCAGTTATTTAGTTAAGTCACTTTGTGAAGTTGAACAATTGAAGGTAAACAAATCTTTCTTAGGGTCTTTTCTAAAATCTCTTACATAAAGTCATAAAGCAAAAGCCATCAGTACACACAGTTTATGTTATTTTATTTTTATTTTTGCTTTTATTTGATAGGACAGCTGAAGAGAGACAGGAAACATTGGAAGATAGAATAAATAGACTTGAGCCTGTATAGTCTGACTACTTAAAGCGCTTTAACACCACAGGTCACACTAGCCCATTCACGCCCTCTCAGTCCATTCACTCCATATTAACACACTGATGGTTGCTTTGGAGAATTGGCCATAAATAATCCCATTCATACACATCCATATGCCGCCAACAAAGCAGTGGGAGCAAACTGGGGTTAAGTATTTTTCCCAAAGACACACTAAAATGTGACTCCCGGAGCTGGGGGCTGAACCCACAGTCTTCTGATTGCGGGATGACTGACTCTACCCACTGAGCCACAGTTGCTCTTTAATAGGGTAAAACATGTGCCAGGACCAGCGTTCGATTCTGTGATCAGTGCAGATTGGAGGCTCAGCATATGGGTGCTTGCTCTACCAGCTGAGCTAAAATGGCACCCATGCCTCTATTATAATAATATTAACATCATCATCTTTCCCTAACATGTTGTCTGCTTATTTTTTTTTTGCACCTATATGTTTGTCAATTGCCTGTTTTTAATATGAATACGATTGTTGTAAATAATAATAATAGTAATAGTTTTAATGAGATCATTTTTCTGAGAACCCTCTCCCCCTGTGCAGGTATCACAAGCAGTATTGATATGCATTAATTAGAACACAGATCTTCAACTGCTTCTTTTAAGAACTGGTTCTTATGAAATTTTTAAAACAAAGAAATTTTAACACTATGACTAAAAACATGGGTGAAACTTGCACCGTGATTCATCCAGTGGTTTAGTAGCATCACATGTGACTAGTGCTTCTGCAAAGACAGGAAAAGCTGCGCCGTTTAAGACAGACTATTATTGAATTGCATTGAAAGCAGCCCCATTTGGAAGTAAAACTGGTTATTAGCTATTTCTGTATTTACGGTAGACCCTGCTGCAATGGGAATTTACACAAGCAGTGTCTCTCTGCATCTGCATTGATGCAGAATTTGCCCACGTCCGCATCAAGATGTATCATGAAAAAGATAAATTTCAACACCACTAACGTTTACTAGTTAATTTATTTGGTCTATGGAATTAGAAATTGAAAATGATGAACACTTGATATGATCAGACCAGGAAAAATGAAAAATAACTGTGATTATCACTGATGTGGCAACACCTCAAAGCAAGAAAATGATCTCTATAATCATTTAAAATTCATGCATGGATAGAGATGTAAAATAAGTACTCACATTTATTAATTGTGATCTTGGTATCAGTCAGAATCATCATGATTGGGTTTTATGCCATAACCAAGCAGCTCAGGGTCAGACTATCCCACTCCTCCACAAACAGGCGATGACGCCACGAGTATACCAGGGCAAAGTATCGTCTTTGTGTGCGGAACTCAGTTGAACAACTGAAAATAGCTTTTTTGAAAGAATGTATTAAAAATGATGCATTTGGTCAATCTTTTGAACAATACCACAACCCTGTAGAAGCCTTTCATTTAGTACAGTGCAATCAGATGATGAACAATAGTATCCAACTCTTCCATCTCTTTAAATTAACTGTTTCCCTTAGTAACATATGGTATTTATGTGCTTCAGCTGTCACTAATAATGGTTCATTCTTATTCACAGGACAAAAGCACCCTACAATGGTAAACACAGATTTGTCTTGCCAGCAAGGCAATGCACAGAGTTGTTTGTTTGCCTATGCTTAGAGTAGAAATGCTGCAGTAAACGCATGAATGTGCCATTGTGTCAAAAAAAGAGCCCTGTATTTTTGTGATAAGGCAAGAAGACCATCACAGATTACAAGTTCTACATCATATCCCCAAGTTTGTGACAGTGTTGATTGTAGCTTCCTTTGATTTGTTGGGGATTCAAATTGGACCGAAGGATGCACAAAGAAGCAAACAAACAAACAAAGTGACTGTTATTCTAAGTTGACAACGAAAGCAATGCATGGTGGGAGAGAGAAATATTCCATCTCGAGACAATGAGACAAGGTGGTTAATTACCCAGTTCATTTCTAATTAGCAACATGAGCGGTGCAGCGAGTGGAGCAGAATGGAGAGATGTACACTTGGTTTCTGGATGGGTTTTATATTTTGCTGTGTGTTGTTGCTGAGATAGGCCCTGTGCCTGGGCAAAACATCCAGCAGCACCATCCACACTCACTCAGAGGGATGCAGCGCCAGAGAAAAATGCTGAATAAAAGGTGTTTGGCAAAATAAAGTGCTATTCTCACAGTGAGGATGAACAGCAGGCCAAAGGGGACTAAAACATGAGCATGGTCATTACCTGATACATTAGAGTGTAAAAGACACCTAAAATCTAAAGTATCACAGTGAAATAAAACGCTCTTTTGCCACACTGGTGGTAGATAAACCCAAAATATTACCAGAGAAGAACATTTAATTTCAAGTCTATACATATCATAAATATCCTATTTCCAACATTATCCAGGCATGTCATGCTGGATTACCTTACAAATAAGTTTCCCAAAGTGGACCAAATATTCCCTTTTCATCTGAGCCAGGCTTTACTCTTTACAATCGGGGCTACTTGAGCCGGCTGCCACGGGCATGTGTGAGACGAGAGCATGGAAGCAGGAAGCCATGAAACAAATTGGATAAATTGTTATTTCTGGAGGAACGTTTAAATGGGATGCAGGAATCTTATTGAGGCAGCCATGCTTGAAATTGGGTGAAATCACACATTACCAGAACATGGCAGATCCTGCATTCTCCATTTGTTAACCATGGTGCTGCTGCCATTGTCTCCCATGTGGGCTTTTGCATGAGGAGCCTATTTTTTTTGCGGATTTGGATCATGTATAATATGCACAGGTTGTTTACACATGCATTGACAGTACATGCACAGGCATGAGATTTTTTTCTCCACCACCTTTTCTCCTTCACACTCCAGACTGATTCAAAGGTCACTGATTTTGCCAAAACTGCCTGTAATTTTCAATATAGCCACACAAAGGTGCAATCAGGGAGCGTTCAAAACCTACTGGGGTGTAAAGGCCATGACTGTATGGAGACAATAAAATAAAAACTCCAGGGAGAGAGTGTGTTTTCAAGGTTGCATAACGTCTCCTTCTGCAAGTCACCTGTCAGAGAATATTGTGTTTGATTGCCTCTTCAGAGACACTTTAGGCGCCTTTGATTTGCTCTGGCTGATGCAACAGAGTCAAGTGGAGCACTTGAAACACATCATCCATTCAAATCCTCCACCTGATCTTGAATCTAAGCTAAACCTTCACTCACAATATAATGAGAATTTACACAATGGCTGGACTTCACTTGATTAAAAGGTTAGATTAAAAGCTTTGAGATATATTTTTCAAGAAAAATAAATTTCGTGACTTGTTATGCATTTAAATTTGCCTTCTTAGACCATCAAAAGCAGTGATTTCAGATATTTGTCTACCTTCTCTTTGAGTAGAGATTGAATTGTCTTGCTTTATCCAGCTTCTAAGTTTATTCCACATCAGTGCAGAGAGAAGCCTCTACACGGATGGAATTGTCTGTTCT
The DNA here is from genome assembly GCF_018320785.1 of Cheilinus undulatus. Lineage (NCBI taxonomy): Eukaryota > Metazoa > Chordata > Actinopteri > Labriformes > Labridae > Cheilinus > Cheilinus undulatus. The sequence continues at coordinate 25,612,594 of NC_054877.1, forward strand.
GTTTTTTCCACTTGCATGTATTTTGCTCATCTCCCTGTTTCACATCTGTGAATCACACACCTTAAGGGCCATCCTTTTTTCTCAGTGTGCTTCACTTCTCACTCCCAGCGACCCCAACACATTCTCCCTCCTTTCCTTACAGGATCACACTCATCGTCAGCCACTGTGATGTTACATGCCTGGGCACAAAAATGTAGAAGAATTTTTTCAGTGTGGTAACTTATATGTATGTTCTGATGGTATATTGCAAGGGTGATGGAGGGTACACACCCCTAGGAGCACCACTTAGTCACAACTTGGGATGTTTTTACATACTCAAGTCAGGTGAGTCAGCTATTCCAAAGTTAAAACAACACTCAATCATTGTCAACAACGGGTACAATACAGTGCCGTGAAAAAGTATTTGCCCCCTTTCTGATTCCTGATTTTTTTGCATATTTATCACACTTAAATGTTTCGGACCATCAAACCGATTTTATTATCTCACAAAGACAACCCAACTAAATACAAGATGCAGTTTCTAAATGGTGATTTTATTTATTAAGGGGAAAAAAATCCTATCTGACCCTGTGTGAAAAAGTAGTTGCCCCCCTTGTTAGATCATGAGTTAACTGTGATTAACCACAGTTCTTGGAAAGCTGAGTTTAGTTTCACTGGACACACCCTGGCCTGATTAATGCCACATTTGTTGAATCAAGAAATCACTTAAAAAGAAGCTGTCAGACAAAGTGAAGTACGTTACAAGATCTCAAACAGAAACACATCATACCACAATTCAAAAAAATTCAAGAACAGATGAGAAACAAAGATTTTGAAATCTATCAGTCTGGAAAAGCTTACAAAGCCATTTCCAAGGCTTTGGGACTCCAGCAAACCATGGTCAGAGCCATTGGCACTGGCCTCAGTTAAGATCAGAATTCATGACTCAACCATAAGAAAGACACGGCAAAAATGGCATCATGGGAGAGTTCCAAGGCCAAAACCACTGCTGACAAAAAAGAACACAAAAGCTCGTCTCACATTTGCCAAGAAATATCTTGATGATCCCCAAGACTTTTGGAGACATATTCTGTGGACTGACGAGACTAAAGTCGAACTTTTTGGAAGGTGTGCAGCCCATTACATCTGGAGTCAAAATAAAACAGCATTTGATATGAATAACATCATGCAAACATTTAAACATGGTAGTGTCAGTGTGATGGTCTGGGCTGCTTTGCTGTTTCAGGACCTGGACCACTTGCTGTGATTGATGGAACAATGAATTCTGCTGTCTACTGGAAAATCCTGAAGGCGAACATCAGGCCATCAGTTCGTGCCCTCAAGCTTAAGCGCTCTTGGGTTATTCTGCAGGACAACGACCCAAAACATACCAGCAAGTCCGCCTCTGAATGGCTCAAAAAAACAAAAAAACAAAAAACAAACACAAAATTAAGGTTTTGGAGTGGCCAAGTTAAAGTCTGGACTTAAATCCAACTGAGATGCTGTGATGTGACCTTCAATGGGCAGTTCATGCTGAAAACCCTCCAATATGGCTGAGTTAAAAAAAATTCCAAGAAGCGAATGGACCAAAATTCCTTCACAGAGATGGAAAAGTCTCATCACCAGTTATCACAAATGCTTGTTTTAGTTATTGCTACCAAGGGTGGCACAACCAGTTATTAGGTTCAGGGGGCAATTACTTTTTCACACAGGGCCAGATAGGTTTGGGCTTTTTCCCCTCAATAGATAAGATGTTGCTGAACATCTGCAATTAATAATATCAGATTGGCTTGCTGAGTGTGGTTTCTGTTAGCAGTGCTACCTCCACCAGCTTTCAGTCACCTTGGCAGGTGAACATCCACATGACTGTGCTGGTTATGCATTACTCTGATTAAGTGGTTAAACATTCTGGTACAACTCAATTTTCTATACCAAAATACCACTAAAATGACTACATTGTGATTTGAGCTGGTTAGTCAGGTTATCAACTGTGAACTGCTGACTAACTAGTGTAGACTGGTGATGATGTGTGGTAGCATAGGGATAACTGGTAAACTGTAAGTGGCCATCCATAATACAAGAGCCAAATTATACTCTGTCTAAAATGTATCCCTCACATAATGAATGATGCCTATAAATTGGTGCTTAAAATGAAAAGCAACATTTCAGGTTGAAGTATGGGATTGTTTTATGTGTGTTGTTTGTACAGAGCTGGCTTGCGTTTGATTTATGCTTGTGTTGCCTCTGTACCCATCAATTTACACTGTTTACGATAACGGTAATTACTTTTGTTAATGCCTTTGTGCCAGAAAATTTATTTTTTATAATTAAGGTCAGAAAACAAAATTGAAGCCACAGACTGGAAAGAAAATAACATTTTGTGTGAAAGGAAGGAGTAAAAAACAAAGTGGAAAAAGATTACTGTAAATTGCAAATCAAGGAACTGCAAAATGGAATAATGATAATGTAATAATTTGCGGCTCAGTCCTGTCGGCCAATTTAGATAATTGCTTTGTGTCTTTTTTTTAAATCACACTGTCTGACTCATACCCACACCTGAAACAACCTGTTCATGCTGCTGAATGTAGACACTAATTCCCTTGTTCTTTTGTGCCTCTTAGTTGTTAGAGCCAATGTTAGTCACAGAGACAGCGTCTGTCCTCATTTGCTCTCTCACACCCTCTTCTTCTTATTCAATCTTTAACTCCTTGCCTCCCCGCCTCTCTCTCCACTTCTCTGGCGCCTTCTTTCACACTGTGTGTGAAACAGTGGCAGCTCTTTGCCCAGACCGGCAGGCGGGCTCATCCTGCTCCCATCCAAATTACTTGAGATGCTTCATCCAGACAACTGAAGTTGTTTGGTTCCACTTTGGCTGAGACCAATCGCTTCATTTACTTCTGGTGTGTTCATATTTTATGGCTTTGTTTGACCGTTGGGCTCTTTTGTGGCCCAGTGGAGACCTGGGGTGGGAGTTGTGAGGTTCACACAGTTCACTCCCCTCTTTCTGAATGTTTTCTAGTTGCCATGCTTGATTTTCTCTTTCCCTTGTTTCCTGTCTTTCTCTCTCAGACAGTCGGCACTGTCTCTCTTGCCAGAGTCTCGTCCAGAACTGTCCAGCACCAGACATAATTCAAAAACAGACAAAAACTCCTTGTTCACTGTTCCATATCACTCAATTACTGTCTGCCTTTCTCTCTTTGTGTTTGGGCTTATTGGGGCTTCTCTCTGAATTTGTGTAAGTGTGCCAAAACCAGGGACATCGTGGTGAATGTGTGTGTGTGTGTGTGTGGGTGTCAGCCCTGACTGTGCTACTAACAAATCATCAGTGTCCTAATTTTTGTGTTGCTCAGAGGCTTGTTTCCAGTCTATAGACAGATCTGACAGTGATCAATAAGCTGCTGTCTGTGTGTGGGTTAGCGTGTGTGTCCATTCCCTGCTGTGTTTGCACGTGTGGATGTGTGTGTGGTAGTGGATCATTAAGCTCCTCTGGGGATGGCACTGCTCTGTTTTCATTTGGCAGACATCAGGGTGTGGGGGGCAGTCATGTCATTGAAACAACTGAGTCTTCACACTGATAGATAATCAAACTGAGCTTCTGTGTTCAATGATAGCATGACATTACATGACAGCAGCCCTCTGAAGTGTTTCTCAGCTGTTACCACAGAGCCTTTAAGGCATGATGCATCATTAATTAGCACCTCTCTTTATTAAGAGCTTTGTTCAAGACATCACAATAACTCCTTGCATGGTCTTTCTTCATTTAAACGTAGGAAAATTACATGACTAAACCAATTCAAATTCACAAACATTTACCAACCATACAATAGAAAAATCAACAGAAAACTTAGTGTGACAAACTGCAACATGCAAAGTGTAATAAGTGTGAAAAAGAAGCAGCTTATGGGATTTTTAGTAAATGACAGTTTTCTTGAGAATTTAATTGATAGTGCTAATATGAGATATTTTTAGAAATGCCCTTCAAAATTTGACAATTATGTTTTTTATTCCGACAAACAGTCAAAACTTTGAAAAAAAGTTTGTTTTTCTCCCATATAAGACTAAGAAAAGCAGCAAAAGTCACCCCAGAGAAGTTGAACATTCAAACATTCTTCTGTGTTCTTCTATGTGAAAGTTAGGAGATGCAAGATATTTATTGGTCTGGTATCAGTATACTAGCTTAAAACAGCAAATATCAGTATTGTTAGATATCAAAATTTCATCTGATATTTACATCTAATATTTTGACTGTGAATATCAGCATATATTGACTGTAAATTTTGGCCATATATAGTAATGAACTAGTAGAATTGTAGGCTAGACCAACAGAATTATGTCAGCTTAGGTCATTTTCTTCATTCATTCTCATTCTTTAAACTTTAAAGTGTGATTTAAGGACTAAAGTCTGTTTCTTTGTTCATCCTCCAACCTTGAAGTGTGTTCAAAAGACTGACGTTTTAGGTCAGGTCAAAGGTGTGTCTTTTTACACACTAAGGGTTTATTGTGATATTTATAAAAGGGCCAAAAAAGTCAAATAATCTTATGTTTGACCAGAAAAAACACTAGATACAAATTTAAAGTAGTACATTGGATCAGAAACACAAGTGACTCCCCTTATTTTGTCATTAGAATAAAGTAGATCATTGAAGTCTTATCAACTGTGCTACAGAAATATGATCCAAAAATTAAAATATGTTTTCTTTCCTCCATGATTTTATTGTAGGCCTGCTCTATATGAATGAACAAATGTAATCACAAGAGAAGAAGGTGGTGGTTGGAGTTACTGAGTCTCATTACCTGGCTTTCCTCTGTTTCTTCTTTAAAAAGTAAAATCATTTGAAAGAGGTGAGAAAATCAGATTCAGAAATAACTGGATCAGTGATGTTTGGCCTGGTAGCCAGTCCCTAGGCAGAGACACACACAGGCAGGTGGCTGCCTGACAGTCATTGGCATTGTCTCCCTCAAAGCCTGTGTCTCAGATCAACTCTGCTGTATACCACAGGGAGCCGGATTAAACAGGTTAGCGTAGGCTGTAACAATGGTTCCATGTTGAGAATTAGTGACGGTATTATTGACACCTATCTCCATCTTCAGATTTATAGCTGTGATTTTGGAATGAAATGAAGCTAGCGTACCAGACTGATTGTCATTGGCCTGTAGGATTGATTGTCTCAGCGGACGTTGTAGCAAACTGCCTCCATAGTTTCTTCATCTGCATTTTCCATGGAATGCAAGATGACATCCCTTTTTTTCCCACAAAATTAAGCCATTAAGACTCCTCATCAGTTTGTACCAGATGCAGCTGTTTAGAAAACTGAATGTGTATCTTCTAATTATGAAACTGATTGAAAATTCGCCTTGGCAAAGTTATAATACAGCTATATAGAAGGCAGAGCAGGGCATTCAATTCCTGTCACAAAGTTTTTCTTTTTTAATTAACAGACTCTAGTTGAGGAGCTGTGTATTGTCCTAAATGCCAAAGCCCATTATGCTGTTGCATTCATTTCATAATTATGCCCATCTCTGCTAATCCACTAACTCATTTCAATAAGTCGGGTTCCAGTTGAATAAATCTCTTTATGTGTCTCTTAATTCATTGCTTGTAGTTGGACTGGCATTTAACAGATTCATAGTACATGAGTACAGAGTAGTACTGTTAGTCACCTGCTAATTCTAATGAATGCACATTGTTGTGATTTAGAGAAGTTTTAATTTTTGTGCATTTGAAAAAATATTTTTATTGAGTGTTTTTTTCACATTGAAGCCATTTTTTATTGTTTATTCTATCATGATTAACCTCAGTCTCCTAGAGCACTGGGCCAACAGGATAAAAAATTGATTTTATTCATACTTCCTGATATTTATACTATGTGCAAGTGATGTGTGATTTAAAATAAAGAAAAGGATATGCTGATATTTACAGATTGATGAAAGCTGATACAATATTTAAATATGTGTTTCAGACCTACAGCTGTAGTGCCTGTGTCCATAGCTGGTGTTTTAGCGCTGGCAGCGCCGTAACCTCATTTTCAAAGTGCTTCTCACCAGCCTTGTTGCTATGTTACAAAAATGATTCCTTCTTTCCTCAGTGGAAACTGTTGTGTTGTTTTAGAATTGCTCTGTGTGTTAGATATTTCTGTATCTGAAGGACAGATCAAACAGAAGACATGCAGACAAGGTCCTGTCCTGACACAGGCAGCAGGTACAGACCTGAAAACCACCCTCTAAAAAAGATGAAGAAAGACTAGTTATCGATTTTTCTTTCGCTTTTGTCAGAGGTCCCACCTCTTCTTGATTTTGATTGGCAAGTGAGGAAGATGTGACACTGATCAGCGCAGTACTGTTCCACAAGTTGAATAGTTTTTTTTTTTTACTTAGAGTGCATTAAAGGCTGCACCAAAAACAGCTGATGCTGAGGGCGCTTTTCTGCCCATTGCTCTGATGACTCAAAACAATGGACCACATTGGTTTTGTACTACAAATAAACGCTGCCAATGCTAAAAAAGCCAGCTATGGACAAAGGCCCTTTGTCCTTATTCAGTCCTTAAAGCACCCTTTAAAGTTGCAGGTAAACAAAGCAACAAAGAAGTGTTGTTGAACAGCTCTCAGCTGTTGCAGCTCAGGCCTTGTTGCCAAGGTTGACTTTGCTAAGTGTCTAGTCAGCATAAGCTAGACCCAAAAGAACACATAATTTTATTTCTGCCGCTACAATGATTGCCCTTTCAGGCTGTCAGTACGATAACATGCAAATAAAATCGTGCATCCCTACTTGGCACAGTGTTTTTGTGAGTAGAATTTGTCTGCGTGATTGTCTAAGAGACAGAGTAAGGGAAACTAATAGAATCAGGAAATAAAAACCCAAAAATAAATGTTGAGAGATGAAGAGAAACACTGTGAGACAGAACTCCAAATGTCAGGACCTAGACACAGAGGAGAGGGACGCAGAGAAAGAGAGCGACTTTGTGACCCAGCTACGTACTCTATTGATAATGTTGTCATGGGAACAGGTGTCAGCACACAGATGAAGGGCACTGGAGGTTGGAAAGTGTTTGTGTGTGTGTTGCTGTCTGATAGAGAATGTGAGTGACCTGAAAGTCCACTAGTCATGTCATTTGTCAATGCTGATGTGAACATCGATGCTGTCGTGCTCAGGACACACACAGACAGACATGCAAATGTGCACCCAGATACACATTCACCTCTGCTACTTCCTGTATGAGGGACTAGAGGAGAGTCCATTTGTTCTCTCATTGCCTCCTGGAGAAAGGAATACTTCCAACATTTAATGAAATTCAAAATATCTCCCATACCAGTATCATGTTGATAGAAATTGGCATCCTGAGAAAAAAATGACACAAAAACAAACAATTTGTTTGTTAAAATATTAAGAGTACAAAAACACAGAAGGGTGACAGGTACAGTAGTTGACTATTCTTAACCTTTAGAGGTCACGCGGCACGGCACACCCCGTTGTGAATTGCTTGGTAACTTTTGAACTGTAAGGTGTAGACACCAACTTATTTCCTATGAAAGCTCTGCGTTGTGCCTTTCTAAATGTTCTTCATGCATTCCTAGCTCTTACAGAACATTTTTTAGAGAGCCCAGAACTTGGCTGACTTCCCAGGGTCTCTGAGGACAGGGTTGTCGTAGACAACAAGAAGTCACACAGTTTGGAAAAACGTTAATAACTTTTGAACCGTAAGTCATAGACACTCTTTTCCTCTGAAAGCTGACTATTTACCGTTCGTTTGCTACCCTCAATATCTCCGAAGCCCTTAAGGACGCCGCTCTAGTGAGCCTGAAACTTCTGTGACTTTTCAGGGTCTTTAAAGATGAAATCCACTGTGTTAGATCGGATAACAAGTGTCTTTTTGTCCATTTTTAATCCATTTTCGATCATTTACTTTGGATTTCTTTGGTGGGTGGCACCATGTTTGTTGAGGACATTGTTTACATGCAATGCATTGTGGGAGGGGCTGTCCTCCAATAGCAAGATGTTGCGGCTCTACTGCTTAAAGGAATGGCACAAATGAACCTAACTGCAAAAAAAGTGCATGGACTTTTTTTTGTATATATGTATATATTTTGAAAACCTTTAGTCACAGAATATTTATCTTTTCACTGTTTTGTCCCTAAGAGATGGGAGAACAAGTCTGTGCAAAGAAAATGTTTAGTCACTATTTATTGTGTGTAATCAATAAAAATCTTTGAGTTTCAAATTCCAAAATCCAGAAATGTTGTGACATTACTATAGTAGATATATTCTTAAAGCCCAGGTTGTCCAGAGAAAAAAATTTTAGAGCTTGACTGTGCACCACAGGGTTGATGTTTTACAGGCTTTTTAAGAAAAAAAAAAAAAGTCCAGACGAGACATGATGATGAAAAAAATAGCTGTGCATTTTAACTTTTTTTTTCTATAACTGGTCCAGGAGTGGGCATCTCTTGGCCTTGATAAAGAGGATTCATATCTTTGTGCATGGATTAAAAGGCTGAGTTATTTGAAGTGAAAATAACTATTGAGAGCAATGTCAAAAATAAAAAGTAAAAGAACTTTAAACTACTCCTAAAAGACCAAAGATGAAGAGCCAGCGGATGCTTGCTTATATTGGCTGATATGCTCTCTCTATGAAGATTCACTTTTTAACTTAATCAAAGGATATTTTTGAAGACATAACTTTCTTTTATCTCACTGAATAAATTTATGAACAATTAAGTGGTATTTTGTTGGGAGAGGAGAAGCTGAACCTTTGCTTTATTTACTAAATGAAAGCAGGGTGGTATTCTGCGAGGTGCATGCAATTATCTTTGTTGGCTTGTATTATTTGTGCAAATTTGACCACTAGTGTGTTTGTGTATTTGTGTTTACTCCCTGCAAACAGCCAGATGTTAGCAGTAAACTATCTCACAGTGTACACAAAACCAGTTTTTCTGGGTTTGAATCCTTTCACCCTACTTTTCCATGTCTTAGGTACAACCAAAAAGGCCTCTGATCAGACCCTTTCACCTAAATGTTTTTTATGTGGATGAATGTCTCTGTCTTATCGGGGAATTTCTGTATTTACACATACTTGGTTTCTTTCTAGGAACGGCAGTCTCTCAGTTTCTCTATAATTCTGTCTGGATAAACCTTTCAGGTAAAGGCTAAATTCAGGCTAAATTCTTGGAAGCTTTTTCCACAGTTTGCAGTACAGTATTTGATCATAAAAAACATCCATATCCAATACAAGACAAATGTGTATTTGTGTTTGTGGAGCTGGAAGGACTGAGTCAGAAACATGGTCTAGTCATGAGGGTTTCACAAGTGGGGGAAAAAGTAGGCTAATAAAAGAGAACTCTTGGGGCTGTCAGGGTTGTCAGTGCCTTTGTGCCTGACACGTCATTAAATGTTATGTGCCCATGGAAAGCATGATTATAAAAGAGCTTTGTGGAAGAGAAGAACATTCATGTCTTTTTCCTAAAAAGTTAAACCTGGATTCAGGAGTAGCTTTTATTTTATTTTATCTTTTTAAATAAAAAATGCTCAGATGTCAGAGGACTATGCTGGTTATCAAGAGAGAAGAAAGGCAGATAACATTCATTTCAAAGCAAATCATTGAAAGGGCTCTTTAAAAGATCTAAATGTTATTCATCATTATTAAAAATTAGACATTGTGTAGAAGGGCTGAATTAGAGCTGAATAATACATGGATATAATAGCTAAACTGGGATTTTGAAAAACTGGGGTTTGGTAAATTGAAAGTTGAGATTTTCTCTTAAACATTACTGCAGTAATACCAAATACCTAAAAGCTACTGTCAGAATCTTTAGTTTTATGTTTGTTCTGGCAACCCAGTCAACAAAATGTTACATCTTTTACTCACATGCTGCTCATGTGTAATGTGTTCTCAAGCTTGAGAAATATATAATCAATCACATCACTCACTCACTTTGAATTCTATTTTAAAGATATGAAATTTAAATTTTCTTTTGACAATGAATCTGTGGCAGAGACGACAAGCAATCAAATACATATAAAAACTAATTTACATTATTCTGATGCTCTTGTTTACTTGCATGGATCATGGAGAGACATCAGCATTACTTCAGTCTTTTCTTTCAGCAGATGCAAACATTTAGAGCCTGAATGTTAATGCTAATGACCCCCCATTGTGCACTTTTTAGACAAGTTCACACTTTAACCTTTTGAGAGAAGTTCAATTAGTATTGTGACATTATGGATAAAATAAAAGTGATCCTGACTGGTGGTTTATATTTCATTGGAAAAAAAATAATTAAAATCATAAACTGAGCTTGGTGTGAAAAAAACATAAACCATTAGGCTTTATTGCTCAGCCAGTGCACTACAATATCCTCTGAAAATGTTGAATTCTCCTTCTACTTGTTACATTTCTCAAGATTGACTGAAGTCACTGATTGGGAGGAAAGGACCAGTCAGCTCATCCTTAGAAGCATCCATGAAGTTACAGAAAACTCTTCTGAAATTGACTCCAGAATGGGAAGAGGATTATAAAACGCTAACACATGAATTTAAATTAGGCTCTGTTGCAGCCAAGGCGGCCAAATCATGTAACAAATCAGACACTGCCAAGTCATGCCAGCGAGTCCAACTGGCCCTCTCCTAAAGCTCAGCTCTGTGACAGCGACAGTGCGCCCAGACCTCTCTCTCCCTCTGTCTGTCCCTCTCTGTTTGTCCTTGCTCCATCACCTCTTGGTGCTGTTAGTGCAGGGTCAAAGGAGACTCAATTTAGGTTGCATAGTGGTCATAAAGCAGAGCGTTGGAGGAGGGTTAAGTGGAAAGGTTGAAGACCAGTGAGACAGAAGAGGTGAGTACAGTTCACTGCCAGGACCACAGTAGGCAGTCATCCTGATTCTGGTGCAAAGAGTCAAGTCCAGCTACAGGAAAATAAAAGCTTTAGAGGCAAAATTGCTCTTCAGATTTTTCAGTATTGAAGCAGACTGGTGAGCTTATGTGAATAAAGAAACAGTTATGTCTGCAAATGTCCTTGGTCGACAGTAAATACACACAGCCATTGTCGCCAAGTGGCCGTCTGTGCGAGGAAGACTGCTCATTTAGACACCTCCATTATTTACTGCACACTTGTGAGAATGCATGAACTGTATGTGTTGACATGTGCAGCGGAGAGTGAGTACACAAGCGATCCAAACTTTCTGAGATTTTGACAATTTTCTCTGGCCACTCTCACATCTGCAAACATCTGCTGTGGTGACAGATGTTTGATGTTAAGGCATTTTGGGTGCCAGTGAGAATTGAATATTTATTGTGTGATTTCTGCAGTGCTACACCACAATTTAGACTGCTTACATGCTTTGGGATAAAAGCTAACATCCCATTTTAAGAACAGATTTGTGCAGGTAAATTACTGTGGGGCATTTTTATTCCTATACATGGATTACAATTATGATTATTATCAGAATAGAAGAATAATGACAAAATAAGCCTCAGCTTTTTTATACCCTTGAAGGGGAAAAGGCTGGATATGCATTCTTTAAATGCAACAAGGTTTTAATGCATATGGTTTGTTGCTGAGTCCTCTATACAACATTGGAACCACAAATACATTTACCATCCAACACAGAGATTTGTTAAATCCTGAAGACCATGTATTTTAAGGAGGCCTTTATTAAATATGTAACATTACATGCAAACTGTTGTTGTTCCTGCCTAGCCTCTGACAGTGTTCACCCTGCAATACAACTTGTATTTATGACAGACATTTTATTCCAACAGTGTTAGAGAAAACATCGTAAAGTGTGTCTGGACGCAGTCGTAGAAATGAGCTATGCCCCCTATCTGGACTTGGCTGCCATGTCTCTCTTTATGACTTTTTGGGAGATGGTGTCAGTCCTCAGTGAAAAATGTCAGCTCTCAAACCGCATCGTCCTGTTCAACAGGTAAATCATTCCACCTGAGAAGCTCCATTTTGTCAGTCTGCCTGAGGGGGGTTGTTAGCTGTGTGGGGGAGAAGCATTTGTGTGTCTTTTAGTGTGCAGCCATGTGTGTGAGTTTGATGCGATTGTGTAGGTTTCATTACCTTTTAGCATGAGGAAAGGAGGGCAGATTGAGGTGCATGGCGCTTTGTGACAGTGAGATGACTTTGTGTTTGTTGCAGGTGATGAAATAGTGTGTACTATGGTTGCCTTTGCAAAAGCAGAGTGAATCACTGTTATGTGCAAGCAACATTTAACAAGACGCTCTATTTTAATAGCTGTAAAGTCTATTAAACTGGTGGTGCCACCTGGCTATTTTTGTCAGCTGCTGTACTGCTGATATGAGAAATGAGCTGTGATTCTCTTCCCATCGAAGTTTTATGAGCTCTGCATTCTCAAATGATTCTGCACTCCCCAAAAATGTAGGAATAACTTATGCTGTGGAAAGACATTTACATTTAAATCATCATCTTAGGAAAGTCGTGAATATTTAGTCCTCCTTCTGTTTTATAGGCTCTATTCTATGAATTTATGAATATTACAAAGCCAAAACTAGTAATCATTTTTGCAGAGAAGTTGGATATGTCTGTGTTGGAGTATACATCACAGCGCTGCACAGTGCCAATGCAGATGAGCTGGTGCGAGGGGGCAGAAAACGAGCTCATTCATTGGGCTACAGTCCTCATTTTGCAAAGCTACAATTCGCTTCTTTTTGTCCCAGCCAGCCCCCCTACGCTGCCAAGCAGCTTAATGTTTTGCGGAGTCATGGGCAGCATGGCGGGACTACGTCGGAGGGAGAAGCCAAATTGATCAGTCTTTTCAACTGTGGCCAAAAGCTGCCACCGTAATAAAGTTGGGCCTTGATCATGTTGTTGTGATCCACAAAGCACACAACAGGGAGATAGACACAAGTACACAGATGGGCAAACAAACCCTCCTAACACTCCCATTCCTTCTCTCCTCTCTCTCTCCATCTTTCAATTTGCGGTCTCCGCCTTTTTCTACATTTATCTCTCCCAGCACACCTTTGCTCTCCGCTGTATCACTCCTCTTTTTCTGCAACCCCTCTCTTGATGTTCATGAAAGCTATAACAGGTGCAGGTTTTCAGCCTCTCATCCTGGCTGACCACTCAGAGCCTCTGCCTCTGGTTCAAACATGGCCACAAACACGCGCACCCACAGACACGGACACTGTCTCAGGAGTACATTCATCCCCTGACAGGTCCAACAGTCTGGCCCTGCGCTAGAACCAGATGGGGCTGCTCCATTACTCTTGCAGAAGTGGACACCACACCGACACACACATACACAGACTGGCCAGATGCATGGAAGCAGACACACAAAAATAAATTGCTCATACCCCTATGTCGTTGTAAAAGTATGGATTCTGCTTTTTAAAGGCAAAGTTTGATTTATGTGAAAAGCTGCAGAAGTTCATCCCATCATTTGTTGTCTGTTGCTTTTTCTCTGTTAGGCAAAAAGGAACTGAAACAAGTCAGCCTCACAGTAGAGCCTAATTTTGACCGAGACTGTGAAGCACAAGCTGCTTCACTCTTTGAGATGTAGGACTCCAACTCACTGAGCAGGCGAATTGTTAATAGTGTTGCTATAGCAGCAGCTCCTTGACAGTTTGTCAATACGTGAAGCTTCTGTTGTTAACATTTCACCATATTAGAAAAGTTGTGACCCTGAGGACATGAGAGTTTTGTTATCACTGTTTGTTTCATAAGGAAAGGATTTATGTCTGAACAATAAACTTCTGCGTCTTTGTCGTCCAATGATAAAGCCCTATGTATTGCCAGTTTGGATGACGCTATACTTCCCCAAAGAAGGGTTTTTATGTGATTTTTGTTCTTTTCATACACTTATACTTTGAATTTAATTTCTTGAAATGTAAGTTGTTTTTAAAAGGTTATGTAGGATTTTCATACATCAGGGTGGAAATGTGATCGCCTCTACTATGGAGTTAAGTGGCTGAAAATGAATGATAAATGATAGACTTAAAATTTAACAGTTCCTGTGAACCATCTGAATATTGCATACTGAAGAGAGAGGACAGAAGAAGTGAGTGTATAAATGTGTCAAAAGTGTGATAATAAGCTCCATTCAGAGACTGTTCTTGAACAAATTCGCTTTATAAAGTTAATCAGAGGATGGAATTTTTCTTTACTGCTTAGCACAATAACTCAATGTCATCATCATTTAACTGTTTATGAAATCACTCTGTTAAGATGGAGACTGCAGCACTCAGAAGACTGTATCAGTCACCTGTGCAGCTGACTATAAATTCCTGTAATACATCGGTTTGTGCATAAATATGTTTCCTCATGGTTGAGTTACAGCTCTGCTAGAAAGCTGTGCCATATTTCTGTTGTTTTTTTTTGTGGTGGTAAAATAAATGACTTGTCTTTGCTACATAAACCTCTATCCCTGCCTTTGTGCCCGCTCTAACAATGGTTGCCATCAGTTAAGAGCACTTATAAAAACACAATAAAACACAGGAGAAACTAGTTCTTTTTTAAGCACTTATTTTTTGATTGTTTTTAGACATATCATTATTCTTGAAGTCAGTACAACAACCCATTACATTTTATAATTGCAAAGCTAAATCAAAATTACTTCATATGCAAATGATCCGCGGCTATGTTTTAATGTTTAACCTTGTTAGGTTATGAATTTTGAGATTACAGCTTCAAAATAAACATGCCGTAGGGGTGTGTTGCATATATCATGGTTTTTTCTCTGATTGTTTTATTCATAAGCCTGGTTATTAAATATTAAATTATTACTGTACAAGGAGTTACTTACAGGGTAAACTTAAATGTTTCTGGGTCACATTGATATATCTAATTTGGAGGCTTATGTTGGGAGCTGCTTTTGCTTGTGGCGGTTCTTAACTGGAGCTTCTCATAATGGTTTTTTCTCCCAGATACTGGAAAGACAAATATAATTAATTAAAACAGAAGACGCTGTCTTTTACACATTTTGGTCGCAGGAGCAGAGGTCTGAGAATTACAAACTGATAAAAATTGATGTGATACCCTCAAAGAACTGTAGTTGTTTTAACTGTCACATGAAGCAGACATATAGTTGATGTTCTGCTGTTGTAATCTGAGGAAAAGAATGAGGCGGGATTTAATCTTAGCTTGTCTAGTTATTTGAAATCAACACCCTTATTAAAGGAAAAACCTACTATGCAGTAATTGTGCACATATTTATGGGTACCTGGACTATACACAACCACAAAATGTGGAATAAGTTAACCCAGTCCTTTGTTCATGATTTGTCTTAGTCTGAAAAATCACATGGTCTGTTCAGAATCTGTGATCATCACAATGAGTTTTAAGGAAGGCGGTTTATGGGGCACACAGATAGCCTAGCGGTCTAAGGCTCTACGCGGGTGGCCTGGGTTGGAATCTGGCCCCTTGCTGCATGTCTCTCCCCACTCTCTGTCCCATTTCTGACTCTCCTCCTCTATGGAATAAAGGAATGAACTCCCCCCCCCAAAAAAAAATGACTCTTTACAAAGAAAGAGCTGGTTTATACACGGTTGAAGAGGAGCATCATATCTCACATTTAAGGTTTGCAACCACAGGTGATGCAATGTAATACAGTCTCAAACAGTAGTCCCTCAGTCCTTTAATCACTGAAGTACCATTTAAGGCACTTATGTCTTAAGCTGCTTATAACATGTATTCTTAACTACTTAATTCATGTTTAGTATAAAAAATGTAGGACAGCAGTTAAAAAAAAAAGTTTCCTTTTTGAAATGTATCTTTCAAGAGTTCAACAAAATGTCCAATTGGTTAAACCAAAACGCTTGACATTAGAGGGGGAACAGAAAATTAAGGCTGTCCTGCTGAAAGAGTTTCAGAAAATGCAAATACACATGCTAAAGCTGAGGTCAGACCACACATTTTCAATATGGTTATTGCCGAAATCAGTAGTCGTAAGGGTGTGAAATCGGTAAGCCTTCAAAATGTGCTGTTTCATATGGTGTTGTGTGTCATAGGGCGAGACAGTCAAGAACCCGTCTGAGAGGCGTAACGACCTCCTGACGGAAAGTACAGCATGTTTGATTTTTTTTGGACTGCTTTCTATGATTTGTTCTGTGGTGAGAGACAATTATCAGGTGTTCCTGTTCCTGTTATCATTGTCATCGAAGGCTTGCTGCTGTGGATCCACCTGTCTACAACTGCATCTTATACCAACATCATCCATACTTCTAGTATCATTACTAGAACAGTTCATTTGAATCTAAGAGCAACTCTAAATGTTGTAATTATGAAGGATAGTTCTCTCTATATCATTATCATCCCAGCTGCTAATGCTTATATTGCCTTCTTCTTTTTTCTATCAGTCATGGTTATTGGGGCTAATGCTTCACCTATTGCTGCCATCATTGTTGACTTTATAGCCATATCCTACAAAATGAGAGAGAAGTTTATGGCCATGATAGGCTTAGATTTGTCTTCCATTTGTTGTTTTGTTGTTTCTTCTGTCCCTCTTTTGACATTCCCCTCTCCTCTCTTTCTACGTCTCTGTTGTATTGACCAATATGAGCACAGAGCAATATGCATGCGCACCGGTCACATATGTAAACAAACCAAATGGCAGAGTGAAAGAAGAGTAATGGAGTTGGAATTGTGAGATGAAAATATTAGAGGAAAGTTTGCCAAGCATCCTGCCTTTATGATGTGTTGTATAGGACTGACCACCACTGACTGAGAGAATGTCAGAGAGAAATAGCAAATGCCCAACCCTGTGAACCACTGCCACTGGGGAAAGTATAAAGTTTGCATATCAATAATCATAATGTTTGGATAGACAAACCAATACAGCATGGTACAGTAAATACATAATATTTGTTTACAGTCCTCTTTACAGGAGGAGTCTAGCCCAGTCCTTCTTCATTCCAACATCTGGCACAGATTTATGGCTCTGTGGTTGCCTGATCTGACAAAGCGAACATAGAAACAGATAAGAAAACCCTGTACTGACCTTGGTTCAAGTCTGTAGTTTTTCAAAAATCATCACTTTTTGTGTAACATTAAGGACTTGTCACAATTTGCAGGTTGTTTTTTTCAGCATTTAGTATTAAGTGCACTTATTTGTAGGGATGGGAACCGAATTTGGTACTTTTATAGGTACTGACCAAATTCCGTCGGTACTCCCAAGTACTGATTCAGGTAAAATCAAACGGTACCTAAACGCATCATTGTGACTGCAAGAGAGTGGAAGAGTAGTCAATTTTCCATGCCGGATGCAAATGCAACATTGCACGCACAAGAGTAATGATGGCAGCAGCTCACTGGATCAACAAAACAAGCATGGCTGATAGGAAGCGGTCGAAGGTAGCGCTCCACTTTTCAAAATACGATGCAGATTTTGCTGCAATATTTGTGACATGAAGTTCAAGGCTTACCACAGCAAAACTTCTAATCTGAGGGAGTAGTGTGATGATTGATGATTCGGATTGGCTCCCATTGTTTCCTGCTCATTCGCCCCCTCCCTCTCTCTCTTGTACCGAATCCTCGCTTTAAACACTGTGATTTGCCCGTTGTGGATATCAACCATGGAAATATACTAGATAAAGAGATGTTTGTTCACTCATTCACCTAAAAGATGTTTGATTAAGGCACGGTACAGATTGCCCAGTGTGAGTGTGCCCTAAAAGTTGCTCTCCATCTCTCCAAATTGGCACAGCTGGCGCTGTTTGAAGCGCTCTGTCAGGATGGATCCAGAGTGATTTTAAAGGAGTGACAGAGAGCCACAGGCTCATCTTCACTGCTTATTTTCATCGCAGAATGAAACAATTTGCCACTTTCTATTATTTTTATGCGGTCAATACAAATAGAACGTAATGGAGTCTCTGTGCACAGCTCGGGTGTGTGACGTTTTTTGGATTAAGGCTTATGCTTCTGCGTGGACGGGCGCATGATTGATGGATGAGAGGAGCAGACTCTGCTCTTTCCAGGGAAAAATGACATCTTAGTTTTGCTGGAAAAAGAACTGCATGAGGAAAGAAGATGTGCAGTAATTCATGGTAGAGGAAGTAGTTTGTTTACTTTCATTTGCAATACTTTAACTGGTCAAATTTCAGGGGTGCACCGATTTTCTGGCCGATCGCTGATCTTTAAAAAGCCTGACCTGCCGATTCCACTTTTTCCTCAGATTTTTTTTATAATTGACAGCATACACCTTCAATGTTCCAATCTTATTTTATTGAAAAACAATCAACAATACCCGTGAAAAAATACAAACTTGTTGTTTTAACTGCACATGAGGTAGTTCTCTCAAATATAAATGAAAAGTTTAGAGCATTGCTGTCCAAACTACTAAATTATATCAGTTCCTTTAGTCTTTCATTTTTCCGATTTTAGTAGGTAGAGATAGATAAGATCAGTGGATAAGATCGGTTTCATATGTAAGTATCGGCCGATCGCTGATCCCCAAAAATTAAGGAAATCGGCCGATCAATCAGGGCACCCCTATCAAATTTAATTCCTTTATTTATTTAGTTAGTTATTTTGACTCCATAATCTGTTGTTCATTTGTTTTAAACTTATTCCCCCTCCATGGACCCCAATGCACATTTTTTTAAGAGGGGAAATTAGAGGAATAGGAGGCAGTGGGGCTGGGTTTTAATTAGTGCAATACAAAGAAAAATAACACTGGGTAGTTGTAGTAGTTTAGGTTTTCCATGTTGGAATAATTTATAAAAAACACTTGTGATGTTACATTACAAATGGTGTTTGATGTTGTTTTGATTTATTTTTGAGTTTTGATATTGAGAAATAAATACCTAAAATTCAGAGGTTCAGAACATTTATTATTGGTTATTATTCACACACAAAAGTACCAAAAATGGGTACTGTTGTGTACTGGTACCAGTTCACAGGTACCAGGAATCAGTATCGTACCAGCTCAAATGTGAAAGGTACCCATCCCTACTCATTTGAGTATGGCCTTCTCCACCCTTAAGACAAACTACTAATAATCAGTAAACTACTAATAATCAGTACAGTGTACTCATGTGATACAAATATGGAATAACAGGTGCAAAATAGGGATATTTAGTTTAAAAGCCAGCACTCTGTACAGTTTTGCTTTGCAGACTCCCCGCTTTACTACTTAATTACTCCTCATGGTGACACTTATGACATGAATGAGGGTAATGTGAATGGAAGTTAATTGGCCAAATAAGTAGCTTACAGGGAAGAAGAAGATGACAGCGTAATGCTGGGTAGTTTGATAAAAAAGTTAGGAGATGAAGCATAGATGGGACCACCATCCAGTTTGAGTGATTAAATACTGTAATCTTGCACTTCACTTCTCAAGTTGGCAGATATCATAATGTATCATCAAATGATTATCACAGTACTGCTGTATCATAATAATGTGGTTATCCTGGTATCAGACTGTTATATTGTGCTGTGCATTAAAACTTACTGTGTGCTACCCTGCATTTCCCCCTCTTATGAGTACCTGGACTTGATTAAAATGTTATCCTAAAATCCTGAAACTGTACTTAAACAAGTCAAGCTGACGGTTATTGAGAGGCTTAAATGTTTTATACACTGGTCGGTAACATAAAGGCGCACTGCTGTCTTTTATAGTAAGCTTGAGAAACAAAGCCACCTTTTCTGTGGGAAGAAACAAACACAAGGTAAACCCCATTCCCTCTCAGCCCCCCAGTTCAAAGTGATAAACCCTTTATCCCTGTGATATTCCTTCTCTTTATCAGCATCATTCTGAAGCACTGTGCTCTGAGTCGCTGTTTACTCAGGATTTCCCTGTGTAGTCTGTTCTTAGGGGGCTCAAAGCCCTCTCTTCTGCTCCCCCCTCCCTACTCTTATACATTTTCCTCCATCCCTGCCTCTGTCTGATTAATTACAAGGTCAGCATAAACAAAAAGGAGCAGTTGTTCACATGTTCTGCTATATCATTGGCTGAGGCTGTATTCATAGTCCGGCCTTTCATTTATCACTGCTCGACCTGAGCCGGTCTGGAGCCTTAGCCTGCAACAGCAAGGGCGATTCCAATTAATATAATGGACTTTGTGGGTTGATGTTTTTCTTAGCACTCTCAATAACGCAGTCATTTATATGCTGATTTGCCATTTTTCAGCGTTGCAGGCAGCACAACGCGACCCATAAATCCAAAGAGTGCCGCAGCATGATATAACTCACCAAGGACATGTTTTGTTCCTAATCAAAACAACAGCTAGCATTTTGACATTGAAGATTCAGCTGATCTGAACTGTGGCGGCCTTGTAGATAATGACAGGGTGCAGCATCAGTTTGCTGAGATTGCTTGTCTCAGCAGTGTCATTAGTCAAATCCTAAAATTATCATGAATCATCAGCAGTCAGCAGCAGTTTATAAAACAAGACAGCAGCCATGATTGATATCTTTTGTTTCAAACTAGTCAAAGTAATTAAGCAAAGGTCTTTATCATGATGCCCTGAATTAGATTCCTTTTGAAAAGTGTGAGGGATTTATTTTTCTGTATTACTGTATACTACATTTTACTCAGTGGGAATCATAGTGGGCACCAAAGAAGTACATATGATTGTTTGTGTGGTGTTAATGAATAAAATAGAGCTAATCATTATTTTTTAGGACAATGTTCTTGTAGAAATCTGATAAAACTTACACTGTACATCTGGTGTATGAGACATATTTCCGATGGCAATTTGTGAATTGGCAAAGTTTGCTGCATCTTATGAACGGGTGTGGCCAATTAAGGCGTAATGATTTCTGAAATTAATCTAATTGAGTTTTCTTTTCCAATATTGCATTTGCAGTTTGACTTGAAATTGTATTTTAAAGTTTCTCACCTTATTTATATTTCAACAAACCCAAGCAATAAATGATTCTATATTCTATATGGATAAACATAAACTGTTCTCTCCTGTAGGCCAAGCAAATGTAAGGATGAAGTAACATGATGCATGAATCAGTGTGAGTTAGCCTAAATATAGCATTAATCTTCTTCGATCACAGTACTAAATTTACTGATTTATTTGACTTGAAGCCTTTTGCAATGTTGAGAAAAATGTCTAATGTATTTCCTCTAATAAAAACCGGGAGTCAAACTGCGGCTGGGCCCCGTGTAACAGTCGTCGTCAACAAAAGTAAAATCGGGCCAACCCCCCTTTATAGACCAAGTAATACAAATGATTAACATGCCAATTCCATGTGTCTTCATATGAAACAGCTCAGGTTTCACTGCTCTTAGACTAGAGTCTGTTTTAAACACCACAGCTTATCTTGACATGTTGGTACAGATCATCTCATGTGATGCAGCTCGGCCAGTCAAATCCTTTGCTCAGAGCTCGTAAGCAAACCCGGAAAAACAGAAGCACATGGAGCAGCGGTGCAGACAGGAGAGTTTACTGAGGGATAGACCGACTACATCAGTGTCAGGTTTGGTCTTGAGAAGAAGACGGAGATAAACAGACTATTTTATCAAAAATGGACGGTACAAACTCCCATCTGATCTAAAAACAGAAAATAAACAATCTAACAGTCTGATTGATGAATCCTCACATTTAATGACCCACAAAAATACGCTGATGTTAGATCAACATAAAATCCATTTTACAGACCCAGGTCACCTGTCACTGTTAAAGAGGACATATTTTTCCCTTTTAAGACAAGTTTATAATGTTCTAAGAGGTCCTCAAAACTGGCAAGTTTTTAGCTGAAAAAAAAACTATTATTGGATTTTTGCATGTCTAAAAACCCTCTGTGTCAGCCCTTCTCACAACGAGCCGTTTCTGTGTCTGTGGCTTTAAATGTTACTGATCTGTCTGACTCTGCACTGACCACACCCCTCTCAGGTAATGGATGCAGTACTCCTGATGATACAATGTTGCAGACACTTTTATGCAAAGTTAATGACCTGCTTGGGATTTGAACCATCAGTCTCCTAGACCGAAGTCAGCAGGGTAACCCACTGAGCTATCCAGCATCTCAGCTGGCAATTGAGAGGAGGATCAGGAGAGGGACGTGGGACTTTCTTCCAAGCAGGGCAGGTCAACCAAACCTTGGGGCGGGTGCTTACTCCCCACGTGAGGTCATGAGGGTAAAATCTGAGAACAGCTTGTTTTAGCACATATTTTCTAAAAGGTGGAGAAAGAGAAGGTGGAACAGAATGGATTTTTCTAGTATTTGAGGGGATTGTGGACAGGCCAGGGGCACATATTTTTGAAATGACATAAATTTGAAATGTGTAAAAGATAAATTGAACATCATCACCCTCACTAAATGAGAAAATGAAAGAGGGCTGCAGCTGTTACCTAGTTTAACATTCATTTGTCAAACAGTTTGTTTCAAACCATCTTTTAGCCTACTAGAAAAATAAAAGATACCATTTATATTTTATTTTATCATCCTAATGTTATTTTGTTATAATATAACCCCTTAAAAATATATTTACCTCTGCCAAGGAGGTTATGTAATCGGGAGGGTTTGTTAGTTTGTTTGTTAAATTGTTTGTTAGCAACATAACGCAAAAAGTTGTGGATGGATTTTGATGAAATTTTCAGGAAATGTCAGAAATGGCATAAGGAAGAACTGATTAGATTTTGGGAGTGATCCAGATCACCGTCTGGATCCAGGATTTTTTTTAAAGGATTCTGTACTATTGGGATATAGGGCTAATGGTGGAGGTCTGCTCTCCGAGTGCTTTTCTAGTTAATTTCAGGCTTTTACTATTAAGTTAAATTGTGATTTTTTTCTTTGTATTCATATGAACAATTATTAATCTCTATGAGAATATGAATATGAATAATTGCACTTCCCTGTGAAAATTAGAAGTAAAAGCCCCACTGACATTTTGTAAATAAAGGCCCTTTATTTGAGGATTTGCAGTAACTGTGTTTATTTTGGCTCATATTGCAGCTGCAATAAGAATTTTTATATCAGAGGTAATGAACATTCTATCTATTTCTTATTTTTGGTAAAGATGTCATTTACTTAAATAAGAAAATTCATTTGGAAATTGCAGTAGGACATATTGCAATTTTTTTTCTAAATTTGGATTGATTGCCTGGCTGTGAGACTAAATATATAAAATGTAGAGCTTTGCATCTTGACTGGTCTCCTAATTAGATTGAATTCCAATTATAAGGCCAACAGTTCAGTTGGATTCAATGTCATGAAGAAGGACATTTCATCCAGTCATCCTCCATTTTTTCTATTTTGCCCTGCCCCCGTTTTTTCAATTAGATAACTGTCCCAAATCATTCAGCCCTAATTAAATGTTTAGTCCACTTTTTCACTTTTTCTTGATTTATAGGCTACTTTGGTTTCTAAAACATTTTGATATACATTACATATTGAAATTAAACCTCTTTATCATATTTTTATCTTTAAAGTGCATCATGTCCACTGCATATGGCCTGGCATGATAGAAAATACACCTTTAATCATTGTTTTTACAAGCTTTGGCTTCACCACTCAAAACATGCAGGGACACAGAGCACACTGCCAAAGGGGGGCACCACTTTAGTAGTTCTTTTCTTCATTAGGTGACAATCCTGCGTTTAAAGAAGTGGTCAAATATTAAGTATATAAACCTTGGGAAAAGCTGGTTGGATTGAAAGAACTCCTCAGTTTAAAGACAACAAATGGCTAGAAGGATTGGGAAGTGAGACTTGCGAGCTGTTAAAACAATGACCATATAGGCTGAGAGCTCAACGACTATACAAAATTTAGCTCAAGTGCAATTCAAAAAAGCTAAATAAATGAACCTAAAAGAGCTTAAAGTTGTAGCAATAGAAGTTATCACACAAGAAGACAGTTTGAATCTTTTCCTCACTGGAAAAATTCCCCAAAACAGACTGTGTTTTACCAGTGTGGTACATATTCTAAACTAAGAGTAACGTGTGTTTAAGAGTAACATTATGGCTCCAGTATCCTCATTTGTATGCTCTAAATATCACCTTAAACAGCCTTTTTAAACCTACAAATTTATTTATTGATAATGTTCAAATTTGTTCTATTTAACTGACTTACATGTTTATGACATTATTTTTTACCTTAGAAAGCATCATTGGGTAAGTTGAACAGGGTGGTTTGGTAGTAGTTATTCCAACTACATTTTGCTTCTTAAATTCTTACATTTAATGCTTTCTTTGGTTTGTGGTTTATCATCCTCTACTTCTTTTTTCTGTTTTATGTCAACAGTGGATTTCAAGTTTTCACTCAGTATAGTATAAAAGCATATACTCATAAAAAAGTAACAGTATACACTGTGTTATTCTCAGGGGATTTATAAATGAGGTCCTTTCCTCCAGGACCATTGCTAATCTGGACCAAGGTCACTCCATTAGTCTGAGAACTACAGTTTATTGTGTTTAATGTGTTTATGTGTGCCTGTGTTTGAACATGCACAAGCACAGCCTATGTTTATATTTGTTTCGCAGCAGTTGAATATAAGTGTATACAAAAAAAAACACTAAAACACTCAAACATAGACAGGCAGAGGGACAGGCTAGTGCAAGGTCAGTGTCAGGGAACCATGACGAAGATCCAATGTGGTAAATAATGAGAGCTCTGACCTTTCAGGGGGGCTAGATGAGCCATTTGTCAGCTCCTTCGACCTGACATCCACTTCTTTATCTGCTTTTTTGCCAAAAGAGGCAGAGCCGTGAATAGACATGAATGGTTATATTTAATAACATAATGAGATTTGCTTCAGATTTTCCAAAGTCTTGGTTCCCTTTTTTATCATTGCCAGGTTTTTTCTCGAACCTTTTTACCACTCATTGAATAGGCAGCTTTTCTTTTTTTTTTTTTTCTTTTTTTTTTCTTTTTTGTAATTAAGTTACTCAAACATATTCACAGAAAGCTGTTGCATGAGCAAGGTCAGAATTTGCTAACACCAACCAAACATTTTTGATCTTCTCTTCGTTTTAAAAATACACAGATGAGCTAAACACAACCAACACTGTAATGGAGTAGCAGCCATTAGAAATATATTAACCAGACAGCTTTTGGTACAACGTGATGTGAAAGTGGTACAAACTGAGCCCGACCGATTAATTGGCGGGCCGATTAATCTGTCCTATTATAGCGTATCACAGATTAATCAACATCGGCCAATATGAAGCTGATATATTAACTTTTTTGCTGCGTGGGGATTCTGTCGCTCTGCTCCTGTTGCTCTGCTTCTGTGTGTCCCTGCTAAACTCAGCCCTAGCGCCTGGCCCATCCCCCTCACACACAAGCCCACTCAGTCACTCAGCTGCAGCAGAGAAGAGGACTAAGACCAGAGAAACGGTGAGAGAAAGTGCAGTTTTTTTTACTCCATGGTAAGCTGTGACTTTATAAAACAATAAAACACTACACTTTAGTGCCCCATGACAATAACATCCTCGCAGTAACACGCTGTTAGTGCACGTCAAGGAGAGCATGCTAGTTTTTCACGTAAGTTTTAGAGAGCGTATTACAGCGTTTTAACATTGTCTAAGTTGCATCTTTGTGAAATAAACAATGATAAATACAAGTGTTAAATCATATGTCCACCATTATCTTATATAAGACTGTTATAAAGAGTTAATTCTTAACTCTTTATAACAGTATATATATATATATATATATATATATATATATATATATATATATATATATATATATATATATCCTGTGTATATCAATGTTCTTATTTTGTATATCTACCGATATATCGGTTATCAGCCAGTATATCGGATATCGGCTTTTTTTAGCCCCCAATATCGGTATCGGCATTGGCCTCAAAAATCTCATATTGGTCGGGCTCTAGCACAAACAATTAGAAATAAGCTTTTCACTGTTGTATGTAAGTGAACAGGTTTTATAATCAGGACAGTAAAATTAAATAAGAGGATGTTGGTGCGGCTTCAATTTTTGAAGCACATCCATGGATTTAGTGCATAGCAAATTACTCTTTTTACACTAGAAACAGAATTAGAATGATTATTTACATACCATCATTTTCAAAATTTGAGCAATTATGTGTTAAGACCAAATGAAATTCAGATTTATGCTCCTGTGAAGAGTTTGAAAGGGGGCCATAAAAGAAACTGAAACGAATTCTGATGAATTTATATAAGCTACAGAATCAGATAAGACCATCAGCAGAGAGACTGTATCTGTTAACGAATGTTTAATACCTAAACCACACTGAGCTGAAAAACCCTTTCTGAACAGTTTCATCACAAATATGAACAATGTGTGATATTTTTACTGTTGAAAAAAAGTTGAATTTTTGATGTTTTTTGTCTTTAAATTCTTTATGCATGTCCAGAGCAGGGGCAGCTAAAGAAAAAAACGAGGTGTCCACTGGGGATGTTTCTAGGTGAATAATGTTACATGCAGTTACCACAAATTGTAAATGCCTTTAGCTGAGTAGTCTAAAGACCAGAAAACAGATTATGTAAACCAACCTTCCTCTGTACGGGAAAACCAACCTCAAAGTATAATGGTGTGAAGCTGGAAGCATAGCTAACATTATCAGCGCTCGCACCACCAGCCTTCAGTCCTCTTTGCAGACTAATGTTCTCTTTCCTGTATTGAATATCATAGGTCATTCCTTAAGTCATATGTGAGTGTAACATGACACAGCCTTTGGACAACTTTATCCTTGTTTTCTGGAACAAAATAGTGCTACGCTGAGCTGTTACTCGAAGATTCTGTCAGTGCTGTAAGTAGGCCACTGTTTACATTTGATTGAAGAGCATTGTGGCAACATGTTAGCAGTCACTGAGAACAGCTACACGGGGCTAGTAGTGGCAAGCAGATGCGATGCAGTTAACATGGAGGGTTGACCAGGTTTTAGACCTGAACTAATAAAAGATGTTAAGAACTAGGCCTGTAAGCAGCCCTTACACCCCCTTGCAAGTCAGAGTGTGCCTCAACTGTGGCTGTGTAGCAACTGCTGGGTGTTTGTAGCCTGTGCAATGTGTTGTACCTCTCAGGACTGTCTTTTAATGTAAAATTATCAGCACATTGCATTTTGTATATGAGGTAGTACTACTCATCAAAAGTAGGTGGCAGCATGCCAAAGCAAGATGCTAAGATGTAGCACTGATGAGGGCAGGACTGATATGTATTGTGTAAAATTAAAAGAAACGGGGCGTTTTATGTATGGTTTGATACTGGCTTCTTGCAGTAGATGGCACTACAGCGAAAAAAAATTACATTTAGCTGTGTAGGGGAACAGACCTTGATACATGTAAAATTTGAAACAAATCTGATGAAAGTTATGGTGACATCCTGTGAAATTGGCAAGATATAGGAAAATAGAAAAAATTCCACTGTGGGACAATTTTCTGTAAAGTTTGGTGATTTTTTGAGCATGTTAAAGCCCCCAGTTTAGCGATTCTTCTGACAGAATAATAATAACACCTAAAAATACAATAGGGTCCTCAATCTGAGGTCGGCGCTCAGGCCCTAATTAGTGTCCCTGACTCATAATTGTCCTGCCCTCTACCAAGGGATCAGAATTTAGCTGTTCAACTGTGTGCACCCCCAGTTCAGTCCACAGGGGGCACAAAAATGTATTTCTTCATAGCTTAAGTATATTTTGTTTTTTTTTAATCTTTGCTACAGTCTTTTGTGTCCTGTGTGGCCTTGCTCTAGGGTTGTTACAATACCAGACTGTCAAACTTAGAAAAGATGGAAGTAAAAAATGAGACAATATTGTTAACTAATTTGACACCATGGTGACAAAAATAAGGTAGGAGGGTAATTTCTGCTCTACCCAAAAATTTAAGCAATCTCCAGCACATGATATAGATTTCAAAAATACCTTTGAAACTTTTCAGTTCTAAAGTTTTGTTGTCAGCTTAAACAGAACTCTGTTTTGCTCATGGCATCGTTTGGTAATATATGGACAACAATCTGTATTCATTAAAGCTTTGGCAATTTAGAGTGCTTAAATTGAGATTGTATTATTTTAAAACATGGTATCAAAATGGTATCAAAAGCTGTTGATGTGTTAAAAACCTGACAACCTTGTTTTGTTCATCACGAAGTCCTCTGATCAATAAGTTTCTACTGGATCCTCTTTGTTGAGCAGCTGTCTGTAGAAGCTGCTTCTTCTTCATCTGTAGGCACTGACAGAGCCGGTTTTTTTGTTGTCTGCCCTGCGTTTCCGTTCCTGGTTATTGGATTTTGTGGAGGAGAGATCTTTCTGTTGCACTTACCGACTTCTGCGACTTTCATTTCTTGTTGTGTACCTGTCATCAGCAAAAGATCAGAATCTTCTCTCATAGAACCCCTTAACCTCCTGAGGCACAGTGCTGCTAGTGACTCACAACACATGTAAACAAAGACATAAAAGACAGATATAAAAAATAAAAAGGCTCCTCAAAGAAGTATTGACACACTGTGGGGCTTTGATTAAAGACTACTGGGAGCACACAACTAACCAGCACTGCTGATGTTATCTTGGCTCTTTTCAAAAGCCTGACAGCGGATCTACAGTAACACTTGCTCCTAGAGCCATTTACAAAATGAAAGCCCCTCGCTGCATCAAGCTGCACTCCTCAGACCTAAGCGGATGAAACCAACTCCTCCACGCTTTGTTGTTGTACCTCTATTTAACGGGGAATGAAATAGAGGGCGAAGATAGATGGACAGGCAGGGATGTTGATATTACACAGCTGGGACCTACATTCAATTTCATAACAACAGAGATATAATGATGCGTGTCATAGCTGGCACTGTAAGCCCCAGGCCTCCCATCATATTGAAGGGCATGACATATCACTCCTGTATTGCCTGTCAATAAAGACCATGGACAGTGGGAGAGTGGTTATGAGAGGAGCTTCATAGAAATACACTTCAAATAAAATTTACAGTCTTAATAAATCACAGTTATCCCAGCAGGAATCAATCCAACAAATGTATTTCTATGTAATATTTCTATTATAAAAGACTACCTTGAGAACTTTGTGACATTTTTCACAGAATAGCAGTATTTCTGCAATGTCATGTTCACTATAAATTTAGCATCTGTTTAATGTTCTTATGGTTTTAGATGTTTGAGCTCATGAAGCAAAGTCACTAACAATAACCAGCTAAAATAAATGGAAGGATAATGTTATTGAAGTCCATGGATTACATTTTCAACAAACAAATTTGTCATACAATGCCCTCTTAAAGCACTTATTGTTCCGATGTCCTTGAATGCACCATATAGGAGGATTTTGAGCTTTATCAATGCTCACAACTGTGACACCGGTGATGGTTTCAACTCTTCGGCAAAAAGACAATGAATGGAAATAGTTTAAATGACAGCAAAATTCACAAAAGATTCAAAGGAAAGAATGATCCATATTCCTAAGGCAGCCATATGATCATACTTTGACATGCTGTTATCATGTCATACTGTTATTTCAGGTTTTTATTCATATAAATGTTGACTTTCTAAAAACTGTGTCTATTGGATCCTTTCCCAGTTAAAAAAGCGAGGGCAAAAACAATGGCTACTGGAAATCACAAGAGACCTCACATCACATATGTGAAAAAAAGAAAAATAAATAAAAATTGTTATCGCATTAGCTACCATCAGATGGAAGTTATCACTGGCATTCAGCCACTGTTATTTTTAATTTAATGTATCATTGTTTCAGCCATCAGTCAAACAAATGAATCATGTTTTTTCTGTTTAAAAGCACAAGACTTATATTATTTTGGGCTTATAGGCCTTTATTTTATAGAGGAGGACAGTTGATAGAATCAGAAATAGGGATGAGAGAGTTGGGGAGAGACATGTGCAAAAGGAGTCACAGGCTGGACGAAAACCTGGGCCACCCATGTATATGGGGTGCAACCTAACCACAAGTCCATCTGAATGCCCCAAGAAGCAGTGAAACCCTTATTCATTGTGCTTGTGCCCAGAAATTTAGGATGAAATTGTCTGTCTTGCATGTGTCAATCAAATAGTTATTGTCTTTATCTTTACTTTTCACATTTGTGATGAAGACATGCACAGACATAGAGGGTCAGAGTAGCTAAGACGAATGACTGAAGATCTCTGCTGCAGGGTAAGAAGATTTGGCCAATAACAACATTTGAGGATCCCACCCTGAGCATGGCATCACAGGAACATAGCTGCCATTTGTAAAAGGTCAGTTAACTTCAAACACAGCTTCAATTTTATGTTTTAAAGAATATTTACTTAAAACAAGGTGTCAATAAAAGTGTGTTTTTTTTCTGGTTTGTTTTCTTAGGAGAGCCTCTTGATATGTTGTTGTGGTCTGTATTGTTAGGTAAATTTTCTATCATATAATTACAGCAGCATCTGAACATCCAGGCTCTCTGCTTTGTTAAACCTGCCTTTTTAAAACTATCTTGGCACTCCTAAGAAAGGATGTGTTTTTTTATGATCTGTCAGATTATTCAACGTCTTAAATAATGCCTCCCGTTTTCAAACATTTCTCCAGAACTGGTGAAGATTCTTGGTAATGATCTGTCTGACTTATTCAGGATTTCATTCCTTTTTGTTTTGCTGTATTAAATTTTCCACCTGATTTTCAAAGAAAAAGAGCAAAACTTGACCGCCAAGGTATGCTCCTTCAGTACCTGCTTGTCCCAGACCTTTTCCTTGCAACCTTGACATTTTCTCACTTGTTAAACCGTGCTGCATGGGAGTTTGTACATAGTGAGATAAACTGGCAAAATTTTAATGAAGATGAACCTTTTGAGTCAACTTCAAATTAAAGCCGGGACCAAATTCTGCACTTGCAAGTGTGCAGCTGTGACAACATATCAGTCATGCCTTTACATCCTCTATATGCAATGTGGTAAAAATAACACAAGGGATGTTTTGATTTTATAAACTTTATCACAGTTGGTTTCCAATTATTCGTTTGAAGTACTTTTAAACCTAAAAATCAATTTCTTAGCTGTTGTTGAGCCCTTCTATGTGAGGCTGACAGGTCAGGATGGTCAGTGTGAGCCTGCACGAATTGGGCAGCATGCAGCTCTTCTCATCGATCTGGACCTCCAGAGTAGGGAAGAGAAAGTGGCGCAGTAAGCACGGGCTTAAGGCAAATTGCAAACATCTGCATATGTTCAAAGAGCAATTAATTTCAAGGACCCTAACTGCGCTGATAGGTGAACACTCCCACCCTCCACTCCTCAGTCATTAATGCTGCCTTATATTTCCTCATCTTCATCTTTCTTAGCTCGTCTGTCTGCCCCTCCTGCACTTTTCTACCTCCTCTACCTTTGTGTCCCTTGTGATAACTCTTTCAGTGCCCATTTCTTGTTTTACACAATGGACCCCCCCACCCCACCCCACCCCACACACACACACACACACACACACACACACACCCACACACACAAACACACATACACACTTCTGCTCCTGTCTTTACTTTTGGTCTTATCACCTGCCCACACTTCACTACCTCCACCACACTCAAACACAATGTCAAATTAATTCCTTCAGCGTTCCCGCTCTCCGTCGGTGGTCCTTTATCTCTTGGGGTTGTGGAAAGGTGACTGGATGGCTCCCCATCATTAAAACCTCATCGTGTGAGATGACACAGTCTACCGTTATTGACTTTCACTTTTTTTTTCTCACACAAAGGATGTGTCTATAAAATCCAATTGCAGAATGACTACTCAAGCGAAGTCTCATTAAAGGTGAATTTAACACCTTTATGGACATTATGAATAGGGACTAATACAGAGAGAACACTGTTAGAGAGGGAATTATATCAATTCTTGCACAGAGTGTCAGAACGCCGAACAATTTAAAAGCATTTTCTTTATTTAAAAAAAAGAAAGAGGGCTGACAGTTACGCTTTCAAGGCAGAGAGGAAGGGAGAGAAGGAGGGAGAGAAGGAGGGAGGCAAAAGAGAAAAAGATGGAAATGTCAAAGTAGATCATTTCAGTGGAAGACGTGTCGGTCGGCTCTCTCCTGAACAGAGGCCTCCCTAAAGGTCACGTCAATAATTCCACGTTTCTCCAGCTGGCCATTAATCATTTGGTGGTACATCTGTCATCATAGGGGGCTAATGAGATCTACATAGATCATTTCTTCCTCTTGCTGGAGGACAGCCCTGCTGTTAAAAAAACACACAAACGCATTCTCATTGATCTTGTGTTCCTCTCACAGGATCCACGTGTGGCCAGAGCGCGTGTCGCCTTGCACTTGTCCTGACTTTTTGTTTTTTTTTTTTGGTTGGCAGTTTGAGCCAGATACATGGAGACGATTTAATGGAGCTTTTAGAAATGATGGTACATGAATCATATCGGAGCACGCTGGGTGAATTTGGCGACTGAAATAAAAAAATAGCCTGACAGTAGGAGAACAGGGTAGAGATTTTGCTCTTCTTAGCGAAGTGAAGACAAAAGTCTGTTTATTTGCATTTCTGGAAAGATGGGCTTTTTATCACAACCTCAGGATTGGCTTATTTTATTTCTTTGGCTATTTTTGGCTCACAGGACATGAAGCTTATGGCTTCAGTACAATAATAGCCCCTGATTAAAGTGGCATCTTTCAATTTTCTGATAAAGGGATTGATTGCAGAAATCAGACCATGAGATGCCGCCTCTCATGTCTTGTCTTGACTCATGCAGGGATAGTTTTGTGAAGCTGTGATGTTGCATGAATGCTGCGATACCATGTTTAGTTTTATTTATAACTCTTGTCTTAAAGCAGGTCTAAATTTAGCTTTAACCTGATTGAATCCTTTGCTCATTAATCATCCTGTCAGTCAATAAATCAACAGTTCAGATCTATAAAACTCTACTTTAACAATGTCAGAAGAGTCGTTCATCAATCTTTAGTACATTTTAAAATGGATACACATCTGGGACCCATTTTAAGCATCTGAGTGGATGACAAATTGCTGGTCAATGATGACTCAGCCTTTGAAAACAAAGTATGCGTGACAGCTTACAGACACAGTGCTTGCATGTTGGTGAAAAGATTTAGAAATATACTCAGAGTCACTTTTATACGTTGGTTATTCATAATCTAACTGAGTTTAGGCTCCACTGATTCTAAATGAGTAGTCTTTTCTGTTCCCCCCTCCATGGTTAAAACTGAGCTTTTAATGACCGGTTGATGAACAGTCAGCGTGAGCTATTCCTTGAAAACTTAGCACTTTAAAGACCTCGATCAGGAATAAACCTAAAAAGCTGAGGGCCACCCTGACAGAGATCGTGGGCTGTGATGGGACATCTCTTGCTGTGTGGTGAATAAGTGATGTCAGTGCTGTCACTTCTGCACCGCAGGGAGGTTAAACATGGGAGAAGGGCACATCTGGATTTTTAGAAAGTCATGAAAAGCATTTGAAGCATCAAACAAAGATTTTACATTTGATTAAACATAAATGAACCCTTTAACGCTCGCACTCTTCTGCCTGTCTGAGTGAAATTAGAAAATCTTTCTCTTTCTTGATGACAAAATCAGCATTTCAGTTCCTCGTTGATGACTTTGTGAGGGTGTGCCACATGTGTGCATGAAACTGTGTGTGGTTGGAATGTCTTGCAAAATGGATGAGCATGTCTATTATAATGCATTTCACTTAAATCCAATATGCTGCTCCCGCCTCTGAGATAATCAAACTGTCACACTTACATTTCCACGCTGTCAAAATACAAATTCAATGTATACAAAACATTTACATGATGATTATTTGCATGTGTTCAGTTTTCCTCATTGCATCCTCATTTCTGTCTTGACACATGTACTGATTTTGTTACTTCCATGTTTTATTTACCTGTTTATATTCAGCTCATGCACCCTGTAATCATAGATAATGCATCACCATATTCAGAATCAATTACAGGAGGAACTCGCACTGCAGCCCACAAAGGCCTTTCCTATTTTTTATTCCAGCCAACCCCCCACATTTTCTTTCTCCCCCAAACACTATAATGCAAATCCATTGTTGTCATGGTCTGATCTTTTCTTTTCTATTAGAGAATCAAAGCTCATTATATAAGTCATAAGAGACCAGCCTTTGTGCAGCAGATGAATCAAATGGGTTTGAGTAGTACTGTGCCATGCAAGCTTGCTGCCTGCTGTCTCTCAGTAGTGCTTGAACAAAAAGCAAACGAAGACCAACTTCCATCTGAAGAACAAATACGTGAACATTTTAAAGAGGTTCCAAACTCCAGGGCTTCTTTAGATCCCAGTACATCTTATTTGTTTAGGGTTTTCCACAGAGTAGTCTTAACAAAATTACACTTTAGTAAAGCATCATGAATAGCCTCATTCTCTCAACGTTAAAAGGTAACTAAAGTCCAAAATCCCCTTTTCAGCCGAAAAGATAGGGGTATTAAATAGTGTTGTTGATTAGTTAGGGTTCAAGTACACAGAGCCTCCTTCACCAACTGTTCTTAAGAAGAAATTTGCTCTTAAAACTTTCTTATGCAGTTTTAAAGAAGATTCTGTCATTGAACAAACTTTCCTATTCTGTGATTTGTTTTAGCTACAACATGTAAGAGCACTGTTAAGAACACTCCACTATTCCACTTCCACTATTGGTGTTAAAAATATAGTTAAATCTTCTTTTAGTGTCATCTGGAGTAGGAATAGGCTATATCCATTCTGGAGCCATCAACATATTTTGAAGTATTGTGATTGTTTTTATGGTTTATTTACTGACATTACTGACATCTGATTGCACTTGGCCCTGCAGTTCCATATCCTTATATGGGCATTAAAAAGTTTTTTTTTTTTCAGTATGCTAATCAGGAGAAACGTGCACAATGCCTTCGAATGGCATCCATCAATTTAAGAACGCTGGTGTGAACAATTTAGCAATTTAAGAATGTGACATGAGTCCTGCGTAGTTTTCTCTTATAAACTTTCTCAAGAACAGATTTGAGAAAAATCTGAAGAATATCGGGGAGTGAGGCTCAAAGTTCCTACTTATTCCATGATTCTTAATTCAGTACTAGCACACAGTTTCCATGTAACAGTAGGCCCACTACTACCACTAAGAGACATTAGTCTACCACACTAGGATTGAGGTTAGTGTTGTTCTTTTAGCCGAGATTAGGAATAATAGAAAAGAATGGAATAGAATAGTCTTTATTGTCATAATGCATGTACAGCAAAACTGAATGCAATCCCTATGGTGACATGGCAAGAAAAAGTACAGTGGTGGAAAAAAGTTTTAGGACACTCCATGCATTTGTGAAATATTGTATTAAGAATCACTCAAGTGCAATTTCTTTTAGTACAGTCACAGCCAAAATACTAAACAAATCCTAAAAGCCATTAAAAACTTAAAATTGATTTTTTTCATAAAAATACATAAGAATTTTGAGTATTAGGTCATTTTGGTATCAGTGATGTACTCATGAAGTTCCTGCTTTTTATTAAAAGATACAACTTTTGTTGCCGTGTTTCGTGTCTAGCTATATAAAGCCAGCACATTTGAAAGTTCCTCAGAGACAAAAATGGCTAAAACAAGGAACCTAATGCAGGAAACATGCCTGAAGATACTGATTCTCAGCCAAGAAGGGTACAGCTGCCGCCAGATAGCCAGGAAGTGCAGATGCAGTCCTTCAGCAGTTGGATACACTCTGCAGAAATACAGACGAACCAGCAGCTTGAAAGACAAACAAAGATCTGGGCGTCCAAGGGTTTCTTCAGCAAGAAATGACCACATCCTGATCTGCATGTGCAGGGAAAACTGCCGTATGATATCCCAGGAGCTTCAGCAGCAGTGGTCAAACCAAACTGGTGTCCAGTGTTCCACCCGCACTGTACGTGGCCGACTTTTAGATCATGGCTTTAGGTCC
Source organism: Cheilinus undulatus (assembly GCF_018320785.1). Classification (NCBI taxonomy): domain Eukaryota; kingdom Metazoa; phylum Chordata; class Actinopteri; order Labriformes; family Labridae; genus Cheilinus; species Cheilinus undulatus. Next base: position 25,648,293 of record NC_054877.1, read on the forward strand.
TACAAGAATGTCAAGAAGCCCCTGATCAATGAGAGACAGAGGTTAGCCCGGCGTTGTTGGGCCCAAGCACACAAGAACTGGCCAGCCAGGAATTGGAAGAAGATTCTGTGGTCAGATGAGTCCAGTTTCCAGCTTTACCCTCCTCCTGCTAATGTGAGGGTACGCAGAAGGCCAGGCGAAGCATTTTCTCCAGCATGTACAGTACCTACTGTCAAGCATGGTGGAGGCAGTATCATGGTTTGGGGATGCATGAGTGCTGCTGGTGTTGGTCATCTCACTATCTGTGAAGGCACATTAAACTCTGCCAAGTATTGTGCCATTCTCGAAACCCACATGCGTCCTTCTGCATGTGCACTGTTCCGTCGAGGTCAAAACTGGATGTTTCAACAAGATAATGCCCCTTGCCACACATCCAGGGCCAGAAGAACTTGGCTGCAGGAGCACAGTCTCCAGGTCTTAGAGTGGCCAGCTCAATCCCCGGATATGAACCCTATCGAAAATCTGTGGTGGATTCTCAAAAGGTCTGTTTCAAAGCGTAAACCAAAGAATTTAGATGAATTAAAAGCAGTAATTCAAGAAGAATGGGACAAGATTAGCCCTCAACAGTGTGAAAGGCTCGTGGGGAACATGCCAGCCAGGATTAGAGCTCTACTGTGTGCTAATGGCAGGACGACTAAATATTAATTTGATGATGCAATGGTTTATTTATGTTTTGTTCAGTTTTGAACACATTCTCTATTATTTGTTGACTTCGATACCGACAGTGTTGAGAACTGACATATTGAAACTGTCAAGAATTTAGTTTTGTTTGTGTTTCTTGTAAACAATAAACAAAAAAGTATATCATTTATATTTGTTTGTGTCTGTCTAATGCAGCCACACCTTTTGAAACATAAAAAAGATTTTTCCACAAATATTTCATGAAAATATTTGAGATTGTGTAAAATTTTAAGGGTTTCCTAAAACTTTTTTCCACCACTGTACCTAAAAACACATAGCCATAAAAAATGAAAATGCATGATAAATAGAGCCATTTTCCAAACCCATTATAAAAGAGCTAAAAATTGTTAAAAAAAAAAAAAAAAAAGAAAAATAAAAGAAAAAAAGTGCCTTTGGAAATGGTAAAAACAAATAACCACCCAGGACATTTCACATCCACATTCTGCAGTCATTATTGCAAAAATTTTCTTTAAAGTGCAAAAGATGCATATTGCAAAAGTTCATCAGGTCTAAGCAGCATCTAGTGTACTGATGGCTTTTGCATATACATTTTTTTCTTTAAACCTGAAAATCTGTTTTTAACCGTTTAAATCATGGCTTTCTCAAAAGGAGTGTGATAAGAGCTTGTATCTTCTACAGGACCATAAACCAACATTGCCCCATTTGAATGGTTTGTATTTGAAGCAACAATCCAGTGTACCAGCTGAATGGACTCCACCAATCAGAGCGGGTTCTTCAACATTCTAGGATGGTGTTAGTACAGTTGTTTTATCCAGCAAAGAAAGTAAACCATGTTATTCCTGGTAAACAAAGTTGATGACATGCAACCTTCTCCACAGAAGCATATCATTGTTGGTTTTAAATTCCAGGGTAGATGCACCTCAGCTTAAACGTTGGGGAGTTACTCATTAGGCTTTCCTCGGTTTAACCCTGAGGTCAAATTTGGTCAAATAATAAATCTCTCTGTTTATAAAATTAAGCTTTAAAATCATGAAAAATGAGGCAGTAGTATCTTCTCTGGGATTGTGTGGGCTCGTCCATTGAATGAGCTGAAGCCACGCCCACTCATGAGAAATACGATCCTCTCAAACAAAAAAAAATGGTACAGCCTGACTGGAAGAAGGCACTCACGCTCTTAGCCTGCCCCTTGACCTTATGTTGATCTTATGATCAGAGCTCAGCTGCCTGGCTCTGTGCCAGAGCAGAGACAAAAGTCTGTTTTCTGGCTCATATGTCTTTTATGATGCTTTGAATGATCCATAGGCCACTGTGGCTGATAGATCTAGCAAATTTACCTCACAAAGAATTAAAAAAACTAGAAAAGCACTCAGAGAGTGCAGACCTACGCCATTAGCCCTATCTCCCAATAGTGAAGAATACTTTAAAAACATTCCTGGATCCAGACGGTGATCCGGATCACTCCCAAAATCTAATTCGCCGATTACTCCCTCCCCAGTGGGGTGGAGACACGATGAGGCAAAGCATTGGCTTCGCTACGTATGGAAGTCATGGCAGAGGGTGAATATTCCTTTAATTTATCCCAGCATTGTGAGTTTTCTCCCTGCAGTTCGCTGTCTTTCTCTCTGTTACGCTCCGACTCTTGTCTCTATAAACTCCAAAACTTTGAATGAGTTACTCATGTCCGCCATCTCCTGGTGTAAAATGGTAACAGCACAGACCTCTGCCATTAGCCCTATCTCCAAATAGTACAGAATCCTTTAAAAATTCCTGGATCCAGATGGTGATCTGGATCAGTCCCAAAATCTAATCAGTTCTTTCTTATGCCATTTGTGACATTTCCTGAAAATTTCATGAAAATCCGACCATGACTTTTTGAGTTATGTTGCTAACAAACAAACTAACAAACGGACAAACCCACCTGATCACATAACCTCCTTGGCAGAGGTAAAAACAGCATTAAACTGACAGTTAGCCTTCAATGAAGGCACTGACATCAGCTAACATCAGACTGTACTGAGATGAACTGCTCTTTGGTTTTATATTGTAGTGTTAGAGGGGCGCGGTATTTCCCCATTGTGGGCTGGTGACATTGCATGTCCACATATTTGTCCTGCCTAGGAATGGAGTTTATATACACTGCCTGGCCAAAAAAAGTCACCACCAAACAAAGGTCACACTCTCTAATATTTCGTTGGACCGCCTTTAGCTTTGATTACAGCACTCGTTCGCTGTGGCATTGTTTCGATAAGCTTCTGCAATGTCACAAGATTTATTTCCATCCAGTGTTGCATTAATTTTTCATCAAGATCTTGTATTGATGATGGGAGAGTCTGACCACTGCTCAAAGCCTTCTCCAGCACATCCCAAAGATTCTTAATGGGGTTAAGGTCTGGACTCTGTGGTGGCCAATCCATGTGTGAAAATGATGTCTCATGCTCCCTGAACCACTCTTTCACAATTTGAGCCTGTTGAATCCTGGCATTGTCATCTGGGAATATGCCCGTGACATTAGGGAAGAATAAATCCATTGATGGAATAACCTGGTCATTCAGTATATTCAGGTAGTCAGCTGACCTCATTCTTTGGGCACATAATGTTGCTGAACCTAGACCTGACCAACTGCAGCAACCCCAGATCATAGCACTGCCCCCACAGGCTTGTACAGTAGGCACTAGGCATGATGGGTGCATCACTTCACCTGCCTCTCTTCTTACACCGATGCCCCCATCACTCTGGAACAGGGTAAATCTGGACTCATCAGACCACATGACCTTCTTCCATTCCTCTAGAGTCCAATCTTTATGCTCCCTAGCAAACTGAAGCCTTTTTTGCATGCCAATGATTTGACCCTTCTTAAACAGACTAACATCTTTTTAGCAACCACAGGATGTCTTTCAACATGGTTGTTTAAGAAATGAGAAGTTACTCATTGCATCAGCTGGGGTTAAATAACTTGGTGCCAGCTGAAAGATAATCGCTCATGCAGTATTATCCAATAGGAGGCTTGTACCTGTTTGCTTAGTTAAATCCAGGTGGCTACCTTTTTTTTTTTTTTTTTTTTTTTTTGGCCAGGCAGTGTATTTTTAACAGTCTAAATCCAAAATTCAGTCACATATAGATCTCAGTGTTTACAGCAACCATAAATCCAGCAAGTTCATTTTGTCTTCTTATTCCGAATCTAAGGGTTTCTTTTTTTTAGATAACTAATTGTAGGAGATGTTTGTCAAGGTAAAAAACATCTCTTAAAATTAGTTGTCTAAAAAAAGAAACCCAAGAATTAGTTACAGCAACCACATTTCAACATATCTAGTCTGCTAAGACACAAATTTTGGATTTAGATTGGTTGATTTAAGCTTGAATCTAGGAATATTTTGATAGAAACCTTTGTGACAGGTCAGAGTTGGACTAGATTCATAAGTACAAGAATTGCTCATTAGGAATTACTCATTTTCAAACTCAAGGTTAGCCACTCTTCTACTCTGCCTTTTTTCAGTTTATAGAAATTCTGTTTAGACTTATGAAATGCAAATGCTTGCTTGTTATTGAAATTTAAACAGCCAAAGTATGAATTATTCATTCTGCTATTTCAACCACTCAGTGTTTTGAGCATTAAAAAACATTACTTTCATTTTGTTTGTAAGGGATCCGTTGGAAAAAAGGGAATGTCCTGGATAATTTGTGATGACCTGCTTCTACCAGAAAGTCAGATTTCTATGACTGATTTGTGATGGTGACTCTACTTAGAAATTCAATGTAATGAAAAGTAAAACTATTGTAGTCTTAAGGGTACATTTGTGCCTAAAAGCAGATATACTGATGGACATAGAGAGCTTGGAGAGCACAACAGGGTCTTTTAGGAGTCCAGGAACAGTAATGGACACTGACATCTATTTATAGTGGGAACAGCTAAAGACAGTGAATAGAAAGCAGAACAAAGAGGGAGAGCGAGCTAGAGCCACAGGCAGTGTTTTTAGAAAGCTTTCATACAGTGCAGGATGGATAACCTAATGCAAAACAGCTTTATAAACAAGAAATGTTCAGATGTTACTATATCACTTTTTTCACTTCAGTTCTTTCCAAAGTTAGATTCACTTTGGTCAAATCTGTACCAAAATTAGGACAAAGTTAAATCTGCTTATCTTTGTCCTAATTTAAAGTGACAGCAAAATCCACTTCTACATAGATAAACAAACATTAGAGATGAAAGATATTGAATTTTTTAATGATACTTTATAAGATGTTTCAAAGCTTATTTTAATACTGATGTACACACCCTTTTGACAATGTGTGATTCTACTTCAAATGATAAGTATTTTCCTTCTAAATACAGACATTGAGTAATGAGAGCTTGGAAGAAAATTATAAACATTATTTGTACATTATATCCAAAATGTGTTTTTGATGGTAAAAGTCAAATCGAGCTTCATCCTTGTTTTGAGAACTACAGTTATCACTGTAACAACCTGCTGACTCTCCAGTGCACTAAATGGAAATGTTCAACATTTTTAAGGAACTTGTATCGACCAAAACCCTTCGTCTTTATTTAACATCAAGTTTACAGTGTGGTTTACTGAGATACTCCTGAACAAGTCTATAAAACAAAACATTAAAACATATTTATGTTTTATTTCCCTACTTTATTTTTCATTTTTTTCAGTTGACAGAATACAAAACAACACTGTCACAGACAGATTCAAACAGGGGAAAAAGAAAACACAGTTATATGCCAGGTAGGCCTGGGCGATATGGCCTAAAAATCATATCACGGTATTACAAAATTAAAAAGAAATAATTCTTTTTAATCTAAATTCAAATGTTATTAACCCCCTTCTTCCTTTAAAACAAGCCTTTGATGGCATACTCAATTTATCTCTAAGTATGGGAACACAGAAAACAAGTTTTATTTTTTAAGTCTCTCTAGGTTTATTTCTAACTGCACTCCAAGTTGCGCATTTCATCTCTAACCTGATGAGGTGTGTTAAGCTGCTAATGACTTGAACATGTTTCCTAGTGAAGGCATTCACAATAAAAGCGTTTCAGAAAAATAACAGCCGCGGACTTTTATTTTGAAGAGCTTGACGGAAGTGTTGTATTTAGCATTGAGTTAGCTTAGCTTTGGCTGCCATTCGGAGAATACGGCTAGTTTACAGCAGCTATTCTGACCTCATTTAACATGGCAGCCTGGATCTTTGACTCACTGTGGACTTAGAGAAGAAAGTCATAAATTAAAATAGACTTTTAAATGGTTATTTATGCTGTTGTAAGAGGAAGAGCTGCAGCGATGGCTGCTGCGACCAGCCAAAGCAGCACTTAGCTTGTGTTTCAGCCCCAGGCAGGCTGACAGAGACAGCACACTGACTCCGTAACGGTTCAGCTGTCAGACTTTGAGAGGAAAAAACACGTGTTTTTGCCTGCTAACTCACACTGAGGAAGATACGATGATGTCATTAACAAGCGTTATCGCGATTGGTTGTTAGAGTCCAAATCTCTACCGCAGGCCAAATTTATATAATTTATACCGTCTGCCGCTTATACCGCACACCCCTAATGCCAAGCCATCTGCATCTATATATCTTACAGACACATAATGCACAAAGGTTTTCCTATGTGACAGTAGGAACACTAATAGCCTGGGGTGGGTACAAGTGTATCGGCACAGATTATTCCAGTATCAACACTGTTTCCATTGATAGAGGTGTTTCAGATCTAGCATAGGTTATTGCCTCTTTGTGATAGTTACGTTTCCCATTTCTTCCACAGAGCATCACACTTTCACTTCTGCAGTCTTAGAAGGTCAGATTTTCCATGCATTGGATGTTTTTTACTAAACCTGCCCACTGACTGATCGTGGGTGGTTCCCTGCAGAGCCATCGCCTTGTTATGTCCTTTTTGCTTGCTGCTATAAATATTCTGAGGAGGTATCTGTCATTTTTAGGGAGTTTTGGATCTATATTTCCTAAGTAGAAAGGTAAAACAGGTGAATTCAAACCACAGCAGAGGACTTTTCTAACTGTAGACATTTTCTAAGAAGGGTTTGAGAACAGGGTAATGCCAGAATATATGTGAATGCTCTGCCATACAATGACCACATTCTCTCCAACAATTGAACTGGGCACTGGATTGTCTAGATTTTTGTTTTGGTGTTATGAAAGAATCTGATAAGGTTCTTCCATGAAAAATACCTCCATGATTGTGAGGCTGCAGTAGTGATTTGTGTGTTGATCATATTTGTCCAGTCCTCAGAGGAAATATCCACCTCCAGTTCCTTTTCTTTTTGAATGTTAAGTTGCCTCACTAAGCTAAACCAAATATCTAGCGAAAAGCTAACCTGCTGACTCTGGATATCATATTGTTTGATAGTAGATGGGTGTCCTAGCAAACTCTGTAGGGGTCTATCCGACAGTGACAACTCCATGGTTTTCCATTTTGTGAAATATGTTTGGTCACACCAGAGAGTCACTAGTCTTATCTGTGCTGCAAGATATTAGTCTTTAAGGCAAGGCAAGACAATCCCTCCACTGCCTCTTGGCAGCTGTGAGGATTTATATCTTACCCTGGGGGGTTTGCTGCTCCAAATGAATCGAGATATTACCTTATCCCAGTCTGTAAATTGGTTAAGAACTTGAATTGGTAAGAACTGAAATAGGTAGAGTTATCTAGGTAAAATACTTGTTTTTATCACCATTGTTCTATTTCCAAGATCCAGAGGTAAAGATACCCATCTATTAAAGTCCTGTTTCATTTTTATTAATGATTGTATGTAATTTTTATAATAAAGTTGGGATATGTCCTTTGTTTATTTCACACCTAAATATTTCATACATGTAGAGTCCTAGTTGAATTTGTACATATTTTAAGTTCTGGTGATGGGATGAAATGGAACACCAGAGCTTGTGTTTTATCAATATTTAGAGTGTAGCCTGACAGGGCTCCATATCCCTGCATCAGTATAGGAATACTACGCTCCGGATTCTTTAGACTGACCAAGACATCATCTGTGTAAAGGCACATTTTGTACTCTGTGTCTCTTATGACAACACCTTCTAAGTTTGTATTTTGTCTTATGGCCTGGGCAAGTGGCTCGATAAATAAATGAAAGAGTCCAGGACTGGCTGGGCAGCCTTGGCGGCAGCCTGGTTGTAGATATATAGTCCTGGACAAGCTTCCATTAACCTTGATTCTGGCTGTAGGACACATATATAATGCTTTGATGCTATTGATAAACTTATGAAATCCAAATTTTTCCATCACCTTGTAGAGAAACTTCCACCCCACCCAGCCAAACGCTTTGTCTGCATCCATGCTTAGCAGAATGGCTCCAAATTTTGCTCTTTTTATGAACCTCTTTGACTTCCACGCCAGATGTTTCCACCTCTTCAATGCGCTCCTCGGCCTCTCCGAGTCTCTGTAATGTAGCTTTTATTTTCCCCACCATCTCCTCCATCTTCTGATTAATGTCCGTTTTCATCTCACCAAGCTGTTTTTTAATATCCTCCTGAAAGTTTCTCCGAAAGTCTGACAGATGGTTGGTAGTCTTGCCTTCTAGTTCAAACATTGCCTTGGCCATTGTTTCATTTATGGTGTCGCGGATGGGAACACGAACACTGTCTTAGATAACTACTCTTATCATAATCACAGTGACCGAAGAGTCCCAGTTACCTAAATTGTCTATCTTATCCCAAGGTGGATGCTAAGATAAACTGACATAAAGGAATAGACACTGAACTCATAACCACATGACTGGGTGCTGTATTTTATGTGCATTTATTGGAGAGAAATATAGACAGACAGCTTTCTAACCTAGGTAAACTTCAGCTGTTGTAGGCCTGTTGGTGCTGCTTAGAATTCTACAAACGTGATGATTCATCTTATAAGGTAAAACACTATGATACATTTGTACATTCTGTCGACATGCACTGCTGATCTTTCTGCAGAATTTCATTATTGCCAATTCTAAAACTTGACTTTGTAAGTTATTCTGATACTGCAGATGATATCACGCATCCTTTACAAATATCAGCGATTTGTTCCCAGAATTTGCAATGCTTGTACATTCCTTCAGCTCAGTTTGTTCTTGGTTTTTTCATGTGAAAACTTGCCATGAACTTTGACCGTGATTCTAAATTCTATATTTTTAAACATTTTCTCAAAAACTCTTTTAGAATTGAAGACTATTTCAAGCATTTGATGTTTTACTTTCCTCAGGTTTTGGAACAACAACAAAAATGTCAGCCTTCAGAGGAGGTTACGCATGGATTATTCAACAGTCTCACAGCAGAAAATGTGTTGTGAAAAATGGTGTAAAGTTGTTGTGCTTGTCTCAGAAGAGTCCACATTTTTTGCAGAATCCTGAGAGATAGATGAATGCCTGAAATCCTGACCAGCAATGCAACTACAAGGTTTATATTCTAATACAACTGCATATATACTTTCTATATGTTCAGGGTTTGTAGTGCGTGTTCAAATCACTATTCTGACCACAGTGCACCTTACAGTGTGGAGGAGTGAGGAAAACATGTTTTTGAAATTCATCTTCTGTGGCTCTCTGGGCGACGCTGTGAAGTCATAACATGATTTATCCCTCTTTCTGTAGACATTTCCAAGAATTATGTCCTGTTTTAAGAAATCCCTGAAGGTACTAATTCATATTCTTCATATGATTGGACCATCAATACTGAGGGCAAGTGAAGGTCGTTTTGACAGTTTTACGGGTTGGCAGGTTCTCCTGCCTTGCTGCTGTTGCTTCACAGGGCTCTGTAATGCTTTTTCCTGCTGAATTGCTGATCACATTGTACAGACAGCTAGTTCAAAAGACAGCAAATACAATCAAAGCTTTATTACACAGGAGCTGACCTCGGCTCGCTTGTTCCTGATAGGCTGCTCATAATACCGAGTGGCTTACCCGCCTTCTCCTTGAGTCTCCTTTGACAGATTTCATTTATGAACCTAAGAGAGGTAACCTGACATGCACATCCATCTGGAAAACCACTGATAGACAGCATTTGGGAAGGAGCAGAGCCTTTGAAAAAAACTCGAAAGGTGATTGGATGAATGTTCTGTAACATCTTTACAGGACAATCAGAGAAACAAAACATGTGACATCGTTGCTGCTACCGAGGAATAAACTCCATATAGAACTGCATAACGCAAACCATGGCAACTGTAGACATGTCAATATCCGACTTTTGTTGATTTTGAACAGAAAACCACTCACTGCTGTTCTTTGTTCTGTTTTTTAACAAAGAAATGTCGTCAAGTTATGATATAACTGGCACTTTAGCAGCATCCAAGCTAATTTCCTCCGCCATAACTGCACTGGCTTCTTGTTGCTGCTTGCTTACGTCACAACTCCACCACGCCTGAAAGTACTGCCCCTCATCACTGATTGGTCCTGTCACTTTCTAACCGGGCCCAAACGGTTCAAACGGAAGCTTTGCAAAATGGATTAGCCAGTGAAAAATGCAGAAATGGGCAGATCCATCTGCTTTGCAAGGTTATAAGAGATGTATGTCCTGCAGAATTATATTTGTCATCCATGCTGGTCAGTTTAGAAGACCAAGGTGACCTGTTGTCACTGATCACAGATCAATAAATGAGCCCTGTGAATATTCAATAAATCAGGCACTGACCTGACATTGCGTGTATTATGCCTTAAGCTGGGAGATTTTTCTATGTCAATGTAATGTGTAACAGAATTAAAAGAATTTATGAAAGACTCTCACATTTATTATAAATGCTGAAAACATCCACTGACTGATTAAGAAAAAAAAGGAGTACAAGTTTCAGATGCATATTTTAAGATTTTCCACCACAGTATTTGGTATTAATGAACTTTCAGTCCCAGCCCATGAGGCCTGCTAGCTAAGGTGACATATCTCTGCTCACCTGTTATGAATATTTATCACACACTGGTGGACAGAGGTTAAAGAGACATTTCTCAATTTTAGCTGCCTGGCTCCAACTTTATTCTTTTTTATCCTGTCTTTTCCTTGTGCTTTTTCTTTTTTGTGCAGTCAAGGAATGTCGCTGTCCATGGTGCTTAACTTGTGAGTCACTTATCCTCCAGAGTGGCAGCTTTTCTTTTCTTCTATTTTTCTCTCTCTTTTTTCACCATAACCTTTTGTCCCACTCATTTTGTCCTTGGTACACATAATGTCGTCAGCTGCTCATGATGGTTGAAGTGCTTTAGGACACAGAAAAAAGTGCAATTACTGTTGTTAGAGATTAAAAGCCCTGTTCAACAGCTGGCCGACCTCTTAACATCAAGGTTTAGATTGGTGAGAAGAAGTATAATAGCCTCATTGACCTTGTCCTGGGAAACAAAAGGTTAGAAAAAAGTCTTAGCAAAAGGTCTATAAAGGCTGCCTGTGATTAAATGTTAAATGTACAGCTGCGCTGGGTGCTGCCTGTGCTGGAGATTACTTTAATTCTCCTTCTTTCTTTGTCTTGCTGCTTTTCTCATCACAACTATGACTCAAGCAAAACGAAAAGCCTCCAGAAGTATGAGTGTCATAAGTATGGCTGTGCATGGCAAAACAATTGCAGCCTGTCTGCTGCGTAATAGACGGGTGGAAGTGTGAGCGCTGTGTGGCATCCATGAAATCAGTGGTCCACTGCTTGGTGGCTGGCTGACTCCCCTCCAAAGACACCCAGGCGGGAGGCCATAAAGGATGTTTATTAGGCTGACAAGTTGACACTGCCGCTCCTTGTCATGCTCTGATAATAGGGGCCGGGCGCAGAGCAGCTGAAGCCTTGCTTCAGCCGGTTAGGAGACAGACAAGCCCTTCAGGGGTGCAGATAAGAAAGGAGAGGAAGTAAGACAAGGGGAAGAAAAGAGAAAAGGAAGAGGGAATGTCCTGTTTTGGGGCAGCTTGCGTTGTTTAAAAAAAAAAGGAGGTAAAGGTAAAAAGGAGAGCAAAAGAAAAGAGGCAGAGGTGAGTTAGAGCCAGAAGAGGTGAGAAAAGTGAAGGAGAAAGACGAATGGAAGATGGATGGTACTTGTCAGTGTTTGAGACAGGGTTTTGACTTGACCCCAAATTGAATAAATTGTTGAATTTGAATGAGGTCGTCTTTATTGTCTGTGTGAGAAGTAGTTGAATGATAAGAACCATGTGTAGTGTTAAACTGGCTCCCTGAATGCATGAGAATAGTGTTTCACTGACTCAACAAATCAGACTTTGATGGTACAAAGAATTATTCTGTCTGCAACATGACCTCCAGTATTTTTACTGTGTACCATTACCACATAAGCTGTTGTGCTGTTTTTGTCCCTACAATCAAGACTTAGATGCAGCACTTCATTAAGAATAAATTCTGATTGTTAAAAGCTCAGTGTACTGTGCATGAATTGTAACAGCTCCACCAAAAGGTCCAATTTACACAGCGTTAGAGCTGGGGGATATAGCCCGAAATTATAGCCCAGTAATTTTTTTGCCCTTCTTGGTTGCGGTTTTATATCAGGATTTTACAAAATCAGTGTAAAATCAAGCATTTAAATGCATAATCACAGGTGTCACATTCCTCTTCTTCCCCTAAGACAAACATGTGATGGAAAACTGAACTCATGGCTGAGCAAGAGGCCAGAGAGAATTTTTGAACATCTCATTGTGTGCATGTCTTTCTAAATGCAATCATTGTTTTGTTTCTCTACTGTTGACATGTGTCAAGCTGCTGCTGACAATGCCACATTTCATGATGTAAGCATTCACAGTAAAAGCAATTATGGACTTTGATTGTAAAGAACTGGTCAGAATAACTGTTTTTATCATTGATTTAACCTAGCTTTAGCAAAAGGTGCTGGTGAGTGTATGGAGCAGTCATGTTTTCTGCTGCTTCTACAATCCTGTTTCATGCCATTGAATCATCATGGGCACAAAGCAAGCAAGGTCACACCTTTAAACAGTTGATTAAGCAGTCATTATACTAATCACTGCAGCATTGGGCTCAAGACAAACCCAGTCAATCCATTGTAGCACAGAGCTTGCGTTAAAGCCTCAGACAGACCGACAGAGATGTTTTTCAAAGTGAGCACACTCGCTGTATGTTGCTGTTGTTACACACATTGAACCTAGAGAGGATAGAACATACCTTTTACCTGATTGCTGTGCTTCACATTAATGATACTGACACAAACAAAAGACGTTTGGTTTGTCGAAACATGCTGATGACTGGACTCAGGTTGAGCTGTTGTCTGTCACATATCACTCTGTTAGGCTAATGATAGCATCAGTACCTCATGTATGCACAGCGACTTAAGACATATTTAAACTAATACTGGCTGTGTAGCAAAAATCTGTTTGGTGGCAGAAATTACACTTAAACTGTATTGATACCAGTTTAAGTGTCTATTATGCTAAGTCTATTATGCTAATGATATTTAAACCCAACACCAGCCCATAAAGTTTTGCGCATGTTTACATTTTGCTCCTGGTCTGGTCCTGGCCATCAGAATAGCTTCAGAGCACATTTTTCCAATATATTTTGCAGGTGTAAACACTCCCAAAAAAGTCCAAACTGTCTCCACACGTGGAAAAAGTGTGTGTTGGTGCTCCAGGAAGAGCCTATTAGTGCCCTGACTGATTTAACCTCTAGTTTTAATGATAACACAAGTGAGAAAGTAATATATATGGGCTACATTTGCTGGTAATGTATTTTAAAGTCATACAGTGGTGGAATTGCAGTTATCACTGGAAACTTTGTGTGTAACATCTTGTGTGAAATATTGTGTCACAGTTACTGCCTACTCTAAGCAGATGGTACAGTTTTTCTCTAACTGCATCTGTCTATTATTGCTATTATTTGTGAATGTGACTTTTTTTGCTACAAATTATATTTTGTTTACATAGAAAGTGGTTATTTTTGCCTCAAATAAGTGAACAATGGCTTGTTTAAATACACACAAAGGACACCAGTGCACAAAGAGGCTATTTGCCCAGTAGGATAGTACACAGAGCATTTAGTCCTTTGCATGTGCTGAAGTGTCTTTTTGTCAGTTTGCGCTGGTTTGTGGTAGAAAAGCTCCACAGTTTTTTTGTAAAGAAAGCTATTAGAGTAGTTTTCTTCAGACATACTTATACTCCTACATATAGTATTTAATAATTGCAGCATTATGTCTCCTCAGCTGTCTTTTTGCATTGAGACATAATATTCATCTCAGATGTTTGTTAAAGGAACTTCCATTCTCCTCCACGTTCTTTGGTTCCTCCTCTTTTTTTCAGTTGTTCTGCTGTAATGAACGGCTCAAGACTCTGTGAGCGCAGAACAGATGTGAGCTATAAATCAGCTAATCAATGGCCCCAAAGTTGGTCCCTGAACAATATTGTAGGAAAACGGCTTGAGTGAGCCTCATTGATTTGCTTCACAAATCGTTATTCCTCCTAGAAAGGCTGACCTTGAAAGACACCAAGGTCGTTATTTGTCACTTCAAATGCTAGGAAACTTACTCTCATGGAAAGTTGCCTCCCTGCAAATTAAACCATGATTCAAGTGTTTTTTTCATTGATTTCTTTTGCATATTTTATGTTGATTTAATGTGCACTCAGTCTCAGTCTCTTACTCTACCCCCACCTTGCATAATTATCTTATCAGTCAGGAAACCAGGTCGAAGCACAAAGATGAGACAGTAGAATGAGATGTGGCTTTGCTATTTCTTGCTAACTCTTCATAAAATAATTCATCACACTTCAATTTTTCAGCCAAGGGTCAGTCCTTTTGCATCAGTGCTGCAGAGGGAAGTTCCCAGCACCATTATGTCATTGGGAACAAGAGGACGGAGGGAGCGAGAGCGCTACAAAAGAAGCTATTTTAATTAAAGCTGGCAGATTTACTCGACGCGCTGGGTTTAAAGCATAGGCCGACGGGGGCCAAAGTGATGGTCGTTAAAATGACTCATGCCAGGCAGGGGTAGAAAAGAGCCCCCTGAGGGACGGGCGGGGGAATTAAGGTGGAAAGTCGGAGGCTGTTCTGTAATGAGGACAAATAGCTGAGAAGTTTGTCGTCTGTCAGAAGGTCTAGAGCCGGCCAAGGAAATATGCATAGCACAGCGTACTTTCAGCTCAGTGACATTTCAGCTGCACTTTGCTGCCTTAGTATGAGAGGTAGGATGAGGCGACAGCAAGAAAGATAAAAAAGCAGAAATTAAAGCCACTGAAGTATGAGTTTGGTTTGTCATCAATCACAGAAAACATGGAACTATATGACTAATGACAATATTTTTAGTGCTAAAAATGAAGAAAGTAATTTACTACTTAATTAATATTAGATATCAGTCATCCACCTATTTTTATTCATACAGCACAAAACTCACTTAAGAATCAAATAAAAGCTATCTAATGACGCCAGGGCTGCTACAAACGATGATTTCAATCCTTGATGGATTAGATGCTTTTTTCCGGAGGTAAATCCCTTAATTAAAAATTGAACAGGGATATTCCAAAGCTGTCAAAATAATGTTAGACTTTAAATGTCTATATTCTTAAAACTACAAGAAAAACTACATTTCTTAGTTCTGTTATATCCAATAACTTGAACATGCCATAGAATAAAAACAAAAAATAATAAATGATTTTAAAAAATGAAAATGATGTTTTTTATGTTTCTATTTTGCCTCCCTCCTTACTAACATACATAAAACACTTAAAGATCATACTAATGACAACAGCCTGGGTATATGATTTCAATGAAAGACTGTTTTAGTGGGATTCTGCTTTTATTACGTCCTCTTGAATTTATTTTATCCCAGAGGAGCTACAGGTAAGCCTCAGCCTCTTAAAGTTACTGATATAATAATAAGTTAGAGACATTTGTCACTCACGTATTCAACAAGCTTACGTTAGTTCATTGATGCTTGTTGTAAGTCCGACCAGCACTCACGGCAGGACACACAAACTATCTCCTCTGTCATACATACACAGATACACACACCCAACTGCTCCTCTCGTCCTGTGACCACGGCTCAAGCTTTTCCTTCATCCCTCCTGTTAAAATTGTAGCTGACATTAAAAACACAAAGTGAGGCATATATCCTGGATTAGATGAACGCCTGACAGCCCGTCGCTACTGTTTTTATCCATTCATAACAGAAATGAACCTAAAGTTCTGCTGGAGTTTTTACGTCAGTGAGCTGTTTTTAGATCGCAAGCATCTCATCTCCATCATTGCACGCAGTTGATGATGAATATACCTGCTCAATTTTTCCGCTAATCATCAGATTATAATCAGAGAAGCACTAAACTAAGCGAAAGTAAAGTTTATCAGCCGTCTGTGTGTGACGCAAACAGCGCCGCGCCAAGTGACGCCATTATCGTGCGACACAACGAATTGATACATGAATTTGTTGCCAACACTTTTAATTAACGATTTTTATCGATATTATTGATTCGTTGTTGCAGCCTTAAATGACACTTCTAACAAAGAGCATGTGTAAAACGTACAATGTGCTCTTGACCCAACGGTATGAACAAGTAAACGAAAGTGGAGGAAAGAAAAAGGTTTTATTCAACAGGCAAAAGCCTGAAGCACAACCAGATGCTTGGTGTGAAACAAGAAGAGAAATAAAAAGGGAGTGAAAAAGTCATGTACATGGTACGAAATGAGAGGATAAGCTGTGCAACTGTGGTGTATGGGTGTGTCAAGACATTTTCTGAAAAACAAGTCAAATGATCATATGAATTTTTATAAGTTGTCACATTAACAGGGAATTCCTTTTTAACATAAGCAGTGAGATCTCTTGTCTTCCACACTTCTGTGTAATAAAGCCAAGAATCAACACAAGCATCGTCATATCTTGAGAGATAAAGTTAAGGATGGGTAAAGATATTCTGCATGAATGTTACTACTGTGTGAATTAACATTTATTTAAAAAAAAAAAAAAAAAAAAAAAAAAAAGGTTACGTTTTAAAAGAATAGTGTCACTATTTACTGCATGACCCTGTGTCTCAGAAATGTATCACAGTCTGGGTTATGTTTACTTATTTTGACAGCCCATAACACAGCCAAAGTACCTGTCATAAAAAAACTGCATATGAACGGGCAACTTGTGCAAATCTACAGCTGTAGGAATTCTGTTTATTGTCCACGTGCTTTAAAATGAAAATTAATGTGTCAAAATGTACCTGATGAACATTAAAATTGTTTTTTTTTTTTAAAAAAAAAAGAGGATGAATCACAATTTTAAAATGGTTCCATTAAAAGAAAAATCTGAGGGAGATAAATGTTTGGCGCTTAAATATTCTAAGAGAAGACCTCCAGACCCCCTTACCCGATAGTGACAACTATGAAATGGCTTATTTTAGAGTATTTATACGTTGACCAACAGGTTACTGTAGAAGAAAAAGGAAAAAATATATGTAAGACTTGACTTGTAAACACAGTGTTTGTGCATGTAAACATTTTTATGGAGAATACGCTCTAATAATGAAAAAATGTGTTAAAATTGTAGGTTGTGATCTGACCTTTCAATCATTGTGATATGATAATTTTTTTCATATCACATTATATATTATACATTGTACAATGCTGTATAATGATGAAGTAGTCTAATATTTTGGGTAACCTACTTTTTGCACAGTTTTATCAACCACAAGACCTTTGAATAAACTGTCGTTCTAAGTGATCTTAGCTGATTTGGGAAAAACCTGCATGATTAAGCAGAAACAGGATGGATTCTCCGGTTCAACCTGACCTTGTAAAGTGGCAGCTTACAGCCAAACGGCCAAGTGGTTGCAGTTATATTTGTGTAGTTTTTCATTAAATATATATCTAATGAGCATACATGACATTCTAATGACAAAAAGAGGCATTTGGGAGGATCCTTGGTGTTTTCAACAGTCGCCTGTTGACAACGCATCTTCTTCGTCAAACTGAAACACTTGAACTGTTACATCCCTACACGGAGTCAAATGTTGGAGGAACATTGTACAGATGGTGCAGACAGTGCTTTGTTGCCCATGGAACTCTATTGACGCCAAATAGCTCCTTCCATCGTTGTTTGTCCAAAATCTGGACAGTTGACTTCCATTAAAAACACATTTTTTGACTGTGTGGCAATGGCACCAAAATAACATATAGCAACCTTTTCTATGCAGTCACTCAATCACCAGGGCTCTAAATTTCACTGTTCCACAGTGATCCAGCAGATAGTACCAGCGCTCCATTTTAACTCCTTCAGCAACGCGCATGCAGGACTTCATCAATGGACTCAGAGTGTAATGAAGCACTATTTCACCCACTAAACATCATCAGAATTAAATGAAACGATTCGTGCCACTAGATATGGATGTCTGAGAGTGGGCTACATGTGTAAGGAAAAGTTTGTGTGCTCCTATGTGTGTGCTTGGGTGCGAATCTGCGTCTATGTTTACAACCGGACATCCTGGAAGTGGAGTGTTTACAGTCAAAAAAACAGTTTCTGTGTTCTGCAGACTGGGACTAAGAAATGGGGAACTTTGACCACTTTTAACTTTGCCCTCACTTCATAACAAGTGGATGGACATGCATGAGGATGCACGGACCCTTTCGATCAGTAGGAGGGAATATATCATCTCAAATATGTAGTAAACTTATATATGTGCGTAATGAGCATAATCGCGGTTACATTTTGGTTAGAGGTGGAAATGTGCGTGTTCGTGAGTCATATCCTACATATTTCCTCTGATTTTTTATGCCTGTACATAAAATAACACTAACATGAACAAACGCATTCACTCGCATATGATTTGGTAGAGGAGGAGGCTCAAGAAAAGGACGGTAAAACTGGCGTGTTTTTCGCTCTGATAGACTCATCTGTTTAGCATGGACGCTATCTCACTGCTGAATCCAAGTCATAGGCGTAGTGTACAATAACTGGCATTAAAAGGGTGTAACATTGAATTTTTTTTTCTTTTTCTTTTATTTAGTGGTCAGGGTTGACATTGTTGAAGAGATTTGAAGCAGTGAAAGTTAAAAAAAAAATGTTGAAAATTGATGATTTTATTAACTCTTACTGCAAGTCCGATTTCTAGACATACTGGCCTCAACCATCCTTAAAATTACAAGGGAGGGTTACAACAATGCTGGATCCAATCTTTGCTCAGTTTAGATTTTGCTTCACACTCAAATCCAAAGACCAGCAGCAGATTTTTATGGGTCTAAAATATCATTTCATTTTGTGGTATCCTCCCTTTTCTTCACTTTACTGGAGGCAGTGAGTGGCCAGAGTTGTTTGTGTGTGTGTCAGTGTGTCATTTTGGCAGCTATCAAACTCCCTGAGTACATGTGTAAAGTGTGGCACATGTAGCAGCTGCTGTCCTCTTCGGGTGCCAGATTTTAACGATGGTGTGGAGCCAAAAGGAGGTCCGTAATACGAGTCTGGGTTCAGGCATGTCACCGTGTATTTCTGTTTTCAGTCATTCTGATGGTGTTAAAATCATCCATCACCAACCTTCTTCTCTTTTTTTAATCATTTTTTTCCCTTTGTCTCACCGCCCACACTCATGCTTGCCTCTCATCTTGCTCTCTTGTTCCGTCTCTCTTCTCCAAGCTGTTGGACGTCTAAAGGTACAGTCTGCTGTGACAGCAGATGTATGTCAGCTCTGCCACATATTCCTCTCTTACTGTGTAAAGAAATTAATAATTTATACTCACCATCTGTAAAATCCCTTCTTCATGTGCTTGTCTCCCAGGCTCATTTTTACACTCTTCTTAATCTTTTTTAGAAGTCAACAAACAAACAAAGAGACAGGGACAGATTTGCTGGGAACAGTGCCATTTTGAATGCAGCTGAACAAAAGGCTGGTCTGTCTGGAAAGTTTAGAAAGTGGTTCATTTGTCAGTGATGTTCGTTTTTATTTTTTTATTTTTTTATTTTAGGAAAGCAGTTTGGCTTTCAACACACTCCTTGAAAAAATTTCTGAAATACCCCAAAAATCTTTCAGTGTTTGAAAAAAAGGCTTTTGTCATAATTTGTTTCTTTTTTATCTCCTGGCATCTCATTCTGGAGAGCAGGTGGTTTTTATCATTTAAGCAGCAAGCCAGGCTGTCATTTAAATAAAAACTGTTGGCTTATAAAAATATAAATTGCTAGCTTCAGAGAGAAGCCCAATAGAAGGTACACAGCTGGTGGAATAAACTAAGTAATACTCATGTGTCGCTGTGGCTGGAAAGGGAATTCTGTCAACTCTATTTATAGCAACACTATATACTGTATGATTATAATTTAGGTGTACTAATGAAGGCAGGAGAGTCTGGATGTGCTGTGCTTCATGACTGGCCTCACAATTCGATTCGATTCCAATTACCAGGCTAACAATTCGATTCAAGTGAATATCACAATAAATCATGATAGATCCAATGCAGGTTCCATTTTCTGCTATCCCCCTGTTTCATTATTTTATTCACTCATTGAAATTAGTTTTATTTAAACTAATGTAACCTTAAAGGGAATATTGTTTGCATGTTAGTGGGCAGTCCTTGTTTGTGTCAGGATTCTGATAAATCGATCATACTGGCCTCTTCATTTATTTTCTGTGCTATTGTATTGCATGCTCTCTCCACAGATGTGCATTTTGTCTTGTAATATTGTTTGACATTACCGCATTTTCTCTCATTTAATAATCGCAGCTGTACTGAAATGTACGAGACATACTGGTGTTAAACTGTCCGTGAGGATGACGAACTTATCAGTCCGTCCATCCTCGATTTAATCATCTTTTTTTCACTGTCTTCTTTTCTAATACTCCCCCTCTCTGTCAGCAGAATACATGCTACAGACTTCTGAGTACTTAAGTCTTCATATACCAGCCTTCTAACATAGGAGTTTATTGGTAGCATTACGTCTGACAACTGCTACTGCAAAGACAGGAAAAGCTGCATCATTGAAAATAGGAAACAGTTTTTTGAGAATTTACAGTCGGTCCAGCGACAGGGAGAAAATACACAAGCAGCGTTGTCTGCACCAATTATGAGCTACTTCTGTATTGTGACGAATCATAGAAAATATTATTTTCAACACCACTATTATATTAAAGGTTTTGAAAACACTGAACTTTAAAAAGCTTTTTAAAATGCTCTTCAAACCCTGAATTGATGCTGCTTATTCTAAAAATTCTGAAGAAACAATCAATAAATCAGTTTCATCCCTTCTTAAAATTGGTTTGAATATTAAATAATAGAGTTGGGCAATGTGAATTAAAAATGAATATTATTTCTTTTGCCCTTCACCATAACTGTATTTTATTACAGTAATACAAAATTAAAAATAACAGTGCATCAGTGTGCATGTTCAGACGCTTCAACCTCCATTCTCCCCAAAAACATCTGATGCAACACTTACCTCACGTCTGTGCTTGAAATCAGAGAATGCTGCTTTTATAAACCTCTGTAAATATATATTTTTTCTGTTTGTTGTAGCTTGTAAGTGCTTTCTGTTCCTTTAAATGTCATTTCTCTCCTGTAGATGTGTGTTTAGTTGGTACTGAAAACACTTCTGATTTGGCTGGTCACAATAAAATAGAAATAGGGACTTTTGTTGTGAAGTGCTTGTTGGAAACTACACATCTATCAGTGGATCAACAAAGCTTTAGTGGAGAGAGCAACACGTGTGCAGAGCTGCAGTATTTACATCTGCTTCTTTGCTCATGATCAGAGCCACAGCCGACTTCTTTGATTCATCTTTGACTTAAATAAGTGAGTCGTGAGTCAAAACACTTCACCAGCTGTTTAAACTGTCATTGTAGAGATGCAAATCACAGCTGTACTGTGTTCAAGACCAAGTTGATCCACTGCAGCACCTAGCCTGTGACAGAGCGACAGAGAGCATTTTATTAGTGTGCAAAAAGAGCAGTCACTTTATGTTGCTTTTTTAAGGACAACAACTTGGAAAGAAAACATGTTTAAGTGGTTTAGGTGCCTCACATTTTTGTGCTGCTTGTTTAGTTGGCATGTCTGTTCGTTTAGCTCGGCGCTCCCAGTGTTAGGGTGAAAAACACAGAAAACACAGGCTCAGTATGAGCTACGGTGCTCCTGTTGCTCCTTGTGAGTGCATTACAACACA
Organism: Cheilinus undulatus; assembly: GCF_018320785.1. Lineage (NCBI taxonomy): Eukaryota > Metazoa > Chordata > Actinopteri > Labriformes > Labridae > Cheilinus > Cheilinus undulatus. The sequence goes on from NC_054877.1 coordinate 25,670,002, forward strand.
TGTATGTTGAAACCATCGATAATGGTGTGGCTAAAATCCATTTTGTGCTAGACATAATAGTAGTGATGGTATTGTTACCGATTTATTGCCCACCGGTCAGTTGATACACAGATACTTGAACAAAAACATAAATCCTTTAAACAAATTTTTTTACATGCTGAGCCATGTATGCCATGAAAGTCCACATCAACAACAACCAGCCTTTCTCCTTTAATTTTACTTTAGTTATTTTACAAACTCTTATGTTTAAGCTGAGTACAGAGGTCAGCAGTGCCTCTATAAACAGGATCTGTCAGTCAAACGGTGACCTCAGTATAGCAGTAACCCTGAAAAGCTGTATGTTTTTCCTGAGCAGCCCAAGCCTGGCACTTTTACTTGGCTTCTTTACAGCATTTTTCTTTCCTGGATGTGCTCGCCTACCCATCTTCTGTTGAGATTATACTGTTGGATAATATCAGATGCGCTCAATATGGATCTCCGTCTGTCTGCCTTGGTTTTGCTTTGTTTTCTCATTTGGAGCCTGTTATTTGAAATAGAAACACACCTGTATTCAATTCTTGCACATAAAAAACACCACATGTTTGCAAAGCAATAAGCTAAAATACTCCCCATCTTTCTGACCTTGATTTTAACTGTTTATCCTCACTTTAAAGTGAACTAGATCTTTGCGTATCTCTTCTTGTGAATATTCAGCTCAGCTACAGCTTGTTTAATTATGCTTGTTTGTTTCTATAGCTGTGTATTCCAGTTTAATGAGGGATAAACACATTTTTAATTCACACTTGAGTCTGACCTTGTAAACACAGAACTGTATATCATCACAGTTATTTTGTTGATGTTGAACATAACCTGTCTGTGTCAGGTTTTTTTCCCCTTCTTTGTTTGACATGGAGATGCAGAGCGAACAGAGTGTTCGGCTTCACAGTGAGACCTCAGGCTCAGTTGAAACCACTAGGGGATGAATGACAACAGTTGCAGCTGTAAATGTGAATGTATGTGTTTATGGCGTACACAACGTTTGTGACACAACTGCTTTAAATGCGCTGCGAGATGATAAGTAGAGGTGCGGTTCCCAGCTCAGATCCTGTTATGAAATGAGAAGTCTGTTCAGTAAAATGCTTTCCATAAGGTGTTTTTACGCAAGAGTAAACCACTGTTTTTGTTTCATGGAGGCATTTCACATAATAAGGGAGAAAAGCTGTTAAAAGTGGCCTTTTAAGTGAATGCTGGGGTTAAATTGTACAGAGTACTTAATTCAAAACAAAAAACAACAGAACTAATCTGTGAAGCTAATGGCAGAAAATAACAAAGCACTCAGAGAGTGCAGACCTACGGCATTAGCCCTATCTCCCAGTAGTACAGAATCCTTAAAAAACTTCCTGGATCCAGCCGATGATCCGGATGACTCCCAGTATCTAATCAGTTCTTTCTTATGCCATTTCTGACATTTCCTGAAAATTTCATCAAAATCCGTCCACAGCGTTTAAAGTTATGTTGCTAACAAACAAACAAACTAACAAATGAACAAACCCACCAGATCACATAACCTCCTTGGCATCACAAACAGGCACTCAAAACATGAAAGTGATACAGCAACAGAATGGCAGCTTTCTGCTCCTTATGCAGCATTTTTCCCCTAAAATCAGTGAAAAACAATACTGCATGTCCATACAATAATAAACATATGTCTGTTACGCAGCCACCATGCAAAGATAAAGACTGTTAAGTAATATGTTATTTTAAAAGCTGCTGGAATTTTTATAACTTATTTATCACCTAGCATTTAACACAGGAGTAGGGATGTAACGATAACTGGTATCACTATAAACCATGGTAAAATTCGAGACGGTTAGTATTACCGTTTCAGATTTTAATTACGGTTAAAACCGTGTTTGATTACCTCACTTTGACAACTCAGGGAGATACTGCTCAATTCCTGAGAAGCCGCAGTGCTCTGTGGCAGTAATGCAACTTCATGGATGCCAGCTGCTGTTAAACACCATAGAAGAAGAAGGAGCAGCGCTCTCTGAGACTCTGGTGTGCGTGCGCAGTTTGAAAACATGACGAGAGAGCGCGAGAGAGAGCGAAAGAGCGAGAGAGAGCAAGAGCAAGAGCGAAAGAGCGAGAGAGAGAGCTAGAAAGAGAGTGAAAGAGCGAGAGAGAGAGTGAGCGAGAGAGTGAAAGAGTGAGAGAGAGAGAGCGAGAGAGAGAGCGAAAGAGTGAGAGAGAGAGAGAGAGTTTGTATTCAAAGGTACATGAAACAGTAAAAGTGTTCTTTCTGTACCAGTTTTTCTTAGATCTGTAAGACTAGATCTAGTCTTGAGCACTGAATGTGAAAAAAAGGTATTCTTGGATCTTATCTACAATTTGCACAAAGTGCAGCTACCTCTTATGGCCATAAGGTGCCATCTTAATTGACATTTGTATGTTTGATGTTAATATTTTAATGTTCTGCCAACAAAGTGCATTGTGTGTGTTATTTTATTTTATTTAAAAAAAAAACTTGGTTAAATGATTTCAGTGTGTGTTTAAGTACTTTTTTGCACATTTCAACAATACCGTGATAATAATGATAACCATGATCATTTTGGTCTCAATAACCATTATATGAAATTTTCATATTGTTACATCCCTACACAGGAGTAGTCATTTTTAATTATGTTGACGTTTCAGTATGAAAAACTCTACATATTGTACCTTAAACTGTGTATTTAACAAACACTTAAACTTAAACAAACACTGATTGTTAGTCTTGGTGCTGGGACGTTGCTGCAGCCTCATTAGGATGGTGAGAGGATCTCCAAAGACGAGTGCTTTATGCAACAGGAAAGGTCATATCCTGTAATCCTCCCAGCTCACGCTCACATCAACGCACTCACACTGCTTCTATCAAGAATCTCTATCAAGTGCTGACTCCAGTCTCAAGTGTAAAATGACAGTCATTTCTCATGTCCTTCAAAATCATTGTAATGACTAATTAACATGTTTGTGTGCTGAATGTTTTTGTAATGTCGTCATACAGATCAGAATTACCTCAGGGAGATAGTGATGCAAGGACTGTTTGGTTTGGCAACAAGAAAGGAGTTTGGAAAAGATCATCATGTCCTTCAGAGTTTTGTTATAAAGGGATAGAATGTGTCATTTTCTAAAGCAGTCAGTAAGTATATTGGATGTTTTTTTTTTGTTTGTTTTTTTTTACAATTATTTCTTTTTTGGGGGGGACATTTTTGCCTGTATTTGACAGGACAGCTGAAGAGAAACAGGAAACGTGGGATGCCCAAGTTTATTGGAATTGAAGTACCATCAGAAGCAAAACTTAAAAATGGTTGAACTTGTAAAAATATCTACATTTTTACAAGTCTTAAGGCACTGTGGTGTGCACTGTGCTCACTAAGGGGTTGCACTAAGGCACTTGCTTATGTCGTGTCTGTCTCTGGCACAAGTTGCTAGTTTACCGAAAACAAAAGTCAGGAAGTAACTAATGATAGTAAATTGCTAGAGATGTGAATCGAGAATCGGTTCCATTTGAGAGAAGTCAAAGGAGTAAACATGGCAGACAGTCATGATGACACGCTACAACAGTCGAAAGTGTTGCTTCATTTCTCCAAAAATGATGCAAACAGCACTATGTGCAACATCTGTTGATCTGTGATTTCATGCAAGGCATGCATCTTTTTGCACAAGGACTGTTAACTTTGTACAAGATTTCACTTTATTTCTATATGTCCAGAGCTGTAGGATCCAGAGACTGTTTTTTTAGATTTATTGAAGGTGTTTGAAAGAAAATGAGCAGTATTATTTTCTAATTCAGGTTCAGAGATTGAAGATCCAGATGGCAGTTTGTCTTAACTGAGACATATCTGACAAAAAGGAAATCTTTGTGTATTCTAGCATGTTCACCTCCCAAACACTTGATGTTTAACATTTTTAGTTATCAAAACTGTGTATTATAGCCTTTAATTAAAGTGTCCTTGTCTTTTTCTCTCACTGAAGGAGGCATACAAAGAAAAGAAAAGTCACTGTAAGGAATCCATGAAGGAATCGATGAGGAATGGAATCGATAAAATGAATCAAAATGACATCAGTATTGATAGAATGTGATCAATCCCATCCCCATAGAGTTCTTTTTGATGCACAATGTAGCCTGTGTATTAGGGGAAAGCCTTGGCATTTCTTTTGCTGAGGAAATGAAGAGATGCATTTTTTTTCCTTTTAAAACCTGTATTTGTGTTGATAATTTTGTGTACTACTGATGAATGAGTAACCTTTTTTGTGAACTAAAGTATGTGATCATTGTTTTATTGCCCCAGTTTTTTCTTGTCTCTGAGATAAATTAGATATCAAAGATGGTACAAGACATTTCATGTTTAAAACATCTAATATCTCTTACCTTTCTGTTTGCAGCTGCAGCCCAGGAGAGCAACAACACAAAGATCTACTCAGGTGCTCCCAAGGTAGGGTCTATTTTTTTTTTTTCAGATGCATACTTTTTCATAACCTTGGGTATGTATGTTGTATCTACGTTACTGCGTGTGGTAGTTCCTGGTGTCCCCACTGAAGCTTCCCTGTTTGTATCTTTGTGTGTACTTGGGAAAAGTGTGGAGAAGTGTGTTAACATGGTGTGAAACCTGGAGAGACTAAAACCATGTTCATCCTTTTTGCTTTTTGATGCTCACATTAATAATCCTCTGATTACGGCTTCTATATACCTTTTTTTCATTTGTCTTTAATGTCCTCTGAAAGCCATCATCATTATCACAGCTTGGGTTTTGTCTGTGAAGTTTGGCTCAGCTTTTTTTTTTTTTATCTCAATGAGAAAAAGCCTTTTGCTATCCTTTTGTGAATCTGGATGCATCCATTAGCAGCATAAGTACGATCATTAACTAATCCTTTAGCTTATACTGTTAGGTGGTGTTGGTAATATGAGATGGTTTTAGTGAATTCATGTTCTTCTTATTAAAGAAGAGTGAAGCTTACAGTATGCTCTTTATTTGTGGAAATAAGCACAGGAAAAAAAGGGTTCAAGTGTTGCTCAGAATTACTGAATTAGTTAAACAGTGACAACTTGACACTGATCGATTACCTTGATGGATAATTTTAATTTTCTTTAAATTAAATTTTCTGTGTTATTGTATCTGCTCTATCAGCAGTATAAGAAACACCATGGTGGAAATGTTGATATATTGGTTGTTAGGCAGGTGAGATTGTTGAAAGAGCTAGGATAGAGAGTTGATCCTGAGACTCCAAAGATGGCGATGAAGAAGAAGGACAAAACAGTATCAAGCTTTTTCATGTTCTTTGAGTCCCTGTAAAGCTAGATCAGGATTGTGTCTCCAAATACACGTCATATATTGAAATGAAGTTGCTGTAAACATGAGAAACGACTGAGATCTGCAGGTTACTGAATTATGGATTCAGGCCATTGAAAATTCCTCACCACTTTAAGGGCTTTCTTGGGTCCAAATAAAATACCAAGCCCACTAGTGCTACAATAACAGAAAAGCACTGAGCTCTATATCTGCATATGGTCTGTTGTTTGGTCACTAATTTTGCCCTAACTCTAAGGGTGGAATTTAGCTAAAATATATCACCACTTAGTGAAAAATGAAAAATAAGAATTTGAAGGGATTTCAACACCAAGGAATGAAAAAAGTAAAAGTAAAAATAAATCAAACTGCAATGGCGGTGTATTAAAAATGTGTTTAGACTGGTAGTAGATGGGGTAAAAAATACCCTTAGAGACACAGGTGTGACTATTGTTTTACACCATGAATTAAAGACTTTAAACTTCCACAACACCAAAATTCATCCCAAAATAGACACCTTCAGGAAAATTTATCCCATATGCATCAACACAACTCAAGTAATCCACAAAAGTTTGTACAGAAGAATCGCTTTACTTTAAATCGAGGGTTAAAAAAGCAGATTGTGGCTGTGTCTCTCTCCTAAGGCAGTGGTAGGGCTGGGTAATTAATTACACAATAGATTAAATTGCAATATGCGCTGCTGCAATTTGCAAATCCCAGAGAGTGCATTATTTCTATAACCTGAAATGTGTCAACATGCCAGTGTGACACAATTTTTTTGCGGCAGAAATGCAAACATTCAGGTTCCTTTTTTGGATTTTTTTTCTTTTTTACAAAAATCCTGCTTTTCTTCTTCATGTATATTTTTTCTTATTCAAAACAAGAATATTTATTATAACAATGGAAATCAGGCTGAAATTGTGTGAGTCAGAATTGCTCACAGATTGCTCATAGATTGTTTTTTGACATTGTTTATCCCTAGCTTAATTTATCTAACATCGTGCTGGTTATGACAAAGAGTGATCCATTTCTTGTGTTTGTTGAACAACATTAGATGAGGAAAATAATTGCATATTAAATTGCAATCGCAATATTGGGGAAAAAAAATTGCAATTGTATTATTTTCGCAAACCGTTCAGCCCTAGCAGTAGCCTAACTCTGCATCTCTGAGCTAAAGTTAGTTGTGTCTGATCGTAGTCACATTCCATTTCCATCAGATATATCATAGTAATACTCCAGCTTTCTACACATTTTTCCTTTCATAATTCCTCTAAATGTGAGTATTCAGTCTGCATGTCACAACAACATTGTTATTCCCTTTCTCTGTGTATCTGACTGTTCTTGATTGTTTTCATTCTTGAATTAATTCACTGAAGAACAGCTGATTTCCAGCTCAGTGAAGTCCTCTCTGGTTAATATCATATCAGTGGACTTTGATGTATTTATTATGTCTCCAAATCAATCATTCCCAACAACACGTTACGGTTGTAATCCCTGTGAATCAAGGGGCTGTTGTCATGGGGATAGCTGAAGACTTCTCCGAGTTTTAACTCAGAACCGTGTTTATGTTTGGGTCTGTTTGTGCTACGTCTAGCGTTAGCATCTTAGCTAAACTTTAGCTCCGCCGTCTCAACAGGTGAAATTTATGAGCTGCCGTAGTTCTTAATTGCTTTTCTCCAAAGTGTATAGACGGGCAGACATTTCGAAAGTTGTCCTTTCTTCATATAAAGTCAACATTACTATTTCCTGAGGTGCAGAACTGAAACTGAAAGATGTTTAGGCGACGAGCGGTGAGACACATCCAGCTACCTAGAGGGCACCTACGGCGAACGTAACTCTTGTTTAAAGGTAAAAGCGAGATTACAGACGCTGGGCCAGAGCATGGCACAACGGGCTATGAAAACAAGCTGCAGAGCCTGAACGAACCGATCTCTAACGTTAAAACTGGTCCAAAGACTGGTTTGTGCCGCATTTGTACTGACCCAGGGCTCTGCGGACTGATGCACTCAGACCGCTGACGTCAACATTGGTTAACTGATCCATATCAATTATCTTTACACCACTAACACACACACATTTTTTCCAAAATTATTGCAAAAACCTACTTTTCTTTTTTTTTTTAAACCCTTACTAGAGCCTACCAAAAAAGCAGGAAAGTGTACAAGTTGTTCAGCATCAAAGTGTATTGATCACACTAACATCTTGGTCTCCCTGGATTTACCTCAAGAGTGTTTCATCTTTCCTTACAAATTTTTTAGTGTATCAAACTCTGTTTTGACCCTGTGGTGGAAAAGCACTTAGTCTGTAACTCACAGTGTTGGGCAGAGAGGAGGAAGGAGGCGGCGCTGCATGTTTGCCTTTCTAATTAGTTCTCATAGGAACCCGACCATTGATTGTTGCAAATGCTCATTGATTTTTAGCAGGGCCCTACACTATTTGACGTCTGTGCTAAATGCCAAAGGACAGATGACGCCTGCATGTTGGTGATGTCTGTGACATCAGTACGTCTTTTTGTATTAAGGTGTGTGTATCAGTGTGTGTTTCTGCATATTCAAATGAGCCCTTGTTAAATGAGAATTGGTCTGTGTTGCTGATGAATGGGAAAGTGGTTGCATTCTTCCTGGCCCAGGCAGCCTTATCGAGAAACATCGATCTGGCCGGGGGCAACAGTGTGCTTACTTGCACATCGAGATAGCCAAAGGCTATTGGCAAACTGTTTGTTCTCATAGGATAAAATCACCAGATTTCCCTCTCTGCAGTCCAAACAGATCACTATGTCAGAAGGTCAGAAAGAGTGCTACAATTTGTCAGCCAGTTTCCTTCTATGTTTTAGTTACAAAATGCTGGTTGATACTATGATTCAATTAGGGCATTAATGATCAATTTATGAAAAATGCTTACTTATAAAGGTAATTTTAAATGATGTAAAGAAACATGGTTGTTTAAAAACGGCTAATACATGTTAACATACAGAGCAATTGGTTGGTTAGAGTTGAAAAATAGTTCAACTTTTGGAACAGTGCTCTGCTCGTCAATGTCATTTTTCCTTCACTGACCAATCAGAATCAAGAAGTGGCAGTACTTCTGATAAAAGCTTTGTCAGCATCAATGGTGGCAGAGAAATCGTTTCAAATTGTCTTTTTGGGGCTACAATTTCCAGGTCTAGAGCGGCTACTGATGCTAGGACAGGATTCTTTTGCATTATTTCACGTTTTCTTAGTGATATTTGCTTAAATAAAGGAAAATTTCTAACACAAAGCTACTTAAAAAACATCGTGTGGATGCTATTAAGGAAAGCAGTGGCTACCTTTTGTTACAGCAGTCCGAAGCGCTCTGATACTGAGGATGTGGGCCCTGCAGGTGTAGAAGCCACTGTCTGAGTCCACAGGCCCTAAATGGCCAATTCTCTATATTAAAATTGGTTCTATGCCCTATAATGACTTTGTGTTTGTGTTGTCTTGTAAAAACAATGTTGCTAGCTGTTTACAGTTGATTTTCTATTTGTACAAATTGTCGGCCTTAATGTGAATGTGCCTGTCATTGTTTCCAGCTCTCGTTCCTGTGAGAAGTCTGAATAATGCAACACTCTGCCCTCAACTGCTATTTAAATATATCTGTGTGGTCAGCAGAGAGAAAAGTGACAAAGACAGAGCGACTCAGTCGAAGACAGAGGTACAGAAAGTTAAAGGGACTAAAGGTGAAAGAGGGTAAAAAGAAAGAAAGTTAGTGTGAAAAACAAAGAAAGTGAGGGACTTGTCAGGAGACAGAGGGAGAGATGGATAGGAGGACTGATTGTAAGAGAGAGGGCCATGCAGTGCAGCATCTATATTAGGCTTCTGAAGGAAATCTAATGTGATTTGCTTGGCTAATGAGACAGGCGGCCATTTGTAATTTTCAGTGTAAGTTCACTGCTCGTCATGCTTTTTCTCTGGCTTGTACCTACATCCCTGCCCTGATTACCGAGAGGTTTGAGACGTTTATTTTTAGTTGTTGGGAGCGTATGTAGACAGGCTGTGATGAATGGGCACAGTCCGCCATTGTGGCAGCAACAACAGTAGCAGGATTGACTGTATTGTTGGCAATAATGCTCTCACTACATCACACTGTGAAAAACAAAGCTCTGTTTGCTGAAAGTGGAGGTTGGACTAACTGGGTTTATTATACTGAACTAAAATGATAGCAGGCTAAAGGACAAGGATGCAGGTCAGATGGTCTATATAAGTCTATTCATAGCATGGTTTGAAATTTAGATTGTATTGAAGAGGCTAATTTAGTCATATGTATGTATATGTATATGTATAAAATATACAGTATATGTATATAATATACAGTTTATGTATATAGTATACAGTATATGTATATATATATATATATATACAGTGCTTAACAAATTTATTAGACCTCCACCCAAAGTAAGGTTTATGCCACAGCTGCTCTAAATTAACAGCATTGATAAAAATTGATAAAACCAAAATCATTTTTTATGCTCCTGCAATGGTTAATGCACCAATATGTAGAAGCTCTTTAACCCAAATGATATTTTTAATGCTAAAATATAATTATTATTGTTATCCATGAATTTTCAAATTTACTGATTTAAGAAAAAACTGAAAAAAATAGTAAAGCACATTAATAATTTTTGATTAATATGTCAAATTATAGTTATTTACTTGCATTCCTGAACAGAAAAATGAGTTTTAGAGGTTGAATGTTATGCTTGATTCATTTCTGACTTCTCAGAGAAGCCCAGTGAGCCGGCTCAAATTTAGGTATAAAAAGGTGATTTCAGTTTGAAATTCCTCTTTCCTGTTCAAAATAGTAAAACGTGGAGAGCTCACTGAAAATGAAAGCATTAAAGCACTTCATGATGCTGGATGGTCTCTGAGACAGGTGGTCTAATAAATTTGTTAAGCACTGTATATGTATATGTATATATATATATATATATATATATATATATATATATATATATATATATATAGAGTCATGTGTAAGTCATATATTCAGTGTAAGTTTTAAGTATTTTTGTATTTCTGTTTTTCATACAGAAATTTCTTCTCCTGATGGTGGTGTAAATAGTGAAAACAAATGATATCTTTCTTCAAATGTCTTGTTGATGACATAATCAAGCCAGAGAAACACAATGTGAACTGAGGACCCTTTTGTTAGGTGTTATCTATTAAAGTGTGGAAAACAAACAAATTCTTCCTCCCCACAACTGTGTTTGTTTCCAGCCAAAAGTTACTCAAGTTCTCAGTTTTTTTAAATATGAACACATAACTGGATTTCATCCAATTCAGTTTGAACAGGAATTTCAACATTCATTTGCTTTTTTTATCTAATGGGACTTATTACAAAGTTTTGTTGCACTTACCACCATTTCTTTGAATAGAGGAGGAGGGTACACAGCAGCTGCCACAGCAGCAACGGCCAAGTTGGCTGAGTTTTTTTAGACCCTAAAACTGTCAAGTTGTTCATTACTGTGGTTTAAACTGATGCACAGTGTTGATCTGCTCAGCCGTGGAGGTTTTTTCTAACCTTGCAAAGCAGGTTTACTGGCCAGATTCCATGGCTGTCATCAGGCAAATGTAGTGGAACAAGCAGCATTAGAGGCGAATGAGGTGGTAGCTCTGTACTGAAAGCAGGTAGCAAGGTAGCAACTTGTGTAGGGATTAGCACAGCTGTAGCTTAATTAAAGCTACAGTTTTATCAGAGCTGGTCCACATTCCTTTAGGAAAGAAGAGAAAAGAATGTCACTAAAAGCTTTTCATAGCGGAAGTGAAGTTTTCTTCTCCCAACATGCTTTGGCGTGAGAGGTAGTTCTGTTAAGCTTCTTTTGAAGTGATTAGTTTGGATGTAGCTATAGCGGCAGTTATTATCAGATCTGGAAAGCAATTAATTATTGAAAGAGGAGCAGAGAAGCACACTGAGAGCCTTGGCTGGCTGAGAATATGTTTTTACAATTCTCTTGAGCCTCAGCACGAGTTTTATCCACCTACTAGCTCTACTGTTAGAGTAGTGGTTTGTTTATTTTTTATTGAAGGATAACCCCTTGAGATGCATCAGCTCTTTTTCAAGGGGTCTAAAGGCATATCTGCTGAGCTCATGTTACTCACGGGAGCTGCGCATGTGTACAACCTCACTTTGTCTTGTTGCTCTGATTGGCCCATATTGAACTGACAGACAGAATGTTTGTCCAGTCACCTTCGGAGACATCTTTGAAAAGTCCTGTCCAGAAGGCTTTGTATGGGAAGTTTCCCAGATAAATGTGAACCTTCTCCCATTGAGTGGTATGAAACAGTCATTTGGCGTGGTTGTGTGGCTTTCTTCTCCCCATTAAACTATTCTGCAACTTGAAGTCTTCAGAAACTTTATTTGACAGTCGATGTGTGTTTGTGCACCAGTGATTTAAATGTTCTAACCTACCTTGAGATATAGCATTACAAGACTTCATATTATCATCGATAAGTTTAAACATTTCTAAATTTTTTGTTATTGAACAATAATACATTTCTTTTGTTTACTTTGTAACTCTTTCACAGCACAAGGTCAAAAAAGCAATGGTATTTTTCTGGCCAGATCCAAGGAAAAATGTCTGTGTATCAATAGCATATCACTGCATCTACTAAATAATGTTAAAGTGTTGTAATATTCCACTTATTAGTTGTAAGGATTACACAGTGTTGCATCAGCTGGCCGTAGTTTTAAGCATGTTCGGTTGTGTTGAAATTGTTGTATTGACCACACAGTAAATGGGTAAAATGCCACTTAAGCCAGGGGTGTCCAAACTATGGCCCGGGGCCAAATGCAGCCCACAGCCAAATTTTACATCACTTATTTTCAGCACAATACGGTGCTACCATGCTAATTCTGCAAGTAAAACATCTCAACCTAAAGAATTTAGTGGTGTTTTTGACTCTAAACGGAGGCAACACTGTACATGGTAAAAATATTTGCAATCAAAATGAAAATATCTTGTGTTCTAAATCCCTGTTTCAGCAGGCCCCCTTGAAATCTGATCGGAATCCCTAAAAACCTGGAAATGATTGTCTATTTGCCTTGTTAGCCATTAAATCCAGCATTTAGAGTTAGTTCAGGCAGACCACGGAGTCAAGCTCTGCCCTGATTAGCTAATGCCAGCCTTCATCGCAATAGAGTAAATCAGCTGTTAGCCAGCTGATTTGCTCTAAGCATGCTATTGGTGTATTGCTCTAATGCTGCCTTAGTTAGACTGCTTTTGCCAAGCTCTGTCACTGTCTCTGCAAGCTGCTCTTACAGACCTCCTCCACCCCAGCTCCTCCTTTATTATGCAAGTATCCTTCTATATTTCTGTATGTGGCCCTCAGTGGAAAAAGTTTGGACATACCTGACTTAAGCATTGACAGTATGGCCAAAGAGACATTGATTAAGGTCAGCACAATGCATTGATAATATTCAGTCAACCCGTGATTAGTCTTTGAAATTCAGTCAACCCATTTGAATCATGCTTTTCTCACCTGTTAGTTAAGTGGTTAAAGAAAAGTTCTTAGATGTACTGAAATTACTCTAAAGTCCTAGCAGGAGCCTCATGGATGTTAGTCTGTATCAAAGTTGTCATTGGATTTAGTTTTATCTTTGTGTCCTTGTTCAGTCAGTAAAAAATAAAAAATGCACATCATTCTGCTGTTCATTCTGCTGCAGCATTAGCCTGCCTGCCTTCAATTTTTCTAAAATAGATTAAAAGTTGTAACTCAAAAAGAGTTTCTCAGTCAGGTTTTTGTGAAGAACACAGAATATGATTTAAACTCCTTTCTCGAGGGCAGAATAACAATGCAGCTCCAGCAGAATCACTTTAACTATAAATCTAGTTAAAAGTAGAGATCTTTTTGAAACTCCCAGCCTGCTTTCTACTTTTACTTCCCATTAAACCTTAGTTAAGGAGCTTTCTCATATCCCTCTGAGGACAGGTACTGTAATTCATCAACTTTAATTTCACAGCTTCTTTCACAATCTATTGTTGCATTTCAAACCACTGGCATAAAGATCTTTCTGTCTTTTAAGAAGCATCTCTCCTTTTTTCCTGCTTTCACCTCCACTTTCTTCACTGCCTTTCTTCTCTTGCTCGGTCACTTCCTTTTTTTCTGTAAGAAGACAAAGTCGAATGGCCCAATAGCGTTTAATTGCTGTGGTTTTTATGTGGTCGGCTGAGAAGTAATAGCCACTCAGCACTTCTGTCGACAAGACAGATGCTGCCGCTGCTTGTCTGGGAGTTGGTTGCAGCGTGGGAGCACACCCACTGGCTCAAGGAAGTGCAGGTGAAGTAATAAAGGAAAATGGTTTCCCACAATGGATTTCATTTCCTTATTGGAAACAAGTCACTCAAGGTCACACACAAAAGCACAAGCACAACCCCCCCACCCCACATCAGAATAGACACACAGGCAAAGAGAGCAGAATACATGCTCACAAAAAAAGAGGGTCAGAGGGGGGCAGCAACTTGTTAGCAGCAACCATTCGCTGTGACCGGTCCAATAATGCAATCTGCTCTCGCTGTTGAACAGGCCACCATATGGAAGCGGTCACAGGGTGACTCAGAGCGAATCAAAAAATGGAAACAGCAGGAAACAAAAGGATTGCTTGGATCCCTCCTGTATTCAGCCCTGCTCTGCTGGTACACAGAGGACAAAAACCTGTTATTTCAAGGGCCCAAAACATTAAAATAACATGACCCTCTGTTTAGCACCATGGCATTTGGGCTTCTAGAAAAACAACAAAACAACACATATCCCTTTTAAATGTCAGCCCACTGTGGATGGAAGTAGCTTTTACAACAAAGCCCAACTAATTAGTGGAAAAGATCTTAACGAATCTACTCTATGAGTTGGATTATACAGTGTGGGTTATATGTAACTAGCCCATGAGAGACATTAAAGTCGGGAGGGGGGGCAATTCAGATAAGTTTTTGACCCAGGTTTATCAGTTTATGCTATGTTGCTATCTTCAGCTAATGTCAGTCTCACCAACCTCCAACCTCGCTCATTGTGATGGTAAATCTGTCTTTTGTAAGCCATCCAGATGATTTGGCTCAGCTCAGAGGAGCTTGTTGTTTAAGTCTTCATTTGGTACCAGTTTGGACTTTTGAATGTGAAGTGAATATTGACAGAAAATGGAGTAAAAAAAAACTGGCATTCATACAGGAGCTAACTACCTACAGTGGCTCACATTAAAGTGCTGCATTAAAGGTAGATCTTTACTTTGTCACTTACCCCACAAAGTTTGTCTGGTCAATAGTACATCATGTTTCAGTTAAAAGCATGTTAGTGACAAAATGAGGATTCATAAAAAGTTCCTTTATCTCAAGAAGTGACATTTGTAAAAGGAAGTCATACGTGCACATAGAATTACTGCATTTATCAGTAAATAACTCCTGAGACTTTAACTGAGATAAACAAAAACTGGTCAGACATGAACTATGATGTAAAGTTTCAAGTTTTTTAGCACAAAATGTGGCCTTAGGGAAACTTTAGCTTGTCTACATACTCCCCAAAAAAAACACCATGGACTTCCTGGGAGGTAATTAAGTATGGATCAGAGTAAGTTATGTGATTACCTCGGAACCGAACCATGTCAGAAGCTCACTGAAGAGTTTAATTGCCATCCATGTGATTGGATTTTTTTTGTCTCACCACATGATAGAAATTCAGAATCTTGAGCCCATGAAAAAGCAATTACCTGCTTTACTGCTGAAGTGTTAAGGGGCTCTCATTATCTAGTTAAAGCCATTCACAAATATGTGTGAAAGGAAGCTTTGATTTGCTTTATTTACTCTCATACTGTGTGCACTATTTATATTAGACAGGGGATACTAAAAGACTGGTGTGGCATTTTTGACATTTGTTACTAAAGCAGCATTCTGTATGACTGTAACTGGGGTTGTGGGCTTGAACTGATTAAAGAACAGACAATTCTAAAGCCAACTACTGAGGTATGTGACTGTAGATGTTTATCTGGCTAACTGCATGCATCTCTAGTTTATGTCACACCAGTTATAGGAAACCAGTGCAATTGTTGTGTATATAATGAAACTGCTTTCTATTTTGTCTGCCCATCAGTTTGTTCCTTTCTAGTCTTTTGTATTTGATGCAGAACATCTAATGACAAGCTGCACAGATAGAAAAGCAAAAACTCTCATCATAGGGATGGACTCTCTGGCTCAGTCCACCATTCGGGCATCTTCTTATGACAAGAAAGAACATCGAAATTTCTTTTATTTCCTTAATTGGCCCTGATGAAAATTGAACTTTATTCACTGATTTCTTGAAACATGCTGCACACACACAGGCACCTACAGGATCTATATAACTGCATGGAGAGATGTCAGAGTGAAGGGGCTGCAAAAAAAGCACTGGGTGTCCTGAGCTGTATCGGGTTCAGAGCCTTGATCAAGAGCACTTTGGCAATGCTGAGGAGGTAAACCAGCATCTCAGTCAGCAGTCCCAGTTCTACACTTGTTTTACTTGGTGACTTAAAAGAATTTTCTTAGACATTTTTATTTGTGCAAAAGGCTTTACTCTACATATCAAATAGTGTGGTTCCAATTAAAAGTTGAATTGCCAACTAAAGACCAAGTTTGAGCTTTACTTTAATAGAGAAAAGGTAGGACTTCATTAAAAGTATGATCCAAGTGTTACTGATAATTTTAGAGAAATATGCACGGAAATGTATTAAAGTTAACTTTAAGGCCCAGTTACAAGTCTAACTTTGAGACTGCAGGTCTTGTGGGCCTTGACATAGATGTTCTACCTCTGTTTTTCTTAAGCATCACTTACACATACCCTTTACTGTAGGAGTAAGGAATTGAAATGAATGAACCACTGTAATGATACAAACTGCAGTGTTATCCTTTTGTTGTTTCTACAGTGCCAACAGAAGCAAATCAGAACATGACTCCAGCTTAGCTTATTAATAATAATAAAAAAAACAGATTCTCCTTTCACACATGATAGTGAAATTGACTTCAGTGATAATAATTCAAACAAGCAGCAAGTACAAGGAAAAGACTCAGAACAAGAAGAACAAAAGATTGTTAATCAGTGAGACTGCTCTTCCTGAAATGTTTCTTTTGTTTTATTCAAAACTCCTGAATGGTGTTTGGTAAGATTAATCACAGACTCTGTAGTTTATGGAGTTCACAATCTAAGACTTGACTTTCTTTTGTTTCCCTTCATCCACTTTCAGCCAGTTTTTAACAGTGCGCTCCTTTTCTCCCATAAACTGTAGGAGATAGTAGGTTTATTCATCTCTGAGCAGCCAGTCTCAGAAAACTGTCAGCTATTGTGTAACAACAATAAAGCATTTGGAAGCAGTGGACAACTCGTCAGGGCATCTGGTGAGGCCAGTAGTTAGCGATAACTGGATTCCTTTGTCATACATTGCCATTGCTTGCAGTCTAAATATCTTAAGAAGTAAAATTATAGTAAGAATTTACATACAATTGATTTTTTAATCTGCATTTGCAGGTAGATATCTGTCAAAAAGAGATTATTATGGCTAAATCATCATCGTATGATGGCTCCATAGAGATATAGCTACTGTTGAATAGCTTTTACAATTCGACTCCCCATACTATTTATCTCATGAGTAAATATCAAATGCTAAAAGGGAGGTAGATGGAGAGATGTTGAAACTGGAATAAAAGATGATTATTTCCTGCATACTGCCAATGCTTATTACACAGATTGGTGATCCTCCAACTATACAGACAACTCCTAAATGTATGTTACATCACTACAGATCTTACATTTCTATGTGGAATCCATTAACTATAGACCTGCTACTGTATCTAAGGTTACATCTAAACTGCAGTGAAGTCTACGAGAAAGTAATACAGCTGACAGTTTCAACGTGGCGTTGATATGATTTAATTCATTATCTCCTTTAAGGTACTGCATGTTATGGGGTGTTGGAAAATATACACTAAAACATTGTGTTGTATTGAATTAATATTTTGGATGCATTATTGTTTTTTCTATGGATTAGTCATTGACTTTGTTATTGCAGAAGTTTTGTGATGTCATTCAACCTCCAACCACTAGCTGGCAGCAGATAGGCCTGGGCGATATGGCTTAAAAATCATATCACAGAATTTTTTTTTTTTGCCTTTGACGATAACGGTATTATATCACGGTATTACAAAATTAAAAAGAGATAATGCTTTTTAATCCAAATTCAAGTGTTATTAACCTCCTTCTCCCCTTAAAACAAGCCTTTGATGGCATACTCAATTTATCTCCAAGTATAGGAACACAGAAAACAAGTTTTATTTTTTGAAGTTTCTCTAGGTTTACTTCTGTCTAACTGCACTCCAAGTTTCCCGTTTCATCTCTAACCTGATGAGGTGTGTTAAGCTGCTAAAGACTTGAACATGTTTCCTAGTAAATGCGTTCACAACAAAAGCATTTCAGAAAAATAACAGCCGCAGACTTTTATTTTGAAGAGCTTGACGGAAGTATTGTGTTTAGCATTGAGTTAGCTTAGCTTTGGCTGCTGTACCAGAAAATATGGCTAGTTTACAGCAGCTTTTCTGACCTCATTTAACATGGCAGCCTGGATCTTTGACTCACTGTGGACTTAGAAAAGAAAGTCACAAGTTAAAATAGACTTTTAAACGGTTGTTTATGCCGTTCTTAGAGGAAGAGCTGCAGCACTTGCCTCTGCAACCAGCCAAAGCAGCACTTAGCTTGTGTTACAGCCCCAGGCAGGCTGACAGAGACAGCACACTGACTTAGTAGTGGTGCAGCCGTCAGACTTTGAGAGGAAAAAACACGTGTTTTTGCCTGCTAACTCACACTGAGGCGGATACGATGACGTCATTAACAAGCGTTATCGCAATTGGTCGGTAGAGTCCAAATCTCTACCGCAGGCCCAAATTTATATGATTTATACCGTCTGCTGCATATACCGCGCACCCCTAGCAGCAGACATTTAACTCTTCCCTCTTCTTCTCTCTTCAGACAAGGAGATCACCTGAGCCTTTTTAGCCTGAGCGAGTCATTTGCTCGTGCCTATCTAGCAGAGTGGCAGGCGACAATCAGTCATGCCAGCTTCTGCTGTGGACTTATTTTGGCTTCCAAAACATTAAGACAGAACAGATTTAGACAAGAGTCAAGTTATTTGCAATATACGACACACCAGAGTGAAATACTAAGACGACACAACAAATCTGCGATTTGTCAGCAAGATATCATAGCAGTAGCACAGCTAGCAGCTAACATGATATGAGTACATTTACTCTGTATTGATTTTCGTGTTTCCCTTTTAAAAAAAATCTTGCAAGCAATTAAATGTATTACATCAAATAAGAAAAATCCTCATCTTAAGACTTTAATGCTAGATTTTATAATATTAAAAAAAAAAAAAAAACCTCAATATATGGCCTGTCATAGCACCGCTATATATGACCCTCACTTCCACTATTCTTCAGTGCTGCGCTC
Organism: Cheilinus undulatus; assembly: GCF_018320785.1. Taxonomy (NCBI): domain Eukaryota; kingdom Metazoa; phylum Chordata; class Actinopteri; order Labriformes; family Labridae; genus Cheilinus; species Cheilinus undulatus. The sequence continues at coordinate 25,688,780 of NC_054877.1, forward strand.
CCCTCCCCCACCCCTTCTTCAGTGTCCTGACTTATTGAGGGTGTTTGTAGGACTGTTCAGATAAACAGCCCAAAGTTGATTTGGTTTTAATGACTTTGAAGTATTTGATACTGATCCAAGTTAAAAGGAAGCCTGCGTGATCAGACAAATCCCCTTTATTGGATAGATATTTGTATCTCTCAATGTATACAGAACAAAAAAACTCACTAGATATTGGCATTTTAAGTAAACTTGATCTGTTAAATTAACCAGGAGGCTGCCCTATTTTAGTCTGCACTGATAGGGGTGGATGTGAGTTTGATAATGTCAGGTTCCTTTTAAGTTTGGAAGGTCTGCTGGTTCATAACCAGCTGTACTTCTGTGACTAAACTCTGCCATTTTGCCACTACACATGCTCTGTGGAGTGGGTGGTTGGAGGGAGAGTGGTTCACATGTAAACCATGTTTGAGCTTCTGAGTGACACTTAAACCAGCTGAAAGAAGCATCGGATTATCAGTGTGAAAACAGAGGTGAGAAAAATAAACTCAGAGAGAGAAGGACTTTACTTTTACTTATAAACTTTGTGATCTGAAAATACATTTAGTGATGATGTATCTAATATCAGCCCTATTAGTGTTTTTAATGTCACATGATATTTTCAACCCCTAAATCAAAGTCATTGATAACTATAAAATGTTTAAATCCTGCTTTAGTGTTATAAACTTCTCTGTAGGGTTTTGGCATCAGAGAAGCCTTGAAACTAGGGCTGTCAAGAATAATAGCATTAATTGCAGTCAACTGCAATCTACAGTTAGTGCACTAATTGTGTTAAATTGCCATTAATCACATGCTGTATTGTCCCTTTCAACAGACTTTGGTTAAGCCACTGCAGCATCTCCCTGCAGCCACAGTGATATAAAATAAATCCACCACTGCTGCTTAGTGTCTCATTCCATTTAAAAAAACTCAGACTGCTCATTAGACAAGTCAAAAGTAACCTGAACCTTGTGTTGTCAAACATTCACCTATTTACTGTTCACTTATTTCTTTTTCAATCCCTAGCAAGTTCTTTTTTCTTTGGTCAATCCTTCAATTTACCTATAAAAGCAGGTCAGTTTCCAAACTGTAAGTCTTTTATCCTTAGTTTAAGAATATAGAAAGATCCAAAGATGACACATCAACTGTTTTAAATGCAAAATAGTGGAATTTTGGATACGATAAAAAGGGTGTGGTTGATCGTGATTAAAAAATTTGATCTTTTGAAAGCCCCACTTCAAACTAATGGATTTGTTGCTTAAGCTATGCGGTACTTAAGGCACCACACCTTCACCAATACAGCAGTCACTTCCTGTGTTACATCTCCTCTAATGTGTGAAAGTCCAACCCAAACACTGTCACCCATCAGCTGCATCAGTGATCTATGGTTCATTTTTTTCCCACTGCAAGTTTTCCCTTTATTGGACATCAGCCATAAATAGTGTCCAAGCTCAGGTCTGATGAATGTTAAATCAATAAAACCTTCCATCATTAAACCACTCGGCTGAAAAAAGTCCAAATTAAAGCAGACGACTTGTCAACAAGCAGCGCTGTATGAAACAGGCTGCTCTTGTCTTAAACTACAACTTACAGATTAATCGCACTGTACTTCATCTATGATCAAGGGAAACATTTAAACATCCAAAGCCCTCAGCGGGGGTTTCTTAGTCTAGGTTGTTGTGGTGATTTGTACAGGAGGCAGCTATTTGTCCTAGTTGAGCTGAGCTGGCAGCACAATAGCCATCCCACATGGAAAACCGCCCCTGGTGAAAATGACTTTCCATTACTTGTGACCCATCTATAAATGACATTCCCTGCTGATTGGATAATTTGGTACCTTACATATAAACTGGACTTTTTTCCTTGTAGAATAATGGAGGCACACAATGAGAAGCTACCAAGAAATCCTTTCTCTATAAATAGAATAATGTATTCGTCTTTGTTCAAAGATGCTAGAATGATGGATGATGTTTGAGGCAGCTGTGTGCTTATAAAAGCTCACATTTAAAACACTGTCATCCCACCATAGCAATCATGTCCTATTTGTTCTTTCATAATATCTAAATTTGCATGTTGTCAGCATCTTAGAAGATATATTGATCTCATCATTAGAATGCAATGGTCGGTAGTGGATGGTCAAATGGATTGCAGTGGTGATGCTTCTAAAGGAGACTTGTTTCATTATGTAACACACAAATCAATAGTCTCAAAATAAGAGCTTATCTTGTATCAAGTTAAACACCCAAGACCATCCCTCATAGTTTGATGGTGTGCATATGTGTGTGCATGTGCAGCTTGTTTGTTCTGCAGAGAGCACAGCAGCAAAATTTAGTGTCTTGGCAAAGCAAAGAATCAATGCAGACACACTCTAGATCTCTGTTCTCCATCTAACAAATATCACTGAAGCAAACCGATGGAACAGGAATAGCCTGAGTGTGGGGAGCTCTAAATAAAACACATGGCAGAAGAGAAGCAGGTCCACATTTTTCATCTGTTTTTCACTAGATAACATTTGAGTATTTTGAATCTGAGTTCTCTGCTAAATTGTTGGGTTGGATTCATGAGCAGAGATGTGTCTGTAACTTGGCCAGACTGCCTGACATCACGTCCAAGGAAGAGAGAACATCTTAAGGTGGTTGCAAGCTCATGAGTCACACTGCATGCTCTGTGTCAGAAAATGTCTTCTTCTTAAACTGGATCGACTCAAATTAAGGAGCAAGTTGTCATGGAAATCAAGTAATTGCAGCATTTAAGAGCACATACCAAATGTTAGGGTCTGTCCAATGTAATGGCTCCAGTTTTTATTTAGGATCAGTTCTGTGTTAGATTAGACTTAGACAGTGACTGTCATTGACTTCACTGTATTTAAAAACTTCCAGCAGAAACCTTTATGGTTTACTGGCCTAAATATGAATCAGTATTCAAACAGATGACTGTTAAATGTATGAAAAGGTTCCAGGAAAGAGATGAAACACGCAAGGTTGATTCACTGGTTTTGCTTGAATAACTGAGGTAATAGAAAAACTTTTATCAAAGCCTTCTCTTACTTTCCAAAAGCGGTATTGCTCATCAGAAAGCAGAGCTGTCTCCTGAGATTATAGGAAAGTCTGTTATTCAGAAGAAGAGATTAGAGTTCATCTGCAGCTCTCGCACAGCTGAACGCACATCTGTCTGTTTGAAGTACCTACAGTCGAATCAGAGATTGGCTTCCTAACACGTTTAAACTACACGGCAGGACTCATTTACACAGTGAAACAAGCTTACAACTACAAAATAACAGCAACAGGCAGTCAACTACAGAAGATCATTAATGATAGGCTCAACAATACATTGTGTTTGACAGCATTTTGTTCTGGTGTAAAAGTTCTTAAGGTTGGGGAGGCTTTACTGGATTTCAGTAGTTAACTTAGAGAGTACTATCTTCTACTGCATTGTCTCACTAAGTTCATTCATCTTGTCAAGAAAATTTTTCAACACTCTTGAGCAAATGGGTGGTCTCTTTCAAGACAAAAAATTAAGAGGGCCTGAACATATGTCATAACCATTTTTTCATATCTGCAAATTTTCTCCTGACTTTGTGTGACTCAGCAAGCTCTGTGGATCAAAAGGTTAAAGCAGCATGATGTGGCGGAGCCTGAGGGATTAAACCTGGGCCAAAAAAAGCTGAATAAACAGCTACCAGTCAGAGGATTCAAGTTTGTCGCCAAGTCTGCCTTGTTTAAAACTGATGGTGACCCAAATGACAGTAAAAAACATTTTTGAAAATGGGTTACCAGTGAGAGTTCTTAGTTTTTAGATGGCTCATTGCCAAAGATGTGTCTTTATCTGACCCTTGTTTTCTAGCTAATTTTATAAATTTAAATGATTTTTTGTGCATGTTTGTCCACACAACAGTTAACATTCGTGTACATCAGCTCAGCCCTCAGTGTAAGGAAACGAGGAAAGAAGCCTTCAGTTTTAGAGAGATATTAGTGAATTCATATAAGAAACGACAAAATGTCTTCAACCACACAGACATGACTTGTGATAATAAAGGCTGCCCCAGAAAACAGTGGAAAAATGGAGGCAGTTTGACGACCGCACAGTACGGTTTAGAAGTTGTCTGTCCATGTGTTCCTACTCACTCATGTCTGCAACCCTGTCCCTCTCTGTCCACCTGTGCAACTTGATGTCCAATAAATTTATATATAGTGCTATGGCTGTAAATCAATGGTCTCCCGTTAACAAATCAGCATTTTAGCGTTATGGCTAAGCTCTGACATACAGTGACAAAGTGTCATAGTGTGCACTATAGACCAATTAATAAACACACTATCTCAATAAATGAATAGTAAAAACAAGAGAAATAATCTGAAAAGCTATAAAATAATCCAGTGGCATGTAGAGGTAGCATGCTGCAGGCAGCGTTTCTTAGATTTTCAAACTTTTTAAACCTGTGGATTATATTATTTAATGTTTATATTTATGTGAGGTTAGCTTTAGACAATCTCAGCAAGTTTGTATAGAGGCTTTAAAATGCATTATTTTTTTCTTCAAAGGTCCTAAAACGTCTTAAATGTGATGTTTAAAAGTGTGTATGTACCCTGAAAGAAAAAAAGGGGCTACTTGAAAGAATGGGATATGGTGCAAGATGTGTGTTTATTTTTCATTGTTTTTGGTCTTGAAAGTCTTAAATCTCTTAATTTCAGAATTTTTGCAGCAACCTTGTTTAAAGTGACGTTCTTAAACAAAAGTTGCTGGCAGTTCCTTGAGTGAAGTAGATTAACCATCAAATTTGTCATTTCACACTCTAATCCTGGCATTCAGGATTGGTTCTTGGTTCATCTTCAGTACAAATGAACCTCTCAGGGGCTTAATTTACCCAAATCTTCTCAGTATTGGTGTGTGTTGGACATTCTGACCCACTCAAAATTCATGTTGCATTCAGGTTAAGTCTTCATTTACACAACTTTCAACAAATTTGAAAATATTTAAATCCCCTTTTACCTCGCTTTTGTTTAATTTGCATCCAAAGATCCCTTTCTCTGTAATGTATCCCCATAGAGCTTCTTATTCCTGTTTCCACTGAGAGTCAGTGTATTTACTCCTGTCTGACTTCTCTAATAAATGTTCTGTGTTGAAGAAAATTGGCCAAAATGGCTTTAAATGGAGCAATGTTGACTCAATACATGCCTAAGTGTTTACTTACTATCTGAATTTCATCAAGGGCATAACAAGGGTGCAGCTGTGTGAACACTGCACTGCACTTTCACATCTAGCTGAATGTGATTTAAGGGTTTGAAATGATTCGTAATATTATGAGCTTGTAACAGAATCTCTTTGCCTCGTAAAATATTTAATTAAATGCTCCAACAGTCAGAAAACACACTATGAAGCAATTTCAGCATTTAGTGTAAGCCCCAGTTGGCCGTTTCCCCTCAATATAAAGAAAGCACCAGCTTGTTATATCCCGTAGGTCTGCATCGCTTATCTTGTTCCCACTGGAGAGAGATTCAATAGGAATTGATTGAGTGGTGCTCTCCACCTCTCTCTCACGCTCTCTTCACAATCTCCATCATCCTCGTGGATATCCGCAGCCAGACCTGGAGCTCTAACCTCTCTGCACCGCTCTGACCTGCACGGTTCTGTCTTTAAAGGCAGATGAATGTATGTGTGTGAGGCAGAGAGAGCGGTAGATGCAGAGAGAGGCTGACTGAGAGAAGTGTGAACTCTGTGTGTATTATAAAGTGTGTAATGGGCCGTTTGTGTGGCTGAAAAGGATGACACATTGTGTTTCTGTGCAGCCAAAAAAGACAGCAATGTGACAATCTGGGTTTCTTTTTCTGCAAACGGTGAGATCAGGTCTCACCAAACACACAAAACCTTCTGTGCACTGCCTTATGAAGTTTTTTAAAGGAGTAGAAGTAGACATGAGATTTTCTCACCTTTATTTGAAACCCCTTTCAGTGGAAGACTATTTTTGTTTGCTCCACATATTTATGTTGGCAAACACTTTAATGTTTTCACCTCCTAGAGAAAATGCAAATGTCTAGCTCACACTGATTTTCAGTACAGTAGAGGAGACAAATGCAAAATATTCAAAACTTAGTTTATCTGTATTGGAAACAACCCTCTTGTACAGCGGCTTAGGTGTAGCATCAGCACTTCAGACTCCATGCCCTGCTTAGGGCTTAAGACAAATAAGAGGAAAACAAAAAAAATCTGCACAATAAAAGCCAAATATCTCCTCATTTAAAAAAATTAAAAAGAAATACAACCCCCCTTCCCTTGGTGGTGTCGAAGGTAAGAATGAGTTTTTGATTAGATGCCACAAATAAGGTTTACACAATAAGGCAGACACAAACTAATGCCAAACATGAAAACTTTTACTAAAGAACTGCTTTAGACCTAGAAATAACACAGCCATGACTACTAACCTGCCCAGGTGACTGTAAGAAGAAAGTTTTTAGTAGAAGTGGTAATAAAATAAAGTTGGAAGCTTAGTCGCGGTGATGTTAAAACCAGTTGATGTAGTTCATGGATAGCTAACATTGGTTTTTTCCAATTGGGAGTTGTGTTTATGCTTAAGGAAATATGACAGTAGTATTATTTGGGGCGTCAAACTCAAGGCCCGGGGGCCAAATCCGGCCCGTGGTACAGTTAAACCCGGCCCACCAGATCTTATCATTTTTTTTATTATAACTGGCCGACTGATTTGAGGTCTGCAGATTTCCTCCAGTTTAAAAATGTAAACCTAACCTTGATGATTTAAAATATCCTTGTTTAGTCATAAAAATAAGAAAAATAAAAGGTTAAAAAAAATTGATTAAAAGTCAGGAATATGGGGAAATACATTTCTGTTTTCATTTCATATTCTCAATTTTGCATCTCACTGTTATGACGCAAAGTTATGGTTTTGACTTTTTATTTCATATTTTGACCTTTCCAGTTCACAATTTTGACTTTTTTCTTATTTTTTGATGTTTTAGATCCTCAATTTATTTTAAAATTTTAAGTAAAATTTTGACCTTTTGATCTTTTAAGTGCCTTACTTTGACTTTTATCTCATAATTTGACCTTTAAGATCCTCAATATTGAATTTACAGTAATACTATGACCTCAATAATTTTTTCCCACGCTTTTAAGGTTTAAGCTGATGATTTTTAATTTTATCTCATATTTTGATACCAACTTTCTAACTCATATATTTGCCTTTTGAAGTCATTGTTTTGACTTTAAGTGCCATGTTTGGACCTTTTAAGCTAATAATTAGGAATTTTTATCACATTTTATCTCAATTCCCCCCCCCCCCCCCAAAAAAAAAAAAAAAAAAATCATTGCTGGTGAAAATGAGGTTGACGGTTTATGGTTAAATGTGGACATGTTCAGCCCTCAGGTTAGATCCAAATTCTGAATTATTATTATTTATATTATTTTTATTAATAATAATAATAAATACCCTTTATTTGTTTTTTGTTTTTTTTTACAAACCATTGACTTGATGTGGATTGAACACCTGTGATGCTATCTTCAGGTCTTCAGGTAGCCTGCAAAAAATGCCATTGGAGTTCTACTGATTTCTTCTCATTTAGAGGGAGAACAACCATCTAAAAATTAATTTTAGTATTATTTCTATCCTGAGATCCTAAAACTATTGCGTTTTTCACTCTCATAGTTAGATTCATATTTTTTATGCTGTTGACGTGTCTGAAATATTTACCTACACAGAAGGTATGTGAGCATATATGACACCTGCAGTGAATGGCATGTTGACCTCTGTCTGCAGTTTGATGATACAAATCACTTCAGAACTCAGGTTCAAGTGGAAAATACTTGATTGATGTTCATTCTGTAGTGTGGGCTCCTTTTAATGCTGTAATATAAACATCTCAGCTTTTCCTGACATTATAGCCTTTATGTTTGAATTACAGTTTGGTATATGTGAATTTGTACTTATCTACTTTACACCAGCAAGCAGGTCACAAGATAATCTCTAGCTCTTATAAGCTGTTTTATGCCTGCAGTGTAAAAAACTGTTACGTTTTTAATATTCCGTCTCCAACAGTTGGGTCAGTTGGCAGCGTTTTTCTTAAAATGGTGGCGAACTTCAGTGAGGGCAACTTACAGCATTCATTATATAAAAGACCTTGGTTCATTGATTATTAATGTAGTTTTAATGGTGTCTTAAATCTGACTAAAGTTTGGCTCCATAATGAGAAATGAATGGCATAGTTTAATATGATTCACTTTTAGTAACCTTGTGCAAATAAATGAAAGACAAAATGAACACTCAATTCTTAAATTGTTAATCAATCCACGTACATTATGGAAGTTGTTAGTCCTTGGATCAATATGGATCTTCCATTACCTCAGCACCTGTGTGTTTTATTCTATTGATCCTCACTGCAAAGCTTGTGCTTTGTTACCTGCATATGGTGCAAAAAAAATTATTTAAAGGCTTCTAATTTGTTATCTGACGTGGGGATTCAGCGTGTGTGGTTGAATTTCTCTCACCCTGCCTGTCTCCTCCGCTCTGTCTCTCCTCCTGTTTGTCTCTGTGGGATTGATCCCTGTCATAATTAACAGTCAGACATGGAGGCAGTGTGTTTGGACAGGTTTGTCTTGACAGAGACCTGCAGCCTACTGTTTGTCTGACTTTTGTTTTCCACATGTCTTTGTCTGTTTCAGTTTATCTAGAGTCTTCTTACAGCCTGTGTGTGTGTGTGTGTCTGTGTGTGCCCAGTGCAGTATCATCTTTATATGGTTATGCTTTGTTTGGAGGCTACATTTAGCATACTGACTCAAACAAACACTGGGAAACGTCTGTTATACTACTGTTTTTTATAGCAAGCTCTCACACACTCAGAGAGCCTCTTCCATACCTCACAAGCTTAATAGAGCTAACTTAGTGCTAATAGCACTCTTACACAAGAAATAAAGAGTAATTAATTGATTTTAAAGCTGACTTTTTTTGCTTTAAGAATCCTGTCCGTGCTGGACTTAAGCACCGGTCTATCAAACCAGGATAAAGTCCATCAGTGCACCACTCTGTTGGAGCGCATAAGTCAGTAAGACTGTCAGATATGCTGCATAAAGTACATTTGGTTTTAATTTATTTTAAGCATTTAGACTAAACAGTCTTTTTCTCAGTTTGGTAAGTCAGTTGGTGCTCCTTGTATTGTTATCTTGCAACAGCGCTCTCACCATTTTGCTTCTAGGTACAGTGTCTTTGAGTGGGCAGGCTGTGTCTTTAACACCAGTTGGAAGAAGGGCTAACGGTTAGAGAGGGGGCAGTGCACACTGGGAAAACAAACAGCTGAAGCAGGCACAGTCTGATAAATGTGAACATGATGCTGAGAACAACAAACCCAGAGAGAGAGACTGACTTCAGTCTCTTTTGAAAGTCATTACACAAAAATACATGCAATAGGGTTGGGTACGAGTACCTGAGTACTCAGTGTGGCCGTCATTGCTCAATAATGTTTATTCATACACTGTGCACATGCTGTTGTAATTAGGGATACACAATATTGGATATTTGCCTTTATCTGATATGCCGGTATTTAAAGATGAATTTTGGCCAACTCTGGCTATGCTACATTATTTAATTGTAGTTCAGCCTAAAACTTCAGTCCTTAAGAAATGTGAGTTCAAGTTTGAGGATGAAGATATTAAAACATTTCAGTTCTGTAGCCCGTATGGGTCCATGATCACGTGATTTCATCATGTGCTACTTTTGTCACATACCAGCATGAAAACAAAGCCGCGTTTTGTGTTGCAATCACTTTGAGTGGAAAGCATTATCTTTAAGCTTTCTTTCAGTTTTTGTTTGATGTCAATAGGCCAAGTAAAACAGGAAATATGATCATTTTAATTTGATAAAAAGATTCATGTTACACATAGGGGACAGTGGACCATGCTGTACAGGACTGGCTCTAGTATTTTTTTGATAATTTCAACATATTGTAGTTTATTTTTAAAAATGACAACATATTCTTTTACATAACTTTTTTTTTTTTAAATCCATTTTTGGGGGGGTTGTGTTATATGGAGGCTCTATATCTAAAACAGTAAATTAAATTTAAAAAATATAGTTTTCATTTTATTAAGTTAAGGTAGTGTCAGAAAAGATTATACCAAACATGAGCATGGTATACATTTTCTGAGTGGTTTATTTTTTCAAAAGAAAATAAACCAAAATAGCCAGTGGACCTCTAAAGGTTAAACAAGCCTTGGTGTGTTTTTAGGACTATGATCCTTATATGCTTTATGTAAATACTGTCTTTGTACATTTTTTCAGAAACTTAAATTCCAGCTCTTTTTTTCTCCAGAAAGTTTATTTCTCATAGCTGACTAGCCTATATTTATGAGAAGCTGTTAGGCACATAAAAAATACAGACATAGCTGTAGTGATAGTTTTTATTTTATCCCACATGGAGATATGCTACTAAATAATGGGTTAATTGTTTTCATCATGTGATTGATCAATCACTGTCTCTAGTCTCCTGCTCAAAAAGCCAGACTTCCTGTATGATCAAGATATTAGATGATGATCAAACTGCTTATCTCATTTTTTAAATATGTGAGATCAAGCTCCTTTGTTTTTACGCCTGGAGCTTTTTGTTAATTTTTGATTAGAAATCTTTTAGAAAGGCTGATAAATGAGGCACTCTGTCAGACTGGGGTTTGAGCTGCCGCTTCAATGGGCTGTGTGAATCCCAGTATTGATGAATCAGATAAAAACTGAATGTGTTGGAAATAGCTGAACTATTTGTGAGTCCTTTCATTACAAAAGTACACTTCTAATCAAAGTTTTGCCTGCTGTTTCTAAAGTTAAAATTCACACAACAATCAGGCACAGCAGTAGCTCTATTATGAGTGAAGTTGACTTAAATTTCATTTCCTGCTCTGCAGAGATAACAAATACATCATTCAGCTGCCCCCATGCCTGGTAAATAAGCTCGTTGCACTAACAGTGTCACTAACAATGTTGGCTCCATTATTTTTATTGATGCTGCAGAGCAATTTCTAAATGAGTCCTGGCATTTGAAATATATCTACATTACTTCAACTGTTGACTAATTGCCTCGGTAGAAAGACAAAATATATTTGTGCCTTCACCCTCACTGCTGCGGGCATGAGTTATGAATGCTGTTTCCCTAAATTAAATCCCTCTTTATCAAGTTAATAATTATGCATGGAATAATTTACAACATGCAGCTTTGTTTGTGATGAAGAATTTACAATGAAGAGATGTCGCTTTTGTACACAAAACAAAAGGTGACTTTGCTTTAAACGTGTTTGTTTATGTTTTTGGCTCATTTAAATGGCAACAAATATTTTTGAGGCTTAATTTCATTTGCCTTGAGTAGTTTTTAGGTTATGTGGAAATAATTCAGCTTTAAAAAATGAAAACTTCCTCTGCTTTAAAGCTCCAGCAGGACCATTAAAACCTGTGTGATGACTCGGTAAATGTCTTTTATGTTCTTTAGGGGAAAAGACGGTATAAAAGCCATTTTTCATTGGTGTAAAGGGGGCAACGGCAGGTTTTGGTGTGGCAGTTGATGAATGGATGGTAGGAGGGAATCCATCTGCTGCATCAACACAACGGAAATGGGATCGTCGGCTGGTAAAAAATTGCACAGGGAGACGAGCCGAACTCACACACAAGGCTTAAACTTACTGAAGTCACTGTATCTATACAGTATGTGTGTTTGTGTGAGGTGACTGTGGGCCATCCAAACTAAGTATCACCAATCTATCATGTAAGCTTTTTTCATATTTCCTTGTTTCAATAGGCCAGTTTGATTTATGAAGCTTTTTCCATAGAATGACTCAGTGGTTTCTGTTTTAAGACCGAAAAAATCACAATTATGTATGTTTACATTTTTCTATTCACTGCCAGAGTGATGTTATGGTAAGGTTTGGAGGATTGCTTCATATTTGCATTGTACTTTGACATATTTTTATAAGAAGCAGACCTTTCAAATGGGATTAGCTCATCCTGTACATTAAAAAGAATATGATGATATTTTTATTTGCACTTAACCTTCACAAAGTCTAAACAGGAGATGCATCCTTTGTAAAATCAGGACTGATATAGAAGTTCAAAATAACAATTTAACCAATTGCTGATTCCTGTACAAATGTTTCTCAACATTTCTTTGTCAATTATGTACATTTTTTACAATGACCCACATGAGTTGACATATTCACATTGTTTTCGTAATATCTCCGCTTAAAATGTCACTGGAACACGAGTTACAAGCTACAGTTGATCTTTCTCACCTGCATTTTTCACAGCAAAAGTTCAGGGGAGAGCTACAAGTTAGTTTAGAAGTTGACTAGTCCAGTGAAAGAATAGTATGTGAATAACATGACTTTTCTTTTCTGAGGATGATTCACAGTTCACTACGCTGTTTTGCTGTGATTTTTTTTTGCTTCTACCATGTGTTGTATGTTTAAGTTGACCGATGCTTTGTACCTTCTTGTTTCTGTTTTGTTGGCCCTCACTACGTGGATCTGGAACTAGACTCGGCGCGAATCTGGAGTAAAGCGTAGTGGCACCTCTAACATGCTCCAAAGACAGACCAGTGGAATTACAAAGATCACTGGAAAGGGAGCGATTTGCTCAGGAGTGCCCTCCCCATGTTGATCACTGCGCAGACTTAGCCAGCTGAGAGGAGGATCAGGAGAGCCACATTCATTAAGCCACATTTGATTCCTGAGAAGGGCGGAGTCAGACAGCTCATTTACATTTAAAGTCACAGACACAGAAATAGCTCGTTCTGAGCAGGGCTGCTTCTAGGATCTGGGAATGTTAAGTAATGTTCAATGTGCTTTTAAACAGATAAAAGATTGGCCTTAAATATGATTTCCACGTCCCGCAACAATTCCGAGCTCAATCCTGCCGCAGGACTAAAATAACCAATAAGCACCAATTAACTTCACGTATCTGACATCAAAAGCAGTAAAAGTGTTACGGCCCCAGCCGCACCCCCTCAACTATGTGTGAGATTAACCTCTGTTGAGTGTTCTGTGTGTGTATGTGAGTGTGTTTGTGTGTGTGCTGTGATCTTCAGGTAATGTCATCCACCTGTGCTGCCAGCTGAGAAGCTTGATTGGTGTGCAGCTGAGCTGAAGCAATTAGCCTGTCAGAGAGGACCTGCTGATTGGTTCAGAATCAGCTCGCCCCTGTGCCCCTCATCGAGATAGCCACAAATGTTAACTGTGAATTGTTCTAACAAGAACTTTAGTGTTTGTTTTGTTAACTACAGGTGGTAATCTTATTAAATTGTTCATAATTAGAACTTGTGATAGTTATGAGGTACTCGTTCACTTAAGAATGGGCCAGGAATTTAGTTTAGTTTTAGCTCACACACACATACATCTCCGGATTGCTCATATTGTTTAGTCTCACTAGGATTTAGGGGTGCTGTTCCCTTCTGATGTTAGATTTGGACAGATAGAGCAGGCAGTTAGGTTTTATTTTATTCATTTTCACAAACTTGTAATCTAGCTGCTAAATATTAGTTATAGTCCCCCTTTATATTCTTTTATAGGTAGGTTAGCATCCACCCGACCTTTCAGTTACCTCTTGTTTTCCACGTTTTGTAAACAATTTTAACTCTTTTGCAATTAAATAACTTTTGGTTCAACCAATTCAATCTGGTTTTGGTACTTCCCTTTTTCCTCATGAGCCAGGTCATAACAATAAGTTTGAATGTTTTAAAAACCTTTCAGTGGTTTTAATTGTGACTGATGTTGCTGCTGCTGCAGGATGCAGTGCGTGTGGTTATTAATAGACTTCATAATTTTTATCACTGATCTACACTCAGAAAGAAGGATTAGAGACTTTTAAACTTATGCTGTCATGGATCACAGTACAGCCAGCGGTGCACGTTTAACAGTTTGCCCTTAAAGAAGACTATACCGCTGTGCCAGCACTTGTGCCAGGCCATGTCGCATGAGTTTCTATGCGCCGGTATGTATGTGTGTTAATAGTTTGGCCCTAAATTTGCCCGACATCATTAACAGAAGTTCTGTCATCGCCTTGAAAGCATCTTCACACATACACACACATAGTGATGGTGCTGGTGGGAATGGACACACACTCTCAAGGCATTTTTTTTTTATAAACGTGTGCTTTTTACTCTGTACTGTCTTCATGAAGGTTAAACCAATAACGTGGCTGTTTTTTAACACCCCGGTATACGGTATTACCGTTTTACTGCCCATTTCTACTGCAGACACTAAAGCAGTGTTTCCCAACCATCTGTCCTCTGGACCCCCCACCCCAGGGTTAGGGTTAGGGTTAACCCCAGGACCCAAGAAAGAAGAAAAAGTGACACCCTGCCACAAAAAATCAACATAGACTTTAATGGTTTCACTGATAAAACCCTTAAAAAAAGGCCTATGCATGCTTTTCTTATTTTCTTTATTCTTTTCTTTTCTTTACCATGGCTTTACTCAATATTTGCAAATGTAATTCTGGCAGCCTCAGAGCAGGCAATGCCCTGAGATCTTCGGTGGCCCCTCGGGGGGGTCCTGGACCCCATGTTGGGAACCAATGCACTAGAGCATAACATGGGTATTTGCCAGATATCTATATTCATTCTAGACATTGGTTAACTTTAGAAGTCTTTCTTGTCACAGTAATATCAAACTTTCATAAGTCACAAAGTAGCTCCAACTTCCTTAAAAAATAAACTAACAAAAAATGGTGCTACACTGTTTTGTTAGACTCAAACTGAGATGCAAATTATGTATTACACACATTTATTGTTTCTGTTGGGTAATATTTTTGCTTGTGCTAAGATTTCTGCAAAAGCAGCGCTTTTTAGTGGCTGCTTTGCCAGCAAATAAACTGCAGGAACATAATATGATTTACATTCAGAAGCATTATTCTTTGTTGCTCCGAAACTACAAAACATCTGAGGGAGGAAACAGAACCATCTGTAACTTTCTCCTCTCTCAGCATGGGCAGCATGCAGAAGTGAAACATAGTCCTTGCATTTTATTTAAGTGTAATACACATTATTTTGAGCTTTTTGGTAGTTGTATGTGAGTTACTGGCTGTAGAATGAGGTCTAAGGATCCATGTCTGCCAGTCTGTATTAGTGTATTTTTGAAGTCTGTAGAGAAGTCTAAAGTTTGTGTTTGCAGAGGAAATTTGAGATCTTTTGGCTGTATGAAACGTCATAAATATTGATAAGTGCAAACTGGAAAGTAGATGCTGCAGATCTTTTGGTTGAACGCCAGTCCTGCTGTTGCAAAGAGGCTAACAAGTTAATGTAGGGACAACCATGTAGTTTCTGAACCTTGCCCATAGTAGTTTTATTGGCTATTTTCCACCTTCAAAAGACTGTGCCTCTTTTGGAAAGGGATGGATGAAGAACATATTTGGTGTATTGTGGGTAAAATGTGCCGTAATGCCAATGCAGGATGGGTCAGATGCTTACTCTAAAGGATGGATTGAAATAATCTAAAAGCTGCAGATTGAGTATCAAAGTAAATACATGGTCATGGTGGGTTTCAGATAATTATGCTCATATGTGAAACAGTGTGGATTTTGAAGCTGATTTACATAAAAAGATAGGGAAACAGAAAATAGAAATAAGCATCTTTCCCTCTTACTATATTTGAAGAACTTACAGTGATGCCAAGTTCTTTTGTTCATTTAATCTCCTGTTTTAGCTGGAGGAAACTCAAGTGTTAAAGCACTATTTTCAGAGAATATACAATCCCTTTGAGTCACAATTTTAAAATAAAAGACCAGCAGTGCATGTCATTTTACCTCTCCAAAGGTGAGTGAGACACCCTGAAGAGCAAACAGGGCTTGATTTCTGGTGTTTACACTTGGGTGTGTCTGAGTCTGCTTCAGGAGGTGTGCTGTGACCAAAATAAAGAAACCCCCTCAGTGGCATACCAGATGTGGTAAATGAACGCCTTTATTTTTATATGCAGATTGTAGGTCCTCGGTATTTCCCTGTTCTTTGTCAGCAGTGGAAAGTGAGCATACTCAGGCCGTTCTGTGCTCTTTTGTGTTGTCACTACAGGTGCGTGTGCCTCCCTTGCAGTGCCCTGTTGTTCCTCTGTGGTTGTAGCACAGGCACTGGAGACAGTGTTTGTCTATGTAAATTCTGACTTTCCCTGCTGATTTTAAGAACACAGAAAAAAATGCAAAGGCTTTTGTGTACATATGTTACTTGTAAACATCTCAGTTTGCATTATGTATTGTGTGGGAGTGATAAATGCTTCTGCCATGTTAGAGGCTCCACAACGTGAGCATCTTCACCTTTGAGCAATCTGAATTTCAAATTCTCTCCAGGTTTTCTTAAGTCAGAGAGAAAGCAGTTGAAATGTGAAGTTGTAATGCTAATTTAATCCCTCTCTTCTCCTGGACAGGTGCAGAGTCAGACAGGGAGCAGCAACGAGAGAACAAAATACTCACAGAAAAGGTAATGTGCCCGCAGACAAGCATACACTCACTCCTACGTGTGGAGGCGCATTAATGAACATCCATATTTTTCCCCCTGGCTATAGTCTAATGTTCAATTTAATGCTCTAATGTTCTTTAATGACTGCTTTGTGTGCATGGGCTTATTGTGCATCTATCAACCTGAAGCACATCTGATCAGACAATTAGCTCTCATCTTGGACTAATTTCTATGTATGTATTCATCACCAAAGCTGGCTGTCTAATAGGAACACAAACGGAGTGTCATTTCTCTATCACATGGTGGACCTGCACAAACACATGAAAGGGGAAGAGCTTAGCTTCAATCTAAGACAAATGCATCTGTTAATATATGAATAAATAACTACAGACTAACTGATGCTGCAGAATTAGTGTTGCAGCGTTGTTCTTGTCTTGAAATGAGTCAAGTAAAACTCGCACAAGCAGACTTTATTATTTTTTCTAAACTTTGTTTCCACATCATACCGTTAAATCTGGAATACAAGTCACCACTGTATATACACTGCAGTCTGTTTTTGAAATTGTCTTGATATAAAAAGCTTTAAAGTGTCCTTCTTTGGGACAGTTTCCATTTGTTGGGCAAATTTTAAAGTGTGCAACTATGTCGCTCTCTTGCTGAGTTCTTAGCCCCCAGCGATGAGACAGACTCCCAGCCTTTAAGCCGCTTTACCCTAGGGTTGGGTTTCATTTGGGTTTTTTATAATACTGGTATACTAAATTGATAGTTTCAAAACAGTAGTGGGACTGGAGGAATAAAATTATAATGGTCAATGGCACAAAGGGTGTACTCACACTAGGCCATCTGTACTGTGCCTGGGCCCGTTTCAGCCTAAAGTCTGGTACGTTTGGCCAGTGTGAGTGCAAATCGTTCCGTGCTTTGGCGCGGCATGCTTTGCGACCAGGCACCGATGGACGAGGTGGGCCTCAGTACGGCACAGATACAAATGAAGGAGCACAAGTGCTGGAACGTGACGTAGCATGAAGTAACAACAAGAGGACCCGCCTCAGAGAGCCCGCCAGGCAGCAGCTGCATGCTAGAGACAGCAGGATCCCAGTCCAGTCCACATTTCCGACCAGTTTCTGGCAAAGTCAGGCTTTAATTACTGTAAGAAGATTTTTTAGTTTGTAAAATAAAGCTTCTTTCCCTGTTTTAGTCACAAACAGCAGCTCACAGGATAACAAACACCTGTTATCCTCCGTGCGTAAAAGAGAGTGCCCTGGATGCGTTGAGCAGTGTGAGTGCGGGCAAAAGGGGGGACAGGGGAGGGGGTCAAAGGGGCTTCAGCACAGTTAGAATATGGCATGGTATGGATGGCCTAGTGTGAGTACACCCTAAAATTACCTGTACAATTGCAAAGGCAACTTCAAGCTTCAAATTGTGCAGTGTATTAAATCTTAAAATGTAAAAATCCACCAGGGCATTTTGTCCATTTCATTTCAACTGGTGGGGGTTGTGTTGGAGTGGAGAAGTCCTTGTTTTGATTAGGATCAGAAGGTGTCACATCTGTTGGCACTGGTGCCACATTTGTACCAGATTCCTGTGCTCATTTCTACTCTGCTCTCGCTTTTTCTTATGAGGAGTGTTTTCAGTCAAACCAGCAATCCACATGGTTTATTTACATGATGATATACTTCCCGTTTTCTGCAGTTATGATCTTACAAGAGCGAAAGCAGTTAGAAAGTGGCACCAACACCACTTGATGTTGTCTGTGTTGTTATATATTCCAGCAAATTATGAGCACTGAAGCTAAAGCGGCTTGCTTGTGCAGTATGTGCTGCAATAATGATGTTGCATGTCTACATAATTTATACTGGCATGTAAGTCACCCTCGTATATAACCCACAGCCAACTTTATAGTTGAAGAAATAGGTGAGAACAGTTTAGGATAGAAAACAGCTTCTAAGGTCACTATGTTAAGTCCTCTAAGAGATCACTGAGTTTCACTAAAGGCTGTTTTATCTTTGCACTGCCATTCATAAAACTATAATGTCAAATGGCTGATTTACACAAAAAATAATTCTATATGTAATTTCATACATGAGGCACATAAAATGAGGTTGATCTGTTTTAAAGAGGCCACTTTTCATGAGCAGCCTGAAGGTCATAGACCATCACCATATCATTGTTTTGAATCTGCTCCCACCCTAATTCCTACCTGACTAATACTCCCTTTGTTCAGGGCCATGCTGAACTCAAAATCATCCCATATGAGTTTTTTTACATTTCCCCATATACTTATGTTTTATATATTTTTCAGTTTTCTCATGTGAAAACATCAGAGTTCTCACATTGTGAAAAAGTTCAGGAGGAGTTTTTGCTGATATTCAGTAATAAAATCTCATTGTGAAAAGCATTTGATCAGCAAACTGAGCTGTGCCTTCCTGCCTCACATTGTCAGACACTACCCTCTGTTTGTGTCCCTGTAGGTTTCTCTGCTTGTCATTTTTTTATTTGGTTGTTTTATATTTCTTTGATTAATGTGGGTTTTTAAAGACAAAAAACAAACAAAAATGATACTGGACCTCAAATTACTCCCTTACTCTTGAGCAAACTCCCCCTGTTAATGGTACAATCCTTCTTGATGTGTCATTGCTTCTCTCCCTCCCTCTTTAATGTTAGTTCGGTAGACATTTCCTGACTCTCCAGCCAAGCCCAGGTTATTGCAGGTAAAAGCATGCATCATTTTCAAATAGCTTCATAGAAAACCCCCCTTGAGTCAAGGTAGTTGGCTTAGTATTGGTTCGTGGTGTACTGAATTTCCAGTACTTTAACAATATTTTCTGTAACCCCAGTTCTAAAAATTGGGACACTGTGAACAATTCGAATCCTACATCTCTGATAGTATGGGGTTCGAATTAGTGCCTATGGCGTCGACAGCTTACACATGTGGAAAGTCACTATCAATGCAAGTAGAGTTTTATAGCAACATATTCTGCAATTCAGACATCTCTTTCAGGGAAGGCTTTGCATATTTCAGCAAGACAATGCTCCTAAAACTCAACTGGTCTCACTCCCCAGAAGTACAGACTATTGTAAAAAGAGGATGCTGAGAATGACAACCATGGGCCTGTCCCTACTTTTTTGAGATGTATTGCGACCATCAAATTCAAAATGAGCTTATGTATTTCATGAATAGTAAGATAACTATGTGTCAACATTGGATATGTTTATGTTCTATTGTGAATAAAACATATGCGCATGAGATTTGCAAATCATTTCATTCTGTATTTATTTACATTTTAACTAGCGCCCCAACTTGTTTGGAATTGAGGTTGTATTCAGATGGTTCTAAGTGAATTTCCAGATGTTCTGTGCTTTTTGTAGACCAAATATGTCTTGTGTGTGAGTGACTGTGAAAGGCTGGTATTTAAACCTTAATAGAGTACTGGACCAGTATTGTTTCAGTTTTAAATGTGATTTCAGTGTGGAGTATCTTGATACCTAATTTGATATGGTTATGAAAGTTAATATTTTAATAATGACAACACTTGGCGTAAGTGTCATCTAATTTATGATGTCGTTGTCCCTTCTACAACAAATCAGGATCCCAGCAAATCATCTGCAAACTTAGCAGAAATGCAAGCGACCAGACCAACTGTCTCAGTCATCTACACTTGAGAAATTTAGTCTTAGCATACATTTTCACTTGTACACTAACAAGCACAACAGAGGACACAACAAACACAAACTATCTTGTGCAGAATGCATTGTTGCTTTAGCTATAATATGCAAATTAAATCTGCACCCCTGATCTGGGAATACACTTCACTCCTCTGCCTAATTACTAATGGGCCAAACAACAAGGTTATGGCCATCACTTAATTACATTTTCAGTCCTGGGATCTGACAAAACAGGTCCAGGACTTATGGTGCTTGTGTACACTCTGAACCAGTGAGATATCCCACATAGATTTTAAATCTGAACAGTGATTATCAGGAGTGTAGCAGGTGTTGTCAGGGTACGTCCATACTCCAGAGCTCATATCGACATTACAAAGCTGCCAGTTGTTTAAACAGGATTATGATGAGGAGCTCTCAGTGTATTAACCATGACCATTGCTTTTCATGCTGTTTGCAGAAGTGTCTTTATTGTTTGAGTATGAATTACCTTAACACAACACATGGGGTAGCTTTAGGGAAGTATCTTCTGTAGTTTTGATCTGATGCACAATTTTTTGTTTTGTTTGATTTTTTAAATGTGTTTCCCCTTGCATCATACACTATAGAGACTGTACATTCAGAATTATCAGACCATTATTAAAAGGAGATTTTTGCTGGTTTGTTCAGAGTTTGTGAGAGAACTTGGAAAAAATATTGATCATACAAGACATTGTCATCCTCTCTCTCTGATATAAGCTAAAACACCACCAATGTGCAGTGAATAAATACATTAATCCAGCACTCCAAGTCTTTATTTTATCAAATATCAGGATGTCTTTTTAGAATAATTACAGCAGAATCACTGTATCATCATTATTGTGAGCCATGTGTCTATTCATTTACATGTTCATGTTGTTTTGATGATTTCTATTCATAAATGCTTCTGTGGAGGCAGCTTCATGTGTATCCTAATGCGACCCTTCATGATGGAAAGTCAAGACATCTAAAATGTGAACTTTAAGCTATGTTTGTGTTTTGAAATTCCTCCTGCACAGTTTCCTCTCAGCTACAAGTTTGCATTGAACTTTCAAACATTCAAGCTGTGAATGGGCAGTTGCTAACAGCTAGCAACCGATGTTAAGAAGACAGTGATGATGATATCCGCTTTTGTCTCAGCTGTGCTGACATATTTCAGACATAGACTGCACCATGACGGGCCTCTCATTTTAGTTTTTGCTGACAACATTTTTTTTTTTGAAATTCACATAAGATCGTCAAACAGTCTTTTATGGATAGAAACGTATGCCCTCTCTTGAACTACCCATGGCTAAGGTAGTGTGAGTGGTGTCTGGTACAGGCTCTGCAGCCAAACAGAAAGGGAGAAGTCTGTTGTTTCGCACCTCCTTTGATACACTGATTTTAGTCCGACGCCTCCCTTTCAGTAGATAATGTCCGGCCTTGATGTAGTTTAGACATCAAATCCATTGCACTGTTATTTGAATTCCAACCTCTTCAATGATTAGCATGTTTTATTAGTCCTGCAATCATTAAACATGAGGAGATAAGCCCCCTGCAGCTCCAGCCATGATTCTGAATCTACTAAACTACTAAACATGAAGCAATCGAGCATGAGAAAGAATATTTATCTCAGAATGATCCAGTTTGTTATGACTGAGGTGTTTTGATCTGGCAGATTAGCTCCTGATTATTAGAGGACTATAAGCCTCTGTGTCAACATACAAGAGCTATTTAAACAGTTGTAATATATGAGGAGAGACATGTTTGCATGGTGGAAAAAGCAGCACAAGATGCAGCTCTGAACTCGAGAAGCATGCAAACACAAAGGTTTAAAGAGGGAACAAGGAAGAAGAGAGCTGAAGAAAACCGGCAGGGCAGAGAAAGAAGCAGCATAAGCAGAGTGGAGACAGGAGGTGAGAGTGACAGCAGTGGAAGCCTTTGATCTCAGGTTTCTAATCAATGGGGATTATGGTCCTTGTGCCTGTGTCAGTCCTGATTATGGCAGCAGAGCCGGGGGACAGTGGTGCATCCAGAAGAGGAGAAGGCAAACAGCTCCTGGTTCTAAAGAGAGGTGTTCTGCACAGTCCTGTCTGTGTGAATGTGATCAGAAATCGGAGCTGTCTAACAGGATGTAAACATGCAGACAGTAGTGAGTGTGAATACGACCCTGGTGTGTAAATGTTGGGCACACCCATAGATATTCTGTGGAGACAGTGCTGTCACACACACTCAACCAAAGTTGCTACATAGTGACTTTAATATCCCAACACCTGGGAGATCATCTCCTCCGTTGGGAGTAAACATCATGAAAATACAACACAGACATCATTTGAAACTCAGCGATACAGAAGACTATAAACTGCAACACAAGGACAGACAGACCCTTGAGAACTACTTGAAAACCTTTGAATGTGAATTCTTTCAAATTCTTCCTTTCTTCTTTCTTCTGCTCGACAGCAGACACATTTCCTTGTGCATGTCTTGGGAGTTAAGATGTCAGGATTTTTCCTGACATTCGTCTGAGAAAGCTTTCTGGATGTAATGGATTTACATCTTGTCCTCACTGTTTTTGCAAAAAAATGCTGTAAAAACATTGTTTTACATACTTTTTTGAATAATTTTGCATTTGTTTTATTGGGTAGAGCTTGAGAATACTGGAGTTGACGTCTTTCACTCTATTGGTTGAGTAGTTGATCAATATGCTTTCATCCAACACAAGATTTCTGTTTGTCGGTTGTTCATGCACGTGTGCCAAGTGTGTAGCCGACTGATTGACAGCCACAGCAGGAGACAGAGAGGAGCAATGCAGCGCCGGGCAATACAGGCAGAGAAATACACAAAGTGATGCCTAGCATGTTACATTCTGATTGTCTCACAGTAGTTTTGCTGTTAATAACTTTGAAACAACATATCTTACACTCAACATAAAAAAGCAGGCTTTTTGTAATGAAGTGGTGCTGCTGAGTGTCTCTGTTCTGTCCTCTATCAGAGCAGAGACACCAGTCAGTAAATATGTGGCAGTGTCCATTTATCATCAGATTAAGAGTTGTCGTGCCATAATCACAGAAATTAAATGGTTAAAGGCAGGTGCATGCTGATTACCTCTGAGTCAGCTATTATTTTATTACAATAGAAAGAGGATACGAATCATTAATTGTACTTCACAAAGCTTATGTACATTTTTAAGATGATTCAGACTTCCAGGAGATGCAATGAGGAACCTGCCACAGATTAAGCTGATTTTGAGATTTTTTTGGTCCATCATGATTTTCTTTGGTTGCACTAGAGAATACAAACAAATAAAGAACAGAAGAAACATGATAGAAGTATTAAAATGTTTCTTCTGATCAGTAAATTGAATTTATTTAAAGGGATTTAATAAGGATTGCAAGATTTTATATGTAATACAGAGCATGAAACCAATGTGCTGCACATGAATTTAATAATGGTTGTTCATGTCCAAATTCTTTCCCTATAGGGCTATTGATATTAAAGTGTAAAAATGTACAGTATCATTTCTAAGTTCAGTAGTAGTAACAGAAAGTACCAAATCTATGAAAGATAAAAAATAAAGTTATATTTCAGCCCAAAGCTGCTGAGGGACAGACAGCATGGTTGTTGTCAATCAACATGAAGCAGAATGAGGCTCAAGTAATGAACAAAGACAAAAAGGACTTAATTTTTATGCTGTTTTAATGGCAGCTATGCCGTTAAGAATTTAGATTGAAGAACTTGATTCCTCTGCACAAATGTGCAGGAAGGTGCATGATCTTGATGGCTGCTGAGGTGGCGTTACTGGCTTTCCTTATCACCTCTCCTCTGCCCTCTGTCACAGCCCCTTCACTGCTGATTATTCTCATATACAGGGCGGCTAGTAAGTTTAGTAAAACATTCTTTAGCATCTCATTAAAATGCACAAGTCAATGTCAGATTCTTTAGCAGACAGAGAGAGTGGAGGGGAGACAGCAGTGTCACACGGTGTGTAAAAGATTGTGTAATTTGTGAACTTTTGCTTTACAGCCCTGCACAAATGCATAAACTATCCTAGATATGTAAATCACAAGAGAAAAGAAGATGATAATAGTAATATTAATAATAATAACAACTTTATTTGTGTAGCACCTTTTGAAAACAGAGGTTTACAAAGTGCTTTAACATTAAACAGAGTTACAATTAAGACAAAGCATCAAAACACAAGGAAAGAACACAACAGGAAGGACAAAACCCTAACAACAGAAGAACCCATGAACACATAACCCCAACATCATAATCATCCTGGTTGGCATGTTACAAACCCAAAAACATGTGAAGTTAAAAAGACATCATAATACTTAGGTATGTAGAATTCCAGAATAAAAGTAATGACAAAGAATAAACAAATAAAACCCAGAATAACTTAGAAGAACCCAGGCAACACAGGAACCCAACTACGTGAAAATAGACCTAAGGACCAGAGATGTGAGAGCATCTAAAATATAGAGAGAGATAGAAAGGAATAAAACTCAGAGAATATAATATAAAACAATTAAAGATTAATTAGAGATTAATTAGTCATAAAATACAAATTAGAAAGCTAGGGACTGTAAAATGTCATTCATAAGTTAATAAAAATCTTAATGATGATAATGAGGTAAAATGGACACAACAGCAAAAGAGGTAAAAACAAGTAGAGGGAGGGTTAAATGCTCAAAAATCAAATAGGAGAAGTGAAGATAAACAGTTGCAATCAGGATCAACACAGGTAAAATTTGTGGAAGAAGAAGATCATTTAAGGGAGAATACTGATAGGATGAGGGTAGACAGTAAAAGACAGACAGAGGACAACATCACACAAAAGCAAGTCTATAAAATTGAGTTTTAAGAAGTGATTTAAAGGATGTCACTGATTCTGCATGCCTTGTCTCCTCGGGCAGGTCGTTCCAAAGCCGAGGTGCTCTGACCTTGGAACGACCAGGAGGCCCCCCGCCCAAGGATCTGCGGCCCGGCTCATAAGGGGTTAGATTTGGCACATTCTTTATGGGCGCAACCCACATACTCAGCTCTGCTGCTCATCCCACAAATGCATGTTCCTTACAAACGGGGCACCATTTAAAAGGGTAATAAACAGGCTTTCCAACTATATAAGATTTATTGCCAAGAAGCATGGTTACAACAAAGAATTAATATACCAAACACAAATTTCCTTACTTTTTGTGTACTTATAGGTCTATTTTCCTGTGAACTATATCCGTCTTAAAGGAATGTCTAATTTAAACTTAGACATGAGAACTGTCCTCTGAATCCAGCTTTTTCTTTATAAACTGCTTTACCTTTATTGATGACATATAGTTCTGTATTTGTTTCAACCAAATTAAGATTATTCTGATAAAAACAGTTAGAGGAGTCCCTCACTGTGACAGGCTGTCTGCTAATGAAGTGTACTTTTGTATTTCCACCTCTCCAGGCTATTTCTGGATCTGATACTATCACCATCTGATATCCTGTTAGAGATTCAGCCAAATGACCCTTTCAGTCTGACCTTACCTCCCTCTGTATTGGGAGCTTTGTCAATTTGACCCTGAGATAGAGAGATCAATACAGGATGTATTAACAGTCTGACCCTACCTCTTAAAACTTGAACTTCACCTTCTGATTAAATCATGGTGCTTGAGTGCTTATCTTTATACAGAAAGAGACAGTGGTACATTTGATTGTCAATTAACTGTGTATGTACAAGGGTTGTCAAGATAAGAGAGTTTTAACCTTTGATATGATGCTACTGAAAATCAAACAGCAGCAACACTTTTGGCTGTTTCCATGGCACCAAAAATTTTGGGTCCTTAGCTCCAAACATGGGGAGCGTTGACTTTGATTACTGTAAGAGAATTTGTAGCATAGTTCCTTTGGTTGTTGTAAGGGTGAGGGACTAGTATATAAGAGGGGAGTATTGTGAAGACTTTGGGTCTTCCCTGTAGCTGCATGTTAATAAAGGAGATTTGATTCCTCACACTGTGTAAATAATTGAAAAAAAAAAGGATTGCTTTATTACCAAAAACATCAGACGAGCCCTTTTTCATTCCATCATGGTGCCAAAATAATGGTGCAGAGTTTTGGCTCTTTGGGTTAAGAATATTGCTGAAGAGATTGTTGCATTTTATAGCATGGTTCCAAATTTAACCATGTTTCATAAATGCTGACATCAAAGCATGTGCATTTGTATTTGTAGGTTTTATTCTTTACTGGACAGACAAGAAATCAGGATAAATTTGCATCCAGGAGAAACAAAAGCAGATGAACACAGTGCTATCAAGACATGATAATAGAGCAGATTTTGAAAGAGTTTGGTTGGGTGTACCAGGCCTCTGACTTAGAAAGTTTGGTAATCTGTAGCCATCAGCACTATCTCCTGATCTCTCACTGTTCTTGGACTCAAAAAGTATTTTTTTCATTTCATTCTTTTTTTGTGAGGCTGGCCTCAGATAAATTCAAATTTATGGAGTAGCTAATCTTTAGGGTAGTTATGTAAAAACTAGGGATGCACCAAAATGAAAATTCTTGGCCAAAACTGAAAACCGAAAATGAGGAAACCAAAGCCGAAAACCAAAACACCGAAAGAAATGATTATGCCAATTATTAGGACCATTGCATTTATGGCTATGACTGTGTACTAACCTCACTAAAATCAATTGCAATTGCATAAATTAATATTAATGCTTCAAAGAATAAATCAATGACAAAATTATGTAAATATGCATTAAGCACTGGCATTCCAACAATGCACAATATGAAATAAAATAAAATAAAATAAAATACAAAATAAAATGTTTAACCTGACCCCACTCATGTATACATTAAATAAGTGGTTCTCAACCTTTTTTCAGTCGTGTACCACCTGTGAAGTATTTTTTCAGCAAAGTACCCCCTAAACAGTGCAAAGCTTTTTGGAAAAAAAAGGAAAGACATTAAACAGTGCTGTGACAGCTATCTGATTTATCAAGCTTTGTAACTGATAAACACTTTCAAATTACAAATACCAGATTTTTTTTTTTCAAACATTTTAAATGTTAAAAATGCATGACTAAAGTCATGGCACATCTTCTCAACACTAAATGTGCAAATTCAAATTAATGAAGTGAAAACAGAGACTGGAAAGGCATAAAACCATTTAAACCCAGAAGTGTGCAAAACTCTGCTCGGCTGCAGTGGTCTCTCTGGAACAATTTGGAAATAAAAAACATAGAGCTAGAAAGAACTAAAAATCTGTAAATAATTAACTAATTGTAAAAAAGACAGCTTAGTGCCCCTTTTTGAGATCATAATAAAGATTTCTTCTCAAACTGAAATCATGAACTTAGTTGTAGATCAGCATTTATTCACAAAAAAATAAACCATGAACCTTTTTATGAGTGGAGTGATTGTGAATACAGTGATTGACAGGCATGTGCCAGTGTGGGTCACACCATCCTGCCATGGGGGAGACTCAGGGGGTTTAAGGGTGATTAAATTTAATAAAACAAAATATAAACTCCATCTTATAAACTTAAGGTCCTTACACTCCAGATGAAATTTTTTCGTGCAAATTATTCACACAAAATATTTACATTTCGAACCTGTAGCGAATCAATGCAGGCTTCCACCTGCAACATCATTTTGCAGCGTGACATTGCTGCAGATATTTTTTCAAAGTTTTGCTCCGACAAGCGCACATGGGGGTGGTGCCAATTTTTAAGGCAGACAGAGGAACAAAAACATCCTCCTCTCCAACACCACCTGATATTCGTCCTCTTCTCATATCTGTCTGTAGTCAGTGCTTGTGTTTTTGCCTCATGTAGCCTGGTAGAGAGGGAGACAGGCAGCCCGACACGTCCATGCTAATGCAAATGCGCTACTCACAGAGCTGGAGCTGTTTCTAAACTAATGGGACTTTAGTGAAATATTTACCAACACAGTCTCCTCTGACCTCAGACATACGACTCATAAATGCTCCGGATCAACCAGCTCACCGAACAGTCTGGAACACAAACAGGTGAGCCAATCTGTGCACTGTGGGGGAGTTAACTCCTCTCACGGCGAGCCTCAGCTGTGTCCTTATCACTATTATTGATCATATTTGACACAGAATGAATGAAAAGTCAGTCCCTCCTCTTACAAACTTGGCTGGCACAGTGAATGAAACAGTGAAACAAGACGGCACTGACCTCCTAGCTGTGCGTAAAAGTGCCGCGTTACGCTTGGAGTGAAGGAGGGAGAGGGAGAAGCCTCCTTTTATCTTATGTTCCCATATACAGCATATATCACTGTTTGTCAGAGGACAGAGAGAACACGCCGCAGACGTTCCTAGCACCAATGTGATTTTAGAATGTAATATACTACCCAAAATCATGTCACTCCTGATGTGCAAAGAAAGGCGCTATATTTCTTAAAAAGTTGGCATTTATTTTAAAATCTCGCGTACATCCTGGAGTGCCTTCACCTACGCGTACCCCCATTTGAGAACCACCGATCCAAGTGCCTGCTGGCCGCGGTTTTTGCTTGTGTCATCACATCTTGTTTTGGCCTTGTTGTTTCGGTGATAAAAGTATTTCGGCCGAAAATCGAAAATGCAATTTTGGGCCATTTTCAGCCGAAAATTTTCGGTGGCCAAATTTTCAGTGCATCCCTAGTAAAAACTACTGAATCTAATTGCTTTTTTTTAGTATTGCAATTGTGATTTATCATGTAATTATTTTTAAAGCTACACATTTTTAATAAACACAAGCAATAGATAATTCTATATTTTACCAACGCATTATTAGATTTTGAAGAAAATATCTTACTCCAATTATTTTGCATCATATTGTAAAAATCTATATGAATTGTTGTATGAGGGGAATTGCCTTTTATGTTACTCTACTTTTTTTTTTTTTTTTTACAAGAAAACCTTTACAAACATAAGGAAAGCAGGATTTTTTAATAAACTATTCCAGAAAAAAAAGACACTTCAGTGTTTATATGATGTGCAGTGCGTGACATCTCTGCTGCAACAATGTGTTAAACTGGTATTCTGACACATTCAGGTCAAAGAAGCATTGTACCTTTGCAGTCGATTATCTGCAATTTAATCTAAGTTTTAATTTAATCCCCATCCTTTATTCTGTGTATTGGTTAAAAAAAACTGTTAAAATCAAACACCCAACCAAAGCCACAGGTTTTAAAAAGTGTGGTCAGTACCTTCAGACTCAACCAAACCAATTGCTTGCCTTATATCACGTCTGAAACTTTTCATATCCCTGTAATGTCCAGTTTCTCTCCTCAGCCTGATGATGAATGAAAAGCTCCAGTCTTTCCCTGCACTTTGAAGCTTAATCAATAATACAAGTCCTACAAATCCAATCATAGCTTGATCAATAATGTACATTTTACCTGTCTGACTCTACTCGACTTCACTCAATAATGGAGGGCCAACTAATCTATCTGGAAAAAAACACGTATAGAAATTGACTTCTTTTGTAGCCTTAAAGAAAATATTCTGTCATTCAAAGTGAATTATTCCACAAATGTTGGAAAAAATATCTTGGTATATGCTCTTTGTGGTAACAGTATTATAAAGCAGAATTACACAATTATAAGGGTTGCACATTAAAATACATCCTTCTTTTCCCCTCAAACAAGTCTGTGATGTGATACTGAACTCATGTCTGTGCGTAAGGTTACAAAAATCATGTTAAAAGTCTCTGTGCATGTCATTGAAATAAGTGAGCTTAAGCAGAGCTGCTGTTAGTATTGGATGTACAGATTTACAGCTGCTTCTCTTAGCATGGTCAGGGCCATCTCTTTGAATTATGTTGGACTTAAAACAAGCTTTAATCAGTTTTAATGGAGATGCATCTGGCTGCTGCTGGAGTAAAAATCAGCAGTAGCTTCAGCAGGCGTCTTTCTTGTTAGCTGATGCTGATGTCTAGCATCTGGTTCGTCGTGTTGTCCAAGTATTTCACTCTGGTGTGACGTATCTTACAATTGACGAATCCTGTATAAGTCTGTGCCGTCTTTAATGTTTTAGAAGCCAAAATAAATCCCTATATCTGCTACAAATGCAGCAGAAGCTGAACTGCAGCAGCAGGCATGAGCAACCGGCTCGCTCAGACCGGAAGTCCTGCGTGATCTCGTTGTCTAAGCCAGGGGTGTCAGACTCAGTCACATTCTGGATTCAGGACTAACCTGAGGGCTTAACAGCGTCACCTTTTTAACCAGAAACTGTCAACCTCATTTCACCAGTAATTAAAAAAAAACAAAAAACTTAGCACTGATAATGAATGATTTGACATTTAAAAAGTTAAAAAGATAAGTTTAAAGGCTCACAATCTGAGAAAAGTAAATTTATTAGATCAAAAAGGTCAAAACATGAAATTGAAAAATAATGTTTTTAATGGCAAATTCATTAAAAAGAAGTCAAAATCCTGACTTTAAAAGGTCAAAATATGAAATGAAATTTGTAATCATGAAATTAAAGGTCAAAATATGATTCAACATTTTTAATTGTGAGTCAAAAAGGTCAAACAATGGGATTCCATCCATCCACCTAAGTTGGGAAGCCCAGACTTCCCTCTCCCTGGCCACTTCGTCCAGCTCTTCCCAGGGGATCCCGAGGCGTTCCCAGGCCAGCCGAGCGACATAGTCTCTCCAGCGTGTCCTGGGTCTTCCCTGGGGCCTCCTCCCAGTGGGTCCTGCCTGGAACACCTCACCAGGGAGGTGTCCAGGAGGCATCCAGACCAGATGCCCGAGCCACCTCATCTGGCTCCTCTCAACTTGGAGGAGCAGCGGCTCTACTCTGAGTTTCTCCCGGATGGCCGAGCTTCTCACCCTTTCGCTAAGGGAGAGCCCAGACACCCTGCAAAGGAAACTCATTTCATCTGCCTGTATCCATGATCTCGTTCTTTTGGTCACAACCCACAGCTCATGACCAGAGGTGAGGGTAGGAACGTAGATCGACCAGTAAATCAATACTTCAGATTTTGTAACTTAACAAGGATATCTTAAATCCTCAAGGATAAAATCACATTTTTATTGTTGAGGAAATCTGCAGACCTCATACTGATGGGCCAGTTATAACAGAAATATGGGATCATCTTGCAGGCCAGATTTACCTGTTCCATGGGCCGGATTTGGCCCCCGGGCCTTGAATTTGACACCTGTGGTCTAACCAGAGGAGAAGAGGGAAAAGTCAAATGCCTGCCGCCAACTAGTGGTCAGGGGGTGACATTACACCAAAAACTACCACACCAACAAAGTAAATTATTGATTAAAAAAATATTGATACTGGATTTTAAAACATCAATACAGTATTGAGCCGCAAAATATCGCAATATATCAGTGCATCAATATTTTCTAACACCCCTATGGTTTACCAAGGATTATGAAAATCCAGATGATTGAAAATGCAGTTTTAGCATGTTGAAAAGATGACATACTCACACAATGTGTTAGTAATGTTTTACCCATCCAGTGAATGCCTTTAGGTTTGAAAACAGCTCTCATAAAAGTCAGAGATAATGTCGGCTGGAACACAAGCCAATAGTCATAATAATGCCTGTCGATAAAACATTACGTTGTTCAGGCTTTAAAATAACCACCTATTGAGGTTCTGTGCCATTGAGCTGTTTATTCGGTAATTGAATACAATCCCCCCTGAGCGCCTGGAGCAGTTCTTCCCTCGTCGTCGCAGCGTCAAAAAGACGGCAGCTCAGAACAATGTGTCAATCCTTTTGATCCTCTGTAACTGCTTTATCGTCTCAGCACAGCTTATGGCATTGGATTGTTGCTGCGTTTTTTTTTGTGTCATTTCAACCCACCTTATTTTATAGAACAGACGGAAAGACATCCAGCACAGGTGGAAAGAGGCTCCCATTTATTGACTGTATATGAAATGAACAGAAGAACGTGTCATTTCTGTGCGACGAGTAGCTGAAGCCTTTGAAAGGGGAAGATGAAAGCAGAGAAATGGCCTATTGAAAAAGAAGGGGAGACCAACAGACAACAACAGCTCATGAGGTGACAGACAAAAGGGTTTTGAAGTTTTTTTAGTTCATTTTCTCTTTCAGGTCATGACTGAGCAGAAAGAATAAGGGAAGATGAGGAGAGAGTGCGTGTCAAACTCAGGTACTGACAGGCTGTTTGATGTGTTTTTATGCAGGTAGCACAGAGCAGAGACAAATTGGAAAATAGAGCTTTCTTAAAGGCTTACATAAGGGGATTTGCACTAAAGATAACTACAAGACCTGGCTCTAAATGTTAACTTTTAACCCCTAACATCTAAATTGACCTATTTTTCATTTTTATTTAAAAAAAAATTTAAATGTAAACAAACTTTGTGTTTACTCTCTGTCTCACAGACTTTCCATCAGAACAGGTAGGTAAGGAAGAGGGGGAGGAGTGTTCAAAGATGGCCATGGACCAAGGAGTCACATGGAAATCCTTTGAAGATTATTCTTGGTCATCTTGCTTTTATAAAAGCTAAATATAACAGCAGGGACCATTGAGAGGAGAGAGTGGGGCTCAGGGTGGGAGCCAAGCCTCTGCTTTCTACAAAGACTTTTTGCTTTGCAATTGGTTTGCATGCTGCGTGACAGAGTTAAACTGGTACTACTTGAGTTTTGACTGTTCACATGAAAAAAACCGTTGGAACCACAGATTGTAGCCACTTACTTTTTTCACCTCTGGAAACTCTCTGTTTTGCTGTTGGAGTGAAGCTATTGAAAACTTTGGTAGCCTGCATGGACGATTTTCTAGCTAGTCTGGAAAGCTATCCTGGAACTTGGGTGATTTTTCAGAGTCTTTAAAGATTAAATCTACACCAGTAACTCTGACACTGAATGTCTTTTGTAATCCATTTTTTGATCGATTCGCTGCTAGCAGGTATTGCTATCCTTCATTTTGTACCCACAGTTCATCAAACCACACACATCTTTACACAATGGACAGCCTGAACCGCTCCTATTAGAGAGAATAAGACACAGAGAGCCTGTGATGTGGCCTGCAGGCAGAGACTGCTTTGAATAATGGCTAAAATAGAGCAAAACCAAAGAGGTCCATTGAATTAAAAAAGGTGAATACTTGAAAGACTTTTTGTCACAGAATAATTATTTTTCACTTTTTGGTTTATCCAAAACATTCGTGGTCATTATTATATACTGTTTGTCACACAGAACAATCTTTGATATCCATTTAGTTTTTTCTTTTGTCTTTACAGTCCCATAACTTACTAAAATATAATAATAATAATAATTCATCAGACTTATATAGCGCTTTTCTAGCAAACTCAAAGATGCTTTACAGAACAAACAAAAACAAAAACACAACAAAAATGGGACAGGAGGAAAATGATGAATGGTTAGGAGTCGCATGCATTTTTAAACAGGTAAGTTTTGAATGACTGTTTGAAGGTGGGCAGAGAGTCAGAGTTTCTGATATGGAGGGGGATTGAGTTCAAGAGGGTGGGGGTGGCGATGTCAAAGGCTCGATCCCCCAAGGTCTGGTGCTTGGATTTGGTGATGGGATTTAGGAGGTTGGAGTCAGCGGAGCGGAGGCGGCGGGAAGGACGGTGGTGTTGAAGAAGGGCTGTGAGGTATGGAGGAGCCAGGTTATGGAGGGCTTTGTAGGTGATGAGCAAGACCTTGAAATGCGCTGTTTTATGGGGAGCCAGTGGAGCTGTTGGAGGACAGGGGTGATGTGGTCTCTAGAGCGGGTGTGGGTGAGGAGGCGGGCAGTGGAGTTCTGAATGTATTGCAGTTTTTCTAAGTTGGAGGAAAGGAGTTCATAGAGGAGGCTATTGCAATAGTCAAGTCTGGATGAAATGAAGGCATGAATGAGTGTTTCAGCAGCAGAGTTGGAGAGTGTGGCCTCACTGCAGCACATGTATTCTTAAGTCTGAGGATTTTCCTCTTTAGATCTTGACTGTGCAGCACAGAGTTGATATTTTACAAGCTTTTTAAGACAGTAAGTCCAGGTGAGACAGAATGGTTGAAAGAATAGCTTTGGGCTCAAAGACAAAAAGACATTGTGTACTCTCAATGCTTCAGTGGCATTCATTGGTTAACTATGAGTAACCTATTTGGAAGTCGTCAGTTTGTTAATAGGTTGTGGGTTTCCAGTATAGATGCCCCGATTGATGGTGAACCCTTGACTATCGGCTCATTTTCATTTTAAAGAATGTGTTTTTTGGTGAGTGGATTGCATAAGGATCCTAGCCATGATCACCAAAACTGATCATTTGTTGTCAATGATAAATGATGATAAATGATGATATTGTGGAATTCATTTGTTTTTAGTATAGCTTCTTGTTGCCTCGCTACTTAGGAAGTTTTTATACTGCTGTGCTGAACGAAAGAAGTAAAGGCATGCTGATGACTTTTGTGGTTCTTTTACCAGGTTACACTGGCACCTGCATAGGGTCCCAGTATACTACCAGATAAAAGGAAACACTATTAGAGAGCCCTAGTTTTCATTAGGGTTTATTTTTCAGAAGGTTCAATCTGAATTTCCCTCAGGTGCTGAGTACACGTGGTGGGAGTATCATATGTCTGCATGTAACTTAACATGCAACATAAAAATGGGAGTTGAGACCAATTTGAAATTAAGCCCTGTGCCATGTCAGTTATTTCGTGATGACCTAATTGTAGCTCATGTCAGTGTCAGTAACTGATGCCAGTGACAGTTTTTAAAGGATTGAATGTCTGTATCATCTTAAATCTTTATCAGGAGGTCAGAGCAGGAAAACTTTTTTGAAATTGGCCAATCAAACTGGAACCAGTACCCCCTCTGGTTAAATTACCACAAGGGCAAAAAACTGTTTAAAGACAACAATATTTATTTATTTATTTATTTATTTATTTATTTATTTATGGGGGGAACAATACATATTAATGAACATTTAAAAAAATGTAAATATGCCAGATTGTAGCCCAAGGCTAATTTCCATCTGCAGACCCCCTGGCAGGTTGATGTAAGAAAGAAAACATATAAACATACTATTTACACACAGGACACAAACGTGAATAAGGACAAAAACTGTGACTACAGGATCAAGTTAGTACAAACAAACAACAATAACACATTAGATGAGCCAGACACTATCTGTATTGCACATACCCTTGTATTGCACTGAGTCTAATTGGCCCTACCCCTATATTGCACCAGTTCATATTCCTCAGATTCCTGTATTGCACTGATTAATATTGCATATTCATATTTCATAGATTTAGCCACATAGTTTTGTTCTCAAAGTACACAAGATTATAGCATTAAAATTTAAAATATACAAAATTTCAGTCACTTGTTTTAAAATTATACAAATATTTACAGCACAAACTGAGGTGTGGAATGTTCATTTATTAATTGTAATTGAGGAAAAGATTTAATTAATGGTGATTTTGATTTTTGCTGTAATTGCCCAGCCCTAGGGCCAAGTTTAAAAATCAGACTTATTTATTGTAATATAAAGTAAAAATTGTAGTCCCAAAATGTTAACATACAAAACAATGGTAGTACATCTTGTTTACAAACTGATAAATGAAAAGATGAGAAAGGGAGTCAGCTGTGATGGGACAACAAATCCACTTGAACTTTACTCAGCCAGTGAGCCGATCGAGTCACTGGAATATGTCAAACAGAAATAATCCATCAATCAATCATTGATCAATCAGTCTTCATTTGTGTTGCCCTAATTCATAACCCAAATTATCTCAAGACTTTAAGACACTTTAAAGAGGGCAGGTCTAGACTGCACTGTTTGATATAATGTTCATAAGGACCCAATGACCCAATCCACCATGAGCTCAGCACCAATCAACATTTAACAGAGTTACAGTGGAAAGGAAAAACAGACAAAATCCTCAGACAGAAACAGACTCATACTGAAGAGCCATGTAGTGAAGCTGTTTTGGGGTTGATAGAGGGAAAAGCCGAAAGAGTGAGGTACCTGCCCTGGTGCTGGTTACTTAACACCCACCTGATAAAAACGACTTTCTCTCTTTATGCCTGAATCGTCAATTTAAAGTAAACAGAGACACTATTCAGTGATGAAAACCTTCTAGGTGCTAATTTGATTCAAAAGTCTCCTAGATTCAAGACATTGCAGGCATGGGGGACATTTTAAAACACTGTAGAGGACATGTTAATATTCATCCCACACAGTGGCAGATCATAAAAAGTGTTTTTTTTTTTTTTTGGAGGGGGGGTTTGGCTCTACGAAAAGATTTTAATTTATTTTCTTTTGGTTTGTGTCTCATGATGGTTTGACTGAAGAAGTTACAAAGGATCAAAGTGGGTTACTTGGCAACACTCATTGCTCTGCAAATGTTCACATGAACGTGCATGATAAAAACCAGGCACTCTCAGTGTCAATTTGAATGGAGAGTTGGTTTTAGCCAAGTCGGTAGGAGATAAGAAGGCCTTTATTTACACCCTGCTGATCCAACCGGCTCCAGAAGTCTCACTCCTACCAAATACAAGGACCCAGTTATTATATTCAGTACATTAATAAATGAATCAGCTTTACTGTAAAATCACTTTCTTCAGTGATATTTGGCAAAGCTTCAGGGCCTTCACGCTGAACCTCCCACTGATTTTTGCTCATTAGCTGAAAATCCTTCACTCGCTTACATAATGCAGCTAAAACAAGAATGATTGGGCTTAAAACAATACAAAACCGTCGACTGGAAATGTTGTTCATAGACTTCATAACACCATTTGCAAATACTTTTGACCTTTATATATTCTATTTTTTCATTCTTTTCTGGCCATTTTAAAGTGACCAGCAGGCAGCTCTGAAAATGGAAAATGAGTTTGCTAAAAGCCATGTATTGTGTCAGGACAGAATAGAAAAGCAGTGGGTATTCAACTGCAGCAGACAGTGAGGGAGAAAAAAAAACGATCCATTCACTTCCTTCTGACTCATAGCTCGTTGAACTCAAAAAGGATTTAAGCATTTACCTTCAATGTCTGAATTTTTTAAGCATCCTCTCACGCTCTATCATCCATCCGACCGTTTCTGGCTTGTTCTGTGTCCTGTGGCCTTTCTTGAGAACTCTCTTGTCCACTTCCAGTCTCATCCAGCTGGAAGGTCTTTCTTTTCATTCTGTCCTATCCTGCCTCTCTTTCTGTCTGACCGCATCTTTTTGAGGCCTACTCTCTTTTAACCATTTTTTGTTAATTGGGAATTGTAATTCGGCACTTTCTGTTTGTTTTGCCAACAAAGGCTGACGCAGACTAATGAACTAAAATTTCAGGAAATAGAAAACTTCCCCATTTTTTTTTTTTTTTTTTTTTTTTTTTGCTTGTCCTCTAAAACCTGCTACTATTTGCACACAGGCACCACAGAGAATAGTTACACAAGGTGCTCATCTCTTTCCTTCAAAATAAAACCCTTGACTGCAGCC
The DNA here is from genome assembly GCF_018320785.1 of Cheilinus undulatus. Classification (NCBI taxonomy): domain Eukaryota; kingdom Metazoa; phylum Chordata; class Actinopteri; order Labriformes; family Labridae; genus Cheilinus; species Cheilinus undulatus. Next base: position 25,726,263 of record NC_054877.1, read on the forward strand.
TTTATTGACTGGAGTATTTCAAGGCTCAGAGCACTAGTCATGCAAATATAATGAGAGGCTTGTAACAAAAAAGGCAAAGTTTCTGCTCTTTGGCATGATTTTATACATCTGGCATCGTGTATCGCTGGCACAGCTTTGCACAGTCTGTGGCTACACAGACAGTGTATAAATTCTTATAGAATCAAATCATTGTTGTTTTTGATAGCCTAATGGCTTTGCTGATGAAAATACATATAAGGAAAGTATAAAATATGCACATTTAGCCTGCAGTGATAACTAGTAAAATAATGCTCTGCGTCATTTCAGTATGAATATCACCATCAATTCAAACAGTATCTTATTTTCAATATTTAATGACTATTTCTGTAAAGGCATGTGTGGTGTGATGGTGCTTTTTACAGCACCTGCTTCCTATACAACACAATACAGCTTATTCAGGACTCTGTGTCTCAAACATGAAAATGGCCTTGGCTCTTGGTGTTTTAGTCACTGATGCGATGGGCAAGTTTCTAAAAATTACCAACTAGTTACAGTTGCTAGAAAATACTATGAAAAAGTAACTGAGACACTTAGTCTCTACATTATAAGAGCAGCTAGTTCCTTTGGAAAAATTTATGCTGTACTTTGCAGATCTTTAAGGCATGTTTGGGCATGGAAAAATGAAGTGTTGAAAAAAATAAAGTCCACACTTTTAAGATGGAGTAAGAGACGGACGTTAGTGAACACAGCCGGGCAGGAAATACTGTTGCCATGAGCCCCTGGTTGTGCTATGGGTGTTGCAAGGGCATATTATCAAAAAGAAATGCCATCGAGCTTGACCTTGGCTGCCATGCTACACATGTGTGTCGTCTAGCTTCACTCTGCCTTGAGTGTCTTTGCTAACACACAACTTTGGTTTTATCTCAACTTCCATTTGGCAGCTTTTTTGTTTTAAGATTTATTTTTGGGTTTTTCATGCCTGTATTGAATAGAGGAGGACAGTGGATAGAATCGGAAATGGGAGAGAGAGTGGGGAGAGACATGCTTGCCACAGGCCGGATTCGAACCTGGGCCGCCTGTGTACATGGGTAGCACCTTAGACCGCCAAGCTATCTGTGCGCCTCAATTCAGCAGCTTTAAAATCGAGATGTACCAATGAGCTTACCTGAGTCTGTCTCCTCACTCATCACTTTAACCTCATCACCCTCAGGCTGGAGGACTACAGGAGGAAATTGTGGTCAAACTAACCTAATAACAACCCTAATCTTAATGTATAGTGTATGAAATTAAGTTTCAAAATCATGAAAAATGAGGCAGTGAAGCCTGATGCAAAATGGAGGAATCATCTGTCAGCTCTACTGGACCTGTCAGCATTATGTTTGAGCCACCGGAGCCACAGTCACAATCATGTCATTACAGGCATATCGTTTACTGCTAAAAAGTCAGAGTTTCAATTTCTTAACCTGCATTTAAAAACTTTACGCTTCATAATTTTTTATTTTCTATGTTTGATTTGAACTTACGTTTCTATCCTGCTTTCAAAACGACACCCAAGTTGTTAAGTTGCTGCCGAAAACATTCAATTTCCTGATGTTGTTCTTCAAAATAAAAGCCTTCCATAACGTGACAAAAATGAGAGTTTTTTTTGGTGACAAACTTGTCTGTCATTAGTCACTTAACTGAACATTAGTGTTATGATGCTAGCAGAGAGCAGGGAGTAACGGCTGCTGCTTTGAGAGAGACACAGCCACAACCTTCTTCTGTAAATCACCCACGACTAAGACAAGAGGGATACTGGTTAAAACACATCCTCAGCAGGTAAAGATGGTTGTTGCTGCTGTGCTGATTTTATATGACACCAAAACATCCTCTCCAGCTCATAGTCTGCCCCATGACATTAGGGTGTGCTGTGTTCTCAGAAGAGGTCTGAGATTACATTAATGTTGTTTTATATCATAAATCACTCGTATGTTACATTTAATAACATGTCTGCCTTTGTGGCTGGTAGGAATTTCATCCTTCACTGAAGCTGGCCTATAATTTTCAGTAAAGGAATAGTTATCCAGCTTAAACAGCATGCTGTCTGATGGTAAGCACACTGTATGTGTAAAAATGAAGTGTGCTATTTAGAGCCTACAGTGAAATATTTAGACCACCAGGAAGCACAGTAACGGTTGACCAGAGGGCACTAGAGTGTTTGTGTTTTCCACAGTTCTAATGGGAGAATTTTTATGCACAGCATTTTTTTTTTACATTTGTTCCAATTCAGTGTCTTCTGAGGGAAAAAACAATGTGTTAGAGTGAAAAAAATAAATTATAATAGACTTAAAGATAAATGCCTTTAGATGATTCAGTACTTTCTGGCACTTCTTCACTGTGTGTTTTCTCAGCGCTTCCTGTGAAAATTTGTTTACATCGTCCTTGATAAATCAGTCAGTGTGCAGCATGGAGCAGGCAGTCATCAGGCAGCCTGAGGTTGTATTATTTGTGGTACAATGCAATCAATTTCTTGGTCCCATCTTTGGCTCTGAAACAGCCCTGAAACAGACGAAAAGACTCGTGTAGCCCTGTGGCTGCAGGGGGAAGCCAATGAGCAGAGCCCAATGGTCCTGAAAGACAAGGCAATTTGGCCAGAGTGATGGGAATAATGAGAAAAGCATCGTAATGTTGCCAGAGTCCAATTTACAGGGCGGAGAGAGAGAGGGAAACGGAGAGAGCTTTAGGAGGAACAGGGACAGAGTACGAATGAGAGGAACGATAGAGCGAGTGAGCGATCACCCACGCAAGAAGGCCTAGTATTGGTTTTGTGCTCATGTTGAGGTGGCTGCACATTAACCTGTGCAAATGGAGGTTATGGCTTTACTTCCATAGGGCGAGTGAGGAGGGGACAACAAGGCTGCTGCCAGAGAAAGAGAGCGAGAAAGAGAGAGAAAGCTACACACACAGCAGTAAGAGCATTCAGTGTTTCTATCTGTACAGTTAAAAGCTCTGACCTGAGATCAACCTTAGATATGTCATTTTACAGGACATCGGAGGAACAGATTTATCGTGCAAAGTGAAAAAAAGAGTTTTAAGGATAGAGAAAATCCTTAGAACAGGAGAGAAAATAAAAACCCTGTCAGAGAGATAAAAGAAGATGGTGAAAATGACAACTAGAGATAATGGAAAAAGAGAGTAGCAAAAACAGAGAAGATGGACTGGGAGAGAGTAAAGGTCATTTCCTGAAAGGGGTGAATAAGGAGACAGGAGAGTAGCAGTACTGCAGAAAAAAACATGTCCACTCTGCTAATCTCCTCTCTCCTGACTCCCATGTTATGACACAGCAGTATGATGCTGCAGAGCTGGGCCAAGTTCACAGCAGATTGATCTTTGAGCCCCTCGGTACCGGTTCAAGCCTGAGAGCTGCATCCAGCCTGCAGCATCTTCAACCAGAAACAGTGCATGATGCTTTCAGTTCAAGGATCACAGTGTGTCTCAGAGAGACTTTGTCTCAGCAGCTGCAGAGTCACTGGAGATTACAGTCACAGATGGGTTACAGAAGATGACTGAGCCTTTGTCCTCTTGATAAGTCTGTTTACACCTATTACTAAAATTAAAGAGTTGTGTGATTAGTCTAATGATAAAACGTCAGCAAGCAGCAACCACTGGTGAAGCCATCGCAGAAATTTCGGTTCTTTGAGCATCAGTTTAAGGCTGGCCACAGAGGTACCAAAAGTCACTTAGACACCCCATGTTAAAACATCCATTCTTACAGCAGATACTGACATGATTGCTGCCAGGTTAGAGAAATGGTTTGGATAGGAATAAATGATGTCTTTATGGGCACATAAGGTTGACTTTGTTAATAATGCCTCTGTTTTGATTTTAAGAATAATATGAGGTATTCATAACTGGGGCAAGACTGATATGTTTGCAGCCAGCATGTTGTAGCTGTTTTAGGAGGCCTAAGGCCCGCCTCAGCTCCAACTCTGACTCTTATTAAGTCTGCTGAAAGTTGGTTTGAGGCAGCTTCCAAATGGGTGACATAATTCAGACTTCATTAGTTTATACAGTCTTCTACCTCAGAATATTTAGCCAGTTAAGATAAATATTTATATTTCTTTCAACTCAGGCCTAAAATACTGTTGAAGGTTTTGTCTAGGTTGTAATGCAACCCCTCATGCCATGAAGAGGACTGCTCTTCATGGCTAACTGAGCCCGCAGGTATCCATTGCATGGGATATGTCTCAGATCCATTTAGGCAATCGCCCATACAGAGTCTTACGTTGGGAAGGGAAACTTTGGGGGAGAACCAGACATCAGGGTTCCTGCAGATCCCTAAAAAGTTTTAAAAAGTCTAAAATTGGATAGTGTAAATTTAAGGACATAAAAAGTAATAAAAATCATATTTTTACTAGAAAGTGATCTTAAATTTTGAAAGGCACCTTGACGTAGACATGCCTTTCACCAATCTTTCTTTTCTACATGGATTTATTTGATTTTAATTATTCTTTTATTGAGTATATGCTTTTCCGTATGTTATGATGGATATCATTGTATCACTGTACATCGATAGAAAAGAGGCATTCTTTAAATTATGTAGGAACCCTGGGATATACACTCTGTCACCTTCATCCTGGCCATAGTCTGCATGCACAGCTGCAGAGTGAGCTTGAGTAGCTACAAGGATTGCTAACCGCCACTGGAGCCAGTTACCAGCAAGAAACAAACTCATGCCAAAGCTGAACAAGAGAAGTGTAAAAACATCTTTTCTGTTGAGAAAATGTGGTTCTTTGCTCTTTTAATAATAAATAAATGTGATCCACTTCTAATCAAAACTGACTATACTTCAGCTACAAAAGAAATAATCACTCCACTGGTCGACCATGACGCATCAGTTTGCACTACATCTAATACATGCCTGCAGGTACCGCCTTGTTCTTCTCGGTGACACTGGTTGGTCCGGTCCGTTCTCAGACCGGGTGCAATCGTTTCAGATTAGAGCTTTGCAAAATTGATCTGTGTAATGACAGACGCCAACTCTGACCACACAGCACAGCACATGCATGTAGACTTTAAGATTGGAGGCACTAGAATGGCTTACATTTAACCATTTAGAGCTTGCTTTACTCCAGAGTAATGCAGTTAGGAAAGTTCCACACATTTCAGTGGTATTTAGCCCGTCATCAGTGTCTTCACTGATGAAAGTGATAAATATATCAAATAGCAACTTAAGATAAAACATGTAATATTTTGATCAGTGTTTATTTGTGCCAAAGATTTTGACCATTCTCTGAATTTTTGCTCACTTTCAGACAAGTTGACTATTTGAATTTAAATTTCTGGTTAAGGAAAATGACTTTTTTTGCTAGAAACATACCTTATTATAGTAGAAAAGCACTCGGAGAGAGCAGACCTCCGCTATTAGCCCTATCTCCCAGTAGTAAAGAATCCTGTAAAAAATTCCTGGATCCAGACGGTGATCCGGATCACTCCCAAAATCTAATCAGTTCGTCCTTATGCCATTTCTGACATTTCCTGAAAATTTCATCAAAATCCATCTATAAGTTTTTGAGTTAAGTTGCTAACAATTGATCACATTACCTCCTCGGCAGAGGAGTAACCACTTGTGAATGTATCTTACTTTATTGATAAGTTATGACTAAAATGGTGTCACTTACCTTCATCTGCCTGTAAACCTGTAGATTTATAAAAACTATGATGCTGACATTTTGAAACACAGCTGATTTGTAATGGAAAAATAAAATTGCACTCACTCAAACTGAATCAACACAAGGGCTGATTTTTCCACAAATTCGAGCTTAAAACACTTACATGTGCTTAGACTGACTTCAGAAGTAATAAAGTCAAAAGTTGTTTTTTTTTTTTACAAGACAGCAGAAAAGTCCTTAATTGAGACAGCATTACACTTTAAATCGGGCATCTTTAGTCCAGGACACTGATATTAGGTGGTCATTCAAAACTAATTTGCTCTGAGCTGCAGTGAGAAGGAGGATGAATGCATGTCTGTTTTTCTAATATAGCCCAAGTGACTGAATCCCAAAATGTCTTAGGAATATTTCCACCTGTTTTTGGGCTGCCAACTTCTAAATGGAGTACTCATACCAGATGTTTACACCAGGTGTAAACAGGGCCACTCTCTTCTGTCCAATAGACTCCCAAAGGGAAAGTTACTTAGATGTTTTCCCAAGGCTGACTTTTCTGTTCTCACCAAGCCCCCCCAAATGGCTACAGAGAGAAAAGAGACCCCATGCACAGATTGAAACATGAATTTACAGGGCGGACAGAGAGCTCTTAGTAGGGAGGAAGCCGCTGTAAAACCCTGAGGCCATGAAGAGCGTGGGGCGCATGTACACACACATAGTGAGAGTTAATGAAGCTTTTCCTTGCATATCCCCTCCATAATCCAACAGGGATGCTAATCTCCTGTGGGCCCCCTAACTGCTAAAACACACAGATACACACACCTACACACACATTTATTCAGATCAAGTCTGTGATCATGAGCAGCGTGTGGGAAGAGAAGCATTCAGTGGCTGCCTCTCATTTCATGATGCAGCTGTTTGGATTAGAGCGGCTCGTTTAGCTGTTTTTCTTCAGATTTCTTTCTTTTCTGTCTCTTGAACCCACTCCTCAGCTCTCCTGTTTTGTTCTTTATTAATTAAATTCCCATAATCATTTAACACTCAATCCTTTCTGTAATTATAGTCATTTTTGCAGCACACTAAACGATCATTTGTTTTATTTTCTGGGAATCTTCCTTGTGTGTGTTTTTTTTTTTTATTATTTATTTTTTCAGCACCTATCTTATTCATCTTCTGCAGGCTGAAGTCTCCCAAGTCATTTACAGTTGCTCTTCAAAGTGTAGCTGCAGTGTGCACAGTGCGTTTCAAGAGAAAAGCCCAGAGGTGCAGAAGCGTTGTGACCCATTGTGAATTCAACCTTCCACTGGGCTTCACTGAAGAGCTGCAAGCACAATTCACTCCCACAAGTCATGGCTCCTTTCACTCATCCGTGGTGAAAAAAATCATTGCAGATGATGGAGGGGGTAACGCTCACAGCAGCTGTTAATACTGTTGTGGTAATAACAAGCTGTCATCTTTTTGTTGCTTGCTATGAAGGAGATGTGAAAGCCGAATCCTCACACATCACATAAAAAGTAAGAGCAAGCTGTACTGCTAGAGCACAAGTTGAGCTGTTTCTCTCTCAATAGGTAGTCTTGCAGAAGGTACAAATTTAAAGCTATGGGTTTTACACACCACACACGTTCTGATGTTGTGTAGCCAGTAGTGGCATGAATGTCTGAAAGTAATTCAAAGCAACAAATGCTGCTCCTTTTCCCATTTTTTTGAAAGACTGAGAGAGTCCAGTACTAACAAGTGAAATCCAGGCTGTTTCATATGACTCCACTGTTGTCCATTCTTAAATCAGATATAAGTCATAAACTACATTTGTTTTAGTGGACTATTTTGGAAAGCTCTAGTTTGGCATTTTGGATGAGCTCATTTCTGCCTATTGGACCTTGAAGAGACCATCTATGGACCAGAGAGAGGGGCTTAGAGCGGGACTTTGAAGGATTACTGTGGAAAGGTCACTATGGTAACAGCTTGTCAAAATAGGTAGCCACTTACAAAATTACCATCTACATTATCCTCTGTTTGACTCTAAATGAAACTGTGATTCATGAAATGAGAAGTAGAGTTTAAGATCATAAAATAAGCCATTAAATCAAGAGCAAAGAAGAGTTACTTTTTGCAAGTTGTGGAGTTGACTTCAGAAAGGACCAGTGTTCAAGGCACTTCACACCAAGTCCAAACCCACAGAAACATGCCATATCTTTTCACCAACAGGTTTTTTCCTTTTTTGATTATGAACATGGATACTGGTTTTACAGTAAAGTTTATTATCACAGTACCAAACACATTTAGATTTTTGTCATGGAAAGTAGTATAAATCAGTGCTGTAATGGGGCTACAGTGCCGCCTCTTTTGAATTTTATCCCTGAGTGTAGTGGGACTTTCTTGGTGTACCAGGACTTTCCTGGTGTACCAGGACTTCACACCAGTTGCCAGTACACTCTCCTGTCCTCTCTACAGCTTACAACTTTTTGTGGACTATTGAGGCTGGTATCTTAAAAGATGCATTGCTGTGGCGCTGTGTGCTGTGATGTTCGTCTCTGTAACTAATTCACATGAACTCACCAGTCACTGTGTTGAAGGAAAACTGGAGTAAAAAACGTCCCGATGCTCCACTAACACCTGTTCCTGCCAGTACAGTTGCCGAAATAGACGCCACAATAATTGATAACAACAACATCATTCAAAATTAACAGCCAGACTGTTGGTGAAAGGATCAAGGGCAGTGATTTTGCTCCCAAAACATCTGGGCAGTTGGCAAAACTAAAAGTTTGGGTGTAAGGTATGAAGCACAGTCATCTCACTAAAACCAACAGAAATACAGCAGGGACTCAGGGTGTCAGAGACTGCTGACAAGGCAAAACAACTAAATTCATTGACATTTGTAATGAAATTATTTTATTATTCTATTTTGATATAACTTTGTTGCATTGTTTCAGTTTTATTTTATTTCATATTTTGATGTTACTGTTGATTTTTTAAAGATTTGTTTTTCAATTTTTGCCTTTTTTGGCAAGGACAGGCCAGAGAATAGTGTGGTGAATCAGGAAGAGTAAGTCAGGAACGCAACTGATGTAGGTTTTTGAGTTGGAAAAAAAAACAGATGTCAAGAAAAATGAGCACCAATGAGAGACATTACAGTAAGAAACACAGTATTATGCTTAATCATAAAGTAATCTATTCAACATAGTCTAATAGGGGAAAAGCACTGGTTTCACCTAAGCAGCTTTTTAAATCTGATATGTCTTGAATTTCCCTTGGGATTAATAAGGTGCTCATGTTTTCACTTAAAGTGCTGGTCTAAAGTAAATAGCTGTTTACAAAAGCAATTATATTGTAAAATCTGCTGTTCCTTCATATTAAATCAAAAATACAGTGCCGTGAAAAAAGTATTTAATCAAACCAATTTTTATATTTCATAAAGACAACCTAAGTAAATACAAAATGCAGTTTCTAAATGACGATTTTATTTATTAAGGGAAAAAAAATCCAACCTATCTGGCCCTGTGTGAAAAAGTAATTCCCCCTGAACCTAATAATCAGTTGTGCCACCCCGGGCAGCAGTAACTGAAATCAAGCGTTTGCTTTAACTGGTGGTGAGTCTCTCTCATTGCTGTGGAGGAATTTGACCCACTCTTCTTCACAGAATCGTTTTAACTCAGTCATATTGGAGGGTTTCCCAGCATGAACTGCCCATTTAAGATCACACCATAGCATTTCAGTTGGATTTAAGTCCGGACTTTGACTTGGCCACTCCAAAACCTTAGTTTTGTTTTTTGAGCCATTTTGAGATTACTTGCTGTAATATTGTGTGTCATTGTCCTACTGCATAACCCAAGCGCTTAAGCTTGAGGGCTCAAACTGATGGCCGGATGTTCGCCTTCATGATTTTCTGGTAGACAGCAGAATCTGTTGTTCCTTCACTCACAGCAAGTGGTCCAGGTCCTGAAACAGCAAAGCAGCCCCAGACCATCACACTGCCACCACCGTGTTTGACTGTTGGCATGATGAACCTTTATCAAATGCTGTGTTGTTTTTACTCCAGATGTAACGGGCCGCTCACCTTCCATAAAGTTAAACTTTTGTCACGTCAGTCCACAGAATATTTCTCCAAAAGTCTTGGGGATCATCAAGATGTTTCTTGGAAAATGTGAGGCGAGCCTTTGTGTTCTTTTTTTGTCAGCAGTGGTTTTGGCCTTGAATCTCTTCCATGGATGCCATTTTTGCCCAGTGTCTTTCTTATGGTTGAGTCATTAACTCTGACCTTAACTGAGGCCAGTGAGGCCTGCAGGTCTTTGGATGTCGTTCTGGGTTCTTTTGTGACCTCCTGGATAATTTGTCGTTGCACTCTTTGAGTCATTTTCGTTGACCGACCACTCCTGGGAAGGTTCACCACTGTTGCCAGTTTTCACAGTTTGTGGATAATGGCTCTGACTGTGGTTAACTGGAGTCCCAAAGCCTTTGAAAAGGCTTAGTAACCTTTTCCAGTATGACAGATTTCAATCACTTTGTTTCTCATTTGTTCTTGAATTTCTTTGGATCGTAGAATGATGTGTTTCTTTTTGAGATCTTGTAGCCTACTTCACTTTGTCTGACAGCTTCTATTTAAGGGATTTCTTGATTCAACAGATCTGGCGTTAATCAGGCCTGATTGGGTTTGGATTTTTCCCCTTTTTAAATAAAATCATCATTTAAAACACCATTTTGTATTTACTTGGGTTGTCTTTGTGAGATATAAAAATTGGTTTGATGATCCAAAATATCTAAGTGTGATAAATATTTTTTTTTAAAAATGAGGAATCAGAAAGAGGGGAAATACTTTTTTTGTTTTTTTTTTTGTTTTTTTTTTTACCAGTTTTCATCAACTATTTGAATTTGGGTTGAGGGTTTCAGCCATGATGGTCAACAAATTCATCTTACCTATAATAGCAGGAAAGATGTATATTTAAAAAAAAAAATTTTCAGATCAAGCTACAACCTCTGCGGTTGATAAATGAAGCCTATGTGGACGTTCAAAAGAACTGCAGTTTCCCGAGTTTCCACTAGAGGCAGCACTGTGAAGCACTGGAGGTCACATACACACATTGTACAATTTTTACAGCAGAAATAAACATGCAAACGGCCTTGTTCAAAAGACTATGTTGGTTGGAATAGGTAATGTCTTTATGGGCACACGCTGTACAGGAGCTGATTTCTTTTTTTCACAACACTTCTGTTTGGTATTAAGGATGTATGCATTATTGGAGTCGTGGCTGACTGGACTAAAAGCCATCACATTGCATCCGTTTGTCAGGAGGCTAAGACCAGCATCTATTACTAGATTGACCTAAACTTAGCTTAAGACATAGCAACCACAGTGACTTGGCTCTAAAAGCCCCCTCTGTCACCAAATAGCTGATAACACTCAGGCTTCACCCACTATTTTCTACAGTCTTTGTTTTGGAAAGGCTAATAGCTCTGCCAAGCTAGCTACACAGCTAACACTTCTGCAAGGAAGTACTAGTGTTGAGTCTAGTTTTTGTTTCATCACCATAGCACACACTTTATTGAAATCAGAAAAATACTCTAAGGACTATGACATTGTTGTCTCTTGTGGAAACATGAACCTTAAAATTTTTTAACATCCTGTTGAACATTCTGCCGTCCCTGCGTCTGACACCAATGCCACACATAATTATTGAGTGACAGTCAGAGCACGGCCACACTTAAATAGAGTTAGAAAAAGTAAAATATAATAACAGTCCTCCTCAAGGTATCACATAGTCAGTGGCTCCTTTATGAGGTAAACTTTTTGATTCAAACTGCCAGCTCCTCTAAACAGTGAATAATGTGAGTGCAGCTGAATATACTTAGTATGCAGACAGGGTCAAGAGGTTCAGTAAGTACTTAGCTAAAGATTAAAATCAGCAATATGTGCAATATATGCAGAGTTGCTGTTATTGCTACAGTAGAGGGTATTGACTTTGCAGTAAATATAGGGATCATGTGGCAGGATTTTTCCTTTCTTTTGAAAACAACAACCTCTCTAGGAGAAAGGTCAGAGGAAAACAGCAGGGGAGAAGACACACAAAAAGGAAAGCTGTATGAGTCACCTTAGGATAATTCAAGAAACCTGACAGTGACCTCCAATATCCACTAAGGACTAAGATAGCAAACCAGGAGACTGAAAAGCTCCAATCCCAATATGCATCCACAATTCCTTGTTAACTTTATGTCTTAAAGATCATAATATTTACTGGCGAAAAAAATACCCCTATCTGCTATCATACCTTATAATGTTTACAGAGTGCATATTAGGGTTTAAAGGGCCAACATATTATCCTCTAAAGAAGAATGAGTAAGTCTTTGAATCAGGATACTTTCATAAGCGTAGGCATAGCTAGATAAAGCCACAAAGCTGCATAAACCCCTTTGCAGTATGAGCTTTGACCTGGTGTTTGCAGCCACAAATCCCAGTAATCCCTAAAGTGAAATTTTCATTGCACTGCCTGATTGTTACCCACAACCTTTCTACTCTGCTTCCTATAACACCTCAGTGTAAGAAAAAGATAATGATGAGCTACTGTAATGCCAGAGAGCTCCTTTAAAGCACAGTCAGAAGGGCAGAGGTCATATCAATAAAGCCAGTTTTTTGCTTTTATGCTCATCTGAGAGTCAAAGCATGCCATCCTTATGGTCAGTTGTGCTTGTTTTGGCAACTGGCTTTCAATAAAGAGAATTAAACAGATTCTTTCACATTCATTCAAAAGTTGTAGGCCACAACAGATGCACAGAATTAGTCTAAATGGGCTAAGTAGTTCTTGTATTTGCTGAATAGTACATTTTTAACAGGAAAGAAACAGTTCAGAGTTTTTACCCATGCGTGCTGTGGAACATGTGTAAATATCAGCTATAAAACAAGGAGAACCAGTGTAACTAGACAAGGAAATGTGCAAACTCTTTCCCAAAAAGTGCCAGTGTGAGGAGTTATCCAACAATCTCCCGTCCTATCATTGAGCATCATCAGCAGAGACAGCTCAGGCCTGTGGCAGCCGAAAGAGAGAGAGGTGGCTGAAGCTTCTGCATGCACTACCAAATGTAGATATGAAAAAACAGACATGAATGCCTCCAGCTGATGTTATGCAATATCTGGTTGTCAAATTGATTCTGTTTAACTTATTTATGTAGTATTTACCTCAGGATCAGGGTGTACACCAGACATTTTTGAAGGCAAAATTGAATGGCAGAATTCCAGCCATATAAAATAATTACTTGACATGTGCCTTGGATAACATTTATGGCAAATGCCTGCATTTTCCTTTAGCCTCTTGCGTTTGTCTTGATTATTTTATCTTGCATCTGAAGTTGAGCCAATCATGCCTGCCATATTGTTGATAAAAAGTCTAAAGCATTGTATTTATATTCTCTTTTTACTCCCATTCAACTGAAACTTCATATTTGGTCCTCATTCTGTTTGAGTTTTTCCTCTATTTTCCTCCCTCTTCTTGGATATATGAAAAACCTTCCTCCAGGCATGGTGTGTGTTTGTGTGTGTGCTAGCACTACTGTTCATTTGTACCTTGAGGGATATTTGTGAGAGATGAGACACAAATGTATTAGTATTAGTCTGTAAATGTTTTTATAACTCACAGTGGAGTAAACAGTTTTACCATTAATGTTTTTTAAATAGCTAAAGTAAAATGATATTTATTTTACTAAACTGCATCTAATTAAATTTATTTCCCCACAAAATTTGGCAGTATGTGATTTTTTCCTCATTTAAGATAGAATAAACCTGTACTTCCTCCTATTTTCTTTCCTTCATTATGACTCCATTTTTACAAACCAAGTTGGTTATTTTATAATAAAGACTAGCTTTCTGAGCTTCTCGTCTGTGAGATTAAAGAAAGACTTTTGAAAGCATCTACAGAGATTGGATTAGTACATCTGTGTAATTACATTGTGCATTTTTAAATTCACTTCTCTTTTCATATCTACTCTCATGCCCCTAAACCACATCGTGGATAGAAGAGAAAGATAATTTTTAAAGATTCGGGACAAAAAAGCTAAAGCTCACCTCAGAGAGAAATCTAATCTAGAGAAGATGAAAAAAAGTGAAGAGGACAAGATCAAAGTGATTTTTTTAGCATCACACTTTCAAGCATGCTGGTTTCTGTGATTCATTTTGATACTTTTGCAGAGGGCTCTCTTTTGTGTTAGCTCCATATTTTACCCTCTTTTCTTCTTGCATAAAGGACCCTGATGGTTTTTATTATAATTGGAACAGGCAGTTTCATTTCAGCCCCACAGGAGGTGAGCTCATCCAATTTCTCCCAAGAAAAGCGCCACGTAAGAGAGAAAGTGACAGCATTGTTTCAGGGGATTGTCTGACAGTCATTAAATGTATATTTTTCTAAATGTGTATTATATTTGGCTGTTAATACGCATGGGACATAAACACAAAGACACAGAGACCTGACTTCATTAGGATTGTTTTTGCATTCACACCTTTAAACATTTGTCTATGTTCAGAGGCCAACTGCAGACAGATCCTATTACCATCAACAGTGGGCTGCTGGTATACAGCAGAAAAAGACTAAGAAACATTAGGATCCATTGAGATGCAATTTGATACAATATGGTTAGAATAAATAACTTAATCTATGTGTTATGTTTTAATACAATGCCATGCAATACAACGCTTACCTTACATCATGTTTCATGTTTCTTTACACCTCGGCAGTTGCATGTTACATTGCATTATGTTGCATGTTACGTTACTTTATGTTATGCTGCATTACTCTCTGTTATGTCCTAAAAGCAAAATAAGACATGCACATTCCTAACTGGGTGCTGTGAAAACGTACTTCACCCCTTCCCACCTTTTTTGCTTATTTGTCACTCTTAAATGTTTCAGATTAGAATTTAAATTTTAGACAACAATAAACAGAGTAAATACAAAATGTAACTTTTAACCCTTTATAAGCTGATGCCTCAAATAAAAGACAAAAAAGATTCCTTTTTTAGAACTGAGATATTAATTTAACCTTCTATCCAAATCAGAAAAGAAAAATTGCATTATAATTTCACTTTGATTTTTTGTTTTTTTTGTTTGTTTCACATGTAGTGCATTTAGAATTTCTGGCAATTGAAATTCTGCTGGAGAGCATTTTTACCATTTATCAAATTGCATACAAAAGGTTTTCAAGGAAATTATTGATCATGTTGATTAGATAGATGTCTCACAAAATTATGTGTCAAATATGATACAATAGGCTTTAAATTACTTTTGGATTGCTTTTTTCCCCTATAAGTGAAATCATCATTTAACAACGGCATTTTGATACTCAGGCTGTCTTTGTCTATTATTAAAATTGATTTGATGATCTGAAGCATTTAAGTATGATACGCAAAAAAAAAGAAAGAAAAAAGAAATCAGGAAGGGGGCATACTGAATGCTGTGATATAAATGATTGCTTCCTGTGAAAAAATGTGTCCTGGACCCTCCAGTGAATCTCTGCTTTTGACTGTATGCAAGAGTACTATCGATTTGCAGGTGTATGCATCAGTGTGCCTGATTTTGTTGTTTGTGTGTCTGGCATGCTAGAGTGTGAGTGTTCTGGAAATAAAGTGAGTAAATGAAGCCAGTTTTTATTGCCTGAAGCTTGAGGATCTCTTCACTCTGAGTGAGAAAGTCTGTCTTTAATTGAGCCTCCATGAAAAACCTCCTCTCCCTGTGCATGGAAATGCTCGTGGGCATCAGCCTGCACCGTGACCTAATGACTAAAGTATAATCCTGTGACTTTGAACCTCTTTCAAACTTTTATCACTGCCAGTGTTGGACTATGTATAGGGTTGTGTGGATGTATAGGTCTATATTTAGCAAGTGTTTGAAAGCAATATGCCCCACAGCATACAGAGAAAGTGAGATAAAATAAGATTGCACGACACTTTTATCTCTATACATTGCTTTTGTCCATTGCTTTTTAATGCAGAGGAGTTTGGTATGAATTTTGTCTTAACAGTGGCTAACGTTTTCAGCTATCTTTAAGGTTAAAGCCCACAGAATTATCTATACAGGGGCAACAAGCATTTGTCTGTGTTAGACGGAGGGCTCGCATTTTAGATTCAGATGTCAAAGATGACATATAGGGCCTTTCCCTAACCATTCCCTCGTCACTCTCACTCTGGTCTGGAGTGAACTACGTCTGACCTCTCAGATGAAGCTACCTTGGTTAAACTGGAGGGTTTAAATTTAGCAGCCGGCTTTGGGACGAACTCCCCAACATGGAAACTAGGTCTTTATGTAGCATGATTTAATGTTGTTGACATGAGAGAAAGACTTAAGTACATTGCATAATGTCAATCTGATTTTTATAAGATGATGTGTTTAATCAGTTTCTGTGAACACAAAACACCTCATTTCAACAAACACAAACCATTTTCAAGACTAGATGCTTTGATCATGATTTTAATTCTATTTTTTATTCTATTTTTTTTATTTTTTATGACAATGAATAAATAGTGTTACACCTGTGCATCAGTGCAGATTCACTGATGAAGGGATTAACTACCCACTGTCACTGCAGTCAGGGTTTTAGACAGCACAAACAGAGCAGAAGTGTGTAGGGAGCAGGACTAGGCAATTAATCACAAATTAGAGTAAATTGCAATATGGCAATTTTAAAATTGCTGACAGTTAATATTTTCTAATATAACTTGAAAATTGTCAAAATACCAGTTTGATACATTTTCTTTTCAGCAGAGATTTGTTGCTCCACACATTATTCATACATTCAGATGTCCTTAGAAAAGTATACAAAAATCTAAATTTCCTATTCAAGTATATGATTTTCTTAATCAAAATGAGAAAAACATTAAAAATTATATTCCCCTTCAGTGTAGCAATTAATATCAGATTTGTTATACAAACCGAAATCGCAAATAGATTTTTTTTTTCCAAATCTTTCATCCCTGTTTTAATTTATCTAATGTGCTAGTTCTAAAATAAAATGGTTTATTACTTGTGTTTTTTTTTGAATACATAAGCTGAGGAATCTAACGATAATCACATATTACATCGCAATCACAATAGCGCTGTTTATTAACACAAATCGTTCAGCCCTAGCAGGAAGAGAATGAGAGCAGTTTGAAAAAAGCCCATAAAGCCACGGCGGGTAGGTGGTTAGTTTTGCTGTATTTTGGCGCCAACTGTAGGTCTCAAAGTGCAATTGCGCTGTCGTAAGACCAAATGCAGTTTAGTGTCCTCCATCATGGAGTATGAACATTAGTCGTAGAGCTGGGTGATATGGCCTGACATTTATATCATTATTTCATGCTCTTTGGTGCCTCTAGCCTTAAAACCCCTTAAAACAAGCCTTTGATGGCAAACTCAACTCATGTGTGAGCATAAGATCACAGAAAAATGTTCATGTGTGTTTAGTGCTGAGGCGTGTCAAGCTGCTACGAACAAAATCGTATTTCCTGATGTGGAAGTTCACCATTAAAGGCTATTCTGATGAACTTGTTAGAAATAGCATGTTAACTCTTAATTATTAATTAAACTTCACTTTAGCAGAAGTGCTGATTAATGTATGGAGCTACAGTGTTTAGAGCTGCTTCTCTTACCTTGTTTAAAGCCACAGCCTGCTTCTTTGAACCATTATGGACTTCAAACAAGTCAGTAATAATCAGAGCTGAACGATTTGCAGAAGTAATCTAATTGTTATTTTTTTCCACCAAATATTGCAATCGCGATTTAGTATGTGAGTAGTCCAGGGTTAATCTTATGTATTTATCGACAGATTCAAGCAATAAATAATTCCATAAATAATGTGTGTTGAAAACAATGAAATTACAATGAAATTATTTCTGAAGCAATTAATCAATAGTAGCATGAATCTGAATATGGGGGTGTAACAGGCTTTAAGCTATAAAGGAGGCAGCTGGGGTGGGTGAGGTGAGGCTGCCTACCAGCTGATCGCAGGTGGGGTATGACTTTCGTGAAGTAACACTAGGTTTCATCAGTTTTAGATTTAATGAGCTCACTATTTTTGCTTGTATTGCAAATGTGATGTCATGTGCTTTGTTTAAGGGCATTATCATTTTTATGGCACTCATTTTGATTAAGAAAAACATACATAAAACACAAAATGGAGGATTTTTGTGAACCATTATAAAAAAATTGACACTTGAATGTTTGCAAAATGCATAAAATCTCTGCAGCTGCGAAAAATTGATTTATTTAACTGGTATTTTGACACATTTCAAGTTAAAGAAATATTGCAGCTTCTGCGGTGTGACGATTGCAGCAGGCCATATTGCAATTTAGAGAGAGATTGATTAATTTTTGATTAAATGCCCAGCCCTAGTAATAACCTTTTAAGAGTTTTTTTTTTTTTTTTTATTTAAGCCTTGCAATGAATTGCTGCAGAGCTGTTATTTGTTTAGTCTTAAAAAGAAACGAAAATGTACACATTTTCTTTCAGGCTTATTAGTTAAACATGAGAATATAAGCCATTTAACATCAGTGGTCTATCCCAAGAACAGTTTTTTATCCTGCTTGTTATGTGAAGTGAAACATCTATGTAATGCCATTGATCATCGTCACTTTTTTAAAGCATGCTTGCGATCCATCTACAGAAGCTAGCTGAAGGGACACTTGTTCAGCTAATGACCGTGAACAAGGCGAATCTGGTCAGTTTTTCTCGCTCTTTCATCATCTGCATGCTTCCCGTTTGTTTGCTGAATTCACCGGTTAATGGCTCGTGTCGTGTCAAACAGCAGCTTCATCCTTCAGGGGAGCCTTCAAAGTAGAACATTTTCCATCTCTTCACCGTAGTGAGACGGCAGCATCGGGAGTCGATTCCAGCAAGGCCAGAGCCATTTTTAAAAGCATTAGTGGCTTTATCTGAAGCCAGCCGTGCTGTAGATTGTAACATATGAATAGCTATCTTTTCCCTATGGGTCTTTTATGATATACTATATGTGTCAACATACTTTATGAGCGTAAAGAAAAAAAACTCACACTGAGGTGGTATGAGTCTGTCTCAAAATGATGGATGTTCTCGGCTGTGTAGAAAAAAGATCATGAAACTGAAGTGCCGATATGTGTGAGGGTTCTACAATAAGTTAGCAGGAAGTCTAGGATATTGCGTATGCATCAATTTCAGAAAATATTTTATTTTTCTGCAAAGAGTTGAGCCTTAAAGGACACATACCTCTCACACACATACTGGGAGTCTTTCTGTATCTCATTTATGTGCAAATGCACTCATGTTTCAACATTTTCACCATGAGTGACCCCCCCCCCCCCCAGAACAGTTCGAGTCGGTTAGGTGTTATAAAAACCTTTCCATTTGGCTTTCACAAAGCTGCCAGCTGAGAGCAATAGCCTTCTCCTCCAACATTAGATGCATTGTTGTGATGAAGAGGCTCTTAAATCCAGACTCATCAGAGACATGCTTTTTAACTCTTTCTGCCCACACAAACAGACATGAAACACTATAGAAAAATGTAATTTCACATGTAACTCTTTTCATTCAGTCTTGTGTATCCAGATGTCCCCACATGCTTGATAAAACATCTTTAAAGGTTGAGTGAGATGTCTGATTTCACTCATACTGACAGAACTCGATACATTCAAATAGCCACATTAAAAGCAGACTTCAACTCTGTGGTGTATTTGCTCTGCTTGAAGGATCCACATCAGTTTTTCTTCTTCTTCTTCACAGCTTTTATTCCACTGTGTCCCTGCTTTCTCTTCCTCTCTCAATGGAGAGGGGATTACAACAGCATCGCTCAAACCGTGTCTCCTCTGAAATCCATCCATCAGCTCCCTCCCCGAGTATTAATTCTGTGTTCCTCCCCAGTGGGAAGATCAAATATTTGTTACTGCACAGTGAAATACATTCAAAGGTTTTTAGGAGGATCCACAATCCTCTGAGGATTTTTTTTTCCTTTCTAAAGTCAATTATTTTACATCAGATCACAGCCATTTATTTACCATTTACAGAGGATAAGCTGATTGTAGTGGGACTCCCCACCAACACACAGGAACTCACTCGTTTTAAGCACTCTCCAACAGATACAGTATATCTCCATTCATCTCAATAACATGCACACTGGCACATCTACACTAAGAAGCTCTTTTTCATACATTAAACCTCAGCCATTGTCTTTTGTGAAATCCAATGTAGACTTCTTAACGGCTTTCTTTTTGTCCCCCTCTTTTTATTCTTCTCCACAGGTGTAAGTGGACACAACTGATGAGATCTCTTCCCAGCATGCCACTGGTACAACAGCATCTCAGGGCCACTGTGCCCACAACAAGCTGGATCCTGGCTTTGGTTCTGTTTCTTGCTCTACAGGTACGATTTGTTCCAACAGATTAGTCCTGCACATTTTTTTTTTATTTTACCATGTAGAGCCACCCAGGGCTTTTTGGTCATTTTCATTATTTATTTCCAACCTGCTTTTTTTGGCTACACTGTTAATCACTCGACTCTGGGCACAACTCCACTCACAGTCTTGGCCACTTTGAGTGAAAGTGTTTACTCTGATTACCTGCATGTTTTCTGATGTTTATAATTTTCAATAGTGGTGCTCTCAGATATACTATGGCCATGCAGAAGTAGCCAAGGCACAAAGGTATGAATTTACAAGTAAATGTAGACATGCAGATTAGATGTTACATCTGCCTGTCCTAAATAATTATCATTCACACATTAATGAGCCATAGAGGCATAGAAGGAAGTATACTGCATACTGACTCGACTGTTAGTATGCCATACTAGCACTAATCCTCACAGGGATATTTCAGGTAGACACCAAGCTGACCTGACAGTTGGACTGTTTATTGAATAACTATATACAAATGTTCAGTACTTATACAACCATATAATTGAATATTATTTGTCCATTTCTAAAAGATATCACAATATGGTTAATTTAATTTTCAGTTGGCTGGCAAGTTGATAAGTGTTGTATTTCAGAAAGCTCATCGACTGAGAAGGAATTGTCTAAATACTGAGTCGAATACTGTCTAGTCAGCATTATATGATTTTTAATCATTCTTTCCTGTGGGTTGGTTTGTTACCCTGACAGTTCTCTGTATAATGGCAGCATTTGCAACTGCACACTAGTTGTGCATTCACAAACTGTAAATGGAAGAAGATGGGGAAATTCAAAGTCCTTCATTTAGACATGGTTAGACGAATGGTAAACATTTACCTTTGTTTTGTAATTAAAGGTCTTCTAAAGTCTTGACATTTATTTAAAAAAGGTAATCGCATTTTTTTTATTGCAAGAGAAAAGACAGCTCATTTTAAACAATGCAGTTCTAATGACTAATCCTTCTAAAAGTTTTGCTACAAAATTCATATACAGCAAGTTGGTATTTTTCCCTTGTCTTCCTTCGGTATTTCTGTTTATCAATACCTTTGCTTTCAAAAGCCACTTGCCTTAACTATTGTTATACATTTTCTACGCTTTCTGCAAGGTAAAAATAAAGAAAATTTGAGAACACATTACTGCCATGACATTTTTAGAAGCTACCTGTCACTTTTAATGTGAAAATTGCTCTGTCTGCTTTGCAGCGGGTGAGAAAATCCTTCATTTACAGTATATTTGTGTGAACCCTTGGGTTCTTTTCATAGGATTACTTCATCATTCTGTAAACTCAAGATATTAAATGACAGAAGCAACTGGAAACCATGGATTCACCGCCATGCACATCTTTTTTTATATTGTGTGTCTCCCTCCAGGGTGCTGCTCATGCTGCTCCATCAGGAGACAACAAGCTGGTTCGCACCACCAGAGTGAGGAGACAGACCCCAGGGGAGGATCAGCCGCCCTCCTCCTCCTCAGCCAACCAGACGCTGCGGGAGCAGCCCTTGGTCTTTAACCACGTCTACAACATCAATGTTCCCTTGGAGTCTCTTTGCTCTGTGGACCTAGACGCCTCCACACCACCTGACCCAGGTGATGATGTAGTCCTCTGATCGATCCAGTGTTTAGATTTAAACTCACTTTAGTGGTCTTGTCTGCTGTCCTGAAGGCACCCTTTGTTCACTCAGGGACACTCAAGTCTCTAGTTTATATCTTTGTAATATGTCTTCTTTTTGATTCAAAGATTCCCGAGGTGAGCTTGGCTCCAGACGGTCTATGGAGGGTCCAATAGATCCAGCGGGATCAACGGAATATACAGAGCAGACGCTGGATGCTGATAGCCAGGTTTTTGGTTTTTTTTTCACTTTTTTCATATAATTGGAAATAAAGCCGGTGATTAAGATGTAAGGATCAAAGAGAGTGAGATGTATAGAGGCTTTACTTCCTGATTTATGCAGATTGCCTCCTGTGGTAAGAAAAATAGACGACATCTGTTTTATCATGCACAGACATTTACGCTGATATTTATAGTGACAAGTTGTTTCATGGAGAATTAATTAAGGTGATACTCAACTCCCACACAGCAAACACTCTTATTTTATATTTAATTGAAAACAAAGACTGTGGTCACTGGGGGAAAAGCTTTTAGTAACGTTTTTTTTTTTTTTTTTTTTTAAGATTATTATAAATACCATAGGATGTTGGACAATAATCAGATGGAAAACACTGTTTTACATATGAAACATTCAGCTCAAACCTACATTAGTCCACTCTCAAGCTGCCCATTTTTATTCTGAGTGTGTTCAAAACAGTCACCTAGGTACCCCACTTCACCCTGAATACTCACACACAACATGTTTGACACATCAGAGCTAGCCTGCACTTTTGCTTGTGGCAAGAGTTGGAAAAATACAGCAGGAGGGAGGCTAAAAGTTTTTTTTTCTAAGTGTTTTGTGTTCACACTTTAAATACTGCACCTATCCTTGGTTGTCTCTAATAACCAATGGTAAACTTTTACCTGATACTGTCTGAGGCCTGCAGGGTTACAGGTGAGTATATGACAGTGTAGATGGCCAACAAAATACCTATTGTTCCTTGATGTTAGTATTAAAAAGAAAAATATCTCATTAATTACAGGTATTGTAATTACTTAATCATGATAAGTTGCATGTATGGATAATATTAGCAGGACTGCATTAGAGCTAGATTTACTGTATAATCTGTTTGTAGTTGGTTTTATATTTAAATGTATACTGTACATATATGATACGTTGTCTACAATTTACTTTGAATTTCATAACGTTAACAGTGAATTCACAATTGACTGTATCTGATGGTTTTAAAGTAGTGACACAGGAGTAAACTTTTAAGCAGGAACAATGAATTCAGCTTTTTTGGACGTAGTATTTCAGCATGTCTCTGCACGAGAGTGATTGAGCTTGTCTCCATGTGTCTGTTTGTATGTGCACGCTCTGGAGGAGAGATGTAGACTATAGGTTGTCTTATTAATTTATTAATTAGTCCTGGATCATATGGGTGTTTCAGATGTAAAACATTATTATCAAAAGACCACAACATGTATGGTATTTTTCCCATCAAGTTTACAATGCTATGGTGGAAAAATGAAAACAGTGATTTATGACGTCAGTGCCATTAATTTGCATTACAATTTATTTTATCACTTTATGTTCATGTGAGTAATTAAATGAAATTAATACATAATTTTGACAGCACTAGTATTGATTGTCTTTTTTAAATATTTGTCTCCCTCCTGATCCATATTTGTTTGTTTGATTCTTTAATATGGGAGGGAAGTGCTGTATACAGGAGCAAAAAATAAAGTGTGACAGAAGAAGATGGCGATTGATGAAGAAAAACAACAATATTAAATACAGCAATAATAATGATAAAGACATAAGAAGAAAGAAAAGGAAAAAAATATAAATTAACAAGAATTTATACAAGTGGTCAGTAAGATGTCTGTGTAATTAAATAACTAATTAAAAGGGCCTCTCTTATGAGTGAAGGTTAAACATTACTCATGACAGACACTGTGTTAAATACTAAAAAATATATAGTATGATACAATATAAAACACTTACATTATTTTTCTATCTAAAATGCAAGCTGTCTTCTTTAATGCAATGTAACCTTTAGCTATACTAAATGCTGAGACACATGTTGCCATGACCACAGCTGCCACCATCACACATTGCCTGTGTAACATGAAGTTAGATTAGAGGGTTAGTCTTGTCTTTTGAGCCTTAAGTCAGAGTTTTCTATGTCATGACGCTCTCTGGATCATAGTCTAAACTCAACACCTGGTCTGTCCATTGTTATGTTTGAGTTATGACTTAAGACTGGCTATAAAGTGTGGTCTTTTTTTAATCAACAATTATCTTAGAATGTTTAAATAGGTGTTATAGAGCCAAGTCTGAAATAATATGTTTATGGACTTTTCATAATGATTCATTTATAATGTCACAGAATGAAGCTGTGCTGTTACACTAACACATACTGTCCACACTGATTTTATAGGTAGATTTAAGATTATGATAATAGAAAAAGGAACTTGTCATGGATTGAAAAGGAAGAAAGGGGACAGGCAAAAGGTACATTTTTGATAGCACAAGTTGCAGATGATTTGACTTGTCCACTGAGCTGTCTGTGAGTTTTTAAAGTGAAATGAGACATTTAGGAGCAGTGTTGGGCTTGTTTTATATCAGTGTGCCTGCAGGGAGATGCTGTAGTGACTTATCCAAAGTGTGCTGAAAGGGACAATAAAGCATGCAAAAATAAATGAATGCAGTAATTATGGACCTTAATCATTTGCGATTAATATGATTAATCTTGACAGCACAAATTCTTAACTAAACTTTTGTTTCTCTACAGATGACGTTTACTCATCGCATCAATATCCCCAAAGCAGCATGTGGCTGCCCAGCTTCAACTACAATCCAGCAGCTGGCCACCAGAGTGGAGATGCTGGAGAGAGAAGTTTCCATGCTCAGAGCTCAGTGTGGCTCTGGATGCTGTGGGGAGAGTTCAGCCATGGGTGAGTAATGTTTGTTAATGACTGCAATGCATAACGATGAAGCTAGAGGATGTTGTTTTATGTTTAGATAAGCCATTTTTACCTACAGCGTTTGCACCAAAAAAAAAAAAAAAAAAAAATCCCTGTCACAAATGGTTAGGTTTCTGAAAGCAAATGTGTTTAAAGAGCTGCAAGGAAAGAGAAATAAGAGGCTGTCTCATATGTGTCAAAAAAAGGGAAAAAAAAGAGCACTTAAGGTAAAACAGGCAGGAAAAACAGTTTATAGCATGAATGAAGGGGAGACAGACAGCCGCAGAATATTGATGCTGGAGGGCGGCTTTTGTTCTGCTGCTCTGTCTCGGTCTAAAGAGTGTGGAGAAACCTTTGCTACTGCTAAAATTTTGTTCACTATTCAGGAGATGCAGCCATTAAAATATGAGGGGACAAATATGAAAAGAGTTAGGATATATCATGGCAAAAGGATGTGCTCCATTGACACCATCACCCGGTTCAAATATTTCCTGGAAACACTTCATCTCTACGGAAAGAATATAATTATCTGCGGCTGCCATGATCTGAATCAGGATGAAGGAGAAAAGCTCAGCTCAGGAGGGCAGAAGTTAGATAGAAATGTGCAGAATGTAAAAGGTGTAATTAGAGCCTGATCTATTTCAAATTTTTGTGGTTAATAGGAAACAAAGCGCTAAAATACCAATTTCTACACTTCTATGTAGACTAGGAACCATACATGTCCTTAAATATAAATATTCAACTTAGATGATTTTGCATTATGATCCAACTTAAGTGATGAAAGAAAATATGCAATGATGCGTTGCTATAGGTTACAGATGATTAAATATGATGCAGTGAGATATGATGCAGTATGCTGTACAGTCAGATATGATATGTGGTATAAACTGCCCACATTTAGCTGACCCCTCAGAAGAATAAATACATAAAAATAATTTTAAAAACGTGTAAACCAGTAAGGATATACCAATAAAAACTACTAACAGTATAAAAAATATAAAGTGCTTAACAAATTTATTAGACCACCACCCAAAGTAAGGTTTATGCCACAGCTGGCCTAAATTAACAGCATTAGTAATTACCAAAATCATTTTTTTAATGTTTCTGTAATGGTTAATACACCAATATGTTGAAGCTCTTTAACTGAAATGATATTTTTAATGCTAAAATATTATTATTATTGTTATCCATGAATTTTCAAATTCACTGATTTACAGAAAAACTGAAAAAATAGTAAAGCACATTATTATTTCTTGATTTATATGTCAAATTATAGTTATTTACTTGCATTCCTGAACAGAAAAAGTGAGTTTTAGTGGTTGAATGTTACACTTCATTCATTTCTGACTTCTCAGAGAAGCCCAGTGAGCCGGCTCAAATTTATAAAAAGGTATAAAAAGGTGAATTCAGTTTGAAATTCCTCATTCCTGTTCAAATGGTAAAACGTGGAGAGGTCACTTAAAATGAAAGAGTCTGCATTAAAGCATTTCATGATGCTGGATGGTCTCTGAGACAAATATGACAGGTGGTCTGATAAATTTGTTAAGCACTGTATATTACATATGAACCGTATTGAATGAGATCTATATAGGAATCTGCTTTGTTTGACACTACCCTGAAAGCTGAGCTCATCCCTGTTGCTTGTGCACCTTTTCTTCCTATATTTTTCCCTTCCAGTCAACTTTTAAGTCAACAGTCTTCCCCATGATTGTGGTTGTGTGGACTACTGAACCAGAGTGAGGGATCAAAGGCTCAGGAAACCTTTGCCAATGGGACTTTTCCCTATTTTTCTAATATTTTAAGATAATGTTGTATTTAATAAGCTTTAAGCCATAATTACCAGATTAAAACAAAAAAGCATTGATAGATTTCTCTTTGTATGTGATGAAACTTGAACTTTTTGATTGAAATTATGGGGAAAATTAGCTTCTCTTATCTGTAATCCTCTTTTTCTGTTTGGCACGTGGGTACAAAATAAAGAGTTTTTATGACATCAGTAACAAACATTGTATGAAAAGAGAAAATAAACATGAAGACAATCAAAAGCCAGCATTGAAAAACCATTATAAAACCTCTCTCATTTAATCATATGGTGTTCTCCAATTAATATAATGCAGAAACATGGTAATTACACAGACAGTCTATTCTAAAAGCAAAGAGGATCATCTACTTCCCTGTTTTCTGCCTTTATAGCACCATTTTGCCTTATATTATTAAAGTCATTGTGTTTTTTTCCTAGGTCGTTTAGATTTTGTCCCTGGCTGCAGCGGTCACGGCAGCTTCAGCTTCGACCTGTGTGGCTGCATCTGTGAGGAAGGTTGGGGTGGCAAAAACTGCTCTGAACCTCGCTGTCCGGATGACTGTTCTGGCCAGGGGGTGTGCGTGGAAGGTGAGTGCGTATGTGACCGGGACTTTGGAGGCGACAACTGCTCTGAGCCGCGCTGCCCTTCAGATTGCTCAGGCCGTGGGTTATGTATCGACGGAGAGTGTGTGTGCGAAGAGTCTTTCACTGGGGAAGACTGCATGATGGGAAGGTGTCTCAACGACTGCTCAGACCAGGGGCTGTGCATCAATGGAACGTGCCAGTGCCGGCCCGGGTACGTGGGAGAAGACTGCTCGCTGGTCTACTGTGCCAACAACTGCAGCAAGAAGGGCATCTGCAAGGATGGATTCTGTGTCTGCCAGGACGGCTATGCTGGAGACGACTGTAACTCTGGTAGGCTCCTGCTTTTTATCAATAATGTTCCATCCTCTAGTAGTTAAAAATAGTTTGTCCAACATTTGTTGTTTATCTCGCAGAAACTGTAGCTTTCCTTTTTTAGCCCCTGCTGTCAGTTTGACCAGGATCAAGTACCAGAAAGCAGAAATCTAGCCTAAACAGCTTCCAGAATGACACAGTGTGACCTGCATGCAGTTTTGTAAGAGTTCTTGAGTGGGGCAGATTTCTTTTTAAATTACAGCTGCCACGTTAGATGGAGTGCCTCAATCACCAAGATTGATTTAATGGAATGGGAGCACATTTTCTGTTCACAAAGTGCTTGCTCTACTTCAGAATACAGTTCAGTGGGCATCTTGAAAAAGTCATCTTGAAGTTTCTTTTAAGGGTTTACTTAAGGGAAAAAAAAACAAGTTTCTGCCCGTTTAGAAATAACACTAATGAACATTTTCACCTTCTAGCTGATCTTGAAGCCAACAGGATGATGCTTTGGATTCTTTAAAAACATCTGGATTGAGCTAGAGAGTTTTGATGTGGCTGACCCATATCTTATCAAACCCAACTTCCTAAAGTCAGTTTCAAGAAGTGTAAGAAATGAATATACTCGATCATATGGCAATTGTATCCTGAAGAGCTGGCTTTCTGTCCACCTTACACAACTTAATTAGAAGACAGATGAAGATAGTTTAATCTGATCCCCTCCTGTGCCCTCAACCCTAAAATCTCCATAACAGGCTTTATTGGCAGTGGACATGGAGTGCATGTATGCCAGTCTGTTAGCACTTTAAAAATGGAATCACACATTGCCTGGAAAAATGATTCTCCACTGAATACTAAGACCAAAAGCCTGTCAGTCATATTAATGTTTGTGTCTTACAGTGTCTTTATATTTTAACAAACTACCAAAAGATTGAAAAGACATTAGTGTTTAACTTAAAAACTTGAAATATGTTACTGTCAAACAGACTCCTTAATGGTGCTGCAAGAAAAGTGATGAACTACATGTTGTCATTTACAAACAATGATTTTGCTGCATGCATTTTGTTCACCAAGCTGGAAATGATCCTGGGAATCTGCATTAGAGCTTCTTCACATATGAATATTTGACAGCAACAGAAACACTGCTCAAATTTTGTGAGTCCATGATTGTTGCGATTAGGATTGGACAGTGTATTCATTTTTCATCACCGTTAACCCATTACAAAATTTTCCGACAGTAGACTGAACTACAGCCAATACTGAATTATCTCCAGAAAGACATGATGTCTTCTCTGCAGGGTCTTAAAAAGCATTACAAGTTGATAAATTAGTTTAGCAAAAATTAAGGCTTTGTAAAAGTCTTGAATGCAAGATCATAAGGTAATTTTGTTGGTGTTTTCATTTCTTATGTTTGTCGATATTTTAGGCTACTTTTCCACTTTTGTTATTCCATTTAGTTTTAAGCAGGAGATATACTCCACTAGATCCAACTTTAGTCTGCATGCTTTTTTATATTCTGGTCCACTGAGCTATTATTAATCTTTAAAGCTCTGCTGTGTCCCTAGCTAGCAAGTGGTTGGAGGAGAAGGGGTTATGAGGGTTTTGGAGCTGAGGCTGGAGCTGATACTTGTTAATATTTTATAGGATTTCGCAAATAAAAAGTAACTTTGCATTGAAGCTTTTGTCGAGTGCAATACTAGCACAGAGCAGAGTCCTGCATGGGTCCAATTTTGCAAACTAGCATCCGCCTGCACCTGTAGGGCTCAGCACCGAGACCAGAAGTGTAAGCTGCGGTTAACACATTTGATACCCAGATCCAGACAGACCCGTGAATAATAGAGTGTGACCTGACCCAGTGTGACCCATAATTAAACAATATGTAACATGGAGGAAAAATGTGCCAAAAGTACTTCAAAACTTCAAGGAACTGATTCTGATAATACTTGACAGTATTTGCTTATTGCAGCCTCCATATTGCTCTGTATTATACAGGCTAGTTACTGTCCATATAAGCTATATATGAGTAACTGATGAGCTGTGTGCTCAAATGAAATCTAATTGATACATATCAGTAATATTTATTTTTATTTTTACAGGCTAGTTATCTCACCTGTTCAGGGGTGGTTTTAGTAATAAGGGTTTTGGGAATTTATTAAAAGATATTTTATGATTAAACTGGTGCTTCACTGACATACTGGAGCAAAACTTTAGTTGAATGAAAAGACACAACAGAGAGGAAGATGGAGGACAATAGTTAGATTGCGTGTGACATGATATTAATCATTATCTGATGTTTTTAGATCATTTACATGGAGTAGATAGAAAAAAGAAAGAACTAACAGAAACATTTCAGAATAAAGCATCATGTGAAAACTCAGGTAGTCCCACAACAGCAATAACATGATCAGGCTTTTACTTTGAAAAACACACCAGAAAGTTCTGTACCGGTCATGTCAGTCTGAAATGAATTGACAGACAGCCCACATACAGCAGTGAGAGAGACCTGACTCCTGCTTTTGGTGGAGACTTTCTGAATCTCTGCAGTTATGAAGGGATGTCCAGTGGCAACAGCACTGCTACCTGCCCACATTTTCTTTTTCTTCACTGTGTCTGGCCTGTGTTATAAAATGTATCTTACAATTTGCACAAAAAATGCACATGGTAACTGGGTCTGAAAACATATCAAGAGGGTCTTGAAAAAGGTCTAAAAGTATTGAATTTGATGTCAGATGTTTCCTGTATATACCCTGAAAGAAGAATGAAAGTATTTTTAACCTCATGTTGCTGTGAAACACAGTAGTTACAACACCAAATTAGAGAGGATCAAAGCACTTTGCCATGTATGGAGTGGAGCCATGCTGTGACGTGCGATTATAAATGCCAGTCTAAATAGCGGGTCCTTTTTTTTTTTTTTTTTTCTTTTAAACAAATTTGTTGTTTTACAAATTTGCCCGATATCAATTACAGGAGTTTTAGAGCATCTTCAAACACAAGCAGTGTTGCTGCTAGAAATGGACACACTCATAAATGTTAATATAAACATGCCCTCATTTCACAGCACTTTCTCCATGATGGCAATTAAAGCAGCACATTGAATGTTTTTAAACACCCCAGGATACAGTATTAATGTCTCACTGCAGAATCCTTGTGGAGATCAAGATTGTGTAATCATTTCTTTTTTAAAGGGGGCATGTTATGCAAAAATCACTTTTTCAGGCTTTTCTAACAAAAATATGTGCCCCTGGCCTGTCCACAATCCCCGGAAGTACCAGAAAAATCCATTCCCCCCTCTTTCTCCACCTTTCAGAAAATGTGTGCTGAAACAAGCTGTTCTAAGATTTTCCCCTCATGATGTCATGTAGAGGGGGTAAGCACCACCCCCAAGTTCGGTTGGCCCTCCCCACTTGGAAGACAATTCCACCTTTCCCCTCAGCTGCCAGCTGTGGATCAGGAGACTGTAGAAGGAATTGGACAAACCCCGTGTGACGTCAGTCATCTGCTAACAATAGGCGGGCCAAAACGGCTTCTGAAGCCCATTCATAGAGGCTTTTATATTGAAATCACGGTCTCAGCCGAACGTAACGCCCGCCCACTAAGTGCGACTTCCTGTCAGCCTGCTAGCTAGCAATCCGGTTGACAGAAACAGAGCCTCTGCCTGCCGAGCTATCTGTCAATCAAATGAGACGCGCCAATCAGCTTTCATCCTAAATATCAGCCGAACGATTGTGGTACAAAAAAAATTCACCCCCCGTACAGTGGGAGCACAATAAGACACTAGCTAATGAGACACATTTGGTGTTTTGAACCAGGCTGTAAACCAGTTTATTTTGTGTCTCAAAACCGGCTGTTTAACATGTATGCAGACGGAACTTCCGGTTTTCCTGCAGCCAGCCTCAAGTGGACAGTCGCGGTATAGCAATTTTTGGCACTTCCGCATTGGCTTCATTTTTTAGGACCAGAGGTTGCCGCTTGGGAGAACCACATCCATTTAGCCACATCCATTTCCTGAGAGGGGCGGGTAACACAGCTCAGTAACATTTAAAGCCACAGACACAGAAAGAGCACATTCTGAACAGGGCTGAAACAGAGGGGTTTTTAGACATGCAGAAATCCAATACTGGACTGTGTTTTTTCAGAAACAACTTCACAGGCATGTTTTGGGGACCTCTGAGAAAAAAATATAAACTCGACTTAAAGAGGTAAAATATGTGACCTTTGATGTGATGATCAGCAGACTGTAGCATAGAGTAATTATAGAAAAACAAATGGGGAGATTGTTGGAGTGGATTTATTCACACAAACATGAACAATTCAGGCAGCAGCTTGTTTATCTTTTTAGGTAATTAGTTAGTGATTTTATAATCTTTAAA
This sequence comes from Cheilinus undulatus, assembly GCF_018320785.1. Taxonomy (NCBI): domain Eukaryota; kingdom Metazoa; phylum Chordata; class Actinopteri; order Labriformes; family Labridae; genus Cheilinus; species Cheilinus undulatus. The sequence goes on from NC_054877.1 coordinate 25,757,874, forward strand.
CAGCAGAACAATTTAATTGCACGTTGTACAGAGATGGATTTATTGATTAACTGAGTAATTGTTGCAATATTAAACCCAGTTTAACAGAAACTTCAAAACTGAAGCTTACTATTCTTCCCTTCTTCAGGCACATTAATATTTCTTCTGCAAAGTGGGCATGAGAGCGTGCAGACGGATACAAGATACAGCAGAGGATTTCATTCATCATAACACCTTTAAAAAGAATACAGAAAGTTATTTATGTATCCAGCTGGTGTAGTTTCCTGCTCTTTATGCTCCATGACATATGGTTTCCCTCCTAAATCGTACAGAACAAGCAGACAATTTGTTGCATAGATTTATAAATGCAAAGGTTTCCCCCCTCTGCTGTAGCGCTCAGCATTCAGCCCCATCATTTGTACTGCATGTGTGGCCCTGAAAAACAATCCCCCTCTGGGCTTCAAATGCAGGTGGCGGGGCGCGTGACTTGCTGGACAGCACAAGGTGTAACAGCATTCATTTGTCAAAAGTCACATTCACCTGGGGGGGAGGGGGAGTACTGTCACATTAGCTACAGCTAAGACAGCTGAGCCTGCTTTTGTTCAGATTCAGCTCTCTGTGCCAAAATATCCAAACCTCCTCTGCCATTTGAGGCAGCTGTCAAGAAAATGAAGGATGAGGATGGACAGGAAAGAGAGCAACAGAGAGACAGGGACGGCAAATCATATTACAAAGGCTGATCTCCCCTCTCTTGTAATATCTATACCCAGCGAGGGAGTCGGAATGCTTATTTCTTTGCAATTAGAGGCTAAAATAGCCAGTGCTTGTAGGGATAGTTTGCTGAATACAAAACGAAGCAGTTCAATTACTAGAGACCTGTAGGGTGACAGGCTTAAGTGCCTCATGTTATCAAAAGCTGAAGAAAGCTGCATGTATTTTTGCCTCAATTATGGTGGCCTATATTATCCCCACTATGAGAAAAAATGGAAGCTGTTGAGTGTAAATGGGATATTCCAGGCATGGGGTAGGATACAGTACATCTCTACGTTAAAATAAATCCACCCACAAAGCAGAGATCAACTCATGCTGAAGAGCGACATTTAATCTTGACAGCACATGAATTCCACCGTCATTTTCATGAGCCATGATGCTACAGTGGAAAAGCAGGGGTGACATTTTCACGTTGTTGACATCCTCTGAGCCCGGCAGGAGTGACAACTGACGCTTACTTTTCTAACATAGCTTTGGATCTCTGCATCGCTCCAATACAGAATTGTATTACCTTATTTTACGGCTTTTTTCTGTTGAATTGCATCAATCAAGTTTGACTTAACAGCCGATCAGTCAAGAGTAGCAATTTTATATCCTACAGTATAAAGTAGCTGTGTTTCTATCAGGTTTATACTGGAAGAGTGTGATGGTTAGGGGCTCTGACAGACATGTGACAATCCACTATATCTCTCAAGTCAATGCTTGTTTTAAAGACAAGCCTGAAGTAAAACTGACAGCCATACAGGAAGAGAATACAATATATTTCTGTCTGCCATTCAGTCTGCCTCTGCAGTGTAAAGACACGCACTGTTTCCATGATCGTGACTGAAACTTTGTCCTTCAATATCCAGATCTATTCCTTGCAGGGAATAGAAAATGTATTTATTTCTGTATGAAAAAGCCTCTTTGACAATATATATCTCTCTACTGCTTTCTTTCTTCAGGCTAAAAATGACTGAGTATGATCTGTGTCTAGTATGCTTCTTTATTCTCTCTCAAGGTGATGTTAGGACATTAAACAATTAAAGACTGAAGCTTAGGAAATCCTACAAATGTATTAAGCAGAGAAATTTTTTTCCTCCGAAAAATCAAATTTAATGAGTACTTCAGATATCTTACTTGAAAACCAAAGCATAAAACTCAACAACATAATAGTTTGCATTAACAATCATACCTAACACTGTCTAACACAAGGGGATCCAAACTACAGTCTGTGGTCCAGCCGTGACCTGCAATTCTAACAATAAAATGAAATATAGTCACATTAGAACATGAGGCTTGTACTTGACTTTATTGTACTTTTATGTTTTAGTGCTAGGTGCTGCTGTGTTAATTCTACAAACAAACGCTTTGTCTCCAACCATTTCTTGGTGCTTTTTGAGGTATGTTTGGGGTCATTGTCCTGCTGGAACACCCATGACCTCTGACGCAGACCCAGCTTTCTGACACTAGGCCCTACATTGTGGCCCAAAATCTTATGATAGTCTCCAGATTTCATGATTCCTTGCACACAGTCAAGGCACCCAGTGCCAGAGGCAACAAAATAACCCCAAAACATCCTTGAACCTCCACCATGTTTGACTGTAGCTACTGTATTCTTTTCTTTGTAGGCCTCATTCCATTTTCTGTAAACAGTAGAATGATGTGCTTTTCCAAAAAGTTCTACCACAGTCTCATCTGTCCACAAAATGTTCTCCCAGAAGGATTGAAGCTTACTTAGGTACATTTTTGCAAACTCCCGTTGGGCTTTTTTTTTTGTCTGTATGTCAGCAGTGGGGTTCTCCTCAGTCTTCTGCCATAACGCTTCATCTCATTCAGATGACGACGTATGGTCCGAGCTGACACTTTTGCACCCTGAGTCTGCAGGACAGCCTGAATTTGTGTGGAAGTTGACTGAGGGTGTTTATCCACCATTCCAACTATTCTGCATTGCATTCTTTTGTCAGTTTTTCTCTTCTCTTCTAACTGGCTTCAGGTGTGATTTCTATATTGCCAGCACCTGTTACTGCCACAGGTGAGTTTAAATGAGCATCCCATGCTTGAAATAAAATGATTTACCCTCAGTTTTGAATGGGTGCCAATAATTTTGTCCGGCCCTTTTTTTGAGTTTTGTGTAAAATTATGTTCGATTTTGTCTTTTTTCTTCTGATTTTTTTGTGTTGCTCCAATGCACATAAAGGCAATAAACACATGTATACCAAAACATTTGTAATTGCAACAATTTCTGGGAGAAATGGTGTATTTTCTGGAAAAATTCCAGGGGTGCCAATACTTTCGTCCATGACTGTATACCAAAGTTGACTTGCGAACCTTAAACGTTTCTTCTTTATTTCCTGTAGTTTTTAGGAGTGTCGGCTTCAACTTGAATAAGATACATTTCTCAATGATTTTGCAGTATTTGGCAGACTTTGCCTTTGATATTGGTGTTTGTAAAATAAGACAAGACAAATACAAAAGATATGATACAATACGATGCGATGCGATACGATACACTTTATCGTCTGGACTCTAAAGTGCTGCTTACATTCAGCTGCCACCAGAGTTATAAATTAGAACAAAAGAAGCAACAACATTTGACATGTACACATACATACTGCAAAGAGTTTCACAAACCAATAATATTGCACATAAACAATGAAAACCACACATGATAGTTCATTTAGAGTTCATTTTAGAAATATTCAGATCACCTTCAGTTATTTTCAGTTTTATTATGTTGCAGTCGAAAAAAAAAATCATTTTTATTCTCTTTAATCTACACTCAGTAACCCATCATTACAACGTGAAAACAAAGTTCAGGACATTTTTGCAAATGCTTTAAAAACAAATAAAATACAACATTGACACATATAATCAGACTCTGCCAAAACTTTTGAAATTTAGCTCAGGTTCCTCCCATTTCTCTTGAGATGTTTCTACACCTTGATTGGTGTCCACCTGTGGTAAATTTAATTGATTGGACGTGATTTGAAGAAGTACACGCCTCTTTATAGAAGACCTCTGTTTTCACTTTATATTGATGGGGTACTGGGTGGAGATGTGGAGATGAATGTGAATAATTATTTTGTTTTCGACTAAAGCATCAGGCTGCAACATAACAAAACAGAAAAATGTTAAGGGGTCTGAATACTTTCCCCTTGCCCCTTATATTGCATGTTCTCATACGGCACAAGAACAGAAAAAGAATAAGTAAATCACAATTTTAATAATAAGGTAAAATATAAGAGAAAGAGGCACTGACATTATTGCACAACCCATACATCCTAAAGAAGTCTTACTCAAAATTCAATCAAAGTGGGCACAAACAAGTTTTTAAGTTTATATCTGGAGACTCTGCATCATCTATCAGATGGTAGAAGTTTATACTCAGAGTTGATGTTAAGACCAAAACTGTGTTTGCCTGAGAACAGACTGTTTACATATAGATTGTAGAAAGAGGTCTGTTCATAGTCCTCTCAATGACTATGAACAGAGAGATTACCATACAATGCAGACATCTCAATCTTTATAAAACAAAAAACAAAATCTTCAGATCAACACCAAACACTCTAAGGCTACATGAAAAAATTAGATTTTTTTTCCTGTAAACAAGAATGCATATTATGAACACAGATTTTCAAGCTACACAGACTGAGTGCTCAATACCATAAAAGACCATACCTTATTATAATACAGTGAGAGGCTGTCCATGTACAGCAGGCTGGGGATAGCAGTATCATCTGAAAATTTGAAAGGGAAATTTCCAGAGCAGCAGTGTAATCATTGGTATATAGAGTTAAAAGAGCAGGTAAACAAACACAGCCATATCCTATAATATGTTCCTCCAGTTAGCTGATTTTTCTCTGTTAAATAAATCAAACCTTTCTGGACTTCGCTGTCATGAAAAAATACAAGAGATTAATATACAGGAGTAAGTTTGTAGCCAGCTTTGTGCTACCCTTTCCAGGATCACCAATGTGAACTAAAGCAAGTTAACCGACCTGACTCACACAAACTTGATTTTTATCCAGGTTGTTTCTAACAAGGTTGTGTAAACCAAGTAACTTTTCTGTTAATCTGAGCAAGAAAACCAGTCAAGAGCTGGAGAGGGAAGCAAAGTACACAAACATTATGAGCATCAATTATTCAGATGATTTGTTTATATTTTAAAAGATACTGTACTTCAGTCTTATTCTTTCAGTTTAGTCTGTTGTAACTTAAATTAACAGCAGAAATGCCATTATAAAAATCAGCCTAGAGGCAAGTTAGTCCTCTGATGATGCACTGACCTCTGTTGTCAAACTTACTTTTTCCTTTCCAGGTTTTAGTTCAGTAGATTCTGCTTTACATACCTTTGATAGCATACTGATTAGACTTAATGAGACTTTAAGGCTTCAGGCAGGATTCTTGAGTAACCTTCAGCCAGCTGCCCTTCTGAGTCTTATGGAAAACATTGCTGTGTGCTACCTGCACATTTTTCCATAACTTAAGAGAACAAGGATCTTTGGTGCTTCAATTAGCTCAGAAGTTATAAACTATCATTTTTGTAATGTGTATGAAGAGAACACTTTATCTCATTTACCTTAGGGTTAATGCTTTGAATGCAATACAGCATTTATACAGGCTTTTTTCAGATCAGTGCACAATTAGTCAACTTAACAATGCAGTGTCCTCACTCTGGCTTAATGGCACTAGAATTACTAGTCAGGTAAACAGCTTATTCACTTTTTCTTCTGGCAATGCTGCTTAATCTTTGTCTCACAGCCTAATTTATTCTTCTATTTTAAAACTAGTATACAGTGATGTAGCATAGCTGTAGGTCTGCACAGCCCTGTACTCTACGCAGAGGCTGACACCGGCATACACCTAAAAAATGTAACAACTTCTCAAAATGGCACTAACCACAAGCCCTGTGATTGGTCCACTGTGTAGCACTGGGTGACTGCCAGCCTCTGAGATTGTATATTGTGTCAACACCACAGTGAAATAATGGCTGCAAATGGAGATTTACCCCTTAATATCTACTTGCTGACATCTGAAAATCTTATTTTGTCCTCCAAATTTGTATCTCCATGATCAAATGAGTGCAAAAAATTCCCCTTTCCTCTGCCTCTGAGCTTTACTTCCCATTTCCCTAATCTCTCCTCTTTTTCTTCTTTGCAATAACTGCAGTAAAATCAATTGCTGCTTAATATCTATCAACTCCAATTCTGACATTAGGGGCCATGGCATTTTAGGTGCCATATTTTTCTTTACTCAAACAAGCAGGAAATGCTGCATTAACAAGGAAAAAGCATAAAAAGGGCATTCAGGCAGAGTATTGAACAGTTGCGCAGACACCAACACACAAGTATGTGGGGCTTGCAATGGTGAAGACCAAGGGTTCCCAAACTTTTCAGCCCGCGACCCTCAAAATAACACTACTAGAGACCGGGGACCTTCCACTGTGCCTGAGGATGGCTAAAACATAGTTGAACAAGAGCAAAACAAACTGCATGTTGCGACTTCCATTCAAATAAGAAAGAAAATTAAAGAAATCGAGTTACAAGCTGAAATCTGCTGTGCAAGTCTGACACTGACCTAAACACAAAGGTCAGAGACTCTCATGATACTTACTCTACAATTTGGAAATGTTGATCAGATGTCAGGCTGAACCGGTCCTGTGTGACAAATTCAATAAAGTAATGATTTGCATTCAAATTGAGTGCTTGTTGATGACCTTTCAACAGAACAACAACAAGGTGAGACGCTCAATGCCTCTCCCTCATCTCTGTATCAGCAGTAAAGAGTTTCAAATGATTCTCAAATAACTTTCCAGAAGAACCTTTTTGCCAGTGTTAGCTTTGAAGTTGTCCTCCACTTTGTATGGGAGTATATATGGCCTCATTCAGTCACTCTTCTTTTATCCCATAGATTATTGCTTGATTTCTTATTTCCTTCACATTCAAGTCTAATTGATGAAATAAATCTAGCTCAGTGAGTGCCGTGGGAGTCATCCCCAGTGCAGGTTCAGTGTTTCAAAATGAGCAAACTGCAGCACAGCATGAGCCCATCTGTCGACTGTGTGAGAGAAGTCGCAGGAACGGCTACTAGAGTGTCCAAAGGCTCCCCTGAGGTAGACTCAGTGCTGAGCTGTAACAGGATGTAGAGATGATGAGGGGGTGAGAGGTTATTTATCACACCATCACGCTGGCTCCTCTACTCCTCTCTCTCTGTCTCATCCTTATTCTCTCATTTAACAATTTTTGTATTAGTTATTTTCTACCCTGAATCATATCTGGGTTGTTATTTTCCCCTCTGTTATGTTCTGTCCTCTGCCTGTAAATCAGTCTCGTCTCTTTGTAGTGTCTGTCTGTTCCTCTCGGTGTCCTTCACCTGTCTCCCCTTCTCCTCCTCCTCATTGTTTTTGACAGTGGGGGCTATAAACACTCTTGTTTATGCCTCCACATTTACATTCAACACCACCTCTCTGGCTTATGGCTCGGCTATCTCCACTTCAGCCCAAATGAACGACAATGCTTCTGCCTCTCATGTTAACATTCTGCCTCTTGTTACCACAAGGACCAACTTATTTTAAAGACTGTAAAGTGCAGTTTAAGTGCCGTCCAACCTGCCCTCTTGTTCTGAAGAATACTGCTGTAATGTTTGAGTGAGCTAGTTAATGGGAACTAAAGCCATGTTGTTTGTCTGCATTGGCAATAGTTAGTAGCAGTTTCTTGTGTTGAACTGTGTGGAGAGATGCTTAAACAGTTAAAAATATACAAACAGCAGTATGTTTTGCCTCTTTCTTATTGTAGAGCATTTATCAGTACTCTGGTTGGACTGTTTTACATCACTGTTAGTGATGGGTGAAAGCTTCAGGCACTCTCTGTCATGGGTCGCACTGATCATAATGCCATGAGGGGCTAGATTGCATGATCTCATCCATGGATCCACTGCTGACTGCTGCAGTAGTGAGGACTCCCGCCTATCCCTTCATGGCCCTCATGGCATGGGCAGGGAGGGGCCATTGAAAGGAGGGGGGGGGGGGGTCATAATTACTCTGCCAGGCTCAGGGTGTGAGGAGTAGCCCACCTGATTCTGTGCATATAGATTTTCCGCCTGTGACCTGGAAGCTGGCGATACTCACAGAAGCTGAGTGAGGGAGCAAGAGTTGCTCCACTGTGTTTTTGTCATAGAATTACCCTTATTGTACTAAAAAACAGTTGATACTGCTACTGCACCTGTAGCCAACTTTACTTCTCGTTATGTTCTGTTATGCTTCCGTCTTCCTCTTCTTCGCTGGTTGATTTAAAAGCATGGAGGAAGCAGTTAAGAGCATTACTGCCACCTAGGTTGATGGTTAATACTGTAATTCCACTGTCATCTGTGATTGCCATATTTCTCCATTCAGACCATAGACTGTAGAAAGAATTCAGATGTATCCATTGTGTGCATACATGCACGGAACCGTGACAAACACAAATACTGCCACAACCCCAATAAACAGACAATCAAAATAATATTTTGGCTCTTTTGTTTTACTGTATATGCTAGATATTTGGCAATGAATGGAAATAAAAGAAAAAACTCTTCCATCTAAAGATGAGTCATGATTCGTGACACAACAAGACCATTTTGGAATTAAACAAGAAGCGGTTGGAGCAAATGTGAGCTGAGCTGTCATAGCTTATTTCCAGTCAGCTAATGGTTTTGTCTTTGATTCTGATTGTAAAATCACCAATAGCTGTTTTTTGATAATGCAGGCAGACAAATGTGACATTGAAAGGCTTCACACAAACGAGTATTTTTTCAGCAGAATAATTGATTAGTTAAAATTATACTGTACTTTTTAAAATGGTTATCTATCTGTCTTTTTGCAAATAAACTTTTCTGATCACTTCAACCTTATATACCCCTCTCCTGTCCAATCAGCTTTGCATGCAAGCAGGACATGAAGTGATTTACAGCATGAGAAATTCAAGGCTCTAGTAGCAAAATTTTCCCAATGAATTCAGTCATTCATATCTTAGTCATACCAAGACCGAGGTAGCAAAGCATGTTACTGTTCATGTGCTATGAAATTGCATTTCCACATTACAATGGTGATGACAAACATGCATGTTGCATCTTTATCTAATTTGTGATGAATAACCCTCATGCAGAAATCATACAGCCTTATTTTATTGGTTATCATGATCATAAAGATACAGAAAAAAACAGAATTTCATGACAAAAAAATGAAACTGTCTCTCTGTAATGGGAGAGAAAGAGAACAGGAAAGTGCCTCAGTTTCCATGCCTGCTTCTGTGTGTGAGCACTGATGTGCATATCAGTGAATGTGTAGTACTGTCCTCCTTGTAGAGCCAGATTGATTACACAGTAGCTTAGAAAATAAATAACTTTAATCAATTTAAATTGAGAAACTATGAGAACCATTGCTGCAGAAACAAAACATGTTCTTCTTTTAGTTGCAGCAGTGTGATGTGGTCGGCTTTCAGAATGTTGCAGAGAAGTCTCTTTAGCAGTTGCAAATTTCAGCTTGACTTGTTGCCAATATTTGGTCTGAACTGGTCTTAAGATGGTCAAGAAGCTTTTTAGAGTTGTGTTTTTCTTCTTTAAATATGTTTGTACTTGAACTAGGATGTAACAAATGCTTATTATTACTATTTCAGTGTGAACACACCAAGGATTTCAGCTAAAGATTGGCCAACAGTGTGATGGTATTAAAAGTTAAAGTAGCTGAACTTCACAGGAGTGTTAAGACATGGACATATTAAGTGATAGTACAGGTTTTCCAAGTTCAGTGGAACTTGAGTTGTTTTTGAACAAAATAAAGAGTTAATAGAGTCACAAAACCAAGTTCAAAATCAATTATCTGCCCACTAAATCTCACACATATGAGTAAGTCTGGCTTATTTCTTATGTGGAATGACCCCTATTCTTTGGACTTCCATCAGACAAAGTGGCTATGTTCTTCCTACATAGCTCAGCGTTGGCTGGGAAGATATCCCGCATACTGATTAATGTGATTGTACAGGCTCTGCTCCATATACCACACAAATAATCACTTAATGGGTTGGCTCAGAATCACCAGTTTTCCAACAGCTCTCTGTAATTATGAATTACTGATGCACTAAACCTTGCCATACAAGTAAAGCAAATACATCCCTTTAGTTTTCCCTCTTTAGAGCTACCTGGGTTCCACTTTCGATTATTAGTTTTTCAACCTCAATACAAAAACAAACAAATTCATGCACAGTAAAGACAATTTGAATAAGAGTTGTTTCTTTTTCTTGTCTCAACAGTTGCCCCAGCTATGAACCTGAAAGTGCGAGGTGTGACTGATAGCACCATTGACCTGGAGTGGGAGGGTTCTGTAGTGCTGACAGATTTCTTAGTGACATACACACCAAGCAGTCCTGGAGGTAAGTAGACTCTGCACTCTGTTTGAAAACTTGCATAGTTGTTTCATTTGACTCAAAATATCTTGAAAGCATACACATATTCTGTTAAGTGTATCAGCATATGCTTATAATGCCCATCTCTCTTTCAGGTGTGCAACTAGAGATAAGGTTTCCCGGCAACATCACCTCCTGCACTATCTCAGGCTTGGGAGCGGGCATAGAGTACAACATTAATGTGTTTGCTGTCATTAACAACAGTATCAGCGTCCCTGCAAGCATCACTGTTTCCACCTGTAAGTGCAGTCCTATGAGCTGTTTTGACAACATGTTCCCACGAAAGCCAAAAGAATATTCCACTGAAGCCGTGTTTGGCCCATAGCCAACAGTGAACAAAAGCAATACCTCAATTCAGCATTATATTAATTGCTCTTTTGCAAAAAGGGCTGCAAATGAATTCTCACATGGATCCATGTGCATGCTTAGACACTGTGTATGTCACTTTTTTAACACCTGCTCCTTGTGCTAAATTGTTGTGATTTCTACCAATACACAACATTTACATCTTGTACCAAGGAGTGATACTAAGTCTCTGAACCTGTAACAGTTTCTCTTTTCTTATTGGAGCACATATGAGCATTACATTCAGACAAATCCACCCCATTTATAAGAAAGACTTTGACTGTGTTTGCAAACAGACGATTGCATCCTCTCTCCACCAGCTGGCTTCATACAGTGTGTTCCCATTACTTCAGTCTTGGCTGGAGAAATTATCCTCCATTCCACGATAAGTGAATTTAATTTCAGTGATTGCAGAATTCGAAGTAATAAAGTCAATTTAGGGCGATTTAGCTTGTTGCAACCATTTTTCAGGGATAGTATGATTTGTTGGGCTGTCTGTGCTTAACTTGGTTATAAAATGTAGTATTTGATTATCCAGAGGAGTTATGAGGATGAAGTTGCCTGTAAAAAAAAAAAAACGTCATTTTTGGGTGTTATTAAATTAAAATCTGGGCTTGGCAAAGTGGCTGCACATCAAAGCTGGGAAAGTGTTGTACTGTTTGGTAAGAGGCAGTGTTCATGGTTAGACATCTTTTGATTGATATTCATGTTCCTGGATAGTTTTAGAGCTGTGTTCCCTGTGATGAAAAGAAAAAGGTGAAGCTCAAAACAGCAAACAATAAAAAGAGTGTAAAAGATAAAGGTTAGATATTAGAAACCTTCACTGAAGAACAATAATATGTCTCCTTCTTCTTCTCCAGATCTCTCCAATCCAGATGGTTTATTCTTCAAATCCATCACAGAGACATCGGTGGAGGTTCAGTGGCAGCCGTTCTACTTTTCCTTCGATGGATGGGAGATCAGCTTTATTCCTAAGGTTGAGACGAGCTGTGTGAACACTCAGTGTGTTTGTGTTCGCTGTCTGTCCCGATGAAAGACTGCAGGACAGCCTGCTGGAAGATAACTGCTCTGTCCTTGTGTGTGTGACAAGAGCAGAAGGAAAACAATAGAACAAATGCTTAATGCTTCTATTCTCCCACACATACAGCAGTTTATTTTTCTTATTGACCGAGCAAAACACTCTTGATTAAAAAGAATTATTTTCAAATCTCCCTAATGCCAATCTCTATATAACTTTGAGGATGTGTGCAGAAAAAGGAAGAAAAATAAGTGGATGGATTTTGGTTTTCTTTGGGGTTAGCTCGACTTGAAGACCATACCAAATTAGATGAGCGGATTGTCTCAAGCTTATTGGCTATTAGGTGGATGAGCCAATAAACCCCTTTTCCAGAAAAAAACAAAACCCTTGGTAAACCATAGCAGGGCGAGGTTCAAAGTGAGAAAGCCAAAACATTTCTCTTTCTAAATCTAGCTGGAAACTCAAGGTCTCACTGCGCTCTAATCTCTTGCCCTCTCACAGTAATTGGATTTTCTCTTTAGAGAGATATCCTTATGTCCAGCGTGACGTCAAGCCTCAAATCTGATGTTACGATGCTTTTTTTGTGTTTGATCATTTAGGTCTTTTAGGTTTCTGACTGGAAAATCATTGGGCCACCTAATTGCATTTATTGAATTCAGTCCTCTCTTTTCTATCTTATCTCCCATGTCTTTTGGCAATGTCTTGTCTTCTTGCACTTCCCCTTCCCCTCTAATTTTTTTTTTACCACCTCTCATCTGACACATTCTTCTCTGCCCCCAGAAGGTACCCTCCATCCCTTTCTTTCTTTCTTTCTTTCTTTCTTTCTTTCTTTCTTTCTTTCTTTCTTTCTTTCTTTCTTTCTTTCTTTCTCCTTCAGCTCCCTCTTCCTCTCCCTTCCTTCCTGTGTTCATTCTTTCCCCGATCATTGCCTCCCTCACTCAAGCCACAGGGGAAATCATATTATGAGTTGCCATTCCCGCCCCCCGTGGATTTAATCCAGCAATGGGGATTGTGAATTTTGACAATCTTGTAATGGAAGCAGCCATGAAAGCTTTGGCCCATGTGAACAAACACAGAACTCAATACTCTGAAAAAGGAAACAGAAAGAGGAGGGTGAGCGTGACATCTAGCATTAACATGCTAGAAACGGCCACGGTGTTCATCTGACATCCCAATATAAAACTGTACTATCATTTATTTGTAGCACATATCTGCTGCACCATCTGATACATTTATGATGAGATCTTCCCATTAAATCAGTTTGAGTAGAGCAACCACTCAATCGATCCAAGTGCATGTAGGCCCTGAATAATAATTCATATATATTTGGTACATTTTAAATCATTTCCAGTCATGGCAAGGTCAAATACAGCTATATCTAATATTATAACAGTATTGATTTATATAATTTATGAGGGGTTTTTTTTCCAAAGTGACACATTCTTCACTTTTCTAGATACAGTTTGTTTAAGGAAATATTTTTTCACACACTGTTGAACAAGCAGGCTTAGTTTAGAAATCTAAGGACATCAAATGCACACAAATAGAGAAGCACACACATAAAGAAAGAGTTTTTTCAGATGTTTACCAGCATTATGATTCTTGTTGAATAGTCTGTATATCGCTATTTCTAAAGGTAAGAACACTACAGATGCAACAGTATGGTTAGCCCACAGTTTAATGGATAACTCTTTTTTGGTCATGATTTTCTGTGTCTTTTATCTCATATTTATGATTTTTTTAACCCAGAGTAATGAATTTTGGTCTCGTTAATTTAGTATTTATGTCATAATTATGACTTTTGATCTCATAACTGTCTTTTTATCTCAAATTTTTCCATTTTTTTATTTCATAATTAAGACTTTTTTCCCCCATAATTTTGAGTATTTTATCTGATAATCATTACTTTTTTTCCTCAAAATTTAACTTTTTATCTCATAATTTGGACTTTTTATCTCACCTTTTTTACTTTTCATCTCATGAATTTGATTTGATTTCTTGTAATTTGAGTTTTAATCTCATAATTATTACCTCACGCAATTTGGACTTTTTATTCCATAAATATAACTTTATTTATCATAATTTCAGTTTTTATCTTATTGGTTTTTTTATCTCATAACTTTGACATTCATCTCAGACTTTTGACTTTTTTTCTCATAATATCTTACTATTACTCTTTCACTTACTTACTCTTTTGGACTTTTATCTCATAACTATGAATTTTGATGCTATTTTGGTACAAACATCTACCCGCCATGTGGTACATAGACCTCTGAAATTTACTCACCAAATGAGGAATCTACCTGCAAGCATCAGCTTGCCTGATGTTAATTTAGACCCTGGTTTGAGTGTTTACTTGGGATGATGAGTTTCCTTATCCCAGTATGTAGACTAAGAGACACACAAACAGACCCATAACAAAGAGATATACTACATGAAAGGTAGTTATATACAAAACAGGTGGGGAAAAAAGCAATTCACATACATGTATTGGGCCATGGATGCTGTATCAAATGTTGAAATATTAAACTGAAAATTGCTCCTATAGGACACATGATGATGCAAATCTGAAGTTCACATTTGTGCATATATATAGCCTAAATAAATGTAAATACATGCAGTCTCACTGCTGTAAGTCATGCCAGTGTCACGGCTTTGTTGAGTTTGCACTTAGTCACTCCTTCACTCTGAGTGAGATGAGAAAGTTCCAAGCAGATTCGACAAACAAAAACAATCATTCTTGCCCATTTGAGCCACTGAAGCTTCATCTTGTGGAATAAAAATCAGCTGATTTAATTAATTAAAATCATGTGAATCAAGTGTGGTTGTTGGATCGTTTCTTTCCTTTGTTTACATTTTGCTACTATTCTAGTCAACTCATCTTCAGGTTTAATAACACTGAAACCAAATATATTTCCACAAGAACAAGAAAACCCCCTTTTGTCATCCCACATCTCCACAAGCTTGTCTGCAGATAGACTGAAGACTAATTATGACTGAAGGATCAGGTGGGAGATAGATATACTGTACGATGATTCATTTGAATTGTTGAGCACTGCTTCCATTTCACTGTATTACTATTGAGATTGAACGGCAGTTGTTATTGGAACATAACCGTTGTGTGTAACTGTGGTAATTTAGTCAAGGTGATTAAATGGATTACATCTCTAATTACAGTTTTAATTCAGGAAAGTAGCAAGCTGTTATATGTTCTGTGGTAATATGAGCCTTTGTAGCTGAGGCTTTTGGGGATCTTGGAGTAGCAGTGGGTGTAACATCTGTCTGTTGGCAGGAAGTCCACGTGCAACACTGGCTTTCTAAGAACAGCTGGGAATAGGCGGGAGCTCCATATGGATGAGTGACAGGCCTTTGGAAATGTACAGAGTGCTGCCTTTGCAGAAAAAGACCTATGAAATTTCACTGCAACATCCATAACCACTTCTGCTCAGCAAACACGGTTTGGAAGTGTAATGTGCTAAATCAACAAAAAAAAGCTTACAAATTAGGCCAATATACAACCTGCAGACAGTTCAGAAAATCTCCTGCCTACAGTTTAGATGCATGAGTCACTGATTTTGTGTTACTGCTGAGAAAGTCTTTATTCATCACATCCATGACCTCTAAGAGAAAAGTTTAGCCTACACAGAATTAGATATTTAATTATGCAAATCATTTGCTGCACAAATTGAGCTCAGTGTCTTTGATTGTTATAACTTAAATTTCTTTTTTATCTTCTCAGGATAATGATGGTGGAATGACTGCCCAGCTGCCCAGCACCATTACTTCCTTTGTGCAGACTGGATTAAGACCAGGAGAGGAGTACACTGTTAACCTGGTGGCACTGCGAGATGGAGGCCGAAGCCAGCCTTTCACTGCTACTGTCACAACATGTATGTATTAATAGTAGAGTTTTAAAAAAGCCTTGGCTTTAACCTGTACAGGATATAAGGTCATCTCTCATATGATATAATAACTAAAAAAGCAATCAACTTTCTGTTTTTTTTTTTTTTTTTTTTTTTTTTTGCTGTCAATTTAAAAGTCCTACAGTAAAAAAATGAATTATGTTTATGTGTCTTAAATACAGCATTAGGGTAAAATCCAAGCTGGAGACAAAACAGTGTCTGATATATCCTTGATATAGCAAAAATATTCCTCTCTAACATTGACTTAAACATTTACATAAAAAAACATTTATTTATTGATATTTCAGATGTGTGTGTGTGGGGGGGGGGGGGGGGGTGTTGCCAAAGAAAGGTGACTTAATTCACACAGATCAGCAGTGTTTTATTCTATTCTGTTTGTAACATTTGTTAACAGGCCATTGTGTAACTACATCACACCCATATACTTTTCATGAAATATGATAGGTCAGATCTTAAAGAGGATGACACCAAACATTAAAAGAAGACATTTTGAAAAAAAAATCACAATTCATTTTGGGGATATAGATTCAACAGAAACTAGTGATGGTTCTTCAGTCATAAACTTTAAATACAATATGGTAATACTCCAAAATTCAAACTGAGTTTATACAGATGAAGCCTGGGCAGTGAATCAGTTTTATCAATAAACTGTGTTCATGGAGGATCTAGAATTTAAAGAATAAAAATGTCGACCTTCTCCTGATTTTCCTCTGCTGTTCCACTTGGACTTAGCTGTGTTGATTACAAGACGGGCTGGTCACAACAACAGCATCAGAATGGGATAAATTGTGTGACGATTCACAGAGAAGATTAAAGTTGTTTGTGAACAAATACTAAAATAAGATTCAAAGCTTCACAATAAATAAAAAGAGAAAAGATTATTATCTAGTATAAAAGGTGTAATGTAGCCTATTTCTAACACAAGTGTCACTATTATACCGTATTTTTGCAATGGCTCTGTTAATTGTATGGGGAGAGGGTTCACAGAAATGTGAATCAGGTTTGATGTGGAAAAATCTGAGATTTGATTGTTAGGCCACATTGCCGAACCCTACTTCAGACTTAGAGACAAGGTACTGGTAGATCCTTTAAAAATATTATGTCTGAAGTTGGACCTTTTAAATTTAAGACCATAAAAAGTGATAAAAAGTCTTATTTTCACTTGTATGAAGTCTTAAGTTTTAAAATTCTCTTTATCTAAGATATGTCTTTATCCAGTCTTTGTTTTCTAGCAAAATTTATTTTAACTAGAGCTTTGAAAAATGCCACCTTGGCACGTTATGATTAAATTACAGGATTAATTAGTTAATTTTTTTAACGCATGCACAGAATTAGCCTTCAAATATCCCATATCCCACAATTCCATCCAGTCTGCACTTTTTCCCTCTAACGCAGTCAGAGAATATCAGCCATCCAAACAAAGAACACTGATATTTCTGATAAACCTAATGCAGGGCAGGTTCTGGGCACAGGCGGTATAGCAGTCTCCTAGGGTGCCGTGCTGAGGGGGCGCCATCGTGAGCCTGGAGCATTTTGAATTAGGCACCAACGTAAAATATCAACAACTTCTTTACTCCTCTAACGTCTGCCCTGTGTCTGTGAAACGGTCCAGCTTCACTTCTTGGCACTCTGTCTCTCTCTCCCCCTCCTTCTCCCTCTACATACGCCCCCCTGCCCCGACAGAGGGGTGTAGAGTGATCATATGTCTTGATAGATTGTTTCAAATAGCAGTGAGTAACTTGGAGAAAGTTCATTTATGAAATTATGTATGTTTTTCCGTCCTGGTTTCTGTCATAGGTGCTAATATTCTTAAGTGAGTTTGTGCTCAAATGATGCTTTCATATAACCTCTGCAGTGCCATCAGGTGATAATGGGGAAAAAGGACAGGGGGAGAGAGATCCACTAATGATATAAGGCAAAGGTGGAAGAAATTACTGAACAAATATATTTTAAAATAGACCTGTTGACACAATGATAATAAAAATGCTTACAACTCAGATCACTGGCCTAAGCATTTACTAACGGCAAATGTGCACCAACTTTGCACAAATGTAGCTTATTTGGATGTAAATAAGGACTTACAGAGGAAGAAATAACAGTAAAATAAAATATGGATATCCTTTTTTTCTTCCCTTAAATTCCCCTTTATATCTCCACGCCCCAGCATGTTGTAATGGACTGTTTTACAGAATATTGAATTATTAGATCAATAACGTTTTTCCTTAGAATTTTTTTTTTTTTTTTTTTTTTTAATAGAGAAATTGATACTACAACAACAGCAAGTATTTAAACTAATATGACTTCCAGTAAAAATGGAGATATGATGCACTATTGCACATATTCGGCACAAATGGCAAATTGCAGAAGAGCTGTAGACTAATTAATATTGTTGAGTACGAGGGGTTCACTGAAGTTTTGTGAATGGTATTGGGGGACTCGGGCATTAATATGTGATTAATCATGATTTATCCACAAACCTGTAGTTAATTTGATTCTATTTTGTAATTATTTCACTGCCATAATTTTAACCATTCTTTTTGTGTACATGCTTGTCCATGTTACAATTAACATTATTCTCCTTTTTGATAATTAAACTGTTAAGAATCAGCTTAGCACTCCTACTAAAATGTGTTCTGATATATGAACGTATATCACTAGACCCTATACCGATTTAATAAAGACATTAAGGGTGAATCCCATTTCTACCCCTTAGCCCTTATCTTAGCCCTACCCCTTGGTTTTGGCTAAGGGCCAAGGGCTACATAGCCCTTGAAACGAAGATTTTTCAGGACCACACTTGAAACCAAGGGGTGTGACGAATTTCCCCTCAGTGCACTGCATTCAGTTGCGAAATGGCACAACAGACCACTAAGGAGGCACGTAAAGAAAAAAAATAATTTCGGCATAATGCTTATAGAAAACACAACAATTTTATTTTCTCATATATTCAATCTTTACCCACTGAGGATTGAAGTTTGTTGTACTTTTGGTATCTACACAAGTAAACAAGGGTAATTAATTGTATAAATAAGTGGAGAAGATCAACGCAGTATGAACGAGATGGTCAAAGCTTTATAATCACCTCCGATGATGCAGCTGTCTATCGGCAATGTGTGATGATGAACTGCAATCAAATGTTGTCTCATTTCTTAAGGGAAGGTTTTCTCCCCTTTCCTTACCACAATGTTTCGGGGGCAAGGGGAAGGGTTAAGGGGTAGAAATGGGATTGGCCCTAAATTTACCAGGGGTCATCAAAATTGGGTGTTTGTGACCAATAAACTTCTTTATCTTATCCCATGAGATGTTCAAAAATTCAGAAAATGCAGCCCTGGCCCAGAGTAGTGAGAAATCTAGCATGCCTTTATTTTTTGTTGCGCCAAGTGGTATTAATATTTCTAAGCTCTTAAAGTCTTAAATTTGGTTGAAGAGAGTGTAGGAACCCTGAAGAGAAATGTTGTTGCTTAAAAGCCACATAAATGCGTTAGATTTATGGCTTGAGGAGATGTTATTCATCAGATTGTTCACTGTTGTACTAAATCCATTTCTGTATAGTTTGATACAAAAAAATTGATGAATGAATCATTCTAATAACAGTAAGACTTATACAATTTAAGCTGCATGACAACTATTTTTTTAATTTTACTTTACATTAGGAGTTTCCTCCTAAAGTTGATTGTTTTTTTGTTTTTTTTCCGCCCAGTTGTCCAAAGCAAATTTGATTTATTATGGAAACATCTCTTAGAAAAGCTGGCTGTTTTTAATTGAGAGACTCAGAAAACAAATGTTTGCCATCTTTTTTCCTTGATAAAAATGTGCCACTAACCTGACACGCCAGATGGATGTGTTCCACACATCCATCTGGGAAAGCTTCAATAGGAAACGTTTGAGAAAAGGCAGAGGCTTTGAAAAAACTCGGAGTGTGACTGGATGAACGTTCTGTCCGTCACATCTCTACGGGCCAATAAGAGCAACAAAACACGTGACGTAGCCGCTATGGAGCTGCACGTGCGCAGCTACTGAGGAATAATGCGAAACATGGCGACTATAGACATGTCAGTACTCGGCTTTTGTTGTTTTTGAAAAGAAAATAACTCACTGCTGTTCTTTGTTCTTCTTTAAACTAAGAAATGTCAAGTTCTGATAAAACTGGTGCTTTAGCAGCATCCACGCTAATCTCTTCCTCCAGCTCTTGCTGCTGCTTGTTAACGTCACAACTCTGCTGTTCCTGAAAGTACTGCCCCTCGTCGCTGATTGTTCCTGTGACTTTCTAACCGGGCCCAAACGGTTCAGACAGGAGCTTTGCAAGATGGATTCACCAGTGAAAAACAAGAAAACGGGCGTATCCATCTGCTTTGCAAGGTTATTGTGCCACCTGATTAAACAAAAATTGTAACCGTCAGAAATTAATTTTCTGTCAGTTGGTCAATAAATCACAATTGAAATGCCAAATGTAGAATGTTATTCTCTGAATTTGAAATACTTGCCACATATTCCCACACAGAACATAATACTTATACATTTACACTGTCACATTTACATATTTGTTTGTCTGCTGCCATTTATGTCCCTGTTGTAAACCTCGCTGAGGTATTTCCCCATTCCTCACACAGCTGACACTATGTAGACAGCTGTAATAGATCCAATCCAAACCTCGTCCATAACAATTTAAACTCTGACGTCTGCAGTCAAAACACCATCAATTTCTTGTCAAGTCTTTACACATTCTGTAGGTTGTAATTAAGTATTGATGAATAATTCATGACTCTCATTAAATTTTCATGCTGGCCCACTGCAGGACACCTTATTGGATAAAGATAGAGGAAAAGGCAAATTTGAAGTTGCTCTATTATTCATAAGAAAGATTTATCCCTCCTTGGAGACAAAGGGAACAGGATGAGGAGTGGGAGGAAAAACCAGACGGAGAGGACAGCTGATGTGGGAGCTGCTTAACAACAACCATCTTCTTCAAGTTGCTTTTTAAGTGACGACCCAAGGGGCCAATTTTGAATACATCATGAATAAAGGTGGACCTGCAATATATCAAGTCTTTGTTCTGGGATTTATTTAGATCTCAAAGACTAAATTAAAAAAACGTCTTTTAAAGAGAATATGGTCCTTTCTTCTCAGTGTGGGAAATGTGTCATTTACATAATATTCCTCTTGGGCTATCTATACAGAATAATTATGATATCACAGAAAAGTATGATGCCTTTGATTTAAAGGATGTACATTAAGCTAAATATTGGCTTTTTATATTTCTCTGGTCCTGATTTGATTGTTAATTTTTGTAACTACATCAGATACATTAGCATAGAACATGCCAATTTTAACATCCTATTTTAATAAACAGGCACCATTAAGAAAAGTGTGATTTAGAGATCAAGAGGTTTTCTAACACCTCTGATAAAGCACATGTGTTTACCATTACCTTCATGGAATAAAGTAATTCACCTGTTAATGATACAAAGAGCTGATGATCACATTGTTTAACACCTATTTACCTTGACTGAGCATCTGTAAATCATTTTCGTCTAGCTGTTTGAGCTCCTTGTGAATTCATTCCTGAGATAATTGAACTACTTTAATTCAGGAAGCAACTCTCCCCCTACCAAAATAAAACAATGAACCATTTTCTGGCAGAGAACAATTGGCTGAGACGTAGAGGTGATGACTCTCATCACAATTGCTTCACATTTGAATGCAAATCACCTTGGTGTGTGTTTACTGTGTGAAGAAGCCAACAGAATCACATTGATTTGAAGATCGGAGCAGCAATTGTGAGATCGTGAAACTAAACACTCACCTCCTGGCTGCCTTTTGAGATCCAGTTCATGACAAACACAGACAGGATTGGTGACAACAGAGAACCAAGGTTGAGTCAAATAGTTTAATGAGAGTAAGAATGCGTAGACAGCGCTCACTCATCTTGAAGCAGTGGTCGTTGTAACCTATTAAGAGATGGCCAACCAGGAAATAATTGTCACTATTGAACCACAAAAAAAAGGAAAGCTTAATCAAAGTCTGTTAAATTGGCAAAAAGGTTGGTGCATGGGAATCAGTCAACAAATAGCAGATGTATTGAAACGTGAGGCTAAAGGAAAGGTCAGAAATACAAAATCTGGTCAGAAACAAGCTAGTAAACACAAGGAAAAAGACTGGAACACTGATCAAAGGGATGAGGATGAACTAGCACATGCAGAAGGGACTAGGGAAGGGTAGACAATGAGGCACAGGTGAAACACTTTGGGTAACCATTAAAGAGGTCAGGGGACAGTCAGGGGAAGGGCAGGAAACAGACCTAAAAGGAGAGACTTTGACTGTGTCTGAACACACGCTTTCGGACATTACTCCACAGACAATGACATGAATGCTGTCTCACAATCAAAACGTTTAGCAACAACGGCAGATAGATATCTGTGACAACAGCTGAGGATTGGAATTAATGGTATAATTCCACTGAAAACTGATACTAGATGTAACCTATTTTCACAAAAACAAGAAATACACTAATAGATAAAACGTATTGTGACTTTTGTGGCAAAAAAAAGTCTTAAATATTTCCTTGTATTATCACTTATAACTGGGGGGGTTACTTCTTTTTGGATCCTTAACACTTTTTTTACAGATTATATACTTTTGTTAGAACCAACCAAACAAAAAAGCCTTAAAAAAATGTACTGAACTGTGTTCCTTTGCTCCTCTCATCCGCCTGTTTAAGAGGAGCAAAGGAAATGCATGATGGTAAATATTGCTGGGCTAGTGACCATTGGTCGTTCACTAATTTTCACAACGCATTGTGGGATAGAATGAATGCATTATATAGTATATAACAATGCTCACTCAGAATTTGGACACCACTACATAGTGATGTTTTCACTTTACTGTGCACTATATAGTGTCTATGGAGTGATTTCAGACACGGACAAAGTTAAGTGACCAAATTAAAACAGTACGCACACAACAAAAAACAAGGAAGAACTAAAATGCAACAACTATTCGGGCACTGTGGCATTGATTACCTAGTACTTTAAACATTTGATTTCGATTCAGACTCAAAGGTTAGTATAAAGTTAGACAACCGTAAACACCCTGTCAAAACTAGCAATTAATTTGCATTATTGAAAACAAGTAAAACTGTTTGCTGAGTTTGTCAAACATTAGCAATGCTAGCACCACTAAACATCAGGCCTCCCTGCAGGTTAACATCTACATGCCAGTGCTGAGTGTAGTCATGCATTGCTCCAGGTGATGCACGTTAAACTGGCACAACCTCAGACAACTTTATCTATATTTTCTTGGTCAAAATACCTCCAGACATGATGCATTCTGTTTTCTGAGTTTGATTGCTTCTATCGAGTAGAGTTGGAAGAGCTTCCTCCTTAACTGGTGATGCAGCCAGTCAATGGCTACAGCCCCTGTAAGTGGGGGGCTGGGTTGCAGGGTTGTCCTAATATCTAACTGACATCAAATGGCAAAAAAGGAATAATATGTTAAAGAACAACAAATTCTTGTGCTGACTAGTGAGGACAATGATGTGCAATGTTTCAATGTTTCCTAACCACAACCTCATGAAGCCCCTCTGCAAGGCATCCTGATAGTCCACAAAAGCCAAACCAACACCTGATAGGGCCTCTGTGGTCAGTTGCCTGCTCTGCTCCACACTTCTCAGGTGTTAAAACAAACTCATGTTTCATAGGAAGGCCAGTACAATTTGACTGCATACCCGTAAGATTCACCCATTTTATTGTTATTTCCAATTCACAATTAGAATGTCAAGAAACAAACCAACCCTATAAAACACACCAAACAGTCCTCTTAGATTAATCACATAATATAGTTCAATGCCTTTTGTTGTCCCTCTGACACGAAAGCTGTGCTTTTAGGAACAAAAGCTCATGGAAAGATCTTGTAATCTTCAAAATAAATGAGCAACCAAGAGCAATTCTCATAGTCCACATCTATCAAAGACTGTGATTCATACTTCTGATAATAGCAAGCTTCTTGTGTTAACGCTCAGAAATGGGTTGTTCTCATCCTGTGTGATGTGTTCAAGTCTCTGCAGTGACATGTAGGCTTATGACTAATGCTGTACACCTGGCACTGATAAATCTTGTTGTCTCAGTGTGTGTTTAGTCTGATAAGAATTAAATGCCAGGCTGTCTCTGAAGACCAGGCTACAAAAGTAATAAAAAAAATGTAAGTACACCTTCTCAACAATGTTAACTGTTGTGAGTTACAGCCCTGCCTAAGGGTAAGGTGTACAAACCTATTACCCTACCCTGTAACCCAAAGAGTCCAATCAAAAAACTTTTGTTAATGGGCCAAAATGAACAAAATAACACTTGCATCATTTTGCTTCTACCTTTTTTCTTTCCCAGTGATTGATGGCCCCACTCAGCTGGTTGTGCGGGATGTGTCGGACACCGTGGCATTTGTGGAGTGGACACCTCCAAAAGCAAAGATTGATCAGATAATTTTGCGCTATGGTCTTGTGGGAGGAGAGGGTCCACGGACCACCTTCCGCCTCCAGCCCACACTCAGCCAGTACTCCCTGCAGGTGAGCGTAGTGGGTTTGCTGTTCATCACACTGAGTAATCAGAAATCTGATCTCACAGACACATTATGTGGACTCACCTGCCATCTGGAGACAGAACAGCTTAAATCATTTATCTTTAAGTTGTGAGTTATCTATTGTAGTTCTGCATTGTAATCACAAGTATGGTGTTACCAGTGTGTGTTTGTGTGTGCTTGTCATGCTTGTTAGATTATCTAATCTCTGCCTGCCTCCTGTGTCTGAAGATAAAACAAAAGCAAACAGAAATTTATGCTAAAAGATTAAACAGGCTGAACTGTCCATGTTTCTGTGTTTGATTTTTTTTTTTTTTTTTCACATAGGTTTTGCGTCCCGGCTCGCGTTATGAGGTCTCTGTGAGCGGTGTGAGGAAGGGAAATGAGAGCGGATCTATTTCCACTGAATTTACTACCGGTGAGGTCTGACAGCAAGCAGATGTGCTGATGGTGGTGTATGTGTTTGGTCCTGTGCCTGTCTCTGGGAGAAGAGTGGATGACATATGGTCAATGTACAGTGCTTAACAAATTTATTAGACCACCCTAACCCAACCAAAGTAAGGTTTATGCCACAGCTGCCCTAAATTAACAGCATTGGTAATTACCAAAATCATTTTTTAATGTTTCTGCAATGGTTAATACAACAATATGTAGAAGCTCTTTAACCTAAATGATATTTTTAATGCTAAAATATAATTATTAATGTTATCCATGAATTTTCAAATTTACTGATTTACAAAAACTGAAAAAATAGTAAAGCACATTATTATTTCTTGATTAATATGTCAAATTACAGTTATTTACTTGCATTCCTGAACAGAAAAATGAGTTTTAGTGGTTGAATGTTATGCTTGATTCATTTCTGACTTCTCAGAGAAGCCCAGTGAGCTGGCTCAAATTTGGGTATAAAAAGGTCAATTCAGTTTGAAATTCCTCATTCCTGTTCAAAATGGTAAAATGTGAGCACTCACTTAAAATGAAATAGTCCGCATTAAAGCACTTCATGATGCTGGATGGTCTCTGAGAGAGGTGGTCTAACAAATTTGTTAAGCACTGTATACCACACTGTGATTTCTGCATTTGTGTGCAGAGGAAAGCACATTATTTTTGCAAGAATTAGATAGCTTTTTAACTGAAATAAGTGAACTTTACTTGCAGCTACATCAAGTAAACTTCATTTAAATGATACCATAGTTCAAAGCTCCTATTGGGAATTTCTGGTAGTGTTATGACAATATATCTCAGCTTGCTTTATATTAACAGTCAAACAGTTTTCCAGTTTTCCATTGGAGTGCTGACATAATGCACTTTGAACAACCTGCTGTTAACTGATTTGTGTGACACCTATCGGATGGCAGCAGACACAGGCTATAAAAATACCTATAAGGATCAAATCAGTCTTCTTCCTAGTGTGCTTTTCTGGGCCATAAACTGTAGAGGCAGTGGTATTACTTTCCGTTCATTGCACAACCAGCTAAAATTTCCTAACAGGAGCTTTAAATAATGCAAAACAGTTATGTCATAGACATAAATGCACATGTAGCAACTTTGTAGCGAATGTAGTATTAGTTTACATCATCTTACATGCAGAATATTATTGGAATGAGCATTTGGACACCAACTGTGTCAGTATGTGATGATGTTTATATAGCAGATGTTTGCTTGTTCAAACTCCCTTAGAATTGGTCTCAGTTTCCCCAACGTTTGTCAGCTTTATCGTTCTTCTCAGAGATCGATGCCCCCAAGAACCTGCGACTTGTGACCAAGACCTCCACCACGCTGGAGCTGGAGTGGGATAACAGTGAGGCAGAGGTAAGTTCACTTGACCAAATAGCTTATATTAAGATGTGTTTCTCACACAAAAACAGCATTAAAAAGTTTGTCCTTTTATATTTCAGTTTTCCTTCTTTTTATTTCACTGCATGACAATAAGTTTGCATGTAGTATGAAGCTATAAGTGGTGGAAAGCAATAGTTTTTGCCCCCAAATATTGAATCTACAGCCAGTTGTCTTTCCTTTGCTTAGTTGTTTTAAGGATCACAGTTCCTTCTCCATGTTGTGCATTTGTAAACTAATATACAGGAGGACTTCCCCACCACTGTAAAATATTCATGCTGAATGCAAAGTCCCTGGGTCCCAGGGTTTCAACAAACCATCAGTCCCCCTTTGTTTTACTGACTGCTTGTAAAACATCTTTTACTGTGAAAGTAACAACTCATTTGTCCCGAATCCACTGTCTTTATTTACACGTCATTGACCCTTTGTTGGATACTCCCTCTTTAAGCAGGTTTTTATGTCATCAATTTTTGTAACCTGTCTTGTTGTATTGAGAACCTTATCATCATACACAGGTGAGTGTACACTTTGTGAGCTGGGTAAGGAAGCCATCAATAGGAGCAAACAGATTAATTGGGTGCACACGATCGCAGAATGCTTCACTCTGATTGACAGTGTAATAAGTCACATTTCTCTGAGCTGACAGGATGATATTCCCAAGGCTTCCTGAGCTCATAACAAGACAAAAAATCTAGTCCTACTTGATGCCTGTTTGCAAAAGCTAATTTATTCATCCCATGAAAAGTGTAAAATCAGTGCCAAATTTTACTCACTTACCCTTCAGCAGCATAAGTCAAAATACTGATGACCTTGTGTTTTTATTCATTTTAAATTGATATTTTAATGTTTCCTTTAGTTTAATGCCCTTAATGTTTGGTTTTGTGTGTTTAAATGCAGGTGGAGGGTTACCAGGTGGTGTACAGTACTTTAGCAGGAGATCTGTACGATAAAGTCATCGTTCCACGTAACGAGGGACCCACTACTAAGACCACTCTCACAGGTAAGTCAAGAGGAGAGAAGTGTTTTCTTTATTTACTCACTGATTTATTGTGTACTCATTTAATTCCCTGAATAATCTGTAAGTTCTTTTTATGAGTGTTGTTTTCTCTAATGCCTTCCATATCATCACAGATGATCTAGTGTGTCCAGAAGGAGCTGCAGAGTGGTTTTGTATTTTACATGGCAGGATTATTTACAGTGCCAGCACTTGGCTGACAAGCTTCTGATTATATCTGTGGAAAAGCTTGTTGTCCTGTCGGCATATTGAAAGGCTGTCAGAAAAGGAGGGGTTAGCTGGGTTGTTGTCGTTTTTTTTCTGAAAGGCCATAGCGCTGCAAAGGGCATAGCCAGCATAAGAACAGAAGCAAAAGGTCCTTGTGTTACTCTGCTGCACCGCTGTAATCGATGCTACCTCCGGTCTCATTCGTTCTCCATCACTCTCATTTTCTCTCTCTTCATAATCTCCGTTGCTCATTTCCATTGCTCATCTCTTCTCGTAGTCGATGTGCTGCATTGATTGACAAAAACAGCCAGTTTCTCGTGCGATCATTCCAATAAACATATAAATTTGACTAGGGCTTATCACTGATCTACAGCTAATTGGGTTGTTATGAAAAACTCTGTATGAGTGACATGCACTTTGCAGGAAACGGAGAGGGAGAAACTGTGAGCTGTAATGTGTATGAAATTATTCACAAGTTCTTTCTTCGTCTTTGTGCCTTAGATCTGCTCCCGGGCACAGAGTATGGCATAGGCATCTCTGCCATTAAAGGTAGCAACCAGAGTACACCAGCGACAATGAACGCCAGGACAGGTGAGTGAATGACTTATGCTCTACTGTACAAAACCAGTGATCCACTCATGCACAGAAGAGGCTCTATGTTTGTCCAAGCAGTGCAGTACACAAAAACTCAGCATTACAGGAGGCTGGATGACATTTTTAAATTAATGCTGTAAATGGCTTTAATATGAATATTTAAAACCATTTTATTAAAATTCAGCTCATCAGAATTTAGTTAAACTACTGTTATTCAGAAAGGTTTCCATTAAACATCTTTAAATCTGCAATCTCACACTGCTAATGGTGCTTGTTTTACTTCAGTACTTGGTAGGCTATTTGAATTTTTATTGTGTCATTTTGCTTGTGAAAAAAAGACCCTGTTTCACCTAATGTTTGAAATGCGTCTGTGTGTAGTGCTACACTAGTCTTTCCCATCTGTCAAGCATCTCTTTCCTGCTATTTAAATTTGTTTAATGGCTGATGGTACCTTGCACTTTGCAAAATTATGCCTCCATTTTCTTGAAAAACTGGTTCTTTCTGCTCCATTTTTGTGCACTCTCTTTGAACTTTCAAATGTAGCTACAGTTGCTGTATCACATTTTTTTCCAAATAGTTATAATAATATGACAACACCTGTCCTGCCAGCTGCACAGCAGTGCCAACGTAAGCATAAGTGTTAGTTCCTGAAAGCATCTTTGATTGAAGTTCCCTTCTGTTTTTCTCTTTTGATAAAGCACTAAAATATACAGTAAAACCTGAAAGCATGGGGGGTAGAGAATGCAATGAGAATTGATATTGTTCATCCAATTGGCAAGGAAAGAAAAGGGCAAATATAAAGACAAAAGAGAAGCAATACATTAACTTCAGAATTCATATTTCTGTTACACTACATCTGTCAGTCTCTAAAATGGCATAAAAGATGAATCTGAATGTTACAACTTAATATATTTGAAAAGTTGTGTGATCCTCAAAAACAAGTGAACGGACATTATTGAAATAACTACAGATACATTTTTCAGAAATCATTAATGAAAGTGCTTATTACTAACTCACTGTAATGCTGTGGCTCCCAATCTTTTGCATAAAGCCGTCTAACTT
Source organism: Cheilinus undulatus (assembly GCF_018320785.1). NCBI lineage: Eukaryota > Metazoa > Chordata > Actinopteri > Labriformes > Labridae > Cheilinus > Cheilinus undulatus. Next base: position 25,786,611 of record NC_054877.1, read on the forward strand.
GTCTCTACAAATGTAGAGCCTCCACAACAAGTGATTTATTACTTCAAAAAATTAACATAATTCAACACCAGGATCAATACAAGTGTGGCTAACTAAGAGGCAATATATTTTTGAGAAACTTAAAATGATTTTTATGCTTTTTTATCTACAGCTCTTTTAATAAACCATAAAGTAAGTGTGTTATCATTATTAACCCTCTGAGACTGATGTTGTCATATACAACAAGAGGAGACGAAGTCCTTTTAAAGTTATATAAGATTGAATCATAAATCTTCGCTGCTTGTTAACTGTTTCCATTTGTGCCATTCTAATGAAGCTATCCATGTCTTTACAGAAGCTTTTCTAGCGAGCCTGGGACTTGGGTGACTTTTCAGGGTCTTTGAAGATTAAATCGACATTAGTCATTGTGATACTGAGAGATGTTTCTGTCAACCAGTTACAGGCTGTTGTATCCTCACATCATGATTATCCAAACTGAGCAAGTCTTGGTGGGTAGATCATGCAGGAGAAGGCCCGAATAGCTCATAATGAAGAGGGGAGGGAGACAGAGAGCCTGTAATGTGTCCCTCTGTGTCACTGCAGACAGAAACTACATTGAATAATGGCAAAAATGAGCCAGTGCAAGGAAGTGCAAGGGATTTGTTTGTGAATATTTTGAGGACTGTTTTATCACAGAAAGATTTTTTTTCACTTTTTGGTCCCCAAGAGATGGGAGAACAAGTTAATATAAACAAAGTCTTAGTCATTATTGTTTACTGTTTGTCACACATAAAAAATATGTGAGTTCGATATTCTTAAAGCCCAGGTTGTCCTAAAAAATAAAGGATGTTTAGAGGTTGACTGTGTACCACAGGGTTGATGTTTCACAAGATTTTTAAGATGATAAATCCAGATGGAACAATATGGTTAAACAGCTTAGTGCTCAGAGGGTTCAGTTTATACTGTACATGGAAATCTAATTTTACAACCTCAGAGCAGACAGAGCCTGACATTTCTACATCATGCTGGACTGTGTCCATCTCTGGACACAGGAATACATAGATAAATAATGGAAGATACAAATTCCTTAAAATAAAACATGATTAGAAAATGCCATGCCTGAAATATCCTCATCACTAATTGTTTGATTGTGGTCACCCACTGTGGGGTATTCCCCAGTTTTAATATGATGTTTTTATAGCCAGCATTAATGCTGTTAATTTTTTGTTACATTTATATTAAAGACATTACAGATCTTTTAGTCCTTGATCACATTTTTTCCCTCTTTTCCAGGTCTGGATGTGCCCTTGGACTTGACTGTAACAGCTTCAACAGATAACACCATCACTCTATTGTGGGGCGTTGTTCAGGGACCCATTGACCATTACAAGGTCACCTACACATCTTCCTCTGGTGTCTCCACTGAGGTACAGAACTGAAAAGCAGAACCATGAATGGATTAAAGATACAACACAGTGAATATAAATTGCAGTGCAGGTTTATGATGAACACCAGTGCTCCTACAATCATCCTTGACTAGACTTAAAATAGAAACACTAAGCTCAAACTCAATCTTCAGACTAAGGTGGTCAAAAGTTTAATCTTTTGATACTTTTCAATACCAAATGCTTTTATCTCTACAAAGTTATGAAAAAGAGCAATCTACATATTTTCATATTTTAACCCAAAGTTAAAATGATTGAGGGAGGGACATCAGCATTAATGTAATCACAGCAGTGAAACAGAGCATTAAGATGATATTACCTCTGCAAAGGAGGTTATGTGATAGGCAGGGTTTGTTAGTTTGTTACTTAGCAACGTAACTCAAAAAGTTATGGAAGGATTTTGATGAAATTTTCAGGAAATGTCAGAAATGGCATAAGGAAAAACTGATTAGATTTTGGGAGTGATCCGGATCACCGTCTGGATCCAGGAATTTTTTCAAGGATTCTGTGCTATTTGGAGATAGGGCTAATGGTGGAGGTCTGCGCTCTCCGAGTGCTTTTCTAGTTTTCTACTTGTTTCTTTGCCTTAATGTTTTTAAGGTAAGGCATGTGTATTAAGTATCAGCATCGTTAAAACCTGCAAAAAAAGAGAAAAATTGCATTAAGAAAAACAATACTTTAAAACAAAATCTATTAAGATATGCTCAAACTGGGTATCTGCTCTGTATTGTGTTAAAGTTCTCTAAAGTCCCTAACAGGCACAGCTCAGATCGACTGCTGGTCTTTCCTGGTTAAAACAGATTCTGTTTAACAGTCCACCCCAGAGTGTCTTCCTGAATATTTAAGCTCACAGTTTTCTCTGTCTGTGACTGGCATAAGTCTCAGCTGCCCCAGAACAGGAGTAGAAAATCCACCTACTGTCTTTACACCTTAACATTTCACCAGTTTAACACATAATAAACACATCAACACCTCCACAAAGATGTGCAGTTGTGGATGAGAGAAAAACAGAGCAAAATCTCTGCAGATATAGACACCAACACAACTCTTCTCTGGATTATGAAGGATGTTTTAAAGATAGAAAGCCTGTTTTACTTAAGTTCATACATCTTTTTAAGAATATATAGTTTATTATGGCTGTCATTGTTGTTAACGGTATGATACAGTGCCTTTTGGATGTTTTACCCTTGCGTTGATTTTATAAATCAATCATGGTCAACATAATTTTGCTTTTTTGACAAAGAAATTTAAAAGAAGTGTATTCATTATTATTTATGTCAAAGTGAAAACAGATTTCAGGAGTAATGTCAATTTAACAACAATATGTAATAAAACAGAGGTGATGGCATAAATATTCACCCCCTCATTGTTGACCTAATACAGTGGAGGTCCAGCCAATCAGTGCTAGTAGTTCCACAATTAGTGAACTGGGGATCACCTGAGTGCAGTGAATGTGTTGCAAGAAATTGTAGTATAAAGGTATCTGTGTCCGGAAGGTCCAGTCACTGTTTAATCAGTATTCATGGCTACCATTACACCATAAAGACAAAAGAACCCTCAAAGCAACTCAGAGGCAAGGTTATTGAAAAGTGTAAGTCAGGTGATGGATACAAAAAATTTCCCAGGCACTAAACATAATATGTTATACTTGCAAATTTAAACTGTACATTGGTCCTTCTCTAACATATCCCCCTCTTTATCTACATGAAATAGATCTTCAATCACACACTGTATGCAGCTAGCACAAGTGTCTTTGAGACCCGACAACAGTCAAGGAATGTCAGAACCTCCGTGGTGTTCACTCTGCTGTTTAATCTGTAGTGTACTCTATAGTGTCCTGAATTATTTCCCAAGGTTTTTTTCATACTGTGCCGGGTATTTTCTCATAACAGTTCTCTTTACAAGCTGCAACCCAAAAATCCCTCTCATTATGTTTCCAAAATGTCAATAGAAATCCTACTGAATTTGTGCTTTACTCCATCTTCCTTTTCCAGCTTACAGTGCCTAAGGATGTAACTACCATCACCCTGACAGACCTTGAACCCGGCACTGAGTACACCATCACTGTTGCAGCAAGGAGAGGGAGACAGCAGAGCACAGCAGCTACCATTGATGCCTTCACAGGTAGAAAGAGCACTCAGCTGTATTTTACAGCATCATTATTTCCTGAACTATGTTCTCTTATCTTTAGCTTTTCATCTGCTGGGTATAAACTTTTTTTAAGTATCAAGGTTGCAGTACACCATCTGTTTTAATCCACTCAATTATAAGACAGAACCAAGATGAATTCTAGCTGAAGTGTTTTCTCTCCTCAGATAAAAACACGAAAGATCAGCCTATTACTGCTGAAAGGGTGAAAAGCATTTGAACAACAGGGTTGTGTAATGAAGGTGAATATTGAATATAATGAACTAACGGGTGGCAGCAGCTGAGGTGAGCTGCACACATAGAAAAAATGTAGTACTTTAAAATACTTTGAAGAAGCAATTAGTGAGGGAGTCGGTTAATGAGCTTGTTGCACACACTCTGTGATGTGTAGTTTTTCTGATTCCTGTTCAGCAACACATTCTCTCAGTTTTAGTCTCACACCTGGTGCTGCCTGTTCACACCTCTACTCAGTCCTATATTTCAATCCCTTAAAGGTTCTCTTTACTCCAGATGTGTGTCTGTCAGTTCACCCTTATATCCAAAGCATGTCAGTCAGCCCAGCGCTGTTGATGTTTTGTACAGAGTAAACTTGATTCAGTTGTGAAAAGTATGTTGTCACAATGATGGGCATGCTCTTACCTGCTGTCATGACTGCCATTCTTATCTCCTCTGCTGTCATCATCATAATTTTCATCATCATCATCATCATCTCTTTCCTTGTCACTTTGACCGAGGCAGTCGTCACCTTCATAATCGACATCATTGTCATCACAGAGATCATCATCACATTCATCATCTTTTGCTATCTTTGGCTCCTTCAGAAACTGCTCTCACCATCTGGAGAAGAGAGTGATGAGAGGATGATAAAGTGACAGATCAAGAGAACCAGAGGAAAAAGATAATGATTAATTACCTGTCATCTTCCCATCCACTGTTCACTTGGCCATATTGGCAACATCTGTCTGCCTGCGCTTAGGTGAAGCTGTCAAAAGGAAGAAAAAATCTGGTGGAAAGTCCAAAGTATGATCTTGATTTATGATCAAACATAGGTCGCTTTTTGAACAGCTGCATGTCCTTCAGTTTATCTGTGCGTCACTGGATATAAACTCTACCACCTCTCATAATTTATTTATGTATTTATTTAGCATTGCACTTGTGTTTTTCTTCTGCATAACTCAGAGAGGTGACTGGATAATTATTCCTTTACCATTTGTTTTCACATACGTACATATTGTTTAATGGCTGCTAGGGATGCACTGATTGCACTGATGCATCGGTTTAACACCAGTATCAGCCAATATTGGCCTTGTTTAAAGACATAAGCAATAATTGCCAATATCTCAATAATTACCAATATCTCCAGATATATCCAGCTGCTGAATCTTTTTCAAACATTTATTAAGATTTAACAGATGCTAGCTGCCGCCACAGGGCTCAGGTACTTCCATAAAGTAAAAAAAAAAAAAAAGCTTTATCTTTATACTTGTGAACACTTCTTGCCATATCCAATCGCATGATTCAGCAGACATAGAAAGTGAGTCTCATTTTATTTTGCATTGTACCAAACATGATGACCTGAGAGAAGTACTGCTTCATGAAATGACTTGTCAAAATCCTGAAATCCTGCGGTTGCTTGATGAGAAAAAATTGGAATGGCTGTTTAAGATTGATGTGTTTAAACTTGATAATTTTGTCTCAAAAGCCTGGAAAAGAAGACAAGATAGTTTATTTAACTGATAAACTAATTTTTAGTTTGTCTCCATCTTCCTTTTTGTTCAATAATGTTGAGAGAACTACTATTCACTCTGATCCTGGCTTTTGTTTGAATTCTTGGTGTCATGTAAGTCCATGTGGGCTGGGCGTATGATTGTATGCATGACACAATAATAAAATAAAAAACTTAAAAACTTCCAAACCCTGAACATTATACAGTAAGTTTTCAAAAAACTAAGAAACACCCACTTTATATCCCTCAAATGAGATGAGCTTTTAAATTTCAGAGAGATTCTGGTTTATCTGGATACTTGCATTTATGTCATAGACTCAGACATTTATATTAGCTAACAGAAAGACATTTCCAAAATATTTTGTTAGTTTAATGTCTGCAACTTTCATACTAAACAAAGAAGTGAATGAGTCCTTTAGCAATCAGTAGCATATTTTTATGGGTTCTTTGCAACATACAAATGGACCTTAGTTCATAATGCAGCTTTCAGCATTGAAAAATCCTCAGGTCCTTTTAACCTGCTAAGACCTGAGCTTTTAATTTGAAAACATTTTTATTTTCTCCCACTTACATGGGATCAGTAGGACCTGGGTTTAAAACCATAGCCTTGTCTGGAATTTTTTTGTTCAAAACAATTTTCACAGATATCTTGAAGGTCCTGTTTCTGCAGAAAACACAGCACTGGAGGGGTTTTTAATTATCTGTGTTGGCCAGTTGGTCAGTTGTTGGGGGTCTTCAGTCACTCAGAAATGGTGTTAATCAATATTAGAGGTATGGATCACGATAACTTATAAAGGCCAAGCATGAAAGAAAAATTTCCAAATGACATGTTCTGAATTTCTTAGAATATTTCTTTTTTAAAAATCCACAAAAAAACCCTAAAAATAATATTTCTGTGACAACCTTTAAACATATTTTTTAACTATCCAGTCAACAATACCATATCGACTTTTTCAAATAGTACCCAAATGTTTTAGTGAAACTTAATCGTTAAGCCTAAACATTCCAACAAAAACATCCCCAAAACAAAAACACTAAAAACTGAAAAGTTTTAACCAAATTCCTGACAAATTTCAAAGCAACCCCCCCCCCAAATTTCTCACCACTTCCCCAACATTCCCCACGTACAAAAATGAAAATGATTTTTAAAAAAAAAATCCCATAAACATCCCACAAATTACCTAACATTTCAATTAAAATTGAAAGCCCCTTAATCCCAATAAATTCTAAAACAAACACAAAAAAACCCCAAATTTTCCATGAAAAATATTAAAGAATTTTAATGCATACTCCCCCCAAAAATTCAAATCAAACTCCCAAATATGATTCAAAAACAGTTTGCAAAAATAGGAGCAATGACTTGCCTGTTAACTTATCAATAAAAGTCCATAGTATAGATGGCAGTCAGAACTGAAAATCCGAAATCAGTGTTCTGATGAAGACTAATTGGAGTTCAAACGCGTAGATATCCCTGTTTAATAAAGGGTTTTTATTACATCAGAGTGCCTTGGATTTTCAGTTCTGACTTCCATCTGTACTATGGACTTTAATTGATAAGTTAACAGGCAAGTCATTGCCCCCCTTTTTGCAAATGATATTTTTGTCTCTTTCCTGAAGAGCACTTGATCCTGACGACACAGTGTTGGATACTTTGACCCCATGTCGAACTCACCCATCTTTTTTCATGATTCAAATACATTTCCCAAATATTTATGAAAATGCTTGAAAATTTCGAAATTAATATCTAAAATATCTGAAGTTCTCTTGAAAACCCCTAAGACTAAGCTAATTCCTAAACTTCGGAATTGTCACGATTCTCTGCTGGAGAAACTTTCAGAAGCTTGCACATCACTTACATTGCCTCATTGTGCTCATTTCTGCAGATCTTTTCTCACTTTATATATATTTAACAGTTGACTGTACCATTTTGACCAGAATTAATGCTTAAGTGAATTGTTTGGTTGGTTATGTTCGCATGAACATGATGCTAAGAATGAAGACTGACTACAGAGAAAGCTAAACATTACAGCTTCTCACTGAAAACTCAAAAAAAGTTTGTTCACCCTCTTTCTTTTTCCTCATCTGCACATGGCTAATTAAATTCAAATCATCTTGCATTTGTTGCTGTGTCAGCTGCTACACTGGTTCATATTCATTACATCCTCTCCTGTCCAGGTCATATATTTTGACAACAGCATCTGCTCTCATCATCATTTCTCTCTCCATTTTTCTTACTGTGAACAGTCCCATCACATCTTCATCTTTATGGTGGGTAATCTCATTAGTTTCTCTCCTTTTACGACCAATTAAATCATTACTTCCACATGATTGTGGTCTGCTCTGACTCTCACCTTCCTCATCAAGAATACACCCAAGGCTAATTTTTCTCAACTGCATTATAAACGATCTATTACACCATCCAGGACTGCTTTCATCCATCACCGAAATGCTCGTCTGTTATTCCCATAACGATGGCAGCTGTTTCTTTTACGTCACTGTTTCCTTCTCGCGGCTGCCTTTTTACCTGTCCTTGAAAGCTCTCCGGTGACCTAACCCCCTCATTCCTCCAGGAATCAGGCCCGTAACACACCTCTACTTGTCAGAGGTGACTTCAGACTCGGTGTTTGTGGCCTGGAGCGCCCCAGCACCACCTGCTGACCTCTTCATCCTGAGCTACAGCTCTGCTGACGGGACCGACACCTCTAAGGTGACGCTGGAGGGCTCCAAGACGAGGTCATTGGTCCAGGGTTTACTGCCATCCACTGCATACACCATCAGTCTGATCACAATACAGGGGGATATTACCTCTGAGCCCATTACAGCTTCACTTACTACAGGTGAGCTGCTTGATGTGAAGAACTGAAGTAGCATTGTCACTGTGCTGATGTTTCCATACATGTTCATTTAAAAAGAAGTTGCTTGTTAAAGCAGAATCAAATGTTATTTACAGAATGGATTGCTTAGAGTATAGTAATAATCAGCACAGCTTCCTTAAGAGTAAGTAAACCATCACATAAGACATACAAAAGAGGAATCACACCTTTTGTGAAGCTGTATCTAGGTCATGTTTTAGTTAAATAATTATTCAATCAGCAAGAAAGTTGCCAAAATTTTTCTGGTTGTCTGACTAACAAGTTTATTCCCCAGTAGCTTCATCTGTGATTGTGTTGATCACATTTATTAATTGGTTTTAGTGTTGCAGAGTTAATTGATAAACCAAGGCACAAAAATGTATCCGAGTCCCATTTAGGAAAAATGAGGGAAAAAGGGTGAGAAAAACGCTCTTTTTAATTATTTGGGAAAACTGGCAAAATTGCAAGCATCATCATTATGAGAAATGAAAATGCTGTGACTTTAAATTAAACATTTATTTTCAGAAATGCTGTTTGAGCATTTAATTTGCACAGAATGAGATTAATAATTAGAGCTCTGCCTAGGAGGGTATTTTTTATTTCACACCAATATTAGCTGAGGTTGGAGGTATCATGTGTTCAGGGTGTCTGACTTGTTATCATGAATGTATTAGCTTGGGGAAGGAATGTTATTCAAATTTGGTCGTGATGTCAACTTTGACTTTAAGATGAATTAAATAGATAAAGGTTACTCTGCATTTTCTTAGTGGAGTAATTAGGTTTCTCACAGGAAATTATTCACATAAATCAGAAGTTATGAAATGGTGATAAATTTCATTGTTAGATGAACCAGAGTGGACCTGGATGTAAACTGCAAATTGACCGAATATCAAAGGCAACTGGCAGGGGTTGATTATTTAGTTGTTTCTTGGGTTTCTTTACTGCTATACTTGAACGCAGTACAAAAACAGAGAAATAAAACTACTTTCTTCTGTGTCAGATAGATCAGCTTTGCCCTGTTGGTAGATAAAATTTAAATCACAGGCCAATCTCTAGAATGATCCAGTTTAAATGTATATTTTGCTCTAAACTCCTTTGTATCTATTTCCTCTGGAAAAAACTGCTGACACAGACCTCCTAATTAAAACAAGGACAAAAAGGATGACAGTGAGAGAGAGAGAGACAGTGCAGTGTAACATATAGGATCAGATCCACTAAAGAATAGCATGTTTTTTTTGCATGTTTTTTTTTACATGTTCCTGTGCTGTGAAATTGAAAACGAAAAAAAGATTGCGTCAGATCCACAGAGCATACACTGTACGCAAAATGCACACAAACTGCTCAGCCAAGCAAACAGCGCCCTTTCCCATTTATATGTACTGTATATGTAAATGAAGAGGAAATGAAGTATTCAAAAGTCAGTGCAAAATTGCGCCACTTATTTTAAATCAACCACATTACAAATAGCATCTAATCCACAAAAGCCAGCACAGGTAGTGCAAATAAACACGATATGACCAGTTAGACCAGTTACTTGGCATGAGGCACTTTAGTATAAAACATATGTAAACTAGAAAAGCACTCAGAGAGTGCAGACCTCTGCCATTAGCCCTATCTCCCAATAGTACAGAATCCTTAAAGAAAATTCTGGATCTAGACGGTGATCTGGATCACTCCCAAAATCTTATCGGTTCTTCCTCATACCATTTCTGACATTTCCTGAAAACTTCATCAAAATCCGTCCTTAACTTTTTGAGTTATGTTTCTAACAAACAAACTAACAAACCCTGCCGATCACATAACTTCCTTGGCGGAGGTAAAAATAAAATATGTTATCTGCCAAATATCTGACTCTGATGCCATGTGAGTCTTACCGTACACCAGGGGCAGAGCTTTTTGGCATGCGGCGCAGTTGTGTTTCCTATTTTTTCATGTGAAGTGGTTGACATTTTTATGCCTAAAGCTGATGTTGTTTATGTAGCAAATGAACTTCACTCTTGTTAGCCCCTGTGTGTGTGTTTGTCTTAAATGAGGGTTCAAGTACAAAGCTGACAACAGAGGTCATCATATTGACGTATCTTGAGGACTCAGAAAACCTTAAACAGCTTAAAACCTGATCTGAAGTCTTGGCACAGTATGTTCTTGATATTTAAAGCACATTCAAAAGATAGGGGTGCATAATGCATTTTTCTGATACGTTCAAATACAGTTTTAAAACAGGACAGAGGGCTGCAGGAGGGAAAAATTTGTTTCTGCATTTGTTTGTTTCTTTACTTTTGTCAATCTGGACGCAGTCCAGTGTGAGTTCTTCCTAATACAGGGAGAAACACATGCAGAAGTCAACACATTTGTAGAATCTCCTACAACAGAGAGTTGGAGAGTTATAATAATGTACATAGATAGTATGTTACCCTCAAAATACCCCACAATAAAATACAGAAGGTTTAGTGTCCATAACCCACATGGTACAGAATATAACCAAGCTTTTCAGTGTTGTTGTTGAGCTTGAGGAAGATTCATTTACATAGATCCTGTCAGTGTGTCTTTCTATTACTGATTAACGATGGTACACTGTCATGCATAATGCTTGTTCATAGAATTATTTTTAACTGTTTCTGATGTTGTAGGAATGCTTCAGTGAATGAAAACTTGAATCCTCCAACAGCATATTTCATAGTGGTCTCTGTGTATTCTGTGTGCATTCTGTGTGTTCTGTGTGTTGGAGAGCCTGCTGCAGTTCAGTCTGTTAAAGAATTAAAGGTGAAATCTGCCTTGTAAATACCAACACTCATGTCGGCAGGCACACTCTGCTCTTGAAGGGGAAAAGATATGCCACTCTGATTAAAGCAATGTTGATCTGAAAATGCACCTATTTATAAACAAGACACGTAATCCATCCTCTTTGTGCTCCATACCTGGGTTTGCATGAGGGTTGTGCTCCATCGGTATAGCAAAAGCATCGTCTACGTCACCAAAAAAGGGTCACGAGTGTAAGAGCAGCAGTAAGCTTGTGATTTATACCCTTTTTTTTCTCTTTTCTTTCAACTTGTCTTTCTTGTTCACGTTTCTTTATTTGTTTCCTTTTTGATCAGTGTTTTTCTTCGAACTGTGCAGTAATGATCCCTCACCCTTCTTTTTCTGTTAACATATTACTCAGTTCTACTATTTAATTTTTCATTAATTGGCTAATTGTGAATAGGAGCTCTCAGAAATTTCTTTTGATAGTAACGGTGCTTTTCAAATGTGGACAGATAATGAAAGAGAGAAGAAGTTTGGTATAATAAGCTGCCCAAAAAACAGACAAAAGAGAAGAAAGAAAGGAGGTATCACCTTTTTTCTCTCCTCTATTAATAAGCACAAAAGAAAAATGTTCAATCAGGAAATAAGAAAAAAAATGTCAGTGTTGAACAATAGAGATATTAACTGTGCCTCAGTGTGAGAGACACCTGCATGCTGTCATCTCATTAGTGCACCAGTTTTATAAAATAGCTTGGCAGCGACGAGCTACCCCGTCTTGGTTTTACCCACATTTGATGATAACCAGATTTTGGGGGTTAAATTGGATTGGGATTTTGAGATTTTTAGCACCGTCTTGCACCTGTCTTTAGACTGCAGTAATTTAGCTGTCCTGTTTGATCTTGGGAGCTTGAATATGAGAGCTGATGAGTTTTTGCTCTTGATTTTAATTTGTAATTATGTGTTCTTCTTGCATTACATTAGCTACAGTCCTGTTTATTCTGCACTAAGAGGCTTGGATTATCTGACTGATGGTCACTCTGCTGCTGTGGTCGGTTCTGATGCCATTTTAATGTAGCACAGCCTGAGGGCCGCATTATTTTATTAGCTTACACAGTGCAAATTGAATTGTGATCTTTCAGGGGGATAAGTCAATAGCACTGGATATCTCTGTCGAGTCAATTCTGTACGTGTCCCTATTCACAGCCCCAGGAAGCTTTGTGAGAAAATAAAGTTGTTCAGCCATTATTATTTAGTATCACCTTTGCCAAAGCAACATAATTAGCAAGATATGCATGCATAAGTAATCACAACTCATATAAATGCTCCTACTGTAAATCATGCACGTGGAATTTCAATGAGGTCAAAGCAACAAGCTATAAATCACCCCATGTCTTGAATAAACATTGTTCTGTAAACACAGGTTGTAGAGCAGTCCCTGTTTTACTCCTTTAGATAAAGAAGATATGTTTATCTTTTCCTCCTTTTTGTCTTTTCTCCCTTTCAAACTTTTCTTCGTCCTTCTTTTTCTTTCTTTATTTAGCCAAGGACATTTGATCAATTTAATTCCTTCACCACATTGTTTTTACTCTAACCTTTTCCATGGCAGCTCAATAGTCTCAGGAGACACATAAAACAAATTGTCAAATGAAGGAGGGATCTACTCTCTCCATGAGCCCTGCTCAGTTTCAGCGCTAATGCCACCCATTGTGCTCTTTTGCTGGATAGAGCTAGGTTTCACCAGGAGTGCCTTTTGATGGTGTTTATTTGTTTTACAAATTTGCATTAAAAATGCTTCCACAGACCAAGGACAGGTCTGTTTATGTAAATAATGTGAAGAGGAGATTAAACCTGAAAAAAGAAAGGATTATTGAAGTATGCCGGCTTTTAAGGGTATGGATTATTTTAGGTTTTTATGTAAATTTTCTGATCTTACTTCATAATATAGCACATAATAGACTCCTGTTGGATAGCTTAAGTCTTAAAGCTTGTCTATTATAGAGTTTTTTCTCACTAATCTTTTCTCTGCAGACATGGACCCACCAAAAGAGATGACGGTGTCGGATGTAACAGAAGACTCAGTGACCATCTCTTGGATCAAACCTCTGGCTCCCTTTGAATATTATAAACTGTCCTACCAGTCGGCAAGAGGTACCATATTTTTAAGCTACAGTAATCCAGCTCATTGCATTAATATGATTCTGTATTAATTATATCAGGAGACACACCAGTACACTGCATTTTAATGTTACAGTTAAATGAACATGGCATTTGGTGTAGTAGCTCTCCCTGATGTAAGAAATATTGGTTGCAGGGAACCTTGTTGCGCACTCTGTTGTACTTAATTACTTGTAACATTTTATCACTGATATTTAATTGAATTTTAAATTAAAGTTCTTTATTGATTAAGTATTTACTCTGTGATGCAAAATGTACTCCACTTCACTGAGCAGTACGCCCTGTGCATTTAGAGTTCAGAGAGATGTCTCAGTTCTGATGCTGGTCTCCGTCTGACGTAGGTCGAGTTGACAGTGTTGTGATTGACAGCGATGTGACCAACTACACCCTGTCCAGCCTGTTTCCTGCTACGGAGTATGAGATAAGCCTCAACGCTGTGCAGGGGAGTCAGGAGAGCAAAGTGGTCACCACCTCCGTCTTCACAGGTAGGACTTAATGAGTGAAATAAGCCCTGTAAACAATGAGACTAAAACTTCAAAGATAACACACAAAGTGCATGTGTGTTGTCAGCTTGATAGGCATAAATGCTTTTTCTTTTACTTCACTTCATTAGTTTGTATTGATTGATTTTATATTGATTTTGCAATGGAAATGAGGGTTGGGGATTTTTTTTATTGGCAGTGCATTCAGAAAGTATTTAGACCCCCTACACCTTTTGTTGTGTTGCAACCTGATGCTACAACTGTTTATTTATTTATCCGTTAATCTACACCCAGTACCCCAGAATGATGATGTGAAAACAGAATCTGATTTAAATGTGTAAATTTATTAAAAAGAAAAAACAGAAATGTCACATTGACAAAGTTACTCAGTACTTAACTGAAGCACCTTTGGCAGCAAAGCTTAAATTTTTTTGAATTTGACGAAACAAGCTTTGCACACCTGGATTAGGGAATTTTAGTAAACACTGTAGTTGGAGTAGCTAACGACCTAAGATCATAACAGGTCACATGTTACTAAAATATGTTTGTGAAAGTGAAATTCAGTGCTCATTTAGAAAAAGAATAGTTATTCAAATGAAATATCATACTAATTATGGATGGCCAAAATATTATTGACAATATAGCAGTACAGCAAATATAAGCACAGAAAGTTCAATATTAGTCTTTGCAGATATGAAAACTTCAGCTGATATTTAAAACAGATATATAAGCTGTATTTATTATTGTTATTATTATTTTACATATGGGGCTGCACAGCAGTGCAGGGGTTAGCACTGTTGACCCACAGCAAGAAGGTCCCTGGTTCGCTTCCCAGTCAGGGCCTTTCTGTGTGGAGTTTGCATGTTCTCCCCCGTGCATGCATGGGTTCCCTCCAGGTACTTCCTCCCACAACCAAAGACATTCTCTGAAGGTTGATTGGTGACTCTAAATTGGCTGTCGGTGTGAGTGTGAGTGTGAGTGTGTCTGGTTTTCTGTCTCTGAATGTATTTTTAAGTAGTGAAGTTTTAGTTTTTAACTTTGCATGTTATAACTTTAGTCCTCTGCACCTGATAAAATTGCCAAAAGGGAATCCATCCACTTTAGTATGCTACTGGTCCTCTCTGAGAGCACCAACCTTTACCTGTGGCAGGGCTGCAGCAAAAGAGACTCCTTCTTTACTAACATATCAATATTGATATTTGTATTGGCAGAAATAAATTTGTAAATATCATCATATCATATTGACAAAAAAGGCAATATCATGCATCCCTAACAGTAGTAAAATAAACCTTCAGAGTCTTTGTGAAAGAAAACTATAAAATGTGCTACAAATAGCTATCTAAGATAGATAATTGTATCTTGCCAGATTTTTTAAAATATGAAATTATAATTGCACAATCAGGAAACAAGCAGCATTGATTTGAATAAGTCAATGGGAACATCCTACACACTGTTGGAACAGAGCATATTTCCCAGCTTAGAGCAGAGCCTCACAGCACTGGATTTGAATACCACAATTCAATGGAGAAGTTTTTTTAATGCTAATTCTTCAGATAAATCTTTGCCAAATTCTTTAAAGCAATACCAGTTTAAGCTACACAACTCCTGCATCTGTGTAATTAATTGTGGGTCTTCTGGACATTATTTCAACAAACTCTACATGCATTTTACAGTTTTAGAAGTCTAGAGCAGGATTAATCTGCACAAAGCAGAGCCAGAGAAACAAACCTCCATCTCAGATATCCTCATGGGTGCTTTGTTAGTCACATGCAGAGGTTAGAGAAGAGGAAGATTTGATTAGCAAAGCACCTCTTCTGAGGAAGAATTAGATTGGCTGCCTACTGCTGGGCTTTCTTTGGGTTATTCGTCCTTTATAACCATGTTCACTGCAAGGCTAATGCACGCATTTTATTGGTGGTGTTATATTAAAAGTTATGTTTTTCTGTTATACATGTTTCTTTTATTGGCGTATGGATGTTTGATTAAATTATCAAAGTGCATGTCTACTGTGTAATGCAGTGGAGTTCGATTACACCACAATGTACATCCTGAAGGATGATCCTACACTTCATACTGTAATATCCTTCATGCATGTAGGATTTTGTAAAAGATTCTGTGAATCTGCATCCCTTAATTTCAATGACAACCCTGACATACTTCTTTGAGTAACGTGTGAGACAAAATGTAAAATGAATGTGGAATTTTTCCCTTATGCTTGACTGTTGGATCATTTCCCCAAACAATAACAGCTGTGCCTTGGAAAATGTGTGTTAAAAAAGCACACAGCGCCACACGTGTACACAAGTTAAAGAAAATTTAAGGGTACAGCTGACAATGCAAGAGGCACAATCTTTGCTGCTGCAGTAGATGGAACTGTCCACTGTGGGACCAAGTAATTGGTAACCTACCCCCAACTCTGCCTTGCTATCCTCCCTCCCTCTTTGTTTTCCTTCCTGGCTTGCTTCTTCATACTTTTATTTCCCTTTTGTTCTACCTAAGTGTTATATCTTTCAGTCTTGTCCGTCCATCCTTCTCTCCTCTCTCCTACCTAATTTTTTCCTCCTTTAATCTTCTCTCTGTGTGTTTACACCCACTTTTCCTCCCCAGTTCTTCATTTCTGTTAGAACTCTCAAGCTCTCTTGCCTTTCAGCCTCTTAACTTAGCACTGAATCATAAGTAAGGAAAACAAAAAGCCCTCACTCACACACATGCATGTAAATTTTGGGATCATTTTCTTCTCTGAGAAAGAATTCCACTAACCTAAGATTAGCACTCTCTCCCTGTGCTGTATGCATAATCTTCAATGTGTGTGTGTGTGTGTGTGTGTGTGTGCGGGAGGAAGAGGCGAGGGTGCACAGGAGAGAAAAGAAAAGAGGAGAGCAGGAGGTTTGTTTGCATGCCAATGAGACCTGATTCACCAGGAGCCGGCAGGTTCAAGAATCTATTGAGAGAAGAAAAAGAAGCTAAAAGAGACTCTTTCTTTCACTCTTACTCTCTTTCTCTTATTATCAGCTCCCCTTTTAACAATCCCGGTGTACTTACAATGAGCACAGCCGTTGGGGCTGTAAAACCCTGAAAAGAGCATAACTCCAAAGTCAAGCTTGTTAGAAATGGTAAATAACATTTTCTCACATTGCATAGCACCCAACCAGAGACATTTTAATACTGCTTTCAACAACAATGCATAAACAGGGGATTTGGAGGGGTTATCCAGCATTGCCTGGCCGAGTATGTAATGACTTCAATAATGCTGTAATTGCTACTTACTTTACTTTCATAATCTTTTATTGTCGGGGGGATGAGAAAGCAGGGAGCCATATTTTGTAATTCAAAAACAGCAGGTACTGGTTTATTTTTGGGAGAGGTTGACAATAAATTGAATGTGTGAAGGCTTGTTAAACAGAGAGCTAATGAGGGTGCTCATTAGTAGGGTGTCAGCACCCCTAAAGCATTGCTCTTCCCAAAACTGTAGCTTGGAGACAGACCATTCAAGTGCTGTCTATATTTTTCTTCCACCTATGTCAAGAGAGGGTGAAAGAAGGAAAGTCCACTTCTGTTTCCAAGTGGTTCTTAAAAAAAACTCCACTTAAAATCATAGCTAAAATTAATCCAAATAAAAACAGATAGACGTTTGATGGGCCAATGTGGATCAATAAAAGTTTTAAAAAACATTAGTTAGTGAACAGACACACGTACACCGCCTTCCACATTATTACGCAAATGACATTTTTCTCTTATCTTCCTAAATATTAATGCAAATGACAGTCAGAATATTTTTTATGTCATCAGCCATTAGAGCATAATTCAGATGTTTTTGAACAAACTTCATGATGATAGCTATTTTTTTTTTTTTTTTAATAAAAACCTCAAAATGCACTGTTCCACATTATTAAGCAGGCCACAGGTTTCAAGCAATATGGGAAAGAAAAAGCTGCTCCCTGCTGCCGAAAAGTGTCAAATAGTGTAATGCCTTGGACATAGAATAAAAACATTCGATATTTCATGAAAAATGAATCGCGATCAACGTTCTGTGAAGATATTTGTGGCTGATTCAGAGCACAGATGGGTTCGTGCAGATAAAGGCATAATGAGGAAGGTTTCTGCCAGACAAATACACCAGATTAAGAAAGCAGATGCTAAAATGTCATTACAAAGCAGCAAACAGGTATTTGAAGCTGCTGGTGCTCTGGAGTCCCACCAACCTCAAGGTGTAGAATCCTCCAGAGGCTTGCAGTCATGTATAAACCTACTATTCAGCCACCTCTAACTAATGCTCACAAGCAGAAACAGTTGCAGTGGGCCCAGAAATACATGAAGACTCATTTTCAAACAGTCTTGTTGACTGATGAGTGCTATGCAACCCTGGATGGTCCAGATGGAGGAGTAGTGGATGGTTGGTGGATGGCCACCATGTCCCAACAAGGCTGTGACATCAGCAAGGAGGTGGCGGAGTCATGTTTTGGGCTGGATTCATGAGGAGAGAGCTGGTAGGCCCCTTTTGGGTCCCTGAAGGTGTGAAAATGACCTCGGCAAGGTATATAGAGTTTCTGACTCACCACTTTCTGCCATGGTAAAAAAGAAGACCAGTGCCTTCTGTAGCAAAATTTTCTTCATGCATGACAATGCACCATCTCATGCTGCAAACAATACCTCTCTGTCATTGGCTGCTATGGGCATAAAAGGAGAGAAACTCATGGTGTGGCCCAATCCTCCCCTGACCTCAACACTACTGAGAACCTTTGGAGCATCCTCAAGCTAAAGATCTATGAGGGCCTGTCCCAGCTGTCACTGGGTGAGAGGCAGGGTACACCCTGGACTGGTCACCAGTCAATCACAGGACTGACATATAGAGACGGACAACCAGACATGCTCACATTCACACCTACGGCCAATTTAGAGTCACCAATCAACCTAACGAGCATGTTTTTGGTGGTTAGAGGAAGCCGAAGTACCCTGAGAGAACCCACGCATGTACGGGGAGAACATGCGAACTCCACACAGAAAGGCCCTGACCAGGAAGCGAACCAGGGACCTTCTTGCTGTGAGGCAACAGCGCTAACCCCTGCACTGCTGTGCAGCCCCAATATAGAAAATTAAAAAAATAATAATAAAAATAAGTTTTTTTTTCTATAGCATCTTTTAAAACAGAGGTTTACAATGTGTTTTAACTCAGTTAAGAAAAAAGCATCATAACACAAGCATTAGAACAAAACAAGAAAGACAAAATCCCAACAATAGAAGAACCCATGAAAAATTCAGCCAGCATTGTAACCCCAACATTATAATAACCCAGCAGACAGATTATAAAACCTGAGACCAAATCAACTCAGAGAGACCTTATTAAAACCCAGATATATAAAAATCCGGAATAAAAATTAAGACCAAGCATAAAACCTCATCAGAAAGCAACCCTTATGAGAAATCTCATTTCAGCCATGATCTCATTCTTTTTGTCATTACCCAAAGCTCATGAACATCAGTGGGGGTTGGAATATAGATTAACTGGTAAATGGAGAACTTGGAACCTTTTTACTCAGCTTCCTCTACATCATGATGGTCAGGCACAATGCCTGCATTATTCTGCTGATGCTCTCCAACTCTACTTCTCAACCTCATGTTCTAATTTACCCTTACTTGTTAACAAGACCATGAGATACTTGACTTCTTCACTTGAGGCAGAGTCTCATTCCCCAAAAGTGGGAAGCAATCCACTGTTTTTCCCACAGAGACCCATGGCTTCAGACTTGGAGGTGCAAACCCTCATCCCAACCACTTGGCACTCAGCTGCAACCTTCTTCAATCCCTGTTGGAGGTTCCAAGCAATGGAAGCCAACAGAACCACATCACCTTTAAAAAAACAGAGATGAAATTCTTAGGACCCCAAACCAGTAACCCTTCTCTCCCTGTCTGTGCTTGAACATCTCTTCCATGAAAATCACAAATGGATTTTGTGACAAAGGACAGCCCTGGCAAAGGCCAACATGCACTGGGAATTTCTATCATTATATTGGCACAAATTAATCTGAGGGCAGCTGATGACTAAGTTGCGGCATCAAATGGTGTAATCGCATGTCTTTATGTCAGGCTCCTATCTTACAGATAAAATGTCCACATGATAAGGTAGAAAGCATATTACTTTTGCATTGGATACTGAGTTTTTTAATGTGTTTATTGTGAATGCTCATATCCAGATAATGATATAATAGCAATTAATATAGTTCTGTATTCAAAATGAATGCAGAAGAGAAAAGGGGAAGGGTGTGAAGTTTTTATCTTTGAAAACCTCTATTCTTTTTTGGCGTGTTAGGCTAAAGCTGTCTGAGCTGTGTAAAGCCCTGTAGTTTTTGGGTTAGCACTCTGTTGGCACCTGCTACACATGTCACAGTCTCAGCACGACGTGTCGACTAAGTGCTGCGAGGGAACACTTTCTTATGATCCATTAAAGGTGTAACACTGCTCATTTTAACCAAAAGGGCTTCTCTTTTGTAGTAGCAGTTTTAAAGGGCACAGTAATTAGTAGTTACAGGCAAGGAACAAATCTGCAGCTAAATGCCAATTATTTCTAAGCTAACACGTATTTCCTGAACGCTAAACAGAAGACAACGATCTCATGTCTCCAGTGTTTTCACTTTAAAAAGCTAATTCTGCCTCAGAGAGGAGACTGTCTGCTTATGTTATTCTAAATGTTGCTACCTGTTAATCTCAATAATCATTTCCTTGATGCTTTCATTGGGTTCAGGTGTTAAATGCCATTACCCTAATAACTACACAGTCTGAACTACTGCTAACACAACAGAATATTTAGTGTGATAATAGAAACCTCGAAAGGGAAAAGCCTTTACAGCACAACTCACATGCAGCGTAAAGACAGTTGTTGACAATGTTTGCATGTCTCCAGCTGCCCTGGACTAGTATTGAGCATCAAACACACCCGGTGAAACCATAAGGTTAAAGCAGAGAACACACTTACACCGATAACCTGCTCTGTTTTAACAGTGAGTCATTGCACCCTATATAAAAATATGAGGGGATTTAGAGAAAGACCTGTGCCAGTTAGTCTTCCTAACCAACTCTCTGCTGCAGTCTGTTCTCTTTAAGTGCCCACAGTAGAAATTACTGTATAGAGTGAAACCCCAAAAAATCTGTTTGGAGGAGTTATTCTTGTTGGTTTTCTGGGCTGTAATTCAGATATTCAGATCCCAACAAACTTGAGTTGAATATTTTTTAACTGAAGAAAACTTGACTGTTTGCAACTTCTTAACCAGGAAAAGTGTGTCAAAACAGCCTTCCTCTTACCAATTTTCTCCCATAAAATAAAAGGAGCCTGGTAGAAAACCACTCTGTATCTCTTTAATTTCTCAAGGGACCGTATAGGGGCTATGTCTGTCGTAATCAAGCAGCTACCTCTTGTGATGAAGCAAGCATGAATGTTTCAAAAAATGCGTCTTGTCAAATAGCCACTTAAGGCTGAATCCAAAGCGTATCAGTCTCTTATTGTTAGAGTACAGTCAGATATTCTCTCTAAAAACATGTCTGTATCTCAAGCCTCTTAATTTCCTTTTCATGTTTTATTTGGTAAAAGTAATACAAGTTTCTTGTTTGCATAGACTTTAGCACTTTGAACAGGATAGGCTAGATCAGTGGTTGCCAGTCTATCCCCTTGGGGCCCGCCCTACTTGTATCCAAAAATATTGACCCCCACCTACACACAGGACCCATGTGAAAAGTCATCCACTGTTGTCAAAAATGAACAGAAATTTTATTGAATTTATTATGTGCAGGATTGCAAGTGTGGCTAAATATGTATCTTTGTATTTTTACATTGCATTTTACATTTTACACATCTACAATTAATCTTATGCGCCCTCCCAGAGAAGCCAAGACCATAGGTTGAAACCAGTGAGCTGAATGGTGTCCAATACATATAAGCTTCATTTTCAGAAGAGTCTTACAGGATAAATACTGTGAGACATCTTCACAGTAAAGATATAAAGATATAAACTTAGCACAAAAAGTAAGTAAATTAGTGTTAGGTAGGTTATTTCTTTGCCTGTTTATTACCCTTGTAAATGGTGCCACAATTGTAAGGAATATGCATTTGTGGGATGAGCAGCAGAGCTGAGTATGTGGGTTGTACCCATGAAAAATCTTCCTATCTTCTCTGCCAATGCCACACAGCTTATTCTGCCATTGACTCTTGTTAGGTGTTGTTTGGTGAATTAGATGATGGAAGTCTGAAGAAGTAATTTAACAACTTTTCATATAATAAACAGGAGCTTCAGTAGCGTGTGTATGAACCATACACAGCCACAACAGCCTAGAACCTCCTCCTCATGCTGTTCACCAGCCTGGTCACACGCTGCTGTGGGATGACATCCTATTCTTTAATCAGCTTTAGTCATAAGTCAGCTAACGCGGTTGTGTTGGTCACTCTGGCACAAACAACATTCCCAAACTGGTCCCACAAGTGTTCACTGGGGTGGAGGTCAGGACTGCTGACAATCGGTTGCCCAATAGGCACATGATTTTCAGCACCTGTTGGTACCAGGAGCTATAAACAAAAGTGAATAGCAACAGCAAAATAAGCTGTTTTGCATTGACAGAGAAGATTTGGCAACCCAAAAAATCAGTGCTGCTGCTCATCCCACAAATGCATGTTCCTTACAAATATGGCAGCATTTAAAAGGGAAATAAACAGGCATTCCAATGGTATAAGATTTATTGCCAAGAAGCCTTTTTACTACAAAGAAATAATATATAAAACACAAATATTCTCACTTCTGTGCTAAGTTTATATGGTTTTGACTGGGATGATCAGAATGATAGAGGAAGAAATTTTAAGTATCACTTTAAAGATTCTATCACAGTGTGGTGAATTAGCCATTTTGGGTCGCTAGTGGTTACACACAAGCAACTCATGTACAAAGGCTGCTGACCTCAATGTTGGTAGCCCAGGTTCCAATCAGTCAACAGTCCTTCCCATCATGTCATTCTCCACTCTCTCTCCCTCCCTAGTGTCTGGCCCTGTCGTCCCACGAATAAAGCTAAAAAGGACATGTTTAAAAAAAAAACATGTTTCAGAGCAGAAGTGGTTCAAGACAGTTATTAGGAGATTTTTTTAGTTGCGTAGTAGTGAAAAAATAACAGATTGGTAAATTAAGGTTTAATAATGATATTGCCATTATTTCATTGGGAGCACATTTGATACCTACAACAACAATATTGCAAGACCCAGAGAGTTGGCTTCATAAGCACGGTGAAGTTAACATTACTTTTGTTCTACCTACTCACTGTTTAAACACAGTGACAGCGTGGAGGATCATGCCAGTGTTTGTGCTCATATTTGTTGTGTTTTTTTCCCTTGGCTTTCTGTAGTCAGAGCTATACTGTGCTCATGTTTTAACTGTAAGATAAGCCCAAACTCACATTATCATTATCTGAATTTCTAGTCCATCCTGTAATTATTGGATAGTGGTTGGCGTTGCACATGCAGGGCTTTTTGGCACTCTAAAAAGGGTTTAATTGTGTGGTGCTTCTCATCAGCATGTAACAGCAAAAAGCCCCATACTACAGCCCCAGAGCAGCCTTTGTTTTCTTTTGCCAAGCATTTTGTTTTGTCCTGATTCCAAGCATTATCTTAAGCACTGATGCTTGACTTTCAGATAGAGATACTGGTGGAACCATGACGTCGTTGGCTCAGACCTGTGATTCAGCAGAGCAATCAGGAGATGGAGAGTGATGATTGGATTATCACTGGGCCTGATGAAGGAGGATGACCTGTTTATTTTTTTCTTTCTTTTTGTGGATCCTCCATTGCTGATCTAATTGACTTGGCAAGCATCCATAAAATTCACTTAAACCTTTTAGCAATTAAAGTAATGATTTTAATCAGGCTTGTTCATCTATCTTTGTGATAAGAAAGATTCAAACTCATTTCAGTATTCTAATGAGCTCAATTCTTTTTTTATTCTGATGAGGGCAGGGCAGGATTAATTACCTCATCTGGGCAGAGCTTTAGAGCACATGCCGTGTTCTGTGTTCTCCTGCCACGCTCTCTGCCATGCCAAAATAACATGCCTAAGGAGAAATTGGGGTTGAAACACTGAGGTTAAAGGTATAATTAAATTCAAACTCAATTTTGGCATGTCCAGCAGTCTGAGAATGAAATGAGGAAGAGGGCGGGGAAAGTGGAAGCTCAGGAGAATATCTTAGACTTTCAGCAGCCTTTTTTCTTGCATAATTTCTCTTTGAAGTGTGTTAGAATGGAGGAAACAGTGATCAGGATGGCACAGAGAGTCACTATTAATTATTGTGAATGCAAAACTTTCCTGTTGGGGAGGTTCTATAATTATAACAAAGATGTCGGTTGAGTAGATCTCTTTGGCAGCAGTTCATCATTTACATTTATCTGACAACTCAATCTGTACAAAAGAACAAGCTGTTTGTATTGGATAACAAGTTTGATACAGGGTCAGAGTGAGTGGAAATAAAGGCAGGGATTTGGGGAAAAGACAGTTCTGATATTAGAGATTAAAATCGCAAGGTCCCTTCTGATACAATACACAGCACAATGCAATATAGGATACTTGTCCACAGATAATGGCAATGTCACAATACAGGGATTCCACAATAGTGTATATATATCAATCCTGTAATGATGCATAATAATATCTGATTAACTAAAGGTGATGTGTGCGATGTGTAGATCGATATATTTATTGCTGAAATTTGACCTTACTTTCAGCTCTTATGCTTCACCCTTTAACCCATTTTCACTGCTGTTTGACATCATCCTTATCTAAACTTTTCCATGGCCAATAAACCTCAGTTCATGTTACCCTCATTCATGTTATCAGCTCCAGGAGTGGGGATTATATATATATAAAAGAAATATACAGAATAATGTTTTAAATGTTAAAATTCAGTTACGTTTAAAAGGATATAAAAAATTTTCAAATATTCTTTTCATTATTTTGTTTTGTTTTTCCTTCAAGTATTAGACATGTGACAAGCAGATGAGAGATAGGAACTTTTGTTGTTATCTAGAACAGGGGTTCCCAAACTTTTCAAAAAAAGATCAGGGACTCCCATATTCACTTGATAACTACCATCTGATTTTAATTTGAACCCATTTTAACAATGTTTTTCAAAATAATAGATAAAATTTATGATTTTGATTCAGATAAAGTTTCTCTGTGATTTATCGAAAGCATCCCACGACCCCTCTTCACTGTCTTGCGACCCCCCTGGGGGGAATCACTGATCCAGAATATTATTGATGGGCATCCCAATACTTAATTTTGTCCCTTATGGATCTATTGTTTTCCTTATTAAGGTGAAAATCAAGAAAGTGACCATATATGGTTCATCAACTGTTTCTGGTTAAAAAAAAAGATAAATAAATAAAATACATAAGGTCTATGCATATTAATATGTCAATAATGGAAAATAATCACATACAGAGTCTAATGAGTATTTACTTGCACAATAAAAAGTTATTTTAATACAGAATATTAATTTTAAAAGACATGGTGAGATTGCCTTTAGATTCTGACCTCTTTTAGAGTGGAGACATGACTGGCTTCAGAAGTAATGGTGATACCACCAGTTTCAGCTTGTAACTCCAATAGGAAACCTATGATACTCATATACTGATTAACTAAGTAAATGTTGCCATGATGAGACTCACAATGAAAACAAAAAAAATGCTTTATGCAATTTAGATAGAATAAAACTGTTATACTCTTGTAACACTGAATACACTTGCATATTTTTTACTATTTATACCATTTAATTTTTCTTTGAGCAGAAACAAGGCTCACAGTAAAAAATAAACCTTATAAACCACATAAGGAGAACAGAACTGTTATAAGGTTATAAAATGGACCAACAATGTCACCTGTTTTACTATTTATAGCCTGAAAAATTCAACAAATTAGTGAAATTTACCGCTGGATCACTACATCATTTTTTATAAACATGTGGCAACATCAACTACACTATTAGGTGTTGTTATCCTACATTATAATCAGTTGTTTGTCAAGAAAATACCCTTAGTATGCTTGCTAGATGAGTTGGCTATTTGTCTTAGGCAACATTTTACAAATGGGCGTATGTCCAAATATGGTTCCTCCATTTTTCACTCCAAAATTTCAGCAATTGCTTGATATCCTATGCAAGCAAAAACTATCATGACATTCTAGTCTACTATTCAGCTTTATGATGGTTTTTATTAATTCACTGTTGCTAATTATGATTTTAAGGCAATTTTCTGGGGGACCAAAAGAGATGAAACACTGCACTGCTTGAGCTCTGAAAGCGCTGTAATGTCACTTTCCATGATGTTGACTGACCTCCACTGATTTGCTGAGGAAAATCATCCTGGTTCTACTGGATCATAGAGAGTTGGGGGTGGCCATAAAGGAAGTCAACCTAAGTGACCATATGTGGTTCCCCTTCTATAAAGGGTTAAGACTGCTTTTTTTATCTAGCTGCAAATAAATCTAGCAGTATCATGCAAAAACAATAATACAAATCTTTGGTAGATCAGATATTTTGTGCCCAAAGGTGTCAAAGTCACTGGGTAGCTTCAACCTTTTCGAAGAAACTTCCTGAAATGTTTTAACTGTCGATGTTTTTTTGTTACTCAGGACTTACATAATTTGATTTGTGTTGTTTTTCTAGCCATGGACATGCCATCAGAGCTCACAGCTCTTAACATCACTCCACAAGGAGCGCTCCTGAGGTGGAATCCCCCTCTCTCCAATGTGGACAACTACGTACTGACCCTCACACAGAACCAAGGTAAGAAATCAGAACTGTCACTAAAAGGCTTTTTATTTGAGAAGGTCATCATCAACACTCTTTGCTCTATGATGACGTGGTAACCAGGATGTCAGGCTACACCTTGACATCTTACATCTTTGAACCCCACACAGACTCAATTAATTAATTAATTAATGTATTAACTTTCCCTTGCTAAAAAAGCTGTTTTCTTTTATCTTCTTACTTTCTATTGCAAAGACCTCTTCACCCGTTCTGCTCAAGCGTGTGATATCAAACCGGCTTATATTACTGACAGCAGAGATGTTTTCATCAGGTACCATCAAGGTTTGCTGTGTGATCCTTTGAGGAAATATGGATCCATTTGTCTTGCTTTCAGAACAGATTATTATGCCTGGTTGAGCTACTAAGCCTTGACACAAACATTACAGTTTGTCGCAGCGAATGTTTCTGATGCAGCCCATGTCTTCACTGTCGTGACAGCCATATCCAGATGGGTAAAAGATGACCACATTGCCTGGCCCCTCAGACTCAGTTTATAATTTGCTCCCTGAATCAAGTGGATGTCTGCCAAGTTACAGTATAGGTAGGCCAGCCACTCATTCAACTTGACATTCATGGCTGTAGTGCTGAGATATAAAAGTATAAAAAAGTTTCAAAGGAATTTTATATCCCAAACAAACATGACCCAGTGTTGGCAGTCATTAGCCTCTGCAGAGATTTTTCTTGAACTTAAATGTTTTACACTGGATCTCAGCTTTCATTTTCTCCTCTGACTGTAATAAAACTACCAGAGAACTTGTTTTGGGAATGATATTTCTCCTTTGCCTACACTTTTATTTAAGATCTACCTCTAAATTATCTGGAAGTCTGAATTATTAAGCTTTGTGAGTCATTGTATTAACTTGTATACTCTCTGCATAAGTTGACATTAGAATAAAATGTATATTTAAAAAACAGGCTGTCAGTGCTGAAAGGCAAAGGAAAAGATGTTTTAGACAAGCTCAAAACATAGAACTTCAGCATTTATTTGAAATTAGCAAAAAGGCATACTGTCTAATGCTAAAACAGCAAGTGTTTCATTGTTGTTGGTTTTTTTTTTAATCAATGCCCATTTTGAATCGTTAGCTAGCTAGGTCCTGCATAAAACCTGGAACAATATCGACAAAGACTGGACGCATTGTGAAATGCTGAAAAATACCTGGTCCTGGAAAATTTTACAGTTGATTTCATTAACTGGCAGCAGGTTTGGGTAGAAAAAGAGCATCTATCATTCTTGGTGCCATTTTCAATTATCATACTTTGAAATTTTAGTTGGAAAATAAAGGTGTGATACATCTTCCAGCATGAAAGTTTCCATTTTGTTCTACAAAGTCCATAACATAAAGTTATTCTGCAGCTCTCTTGCTCTTTTAGAGCCGTCTACTCTTTCCATGTGAGGTTTGCAGTCTGATAGCTACTGGTACAGCAGTTAATTTTACAGTCAGTGTTGTGAAGCCCAACCAACAGCAGTCGCACTGCCCCCCTCCAGTGGTTACTTGTTGTCCTGACTGAGGACTCTTCTCTATCAAACAAGATCCCCACAAGATTAATTTACAATATACAAATGTTTGCTTTTTAACTCAGGATGATAAAATGAGGGAGAAAAGTTGTTAAAAAATGACGCATCCCACCCAGCCTTACCTGCATCTCAGCATATTTCAGCAGTGGAGCAGCTACTTGTAATTAACAAATACAAAAGGGAAATTTTATATTAAACTGGTATATACTGGTCATGCTGGTGTACTTTGAGATGAAAAAATAGGTTTTAAAGTACATCTTATACAAAGAATGTTAGCATAAATGTTGGACTTCTATGTTTTGCAAATCGTTAATTTCTGTATATATTTACATTTTCTAAAGCATCACAGTTTTTTGGAAATGGGGCTGCAAATCAAATCAGAGCCAGTGAGCTTCATTTTCTTTGAGAACTGTCCTGTAGAACAAACTTGTTTTTCTTATTTGGCTCAGGGGTATGAAATCCCAACCATCATGCTATCAGTCTTCCAGACTAGATATAAAATAGATAAATAGTTAAATTAAAAAAAAAAAAAAGATTCATATCTTATTTATATCCAGAATAGCATCAGTGCATATATAAGTTGCGTGTTCTTTATTTTATTGGGACTGTTTTGGGCAGATATCTGCTGGTAAATGAAGCTAACATGATTCATCCATCCATCCATTATCTTAACCACTTATCACGGCTCCAGGGGACTGAAGCCGATACTAGCTGAAGCTCTCATCTTTGTTAACAAAATTGAAACTCTAACAGAGCAGGATTCTGTTAGTGAGCTATGGACGCTACAGCTTTCTATTGAATGTCTTTGTCAATGTCAATTTTAAATCTTATTACTCGTGTTACACAGTCAATTTTTAAGTACGTTTTTTCAGTGAATTTCAAGGACTGATTCCTATGACGGAAAGTGTAGATTGGTAATTTCATGGCAATTTATCTACATCCAGCGTGTTGTTACATGTAGTGCTAGATTATATTAGTCATGAAAAGATCATCAAATGAATCTTGTGCATTTGAATCAGCTGTGAGGTGGTGTTATATTTCAAGGGACTATTGAGTATTCAGGCATACTAAAATGAAGGATATTTGTAATGATTTTGCCTAATAGCCTGCCAAATCCTATTCCTCTGGTATGCAGCTGCCTATATAGATGGATATTTGAAAATACTTAAGTGCATGTTTTAAGTTGAGTTTCTACCATTTTTTTCTAAAGATGCTACTCAGTGTAACTTAATTACTGAATATAATCTTTTCAACCCAGCTAAAACTCCAAGTGCGTCTGTTGATAAGGATGCAGATTATCAGTATTTGTTTTTTTCTTGTTCCAGTTACTGCTGATACTTTCCTCGTGGAAGGCAACAAACAGGAGCACCAGCTGTCCAACCTCAAGCCAAGCACCACCTACTCCGTATCCCTCTATGCCACCAAAGGACCCCTCACCAGCGGCACCGTCATCACTAACCTCCAAACACGTATGTGCTCTTATTTTTATTCAGCTCCTCTCGTCACAGTTGGCAACATGGTGACTCAGCAGTTTGGACTGTCACATCAAAGCAGGAGAGTTTCCTCAGAGTGCTCAGTTTTGTTCACACTGACTTAATATGGAACTTCAGAAGAATTTCTCCTCTGTTTGGAGTAGTTGCACCGAACCGATATTTTAAAGGGCACAATGTTGGATTAATGTTAGCTATTTTGGTTGGGGATTTTGTTTTGTTTTCTGTCTGAATAACCACCTGAATAAACCGAAACATAGTGACAGTGTTATGCTGGTCTGGCATAACAGATAAATATAACAATGAATCATTTCTTCACTACTGCCTGTTGCTGAAACAATAATACAACTAAATTAAAAGTCTATTTCTTTTTTTTATGGTCAGCTTTATATACTGTAACTCCTTGCAGTAGATTCAGTGGTGCAGGTCAGTCCGATTGCTGGTGTTTTATACTTTATAATGGTAATATTCCAGATGCTAAACATTATAGACAAAAGTTTTATCATACAGTTAATAGTTCTTTCTGTAAAGTGTGCTTCACTGTTTGGTTTCTGCATTCTCTGTTTATATGATTAATCCCATACTGATGGAGCAGAGCAATCTTTTATTTTCTCACAGCTTTTACACACAGCTTATTTTTGATACCTACACAGAAGTATGGTTATGCTGTGGGTTTTAATAACATAACCAACCACATCTCCATTAAAAAATAACATATATTTACTGAAAATATATAAGCATTTCTGTTATGTAAATTGGTTGTTGTCAGTGTTGGGGATAAAGCACAAAGTTATCCACTAGAGTACTCAGATTTCTTTTTGATATATAGATTAATGTCACATGGTAGTCCTGCAATTTCATAAAAGTAAACCATTACTTAAAAAAAAGTTATATTACTCATTCCCTTTTGTCACATAGAACTCCCAAAAGCACCTGCACCATTGTGGTTACTCTCTTGTGCATGGACAGGCTACTCCCTGCCAAACATACAGCTGTGTCGGTGTGCATGCATTGATAACATGTGAGCTCTATAGCCTGTTTTGTAGTGTTTTCATTTCAAAAGCTGTGTTTCCTGTGCCTCTTACCAGTATGTTGTCAGATTGTGGGCTTATAAAAGAGCTGTAAAGGTTACATGACATCTGTTTTTGTTAGTAGGTTCAGAGTTACAGATTGTAGGCTGTAAACAATAGTGTCAACACTTTCAAAGATAGTCAGTCAGCTATGTGCCAGCATTTAGACAACATAAGGGACATGAGTTTCAAAATGGTTTAGATTTTTGCAATAAAAATACTCCAGCCCACTGCTTTTCTCAGAATGTAAAACTATACTGTATCAAGTTACTTTTTAACAAAAGTAATCTTTTAAAGTGGCATGTTACTTTTAAAGTAATGCTACCTGACGCTGGTTATAATACATCTGATTTATTTTTCTGAATAAGAATGTCTAAAGGCCATGTCACAAAACACACTGATATCAGTACTAACGTTTCTCTCTGACCTGCAGAAGAAAGCAAGACCATAATTGACAATTTTGCTATACATATGTTTTTTTCAAAGCCTGAACCTCTACCGTGGGTACGTATCAGACACAGTTGCTAACTGAATGCCACAGAAATTGCCTTTTTTTACTATTTTGCAGTAATCCTCAATGTGCAATAATAAACTAAGTAAAACCGCAGGAAAATAATGATTAAAAATCTACTTACACCTGTGCAGGGCAAAGTCAGCAAAAAAAATGACAGACACTGCTTTGTCCACAGGGGGCACATAAATTTACACAAATGTGAAGCCCCTTAATGGAGCCTTTAGATTCTGATGGGCTTGTATTTTCTATATCCTAACAACATAAGTGCTCGTACTTGTGTTTTCCCATGTATGATACAATAACATGATTAATCTTGGACTTTTGACTGTAAATCTTTGGTTAAGTTTCGCTTTTCTCATACAGTGTGCACTAGAAAAGCTCTGATTTCTTATCTCTGTGGGACATATACTAAAAGTCAGGCCCTCCACAGGGGCCGCTACCATGCCTGAGACTTTTGACACAAGCTGTCAAGAAGATTAAACTTGTGAACTCTCACCTCTCAACTTCTGCCTGCCTCACCCCAAGGTGACCCACCTCTGTAATTATATTCACCTTCATCCGCTGTTCTTTCCAGAGGACGATCAGAGGTGGAGGGATTCTTCCAGTTTAGCTGAGCTGTGGCACTGTAAACTTTTTTTTTTTTCTTGAGATCTTGCAGAAAAAAATCCTTTCAGTCAGCAGAGGAGTTCATGTCCCTGGAGGAATAACAGAGCTACCTGTCCTGCACTGCAGCAGAGACGAACAGTTCAAAAACATAAAAACAGGGATGCAGACACTTTGAGACAAAAGTGGGACTCAGGGAGACTATGAACATTTACATCCATGTTCGTGCTGCACATGCACAAATTAACTCACATATAAATACAGGTTTCTGGGCAGTTTTAGATTACTCTAATGTTGTAACTGATGCTCTTCCAACTATGTCATGATGTGCAGTTTCTCAAGAGGAAAAAATATGACTCCATTCATTTCTTTACTGGTTAGACTCTCAAGTAAGAAACATCAGTATAAAAGAGGTTAGGGATTATTTTGTTTTGAATAACATGTCTGACTGGATCAGGCAAAACAGCTGGGTGCTCACTTTCCTTGCTATCCTCTCCTCAGTAAAATAAAATACATTTATTCTTTCTTTGATGGCATTTCTGCATTCAAATAAAGCCTGTGCCTATGATTCTGAATTACACTAATATTATTCAAATATATGCTCCACGTGTACAGAAAATGCCTGCAAAGTGTATACATATTAACATAACTGAAGCGTGATTCGGTTATGAATAAATGCTGGTTTTTGACCCTTGCCATACATTTTTATGGAGTCCTTAATTAGCCATACTGCTCTTTTACTCGTCTGACTAAGAATGGAAAAGTTTGATTAAAGGCTGCCCTTCCACAACCTCCATGTTTTTCTGAGGCTTTTAAAATGAAATTTGCATTAAACATTGCAATGCCAGTACATGAATGTCACATGGTAGGTAAAAAAAGAGTACTATCCAGCCTTAGGTATATATAAATGCACAAATAAACTCTCAGTTTCTTCATCCTTTGTCATTAAAGGAGGAGGAGTCTACAGAGGGATCATCCCCTCCCACACCAATAAAGTTTGTAGTTAGGATATTTAATCCTGGTTCTGTTTCGCTGACAGAGCTTGTTTTTTCTCAGGCTGTTCTGCTTCAGTAAAAGTGTCACATTGTGAATCTAAGAGAGGATGAGATTATTGATTGGTTTGGTCAACTACACTGACGTGTTACTCTGCTGTGTCTTCACATATCTGCTGTTCTGTTTTTGTTTGCTTCTATCAGCATCTCACAGTCTCAGTTTCTTTGTTGTGTTGCACACAGAGTTTTGAAATACTGGCAGTAGATGTTTTTTACATAAAGTATGAATTAATCCTCTGATTAGAATAAGAGCAGCAAGGAAACTAGTGCTAAAATGTGTCCAGCTTGGTTCATTGTTGATTGAAATCTGTATTTAAATAAAGCTCAAGTGTTGCACAAAATGCTTTTCTGTCAGGAAATACTCTCATCATACATTTGCCAGTTATTGCAAAATGGGTATACAGTTTAACTTGGCAGTGAAGGCTCTGGTCAAAAGATGCTCCCAGGGTTAGTCAAGCAGCATGCTTTGACTTCCCAGGGAGTGCACTGCTAGAAACTCCCATATGGGTAGTTACATTTATGACAAGACATTGCAAATACAGTGATATTTAGTTCAGCATCAGTCTACTCTTAAGCTGCATGAATGTGAATATGAAGGGCGCAACAGAAGCCTTAGACCAAAAGGAGAAGGCTGTGGTGTTGGAGGTGAAGCTTCACCAGCAGCAGTGTGGTGTGATCAGTATGGGCTCTATGCACGCATTGCTACCACTTACGGTCAGGAGATTAAATGCAGAGGAGGACGGTGTATGATGGCACGTTTGTTGTGGTGTATGCTCTGTTTGCATGAGTTACCCAAGCTGGCTGCTGATAGTGAGTTAATTTGAGCTGAAGATGTACACTGCAGCAGACAGCAATGATGTCTAGAAGTGCTATTAACCCGTGTTTGAAACATCATTTTAGCACGTTTGGATGCCATTATGATAAAGAGTAAATGCAAACAACAATCACAACTAACAAACTGATGAGAAACGTAGTATAGTACGATTAGGATGCTGTTTTGGCCTAGCACGTGTTGGGTGGAAGTTGCAAAGTGGCCAAATTTTCCACTGGAAATACGTCACACCCTGCTGTGCATAGAGCCCATTGATAAAGCAGGAATCAGTGAGAAGGACATATTTAAATGAATCTGCTTATTAAGAGAATGAGATGTGATTGGCTGGGAGACATTAATCAAAGTCAGCTACCAGCTGATTGCAGCAGGGCACATTACTTCCTTTTCTTGCATAAGAATAATATAATGCAAAAAAATGTATGTGTAAAAAGAAGCCAGTTGTTAGTGCAATGATATCAACAGGCACTGAAACACAGTGAAAATCACTGAATCTGTTTTTGTGTAGCTCCAATTCATATCTTAGTGTTATCTCAAGACACTTTTCAAAGAGGGCGGGTCTAGACCGGTTTCATTGGTATACTATTATGAAGACCTAACATAAATCCCTATGAGCTCAGCTCTGAGCAACATTAAGCATTATAACTGTGGCGAAGCTGAGCTGGGGTTGGATCATAGACTGTAGAAAGAATTGGACAAACCCCGTGCGACGTCAGTCGTCTGCTTACAACAGGCGGACTCAAACGGCTCTTGAAGTCGATCCGCGGAGGCTTCCATATTGAAATCGCGGTCTCAACCAAACTTTAGATCAACCTAACTGCCCGCCCACTAAGCGCAACTTCCTGTCAGCTAGCTAGCTAGCATTCGGGTTGACAGAAATTGAGCCTTTGCCCTCCGAGCTATCTGTCAATCAAATGAGACACGCCAATTACTGTGAAGTGAGGTTTATCCTAAATATAATCCCAACGATCGTGGTACAAAAAAATTCAGCCCCCGTACAGTGAGAGCACAATAAGACACTAGCTAATGAGAGACGTTTGGATTTTTGAACCAGGCTGTAAACCAGTTTATTTCTAGTGTAAAAACCAGCTGTTTAACAGGTGTCTCGATGGGACTTCCGGCGTTCCTGCAGCCAGCCTCAAGTGGACACTCGCGATATTGCAGGTTTTTTGGACTTCCTCATTTGTTTCATTTTTCAGGACCGGAGGTTAGATGGAGAAATGGCTTGAATAGAGAAGAAGGGGATGCAGAAAGAGGGACAAAAGAAAGAATAAGATAAACTTATGATCGCCATGGCCATACATTTATCTTACAGTTTGTAGGTTTGGTAATGATGGTAGCATTATGTGAAGAATCATCATTAATAACCATGAGTGATAGAAACCAGAACACTGTAATATTAGCATTAGATGACAATAAAATTAAGAGGACTTTTCTTGACAGTTTTACAGTACCTATACAAAGTACTCACCCCCTAGGATGTTTTACCCTTTTATTGATTTTATAAGTCACTTATGGTCAATATAACTTAGCCTTTTGATAAAAAAAATCTCTTTAATGTCAAAGTGAAAACAAATTTCTACAAAGTAATGTGGCTTTCTCGTTGCCACTCTCCCATAAAGTATCTCTCATCTCAGCAGCTGAAGCTTGTAACTCCTTCAGAGTAGTCATAGGTGGCGGTGTTATGGCATTAAAGAGAAAAATGCATGAAATATCTAATAGTAGTTATGGAAATTTAAGTTAACCAGCTCTTTGGTTCACTGTAACATTTAAGACTTTAGTGTCTTACGTACAACCACTGATTGCACTACGACCAAGCTATACTGTCTTATGAAAATGTTTCTGCACAGATTTGCATATATAGTGTATGTTTTTTTTTTTTGTTTGTTTGTTTTTTTTTTAGTTGGATTTTGACCAAAACCAAATATTGACAGGGAAATGTGCTTTTCTCTTCTATGTGTTGTTCAGCACCTCTGCAAATATCAGCATGCAACATTAATAGGTAAAGAGTCGGTGAAAGTTTGTGCTCTCAGCTTTTGACTAACTTTGCTCCTTTTAAGTAAAATTGGTTGCTTCACATGCACAGCGAACAGAGTTTGAAAGAAGACCAGCTTTAATATACATTTGGCTCCAACTTTTTTTAGAGGTATGAGGACAGCTTTTCTTTCTTGTTGATTTCCAAACCTCTTAACCACAGCTGAGGGTTGTTTTGTTGTCTGGCCTCCATGCCTCAGGAGTTCAACACAGAGTAAGGCAGCTCCCTGAAGGTTGATATTTAAGCTACAGGGGTGGAAAATAAGGGATTTTGCTACGGGTGCCTCTATAAGCCTGTAGTCTGCGGCACCAGGACTTTATTCCCTCTGATGTAAGCTGAGCCCACTTGCTGAGAAGTGCTTGGCAAAGTTTTTTCTGAAACAGCAGAGATGGTAGCTGCAGGCAGCTTCACTGAGCTCTGGCTGATAGTTGTTGAGTGCTGAGAGTGCCACTATTACAGAAATATAATCTTCATTCTTCAGGCCATTGAGGTATCTCTGACCATTTAATGTACTTTCAAAAACTGTGTCCCCATAAAATCTGTGCTGTTAATTGTTTTTTGGTACTGTGATAGCTATATTAAACATATTTGAATGCAGTATTAATAATACCAAGTATGTACAGTTTTATGCTACATCTGTTCCTCTAAGGAGCAGAGCTCAAAGAATTCATAACTCCTAAAAAAGTGAGAAGTGACATCTCTGTTTGAAATTTTGATGTACCAGTGGATGCCTCCCTCTCTCTGCTTTTTTGTCTTTGAGTACATCTGTAGACTCCAGTTGCAATACTGTGATGGTAGAGAGCATGGCATGCCATCTTCTTTATTAATTTATAGCAAATAGCTTTGTTCTTTCTGACTGTTTAAAAGGTTGTGTATATTTATAGGAAGTATATCACAAAGCCTCTATCAAAAAACACACACTCATACACAAACACGCAAACCAAGTCCTCAGTTGTCTACATCTTAACAATTCATTATTATAACTGAATAGGGAGAGAAATTCTAAATTAGCTTCTGAAGATAAGATTGCTGTTTCAGTTGAAAAAAGTGACCAAGCAAACTATTGAATTCCTGGCCACTTGTCTCATTGTCACTTAAAAATCAGATGAACATATTCCGACATTTATTTGAAAAACCAAATCAAAAGACATTTGCAAGGACTCTTCATGTTTTTTTATCAGCAGCTGTAACGACAGTCAACTAAAAGTCACCAGCAAACACAATCTCGTAGTTAACAAAAGGACTGTTACACCCGTGCATGGAGGAAAGTGCAGACAGTATGTACCAACCACTGATTATCAGTCAGAGCTTATTTAATGTTACTATTGATTATTAATGTTACTATTATATAAGCTCTGATTTCGAAATCAACATCAAAGTGACCTCCTCAAGTGTCTTCTTTTTGTAAATTGCGTCCCTCACACACCAGGTAGTTATATGCAGCCTCAGCTCCCTGGTTGACCCTCCTGAAGTATCCTCCAGAGCCTAATGAATTTTCTACGGGATGCTCTGCTACTTTCTAAAAGCTGACCAGTTCACACTGCTGTGATTAGAGGGGTCAAAGCATCAACTCTCACAGTCATTCAGTTTAAAGTAAATTATTTCTGACGTAGCTGTGTAATACATCTGTCTCTTCAATAGTGACAGCTCTGAACATTTAGTGTTTTTAATGTTATTGTTGTCATAATAACGCATAAGAGTGTAAATTTTGTTGACCAAATCTAAACTTAAACACTAAGGTGTATAAATTATAAAAAATTTACTGAAGCTAAATAAATATTTATCCTTAAGACTGAGACTGAAATTAGAAATAGCTGCAAAAATGAACACTGATGCGTTATATTTATATCATGCAGAGGTGCATGACAGTGATTCACTAGTGAATCCCCCCTTATATTCACCATCATTAACCTTGCAAAGCAGATGGATATGCCCGTTTCCGTGTTTCTCACTGGTGAATCCATCTTGCAAAGCTCCCGTCTGAACCGTGTGGGCCTAATTAGAAAGTGACAGAGCCAATAATCGTCGAGAGGCAGGACTTTCGGGCGCGGCGGAGTTGTGACGTAAACAAGCAGCAGCAAGAAACCGATGCAATTATGGTGGAAGACAGAGTGGAGGCTGCTAAAGTGTAAGTTTTATCAGAACTTGACGACATTCCTTCATTAAAAGAAGAACAAAGAACAGCATTTAGTTGTTTTCTTTTCAAATACAACAAAAGTTGTGTACTGACATGTCTAGAGTCGCTATGGTTTGCATTATGTAGCTATCTGTGGAGTTTATTCCTCAGTAGGGACGCACCTCAGTTGCGGCTACGTCAAGTGTTTTGTTGCTCTGATTGGCCTGTAAAGATGTGACAGACAGAACGTTCATCCAATTACCCTGCGAGTTTTTTTTCAAAGGCTCTGCCCTTTCCCAAACACTGCAGTGTTTCGGCACGTCCCACTCCCCTTGAACGTCGAGACAATTTCATTTAATTGTATTTTCTATATAGCTCCAGATCACAACAGAAGTCATTTAAGGATATCTTTCTGATAGAACAGGTCTATACCTGGTCCCTTTATTAAACAAACTAAATAGCCTTATGTTTTTTTATCTTGTTTAAATGAATGTGTTTAATTTCTGAGTCCTGGTTTACTGCTTGTTCCCTCTGACTCTATGACTGAGCAAACCCACACTCTCACTGACCAGAGAGCCCCGCCCCCTCTTCCCCGTGTCAGAGCCGGGGTCTAATGTTTGCTAAGATGCTTTGACTCAGTATCATGAGAGAGAGAGAGATCTGTAATGCAACTGATCTATCATCTTAAGTTGTGTATGAACCAATGCCCCGCTTGCTTTTTAAACGAGCGTTGGATTTTGGCGCGAGATTGCACTAATTGCGCACAATTTATTAAATTCTCGCAACAAGTCTGACACTTGTAATGCATTAAAATCCTTATCCCCCGTATATCACGCTGCGAATGGTCAAACCGGTGGGAAATGTGGGTAAAATCAGCAGCAGTGGGCTCATGTCTGCACCCAAACCGTTTTGATCTTCTTACCACAGCAGGCAAAAATACGCACAGTCCCTCACAGGTGTGTGGGGGCAGGTGAGGCATGAATATTGGAGGGATCAGTTCCTATACAGACTGACTGAGCGGCCCCTCCACGGGTCACCTGACGATCATCTTATCATTTTAAAACTCATTCATCTGGGATCAATAAACAGGTGGACGACCCCTTTTGTGTTTTTATTCCTGGCATGCATGTTTCTCATAGTGCCTGACGCTATTGGCGGTATTTATAATCAGTAATTATGCTCGTAAACAAACCTCGTCCACATGCAGGTTACGACAGAAACTCTTCAAACTTTATAAACGTTCGAGTATTGACAAAAGATCACACAGGCATAGAGACAACAGGAGGAGACAGAGATGTGCAATGTGTGTGGATGAAAATAGTGAGGAGAGAGAACATTAGTAGATAAAGTCAGTGGAGGACAATCAATCATCATTAAGAACATTTACCAAAATACATAATCTTACCTATTACGAATATGTTATATGTTACAATAAACCGTTTCCTAAATAATATTTTTGGTTGATCAAATAGTTGTTGGCATTCATAGCCTTTTGAATAAAGTTATCTATTTCCGGTTTCATATTTATCTGCAACTAGCTGTCTGGGACAGGGGTCAGGGGCCTGATCAAGCTGTAACAGCTCAGTTCAGACTACTGTGACTGCAGAATCTTTGGTCTGAACTGGGCATAATAAGTTCTCCTGTACTTTATAAAGTCAATAAGAAAGAAACTTTAGCAGAAAATGTACAAAAATTTGTCATGTAAGCACTTAATTTTCCAATAAGTAAGTGTTGAGCACAGCACAGAAGCTTTATCATAACACAAACATACCAGATGTTATTCTTTCTGCATTTCTCTGATTTTTGTTTGGTATTTTTGTGTCTCAAGTAGAACACAGGGCAAGTGAATAACAGAGCAGATTTCTATGAGGCAGACAAAACAATGCAATACAATTTCAGTTTGACTGTAAACACAATAACAAGGTGATTGTCCACAATTCCATCTGCAAGATCCATCCAAAATTCATTTGGTTCCCCAGAAAAACAAAAAAGATTCACCTATACATCATACAGGGAGAATCATTCACTTGCAAATGAGCATAGAGATGTGATATCCTCTCCAAAAGAAAAAAACCTCCTCCCTCTTGTCTTCCCACATCAAATTACTGCCCATGCTGCCCTTCCCATCTGCTTCTGTGTGTGTGTTTGCATTTGTTTCATTCTTCCCGCTTTGTTTACACCCCAAGTTAATGAGACATTAGATGTAGCCAAACCTATTCATCTCAATCCCATTGTTCAAACCTCGGCCGATTGAATACCGAGCATCAGAGCTGCCAGGGAACTCAGACGACACCTGCTCACCTGCGTGTGAACGCTCCATGCTGAGGTATAATTGGAGGGATAGAGGAAGAGAATGGAGGCTGATTTAAATCAAGAATGAAAGAAGAAAGAAACACGAGGGTGGTTTTTTGGCATCAGTTTGTGTGAATTAGAACCCCCAAGACTGCTATCCCGTCTCTTTTTTCTCCCCCACATGCACATGATGCAGCAAAAGTATTCATCATGCCAAGGGGAGGACAAGAACAAAAGCTTAACTCTGTTCTCTCTTTGGCAAATTCAGTATGAATGGCAGCCTGTCAGATAAAGAGGAGGAGGTGGACAAAGGATGGGGAAGGAGAGAGGAGCAAAAGGGAGCAGATAAGGCAGAGCAAGAAGAAGAGGAGAAGACCCCAAGATGATGTGGGAATACAAAGAAAGAGAAGAAGAAGGAAAAATGAGATGCCGAGGTCAATGAAAAAGAGCAGATGCAGGAGAGGAGGTGATTGGCACATTACAAGTCGACTTAAACATCTGCAATGTGCTGCGTTTATCTCCTGCTCATTCTCCCTCATTTAAACACTCTTTGTTCTTTTACCCCTCCTCTCTCTCTTTCAATCCCTGTGACACACAATGTGGACTTGCCTATCACCGTCTCAGAGTGAAGGCACCCCACGTCTTTCAGGAGGTTATCATGACGGGTACA
Source organism: Cheilinus undulatus (assembly GCF_018320785.1). Lineage (NCBI taxonomy): Eukaryota > Metazoa > Chordata > Actinopteri > Labriformes > Labridae > Cheilinus > Cheilinus undulatus. Next base: position 25,827,172 of record NC_054877.1, read on the forward strand.
TGCTGTTAATTACTGAGCTGTCATTGATCTTCTTAATGCACACTGGAGGATTCAAACTAAGAATGTGTGCGGAGTTGTGTTTGAGGTCTCGGTTCAATTTAAGGTTGTATGTTTAACTAACAGTTGAACCTTTAGCCTGCCAGACTCTCAGGAGGAGTTAAGGCTGTTTATGGAAGCGCTGTTTGTTTCACTGCAAAGAAAAAAGAACAGGAGAAAATAAAAGAGGGAATCAAAGAAACAGACTGACATTTTGCAGATTTATCTGTCTCATAATGCAAAAAAAGCAGCACTTCATTTGTTTCAGCACCTCTGTCTCCTTCACTCGGGTGACAATGTGTCTCAGAGTCATGATGTAACTCCAGGAAACGGATTTTCCCCAATAGAAGGTCATCTATTTTCTATCATACACTAAAATGAGGTTGCAGAGTTTGAGTGCTTCTGCGAGCATGTCAGGAGATCAAATATTGACTTAAAAAAGGGGTGATGTAAGGTGAGGAAACAGAGGTGAGTCTCCTTGTGATGTGGTTAAAGTATCAACAAAGGCACCATAATCAAACCTTGTTTAAAGCCAAGCAGGGACCCAGATTATACTTGGAGGGTGTGATGTAATGAGCAGTAAAACTTGGGTGGGCTCAGTGATCAAGGGCTTGAATGCTTTTGAGGCTGTGATTCTCAGTGACTAAACAGAAAATTGTCTCAGTGCTTGTCTCACTTAGTCCTGTGGGGATTTAGGATTACTGACGTGGAGATTTTGTCCACCTTGTGGATGACGTCTGCAATATTTGAGCAGGAATTCTCTCTGCTGATCTTCAGATCTCATGTTTCTTTGTTTCTCTCTGATCTCTTCTGTCTCCTTTCTGTCTATTAGAGCTTAGGAGATGCGAGGAGTTTTTTTATTATTTTTAGGTCTTAACTGAGTAGGAGGGGCTTCAATATGACCCCGGGTTTCTTGGGTAGATCATTATGCTGATTAATGCTAAACACCTAACCTAACAGAACCACTCCATAACTTAATACCAGACCTGCTAATGTTTGTGATTGGTTGTCTGCTCACTCTGCTCTTTTAATGTGAGCATAGTTTTTCCAGAATGCCATGAGATACTTTTGCACCATGAAAGAAGTTACCCTCTCAGTTAGACAGGTCTTGTCTGTGGGAACCAACTGCAGTGTAGCAAGGATGATTTACTAAACTCTGTGGAAGAGCACTTTTAAGGTCAAGTGCACCTTTCAGTGTTTACTTGTAGTTAATCAAAATAGCTCATTTTGGGTGACGGGATTATTCATACTTAAAAGATGTGAAAGACAAAGGGGAAAATTGCTTTGAATGTGAAACATGTAATGTATAAATTTTAAACAGACACACTTCAAAATGTAGTTCAACTGCTTAAAATCTTTAATCACAGTGGTATAATCTACAGTGTAGCATGCAGGGGTTTCCTTGCAATTTTGGCACATAACTGAAGAAAGAAACAAGAAAAGAGAAAGGGATATTGAAATGTTAGACTTTTAAAAAATTCTTTTCACGTGTAAAGTATGATATTAAGACAACAGATTTGTATCCTTTACTGTAAGTAGAGGACGTCAGAAAGTAATCCATGACGGGCTGTCCTGAGGGGTCAGTTTTAAAGCTGCTTCTAGGTAATGCTTTCTCAGTGTTCCGGGTTTTATTCTAGTAAACAGGAAGATGACTGACCTGCTCTCAGTGCTTATATTAACATCACATAGAAACAAAAAAAGCTTTATCAGTACTGGTATAACAGACCATGTTTACACATTTATTTGATTAAAGCTGTTGAGGTTTTGTTAAGATGTTGAGTCATTGCTGCCTCAAGAACAACCTGGCCAACCTCTGAAATAGGCCAAATGTTTGTTGCGCTGCTAAAATTATCTGAGCTCCAAAGAAGTCTGTGTGCTGCTATTGTGAGATTTTTACAGACAGAATGATAGTTTTATCACCCTGCAAAATACCTGTTGGGCAGTTCTGTTGATTTTAGCTCTGATTTCCCAGTTGTTATGTTTTTATCTGCAATGTTAGATTTCAGCCCCTGAAGTTGCTCTGATTATTTTGCTGCTGCTTATCTCCTGATGATGATTTAGCCACAGTCAGGAGATCTTTATTATCGCAAATGATCAGAGACAAGAAGGTCAGACTTTGAGTACAACTCAGTTTATTTTCATGTGTAAAAAGTGGATGCTGGGGCGGTGGCAGGATTGAAAGCAAAGGCTAGATACTGTTGCAGGGCAGAGCCGGCAATGGCAAAGCAGAGGGAATGACTGGAAATCTCATAGCTTAAATGGGTTGCTAATAAAGAGGGTGTTTGTCAGCTGATTGGATAAGACGCATGCCTGGTAGGTAAATCATGATTTATTGAACTTTTTACCTTGATTATGATTAATGAATGTTTATTCCACCCCAACTTAGTTTGTGCTGTAAGCATTTTAAAGCCAACAACTGAAATTTTGTCTTTTTTTAAAGTATAATATCAAGCTTGTGCACTTCCAGAACAAAGTGATGTGGCTAAATCTATTAAACGTCATTCTCTTTAAACAGTTTTATGCCTTTGTACTAATTAAATCAGAGTCATACAGAATCCAGTTTTAGCGGCCAGTTTCAAATTAATTTTCCTGGTCTTAACTCTTATTAATGATTAAAGATGGTACATATTTTCTTTTCGTAAAAAATGTCACTGACATCAAAAAGGTTTTTTTCTTTTCTCTTCTTTGGGCTAATGGATGTTTTTTTTTATGTCCATGATAAAACATCAACTATCAAATTTTTACTCAGCAAAAAAACAATTTTAAAAGGTGCACCAGGCCACATGACCATCTCTCATTTCAACTTATCTCTCTAATCTTCACCAGAAATGTTTCACACCCTTTATATAGCCTGCTGTATTAGTTCATAATTTATTCTAACATTTTAGTAAACAAAAAATGTACTAACATCTTATTATTCTGTTCTATTTAATAGTCTACTTAAACAATCATGATAGCACTTAAAAGTACATTTATGCACATTAATGAATCAGTGGTTATAATTAAGTTTAACCATTTATTTTTAAGAAATGCTGTTTTATTTATGTAACTTAAACTATATTTTATTATTATGTTTACTTCCATAACATTTTGAGAGCAAGACTTATTTGTTGCAAACAATCAATATCCTATTTTTTTTCCCAAAGATGCTTCCATGTGTTATGTTATAAATGTCTGATTTATTTTGTACTCTTTAAAGGGAGTAAGACTTTAGAAAATCCTAACCTTAAAGGAAGATATACTATACTACTCTGTTCAATTAAAGTCACTCAAAGATGAATGCACAATGTCTGTATCTTTGATTTTTTTTATAAGTAGCTGGTAGCTTTTCATTGGCGTTTCTCTTCTCACAAGCCTGTCACACACTCCATCTCCACCACTGAGCACACTGAAGATGTTTACATACACTGACTTGAACTTGACCCTCTTCTGCAAAGGTGGAAAATGTTACTTTTTTTGATGTAGAAATAGAATTTAAAAACCTTCAGTGTTTGCCCCTTGATCGATCTTAAAGTTGAAATGGTTCTCTGTTTCTGGCAGCCATGGATGCACCCCTGAACCTGACGGCAAGTGAAGTGAATCACCGCAGCGCTCTCATCTCCTGGCAACCACCTATCGCAGAAATTGACAACTACATGCTCACGTACAAGACAACCGATGGCAGCCGGAAAGTATGTAGCACACACTCAAAACTTTTGTGTTTCAAGGCTATATCTTACACACAACACACACTCCAAACACACACATGCTCAAACTGTTTTACTTACTACTATGTAAGGCATTTTATCTGCTGCTGCAAAAAATAAGATAAAGTATTTGATCTTGAGTGGGGATAGAAATCCAGTTTAGTATCTTTGCTATGATTGCAAAGTCATGTCAAGAAGATGATCGGTGTTTTTTGGTAATCCACACACCTTAAAATAGCAACTTAATCCTGCAGAAATTGTGTCAGGACATATTGAATCCCCTTCTCAAATTTCTGCCCAGCATAAAATGTTCCTTCATTAATCAGCTTTTTATACCAGAGTCAAAAAATGTCCAACAAAGTTAGTGCAGAATCACAACTTTTTGACAGGCACTTCTAAATTTAAATTAATCTTTCAATCGTCTAATCCCCTGCTATGGAGTGTGTAAGCGGTAGGGGATACACACAGACACTCACAGACTGATACACACACAAGGGAGCTGGGCGGTTAAATTGCCTGTCTAATAGAGATATCACTTTAATGTGTCTCAGCAGAGACATTGTTTATTTTGATTAAACTTTTTGATGTAGCTCAGTAATAGTAATAAAGCACATTAGTAAGAAATGTGTGTCGCGCCACGCCTGTTAACCAATTGAGTGGAACTGTTTCCCATGATGCTCTGCGAAAGCCTCCCTTTTATTGGCAATTAGGTGTCTTACAAACAAGCACACAGTGTCCCCTCCAATGGCCACTATAGTGTCGTGATCTTATAAAGAGTCCCATCTCTCTCATGTCCTCTCATTCATTCGTTCACATACACACTGACCTTCAGTGTGCCGTACTGCTAAGAGGTTCACCATCGGGTGTCACTCATGCACAAAGAATGCCACAGGAACAAATCAGATTAACTCACTACATTTGTTTACAAAACAAACACTCATGACAACACTTTCTTCTCTTTTGATGATATTGTTTTTTTCTACTTTGTAAATCCAAAAATAATTGTTTGTTTCGAAGGAAGTTTTCACTTGTGATATTACATTTTCAACATAGGATTAATATTCATAAAACATTTTTGTGCTATTTCCAAGATTCAGCATAAATTAGCATTTTAAGTCGAACAATAATTAATTTATTTTTTTGCTACAGCGTACATAACTGCATAATGCATAAACATACAGAATAGAAATCGGTGTCTCTTGCTTTTTGTGTGTTTTAAATGCATGCTGGAGCTTTATATTTTTATGTTCAAGTCAAACATATATTGATCCATGCATTAATCATGTCTTTACTATTCTTTCAACCCAACTATCCACCAGACAGAGATGTAGAACATCTGCTCACCTAAGCTCTCCTGTTTAAGTCTTACTCTCATCTAACCTTGCATGGGCTGAATTTGCCCGACTAACCTAAAGAGTAAGAGAGAACTTGTGTTTCACTTTTTGTTGCTGAATGAGGGACCAAATAACATCCAACAGGGATCTGTTTGCTTTTGTTATGTTTACATGCTGACAGCCAATTAGCCGGTTGGCTGCAGCACATTAAAGATCTATAAAGGGAACCTAAAAGTGTCCATGCAATGCAAAATAAAAGTTATGGCCCATAGCTACAAACCTGAGGTTGACAAACTGTTTTTTTTTTTTTTAACTCCATGTCTTTTTGCCTCATTGTGCTTAAATTGTAGGGCTGTAACCTGGTTATCAAGTTAAACTACAAATAATCAGTAAATAAATTAAGAAATTCAACATTTTATGTTCATCCAAGAAGGAAAAAAATCATCTTTATACCATGGTCTTGGTGAATACTCGATTCTTATTGGCTCTGGAAATTCCATTGTGTCCACTAACTTCTGATATATGGACACTGTTCGAACTTCACAGGTAGTTTCAGTCAAAAAAATCATTACACTGTTTCAAATTAATGTGCAGCAGCCGTTAGGCGTTACTCCGTGAGGAGTAACTATAGCAACCTGAGACAGTCATATTTTCTGAGCAGGGAGTACAGCGCTGCCAGCCTAAGGAGCCTACGGACCGGCATCAACTGTCACTTAACTGACATAGCCTAAATAAAATGACAGACTCCAGGTTTAAGACCAGTAACGTAAGATGGTCTTATCTTCTATATCTGATGTACAACTTGTTTCCAGGCTTACCTTAACACTGAGAGGTGAGTGTTGCAAAAAACTGACTTCCCTCCTGTTCTAACTGCTATAAGCTATTGTCAGAGGATTCAGATAACATAAACAAAACAAAAGAAGCCAATATTTCTTTGTAGAGCCAAAGGAAACGTTTCTGATAAACTGACATGGTAATATCTGATAAATATTGACGTGTCTGACGGACAGTCAGCACCTGCAGGACGTGGACAGCTCCTGTGACCTCGTAATAAGGGGGGATTATTCTGTTTATTCAAACAGCTGGTCTGCTAAAACTAAGCTTTCTATCAGATGACTGTCTATGTTAACTTGCAGGTTTATAATCTGATCACAGATGACTCTCAGTCTCACCCATCTTCATGTCTTTTCATTGATAATTCTGTTCAGAAAGTACGCTGAACAGACTTGTTTTTTTGTTCCATTGTGACTTCATATCTATGGTCCACCCTATTTACTGGAGTAGTGAATAATGTTTACATTCCCTAAGAACGTTACGGGATTGGAATGGCTATTCCAGTTAATAGTCAAGCCCTCAGGCATTGCTAGGGGAAAGAAATTGTTTTAGTAAAACGTTATATTTTGATCACAAAATGTATGAAATTATAAATTAGTAGTTTTATCATTGGCAAGTGACCATAGTATAAGTGGGTTAATGCCCTTCCAGGTGTCCAATTATCAGGGATTAATGGTCTTTGTGGAGACAGCAGTTCAGGCCTCCATGTCGTCCATTGATCCCTGATAATTAGACAACTCGTCAGGCATTAACCCTTACATCAATTAGAGGGAAAAGCAGAAGTGCTCAATGGTAATGACCTTGTCAACTTCATCACGAGGTAGCTCCACTTCAGAAACTAAAAATAGTAGCAGTGCAAAAACATCGTATCTGGGAAAATCAGAGGTCTGAGTTTATCAACAATTATCACCCAATTAAATCCATGGGCCAATTTTTCAGTCAGGCTCTAGTCTTTATGCATAGTATAAAGGAAAATGAAAAGATGTGAACAAATTGTTTACCTGCAAGATTAAGAAACCCTTAGAAACACCACTTCGTAGTTTCCTTATGGCCTTACATGAACATTTTGTCAACTTTAACAGAGTTGAAGTGATTCTGCACACTTCAATTTTTATAGCAACAACCTTCCTTTAAACAACACTAGGTTAAATCCTAGTATATGGCTGACTTAATTGTGTGTTTTGGCAGAGTGATTGGTTTTTGGGGTTTGTAGTTGCGCTGTGCCTTATGTCTGTGGGTTGAGAATAAAAGGATCCCTAAAGTTTAAAATGTAAAACCCTGACAACAGTAAACAGCTCAGATAATAACAATCCTCAATCCTAACAATCCTCGGCAGCAATGCGCATCAACTAGTATAAGCCGCAGTGTTGGGAGTAACGCGTTACAAAGTAATCCGTTAGAGTACTCAGATTACTTTTTTGGAGTAGCAAGTAACGTAACACGTTAGTTTTACAATTCAAGTAATCCCGTTATTAGTTACATTTTCACAAAAGTAATCCATTACTGAAAGAAAAATCCCAAATTTCCTCTCTCTTCTGTGGCTTCACAAAGAGAGAAAGAAAAAAGAAACTCCTTGAAGCATCTGCTCTGTTTGTCCTTCTCTCTTCCTGTAGTCACGTTGGCACGTGCCAGCGAAAGGTAAACATTCTGTGCCATTACGCGCGCATTGTTAGCTTGTTGAGCCAGTGAGATGTCAAAGAGGACAGCAGGCCTCTGTGGAATTATCCCCATTATGATGGATTTTTGGATGAAAGGGACAAGAACAGCATCCTGGTGAAACGTAAGTTTAAAAGCTCCGTTTGCTTTCATTGAATCAGCTGTTCAGCTGTTCCAATGATGCGCAGTTATTACATACAGCATTGGAGTGATTCTGTCTGCCTCTGCTCAGCTTGTTGTCAGATTGTGAGCATGTTAAAGAGCTATAAAGGTTTTCCTGTCTGTTAGTGGTGTTCTCAGGCTTCAGAGATACAGATTATGGGCTGTAAATTAGGCTGTACATTGGCATCAGAGTCTGCACATTCAAATGCAGACGTGTGGTCGTTATCTTTATGGGATATCAACTGTAGATAACAGGTAACAGGTATTATTTTGTTTTCATTGATCATTTTTGAGATGTGCTGCTGTCTTAAAATTTTAATTTCTTTATTGTAGGTTATTAGTGTACTTTTGTAGATTTTATAATTTACATAGAGTTTGCTCTTTCGCCATTTTCTTTCAGCCTTTCTGCAGGATCTTTTTAGCATCCTCACTCTTTCCCCGTTTCTCCAAGGAGCCTTTGTTTTTTTGTTAATTAATTTAGTTTTTATGGGTGCAATATTGTCCGTGATGTTACTCACTGTATTGTTGAATACAGTTCTGACCACATTGTCATCTCTGGTGAAACAGGTCATATTGAAAAAGATGCAAAAATGGTCTGAGAGTGCAATGTCCAGAATGTCAGTGATTGTTATGGTTATATTGAGGCCTTTTGATAGAACCAAGTCAAGGGTGTGTCCATGTTTATGTGTAGGTCCAGTAACATACTGTGTAAATTCAAATGTGTCCAGGATATTAAGAAACTGTTTTGTGTCCAGAATAGCAGAATTGTCTATATGTATATTAAAATCACCAGAGATGACAATGTGGTCATAGTCAATGGATACTTTTGAAATCAGCTCACTAAATTTGTCAATAAATCCTTTTCTTAGTTTAGGAGGGTGGTACACTGTGAGCAAGATTGTAGGAACAACAGACTTAATAACAACAGCCAAGTCTTCAAAGGTTGAAAATTCACCAAGACAAACAGTCTGACAGTCTATTTGCAATGGTAGAGAAATGCAATCCCTCCATCTTTTTTGTTTTGTCTTGTACAGTGAAAAAAATTGAAGTTAGTAGGTGCTGTTTCAATCAGCTCTTTGTTACCAGTTGCATTCAGCCATGTTTCTGTGAGAAGGATGCAGTCCAATTTATTTTCATAAATGATGTCATTAATCAGAAATGTTTTGTTAGCCAATGATCTAACATTAAAGAGGGCCAATTTCAAGCAGTAGGTGTAGATGGTGGAGTCTGATTTAAATCCTGTAGTTTTAATTTGAATATTAATTTTTTACACAAATACCGTGGTTTCTCACTGCCTGTCTGGTTTTCAAAATCCTCCTGTCACTGATTTTGACTGGAATCATGGCAGGATGGGTGATGTTGGTAGTGGCAGTAGAGAGCTGTTTATGATGTCTCTGTGCTTATTCATGACATTTACGGGGAAAGTGTTTCATGGATGTTCTTTAACCTGGTATTTATGGCAGTTTTATCAGTTGAAGAATTTTCAGTAGAGCGGTAGGATCCTGGCTCCACATGCATGGAGAAAGTTGAGAGTGGAGAACTATTGACACTGGTGCTAGGACGTGGGACGTCAATAGTAGTGGGACTGATCAGAGGTGGGAGTGGATGTTGTTGTGGTGTTTTGGTAACCTGGGAGTGACACACGTGTGTGGGAGACGCTGTAAAAAGTGTTTCCTGACAACATTTTAGCCCCTAGCCAGTTCAGGTGAATGCCATCGTCTTTGAATAACTCCCATCTGTTCCAGAAGACGTCGTAGTTGGAGATGTAGAAGACGCCGTGAGCAGCACAGGCTGATGACAGCCAGGTGTGCAGTGCCAGCAGCCGACTGAAGCGTCCACAGCCACGGCCATAGGATAGGACCGGACACATGGATGTGGCTCACGGATCTTTTTAGTGTTTTGAACATGTGGAGGAAGTCTGCTTTTAGGGGTCTGGACTGTTGCTTACGTGTGTCATTTGTCCCTGCCAGTACCTCGATGGTTCTATCCGTGATGTCACGGACTGTTGCTCCCAGGAAACAGGGAGTTACTGCTGTGCCAGATCTGACATGCCTGATAATGGAGTCCCCTATAACCAGGGTTGTGGGCTGGTGCTGGAGCTCACCTAAAGGCATGGAGTTGGTGTCCTTGGGTGTGATGTGTCCAGCGGCTGCAGACTGACGGGAAGAGGCTTTTTGCGGGACCAAGGGTGGCTTTGGCGGTGGCTGAGCAGGACTGACAGGGGGCACCGGGTTGTCGGTGGAAAGGTGCTGCTCTCCCAGAGCCTCGAACTTATTTTCCAGCCGGATGGTCCCAGTAGGAGGAGGAGGAGTGTGGGAAAGGTGCTTGTCACGTTTCTTGCCCTGGATGACCGTCCAAGTGTCCCGAGAAGCTGGAGTGGAACAATTCTGGACCTTCGGCTTAGCACTGAGCCTAGGCCAGTCCTGGTCCTCCTGAATTGATGCCACCGGTTCAGAGGCAGCAGAGGGACCGAGCCAGGGAAGCGTTGTGTTGTTGGCCGGGAAACGGGAGGCCTCTGCGGCCAGAGAGTCCATGGCATGCTCAGCCTCCTGGATTTGATAAAGATTGGAAATCCGACCCTCAAGTTCTGCTATTTTCTGGGCAAGCCGACAGCATCCAGCACAGTCAGGCGGAGGTAAGTGGAGGCATTGCTTTAAAGATGTAGACACTAGACTGCCTGTTGCTAGTATAAACACTGGAGGCGGTTGGCGGTAAGCCCGCTCAGTGTCAGTGTCCAATATCTTGTGATCAAGACAAAAATGAAACAGCACGTTTGGAGGCTAGGACAGAATAAACAGTTAGTCTCTAGCGGTTCATCAATTAAACAAACGTGCTTTCAAAAAGGTATAGGAAATCACTTAAAGTGGCGTGATCCGTTCACAGCAACACTCACGGCATCTGACGTCATCCAGTTTTAGTCTAGTTTTAGTTGATGAAAACTCAAATCATGTCAGTCTATGTTCAGTCCATAAAATGTCCTCACTTTACTTTTAGCCCAACCATTTCTTTTCTTGCCTAAATCTGGTACCAAATAATGGTAGTGTGCTCTGTGCTCCCTGCCAAACCTGGGGTCCCTGCTTTCTACAGCTGAGAGGCAGAATAGCTACAGCTGCATTGTTTTTTTGACAGTTTTACCCACACTAGAGAAATATCAAGGATTATGAATGTGAATGAAAACTACATAATATTTAAGTCTAGTTTAGTCATCTTGACGAAAGCTAGTTTTTGTAAGTTTCAGTCATCACAGATCTATTTTTGTTAGTCTTAGTCTAGTTTTAGTCAACAAAATTAACACTAATCTGGAGTTTATAAAAAATGATGACTATATCCTTACTCAAAAACACAATGGAAGAGTAAATTCTGGTCCTTTAAATAATCTTCAAAATTGTTTGAAAATTATTAAAGGGATGAAACTTGTTGTGTTTGTGATGTCAGTTTTCTATGAATATATAGCCTCTTGGTTGTTGATTGGAGGGGGCATAACTTTTTATGGTTTTAGTTTGCTGTGAATACATAGCCTCTTGTCCCATGTAACTACCTGCATCTGACAAAAAAGGTAGAAAGTCTTTAAGATCCTCAACACCAAGGCAAAACATTTGAAATAACTTCCATTCTGAATCCCTCTCACACCTTTGATCATGTCCTTTCAGATGTTTTTAAATTCCTCTTGTACCACAGTGAGCTCCTTCAACAAGAGTCATACTTTGAATTCATATCGTTCCACAATAAATGAGTCATACCACTCGTGCTTACAGCAAAAACGATCACTGCAGCCGGAGATTGAAGTGGTGCTTGTGGTATTTTTCTGGTTGTCTCTACTTGACATCTGGCTTGGCTGAGAAACTACCTCCACTGTAATCTAACTGCATAATTATGAGCATTACAGAGCGAGGTAATTGACTTTATCATTTACATAGTGTAGATGTGAGATAAGCTTCTTATCTGATTAAGGTTTACTTAACATTTTATAAATGCATGTATCGCTGCCGGTCATGTTTGTGTCTGGGATGATAAAGATCTCTTCACTCACACACCCAATATCCAACCACTTCATCCCACGTAGACAATCGATCGCACAGGCATATATTCTCCTTGATAACGCGATGCTGTTTCACTCACAATAAAAATCTTATCATGACCCTGAAAACCTGGAGGGAAAGCATTGAGACAGACAGCATTTACCAGCTGCTTCACTGCATAATTCAAACAGACACATTGCCTGGAAATGTGTGATTCTTTTTTCCAAGCTGGCTGAATATTTCATTTTGACTTGTTCATATTTAATGTGTATCCAGGGCAAACTGTAACACACATGCACACAATCTCAAACACAGACGCACATGCAGACTGACACCATAGACACATTTCTGTTCACTAATTCAGCATGGATTCATTCCTCTGGTGTCACAAAAAGGACTCTCAGAAACGATGAAACACTTGGGCTCAACAAAAGAGGATTTGTCAACAAAAGAGTGAAGTTACTGTACTGCGCTGTCATAACTTCTTCACCAAAAATAGATTTTTTTTTTCTTTTTTTGTTTGTTTCCTGATTGCTTTCCAGCCTGGCTGTCCGATTAGAAGCTTTTATCTCTTTCTCTGCATGTAGCTCCCCTCCCTCCTCCCCCTCAACCCACGTCTCTTTTCTGCTCTCAACTTCTCTGTTGGTATGTTCTGGTTTCACATTTGAAAGCTGATAGCTGATCTCATTCTGCACTCATGGCTTATCTCAGTGTTTTACCAAATGCCTAGTCCATCTCACATGGGATTACAAGGCTCCACTGTTCTACATAACAAAGCACACAAAATACAACAACATTAAAGCTCTCTTTGGTGCAATTGTAAATTGAAAATACCTGCTAGAAGCACAAGGTTTACTACAATTAGATGTTATTGTAACTATTTAACAGGCTAATTTAAGTGTTTTATGTAAACTTTACTTATTCTGTGCTAAGATTGACTTTCTCTTTCTGTCTGAATAAATCACACATTTCTCTGCTGCCAAATTTAGAATATTTTCCTACTGGAACAGAGAGAAAGCTGTCATATATTTCCTGAACAAAAATAGCTGGAAGGTTTTCTCTTTGTTTCCGCGAGTCTTTTTAAAACTCACAAGGCTAATTCAATGTTTTATCAGCGACTTATGGGCATTCAAATATAATTCATTTCTACCCTGAGGTTTATATTCACTAATATTGAAATAGAACTTTTATAGAGCACATTTTCTTAATCTAATATCTTTTAACTTTTCACTTAGATTAATTTGTATCTTTTAATTTGTGCGTAACACTAGGAGCTGATCCTGGATGCAGAGGATACATGGATACGACTGGAGGGACTGGCTGAGATGACAGAATACACTGTGAAGCTCCAGGCTGCGAGAGGACTTGACACTAGTGCTGTAGTCTCTACCACCTTCACTACAGGTGCAGTACATTTCACATAACAGCCTCCATAAGCAAAGGTACATGGTGGATTTTTTCCCTTATGTTCAGCTGGAGGAAGACTTCCCATTAGGCTGCACCTGCAGCGTGGCTGTCCTCACTCCTACAGGCTGTAATTCAATGTGCTCACTGTGTAATCAGCTCCAGGATGTGTCAGTCAAACTAGGGCTAGGAAGCACCGTGAAGCTGCTAATCACCTGGAATTTAAGTGATCAGGCTAGCAATGAATACCAATATCCATCACTTCAACCAGGTGGTGGACACAGTAATATAGGCTCTTTAAAGAGAGCTTTGCAGGTTGCCAGTTTCACTTTTTATCATTTTTTAACTGTCTGAGGGAAGCAGAACCAGCTGCAATCACACACCTCGAATATTGTTACCTTATAAAATTGATAAAGCAGAAGTACAAGTAAACAGTTAAACATTTCTCTGTACACAGAGAAGCATTAGCATGAACTTACCGTTTACTATGTCATTTTATAAAGAAGTTCTATAACAGGGTGTGTATTTCCAGCTCTGCCTTTCAAAGGTTTTAGTCATACTTAAATGATAGATACTTGAGGTCTTTATTAATAATCATGTGTGCTTATTTGCTGCATAGAGTTCTCCAAGGTTTAATCCTCAGATCACTCTTATTCTCTTTGTACTTTCTGTTCTGGATAATCTGTTCAGCTAATTTTGTAAATGTCCTGGCACTTTTATGCTGACACTACTCAAATCTTTTTCTCTACAGAAATCAATAACCTGAATTTACTTTCCTCTCTCTTTAATTGTTTCGCAACTGTCCAAGAACAGATGTTCTCAAATTGAATCTGTCTCAGTCCTGACAAAACTGAAATAGTGTGAATTGGAACAGACATTCTCCACTGCCGTCAGTTAATTTGCCCTTTATAATCAAACACAGTCCCACTCTTCCGCTAAGAATCTTGGAATCATTTTTGGCCAATGTCTGATCTTTAAGAAGTATATCACATGTCCTCCTCTGCCATGCAGTCATTTAGCTCAGGTTCCTCCCATTTCTCCTGATCTTTTCTAAAATGTTCTACACCTTGTTTGGAGAAGGCCTCACAGCTGATATCAGAGCAAAAAAACAAGCCATGAGGTCAAAGGAACTGCCGGCAGAGCTCAGAAACAAGATTGTTACAAGGCATGGATCTGGGTAAAAATTTACAAAAGACTTCCGTTGTACTTAAGCTTCCCAAAAGTACAGTGGCCTCTATAACTCTCAAACTGAAGAAGTTTGGCACAACCAGGGCTCTTCCAAGAGCTGGTAACCCGGCCAAAGAAGCAATCAGGGGGAGAAGGGCCTTAGTAAGAGAAGTGACCAAAAGCCTGATGGTCACTCTAGCTGAGCTCCAGAGATCCTGTGTAGAGATGGAAAAACTGCAAAAAACAAAACTCCATGTGAAATTACTTTGAAACAACCCAAACGACAATGGAGCGCCGTAGTCTACTGGGAAGAACTAGGTGACTGCCAGTCTCTGAGAAATGTCAACTGGCACATAGTGCATACTGTGACGTGAGATAAGTGGCCTCAGACGACAATACAGTGCATCAAACCTAGGTGACAGCTCATCAACCTCTGCAATCATGAATGAATATGTGAGTGAATGGGTGTGAATGGTCTGATCTGAGTTGTAAAAGCGCTTTGAGTAGTTGGATGACTAGAAAAGCACTATATAAGCACAAGTCCATTTATTTATAGTTTATTTGTTCGGAACAGATACAGTATACATAGACAGCTGAGAACAGCCATCCCATACAAGTGTCATAGTGTTTATTGTGAATGCTAATTTGCAACGCTAGTCCCTAGAGGGGCCTTTAAATATAAAAAGATAAAACAGTTTATTGAAAAAGGGGAAAGGTGAACTGGGTATAATGTGAGACATTGAAAACACAAGCAGTGGCAGTGTTACAGAAAATCTGACATGAGTGCAGTGCTGTTGTGGAAATAACTAGGATTAAGTGGCTCTTTTAAAGGTGGTGAAATTTGTAATAAGTTTCAGCATGGTGAATGGAATAAAATACAATGTTTCATGCATGTCACTTTAGAGTTTCTATAATTACATGCTTGTCCTGTCTTTTTTCAGGCGTGTTTTGTTCCATATATGGTACAAACCTCAATATTGCTTATGAAATAATTTGAATTTGTTTAAATTGTTTTAGAAGTTTGGGTCGTGGTCGCTCTAGACCAGTTGAGGACCACTGGGACACAGTACAGTGTCATTTATCCTTTCTCCTCCTCTGCCTTTCTCCAGGGAGCCGTCTGTTTGCAACACCTCAGAATTGTGCCCAACACCTGCTGAACGGAGAGAATTTAAGTGGTGTCTACACCATTTACGTCAACAGAGACCCCAGCCAGGGCGTGCAGGTGTACTGTGACATGACCACTGATGAAGGAGGCTGGATTGTGAGTCACTGTAACCTTCTTATTATTGGCACTTTGCAAATGTAAGAAACAGCAACATGTTAGTCAAGGTAGGAATGGAAGAGCAGGAAGTAAAATTAGATTTTATTTGATCATTTGAACCACTGAAAGTTATTTTGTTCACACACTGAGTTATATCTAAGAAACTTGTATTTTTCTGATCTTTTAGGTATTCCAGCGTCGTCAGAACGGCCTTACAGACTTTTCCAGGAAGTGGAGTGATTATCGTGTGGGCTTTGGAAACTTGGAGGATGAATTCTGGCTTGGTAAGACTCTCACTGTGAGATAATTAATCCCAAGAAAAAATGTTCAGAGTGAAGTTTCAGAAATAGGGTTTACTCAAGTCCATCAGATTTTGTCTTTTCAGTGCCTGATGAGAAACACCTCATCATGTTTTTGATGTTTGGTTTTGATGTCCGTTGAATAAACAACCTTGCATAAGAAGATGGATTTCAAATTGATCTGGAACCCTTTCGTTCATTTTTAACTTCAAAGAGGTGTCAGCTAGAACACAATCTTTGTTAAATTATTCACAGAGACCAAGCATTAATCAAGTATGAGCAAACCCTTTGGCAGCATTTGCGAAATAACACTGACTCTTGTACTTTGTCTTTTACATGTGCTCTCACTGATCTTTCTCTACTTTGCTAATCCAGTAAAAAATGCTGCAGGAGCAACAATCGTCAGCCGATCTGTCAATCATGGCATTTAACTCAACAGCTTAACATAATTTGTGCTGGGCCCCAGTCTAAATATCTTTTCCAGGCCATCCCCCTTGCCCCTTCCAGATGCGCACACTTGTTTGCATCAACATGCACAGACTCACAAAGCCTTTCCCAGCTGCAGCTCCCTTTCCCTTTCTTTTTCTTTCCCTTTCACTGAAACATCACGTAAAACACCCTCTTATACCCATTGTGTGAATTTCAACCATAAAACTTAATACATTAATGCTGAAAGGTATACTCACAATCATGTAGATCAAAAAAGACTGAACTGCAAAGATGCCTTCTATCTCTTTAACAAGCTTTTCATTGCTTGGTTCAGCAAAGTGACAAACAAGCTTGTGCAAATAGCCTAAAAATCTGAAAGGCTCTGTCTTACACCAGGCACTTATCAGCCTCAATCCTCATGTCAGATTACAGGGAAATGTTCACAGCTACTACTTACATTGCTGCTTCAGCCTAGCAGTTCAGTAGAACACAGACACGCATTGAAGCACTCCATATAGCACAGTCACTGTGATGCATGTTCTCCCAGTTGCATGCGGAAGCACACTGACATACTGACATTATGAAGGAGAAGCTGGAATGAATATGATCCTCAAACATAACTGTGAGTGTAACTGATAATTATGCTCACAAATATTAATAGAGACAGTACAGAGTTCATTAAGCACACATTGCCACAATGTAGTGATCCATCTGCATCTAATAAGTAAGTAAATGTTTACATGCTCACAGAGCATTAGTTAAGATAAGATCTATCTGATACCATCGTTGTGAGATTTTAATAATTAATGAAGTTAAACTGCTGTGCATAAATGAAAACTGGGTCTCACTTTAAGGCTCTAGTCATGTCTGATGTTGTGGTAATGTTTCAGCAGATAAAAATCCAATCTGTGATCAACATGCTGTATTTCATGCTTTGTCCCGTGTTTGTTCTGTAGGTTCAGTGGAACAGTTGAAGGGGAGACATAACATCTTTGAATTATAAATGATCCCTCTACAGGGCGCTGTCCTGGTATGCATTACAGTGGCCGCAAAAATCATATAACAGGGAAAAGAAAATATAGATGTTATCCTGGCTGGAATTAAGGTGCAGTTGTTGTGTTAGTGACCGGTAAAAGTACGTAACATCCAGCTGGCGATGCCAGCCGGTGTGCTCGCTTTCACTGGTTGTTGTGTCAGAGGCATTACAACCTAGAATCGTAAATATCAAATGTGTTTGATTTTCACAATTTGAAGCCTGGGAGCCTGCAACGTGATTTGGAGCTGTAAAACAATCGTGTTGACACCACATACTTGAGGATTTTTCAGACAAATAATGATTGACAGGGGAGGAAAATCTTTCTCCAATTCAAGCTTAAAATCAACTAGTGTGTGGCCAGCCTCAGTTTGGTCTACCAAAGGAAAAGCACTTAACAGTGCTGTGAACTCACCTGCTTTGCTTAAAGGAAAGAGAGCTTGCAACAGACAAGCGCTATGGGCAAGCCCTAATGCACTAGCCTGGCTGCACCATCACCATCAGTAACATTATTATTTAAACCCTCTTTGTAGCACCAAATAACTAATGAGAAAGAAACCATGGTTAGAAAAAAACAGTACCTGGTTTGCACTTAAATTGAAAATGTACAGATACATCTGTTTAACACCAGTATCGGTCAGTATCAGCCCTTTTGACTGACATCAGCCATCTGCAAATAATGTGGGCATGAACTAATGTCAATAGCAGAACAACAACTGTTGTTTTACTTATTTTATATTTTGGCAAAGTCCCATCTGTTAACATGGAGGAGGTGGAGTTTTTGATTTGTACTGCTGTCAGTCAGTAAGAGAGATGGGATAGAATTCTCCTTTCTATGCTGTGCATGATGCACACATTTGGCATTACATGCCGTTATCACTGTTTGTAGGAAATATGAATTACCTTCTTGTTAAATACTGACACCACAGCTAATTTATAAGAGACACTCATCTTGGTTGTTTAGAAAGTGCTTCGGTGGTTCCCAGCACAGTAAGACCAGCTTCAGCCGCCGAAACATTTTTGCAGGCTTGGATATCTGTGTTATGTCTCTCAGTCATATCAGTGAAGGAACAGTGAAATAAATGTTCTACATTTAATTTCTTTTTCTTTATGAGCCTTGAACTAATTGTTTGTATTTGAAGAGTCACTAGAAAGGTAAGGTTTGTTGCACAGCTGCAACACAGCTTTCAGAATGCAACCTTCTACCAATTTTATTCAGTCTTTTTCCAGTTTTCTGAAGTATGTTTCACCCTCTTTACCTACATGATAATGTGGTGAATTGTATGGGTGCAATCAATAGAGGGTAATAGCTTTTACTTGGTTACAATTGATACATCTATTTCAAGGAGAAGAAAGATGTTTCCAATACCTCCAGTGGGCTTTATTGCCTTTCGTGTAAGATTTTTCACTCTGTATAAAGATGAAGAACTGTGCTGCTTTCTTCTTTTTCTCTTTCTTCTTCTTTTTTTCCTTTGGCTCGTCTCATCTTTCAGCCATCGCCTTACGAAGTCTCTCCAATTCATAACTGGATATTCTGAAAGATCATCTCTCCCTGAAATGACTTAGTAATTGTCTTTGGCATCTCTGTGATTCAAGACAAAACAACAAAACATCCCCTCTCTTTTGATGGACTGCTGCAAACCCCCCACCACAGAAATGTCATTATGAGAAAATAATTATATTCATTAGAAAATGTGCAAATGACTCATGTTTCTTCATGGGCCTCCTTTTATGTTATTGTTTTGGTGGAGATGATTAAAGAAAAGTATTACATGAATATTTCATTAAGCAAATCAGGACCTTGGGAAGAATGTTTTTTGAACTTTTTTATTGGAGAAATTAAATAACATCGAGGGGAAATTTTATGGCATGGCATTATCATCACATTATGACAGAGGGAAGGCTGTTACTTTGCAGCTGACACACATTGGATCATAATAAAAGATAGCTATGGCATGCTCTAGTCCATTAGTGTCCAAGCTTACTGTAGTAGGTGAAACATAAAAGAGATTTAGAAGGAGCTCCATCAACAGAAGCTAACAGTTTAATGCAATGTGCTAAAAATGTGCTGGCAGCTCTTATTTAAATTGTCAGATTTGTTGCTTCCCAGGTTATTTTTAAAGCTGAAGTGCGTGCTGTTTTTAGGTTGATTTTAATAATACTGTCAGCTGTTCCAGTTACTTTTGTGCACCAGCACCAAGGAGAGGGTGTTCAAAGTCAGATCTTAACATTTCATCACAGGCAGAAAGGTGCTGTTCTCTCTGCTGCCACAGATTAATAATATATCTGTTTGCGAAGGAAGACAAGAGAGGGGAAAACTAAACACTGGAACTAAAACACAAGAGGCTTCATAAAAACACTGGGATGATATCTCTGTAAAATAACACATACAGAAGAGAAATACATCCTCACGCTCACTGCACAGTAAAAATCTTAAATAGTGACAGGATTTTTGTGGCTGACAGGCACCTGAAGCAATCACAAAGCTGCATCCTTGCACAGTAATACCTCATATCTTCTTGACGTATTAAGGCTTTGTCTGTAGCGTGTGATTTACAGACACCTGAGCAGATCTGGTTCAGTGAGTCCCACATTTCATCTAACCTGTTTTCACTTCAGCTGAATCAGCAATAATCTGCCCTCTCCACACTTCTGGGCTCCTCCGTCTCCAGGGTTTGCTTTACTTTTTTAGTGCCTCTTGTGATGCACTCACCTTCCTTCCTTCATCTTTCCTCAGTCCCTTACTGTACTCTGTCCTCTTGGTACATAAAAGCAGCTTAATGTAACCTCAGGGTGAGCAGCATTAAAAGCTGCCCTCTGCGCCTGTGAAAGCCTCTCCCTGAACACCAGATTACTGATATCACACCAGCAGGGAACGGTATCCACAGAGAAATGCTCAAATTGTAGAGCATACTGTATGTCACTGGCCTGACTGTTAATCTAGTGGTGGTTTGATTTTGGGAAAGGGACTAAAATCATTCTTACTTAAGGTAGTCAAAGCACTGGTTTTATCTGTGAAATTAACAATGACTTGGAAGTTGGACAGCAAGATGGCATGCAAAATACTTGTAAGCTGAAGTTTTTAACTGCGCCGTGCTGCTGTGACATATGTATCCACTGTGGGGAAAAAATGTATTTAAGGAGAGTACAATTTTTCGTTGGGGTTTTATATGTTTCTTAAAGATAAAACGTCTTTAGACATGGTGCAGAGAGAAAAAACCCCAAAGAAAGGGACGTATCCACAAATACAGCTTTCTTCAAAACTTAAGATGTCTTTTGGCATTTAGGACATACCTTTGCTTTCACGCAGAAACTCTGGCCAGCTAAACAGTGAGCAAATGACTGTTATCTATTGAATGTAGTGCATTTAATATTGATAGTACTAGCTTAAAACTCTGAACTATCCCTGTAGGATCGAATCAAATTCCCAGTCTACAAAACATCATGGCAGAGAGAAATTAAACTGTGTATGTGTGCTTACAGTTAGAGGTGGCATGTTAAGGTTATTCATGGTCACAGTGGAGTGTCTTACAGCATTCAGAAGAGGTGACAAAAGTGATAGGATACCCGTTTACTTTTTTTTAAACCTTTTTGCTGTTTTTCTTTTAAAAGTCAGCAGCGTGAAGAAAACTTACCAATGCAAATTTTTGACCTTGTAAAACTGCTTGATAGTCCAAGTCAAGGATTTTCAAAGCCTGACACTGTGTACCCCCTTCAGATGAATGTGAGGTGAAAGCCAAACCTGTTTCCTGAAAAGGAGAGGAAAGATGCAAAGATAGAGAAAAAGTGTGCAGCAGCTGAGACCAAGACAATGTTCTCATACTGTATTGTATGGCATTGCATGAGACTGCACAGTGTTTCTTAAATTGATCATTATCCTTATCATATTATCATTATTGCGCTGTATGTTATTATTATTTTTAGCATTATTATTATTGTATTATTACCTCCGCCAAGGAGGTTATGTGATCAGGTGGGTTTGTTTGTTTGTTTCTTTGTTTGTTTGTTTGTTTGTTAGCAACATAACTCAAAAAGTTGTGGACAGATTTTAATGAAATTTTCAGGAAATGTCAGAAATGGCATAAAGAAGAACTGGTTAGACTTTGGGAGTGATCCGAATCGCCGTCTGGATCCAGAAATTTTTTTAAAGGATTCTGTACTATTGGGAGACAGGGCTAATGGCAGAGGTCTGCGGTGTTACCACTTTACACCAGGAGATGGCGGACATGAGTAACTTCAATCCCAGCAGTATTTTGGCTGTGTTTCTATTCAAAGTTTTGGAGTTTATGGAGTTTGAAAGACGCACACCTGTTTGAGGGGACGAGTCGGAGCGTAACAGAGAGAAAGACAACGAATTGTAGCAAGAATACTCACAATGCTGGGAGGAATAGAGGAATATTCACCCTCTGCCATGACTTTCAGTCGTCCAGTGGGACCATGGGTGAGACTGTCAGTGCATCTGTTGGCACCGACAGGCAATGCTTCCACCATGACAGTCCACATGTAGTGAAGCTAATGCTTTGCCTCACCGTGTTTCCACCCCACCTGGGAGGGAGTAATAAGCGAATGCCGTGGTGGGGGGCACATGGGGATGGATCCAGGAATTTTTTAAAGAATTCATCACTATTGGGAGATAGGGCTAATGGCAGAGGTCTGCACTCTCTGAGTGCTTTTCTAGTTTAGAGATATGATGTTATTAACATTTAATATAACCATTATGGTGACCTAAAATATCACAGTTTTTAATAATAATGTTATAGATTGCTGAAAACAAGTACTGATACATGGGGCCCAGATAGCCTAGTGGTTAGGTTGCACCCCATGTGCATAGGTGGCCTGGGTTCATGTCTTTCCTGTGGCTCCTTTCAAGCATGTCTCCACACTTTCTCATTCCTGTGTCCTACTCTGTCCACCTTTCTTTCTAAAATAAAGGCAACAAAAAGGAAATATATTATGAAAAAAGAATGATACATCATTGAAATATCATTGAAATAATTTCATTAAGTTCAACATTAGAGAAAAAACAATTCTACTAAAATTAGCAGCAAAGAGCACTATATGCATTTTTCTATATTGCAAGAATTGATATTAATAAACTTAGCACAAAAAGTAAGGAAATAAGTGTTTGCTAGATTATTTCTTTGTTGTAACAATGCTTCTTGGCAATAAACCTTGTACCGTTGGAAAGCCTGTTTATTTCCCTTTTAAATAATGCCACATTTGTAAGGATCATGCATTTGTGGGATGAGCAGCAGGGCTGAGTATGTGGGTTGCGCCCATGAAAAATTTGCCAAATCTCTGCCAGTGCCAAACAGCTTATTTTGCTGTTGCCATTGACTCTTGTTTTGAGCTTCTGGTACCCCCAAGTGCTGCCAGTCAGGTGCCTGATTAGCAGCGACTGTGAGTATGGGCCCTGCTACAGTAGTCAATATGTGTCGGCTCCAAGAATCGGCATGCCCTGTTTGACTGATCTGGATAGGGTCCGTGCGACAGGGCGACCTCAAGCTGGTGTTCCGCAAAACCCAGTTGCAGCATTGTTTGGAGTGAGCCCTGGTATCGTCTCCAACATGAAGCCCAAGTTCCATATAACGGGTGATGTCAGAGACAGGCTGCAAAGTGGGCATCCCAAGAAGACGACACCCCAAGAACACCGTTTACTCACCTTGCCAGCACCTAGGTACTGTAGGCTGTCTTCTACAGATTTGCAGCCGAGGTTTGCAGGACGATGTGGCTGACAGCTCTCTGCCCAGACAATCCGGAACAGACTGCATGCAGCCAATCTCTGCTCTCATAGGACTGCTGGGAGGCCTGCCATGACTGCCCTTCACCGTCAGGCCCATTTGCGCTGGTGTCGGCAACACGTGCACTGGAACCTGAACGTGTGGAGAAACATTACGTTCAGTGATGAGTCCAGATTCTGCCTACAGCAGTTGGATCGTAGGGTCAAGTGTGGAGAAGACGCCGAGAACGCTATGCTGATTGCTGCACTGATAGAGTATCATATTTTGGTGAAGGCAGTGTGATGGTGTGGGACGGCATCTTCTTCACTGGAAAAACAAGGCTTGTCATCATTGGAGGCAATCTCAATGCAGAGAGATATCGAGATGAGATTCTGCAACCAGTGGAAATCCCATATCTCCACAGTCTGGGACCAAACTCTATCCTCCAAGATGACAACGCTCACCCCCACTGAGCGGGTTTTATCAGAGACTACTTCCAGAATTTGGGAGTGGAGAGGATGGAGTGGCCTTCCAGCAGACCTGACCTCAACCCCATTAAACACTTGTGGGATCAGCTTGGGCTTGCTGTTCGTGCCAGAATGATCAACACAACCACGTTGCCAGGCTTGCGACAAGTGCTGGTTAAAGAATGGGATGCCATCCCACAGCAGCCTGTGACCAGGCTGGTGACCAACATGTGGAGGAGGTGCCAGGCTGTTGTGGCTGTGTATGGTTCTTCCACACGCTACTGAGGCTCCTGCTTGTTCACTGAATAAATTGTTAAATTGCCAATATGTCTTTTTCTTCAAACTTAAATCATCCAATCCACCAAACACCAAACAAGAGTCAATGGCAGGATAAGCTGTTTGACATTGCCAGAGAAGAATGCATGTTCCTTACATATGTGGCACCATTTAAAAGGGAAACAAACAGGCTTTCCAACAGTATAAGAAATATTGCCAAGAAGCATTGCTACAACAAAGAAACAGCCTACCAAACACTTATTTCCTTATTTTTTGTGATAATTTTATAGTAAAGGTAAGCTTTAAAACCCAGAAAATGTGCATTAACAGGCATTTTGTTTAAAAGGCTGTCAAATACTTAAAAACTATTTTAAAGATTCAGTTACTTTTCTGTTTAATACAACGGAAAATCACCAAAGGGAAAAAAACAGATATACATGTCAAATTTTCAACCCACAGCTCTGTATCAGTCAGAGTTTATCTATGCTGGTTACTTTTCTATTATTTGGTGGAAAGATAAAACAGCAATGCATTTTAACAAAAGTGTTTACAATGAGAAGAGTTTGAGTAAAAAAGTGAAAAGGGTAATCTTTCCATCTGCTACATCTATTTTATATTGCTGAAAAAAAAACAATTTCTTGCCCTCACAAATACAGGTGTATATCAAAAATTAAAATATCATGAAAACTTCATTTTTCCTGTTATTTAATTCAAGAAGTGAAATTCGAGATTCATCATTACAAACTGAAATATTTCATGTCTATTTTTGTTTTAATGTTGATGGTTACAGCTTACAGCTAACAAAAATCTACTTTTTAAAAATGTTAGAATATCACAAAACATCAGTCCAAAAACTGATTTTTAATACAGAAGTGTTGACATTCTGGAAAATCATGTTCATTTATGAACTCAGTAATTGGTTGGAGTTCCTTTTTGCATAAATTACTGCATCTATGCAACATGGCATGGAGCCAGTCAGTCTGTGGCACTGCTGCGGTGTTATGAAGCCCAGGTTACTTTGAAAGCAGCCTTCAGCTCGTCTGAATGAGGTTCTCAATGAGGTTCAGGTCAGGCCAGTTGGCTGGCTGATGTTCAGAAATCAGTATCTCCATAAAGTCCCTCAGCAGATGGAAGCATGAAGTGCTCTAAAATCTCCTGCTAGACGTCTGACAGTGTTGCCTATGGACTTGATAAAGCACAGTGAACCAACATCCACCAATGATATGGCACCCTAAACCATCACTGACTGTGGAAACTTCACATTAGATTTCAAGCACCTTGGATTGTGAATAGATGCACTTGTGCCAATTCAACTGGTGTGCCAAAATGTGTTAAGTCTGTTCAAAGATCTACATGACCATTTTGTGAAAATAAAGACATTTTAACTATTTTTGAGAGATTGCTTTAGAGAGTTATCTTGTCAATTCTATTATTGCATGAACCCTTCAGTGGTCTTAAGAATGAAGAATTAAAGTGCAATATTTTGAAGTAAATACCAGGAAAAAAAAACTTTTACATGATTTGTTAATTTTTATAGATGCACCTGTATGTTATTATGTCACACCATAAAGTATTATCTCATATCATATCCCGTTGTGTCAGTGTTTTCAGTGCACAGTAAGATACTTGAAAGTACACACAAAACTTGGCTAACTTTTATTGCAGAGAAGTTCAGTCGTCTCCCAGACTGTTGTCACACAGTTAAAAGCAGCCACTCAGCTGAAATATCTTTCCATCTTTATACCATTAGAAGACTCTGCTGGACCTTAAGGGTCTGTTCCAAACTATAGTTTTAAGCTTGTCCATCCATTGTTCTCACTATAGCTATGTCAGGTTTTGTGTGTTATGCCCTGTGATGAAATTTACTGTGTATTAGAACCATTACCAGTGTCCTTTAAAGTTATCGCCTTTGTAGAAAGTAAATGGTATAGCTGTACAGATGGTCACTGCTGTTTTAAACCAATTGACTCTGACTCTTCTATCGACAGATTAATTCACCTCCACAGCCCTGGGGGAGCCATTATACACAAACATTTAGCTAATCACAGCCTCTAAACACAAAACAGCTATAAATTTGACAGTATGGAACCATAAACATTGATATTAAATCCACTCAAACTGAAAAGAAGAGACACTTAACTGGCTGGCAGTAAAGAATATGGAAATTAAGTTTTCATTATCATTATCAGTTTTGAAACCCCTATTTTTTTACCGCTGCTGGAGGGCGCTCTGTTCTCCCCTTTCACTGACCTCAGCCAGATTTCATGCTTAACACAATGTCAGTTTGACGATGTAATAAAAAAAGAGGAACCACGTTGGCTGTGCCCGATTTGTGATCATTATCCCGTTCTTTCTTTTTTTTAATTTCCCCTATTGTTTCTGTGAGAGAAAGACTGGTGATAAAATGTGACAAGATGGTAATATCAGCAGTATAAAAGGATAAGAGCGTAATAGTGTGTCAAAATGAATTTTTAATCGCTGCGGTTTGGAAAAGAGCAGTCTGATCCCATAAAACAGTTGAAGGGAAAAAACAGTAAAAGATTATGGGTGCAAGATTAATTCCCGATAATACAGTGATATTATGGAATGGAAATTAGAGTTGACTGAGTGTTAAACACAGTTTTATTACCACAATCCCTTTCACCCGTCACCCTAAGTATCTTAGGGATGTAACATGGGTTCTGTCTACTTCCCATTGACATATTACAGCAGACTGAGTTTCCCTGCTTTCCTTCTGCTTATCAGCAAAGCTAAAAGACTTTACTTATTTTTCTACATTATTCCAGGTCTTATAAAGGTCTGCATGTGATGCTTCTGTTGGAGGTTAAGCAGAGAAGGAGAGACTTTTTTTCAAAAGGCTCCTTGTTGTAATCTGATAGTGAAGACAGGTCCAATCTCTCAGGTCTGTGTGGGGTCTTATCACCCGTCAGGGTTCAAACGAGCCTCGTATCTGCCGCCTCAGAGATAGAAAGCGAAAGCGGTATATCAGCGGAAAGTTGCAGCTTGTGACATTTGCAGGTTGGCTGGCAGTTAGTGTCCAGTACTCTGCAATGTCAATCATACACATTCAAACAGCAGGCTGACAAAGATGGCTGAAAGAGTGTTTATCAGTCAATCCTTTAACCTCTTCAGCTGCAGATAGAAAGCAGCTCTGTGTGACAGAGAAAAAGTGGTATAGTTCAACAAATATTACCTATATAATGTTATCATTTGTATTTCTTTGCGCACATGACGCCTCTCTTTGGGATCAATTTTTGGGATCTTGCCTTTCTTGCCTCTTTTTTGCCTCTTCTTTTCTACGTATTAAGAGACGTTTTCTGTCTTTTTTCCTTTATCTAAGCTTCTAAGATAATAAGTAGAGACAGTTTAATATGCTGTAAAAATGTAAAACTCCCTTTGGGGAACATAAGTGGTTGTTGAGTCACCTTTCTGCTCTTTTTCACAATGCACGTTAAATACCTAGTTACATGTATATCAAGGATGTCCAGAGGATATTTATCATAAAAAACACCTTTGTGTAAAACCTGTTTTTTTAATTCAGATACACAATGTATTTTGGAATAAAGTTGCTGATTGTATTTCCAAAATAATTAATAACTCTTTCTTTTATTCAACTCTGTGATGTTAGCATCCATGTTTTCTAGCTTGCAGTCTTCTTACCAGCAGCATTGTTTATGCAGTGGAATCATGTGAAACCATTCCTCCCTGACATAAATAAAACAACTCACCCCATCATAACGCTGCTAGTCAAAAAATCCACAGGGCTTCTTTTCATTAGCATATCAAAGACTCTGATTTATCACCTTTATTTGGGTTTTTATCTGTTTTTATTCCTCTTTTCACACAATGCAAGAAACTGTAGAATTTGGCACATGAGTTTTCAGATTGTCTGTTTGGCATCAATATAATTTCCTTGTGTTGTTTCAATGTACAGGGGATGGGTAGTGTCCTTTATTATCAAATATAGAGGAATCAAACAAATACACATTCACATCTATAAATATGGTTTGTAGTAGTTCGGGGATGATTGAGTTAAAAAAGTAAAAAGACAAAACATATATAAATAGGGTTATAAAAAAAGAGATGCACAAATTGTGTAAACAATGGCCGATACAATGTTTAAAATGATAATGTAGCGGACTACTGATTCCAACAGTGATGCTTTTTACGTGACCTCTTTTGCTGCAGCAGTACCACTCTACTAAATATGCACATGGAACGATATGACAGAGCGCTTTCCTCCAGTGCCTACTATGTTTTTAATTGCGGTGTCTTTTTCATTAAAACTGAACTCCATAAGGTGTAGGTACTACACAGTAAACCAACGTTTCATTTCCGTGGATAAATTTGACATACTGAGAGGGAAAAGATGTTAAAAGTGCCGTCAAGTGCTTTCAGCCTCGTGCCACATCAGATTCCCAAAATGCTTCACGTGTGGTTCAAAACCGCTGTAGTACATCTCTGCACTTTAAAAACAGCTTTTCTTTCACAATATGTGAAATTCATTCACGAAAATGATATATTTACTGTTTAGTACTTACACCTTATGGAGTTCAGCTTTTATTGAAAAGACACCCAAATTTATAAAAAGTTTGCAACTGAGGTGGGCGGAGAATGACATTGCTGTCAACACCCAGCTAACTATTTGTCTCATTTGACATGTAAACAGACCAGAATTTGTCCAACAGGTGACTCTTGTATTAATCAGCAGTTTTGTATACTAGTTAACTATCTTTAAATTGTTACAATAAAAACACATAAACATCACCTGCTGACGTCAGTTCATGCAATACTATGTGCCAGTAGGTTGGTATCAGCTGATACAGATGATAAACTGATGCATCTGTACATCAGCTAGTGTATAGACTGTTGGTTTAATGCAATGCTTCCTAAAGTGTGGGCTAGGACCTTTACCCCCATATAAAAACCATAAACATGATCTTTAAAAACTGATCATAAAATACTAAATCACATGTTAAGATATGTCTTTAAAGACCAACAACTAACATAATACAGCCAGAAGATTTAACTTTCATGTCACCTTTTCAATATTTATTTTGTCTGATGTGTGGAGTGGGTGTCATGGTTTGACTGGTGCTGAATTAACTGATGATGCTCCAATAAACATTCCACTATGCTGTATTAATGTCAGGCAAAGGCTTATGGAATCACAACATACATTTTAAATGATTTATCTAATAAACAGGGAAATATGGGTGACTTTACAGATGCCTGTTTAAACAAAATAAATGCTGGTGTCTTGCTAACTGTACCAGATGACTATGCCAGCACTTTGCTGTAGCGTTAAGGTCTGAAAACCAGGCATTTGAAATCCTCTGTTTATGAAATAGAAATAATGAGGCAAATACTCTGATTTTTATGTTATGATTAAATGAAGGTTATGGTCATCCCCAAAAGATTTTCAGGTCTCAAACTGGGCTGCAGTGCACCAACGTTTGCGAAAGGCTGGTTTGATGTATTTGAATTTATTAATTGTTCCTATTTTCCATGTGTTTCCATTGAAGTCCATCATTTCTGCACTACATTTAGGAGTCTTTAAGATCTAATCCTGACATAAATGTATTAACATTTGTTATCAGTCACAGTGTAATGGACTGAAATGCTAAACATCCCCAGTCTGAAGTCAAAGATTCTTCTTTGGTGCTGGTTTAATGGGAAAATAAAGTCATTTTCACTTACAGCAGGTATAGCGTACATATAATGGCATATCTACTATTTAATATATATTTTGTGTCTTTGCAGGTCTGGACAACATCCAGAGGATTGCTGCTCAGGGACGTTATGAGCTAAGGATCGACATGAAGGACGGACAGGAGTCAGTTTATGCCAACTATGACAAATTCTCCATTGGAGATGCAAGAAACCTGTACAAGCTGAGGATAGGAGAGTACAATGGCACAGCTGGTAAGTTCTTTTTGTTTTAGTGATTTTTTAGCTCTTCATTTTGTTTGCACTGTGAATTTAAGCTTCGAGAGCAACCCGCCTCCTCATAAATATGGCCAACATGGACATCAAAATCAAAAGTTTTTACTGTTTTATGTCCAAAAATGCACCACACAGTATCAGAGGGCAGAGTCTGCACTCTCAAGCTTTTAAGTGAAAATGCTCTCTCATTTCACCTCTATCATTTTCTCCACCTGCCTCCTGTCCCCTTCATCTCATCCTCTCAATGATGTCTGAAACACTCCTACACATCACCGCTCTCCTCCTCGCTTCTCTATCCATGTTTCTCTCAGCCTGTCAACACAACCATATGCCAGAATTACCCATCATCCCCCTCATGTTTGCAATTATAACTCTCCCTCCTAAATAAATTCAGAGAGCCGGCAGCAGGATTTCTCCCCTCTCCATCTCCCTCCCTCCCGCCTGCTCACTCGTTTATGTTCCCTCATCATGCCGTTATTCACCAAAGCCATATGCCAACACATTACCCTGTACATGCTGATCTAAAAAGGTCCTCTCTCTCTGTCTTTCACTCTGCTCTAATCACAGGCGACTCTCTGAGCTACCATCAGGGCCGGCCCTTCTCCACTAAAGACAGAGACAACGACATCGCTGTCACTAACTGTGCCTTGTCCTACAAAGGAGCCTGGTGGTACAAGAACTGCCACAGGGCCAACCTCAACGGCAAATACGGAGAGTCCAGACACAGTCAGGTCAGTCAGTTGATAAAAAAAAGCCCTGCATATGACTGTCAATAATCAGTCGGTTTATCAATAATCCAGCCATCATTTAGGGAGTATCAATTAAAACAAATTAAATCCTTCCCAAATAATGACAGACCACTTCTACTTCTTGTTCCTCAAAAGCAAGGATGTGAATTGGCATCATGGCAAACTAACCCCCTTAAGAACTCCAGACTCATCATGTGTCAGCCTGTTTGTGCTGATTAAATTGAAATGAGGGACCCAGCAGCTTGTTCTGGCCCCGAGGTCCCCTGGCCAGGTAGATAGTTTCTGTTTAATTTTTCCATGTTGTGGGATAATTGGTCTCCGAGATTTCAGCCGCTAATCCAAAAAGCATGGGGCTGAAATGCATCTGTGGTGTTCACGTTATTAAAAAAGAGACATTTTTTTAAACTTCTGTGTCACCTCACACTGAACAACTTCACTTATAGAAAGTAGTTCCAATAAAAACCTGCTTGGATTTCCTTGGATTGTTCACAGTAAAGTGAACAAGTTTGTGGAAATAATCATTGCTGCTCATTTTTGTAAATCCATTTTTAAATCCTGAGGGCACCACAAATATCACCTCCTGTGAAAACTCAAGGTTGTGTCAAATACTTCACAAAAGCAAACCTATCATCATGGCCTTTAACCACCTGCTGTTTTGGTGGCTTTACATGAATCACAGACTGATTATTTGGGCTTGATTAAAGGTCAAAATGTCTCATTTTGAAGGGCCTATGATTTGTAAATTAAATTATGTACATTAGTAACAGATATCTGTCTCTATGCTTGTTCCACTCTTTGACCTTATCAGGAAAGGAAAAAAGCTAAAGTATAGCAGCTCCAAAATATGCAGATTTCAAAAAAATGTTAAGAGCTGATGCCATTTATTACAAGGCATATGAAAAAGTATTCATCTCCTTGGATGTTTTACCCTTTTGTCAGTTTTGTAAATCAGTACTGATCAATATGTTTGTAATTCTATTTTGACCAAAGAGAATTACAAACAAAACCTTTCAGATGCTAATGGGGAAGCACATTTCAACAAAGTAATGTCAGTTAAACTAAAACAATGATAATTATGATAATAATGATTTCAGAAATATCCCTTTCTTTAAAGTGACTGACCTTATTCAACAGAGGTCCAGCCAGTTAGTGCTAGTAGTCTCGGTTAGTGAAATGGGGATCACCTGAGTTCACTGAGTGTGTCTAAGGTGATTGTATTATAAAGTCACTTATGTACAAGAGGTCCAGTCACTGCATAGTCAGTATTCCTGGCTACCATTGCACTGTGAAGACAAAAGAACATTCCGAGCAATTCAGAGGAAAGGTTACAGAAAAGCAAAAAAAATCCAATGCACTGAACATCCCCCAGAGTTCAATATTATCCATCATCAAGAAATGGAAGGAATAATGCACATATGTAAATCTACCTGGATCAGGCCACCCTCACAAACTGAATGACCGTGCAACAAGGAGATAGAAGTGAGAGAGACCACCAAGACACCAATGACTTCTTTGAAGGAGTTACAAGCTTCAGCAGATGAGATTGGAGAGACTCTGCATACAACAACTGTTGCCCAGGTCTTCACCTGCAAAGCTTTATGTGAGAGTGGCAGAGAGACAGACACTGTTGAAAAAACTAATTAAATCTTGACCAGAGTTTGCCAAAAGGCACAAGGGAGACTCCATGGTCAAGTGGAATAAAGTTCTTTGATGCTTTTTAGCCTTCAGACAAGACACTATGGCAGACACCAAACACTGCACATCACCAGAAACACACCATCCCCACTGTGAAACATGGTGGTGGCAGCATTATGCTGTGGGGATGTTTCATAGGAGCCTGTCCTAGAAGGCTTGTAAAGGTCAAAAATAAAATAAAAATCTTGGAGGACAATCCTATTCAGTCTGCAAGACAACTAAAGTTTGGTACTAGATTTATTTTCCACAAAGAAAATGACCCAAAGCATACAGCAAAAGCTACACGGAAATTGTTTAAAGAAAACAAGGTGAATGTCCTGGAGTGGCCAATCAAAGCCCAGATCTCAGAGAATTTGTGGCTGGATTTGAAAAGAGCATTTCAGGCTCGATCCCTTTGCAACCTGACAGAGAGTGATGCGTGAAGCGTGAAGTCATTCATTTTACTTTACATGCTTTCATTTAATTGAAATCAGTTAGTATAAATCTGCTGTCTTTGACTTCAGAGAGTTTTTCTGTAATTTTTTTGTCAAAAAAAGCCAATTTTATTAACCGTGATTGATTTATGAAATAACTAAAGGGGTAAAACTTCCAAGGGGGTGAATACAGGCACAGTGGATCTTTTCATATGTTTTCATATGTTGAAGACATATGTGGCAGTAAATGAGGAAATTGGGTTACTTTTAGTTTAGTTTTACATTGAGTTAGTCAGCCTCCTTTTAAACAAACAAACAAACAGCACAAGACAAGACACACTAGATAAGTGACCCAGAACTCAAAATAAAATGTCAACCCGTAACAAGTTAGAAATAAGCAGTATAAGACGAGATTAATTTGATTTAGATGGGAATAAAACTAAACTGTTGCTCAATAACAACTACTTAAATGTGCCCTCACTGAAAACAAGATGAAAGAAAATAATACAAAGCATCCAAAAACAAAAATTTTACAGGATTTTCATCAAACCCCAAAGATTTTATATAAAGCATGTCAAAAATGATGAAACTTAAGTGTGAAAAAAAAAAAAACATAGAACACAGCGTCTCCTGTCTTCATGTTGAAATATGGGCTGGCGCTGTTGACAGTGTGTCCGGTTCTTTTGACAAGTGTCTGATACAGTCTCTCTTTCTCTCCTGCTGGAGGAAAACAGCGAGGTGTTGTGTGAAGCTGCGATTAGGCTGAACTACAAAAGCTTTAGCGCGTCACCACTCCTCTCGCTGTGCTCGGCACTCTTTCTCTCTGCTGCATGGTGACATAAAATGAGACCAGGTGGGAGCAGAGATGGACAGGCAGAAAGACACACAAAGAGAAATTGCCTCTCAGAGTGAAGCTGCAAATGGAAAGTTTGGCCATGGTGCAGATTAGAAGGGCTGGAGTGAGACTGTAAAATCACTTTATTCATAATTATGCTGGCTCTTAAGCAAGGGTTTTAGTCCCCCTGCTTTTTATGCATCTGTTGGTTGAGATTAAAATACACTTTTCACATTCAAATCTTCACACTCGCCTTGTATTTCACATTTCCTGTCTTTTTTGCATACTTTCACCTTGCCTGTTGATTCACACTGCTTCTGAAAACCACTCTCCTCCTCACAGGGTATTAATTGGTACCACTGGAAAGGCCATGAGTTCTCTATTCCTTTCGTGGAGATGAAGATGAGGCCGTTCAACTTCCGGAGCATCAGCAGCAAGAGGAGGCGGTCCGCCCCTGTATAAACAAACAACCTCCTACCAGCTCAGAGTGGTGGATAAACAGAGTTCAGACGATGTTTACAGACGAGCCTCTGCTCTCTGTGGGCCTCACCTTTGTGCTATCTGATGCCTTTAGTGAGGCTGTGAAGAAAAAATTAGGTTAAGAAAATAGCTACTAATATTTTATTAATCTTAAGTTGTAAAATAATAATAAAAACAGCCCTATCAATATTCCACCAACAATCAGAAAGTGTCATGACCTCGGATGAGTCGAGAAAGTATGAAGCAACGTCTGACCTCTGTTTATTCACGCTCATCTCCAGCTTTAGCTGTCTCTCCCTGCTGTACTTCTACCCAGATGATAGAGGACACTGTATGTAATTTATTAAATACTTTGAATGAAAAAGGTTCTATTTGCTGTAAAAAAATATGGAAAGGCAAACAAAGAAGCTTCTTTTTTCTTTGAGATTTGCCTTTCACTGTGATGCAAGAAAATGAGCTCCAAAAATGCCCTCAAGAGTGTGAGAGCCAACGTTATTTTAAGTGTCGAAAAATGACAACTTTTAACAAAAAATAGACTGTATATGCCCTAAAACCCCTAAACTGTAAGATATATATATTTTTATAGCTGATATTGTAACAAAAGTCCATCTATTTAATATAATTTGATGCTTTGGTTTTTAAGCCTAATTATAAAAATGATGAAAATTACTGGACTTGAGAGATCAAATTAAACTTCACCGAGCAAAACTGAACATCATTCATAAAGCAGTGCACCAGCAACAGCTTCATTTCCTGGGATTTTATTTATTTTACTCCTCACTGTTTGTCTTACTGTTCATAATAAGGTCCTCAGTGTTAATAGATGAAGCAGAGTATAAATTAAACATCCTATGTAGCCACACTGAAACAAACAGGAACGCAGCAATGCTTCCTTATTATTAATTTCAATTAATTCTTGACTTATTTCATGGCTTTTAATATGAACTCTTTGACTTTGTTTTAAAGCCAACAACTTGCACAAATTAGCTGTCTCAAACTTGTTGGAGGTGTTGTGATTGCTTGCAGATATGGTGGCACAATTATGAAAGAATCGGCATGATAGGAGTCCACCTGCTGATTGTAATGATTCCCCTTGAGTCTGTCACTTTTCAGGTTCTTTCTTGACAGCCATGCTGCTCCGCTCTCTTTAATTCAATGTGAGCTCTAAACTCTCTGCAGGAGAAAGTCGGGATGGGCTTGGAGCAGGTTTTACTGTGGCCTCTTTGTGGCTGTTAGCTGAAATTAACTTGTCAAAGAAAAGCAAAGCAGGAGGTGGAGTAGAGCCTAGTGTTTTTTTTTTCTGTACCCCCTGCTTTGTTTTGTCTCTTTCCGGTGAAACAAAAAAATCAGCAAACATGGCAGGGAAAATTTTCTATTAGCTATGCAGGCATAATTCATTATTCTTGATTTAGTGTTCAAACTGTTTCACAGGACATTTATACTGATGCATTCAACAGAGTGCAGTTTTCTGGTAGTGTTGTTTTTTCCTGCAACCTCTGTTGCAGAAGAATGTTCTTTGGAGTTTTGAAGACAAAACACTAAAAACAGATAAAATCCCCTTTGTGTGGCTTACACCATTGATAAAAAACAAATTTAACAGCCCAGCCCAGTGCAACCTTTCAAGATTGATGCCCCCATCGCTGCAAGCAACATTCAGTCTACTGTATTCAATAATCCAAATATCAACAGCTTTCCAGT
Source organism: Cheilinus undulatus (assembly GCF_018320785.1). Lineage (NCBI taxonomy): Eukaryota > Metazoa > Chordata > Actinopteri > Labriformes > Labridae > Cheilinus > Cheilinus undulatus. The sequence goes on from NC_054877.1 coordinate 25,862,771, forward strand.
TATGTTCTCATATTTCTCAGATCCTTCAGTTTTGAAGTCAGAGCAGACAATCTGACTTTTATTGTATGACTGTGTATATTTTTATTCTTTGTTTCTTTTTTCCGCCCTTTTTAGACTTGAAATGTTGACCCTTCCCTCTATAACTACTAATATACTCATGTAGCTATAGAGCTAACAATACAGTGATTTTGATGTGTTCCCCTCTTTAGAAGCAAACTTTCTGAATCATTTCCCTTTTAATTGCTGTATTCTTAACCATTGTTGTGTTTAAGAACGGAGGGAGACTTCTGCATGCTGAATCATTTTCAGTCATGAGCCTATCGTGCATAAGAAATGTCAGAATGAGTTGTTGTAACACATTTCTTGACAGATCTGGGTAAAATGATGCTGCTGAAAGGGTTTGTAAAGCAAAAGATGGAGATTACTTTAAATAAGAGGCCTGAAAAGTTTGTTGGAAAGTGCCCTCAAAGGCACACTAAAACAAACATGGCCTAAAATGTAATTTATTACAAACCTTTTCAACAAGTGACCTTTCCCAGGTCTGATTTATGTCTCAGTGTCTAAGTGACTGTTTCACAGCCTCTCATGCGATCCATCTCCCATAGTGATTTATAGTCCAGTAGAGGTTTCTCTGTGTACTTATTTCATTAATACTTAGACAAAGTTTGCCTCGGTGCATTTTTTGTACAAGGAACAGAGGTCATGAAGCTTTGCAGAGAAAGGTACAGAGTGCTGTTTGTGTTGTGGAAAATATGAGGTGCTTTTAAATCATTTTAAATTAAAGCTTATATTTATTTCAGGTTGTTTAACATATTTGTTCATCAAATATTCATCAGAACAAACTTTCTCTTTAAATCAATGTGAACAAAATGCAAAAATCACATTTTGAGTTAAGGTGTCTAGCCGTAGAGAAGCCTCTGTCCTGATTTTTATTTTGGATGAACTTTGTTTATCTGTTTGAAAAGTTCTTTTGTTTCTTGGGACAAACATCACTTACTGTAGTGCAAATATATCTGAGGAATATTTCTCTTCATTGAGATCCTTAAAGCTCCTGTGAGGGACTTTGACTTAGTAATGAATCAGCCTGAAATTAATATTGGCGCTTTAATTGTAACTACTAAAGCAAACAAGACCTTCAGAGAAACAAGTGAATATGACTAAATATATGTTTTATAAGCCTGTCATCCCTGCTGCAAGGAAGGTGGGAAAGCAGCAAGCCAACAAAACAGCCTTACAGAAAAAAAACATGTATGCCATTCAAATGAAGAAGGAGGAGAATATTATTCATTTTAGATAAGCAAAGAGCTAAATTGTCCAGCTTTGACAACAGGGGGCGCCAAAATTGATACAGCTTTACAGTTTCTCACAGGAGCTTAAAGGAAAACAGTGGAAAAAGCAAATACAAAGGATGCATTGTTCTTAATATTACCTCCTAGTTACTGTGAACGTGGAGAGGATCGATTTTTGGTATTTTCTTTATAATTTTCAGGTTTATCTGGATTATTTAATCATAAGTCTCAGTTACTGGAATCAACATTGATTTGGTTTGAGCTTCTTAAACAAAAAATTGCTCCTCTTGTTTATTTAATTGCTATTTATTTTCCATGTACTCTGATTCTACAGTACAGCATTAAAAAAATACTGAATCAGTAATGATACCAGGTCCTTCAAGGTATCAATAGAAAATGCTGTATTTGCTGCGTTTACTTCTACAGGAGCATTAAATGATACAGCCACCATGTTTGGTGGTGTTTGTTATTTAAGCCAGATTCTGTATCTGCAGTGATTTGAAAAACTTTACATGAAAATGGGAATGTTGACAAAATGTGATTTTGACCGTTTGACAAGCTTGTATATGCTGAAACGATGGAGTTGTTGTTGGATAACCTTGGATATTACTGTCTAGTTTGACTTAAACATGTACTATATAGTTCCTTTTTTAATACATTTTCTACATATTAATAAAAGATATAAATAGTCTGATGTGGGGAGTTTGTCTCTTTGTTATAATATGCTGAAGATGCTGTTACACATCAAGTAAGCTGTTTGTGTGGGATTTTAAATCCATGTACATCTTTGGAGCAACAAAACATTAGTTTAATTTGTTCATGTTTTGAAGTAGATCTGTGGGTGCTGAAACTGCTCCTCCTCTATACCTGCTGTGAAATAACGAAGTACCAAAAGCCAGCTGGCTCCATGTCATAAACTTTTCAAAGTGTCTTTACCTCTAATTGGAGGTCATTAAAAAGTAAAGTGAGGCCAGCAGCCGTGAGCAGCGAAAGGTGTTGATGTAAAGGTCTGCTGGTGTGATTTGGCTTCAGGACCTTAAGTTTGTGCTCATGTATGGACATGAAAACATACCTGAAGACTAACAGCAGGATATTTAGACGATCTTACTGAATAAGAAAATGAAATGCCCTTTATAGAGGTGATGCATAGAAGGAACTATGCGCAACTTTCAAATCCCCAAAGCTACCAGGCATCCATACATTTTTATTTCATTAAACTGTTTTACCATGATGGGCTGCATAGAGGTGCAGGGCTTAGCACTGCATCACAGGAAGGTTTCTGGTTTGAATCCCTGTCAGACAGGGCCATTGTGTGTGGAGGTTATATGTTCACCCTGTGCATACGTCTCAGCATCCTCCTACGGTCCAAAGACATACTCTTTAGGTTAATTGGTGGCATATTTTTTCTCAGTGTCAGTGCTGTGATTTGCTGATGCCCAGTCCAGGTGTCTCCGCCTCTTTCAATATAGATGGATAAGAGGGATGCATAGGAGGATTTCCCATAGTAATTATTTTTGTAGGGCTATTTTTTGTAAAATATTGACTGATTTACCTCTTATCCTCAGAGCTGGAAAAACACAAAACAGAAATGAACTGAACTCACCTTATTAGTGTGAGCAGAGGCAGCATGACATGTTGTGGTCTGGCCCATCACAGTAAATGTTTTTGCTTTCTACATAGACACAAAATGATCCTACCGTCACATAATAAAATCTTTTTTATCTTGGGAAAGAAATTAGTTATTGGGACCATCATTGTTGTCCTAAGATAACATTAAAAGTAAGGCAGAATCTTGAGGAAAATACCTAAAATGAATGAGCTATGACAGGAAAAAGGAGAACATAAAAATGTAGCGGTGCAGGTCCACTTAGGGCTTCTGTTTGCTTCTACAGAAGGGCTCAATAACAATAACAACCAAAGGAAAGCTGGAGGTAGAAGATTTTCTTCCCTCTGAAAGACTTTTTATCATCTTGGGAAATACACTTGAATACATTCTTAAAGTGAAAAATAAATGCTACTGCAAAAATGAAAAAGAGACTATTTCATAGTTATATTTCATTATCTAGATAAAGTCATTATTGTAGCATCACAACAGCTTTCCTCCTGCCATAAGGTAAGTGCCCTACTTTAAATCTTTCTTATGATAACTAGTTAAAAATAATAAAGGAAGAAGTGTGATTTACCATTTATAACTTTATAAAAGCTTGTACGTTTTCTGAATCATCTTACATCTCTTCGAATAACCAGGTTACTCATGACTGCTGGGCTCTTTGAAACACACGCCTCATTATTGGCCATCTTTACTCAGGCAGACAAAGCACAACAACATCCACACCAGATTTTTATCACATAAACAGATCCTCACAAACACTCTGTTCAGCAGTTTTATGAATCATTCTTTAATTACTGTATGTTTTAATTATCTGCTAATTATCCATGGAGATGTGTGCTCAGCAGAACAGACTCAGTAAATAATGAGGCTGCATGAAGTTTGTGAATATGTTAGAGTCAGACCAAACTAAATGAGCAGCACAGGATTAATAATGTAGTAAAGGTCAGCCAGATAAGCTCATGTTCACTCTTTCTCCAAACAATGCACTTCCCATGAACTGCTGTGTCATGAAAACACAATCATGACGTAACAATGAGAAAATTATAGCAACAGATTCTGTTTCAACCCATTTTTATTTGGATTTTTAAGCCATCAAACACTTCCTCAAGCACTTTTGTCTGTGTTAAAGCAACTTTTCCTTGGCAAGTCATTATCAGAGGGTATTATTTTTGTATCATGTTACTATAATGTCCAGACAACTCATTTTTTAATCTAGTAGTTCCCAACCTTTTTTCCTAGAAGACCCCCACTTGTATCAAAGAACTCCAGAACCAGAACTCCCATCCTCCAACCAAGACCACCCATGAGGGGGGATAAAGGGGAGAGCTCATAGAGGTCAGGAAAGTCTTGGTCTATTGTAAAGTCAAGCTGTGATGACCATAGTTTATTTTTTTATTTGAATAATAACCACTCTTATCAAAGCAACAAATATTGTTTTATTTATCCCGAAGTATGAAGCCCTCTTCAAATTCAAAGCCCCTTTTCTTAAGACAGAATTAAAATGGGTTAAAAATGGAAAACCCACATTTTTAGTGACAAAATGAGTTGAACGTTTTAAAAAAGGGTTTAAAGTGGCAAAAATGGGCAGAAAAAGTAGTGAAATAAGAATTAAAAAGAGGCAAAAATTGGTAAAAAGAGGCAAAAATGAGTTAACAGAGGCAAAAATATATATAGGCTGAGACTTGGACTAATTGGTTAAAAGTGGTAAAAAATAAAAAGTGGTGAAAAGTGATTAAAAGGGGCAAAAATGGATTCAAAGTGGCAAAAAGGCATAAGAATAGCTCATTGTGGTTAATACTGCACAAATGGGCATTAAAAATGTGTAAAAGAGGTTAATTCAGTCAAGAAACACGTGATTTGCAGTCATTTTCTTTATCAGCAGTTGTAAATTTGCAGGTGTTGCTGGTATTCCTGTGTGGCTGTTCTAAGAAGAGGAGCTGGGGTGGAGGATGGTTATAAAAGTGGTTTGCAGAGGGAGCAGAAAAGCATAGCCAGGCAAGAACAGTAAAAATATGGCAGCATGAGTGTGATTAGCCAATAAAAAGTGCTTAAAAGTAAATCAGCTGGCCATTGGCTGATGAGGGCTTGCATGGGATCAGCTGAGTTATATAGCAGTGGACTCAGGGGCCTGCCTGAACTAATGTTATTAGTGTTATTTTTTGTATATTGTTGCCTATTTTTAATAGGAAATTTTATACAGACATAGATTGGTGTTCCTTGAAATTTTGTCTTAATCTTAGGTGTGCCTTGGGCAAAAATGTTTCAAAACCACTGACATAGGCAACAATGATTGGATAGTGGCAGAGATGGATTAAAATGTAACGGTAATGTTTTTATTGTTACATTTTTGGGGTTTGGAGTCAATAATGACAAAAATTGGTCAGCAGAGGCAATAATAATTGGATAGTGGCAAGATAAAACAGGCAGAAAAAGTGGTAAAAAGGGATTTATAGTGCCAAAATGTGTTTTAAGTGGCAAAAATAAGTTAACAGAGGCAAAAAAAAATAGACAGAAAGAAAATATAGACGAAAAGTGGTACCAAGACTCACCAAAGCTACTGATTCAGAACACATACATTGATATAATCAATAAATCCAATTCTCTGGGATCGTCAGGAGCCCAGAAAAGTCTGTGGGCAGGCCTTTCTTTAACAACGTCGCTGCTGCCAGTCAAATACCACATCAACTATACATCACTGATCTTTTACATACTAAAACATCTACCTGCTCTTCCATCTTCTTCCTCCATGCTTTTAACTGTTTCTCCTGGTTTAATCACTTTGGGGTCTAGAGCATTCAGCCATGCAGCCCCTTTCTTTGGAGCTCTCTCCCACAAGTCATCTGTGATTCTCTTATTTTTTACTTTTAAATCCTGGCTGAAAACCCACCTGCCTTAGAATTGTTTATTCATGCCCCTTTCCCGCCTTTTATTGCAAATGACTTCTGCCTTTCAATGCTCTGTATATTTGTTGCCTTTTATTGTATATTGTTGCCTGATATTGGGTAGTTTTTATTGTTGTTGGAGCTGTAAGGTGACCTTGAGTGTCCTGGAAGGCTCTCATAAATAAAATGTATTCTATGAATAGTTTGATAAGGATGAAGCAAGTCAACACAGTGTTAGTTCTAATACATTTTGTTAATGTAAACTATGCTGCCTTTAATGTCATAAAACCCTTCAATGCTAAGGAATTAATTTACCATTGTAGAGCAATATACACATACAATATCATGCTCCAAAACAAAATATTAGTTCCATGTAGTTTAAAGTGCTGATCAAAAAGACTACAATTAATGACAGCTTGACTGCAGTAGTAACCCTGGACATACAGGAGCTGAGCTGAGCAGATGGAAAACAGCAAATTAGCATCCTCAGTTGCACCCAGCAGATGGAGTAAAATGACACTTCTCACACTTTCTGTAGCCTGAAGTGAAACTCCTAGTGTCTAATGCCAGTGCAGAAATCCAGTTTGTTTCATTGCGAGCCAGTCTGGGGACTGTCGGAGGCTAAATTACAGCAGTTTAGATTCTCTCTGTCCTTACTTCATGGTTTTAATGTGTTTCTGTGGTGGCTGATCATGCTGTTTGGTGTAGTAATAGTCCACCTTACAGCTGCCAATACTTAGCTCCCAGACAGCCGGAAGACACGATTACAGAACAAAAACCACAGACCACACAGTCATATGATTGTGCCTGAGCTCCTAACATGAAGTGTTAAAGAAAGAAGTCTGAATTAACCTCTACAACACTGTTTTTCCACAAATGTGGAGGCACATTTTTACAAAAATGGGCAGGAAAAGTGATGAAAAGGGGTTAAAAAGTGACATTAATTAATATTTTGAACATAAGAACCCAGCAATAGCATGACGTACCTGTTAGCCAGGATGCTAGCACTGATTCTACTGATCCAACACACATGCACTGATATTCTCAATCAATCATGACTTGGAAGGGTCCATTCAGTGGTTTTTTCAGGGGCTCAGCCACTCTGTGGGCAGGCCTACGTACAGTACAACAGTAATACTGTGCAGTGAGATGCAGCACACGTTAATAGAGAAAGCTTTTGATCGCTGAGTTTAGCTGAGTTGTGCAAGCATAGCAAGAAACTGAAACCTCAAACCTGGTACATTATTGCTTGTTAGGCGAGAAGGACTGTTGGACTGTATCGGCTTCACTGTGCACTCTGGAGGTTCTGATTGACTGAATCTACTTTACTTGGATGCCCATCCTGTCAGTGTCCCAATTGGAAGATGATTTGTTGACTCCAGTAAGTCCGATCTCTAACTAAATCCCAGTGTCTCCTCTCTCTGCTTCGTGTACTTTTCTGGCGCACTCGAGTAAAGTCCACTAGGGCCTTTGGTAGTTTCTCTGCAGTATCTCTTGTATCCCCTCTGCAAAAGAGCTCCAGGGCTCATATAAACTTTGAGCAAGCCTGCAAAGCTGCAGAGTTTTCCCTAAATTCAGCATTTTTCACGAGGAAATGCTGCACACATTAATTAACGTGTTCTAAACGTGACCAAAAATCAGAAAACTAAAGCTTTCAGAAAGAATTAACTTTCTATTCCATGCACAAAAGCTCCATTAAGCTGTTTGAAAAGTTTGATGGTTAAATTGATGTCTGTTTGAAACACAGGCATAATTTACCATGACAACCTCTTCTTGTTTTCTTTCTAAACTTTCATGATGCTGAAAAGGTCAAAAAAGCTGCAGAAATGTCAGAAAAAGTGATTTCTTTGGTGCAGCTTAACACGGCTGAACAGCATAAATGATGAATATTGCATGGTCAAGGGAGCAGGAGGCATCCATTCCTCTCCTCTCTCTCTCTCACCCCGTATCTCCCCTTCCTCCCCCTCCCCACCCCATCCACCCAGTAATGTCTCCATGTCTCTGTACAGGGCCAAGCACGGAGCCAATGACGGGGTGAAGCTGATGAAAAGCGGCGTTGTGAGCCATCCCCATGCGCCCGTACAGTCTCTTTACATCTGACTGAACCCACAAAGTTAACAGGCCCTGGCAGGCATCTGAATAAAAGGGAGGTGCAGCCCAGATCTACCAGTTAGACTTTCTCTGTGATGGCATCGTAAACACCCAGGCTTAATTGGGATACCGGCCGGTGAGCAGCTTGATTTTCCTCATCCGTTTATTGATGCTCAAAGCTTGATGAGTCAGAGCGAGGGAGCCTGCACAGGGCCTCATGGATCCCAGAGGCACCAAGAATTGACTGTTCACAACCTCGGTGCAGCTTAATGTGAGGTAAGACTTCATGTGTTTGAGCATTGCGTTCTGCAACTTTCGCTGTTTGTTTATTCAAGAGTGAAAATAAGGAAAAGGCCTGTAATTGAAATGATCTGTCCAGGCATTCATTAAGGTTTGAAGCACTCTTGAATGTTGATAATTAGTGAATGAATGCATGAATGGAGGCTCTGAAGCTTCAATGTCGCTTAATGAGACTATTTTTCTTCCTAATACTGACTGACCAATTATACCCTACACTTACTTATCTCTTAGATTTAATTCCCTCAGTGATGGTTTCTTCAGCTGCTTTGGCTTTATCCATTCACAGACCCATAAATCTCAGCATTTAGAAGGAAATTAAAAAGCCATCCTTTCAATCAGGCTTTAATCTGGAGTAATTTTATGGCCTTTATAGCCATTTTTTTTTTTTACAATAGCTTTATCTTTGGTAATTCTTTATCTTATTTATCTTTTAACTTATTTGTAATTATTTAATATACACATTTTTCCCATGTCAGCATGTTTGGGCTGCATATGTATTCACACACACTCTTAAAAATGTGCATGTGAATAAATATGAACCAGCCTCCTAGTAAAGTTTACCCTCAAAGTTGAGGTAAGTAGATGAGAACAGCAGGTTTTATTCAGGAAAATTCACATGGGAGGGGTGAAGATGTTTATATATTTTGCGTCTCCTGTGGGGTCACGGCTGTCTTTGTGGACATATCAAAGCTGCCTTCTTACTCTTTCTGCTCTTCAACTGACTCGGGACTTCCTGATGTTTGTATTTCCATTTTGTTTACTGAAATAAAAACTCAATAGCTGTAAATCAAGTAGCACGCAGTTCTTATTGGGGCAAGGCTGCACAGAAGGGGGTGTAAAGGAGAGCTTTCTGGGACCCAGTCAAACTGGGGGCCAATGGAAGTATGCAAAATCATAGTCCATTATAACGTTCAGCTGTGATAACTTTTTTAACCTGAATAATGACCACTCTTCACAAAGTAACAAATACTTTTTTACTCATTTGTGCTGTGGTATGTAGCCGTCTCAAAATGTTAATCCTTTTTCTGGAAACAGAATTAAAATGGTTTAAAAGTGACAGAAATTGGCAGAAGAGGTGGGGAAGTGGAAATTTAAAAGTAACAGAAATTAGTTAAAAGAAAAAAAGGGGGCTTGAAGTGGCAAAATCTGAAAAACAGAGGATTATTATAGGCGTAAAGTGGCCAAAATTGTTCAAAAGTGGCAAAAATGAGCTGAAAAGTTGTGAAATGGGATTTTAAAAGTTGCAGAACTGGGTTAAAAGTGGCAAAAATGGGCAGAACAAATAATGACATTAATTAAAATGGGCAAAAATGGGTGTAAAAAGGGGTGGAAAGGGTTAAATGACAATAGAGGCAACAGTTGGTTAAAATGGTTAAAAACAGGGAGAAAAGTGGTTAAAATGGTTAAAAGTGGTAGAAAGGAGCTGAGAGTGTAAAAAATGAGATTTTAGAAGAAGCAAATATCTGTTTATGGTTGCAAAAATGTATTAAAAGTTGTAAAAAAAATGGCAAGAAAACATGCAAAATTTATCTTTAAAAAGTGGGAAATGAAAATGGCAAAAATGGGTTAAAAGTTGTAAAAATAAGTTTGAAATGGCAAAAACTGGGTTGGCAAAGTCGTGGAAAGGGTTTAAAAGGAGCAAAACTGGCTTAAAAAGCGGCATAAATGTATTGTAAGTGGCAAAAAAATATGTTGTGAAAAATGATGAAAAGGAATTAAAATATGACAAAAAATAGTGGCAAAAAACTGGTAAAAACTGTCAAAAATAAGTTTGAAATGGCACAAATGGGTGGAAAATGTGACGAAAGGGATTAAAAGGAGCAAATATGGGTTATAAGTGGCAAGAAAGAGTTAAAAATGACAAAAAATGTGGTGCAAAGGACTTAGAATGTGGAAAAATTGGTTTAAGATGGCAAAAATGGGTTAAAAATGGACAAACATGCAAAAATGTTGAAAAAATTGATGAAAAGTGATATTATCGATAAATCACAGGGACCTACCCAAATCTTGGGGGATTTCCATGGTGACTTTTGGCCACACTGAGCCAAACCAAGCCGTGCTGATTTACTTTTTATCACCAGTTTTGCCGTGCTGAGAATGGTCTAAAATGAGCCAGTTCCACCTCCAAGTGTGACGCAGTGACGTCAAAGCGGTTAGCGGGGTGCTATTTGCCAGGGTAATTTTATCCTTTCTGCTTCTGATATCCCGCCCTCTAAGGATAAATTTTCAGGTATGCATTCCCTGCATTTGCTCTGACTGACTACAACTCTGTAACAGCATTTGCTGTGCAAATGAAACTTTTATGATATACGACCAAAAATCCAGATTTATGTGCTCATACTTCAGTCCGATAGTTGCGCACTGGCTGAGTTCTCACAGTGATGAGTGAAATCAGGACGGACAAGGTGTAGATCCACGGTTACAAATTTTTCTATACCTATGAAAAAAGTTTGACCATTTCCCCTTTTATAGACAAATAAAAACTAGACTTTTTAGAAATAAAACACTGGAGATGTTTGAGACATTTAGCACATGATAGAAACATTTACCATGTGATTGTTTCTGTTTGTCAGCCCTGCGACTGGCTGACAACCACTCCAGGATGTGCCTTCAGAACTGGGACTTCTACCTCTTTAATTCCTGTAAATGAAAATGGTTAAGAGGACATGAGTAAGATAGTGATGTTATTTCTGGAAAACAGCTGGAACTCAGGGGAGAAAGAAACAATTATTGAATACTGCTTGTAGGGCCTGGCCTCTGTTGCTCTGGGTAGGATTTTACTTTTTCTGTGAAACATTGTTTCCTTATCCGTGATCATATTTAAGAGTAACTAATGGTTCCTGACCTTTTTTTGTCCAACATACCCTGTACCCCTTTTTTTAAATGGAAACATGTAGAATACTTTCTGAAGGCTTTATAAAGATGTTTGATTTCATTTTCTCTGGTATTATTATTATTATTATTATTATTATCATGACTATCATTATTCATCTTGACTGTATTCATTTGCTGCCCTTGATTTTCAGTGTTTTTCCCCAACTTGTTTTTCTTGCTTTGCTATTTTCTATTCATGATTTGAGGCCAAACGAAAATGGAGTTTGATTTTTTGCAGCTTGCCAGCAGCGCTGCTTAATGCCCCCCTGCATCAGTTGAACTACCCACAAGTCCTCAGGAGCTACTCAGATATAAGAGCTGACACACATATGAAAGTGTCTCCCCGGGCTGCGGTGACCTGAGGGGTGAGCTCAGCACAAGCTTTGTTCTCTACTTTATCACATCACCCACAGGAAAAGCAATGTCACACGTTCAAGACTTTGTAAAGGGATTTTTAGCAGAAGGCAGAAAGCAGTGTGTGAGTACATTTGTAGGAACGTGATTCTATTTTTGTTTAAGAGTGAATTCATTCACTTTATTACTGTTTCCCCTCCTTTCACACTCTTTTTTTCCCCCTTTTGGTTGATAGGAAGACACTTTGCTGTTTCTTGAACCAATGGGCCAACCCTAACCCTCACACTCACCTGATCAGTATAAATGATCACAGATGTGCATGCCACTGCTGATGATGGTCCTGATGAAGGCCTGAGCAGGTCGCAATGTGAAGGCTATTTTCACGTATATTTTGCATGTAAAATAATGGTATTTAATGGTAATTCCATACCAACCCATATACCTTGGATTGCTTTTTGAAGGACAGTCACAGTTTGAATTTTTGAACTTTTGAACTTGTGTTTTTGTTTTTTGTTTTTTTTAATTCCTCCAACTACCCCTTCACAGGACGATCTGTATTTCCTTATCTTAAATTGTAACACTGAATAGGATGCTGCTGTTTTAAACTGTTAAAATAGAAATCGAGAAGTGTATTTTTGTACTCTTTTGTAATCCATGTCCAGACAGTGTCATGGTCTATTTTCATTCTGAAGCTGTCAGACAGGACAGAGGAAACATCAGTTCTGTAACAGTCTGCCTGGTAAAGATAGTGACACAGCAAATACTTAGCATTAATCTGCCCTAACCGTTGGCTGACCCTTTAAAGTGAAGCTTTCATCCCATGACACATTGTACTTTATGAAAAAGGCAGTAAACTTGTAGCATCGCCATATCTAGCCCCACCCTCCAGACCCACTTCAATTGTCTTTCAACCTCCACTCTAGGGTCTTTTCCTCCAGTTAATGTGACATCCTCTCACAGAGCAAACTAGAAAAGCACTCGGAGAGCGCAGACCTCCGCCATTAAGCGGGGTACACACAGAAGGATTTTCTAAATCTTAAGAGATTTTTTATCTGTAAGAGACCCAACACATGAAGATAAAAAAAATCAGGCGTTTAACAGTTTTGATCGTACTGTGTGTGGTGTGCTCCAATAATCTCAACACAGCACACCACACACATCATGACTCTGTCCCACCACCGATCTAGAGTCTCGTCCTTCAAGCCAGAAATCTCACGATATCACACGTGATCTAAAAAAAACAAAGAAGAAACATAGCAACAACTGGAAAACACAACACGCAACATGGAAGAGGACAAACACGAAGAGGGAATGATGGTGTTCTTGGGACTATTTTGGCTACGTTCTGTCCCACGTCACAATTCCTGGAGTCATGACTCAGGAGTTGTCGGCTTTCCACACACACAAAGATTTTTGGTCGTAAATATTGAACAAGTTTAATATTTAAGAATGCCAGCCTGACCATTTTTGGAGGTGATGATAGGAACAAACTCACTCTTAACACACCTCAGACCACAGGATAATCTCACAGGACAATCTTATAAGACATAAGATTATCAGGCATTTGCCGTCATTGGTCAGGAAGGGTGAAAATTGGGACTGAAACAGCCCGTTTATCTGTATGTGTGTTCTCATTAGCCCTATCTCCCAATAGTGGTGAATCCTTTAAAAAATTCTTGGACCCGTCCCCATGTGCCCCCCACCACAGCATTCACCGATTATTCCCTCCCAGGTGGGGTGGAAACACAGTGAGGCAAAGTACTGGCTTTGCTATGGGTGGACTGTCATGGTGGAAGCATTGCCTGCCAGTGCCAACAGATGCACTGACAGTCTCACCCATGGTCTCTCTGGACGACTGGAAGTCATGGCAGAGGGTGAATATTCCTCTATTCCTCCCAGCATTGTGAGTATTCTGGCTACAATTTGCTGTCTTTCTCTCTGTTACACTCTGACTCGTCTCCTCAACCAGGCGTGTCTTTCAAACTCTATTAACTCCAAAACTTTGAATAGAAACACAACCAAAATGCTACTGGGGTTGAAGTTACTCATGTCCTCCATCTCCTGGTGTAAAGTGGTAACAGCGCAAACCTCCACCATTAGCCCTATCTCCCAATAGTGCAGAATCCTTTTAAAAATTCATGGATCCAGACCATGATCCGTATCACTCCCAAAATCTAATCAGTTCTTCCTGATGCCATTTCTGATATTTCCTGAAAAGTTCATCAAAATCCGCCCACAACTTTTTGAGTTATGTTGCTAACAAACTAACAAATGAAAAACCCACCTGATCACATAACCTCCTTGGCAGAGGTAATAATAACTGATATAAGAAGTCCGTAAGATGTCCATTATAAATGTCAAGAAACGGATATAGGCTATGAACACATATGAATGTCAACGGTCCACTGAGTCTTAAGGAAACAGTACAGATCTCTGTCCAGTCCTAATATCCCTAATTTACATGGATATGTCTGTTTTTATCCCGTTTTTATCTGTTCCCCATAGAGCAGATGGCGGTTATTGCCTCTCAGCAGTTGTGTCACACCCTGTAAGTGACGTCATTGCATACCCTCTGTTGGAACAATAGACACTTTGCACCCTAAAAGAACGCCAATTTGGTGAAGTATCAGAGTACTGTTAGCGTGCTAGCACACTTGCTAACATTAGCATCTGCTTGCTTGCTAATGTGTTATTAGCAAAGGTAGCCCATTTAGAAAGAAAGGGCATTCAAGGCAAAATATGCTAATTTCATTTAATTTTGATATAATATACAAGCAACATGAGTCTAACAGTGAGTTAAACTAGCTGTCAAATTTCAATTATATTCACCTGATGTCTGTTCATAACTTGCTGCTAAAAAAGAGGTAGAAGAAGTTAGAGGTACAAACTGTCATCACTTCCTGAAACTGCAAAGCGGCAGTGAGTGGTTTGGGACTATAGAGGGTATGCGTTAACATCAATTTCAGCACTCGACACAACTGCTCAGCAGGGCTGAGTGGGCAAACATCTGTCTGTTCCATGGGGAACAGATGAAAATGGGAGAAAAACATTTAAATTAGGGATATTTGGACTGGATAGAGATCCGTACCATTTCCTTAATACACTGCGGACCATTGACATTGGTATGTGGTTGTGTATTGAGTTTTCTGACATTTATAATGGACTTTGTTTCAAGTAAACAAAGCAAAGCCTTCAGGTACCCATGAGCCTGGTTCATCAACGATGGATGTGAAACTGAATTAACATGGACATTTTTTGTTTATGAGGCTGTAAATCAGTTGTTTCTCTGCAGGCCTATTCAGTGTTTCGTTTACTTTAGCTAATCTTCAAAAAGGTAATATCTGTTTGCAAAAAGGGCTTTACAATTTGTTGACCCTTCCATTATAAAATCAACCGTGTTAATCAGATATTGCAGTACTATTTGTAAAGCTATTAAACATAATCTGTTGTCATTAGATGCCTTGTCATCTTAGACATTATTTATCTGTATGGTTGTTACTGAAGTTTAAGGTCTTAATTTTCCTTTAAGGTAAGGGTAAGGAGAATGGAGTGTGGTTGAGCTAATATTCATCACTGTTTGAGTGCTTGTTGTACCTACTGTAATAGCCCAGCTCCATCTTGTGTCTTTATTAATGTACCATAACAGCTCCAAACATTTCTATAAATATAGAATCAACAGAGGTTCTCTACTGGACATGGTGAACATCATCAAGGCATAATTATTAAAAAGACAACACTTTTCAGCTGGAATAACACTGTTTACCATTCACTACCAACTGATTTCTATCAGCAGTTCATTCTTTCTGGACCTGCACAGACTTCACATGCATACTAACCAGCTGTGTTTGAGTCCTCTGTACTTCAATTAAGTGTACTTTTTAGTATACTAACAGACATAGGAAATTTGGTTAGCTATTGTACTAAGCTAGCTAACTAAAACCAATAGTTAGATAATGTAGCTACATAGTTGGTCAACTAGCAGTCTAGACCACGTGTGTAGTCAACTTAGCAGTCTAGTTAACAGAGCTTGCTGGGTGTTTGGTGTTTATATGTGTGTCAATAGCTGTGTCTCAAATCACATACTTATTATACTGTATTACAGTACAGGCATGGTGGCTATTTTCACTCACAATTGAATTCATGTAACTCCTATTTTATGTTAACATTATTTGCTTAGATAAAACAAATTTATTTAGCCTAAAATGCCCTTAACATCTGCTAGCTAGCTAGCAGATGCTAATACTAGCTAGCACACAAGCATGCTAACAGTACAGCATCTGCTATGTCATCAATATGGCATTCACAGAGGGAGCGAAGTGTCCATTGTTACACACTCAATTCTTAAAGGTTTTTGAGTGGGCCAGTAGTACACCATACTTCAGTATACTTCTATGTGCTCTTACAGTTAAAACCAGAAGTTTACATACACTATATAAAAAGGCACATAAACTTTTTTTTCTCACCGTCTAACATTAAATCAGATTAAACTTTTCTTGTTTTTGGTCAATTAGGATTACCAAAATTATTTCTATTTGCTAAATGCCAGAATAATGAGAAAATGATTTTTTTCAGATAATTTTTATTATTTTCTTCAAAGTCAGAAGTTTACATACACTAAGATTACTATGCCTTTAAACAATTTGGGAAAGCCCAGATGATGATGTCATGTCTTTGGAAGCCTCTGAAAGGTTTATTGACAACATTTGAGTTAATTAGAGGCACACCTGTGGATGTACTTTAAGGCACACCTGAAAGACACTGCTTCTTTGTGTAACATCATGGGAAAATCAAAAGAAATCAGCCAAGATATCAGCAAGAGAACTGTGGACTTGCACAAGTCTGGTTCATCCTTGGGTGCAATTTCCAGATGCCTGAAGGTGCCACATTCATCTGTTCAAACAATTATACTCAAGTTTAAACACCATGGGAATGTCCAGCCATCATACCGCTCAGGAAGGAGACGGGTTCTGTGTCCAGAGATGAATGTGCTTTGGTCCGAAAAGTGCATCTCAACCCAAGAACGAAAGCAAAAGACCTTGTGAAGATGCTGGCTGAAGCTGGTAAGAGTGTGTCATTATCAACAGTCAAACGAGTCCTGTACCCACATGGGCTGAAAGGCCACTCTCCCAGGAAGAAGCCATTACTCCAAAAGAAACATAAAAAAGCCAGATTACAGTTTGCAAATGCACACAGGGACAAAGACCTTAATTTTTGGAGCCATGTTCTGTGGTCTGACGAAACTAAAATTGAACTTTTTGGCCATAATGACCATCGTTACATTTGGAGAAAAAAGGGGGAAGCTTGCAAGCCTGAGAACACCATCCTAACTGTGAGACATTGGGGGTGGCAGCATCATGTTGTGGTGCAATTCACAAAATAGATGGCATCATGAAGAAAGAACATTATGTGGAAATATTGAAGCAACATCTCAAGACATCAGCCAGGAAGTTCAAGCTTGGGCACAAATGGGTTTTCCAAATGGACAATGACTCTAAGCATACTGCCAAACTGGTTACAAAGTGGCTTAAGGATAACAAAGTCAATGTTTTGGAGTGGCCATCACAAAGCCTTGATCTCAATCCCATTGAAAATTTATGGGCAGAGCTGAAAAGGCATGTGCGAGCAAGGCAGCCTACAAACTTGGCTCAGTTACACCAGTTCTGCCAGGAGGAATGGGCCAAAATTCCTGCAAACTATTGTGAGAAGCTTGTGGACGCATATCCAAAATGTTTGACCCAAGTCATACAGTTTAAAGGCAATGCTACCAAATACTAATGACATGCATGTAAACTTCTGACTCTCAAGAAAATAATAAAAAAATGGTCTAAAAAATGATCTCTCTCATTATTCTGGCATTTAGCAAATAGAAATAATTTTGGTAATCCTAATTGACCAAAAACAGGAAAAGTTTAATCTGATTAATGTTAGACGTGAGAAAAAAAAGTTTATGTGCCTTTTTATATAGTGTATGTAAACTTCTGGTTTCAACTGTGTGTGCTTTAAGTATGTTGTAGCCTACTCTGTACAGAGGTATGGGATTTAGCAGACACTGAGTGTATTGAGCCACTATTTTAACAAAAAATACAATTTAAAAAAAGTTGGACATGGCTAATTTTTGTGGTTATCAGCCTCACTTCAAAGGGGTTATTTCAAAGAATAAAGGGGCATTTTCCCATTATCTGAGAAAATATTCTCTAAACTCTAGTTTTGCACATTCATTATTTATACAGGTATTGAAGATGAATGGGTTAAGATATGATTAGCAGTGATGCCACCAGAAGACACCAAACCCTTCAGTTTATTTAAGGTCAGACTATACAAATATTGTAGGTAATAATAGATATCAAACTCTTGGAAAGAAAGTGAAATCAAACAGTCTTTATTTCCACTCAGTTTTGTACTGAGTGAAGGCTACCTTTGTGAAGGCTATCTATCAGCTGCTTTTCCCTTTTAAAACGAGTTATTTATTTTTGTTCACTGTTTTTCTGGTGACCTTATACCCAGGTATCCATAGCAACCCAAAGTGTTGGCTAACTTGTGTGACTTTTTATTCCCACAGTGACTCATTTCAGTTTTTTGTTTTTGGAAATACTTGCAGAGAAGAGGAACTTAGAAAGTCCCCTTCAATTTGATTTATGCACTTTGGAAAATTACTTCCTTTACTTTAAGATGACAGTGAGGACCAATACTCATCAGCCTAGAGAGAAATTTTACCATATTTATTTCAGAGTACAAAGTGTGCCAGATGATAAGAATGCTGAGATTAATGTTAGTGTTGAAGTCCCTGAGCTGACTTCATAGCTAGAATGTGTAGTTATTTACTCCTTGTATAAGCCAAAAGTTTACATGCCAACCCAGTTTTTTTAATGACAGCTGTTCTCCCCAGCAAACACATTCCCTTATATAGACTTGTTCTACCTTTCCTCATCTCTCTCCGTCTGCCCAGTTCAGCACTGTGCCCAAACATTTCACAGCGCAGAATCACAGCTAAGGTTTTCCTCCAGGGGCACTGGTTTTATTAGCCGTCTATTTCTGGACACATGTCAGATTCCAGTACAGCAACCCTTTAGTCACTTTTCATTAGCGCTCACATTCAAGAACTCACAGAGTGCACACTGTTAGGTTCACACTCCCTCATATATCAGTGTGTGTTGGCAGAGGCAGCAGCTCGTGGTGATTTGTAATGCCCTTCATGCACAGACAAGTAATTCCATAAGGCTTTTTCCTACTTTACTGGTAATGTCGCTGTCATCTTTTTGCTATCATAATTGCATGATCAGTGATCCACAGTGAGCTCTGCGGTCTTTCCTGTAATTTGTTCTTCTACAGACCTGAGTTGGATAAAGGGATATATTGTTTGAGCTTTTCCTCATAGGTGAGCTTGTCTGAGAATACAGCTTCTATAGAGGAGATTGGAGCTATGTACATTACAGTACAAAGTCAACAGTGTGATAGAAAGTAAGGTTTCCATAGAGGAAATGGGACACAAATAAGGGTTACTGCAGAGTGTGTTAAACACAAGATATGCTCAGAGGAAAAGGGAGGCACAAAGGAACAAAATAAAGTCATTATCAAGAAAATTCAGAGTGAAAAGATTTCCCTCTTTATGAATTTATACAAAAACTGCTGTTTATTTGCACTGAGTCCAGCACACTATATGTTTCCATGCACAGTTAAGCCATTTAACTGGGCTACTGTCTTTGTCCCAATACAGCCAGTGGAGGAGATTAAATTTTTTTGACAAATGTCCGACTTTGCTGTGCTAGGTTGCATTTTACTGACTTTCAGCCTGTCACCTATTGCACCTTCTTCCAGTTTGTTGCATCACAAAGTGTAGAAGTGACAAGTTAACAAGCAGCAAACTGGGTGTATGTTGATGGATAAAACATGGCCAACCAAGGCTGCCCATAAGGGGAAAGCTTACTGGGGCCCAGCCAAATAGAGGGCCCATGGAAGTCAACAAAATCAAGTTCCACTGTAAAATTAATCTGTAATAACTATATCTTAGATTTAACCTAAATAATAACCATTGTTATCAAGAAACATAATAGTAATTGTATTTCTTCACACTGTTGTACAATATAGCCTTTTTTCAAAATGTAAACCCCTTTTCTGTAAACAGAAATACCTTTTTGTTGTTAATGTTACCAATTTTGTTGGGCACATTGACTAAAATGCACATCCAGCTGCAGTTATCATCAGGAAATTTCTACATACATTGAATACATACCCAAACTTTACAAAAAGGGATTTTTAACCACAGTTAAACAGATTTACGTGGGGTGGAGGAGATCAAAATCTCAAATACTCAGTCCTGCAGACCTCCTTGTATCATCTAGCTACAGTACATGCATGGGAACAAGACTGTTAAGGAACCCTGTACTGAGCTAAGAGGCTAGCTGAGCCCCTTTGAAATATAAAAAAACATTGTTTTGTCACAAATGTGCTTTTAATTGAAATGATGATGTAACATCAACAGAATAAACCTTGCGGGGTGAGTGACTGAGTGATGATGTTCACAAATGAGCCTGTCCTACGAACTGGCTCTTTTATGTTAGCAGTGTTAGATAGCTTCCATCTGAGTTCCAGTTTTCTTTCCTCCATCCTTTTTCGTTACTCAATCCACATTTAAAAGACCTAACTGGTACCAAATGAAGAGCTACTGAGGAGCCAGACAACCAGCTCTACTGAGTTGAGCCAAATGATCTGGATCTCTTAAAAGAGACAGATTCCCCATCACTGACTGGAGGTTGGGGAGATAACAGTCAGCTGAGCAAACACGGATAAGACCAGAGTTGAGATAAACCTTGAGAAAAACTACTGAACCAAGCTGGAAATAGATAATACACAAGTGTTATGACACCAGTCGTCCAGGCTTTAGATGGAGGCTTTTTTCATTCCTTCCTGCAGCCATTTCTCCTCTCCAAGTGTTTGATTTTTAAATTTTTTTGTTTGAATTTTTCACTACTTACCAGAAAACATAAGTAGCTGAAGAATTAAAAATATTTACAGTGCTTAACAAATTCATTAGACCACCACCCAAAGTAAGGTTTATGCCACAGCTGCCCTAAATTAACAGCAGTGGTAATTACCAAAATCATTTTTTATGTTTCTGCAATGGTTAATACACCAATATGTAGAAGCTCTTTAACCCAAATGATATTTTTAATGCTAAAATATAATTATTATTGTTATCCATGAATTTTCAAATTTACTGAAATACAAAAAACCTGAAAAAATAGTAAAGCACATTATTATTTCTTGATTAATATGTCAAATTATAGTTATTTACTTGCATTCCTGAACAGAAAAATGAGTTTTAGTGGTTGAATGTTATGCTTGATTCATTTCTGACTTCTCAGAGAAGCCCAGTGAGCCGGCTCAGATTTGGGTATAAAAAGGTGAATTCACTTTGAAATTCCTCATTCCTGTTCAAAATGGTAAAATTGTGGAGAGCTCACTGAAAATGAAAGAGTCCGCATTAAAGCACTTCATGATGCTGGATGGTCTCTGAGACAAATATGACAGGTGGTCTAATAAATTTGTTAAGGACTGTATATTTTCTCCTTTTGACTGCTTGGTGTAGTCATAGATCGCTCAAAGCATGGCCTTTTTGGCAGCGTTTCTCTATGTAGAAATCACTTCTTGTCCCTAAGGGGTGCTCTCTGCTGCTATGTGAAGTCATCTGCAAAGCATCTATGCTAGTATTGTAAGTCCCGCCCCTTCTTGATTTTGATTGGTCAGTGAGTAAAAAGTGACATTGAAGAGTGGCACACTGTTCCAAAAATTGAGCTGAGATCACTTGAAATTCAGTGATGCAGAGGACGTTTTTGTGCTCAGAAAATGCTGACCTAAGCTTAAAAAAAGAATGCATTGGGCACAAGCCTTTATGCTGTTCCACTTCTGGGTCAAAGCCCTAAGAAGGTATCGTGGAGCATGTACAGAGAGCTCCTGTTTGGAGCTGACTTAGATATTTAGATGCCGCACTGTCAAGGTTTGTGTAATACTGAGAATTTTAAATTCACATGCTTTTAGTCAAACTGACATCTTTTAATGTTGTTCCAAATTCATGTTTTTGTCCCACTAACCCCATAAAACATCTTTATTAATATTACAGTGACTATAGCCTTGTGTTTTTGAATGAGAGCAGAATTTCTTCCACAAAATCCAGATCACTCCTTCTGCCTTTCTAAGGAAGTGGATCAAACTCAAGATTTTTGCATAACCCCTGCAGGTATAAAAGTGTGTTTGTGCATAAAGTAGTGGAGTGATGACTTCTGCAAAAGCAATCCAAAGCAGTAGATGGAACCTACAGTAAAATCATTTTCATATAAACTGCAGTAAAGAAGGACTTCCATCAAGGAAAGCACGGCTGCGCTCAGGTCATTAATCAGCACATACTGAGGGAGACTGGACGCTGTAGAGGCTCAGCAACAGCAGCTGTGATGTAGCTCCACTGTGTACTAGCTCAACTCTCTCTGCCAGTCAGGCTGCACCCTCTGTGTGAGCTCTGCACTCATACAAGTGTGTATGTGTGTGGGTGGCTGCTATTTGTCTAAAAAGCTCAGACACACCTGCAGACTTGGTGAGACTTGTCTCATCAATTTCCGTGTAACCATGCCCTGTAGCTATGAAAAAACGTACAGCACATTCAGCCGCTCACATGGCCGTGCTTTTGTAGAGTGTTAGATGCATTTGACTCCATATATCTGCAGCAGGACACTGTAAAAGATACGATTTGATGCCATTCAAGTCAAGATGGAGTTATTTTCTCTTGGATTATCATGAACAATTTTCTTTAAAATCTTTAGATTTTACCCTGATGGAGACATCACTTATTCTTTATTCTTTCCCCCCCCACTGCATTGTTGGCCCACTTTGCATTTCCAGGTTGGGTAGAGACAAGATCAGTTAAGTGCTTACTTTTTGTTTTGAATTGAGGACTTTGTTCGTCAAAAACCACACCCCATACTGCGTATTTACTAAACAGTACAGACATTTTAGTGTCATGGATAAATTTTACAGTTTATCTGAGTGAAAATCTGCTTCAAGTTTCCTTCCCGTTAGGCTCAATGGGTGGACCCACTTGCAGTGCTAACCAGAGAGTAAGTAAGTAAATTTTATTTGTATAGCACCTTTTACAGAACAATGTCACAAAGTGTTTCACAACAGTTAAAATGAAAACTCAACAATTAAACAGCAAAGCATCAAAAATATGAAATACCATGGGAAAATTGCACATATCCAAATCAATGTTCTAGATGTTCAAAAGCCAATCTGAAAAGATGTGTCTTAAGCTCTTTTTTGAAAGCCTCTGCCAAAGCAGATGAGCACAATGAAAGACAGTTCCAAAGAGTAGGTGCCACATATTCAAAAGCACGGTAACCTTTAGTTTTTATATGCACTCGAGGGACAATAAGTGAACCCTGGTCAAAAGATCTGAGTGAGCGACTGGGGATGTAGGAATGGAGCAGGTCTAAAATGAAATCAGGCGCTTGCCCATGAAGGGCTTTATATACAAAAACAAGGATCTTAAAATGAATTCGGAAGTTATTTGGGAGCCAGTGTAAGGAAAATAAAATTGGAGTGATGTGAGCTGTCCTAGTGGACCTAGTAAGTAATCTTGCAGCAGCATTTTAAACCCAATGTAACTGCTTAAGGGATGATTTATTCAAGCAGGTGAAAAGGGAATTGCAATAGTCAAGCCAGAAGGATATAAAAGCATGAATCAGCATTTCTAACTCAGCTTGAGACACAACAAATTTCAATTTAGACATGTTTCTTAAGTGAAAGAAACAAGAACAGGTCAGTGACTTAACGTGTTCATCAAAAAGCATTAAATAATCAAGTGTTACCCTGAGAGTTTTCTGCTGCTCATTCCACAAATATATGTTCCTTAAAAATGTGGCACCATTTAAAATGGAAATAAACAAGCTTTCCAACAGAATAAGTATTGCAACAAAGGAAATATCTAACAAACACAAATTTCCTTCTTTTGGTGCTAGGTTTACATGTAAAATTACCTTCCAGGGTGCCATTTTTGTTTAACAAAGTCCTCAATTCAAAACAAGAAAAAAGCATCAGAGACAGGCCAAAATGAGAGGCCCATCCCTCCTCACCATCTTTTGTTATTTTTTTTTTTGTTTGATTGGTGGTGGAGTTTAAATACTGTGCACTTACATGAGCAGCACACTCTGTCATCATCTATCACAGGGGTACTCTGGCTTTGTACAGTGCAAGGAGATGGAAAAATATTGTCCATATGAATATGCAGTTAATGACTGAGACTTACCTCGTAAGAATAGGATAGAAGGTAAAATTTTCCAAATATGAAAGTATTAACACAGAACTCAGTCATGGTTTAATCCCAGTCATGCAGTCTGCATTAACTGCCTTTTAACTTTGAGCATTTTTCTTTCTGTGCTGTTTGCTGTCAAGCTCACGCCATGCATTTTGTGAGTACATGTACAGTATTCGAGTCAATGCACATTAAGTCGCCCCTTCCTCCTTTCAGTGCAGGGTAAATAGACTTCTACTCAATGCCAGCAGAACACTTTTTCTCCTTTTTTTTACTTGAATAAAAATCCTCTTTTGCTTGACTGAACTGAAAGGGCACTGACCACAACGCCACAGGCATTGTAAGTGTGTTACTGTTAGTGTGTGTACACTTAGTATAACCTCCCACTTTCATATCTTGTCTCTCTCACCTGGTGGCTCTTACTACATACAAGTTCACAGCTTTTATTTCCTCTTTTTGAGGCTATTTCAGGACTGAAGATGGGTGGAGTAGTGGTGGTTTTTCAGATGTAATTTAAGTGTTATTCAGTGAAATGCATCTTTGGTGTGTAGCACGTAGGAACGCCCTTCTCTTTTAATATCCACATGTTCTTGTGATTTCATGTTCAGTTTACCTTACTTTCCCACCCTGAGTGACATCATTCAGCGCATGTGTGAGTGAAGCAATGAAACCACAAGAATCCACCTCTCGCAGACAGAGGGCCCATTCTTACACTAAGTGGGCTGGGTGCAATGACGTTGTGACCAAAACACACATACACAGACACAGAGAGAGAGAGAGAGAGAGAGAGAGACAGAGCGAGCGAGAGAAGTACAGGAAACAAGGGCAGAGAGGGAAACAGGAACAGAAAGTGAAGACTTGTCAAGATGTTGTCTGGGTGAGGGGGACCAGAGCAGAGCAGAAGCTCGATGCCAAAACAGAAACGGCAGCAAAGTTTGAGCGGCTGACTGGATCAGAGCTGACCTGACACTTCACACGTGCCTGCCGGGTAAGGAGCCGCTTTCAAAGAAATATCAAGTGCTGGCAACTTGAAATACTTTGAAACTGTACTGAGTGCTTCTGTTAGCCGCTAGAGCTGTTTTTGTTGTGTGAATAGGGAAAAAAAAACAAAGTTTAAACGGCTGCTTCTTTGGCAAATATCTGTAGAATAAAGTCTTCTGGCAGTAGCTATATTTGACAGCATGTTTGACAAGTTACAACAATATGCTCATAAGTTTCTTCCTGCCTTTTGAGTGTGCTGGCGTGCCACTGTAGCATACCCTTCTTGGTATATCCTTGATCTCTGATGCACTTTTTTGATGACTACTTGAATATATTCTCCCTCTCCTGCTCCTACTGTTAACATGGCCTCCTCTTTGCATATTTCTCTAGGTAGGACTGAATGACTCAAGACTGAACTATGCTGTGCATGTTTCTGCAACTGAGATAATCTAAACGTATCCAAGACATTTCATACTTTCTCAGTCTGAATATCAGTGCCTGGCGTAGGTCAAACCATCCCTATACTGCAGATGAATCCTTATTTCTGAGGGATCTGCTCTGACCGTGCGCTCGAGGCCACTCATTAAAGATTCCTGCCTTGCCTTCTGTCACAACTTTGTCTTTTAGGTCGCATATGTTCCTTAAAAAGCAGCAGGGGCTAACTGAGTGCAATCATAACATTTTTCTCAGCCCCTTCCTGGCTTTGTGTGCCCCAGAAATGGCCTTTTCCTGTATGTGAATGGATGCAGCAGAGCACAGTGTCATGAGAAAGTGAAGGAGCCAGCCAAAGACTCAGAAAGCCATCACAGTAAGATGATATGATGCAGGGAAATATTTGAAACGTATTAAGAGACAATCTGCCGTGTAAACAGAGCTATGTATTTCTGACATCCTGTTCCTTTGCCAAATCATAAGATCAGTTGTTTTCTTTCACAGTGACTCAAATGGCCTTTTAAAGAGATGATCACACTGAAGATTGAAGTTAAAACTTCCTGAGCTTGAAAATATTCCATTTTAGTGTGGTATATTTCTTTTCTTGTACCAACAACTGTAACAGCTTCCTTGTTGGAAAGTGTGAAAACTGAGGACAGTTCTCCCTAAACATACAATGATCTCATTCTTCCTGGGCCTGTAATAATAATAACAACACTAAACGACTTCTCTATTCCATATAATGACTCTGCTGCTGATACACTGTTAGTCATCTCCTCTGCATAGATAAATCACACCTCTGAGCTGCTCCCAGCCTTTGTCTGTCTCTCCTGTAGGCTTATTGCTCAGTGACTCTGGTTTGTCACGCTGATGCTGTTTTCATATTGTGATGGAGCTCAGAGTGTACTCAAAGGTGCTGCTCGGCCAGATTCATCACAACAGCTCGGACCCACAGTGAAGTGCATCATCAGGAATAATGTAGCAGCAACACTGTGACCCTGAACAGTGAACTAAGTCTACCTAATTATACATTAGAGTGCAAATTTGACAACCTAAAAAAAAAGACAAACATGAAATAATGCATTTTTCCATGCCTGGCCATTACACTCTAGGGACTGTAACGACATTGTATTTAAACATGTACTTTAATATGGAGTTGGTCCCCCTTTTGCAGCTTCACTCTTCTCAGAAAGCTTTCCACAAGAATTTGGAGGGTTTCTGTGGGAATTTGTGCCCATTCATTCTGTAGAGCATTTATGAGATCAGGTACTGAAGTTGGACGAGAGGGCCTGGCTCGCAATCTCTGTCCCAATTTCAGTCTGTTCTAAAGGTACTCAATGGGGTTGAGGTCAGGAATCTGTGTGGGCCACTGAACTCATAAAACCATATCTTTGTAGTCCTTGCTTTGTGGACTTGGACACAGTTACATTAGATCTTCCCCAAACTGCCACATAGTTGGAATCATAGCATCGTCTAAAATGTCTTGGTATGCTGAAGCATTAAGATTGCCCTTCAGATAAGGGGCTAAGCCCAAACCAGCTGCAGTCAGGCAGGTAACGTTCTCCTGGCATTTGTCAAACCCAGACTCACCTATCTGTGCCTAACAGAGAAGCGTGATTCATCACTCTACAGAACATGCTTCCACTGCTCCACAGTCCAGTGTCGGAGTGCTTTTCACCACTCCCTATGACACTTTGCACTGGACTTGGTGATGCGAGGCTTTAGTGCAGCTGCTCAGCCATGGAAATCCATTCTGTGAAGCTCTCGCCACATAGTTTTCTACTTTGCAAGGGGAAGAGCACTGGCAACTTACACACACCGTGCGCTTTAGAAGTCCTCAACCCTGCTTTATGTTTTGACATGTTTTTTTTGGCTGAATGGCTGTTGTTCCTAAATGTTACTTTTTAATAATATCACTTAGAGCTGACAGTGAGGAGTATCCAGCAGGTAATAATTTCACAAACCGTCCTATTGCAAAGTGACAGCTTATCACAGCACCATACATGAAGTCACTGAGCCTTTCAGAACGACCCATTTTGTATCAATAATGTTTGCAAATGGAGACTACATGGTTAGGTGCTTGATTTTGTACACCTGTGGCACAGGCTTGAGTGAAAGTGTTCATATAATTTATCTTATTACACTTACTTTAATCCACAGTCATACAAAAAGTGTAGCTTAACATCTTAATTCAAGAATGAAGCACAAAATATAAGACCTGCATTGCTTGTAATAAGTAAAATCTGCCCATGGGTATGCAATTTTAGAGTGTCTTAAAACAAGATGCTTTAAATAATTTATATGTAAACATCTCATTTCAAGACACTTAACAAAAGTATGCTGCCCCACTTGCAGATTCCTTTACTTATTACCAGCAATTCAAGCTTTATATTAGTGCTTTATGTCTTCAAATGAGATGCCCTGGTCTTGTCTGCTCCATGTGACTTATTAAAAAAGTATAATGGCATATTTTTTGAACAGAAATGATACAAATGTGCTCGCTTAGATACACCATACTAAAACACTGAAGAAAAAGTCACATGATGATGGTGCGCACTCAGGAGCAGTTTAAGAGGCCCTAGCAAAGACCGACATGAGCTCTTTACTTGTTTTGCTTGAATCAATCATTGTGAGTAAACAGAATATTTTATATCATGCCATTTTAATACAGGGCATACTGTACTGTACTCAAACCTGAAATGTAAGTACCCAATCATGCTCACCATGTCTCGGAAGAGCATAATAAATCAAACCTGCCTACCTATTTATTGCATTTTATGTCCCAGTAATCCACTAAAGCTCTGTTTTAATACATCTAGGGATCTACGTATCTGTTACTATCTTGAAGATATTATGGGGTTTTAAGGGTCTTGGACTTTGCTATTGGGACAAGGGGTCCTCCTTTTTTCAGTTATTAAAATCTACATTGATGCTATGTTTTAACTCTTGGCCCTTTATATACATTCAAATACATGTCTTAAGTTTCATCATTTATATCAGCCCTACACCCCATGTTTGTGTTGTGGCATGGTTTGGGAATCTAAACTTAGTAAGATTCATTTCGAGAGTCTTATAAAAACTGCTGGCAAAAGCTCAGAAGGTCAGGAGGCCAGTTAATGTTCATTTATAATAGACAGGTCCGGAGGAGGGCTAATGCTATTCTGGATTATCCAGAGCAACTTTGAACCTTTGCCCTCCCATTTTTGTTATCGGGATCCTGTGAGAAAGACTAGAAGACTCCTGGTATCATTTATCCTCAGTGCAATTCATTTACTTAATGGCAGTTAGGCCTTAGGGTCTTTTTCTTGCACTGTTATTGCTCATATGCACATCCCCACATTTGTACTTTCCATTTTGGTTTTAGTTCTGCACTGATTTGATCATTTATTTTGTGTAAATTGTTCTTTATATTATGTATATTGTTATTGTGTCTAACTTTCAGTCTTGTTAATTGGGTCTCATTTTCCTGTTGACGTTGTCCTTGTGTTTGTTGTCTGTGTGCTCCTGCTGCAGAACTAATTTCCCCTTGTGGAATAACAAAGAGAATCTGAATCATAATGACTACATCTTGAGGCCCCTAGGATCACAAGACCCCAGGCAATTGCCTACCTTAGCCTGTTTGACTTTTTGATGCCATTGTTTATCTCATATAGCAGCTTTTGTGATGTAAAATCCCAGTGCTTATTTTTCACATTCATTTTTACTGATGGTTTAGCTTAGTTTCTGTGACCTTTGTGTCCTTTTGTATCACAACATTGAAAAAGAAAGGATGGTAACTCCATAACTATTTAACTACTCTTCAGAAAGTCACTTAAAAAGAGGGAAGTAGAGCAAATGAAGTCAGATTACTTACTAAAACATTTCACTGTTTTGTTGACTTCATTAATGAAAAAAGAAGAAATAAACAAAGTAGAAGCTAATTTTGGTCAATAAGTTCCACAAACACTGGAAACAAAGCATCATCTATTTTTTCTTTGTTAAATTTGTTTGGTTATAAGGTTTGACAATATACAACAACGGGGAAAAATAAGATCTGTTTAGAGGTCTTAAAGTAATTATAAATCTATAAACAAGAATATAAAAGGATAAGATAAGAATACTCTTCTTGGACACTGATATATCTCTTCACTGTGAAACTGAACAGGTTGAATGTACTTCAAATTTTTGTAAAAAGTTTTTATGTCAAAGTTTAAAAGTAGTGGAAATACATTTTTAGTAATCTACCATGAATTAATAAAAGTCACAGCATTAGAGGCAATTGATTACGCATTCTTGGAAGACATTAAATACATGTATTCTAGTACAGCAGCTATTGATAGATGCTAACTACGAACGACAGTTGTTTTAATAGGAATTCACTGTGAATTTGTTAATATTGACATATTTTTGTAATCACATGTTCACATTGTTTGTATTGTAAGCTGTAAAGAAGTAAATAAGGTGGATACACTTTATTCCTGGGGGGTCTACTGTAGCTATGAATGTGGGTGGAACTTCCCGTACAGTAACAATAATAGCAAAACGCAATTCTTCCAAGAGCTTACTAAAGTGATTTAGTGTCAGCAGTGGTTGTTCTGAAATAGATATTTGCTGCTGTAGATACTGCTTCATTTTTGTTAAATCAATCAAGTTAAGTGAGCTGAATGTTTAAATTATATTTTATGTAATGCTCAGTACCTGTTGCTTCATTCGTGGTACCAATAACATGACAAAGTTAAAAATGTGTCTTTAACAACAGTGTTTTAAACATACTATTCACTGTTTAAATGCATTTGGGATGTAATTCTTTCAATAATAATTCATCATTAATCAAAAACTTGACATTTACCAAACTGAAGAGCTGACAACTTGAGTCATGGATAATATTATCAATATAATTCCCACATTTTAAGAGGGATTAGTTTGTGGAATAAGAAATTCAACAACCCCAAAAACTAGAAATGTTATCTGAAGGTGGTGTCCAAACTAATTTCACAAATGTGATTGTCTATTACTATACAGATACAAAGCTAATAAAGTTAGCTAAATATGCTTGTCTAGATTATCCCAGGTAATGTCGTCACTTAGTACTCATCACTTAGGGCGGAGATTTATTTTAACATTGTCCCATTTGAGGTGAAGCAGACGAACATTACAAATTTTATGCCCTAATTGCTTTAATAATCACATTTCACATCTCGTTTCAATGCAAAGTCCCATTTAGATAGAAGGGTCCAGAAGTTGCACCCATATTTCACGCAAAGAATCATGGGGACTAGGAAAAAGGTGGATACAATCCTTACATAGAATACAATTTTCAAACTGAAATGTTTAATTTAATAAAAAAATAAATGACTACTAATGTGTTACATATATATAGATTTTAGTTGAGTACTTACATCTCCTTCAATATTTACATCAGTTTTTTAAGCTAGAGAAGTTCTTCATTTTCGTGTCTTAGTGGGGGCCATCAAAATAGATTTGCAGTGACAAGACATGATATCATTATTGTTGCTATGGAAACCCTGGACATTCAGTCAAAGACTGAGACATAGGGAAGCTTGAACTGCTGCTGGAAGCTGCTGTTCTGTTGCTGTATCTCTTTCATATTTGTGCTGCTTACTTGACATGGACCACACTTTTAGCTTGCTGTTGACTGCACACTTTGTCCCCCAAGCACCTTCTCTAAAGCCTAAGGTGTATCTATGTAACAGTAAATCACAGTTTTCATTTATGGATTTTACATAATAAGGGAGAAATCTGTTTTAATTTTGTGTTTGTGTATTCTTATCACCTTTTGTTATTACTTTGATTGAGAGTCTCAGGGTGGTGGAATTTAGATACTATAAGTTTAATCATCTTATTACTTTCTGTGTTTGTGATGTGTCGGAGTTTCATGAGCCACAGGAGGGAGGCTGTAAGTAGATGATGTATTGTTTAAAAAAAAAAGCCAGCATGTAAAATAAAAACACTGACTTTTTAGGCTCAGTTTCGATTGACAACTTGTTACATAAGACGTACAGCTACATATAGTTTTGGGTAAAATGAGGAAACAATAATAACGGCATGTATACTAATGGCAACATCACTTGCGGGGATTTATGTAAGATTGTTCCATTTTAGCACTGAAACTGTGAATTTGGTTCTCATACTCTGGCTTTTTAGCAGTTAACTTGATGTGCTCAACTTCCTGTTGAGCAAACGTTCAGGAGGGAAGCTTGCAGACCTGTGTGGGTAAACCCAATTACACACATGCAACTCAACGCACAGACAGCCATGCCAAACATATCTGCAGGTGCATCTCTCTTTCTCTGAAAAGGAAACCAGATATGATATGAGGATCATTCTCCCTCTTGCATCCAGCATACAGAGCAGCTAAATAGCTGTGAGCTAAAGATACTGTTTAGGATGTTCTCAAGTGTTTTAACCATTAGAGAAAGTTAATTTATTTAACACCACTTAGATAAAGTTTTCACCTCAGGGCCTACAGCTTAATCAGTCTGAGAAAAAGGATATAGCTTTTATTTTAAGACTGACTTCTCTCTATCAGATTGATTTCAGCTTCTGAAGTACCTCACATTGTGTCTTCTTCTCCAAGAGAGCTGTTAAGGTTAGATTTCATCTCAGGCAAGAGGAAAATGTAACAATCAGACATTTATGAAAAGTTGAGCCAGGTCCCATCCGTCTCCTCCGATGGGATCCATTAGACGAGTATATTCAGATGAATCTCCAGCAGCAGCAGGTCTACTCCTCACCTACCTTTCCATCTTATCCCCCCCCCACCGTCGCTCTGTCACACTCTCCATCACAGTGGGGACTCTCAGAAAGATTGGTGCCCTGTCTCTCCGTCTGGCCTTTCTTCACACACAAATCTCCCTCCGTTTCTCTCTCTTGTTCGCCCCTGTCTTCCTCAGCGGGACTCGTGGAGAGAGCTGCCCTGAATCCTGAATGACTCCTCTGCAGTATTAATGAGGAAAAAGCTGAAAATCTGAAACTGACATTGACAAGAGGAGGAGGGGGAGTAGGAGGAGGGCAGGAGTAGAGATGTTAAAGACAGAGACAGAAAGATGGATTGGATGCAGGGAAGGAAAAGAGCGGGCGGATGTAGACGAGCTGTCTGCTAGAAACCAAATTTCTGTCTTTGCTCACTTTCTCTTTATTTATTTTTTTTCTGCAGACACCTGAATCGAACCAGCTCTCTGCAATTCAGAAAAAAGCCAAAGGGCAGGAGGATAAGAGGAATCTGGAGAAGTCAAAGAGCAAGAAAACACTTTGCTGAGAGCCAGGCAACATAAACAAACTTGGCTGAAGAGCAGATTTGTGGCTTTTTTGTCGTGCAAACAGATCAGAAGCCTCACATCCAAGGGGGCTTAAATAAACCTCCTGGTAAACGACATGAACTATCATACTTTTGGATGTGTACAGCTGTGGCTTCGACGACAGCCTCAGGGATTCTTAAACAAAGCAGATATACATCCATGTTTACAGTGCTGTGGCCTGAGTGCAAATACAGAGCCTTATGAATAGAAAGAGACTAAACTTTGATCAGTCCAAACAGCCAATAAAAGTTTAAAATGTCTGAGCTGACAGCTTCAGGATTTGTTGATGAACTCTGAGAGAACTTCAAAGCTTGATTCAGATTACATAAAAGGACTTTTATCTTAAATTACCACTGTATCTTAATTACTTTCAGTGTCTCCACTGACTTCAAAACTTCACAAAGTCTCCAAAGGATTTATTAAAACTTTACAACTAGCAGAGAGACTCAATTAAAAGCAGCCACCACTCTTCTGCAAACGCCATGGATGGGAAAACAGACAGCATCCAGGAGTTTTTCAACCAACTGTGGAGCTTTGCCACAGAAAAACACAACCAGGGCATCTACAACACAGTGTGCCTCATTGTCCTCCTCACACTGCCGCTGCTCGTCCTCCTCACGACGCTGGTAGTGTGCTGTCACTGCTGCTGCTGTCGCCATGCCAACGGATGCTGCTGCTGCTGCAGGGACTCCATGGCAACGACAAGGTCAGAGACGAAGAAGAAGAAGAGCTCGGCCAATAACACAGAAGACCTGTGGATCTCTGTTAAGACGGGGCCGATGACACCTGACAGGGTGGCTCTGGCCATGGTGTAGACGCCGTCTTTGTTTCAAACCGCCATGACTGTTTCAAACTGCCATGATGAATAAGAAAGAGATTTTCAAACTATTTTAAACTCCGGATGAGGCTGCAGAACTTTTGAAAGACATGTAAGAGACTTCTGGTAGAAACGGGTGAATCATTGGTTAAAAAGTGTTTTTGTATTCTCATGCAGACAATGTTTACAACATTTGTATATTTTTCATTGTGTGGTACATAAAGGAAGACATATGCTTCACTGAGACATCGCTGTAAATGTGTGTGTTGCGCGAGTGGGTTGGAGAGTGAGTGTGTGTGTGGGAGAGAGACAGAGAGCAGTACAGTGTTATTGAGAGCACTTTGTTCTTGGAGCTCCCATGTGAAATTCAATGGGTCTGTATTTGGGAAAAAGAGCCAATTTAAGTCCTGCCCAGTGTTCAGACGTCTCTGTAATGGTGTCTACTCTTCGCACTCTGGGTCGCTGATTGACTCTTACTTTGGAAAGTAAAAACCCCTGACTTCTAAAAAGTTTCACTACTTTCTGCTCTAACTTTCACAATGTTAATCCACACAAGAGGCACTTTTCATATGTTTTTAGAGTGCTGGACTATGTTTTCATTTCCAGATAAAGCCATGGATATTTTCTTTAGTATTAGAAAACAATCACAGTTTTGTTCATGAAATGAAATATTTGGTTTTAATTTAATTATCAAATTTAGTTTTAAGCACTTTCTTCAAATGCTCCAGAGGTCTTAATATTTGCTTTAGAAATAGATGTAAAGGACTTCTTTACAGAGAAAACATGATGATAGGGTTTTTGAGGGACTACACAAAATATAAGTCCATATTTTGTATTTGATTTGTGTCTGTTTTTGCATTAACCTAAGATCAAAACAGCACAATTGATACTTGCACTGATTATGTTTCCTGTCATCCTCATTATGTTCATGTCAACAGCTGACAACAGCAGATTTTCTTTCTTCTTCCTGTATGTTTTTTTTTCATGACCATTTCAGCAAATTTACATTTGTTTTTACATTAAAATGTGATAATTGCTTTTAAATTATTATCACACTCAGAACTGTACTTGAGATATTATGGATTAAAACATTTTTTAAAAACCAAATGTGTTGTAAATGTTTAATTAGATAAAAATCAGAACAAAACTCACTAGCACATATGTCATTGGTTATACCATGGTCTTGGTGAAAACTCTATTCTGATTGGCTCTGGAAGTTCTACAGGTGTCAATTAACTTTTGATATGAAACTTTGCAAGTAGTTCCAGTCAAAAAAATCTACTCTTTTCCAAATTAATGCGTCACAGCCATTAGACCAGAGGAGTATTGGCAGTAATGTGAAGCAGTCACATTCTTCAAGGACACAAATAGAAAATTAATACAACAATAAGCAATATCATAATTTCATTAAATTTATTTGATGAAGATGACAACGTGGATGACTGGGATGCTACTGAAGAATGTTGATGTGTGTTTGGTCTTAAAGCCGAGTGTCACTCACTGTCCATCTGAGCTTTGCTTTGCCACGTGATGTAACTTTAGGATATGTGTTGACGATAATAGCTGGACTGCACCGACTAGATGTCAATAAAGACAGTCTAATCTCCTACATCCGACATAGCTATGACTGATTTCCAGGCTCAACTTAACACCCAGAGGTGAGTGTTGCAAAGAAACACACTTTCCTCCTGTTCTAACTTCTGTCAAACTATTTTCAAAAGATTTAAGTAATATAAACCAAAAGCAAAGGAGCCATTATTTATTTGTAGAGCCAAAGGAAATGCTTCTAATAAACCAACACATTATCTCATAAATGTTAACATGTTTCTTATATTAACATGTTTAAAATGCCCCTGCCCTGCTCCTCTGTCTTTAATTATGGAGTCTTTCCATCAAATTGGCAAACCACACATTTATGTACCAAATAGTATTTCTTCTTTTTTAATGGATGAATATGACATAGTCTGAGAGAACTTACTTTGCAGTGGCAACCATCCTCCACTGCACATCAAACTGTTCAGGCCACTGCATCATCCATTAATCCCTGATAACTGCACACCTGGTTGGCGTTAACTCTTACTTATAAGCTGCATACTGGTGCAATGCTCCATTGTCTCACAACAAGGTTTCTCAGCCAAATCCCGGTCAGACAGGGCATTTCTGTGTGGAGTTTGTTGTCCTCATGCAAGTATGAGTTATCAGACTTGGTGCATGTTTGCTGCCTCACTTCTTCGCTCCAGCTTGCACCATCCTGGCTTTCATACCAGGTGTGTGTTGGTTGTGTCTCCCTGTTACAGCCCTGTCTTTCATGATAAGTTTTAACAATATAAATCTACCTATAAATGACATGAGCCACTGTTTAACTGAGCTGGGGAATTTTCAGAATAAAATCATTCTGTACAAAGAGGTGAGTTTCCCCACAAAAATGCTAAACCAGGCTTTTACTTTGAAAAGCAAGTATAATATTGATATATTATCATTTAATTATATTGTCATTATTACTAATTTCATCAGGGTCATCAAGAAACATTGAGCTAACATCTTCTACCATGCGGATAAACATATCTGCTTAAAAAATTATAAATATGGCTCCATCATTTCCTGTCTGTTTAGGCAGGACAACATAGGCAAGTCTTCTGTTCTCCAGATTCTCAGTGCTAAGATGCACATATCAGGCATGAGACATGGTGCTTATGTAGGAAATGCCCTGACTTGTGAACATGCAAGCCGTGACATTGCCTAACACAGGTGCCATGCACCCAGTCTGAAATATCAGCCAGGGTGCCGGTGTTATTGTGTCTGTATTGGTCCTGTGACTGACATAGCTTGCCTCTCAATACAGCTATGAATGACTCCAGCCCCCCGTGACCCAGACTGGGCCATGTGGTATAGAAAATGGATGGATGGATTGAGTTAATTATATGAGAAGTAGAGCTACTCCAAAAGGTTATTTTTACGTTAAAAATTTCTGAAGTAAAATATCCACCTGCCATATTTTCTTTACACCTACACACTCTCTTTACATTGTTACATAAAGTGCTGTTTGTAAGTTTGACTGGTTTAAAGAAGGTTTAAAGAGCTTTAAAGTAGGCACATTTTGAAATTCTTTTTCTCAACCCCCTGTTTTAAATCTTCTATAAGACATGAAACCCTGAAGTAATGTGTTGTATTCGGATTGGATTGTGTCTGATGGCTGGTTTTTATTTCTAAGTATATGACATCCCAAAGCCCAATTAAGCCGAAGTGTCTCAGTAGTAAATTCATCTTTATGCATTAGCTTACACTGGCACTGAGCTGATCTCCAAGCTCAAGTGCTGCTGGGAAAACAGGCCCTGCTCATTTCATTACATCGCAGACAGATTCATTCCCATGTGGAAATCTGGGTTTGTCTCCTCTTTTTCATGTTCAGAGAGAGAAACTTGACTTGTTAGGCTTAATTTGAAAGCTTGCCCTGCAAAATAAAAGTCTCTGCTTCTATGCATAATCACTAATAAGTGTGACTATCTAAACTGAGAGGGTGCCAAGAAACAGCATCATCGTGGTGTCTCAGGGTTGGCTAAACATGTCCCTTATGTATGGATCTGTCTGATAGTTTTGCTTCTGGAGGCGCTAACCACACACTTTATGAAATAGATCTGAAAGAACAGGAGATCAGGTAGAAAAGATGCAGAGCTGATGCACATTTATCTATTTAAATTACTGAAAACTTAATAATCACAACATGAATACCTATGGGTTCTTTGTGCTTGTTTGTGATGGAGTGTGTTACTTCTCTTTTGTGTCCTTCTGTAATCGTCTATACAGATAATTCACTGAAGAAAATACTCCTTGGACTATGTAAGAAAACTTCTGCATTAGAGTCTGCATTTTTGGGCTAAATTAAATAAAGTTGGTCTAGTTATTTTCCCCTGTTTGAAGTGTGTATGCAAGGCTAAACTAGCTTGCTGTAATATTTTATATCCCACAGAAATGTGTGAAGTAACAGCACCTTATTGTATTCTGATGGTCAATTTCTGACAACTTCTCTCACAGACTGTTCATCTGAGATGCTGTTTATCTCAAAACAGAAATGCACATAAAAACTTAAGATATAAAATTGTATTGAACTTCTGTTAAGGGCTATGGTAAGGGTTACCAAAAGTAAGATGTTACAAACCTGACCTGCAAAACCTAAAAACAAAACATTTAATAAAACCAGGTAGCCAGTCTGTTTACAGGAAAAAGGCTAATCCTCCATGAAATCATTCTACATCTTACATAGCTTTATCATCTTTCTAAGCTATGTAGATAATGTAGCAATGTAGGCTACAGAGCGAACATTGCTAAAGCTAAGCTCACAAAGCAGCTATGTAAGCTATATGTCTAACTTGTCTGTGTAAGTGAGTAAGCTTTCGCTACACTTGTTAAAGCTAACATTACAAAAGCTAACTTAGCATAGAAAATGTAGCTACATAGCTATGTAACTAAAGCTTAGCTCACAAAGCAGCTATACATGTGTCTAACTTATCTGAATAGCTAAGTAAGCTTAAGCTACATTTTTTAAAGCTTACATTCTTCAGCTAACTGAGCTATCAATAATAAAGCTGCAAAGCTAAAGAAGCTAACCTAGCTAAAGCTAAGCTCACAAAGCAGCTATGTGAGCTATGCGTCTACATTATATGTTCCTTACTTTGCTAAAGCTCATTCTGCTTAAGCTAACTTAGCTATAGAAAAAATAGCTACACAGCTGCAACCTTTTTCTGTTTTATTAATGAAATGTTGCTTAGTCTGAAATGTTTGCAATGTGGTTATTTCATGTATGTAACTGCAAAACTTTGTTTTTGAATAAAGTTGAAAAGATCTAAAACTGGAAATGGGTTGTACCAGCAAATTCCTTCCTGAGATATACGATGTCTCAAATAAACGGTCTGCAAGAGTGGCCATCAGAGATTTACAGTCTGTAGTCAGACCCCTCTCAGAAAAGAGTAAGGAATAAACCTGCGCTGCCAGTTGGCGCACCACCTTACCACTGGTCCATTTGCACCCAATCATGCCAGCTGAACAACCCAAGATCGAGTGGAGGTGTGCAAAAAGATAATGTAGAGCAGTAGTTCTTCAATGGAGGCAATTCTTGTCATGCCTTGGGAATTTTTACAACCATATGCTATCATTGCAACAGCACAACAAGTTTAGTTACCATAACATGCTGTAAATTTTGTATGCGTATGGATATGGTGGATCATAAGATTTTGGCTTGATCTTAGGTGTGCCTTGGGTATGAAAGATTGTAAACCACTGAAATAGAGCATGTGCCAGTGAAACAGAATCACAGTGAAAAGCCATTACACATGAATTACAATGAAGTAAAGACAACAGGCAACAACGTGAAGAGAACAATAAAGCTAGGTCAAAGGGGAGGAGGAACAAGGGAAAACTTAGTCTTGTGTTAAAGATATATTTGATGCTGAAAACAGACAGGGAATATGGGGAGAGAGATTGGGGGAAGATGTGTATCAGACAGCACTGAGGACTACAGCCTTTGTATTTGGGCGCCTGCTCTACCCACTGAGCTAAACTTGCACCCACAACAGTCTTTTAGAGTATTTATATGCACAAACCTGACCTAGCAGTGACTGTTTCACACCACCAACCACATGTTTAAAATGTTTCATGCACTAGGAAGTGATGTAGACACACTTTATAACCACAACTTTGACCATTATGGTCGGTTAAGGGGTTGAGTTATTTCCTGTTTCTGTGAGAATGTCATCCCTGACACATACGTACATTTAGCACACACCTGAAAGCAGTGTCCATCTTTTACTATTACCTAAATTTAAATTAGTTTTGAGCAGAAATTTAAAGTCCGCTTTCACATCCTAATGTGTTGACGGAGTTCTATTCTCAGACTACAGAATGTACAGAATTTTTATTTATTATTTATTATTAGTGATTTTGGAATGAGGATTCTGGGTTATAAAGGACAGGAGGAAGAAAGAAAAAAAAGAGTTAGGGTGGGATGTAACAACAGGGGAGGAGATGGTCAAGTTTGATTTTAAACTGATTGTAAACTCTAGAAGAGAAAAGATTGAGGTTTGGTCCTGCACCCTGAATTTGCAATATACACTCATTAATCATTTGATGAGGTACCCTGCACATTAGCACAAATATCTTACCAGCCAATCACATGGCAGACACCAATGCATTGAAGCAAGTAGACATAGTCAAGAAGATGTATTGAAGTACAAACTGAGCATAAGAATGAGAAAGACAAAGGATTTGTTTAACTTTGAACATGCTGTAGTTGTTGGCTGTCTGGAATGTCAAGCAGAAATTAAGATCAGGCAACACTTTTCCATTCTGTTATTGCTGTGCATTAAGGGACACTCTAGTGCACACTTTGGTTGTTAGTATGTGGTTTTCTCATACATCGTTGCCTTTCAATCAGCCCAAACCAGTCAGGTCATTCTACTCTGGCCTCTGCCATCATCAAGATGTTTTGGCCAAGAGAATCAATGCTTACTGGATATTTTCTTTTTCTTGGACCACCCTCAGGGTGCTTGTGTGTGAAAATCCCAGTGGGTCAGCAGTTTGTTAAATACTCAGACCAGCCTATCTGGCACCAACAAATGTGGATTATTCAAAAGCTCTCCAATCACCTTTGTTCACCTTTCTGATGCTTTGTTTAAACGTCATCATCTTGACCATATCTACAAGCCTAAATGAATTGGTTGCTGCCATGTTATTAGCTGATTAGATGTTTGCGTTAAAGAGCAATTGAAGAAGTGTACCTAATAAAGTGATCATTGAGAGAATTCCATATCAAACTGTCAGAAAGAGTTGAGATAAACAATAGCCTCTTGATTCTTTGGAATCAGTCTACCAGTAGGTTCATCGTTATAAATATATGGACTTATGATGATAGGCAAGACTGCCCATAAGGTTTATAAAGGGGAGGATCCAAAATGAGTTTAAGTGGTTAAAAAAGTAGCAAAAATAGGGTTAAAAGTGGTAAAAAGAAAAAAAAAAAAAAAAGTGTCAAAAATGAGTAAAAATTGGTTCAAAAAGTCACAAAAATTGGCAAAAGGAGTAAAACTTGATTAAAGGTATAAAAAGAGGTGGCAAAAACTGTCAATAAGTGGCAAAATAGGGTTAAGTGGCAAGATAGTCACCTGGTAAACCACTCATAGAAAGAGTTTTGGAAAGGGCAGAGCCTTTGAAAAAAACCTGGAGGGTGATTGGATGAACGTTCTGTCTGTCACATCTTTACAGACCAATCAGAGCAACAAAACACCTGACGTAGCTGCCACTGAGCTGTGCCACTACCGAGGATTAAACTCCAAAGAGAACTGCATAAGGCACACCAAGGCGACTGTAGACATGTCCGTACTTGACTTTTGTCGTTTTTGAAAAGAAAACAACTCAATGCTGTTCTTTGTTCTACTTTTAATGAAGAAATTTCGTCAAATTCTGATAAAACTTGCACTTGCGCTGCTTGCTTACGTCATGACTTTGCCGCGCTCAAAAGTACTGCCCCTCGACGCTGATTGGTCCTGTCACTTTCTAACCAGGCCCAAATGGTTTTGACGGAGCTTTGCAAGATGGATTTTCCAGTGAGAAAGAGGGAAATGGGCAACTCCATCTGCTTTGCAAGGTTAGCAAGATAGCGCATAAAGCCGCCAAACTGGGTTTTAAGTGTTAACAAGGTGCATTAATAGGCAATAAAGTGGCAAACATAACTTAAAAGTGGTAAAAATGGGGTTCTAGTGGTAGCGAAATGTTGCAAAAACTGGCAATAAATGCCAAAATAAGGTTAAAAGTGGCAGAGAGAGAAGTGGGAAAAATGGGCAACATGTGGCAAAAGAATTGTAAAAATGAGTTAAAAAATAGGTTAAAATAGAAAAATAGAGTTAAAGGTGGCAAGATGTTTCATAAAGCAGCAAATCTGGGTTTAAAGTTGTGAAAAGTGTCAAAAATAGGCAACAAGGGCAAAAATGGGTTATAAAAAAAGAACAAAAAGAGGGGTGTCATTTATGAAATACCCTGCATGTCCTGCAATAAAACATATGTTGGTGAAACAGGGAGGGCATTCAGCACACGAAAAAAGGAACGCAGATCAGAATGTGAAAAGGAAACAGCGAGAGCATACACACAAGCAACAAAACACAAAGCAGAACAAGAACAACTCAAATCTGCCATTTCCGACCATTGCAAAAGAGAAAACCACATCATGGACTGGGATGGAGCAAACATCATTGGGACAGAGGACAACAAACATCGTCGCTGGATAAAAGAGGCAATAGAAATATGGAAACGTGCCCACAGGACTATCAACCGGGACGAGGGGGCTTTTTTGCTCTCACACACTTGGGATGCGGTCCTGAAGAGGTCAGACTGCAGATGGCACTGTCATCCTGCCCCTACTGGTAGGAAGACAGCGCCAAAACCTGTATAAATCAGCTGACGAGACACATCACAGCAACACTCTGAGGAAGACTGCAAGTGAGCAGTCGAAACTGTCAGGTAAAAAAGAAAACACTCTGGTCTGTTAAAAGAATTAAGCTGAATAACAAAAAGAGGGATAATAAAAAGTGGCAAAAAATGGCAAGATGGGTTAAAAGAAGCAACAGCGGACAAAAGGGATAGAAGGTTGGTTTATGTGATTAAAAGAGGTGGTAAAAACTGGCTAAATAAAGCAAAATAGGGTTAAAAGTAGCAAAAATAGGAAAAATGGGCAACAAGTGGCAAACAAATTGCAAAAATGAATATAAAAGATAGGTTAAAAGTGGCAAATAGTGGAAAAAGCAGCAAAGATGGGTTACAATGAGCAGAAAGAAGTGGCAAAAAATGGGCAACAAGTGGAATTCTCTGTATTTTTTTCAGGGGACCAGCTGATTCTTTCGGCAGGCCTGTCACCTGACAGGGAAATCCTAATTTGTTTTTCTGCTCTTCTTTTCACTCAGACATCGATGCTGAAACCTGTACTCATTTCATCTCAGTCACCAGCTGACCTGAAGTTTCTACTCCTCATTATCAGTTTTCACATTCTTCATTTAAAAGAATGTGGGTGTTTACATAGCTACGTGCTATAAATACATATTTTACTGAAGTGTCAGCTGTATTAATGAGATGTGTTTTCTGTTAACACACTTCAGACACATTTCTCCTCCTCGCCTGTAAGGTTGTTTATAATGTTTGCCCTCTCACAGCTTTACTCCTGTCACTTTGAACAGAAGAGGCTTCATTTTCCAGGGACTTTGTCAATCAGTAGGGGTGAAAAGGTGGATGTTATGAAATGAATAGTTAAACTTATTTCTCTTTTTCACTTTGTTGTGATCACAGGGATGTAAGTAGTGGGAATTTGTCAACTGTTTGAACTGCAAATCTGCCATACTGGATAGTTTTGTTGATGATAGCACCATGTTTCTGATCCCATCTAATTATGCATGACATTGTATATTCAGTTTTTTGTTGTTGTTGTTCCACAGCTGAAAAATGCTGAGGTGATTCTTTTGTTTTTACTATTATGAGCCCGGCTGGCTTTGTTGTTAGCTCTGCATGCATAATTTATTTTGACATATAGAGAGACAATTATAAAGAACGGCACGCTGGGAAGGTTGACAGGAAATAAAATCAAGAATTTTTAAGCTTTGTAGGTTCTTGTCTTTTTATTTCTAGTATAAAATGAAGTCAGCAGAGCTTTTATGTTTTGACATAAAGTCATTATCTTTTTGTGTTAACATGTCAAATATTATACCCGCCTCTTCATTCTGTGGCTGCTCAAACACAGAAAATAAACTCATAAATTCAACATGCAAGCAGAGAATGCATTTCATCACAAAATGAAACCACACGATGTGTAACTGAGAATAAAATGTAGTGGTAACTGTTAGCAAAGTGGTGCATTTGTTTGAAATGTATTAGCATAGAACATGGTGTCTGTCTTGCATGGCTTCAAACTGTATCTGACATCAGCATCCAGTGAAATCATTTATGGAAAAGAAGTTTCTGAAAGAGGCAGGCCGGAGGTTTCTAAACTTTGTAAATATTTAACAAATCTAAAAGCAGCTAAATCACTGCATTTAATAAACCCTTCCCCTCCAGTGATCTTCATGAACATGTAATTATCATCATTGACTTGATGGCCGTAGCTGAGCAATCTTTGATACAAGTAATCAGTTTAGCCTTAGGAGCTATTCATCTTTTACCAAAAAAAAAAAAAAAAAAGAAAGAAAGAAGAAAGAACACTCAGACATGCACTCTGGGAAATTCGTTCCGTCTCACAAAACCTGATTCTTAACCTGCGGAAGTTCACTTTTGTCAGACTATTAGCATAAGTTACATCCCAGAATATAAACAACATGTTTGTTTATTTTATTCTTTTAAGCCTGAGGTGTCTCAGAGACAGGCCTTTCATAACTTTCTCTTCTTCTGAGTAAGATATGTGGAGGGAAAAAAGAGTATCCAACTCCCTGACAAATTGTTTTTATCACTGGAGTGCTGAGGCGAGGTGTGACGAAATGTAAACAATAATCACTGTGTTGACAGCAGTTTTTAGTTCACTCCCATTCCCTGAATGAAACTGGTGTTTCTGAATACTACTGAATCCACCTGTACATGACAGCCACAGTAAAGTCACTAATATGTGTGTAATTCCTCCCAAAATGTCTTTTTCCCCAACAATGTTTTGTCTTCTTTAATTTTATGACCAACATGACCAGTTATGGTTCATGACCAATCATCTGCCATCATGCCATCATGTCAACTAATGCTGCCCTCTGGAACTAACAAACTTATGCACTTGTGTCCTGGAATCATGAACTTGAAGCTTGGAGAAAAAGTTGACTCAATAATGTAATGAAACCACAAGAGTGAAGCATCCATGTGGTCTCTTCTCATGAACACAATGACCCTACTTGAAGCCACAGTGTTAATCTTAAATGTAAATGTTAAGTCACACTTGTACTTCCAGGTAACTTGACCTGAATCTGTGCATTTTGGCAAGCGAAAAAACACAATATTGGATTAACTATTCCAGTAAGCCTTTAACCACGTGCATGTTAATCCAAGCAAATACAATGAAGCAAGAAAACTGCAACCAAAAACATTCACACACATACAAATAGCCAGTTTAAAGGAGAGTAAAGCCACAGAGAGAGAAGGAAATTTGTTGATCACTCACACAATTTAAAGGAGGACATTTCTCTGTCATTCATTGTCCTATTGAAATGTGGTTATTGATGCAAAGAAGCTAGCTGGTGATGCTAAACTCTAAAACTAGCTCAGTATTCCTGTAATTAGCATCACTTAAAGGTCACATATGATGCAAAATACACTTTTTCAGGCTTTTATAACAAAAATATGTGCCCCTGGCCTGTCCACAATCCCCCCAAGAATTACAAACCACAGCCCCCCTCCCCACCCCATTTCTCCACCTTTCAGAAAATGTGTGCTGAAACAAGCCGCTCTCAGATTTTCCCCTCATGATGTCATGTGGGGGGTTGGCACTGCAAGTTGGCCTTCCCCATGTGGAAGAAAGTTCCGCCCTTCTCACCTGATCCTCCTCTGGCAATCAGGAGAGCCATATCGGTACCCGATCCGTCCCGGAAACCCGATTTGTACTGCACATGTGCAAACACACATCTACATC
The DNA here is from genome assembly GCF_018320785.1 of Cheilinus undulatus. Lineage (NCBI taxonomy): Eukaryota > Metazoa > Chordata > Actinopteri > Labriformes > Labridae > Cheilinus > Cheilinus undulatus. The sequence continues at coordinate 25,907,628 of NC_054877.1, forward strand.
CGCTCTGCAGCCTATCGAAGCATTTTACGGCACTTAGTACTCACATCCGTACTACGCATGTGCAAATATACGTCACCTTGTTTTTTGTTTTTTATATTGCCAGCGGCCGAACAAATTAAAGGAAGAAGAAGAAAATCTAATTTTAATGACTGCATTTTTATTGAAAGCCCCTTCACTTTAATTAAGATCTACAGCCTGACATTTAAACTAGAAATTGCTTTGGCCTTTTTGTGTATCACTGTATTAAATTTAAATAAAGTTTGTTTGTTAAAAAGATAGATGTATTATGTTGTCATTTTGTTGCATTTGAATAAAGGTTTTGTAAAAAAAAATAAAAATAAAAAAAAGTTGACGTATATTTTCACATGCGTAGTACTGATCAGGCAGCAACAACACTGCCCGATCAGTAATTGCGGTAAAATGCTTCGATAGGCTGCCGAGCGGCTGTGGATGCGTGTTTGCACATGCAAACGCAAAGTCAGACAGCTCAGTAACATTTAAAGCTGCAGACAGAAAGAGCTCATTCTGAGCAGGGGTGAGACAGGGTTCTTTTTTAGACATGCAAGAATCCAATATTCAAGTGTTTTTTCAGCAACAAATTTCACAGGCTTGTTTTGGGGACCTCTGAGGCCAATATAAACTTGTCTTACAGGGGTAAAATATGTGATCTTAAGGTCTGTCTTCCTCTGTAGGTCTGCTATCTATTGTTAGTAATCTGCATATTACTGGATCTAACGCCGTGGATTTAATCTTTAAAGAACCCGAAAAGTCACCAACGTTCTGGGCTCGCTAGAGTGGCATCCTTAAGGGCTTCAGAGACATCGAGGGTAGCAAACGAACGGCAAAATGGACAGCTTTCAGAGGAAAAAGAAGAGTATCTATGACTTATGGTTCAAAAGTTCTTAATGTTTTTCTAAACTGTGCCACTTCTTGTTGTAAATGACAAAGCTGTCCTCAGAGACGGGAAGTCACCCAAGTTACAGGCTCACTACAAAATGTTGTGTAAGAGCTACAAATGCATAAACAACATATTTAGAAATGCACCACACAGAGCTTTCACAGGAAAAAACACAAGTTAGTGTCTACGACTTACGGTTCAAAAGTTACCAAGCAATTTACAAAGGGGTGTGCCTGCAGCAACGGATTCATGCTGCGTGAGTTCCTCTTTGTCATAAAGCTGGTTCTGGAGTTGCCCTGTCAGAAGATTTAGTCTTATTTTGCCTCCAGTTAAGGCAAACTGCTTCCAAAATTTATATTACAAATAACTTTCCATGAAATTTCCATGAAAGTACTAAAAGACAAAAAAGTTGCCCCTTTTGTTGGCCACTTTTGACCCATTTTCCACTTTTCTCCCATTTTTCCACATTTTGCCTCCTTGTGCACCCTGTGCTTGTGTCTTATTCCCCATATTTTGGCCATAGTTGCTATTATTTTGCCCCTTTAGACTATTTTAGCCACTTTTTTTTATATACTTTTGGCCTCTTTTGCCACTTTTATCCCATTTTGACAATTATTTCTGCCACCTTAACCTTTTTTAAGCCACTTTTAGCTTTTTTCCCCCCCTGTTTGCCCCTTTTACTACTCTGCCACACTTTGTTGCTTTTTTTTTCTAGGTCTCACCAATTACTGCAGTTTTTCTGCCACCTTTGCCCATTTCTGCCATTTTGAACTGATTTTGATCAATTGTTGATAATTTTGACACTCTCCACCGCCTTTTTGCCATTTTTTATATTTTGCCACTTTAACTTTATTAGATTATTTTCAATAAAAGTTGTCTCAGTTTCCTTTACTTTATTTTTTGGCATCCTGACATTTGTACACACCTTGGTCAATCTATGAAGTCTGACATTACTTTCCTTATCATTTCTGTCAGTGTTTCTATCCACATTGTGACCAATTTAAAGGTATTTATTTACCAACGAGAAAATAGCTGCCAGGAGGATGAGACTAGCAGGACACTGCCAAAGACACCAGGAACTGCCAGCTAGCAAATTGGTGCTTTGGGAACCAACACATGCGCACCGGTCACGAGGCCGTCCCACAATAACAATGGATGTACTCAAGAAAAACATAGGAGCGCAAAGTACCGACAAGCTGGCTAGATGTATGGAGAACCGGGATGACGACTGGAAGCGAAGATGGAGGGCTCGTCTGAGGACGACCTAGTAGTAGTAGTAGTAGTAGTAGTAGTAGTATTTTAAGAAAAGTGGTTTACATTTGAAAAAAAGCTATACTGTCCTACAGCATTAATAAATAAATACAAAGAATAAATAGAATTCATTTTTATGTTACTTTGATAAGAGTAGTTACTCATTAACCTGACACAAAACCTTCAATACTAGGCATTTTGGAAAAGGCAGAGGCTTTGAAAAAAACTCGAAGGGTGATTGGATGAACGTTCTGTCTGTCACATCTTTACGGGCCAATCAGAGCAACAAAACACATGGCTCAGCCTCGACCAAGGTGCGGGTGCGCAGCTACCGTGGAATAATGTGATCCATGGCGACTTGACATGTCATTACTTTACTTTTCTGGTTTTTGAAAAGAAAACAACTCAATGCTGTTCTTTGTTCTTCTTTTAACAAAGAAATGTCAACAAATTCTGATAAAACTGGTGCTTTAGCAGCATCCACGCTAAGCTCTTAATTGCACTGGTCTCTTGTTGATGCTTGCTTAAGTCGCGACTCCGCCGCGCTCGAAAGTACTGCCCCTCATCACTAGTTGCTCTTGTCACTTTCTAACCGGGCACAAATGGTGCAGATGGGAGCTTTGCAAGATGGATTTGCCAGTTCTTTGCAAGGTTAACTATTCATGGTAAAAAATTTAAAATGTTTAACACAGCTTAACTTTATTATGGACCGTGATTTTGCTGACCTCCATGGGCCCCCAGTCTGGCAGGGCCCCAAAGGGGGTCTCCCCTTTATTCCACCTTATGGGCAGCCTTATGTACATGCAGGGTCTTAGGAGGCTAAACAAAGCAGAAATATTTCACATAACCTACTGCAGTACCAGTTGAAACCAACGGGGGGTGGGGGGGTGTTATTGAATAATTGCTATTGATGGGATTGCTTGAATGAATGTGTAGGATTTTGCAGCAAGAACTTGGCATGAATGAAGCTGCTGATGTTTAGAGAAACATAATTTCAATAAAGATCTCTCCTCTTCTCTTCTCTTCTCTTCTCTTCTCTTCTCTTCTCTTCTCTTCTCTTCTCTTCTCTTCTCTTCTCTGTCTGGTCAGTACTTTCCATGCTCTGCTCATGCTCTTCCCCTTCTAACAAAAACTCCCTTGTTACAACATAACCAGCTTCCCTCATGGAAAAAATACATCACACTGAAACCCGAGGCATTAAAGTGTCAACCTGAGTGACACGGTCAGACAAATGTGTGTGTGTGAAGGTCTACACTGTATATAACTGTATAAAACAAACCAAAGGAAAGAGGCAGAGAGAAATGGAGAAAAAGGGCAAACTAGTCTTTCCCCTCTCTCAGTTTATCCTGGCACAAAGCAAAGCATTCACCTCTCAGAGAAAAGGCAGGAGCCAATCTTCTTAAAGTAATTTGCAATCACTGTGGCTGAAAAAGGACTTTCGCATCAATGAGCTTTCATGAGACATTTCATTTCAGAGTCGAGAAAAAAAATACAGCTTTACTGTAAATATTTTCTGCCAAATTTCAGGCAGCACCCAGCCTTCTGACATCTATTTTTGAATTTGATGAATACATAACCAAACACTTTTTCCTTTCACTTCCTCAATTGACCTTTGAAGAATGCAACCCCTAAAGTGGTGCAGTTTTATGCCAAGAGATTGTATCATATCTGTTTGTTTAGTGCTTGAAAGATGTGGATAGTTTGTGCTCAGACAGCCGGTGATCAGTTCCTGTCTGCAGATGATGAGATACAGAACTGAGAAACTGTTATTATGACACCAGACGGCACTCAGACATCAGTCCCTGTGAGTACAGTTGCTCAATTCAACGTGATGAAAGTGTCGTACTGTGGAAATTGCAGCTCTACATGGAGAAAATCTGCTGAATGTTGGAAGTGATGGAGCAATTTTGTTGTAAAGTTTCTTCAAAGCCTTATTTATTTTTAAAAAATTTTATTTAACCTTTAATTAACCAGATAAAAACCCATTGAGATCAGGATCTCTTTCACAAGGGTGACCTGGCCAAGAGGTCAGCAGCACATGTCATAAGAACACTTACAAAGAAGTGACAGTATAGATTAAAACATACAATTTTAGAGGTTCAGTACTGTTTTCAAATGCGGGAGCTGTAACACAACAACAAACAACAATTTAAGATACAAAACACAGGCACTGTTCAATGGTCTCACGCTGTCCGTCCCTCAGGATAGAACGGAGGGCTCCAAGTGGAATAAGATCAGAGAGTTTCAGTTCGGTCTAATAACAGATTCATGTTGAAAACTGAAAATACAAACAGAGCAAACAACCATCTGCAGGCAGAAAATGTGATACCGATGAAAAAGATGATAAGCTGATGATTTTGTCATACTATTGCTGCAATTTGGCTTTATAAGCAGACTTGGAAATGAAAATCAGAAAGTGGAGCTAAATAACTGGCTTCCAAACCCTTTCAAACCCACAGATTTAATTGGTCTGAAGCAGACACTCACAGTTCTGGAAAGTTGAACGAGTCTTATCTAATATTCATCTCTCTTTGCTTTCCTCCTCTTTTGCTAAACCAGTGGAAAATGTTGCAGAAGTTATATTTGTCCATATAGCTGACAATACAGCCCCCTTTCTGCAGCATCAAATAACTAATTAAAAACAGAACTTTCCACAAGAATGAGCATTCAGAAATCAGCATGACAAGGTGTATCTATGAAGAGGTGTATCTATGAAGAGGTGTATCTATGAAGAGGTGTATCTATAAAGAGATAGACATGTTAATTTGAGGTGTGTTCTGATTTTATAATTTTAATCAATTCCTTGCCTACCCGCAGATTTGATGGTCCCCTGACGAACCCAGAGAATAGGCCCTCCCCATTTGTGATTAATGGATGATATCAGTGCATGTGTGTTAGACCAGTAGCATGTTAGCATCCTGGCTAACAGTTACCTCTCTTTGGAACGGAAAGTGTCAAATTTGGGAACTAATGTCAAAATAATTTATTTGTGCCACTTTTCAACCCCTTTCAACCACCTCAACACTCTTTACCATTCCCATTTCATATTCCATTTTATTTTATTTTCCACTATTTCTGCCACCTTTAAACCAGTTTTTGCCTCTTTTAAACACTTTCAGACATTTTGCCCCTTTTATCCAGTATTGCCACTTTTTAATCCCATTTAACAACCTGTCTGCCCATTTTTGCCATTTTTTTTAACCCTTTTTTGACTAATTTAAAACATTTCTGCTACTTTCCAATCCCATTTTCCCTTATTTTAACCAAATTTTGTCCACTTTTAAACCCTTTCCACTCACTCTTCTGCCTGTTTTTGCCACTTTCAACCCATTTTTTCTACTTTCCACCTACCGTTGCCTCTGTAAACAAATTTTTGCCACTATTAACCACTTTTCACCACTTTGTATGACCATTTTTGACAATTTTTGACATGTTTTATTTTATGTTATACCCATTATTGCTACAGGCATTTTTTTGCTAATTGTAACCCCATTTGTTGGCCATTTTTTGCCACTTTTGACAATTTTTGCAACTTTCTGCCTTTTCTTACCTCCAATAACCCTGTTTTGACACTTTAAAACATTTTTGTCACCTTTAAATTCCATTTCACCACTTTTTCTGCCCATGTTTTGCCACTTTTAACCCATTTTGTTTTTAATAAAAGAGGTTTACATTTGCAAGAAGGCCATATACTATAGTAAAAATAAAAAAGGATATTTGTTGCTGTAATACAAGTGTTTATTATTTAGGTAAAAAAAAAAAAATAAGGTATTACAGCTTAACTTTACATGGGCTGTGATTTTTCTGACTTCTATGGACTCCTCAGTTTGTCTGGGCCCCAGAAAGCTCTCCCCTTTATACCCTTTTATGAGCGACCTTGCCCATGCCCCATCTGTTAACTGCTATACTGCATTGGGACTTCTGAGATGCGTCGCACAGACACCATTTTGAAAAGGGGCAGCCAGTCACAGCTGACAGTGACTATAGGTCTATGAATGTACACTGTAAAAAATGTCCGTAGAAAATACGGCAAAAGACTGTCAAATAGCAACAGTAAAAGACCGTAAAACAAATAAACATATATTACTGTATAAAATACACAGAATTGCTGTAAATCAAGCAACGGTATGAAACATAAATTTTTACAATTAAAGTACGTAATAATTACAAAATTGTACCGTTTAAACGAAAGAAGATTGTGAAAATAAAGGAAAAATACTGTAATCTTCAAGACGGGCAATTACTCTAAAAATTACAGTAGTATTTTGTTAAAATTACAGACTTTTCTCTCATGTACATTTAAATTCACAGTAAAAATCTGTGAAAAAAATTGCAATCACATACCGTAATTTTAGCAGGGACAAGAGGTTAAAAATACTGCATGATCAGGAAAGTTCTGTAGAAAATACAGTAAAAACCTGTCAACCTGCAAAACCTGTGAACAAGCACCAATTTGTTGTTATGTCCACATTTGTTTCTCAGTGCTACACCACATGATGCTGCCTTGTGAAATAAACGGACAGTTACAGTTAATATGAAAACCTTATTGAAACCAAGAATGGTACCAAAAATCATTTTGTTTGTTCTTAATTTGATGGATGAAAGTGGTCAATTATTTTAGTTTAACTGATTTATTGGAAAAGAATGATGTTAATTGCTCTCACAAAGAATGCCATTGCATTTGTAAAGCCATTCCACTTCCTTTAATGCATCTAACACAAAATACATTGATGTACTTTAATGTTTCAGTCAATCTTTCAGAACTGAAATTGGATGACACATATTACCGATAGGAAATATAACAAGGTAATTGGAAAGAACTATTTTATATATACATAAAGAGAGAGAGAGAGAGATACATACTGTATATATAATATGTATATAATACAGTTGAATATATAGTATATACATTATATAAATACAATAGTTATTTTTACTGGTTAAACAACTTAAACATGAATGCAAATAGAATGACAAGAAACCCTCCATAATCAGTTTTAAAAATGAATGGGAACTGTGCATATAGTCTATCAAATTGATTTCTAAGGGAAAAAAAATTCTTAATTGAAAAACTGTTTCCCGTCGCCATTCAACCCTGTCTACACAGGAACGATTTCTATTCTGTCTGTACTAGAACAGCGATTTGGGTGTTTAAAAATGGAACAATTTGGAAACGAGCTCCAGAGTGAACAGTTTCCAGGCACCTCCCTCCATGTACACTAACAGTGCTGCTTTCTCCAAATGCGTTTGCGCACTGTGGTTGCAGTCAATTGCCATGCGCGAATACGGTTTCGCGCAGGCGCGGGGAAAGAAGGCCCTTATACGCATGCGTGTGTGGTTCGTTGGAAAATCAAACCGCCAACGGCTGCCTGGTAAACTACAGCGTTTTCGTGTCTTCTGTGGTCTCGCGCGGAAATATTTCATAAAGTTGCTGTCTGCTCGTAGAACGAGCTGCAAACGAAGATGGAATACAAAGCAGGACATTGGCGTGTATTAATTCGACGTCACCCGTAGCATCAGCCTACGAGCTATTGGTAAGGTATGTAGAACTTCTTTTGTCGTAGTGTCAAATATTTCTTGAGTTCTTTTCATTCAGTAACACCACGTGTTTATAGGTAGAAGTTAAATGGGTCAGGAGGCATTTTGTTTCAATTCTAGACCAGCCAACATTGCTGTTTGATATGTATTTTTTGCTGTCATTTTAGCGTGGAGAACGTTGAACACTTGCTGTGTTGGGGACCATAAGTGAACCCCAAGCTCAGAGCTAACTCCGCCCACTTCAGACTTTTGAAAAATGCACAAAAAATGGGCGGTTGGATACTGGGAACACTGGGAAGAGGGAAAGAAAAAGGACGGAGTTTTCCAGATGAGGTGGGAGTGACCGTGAGGACCGTGATGTCCCCTAGCCAAAAAGTGAGAGTCCCGCCGCAGCACTGATGCTTCAGAGCGACCTAAGGTGAAGGATTTTTCCTCTTCAGAGTCACATTCATATCTGTGTTCAGAGTCTCCTGAGGTAGGCTTTCCAGCTTATTCCTATCCCTCCATGAATATGGGCGCAACTTCCGCTCCGTTCTATCTAAATGGGACTTTGCATAGAAACGAGATGCTAAACGTGACTATTAAAGCAATTTTAATACTAAACTACATAAAGTTAGACTGCTTCACCTCAGACGGGATAATATTATTATTATTTCTCTAGCCTCTACTGGAGAGTTCAAATTGATGACATTACTTTAGATAACCTACAAGGGCATATTTAGCTAACTTTAGTAGCTTTATATCGGTATAAAAAGATACATTTCTAGTTTGTGGAGTTGCTGAAATTCTCATTTTACAAACTAATCCCTCTTAAATATGGGAATTATATTTATAAAATTATCCATGACTCAAGTTGCCAGCTCTTCAGTTTGGTAAATGTCAAGTTTTGTATTAAGAATTAATGATAAATTAATACTAAAAGAATCACATCCCCGATGCATTTAGACAGTGGACAGCATGTTGTGAGAGACATATTTAACTTTGTCATAATATTAGTACCATGAACATAGCAACAGGTACTGAGCATTACAGAAAATATGATTAAAACATTTCAGGTCATTGATTTAACAAAAATGAAGCAGTATTTATTACCGCAAATATTTATTTATTTCAGAACAACCACTGTTGACACTAAATCACTTTAGTAAGCCTTTGGAAAAATCATGTTTTTGCTATTATTGTTACTGTACTGGAAGTTCCACTTCCATTCATAGCTACAGTAGACCCCCAGGAATAATGTGGTATCCACCTTATTTACTTATCTACAGCTTATAATACAAACAATGTGAACATGTGATAACAAAAATATAAATATTTACTAATTCCAGAAGAATTCCTATTGAAACAACTGTCGTTCTTTGTTAGCATCTATAGTTAGTTGCTGTACTAGAATACATGTATTTAATGTAGCCTACTTCCGTTTTGGCACCGGAAGTTTCGCCCATATTCACATTTGCAGTAGCGGCCCCAGGAATAAGGGGGATAGTGTGGTGGTGGACTGTGGTGGTCCTGGGCACTACCTGTTGGCTCCAGCACCTCCTAAATGCACAATGGGGATATGTGCACGTCAGTGTCATGGCACTAAAGATTTAATAGCTCACTTGATTTTTGCAGGATGCCACAAAGCTCAAGATTCAGAGAGGACAGTTGGAGGGCTGCTCAGAGGACATAAAGGGCTTCTCTCCTGTTTCGACAAAAAAGAAGACAACCTCTTTTGCCTTGTTGAAACATTCTTGCCAGATGGGGTACCAGTGGAAAGCCTGCCCCATGTATTGTTTTTTGTAGTAAGTGGATCTCAGAAACACTTTAAAGACTCATTTGGATGGTAATGGATGATTTGCTTGTAATTCTTTTCTACTTTTATCATCCTCCCAGGAGCCTCTTGCTAGGCTTCAAGGCAGCTCATGCTATGCATTGACCAGCATTGGGATCCACTCAGGAGTTCCTACAGAGGTAATAATTTTTCCTCTTTAGAGGTAGTTATATGGTATAGTGTAATGCTGGCAAAATGTTTTATTTCCTTCCAGCCGTGTGCATCATATGATACAATATCAGTTATTTTTATAACTGTGTTATTGTCACCTGTAACAACTGCTATCCTGAGGAAGACGGTTCAGGACAATAAGAGCCAAAACTAACAGACTGAAAAACAGCACATATCCCAGAGCAGTTGCAATAATAAACTAGAAAAGCACTCAGAGAGCGCAGACCTCCGCCATTAGCCCTATCTCCCAATAGTGAAGAGTCCTTTAAAAATTCCTAGATCCAGACGATGATCTGGATCAGTCCCAAAATCAAATCAGTTCTTCCTTTTGCCATTTCTGACATTCCCTGAAAATTTCATCAGAATCTATCCATAACTTTTTGGGTTATGTTGCCAACAAACAAACCCTGCCGATCACATAACCTCCTTGGCAGAGGTAATAATAATTGCACTGAATGGAACTGTGCAAAATTTCGTTGTACTTGTGTACAATGACAATAAAGATTCTGGTTCAGATTTTTAGGTTTGATAGTATCCAAATTTTCAAATTTAAAAAACATAAAAGAAATAGATGTGCAGCATTTTTTTCTAAACCAAAACTGTTGTGAGCAGAAAAAGCGCAAGGGCAAGCAAGATGACTTACAGAGCTGTGGGATCAACACACACTCTAAGTGGAGAGGGTAGCACCAGTCACAGCTTAGTGTTGATTTTAGAAGAACATATAAACACAGCAACACCCGTCTGATAACTGCTTAACAGCTGGATCACTCTACATGTATGTCTGCATTTTTGTGTCTGCTGTAGCTTCTGCCACAAAACACAAGGGATGTGACAAGACATTCAGCTCACGGGACAAGAAGAGATTGGGTCCCCTCCTTTTTTGAGTGAATTCAAAAATTGGATAGTACTTTGCAATCAGTGCATACATAAGTGTTCAAAACTTCTAAGTTGACATGATTTGGTGCTTTACCTTGTCTTTCTATTTTTCCTTACTCTTTTTTAAGGTCCTGTTTCTTCTGCTAGTGGTGACTAGGACTCCATTACTTCATACTGTCTCCGGTATTCCACTCTTCTAAAAAGACGCCAGTTATCAAGGAAAAATAATGGTAAGCCTTGCACAGCATTTGTACATACCTCAATAAATTCTTTAGATTAATCTTTCTTTAAGCAACATGAAGCCATTTTATGTTTATTTTATGTAGTTTACACCAAGCACTGCATTAATCTGGTCATGTAGAAATACCCAGAATACTGCCATGCCACTGCTTTGTCCAGCTTGTTCTCAGTGTTCTGATGATCACACCATATGGGGGCCAATACAGTTTTCTGTGTGAGTCATATGTTTTCATTATGATTGATTTAAAATTCAGCACCCATCATCTTTGTTACAGCAAAATCCTTTTGTACCCCAAAGCATTTAGGGTAAGTGTACCCATTAGGCCCACCAAAATCTAAGTTCACATATTTTTCATAGATACTAAGATGGTTTATAAACATGATCATTTGTAAGAATGAAGAATTAATCCCTCATTTGAAGGTATATTTATTTACTTATGCATATTTTAGAGAACAAATTAAAGAAATGTTATGAATAAAGTCAAAAGTCTGGCATGGGCTTAATTGGTACCTAAGTACCATTTAAGCCCACGTGTGTTCCAAATAAGCCCACAACCACGTTTATTGACAGAAATTTTAAAAATTATTACATTTTTCAAGTAGTAAACATATATTAATTCAGTAACATGTTATACATGTTAAACACAATTTATTTTTTGAACTTGGATTTAATGTTTGGCTTGTAACAATGGACCACCACAAACATGACTAAGTAGGCCTAAACCTAATTTTCATTGGCTTCAGTATTTAACATTTCATTGAACATTTTATTTAATATTGACAAAATTTGATTCAATATTGACAAAATAAAAAAAATGTGTTTGTTTTTAAAAGTATTAAATGACATTACAGTGAATCAACAATATCTTATTGAACTTGGATTTAATGTTTGGCTGTAACAATGATGATTTTAGGACAGTTGCTGTAATTCCTCTTTTTTGTTGGCATTTTTCTCACTATAAACAAATAATTATGCAAAATTAACTGACATAACAATTCTTCTGGTCAGTGTGTGATCTGTGATGTACTCGTGTTAATGAAGTTAGTATAACAACATCCAACACAGGATTACAGCAAAAGCTATCAAACCTCAAAATTTCATTTTTTTCTATTGAAACACATCAGATGGGCTTAAATGGAACACACTGGGCTTAAATGGTACTACAGTGACTACCAGGGAAATGAAGATAATATGTTCTCACCAAAGTTAAACAAATGTTTAAAGAAATGCCTGTAGGCTAAATATGCTGCAAAACTTGCCATCACAGTTATTCCTCTTCTGCCAAACTTTCTGAATTATCAAGGAATTCTTGTTCAAAGTTTTATGTAAGATTTATGTAAAATGAATCAGAAAACACTTAGTTTGTGTACTTATCATTTTTAATCATTAAGCAGTGTATCTATCAGTAGGGCTACATGTATTGACTAGTGATTAGCTTGCTACGCTAGCTAGCATGACTCATCTTTTCACATAAAACTAAATAGTAAGAAATTACAAAAAACTACCTGTTTATACACAAAAAAACAAATCAATAATCTCTCAAATTACATAATGTGAATGTACTTAACAAGTCAGTGGCTGAAAATGGTTGAAAAGAGGTTCTTTCTGAGGGGTCCCAAAACACCAAAGTTTTGAGGCGACTTTATCTGAGCCTCCTTGAGACTGCACAAATGTAGGCGGGCCTTTTTCAATATCTACAAATGTGATTGGTGTCAAACAAAAACTGACATATAATTAAGAAATTGTGTGATTGGACAAAATAATGTATAGCATAAGACAGGCCCCTCTTCTTTTTTTTTTTTAAATTGACTTCAAAGTCGCAAGTGGGCTTAAATGGTGCCTGGGCTTAATGGGTAGGCTTACCCTAATACAATACAATAATAACTTTATTCAGCCCCGAAGGGAAATTATATAGAAATTATATATAAAATTATATATTATATTGACATGTAAAAGCAAATTCTATATTTATTTGGGTGGTCTTACAGGTAAATATATAAATAAAGAGCATAGTTTGCAAATATTTATCTTGTGGTTCAACTACCTAAAATCACAATATAACCCTTATGAATGGTTCATACCAAGGTCTTTTGCTAACACTTGTGGTTTGGGCTATGGTGTGTAGCTTTAAACCAGTGTTAATTTCGTCGACTAAAACTATGACTAAAAATGTTCATCGACAGCTTTGTTTTCCATGACAAAAACTAGACTAACAAAAATAGATCTGTGATGACTAAAACTGACAAAAACTAAGTTTAGTTTTTGACTAGAATGTAATGTAGTTTTCGTCGGACATTCAAAATCCATGATACCTCTCCACTGTGGGTAATTCTGTCAAAAAACAATGCAGCTGTAGCTCTTCTGTCTCTCAGCTGTAGAAAGCAGGGACCCCAGGTTTGGCAGGGTGCAGAGAACATCCCACTATGACTTGGTACCAGATTTAAGCAAGACAATAAATGCTTGGACTAAAAGTAAAACCTAAAATGTGAGGACTTTTTATGGACTAAAACTAAATGGACAGAAATTACTAAAATGTGACTGAAACTACAATTCATTTCACTTAAAGACTAAAACTAAGACTAAAATTAAAAATATCTGCCAAAATTAAAACTGCTTTAAATAATGACATCAATTCAAATTTATGTTTAGTTTTTACAGCAATAGCTATGTCACTTTTTTGTGTGGGTCCATATCTTCTTGGATATGTGAAGGAGGGGGGAGCTCAGTGGATACAAGCCTGGGCACCACAGCTCTAAACTATAAAGGAAAAGCAAATTGCAATTAATATGTCATAACTGTCTCATTATAATCAATAACGGACAAAGTAATTGGCTGTTGTTAGGTGATTGCTGACTTAATAGCTGGCACTTGTGGGTACATTTGCGTTTCTTCACCATATTCTATTATAGAAGCGATCTGTATGTACTGTACACACTGTTTATTTTATTCTGTTGTGCTGATTGTAAGCATGGCTTATTAGAGCCTAGTTTTCTCAAATTTACATCTGTGTAGGCATTAAACTGAAGCACTGAATCACTCTAACTTTGTTTTGTATATGTACTTCCTGCAGAGAGGATGGAGCCAGTCCAAAGTAGAACACCTGATGAACTGTGCTCAAGTCTTCAAGAAGATGAAGTTTCTTGGCCACGTGAAGCTTCCCAAGTGGAAGGCCTTCTTCAGTCAAGACTGGACTCATTACTCTTCAATCATTTAGGGGCAAATGACTTTGTTTCATCTTCATGCATTACACCAAGGACTACCTGTCGTACATATGGACACAAGCTTTTTTTTTCCAAGATCTAAACTGCTTTGTGAGTAAACAGACAAGTTATCACATGTGTTGAAAGGTTTTTTATTGCAAACATATAACTGCAGAGTTTCTTATTGTTTATCAGAGAGCTTGAATCTTTTGTTAAAAGTAGGAGTATTAGGGCACTACTGCAAAAATCTAGCAAATTAACTGAAATTTCACATGTTTTGTACTGTATTTTTTACAGTAAATTTCTGGCAACCACAGCTGCTGGTAATTTACAGTAAAATTTAAAGTAAGGCAGTATTAAGCTACTACTGTAAAATCTGCAAACATCAGCTGTAATTTCTCATGTTTTGTACTGTATTTTTTACAGTAAATTTCTGGTAACCACAGCTGCCAGTAATTTACTGTAAAATTTAAAGTTGGGCAGTATTTTGCTACTACCGTAAAATCTGCAAATATCAGCTGTAATTTCTCATGTTTTGTACTGTATTTTTTACGGTAAATTTCTGGTAACCACAGCTGCCAGTAATTTACTGTAAAATTTAAGTAGTTATAATAAAATACCGTTTAACATTATACGGGTCTACTGTTTTTATTACTGAGATAGATTGTATTTAGGTTTACAGGATTTCTGGTGTTTTTACAGTAATTTACTGTAAACAGGTTCGTTTCATTATCGTTATTTTTACAGCCAATCCCTGTAGAAAATGTTGTAATAGAGCTGTAACTTCTACATCAAATTACAGTAAGTTGTACAGCAAATTACTGTAAATATGGTTACAGTATAACTGTTATTTTTACAGCAAATCCTTGTATAAATGGTTACAATATTGTATTTTTTTTAACAGAAATTTACAGTTAAAAAAAAACAGGTTTGAACTGTAATATTTACAGTTGTAGAATGAAAACACAGTTTTTTCTCATACATTCTCACCGTAATTTTTACAGTAAATCTCTGGTAACCACAGCTGCCAGCGTTTTACCGTAAATTTAACGGAATTTTTTTTACAGTGTAGACTATCAGCCGTGACTGCACCTTTTCAAAATGGCAGCTGCGTGGTATCTCTCCAGTGAACAGTAGCCGCCAAGGAGACATCTGTGCATCTACGTGTTTATGTATGTGGTAAAAGTTCATTACAGTACTTAACTGTACTTTTGTTATACTTTCCTATAAATCTCTAAGGAAATATAGTAAAATATTGAGTGAGTTGTTGGAAACTACAAACATATGTATGATGTTAGCTAACTAGAACACAGAAAGACAACAACAGAACAGCTAGGTGTAGACAGACAGAGCAACAACTAAAGAATTGTGGAAGTCATTAAAACTTTCACAATAAAATTGGATTAGGCATAAGGTAGGTGTTACGATACCAAAAGATCATTTCTGAAACCTTACCTTCAAACCTCGATTACAAAAGTATGATAAAGCAGAGTATGTAGGTTATGTAGGTTATGTAGCTGAAGACTGTACACAGTTTGGCAAATCTCATAAACTCATACTATATTCATGTAAAAAAGCTACATACATACCTAAAGCTAAAGCAAATGAAGCTACATTAGCTTATGCTATGTTTGCTAAAGCTTACTTAGCAATATTTGCTACATAGCTACATTACCTAGAAAGCTAACATAGCTACGTTGACATTAGCCATATCCACTAAACTCATGTTGCTAAAGCCAACACAATTACAATGACTTATGCAGTGATGTTAACATAGTTAGCATAGCTATATCAGCTTTAGCTAAAGCTAATAAAGCTAAAGCAAGCCACTTCTAAAATGAATCATACATAATTTAACCCTGGATTGGAACTCTGGATTGGAAAAAATGATTTTTTCTGTTTTATTTAAGAGGTATTGCTTAGTCTGTAATTTTATAATGTGGCTATTTAATAGATGTAACTGGCAGACTTTATTTATGAATAAAGTTGATTTTAAAAAGTAACTAAAATACATGTACTGGCAATTACACTATGTATACTTTTGTTACAATGTTACAATGTCATTTTTTACAATTTACAATTACAACTTTTGTCCTGACAGATGTGGGGTATCACAGAAAAGGTCTGCAAGAGGCCGTCCGAAATCTGTGGTCCTTAGCCATACCATTCTCTGTCAACTTAAGGATGGATCTGTCACAACTAGGTCAAAAGTTAGTGCTAACATGCTAAACTAACATGGTACACATAGTTCACATTTTACTATCACCATGTCAAAATAATAAATTTAAGCCAGGAAGAATTACAGCATGGAATCAAAAAGAGTAACCCAATGAAATACTGACAAGTCCTTAAGTATGTCTAAAAAGTACACAGAATGCCACCATTTCTCCTCCTGTTAACGGCCTTTTTACATTTTGAAACAGTTTAGTCAAAGTGGACTGAATTATTTTGTGCAAAATTGCACTCCAATGGTCAGATTGAGCTCTGAGGCGTGACTCAAACAGCCTACAATTACTTTAAATCTTTAACAAACTGAGCAAAATTGTCTATTAAACAGCCTTCATGAAAGGCCTATTACATCGTCATGATCAGGTGAGTGTGCTTTAACGTGCTGTAAAGCCTCATAATGACGTTAGTACGGCTGTGGACAAGAGTTGTATTTCTAAATGAAAAACACGATGATTTCATATAAAACTGGGAAGCAGAAGCTCTGATGTTAGTTTGTGGTTAATAAATCACACCAAGGAATGCTGATGATGTAAATGTTTGATTCTGACCTTGAAATTTCATCCTATTTGGAGTAAAATTCATAGGCCCTGAAAGCTTATAAAGGAATTTAAATGAATGAAAAATTTATGAGCAGCAGTGACTACATCAGTTCTAGCTGATTAGCAGAGGAGGTGATTGATGCGCTCCGTCCTTGTCACATAAACCAACAGAGTCTGCAATAAAAGTAACAGAAAAGTCATTATGTAATAAAAATGAAGGTCAGAGCTGTATTAATAACCTTTGACAGTCTGTCAGCTTCCAGATTGAAAATAAGACTGTGGTCATTAACAGTATGAAGATGGGGCAAACAATCATCCCTCTTATTGACATTTGACACATTAAATTGACTGATGCGACCATAGAGTATGAAATTAAAGCAGGAGCAACACGGCCATTCACAACAAACATCCTGACGTTATTCTGTGTTTTTTCTCTGAAAAGTAAAGGAATGTGACAGTGTTTCAGCACGTTGAAAGATAAAGAAAATCCACAGCTTTAAAGATATCTTACTGCATTGAGTCAGCTACAAATTAAAAAAGAGTAGAATTAGAAATTTAATCTGATTACTGGTAATTATTAGAATTACACAATATGAAATAAGACTGTTTAAAGTAATATTACAGGATGGACGGAGGGATCAGATGTATTATGTTGAAATAGCCTATAAAATTTGAAAACTACAAAGTAACCTGGTTGCACATAACTGAATAATTATATGATCATAACTTAATTTACTCAACTGAACTAGTTATGCAAGGATGTTCCACAATTTTTTTTACTTGAATAAAACTGGGAACGCCTTATAACAGCGGTGTCAAACTCAGTCACAGCAGGGGCAGGATTCTATGTCTAGGTCTAACCTGAGAGCCTTACAAGGTCCACATTTAACCAGAAACTGTCAACCTTATTTTCACCAATAATAATGTAGGGGGTACAAATTTAGCAATGAGGATAAATAATTTTGAGATTGAAAAAAGTAAAAATTATAAGTTTAAAGGCTCAAAATCTGAGAAAAATAGCTTATTAGTTGCAAAGGTCAAAACCAAAATTTAAAAGTCAAAATAATGTTTTGAAAATGAAAATATGAAAAAGAAAGAAAATCACAAGTTTAAAAGGGCAAAAAATGAGATTCAAAAACACGAGTTTTAAAGATAAAGATTTGAGAGAAAAAAAATCTAAAAGGTACAAATATGAGATGAAAATCAAAATCACAAGTTTTAGACATAATCGTGACATACAAAATTGAAAATATTAAACAAAAACACAAATTAGTTTCTTCCCACATTCCTGACTTTTTATAAATTATTTTACTCTTTATATTTTTCCACATTTTTATGACTTAACAGGAATATTTTCAATCATCAGGGTTAAGTTTAAATATTTAAACTGGAGGAAATCGGCAGCCCTCTTGTCGATGGTCCAGTTGTAATGAAAATATGATCTGATCTTGCGGGCCGGGTAAAACTGTACCACTCGCCGGATTTGGCCCCCGGGCCTTGAGTTTGACACCCCTGCCTTATAGTAAGTGCACACTATAAAGCATTAGTAAAGCGTTAGGAAATAACTAACTCAACATCTTTAAAATATCATCTTTAAATTTATGTAATATATAAACAAATTTATAAAGGCTTTATCAATGCATAAGTAGATATTCAAGTCATAATTTCTAAATATCTAATTTCCTGTATGTGTATGTAAGAAAGCATTATTACAACATAAGTAAAGTGGTATGGTTAGGTTAGAATATAAAGGTAGCTCAGCTGTCTTAAATGAGTGCTGCAAGAGCCAAGGGCTCTGGGAGACTGTGAATATTAAAATACTACCAGATTTCTCTATAAGGATGTTTTATGTTCATAAAAGCCCCATTAAAGTAATATCAGTATAACTACAGTTTTACTTAGGGTTTTCTGGGTGACAGATGGGACAAAGGGAATTTTATTCTCTATCAGAAAATTTAAGTCTCTGGAGAAATTACCTGAGGTTTACAACATGGGATATTGCTAAAATATGTAAAGAGTTAGGGTGAAGTCCAGTTCAGACCAACGTCAATGGATGCAGAAATTTAAGAAGTTTGAACTGGGCCGTTGCAGCTTTAATCAGATTGTCAGATGATGGCCGCAATTTAGTTGGTCATGCAGAACTATCTGAATTAAACTTTAAAATGTAATTTTGGAAATGAATACATGTGTCTATTTTAAATAAACTTTTCACACAGAAACTTAGTCTTATAAAAATCCCTGTCCCCTCCAGCAGCAGTGCATTTTAACAGGACTCTCAGCAATATCTGAGCTAATAATTAATGAGAAATTCAAGGCTGTAGTGACTAAATTTGTAAGTGGAAAATAAACTTTCTCTGTAGATATCTCAGTTATAACAAGACTGAGCTAGCAAAGCTCTTTTGTGTTTATATGTGCTGTTAGCAGTGACCGTGATGATTAATGAAGTAGCGATGAGGCTGCAGACCATACATCCGTGATGGCTCCTCAAGACACTCGAGACATTTTAGTCTAGTTTTAGTCCATAAAAAGTCCTCATGTTTTAGTCATTTTTAGTCCAAGCATTTATTTTCTCTCCTAAATCTGGTACCAAATCATGGTAGTGTGCTCTATGTGCTCTGCTAAACCTGCTTTCTACAGCTGAGAGACTAGAGACTAGAGAATAGCTACAGCTGCACCGTTTTTTGACAGATTTACCACCAGTCGAGAAATATCATGGATTTTGTATATCCAATTAAAACAACATTACATTTTAGTTGTTTTTGTCATCTTGATGAAAGCTACACGTACTTTTGTCAGTTTTAGTCACCACAGATCTATTTTTTTTAGTCTTAGTCTAGTTTTTTGTCATGGAAAAAAGGCTGTCGACAAATAGTTTTAGTCGACGAAATGAACACTGTTACAGAGCTGCTTTGTCAGCAGTGCCATGTAGCTACAGTAACCATGTTATCTAGCTACGTAACTAATAGATGTAAGCTATGTTTGCTGAGTTAGAATGTTTTAATGGAGGATGAGCTTTTTCCTGTAAGCTGATTACTCGGCTTTATTAAATGTTTTGTAGGTTTTGCAGGTCAGGTTTTAATTTCTGCAGCGGTGTGAACTGACAGGCTTTCAGAATGTTACAGAAGGCCCATTTTTGGCCAGGACACTCTTGAAAAAGATATTTTTCCCTAACCCTAACCCCTAACCCTAACCCTAACCCTGAGTTGTTTCCCCTGGTTGAATTAGGGTTAAATAATATAAATACAAATTGCGAGCAGCTGTGAGTTTCAACTCATCTCCTTGCAAATCTTTTGTCAGAATTGGGCTTAAGAGTTAAGATTACTAAATCTTTTTGCTAGGGAATTATAGTTGATTTATTAGATGACATATAAATAAGTAATAAGGCCTTACAGATAATGAGTTAGGTATTAACAGCTTTACTAATGCTGTCTTGATGCTAAAAGTGTGTAGTTGCTTTAAAGTATTATTACCATTAACTTCATGAAATAATTTATTAATTTAAATCAACCATGTTGTGTAAGTGACAATTTGATAATGACACTCAAAAATAGCATGTCATATATAAAGTTAGATTATATTACATTTATAAAAGAAATCTAGAGGTAAAGTAATGTGATAGCATTTGATTAATAGAAGATTCTGATTAATATCTTCTTATAAATATAATCTGAGAGTAGTTCTATTAAATCTGTATTTATTGTTTTGAGTGTTTCAGCCAAATCATGGCACATAAGCAATATACTAGCAATGCACTTGCCGGTCATCATCACTTAATCTTTAATCAAAACTCACCAGACAAACTACACTTTTAGCAACATTTATTTTGTTATGACAATAGTATTATACACAAGATAAGTTGCTACTCAGTCTTCATAGGACATACAATAAACAATTATAATACAAACTGCCTCGGCTGCTGCTCTGAGGCTTTAAAATAAGAAAAAAATGAATGCATTAAAATGAAAGAAATTTGTTTTCTCTGTTCGTTCAACTTATATCATCTGTTTCCTGATTTTGAATCAAAGTTCCAACCATAATCAGTGAAACAGGAGCTTTTAAAACCACAACTGCATTCTAACTGAAAGACTTAAATGTTCATCTTTGGTACACTTCAAAACAACTCTAGTTTCTATCTGCCTCTTACTCATAATCCCACTCAAGCTTTCTGATCCTGTTTTATATGAACAGATAATAAGTTACTATTAGATATGAGCATTTTCCTTCGGCATAGAAGTGTGCATTTTGGAGGTAAGATGCATACAGGGATGTTGATCAGAGGGAAATCTTGTGTGGTTAGAGCACCTAGACATATTCATGTCATCACACACACAATTTATTACGTGGATGGGTTAATTGTATCGAAAATGACCGTGCAGTTTTGGTGCAAGCTGCTCTTTTATATCTTTTGGACACTTTTGGTTTTGTTCTCTCTGGCTGTCAGCGATCGTCTCTTCCTGCTGGTCATGGCTCCCACAGGTCGGATCTTCATCTCAGTGAAATCAAGGGATGTCAGGTGGCCCTTCCACGGCTCCCAGTTCACTCCCTGAGAGCAAGAAAGACAGTGAGATTAGTAGACACAGGGAACAGTTAAGAGCGATTGGAGGGAGGAGCAAGAAAAAGTAGAGAGAGGAAAAGGATTAGACACAGAGAGGAAGATGCAGGCAGCATGACAGACAGGCAGAATGACAAACACTAATAAATACCAGCCTCTGGCTTCATTTCGTGTTAGTACAAACTTGTTTTGACTGTTATTACATTTTGCAGACGAACATTGTGGGAGACATCTGCAGCGGCAATATTATGGATGAAATCTCGACAAGAGCAGAGGTCTCCCTCGGCATTTCCTTCAGCATCAGTCTCCCCCAGACATAATAACTGTTGTTGTTACCCTATCAGCCTGGTAAAAACACACTTATGGTTTATAGTCGGTGTGAGCAATGCGTTTTCTTATCACTGCTGATGGATTCAGGCCATTTCAGCCTCACCTCCACAATCTACAACAAAACAAAGAGAGGGGGCTGGCAAGAAGTTGTCTTTGATTTCTGACCAGAGAACAGCCCCCGGTTAGTCCTCTGTTTTTATTTCTGAGTCTGTTCAGAAGTTATCCAAAGTACATGTAATGTTTCTGTGTATTTTTTTAGCTGACTTAACATAAAGAGCAGCTGTGAGCTGTAGCCATCTTAACAAATAACTGTTTCTTTTGAAGGTTAGCAGAGGTATGGAATATGAAAAACAGCACAGCAGAAAAACAAAGCAAAACTCTATAACTCAGTTACTAAACTTGAGTGTTGGAACATCCAGGAAGTGCAGAATTTATTAAGAACACTCAATGAAAATGTAATTTTCCATATTGACATTCTGAGCTTAAGGCAATTCAGAGAGGCAAACACAGAGAATTAAAAAAGCTCAGAGATCTACTTGCATTTTTATTTACAAGTATGAAAGATCAATATTGTTTGGGCAAAGTCTAGTGGAGCTTAACTCGAATGAAGTCGATTTAGAACCTAAAAATTTGCACAAACTTGGAGAGAAAAATCTCACAGAAAAGATGGAGCAAGGGTGCAATATTTTATGTCTTTGTTTTACCACCAAGAATCCAAGAACTAGAGTTAGTAAAAATCTACTATCAAATAATAGTGTGAGTGCCCCCTGTTGGTTTAAAGTCATGCTACACCAAAACAGTAAAAGGGTAAAGTCTGCAGAGGAGGTTATTCTTTGTTAAAGAATAACATCTACAATGTTGAAGCAATAACTGAGGTGTCTCTGAGGGGTAAGTCGTGGCAGAATAAGGATGGTGGAATCAAGAGTCAACCAGTCCCACCCACCATGTTTAACAATGTTACAGTGTCATTTAGCGACTATTGCATTGTTTAACACAACACTTAACACAGACACCACAATGTAGAGATTATGATGCAGCTTGGTTTGCAGCTAGAGGTGTAGGTCAGTGGTTCTCAGCTGAAAGTGAAACAGGTGTGTGTGTGCTGGGAAGAATGGCTGTGTAAATTCTATTTTTCTCATTTTTGCCCTGATAACAAGTTCACTTTTGTTGTTTTCTCAATATCTCAACTTTTTTATCTTGTTATCTTTGGATGAGAAAGCTGCTTAGATTTGTCCCAAGTTGATTTTATTCCCCACTGCTCACACTAACACATGTGCTCTTCTTTCTAGATCCTGCTCATCCGGCTGACATCCATGTTTGCCACACGACACCTTTGAGCCACCTGCTCCAGGTAATTCTTTCAATACACATTCAAACCCCTTTAACAGCTTTCACATAAAATAAGTGTTCTTTTCAATACTATAATGTGTTTCTTTTCCATGTCCTGTACATCCTACCTCAGACAGCAGATGTGACACATGACATTGGACCAATCATGTTCCATAAGCCATTTTGGCTAATATCCATGGCTCCTAGATCCACCTCTTACTATCACTATACACATAGGCATTCAAATCCTGACATTAAGGTTCCACAACTCCACCCTCAACTTTTACATTGCAAAATAATACCCATCCCACTTCACTGACAACTGATTATGCTTGTATGGTTCTGTCATTGTCATTTGAAACTTCAAAGTAAACACCATTACAACCCTGTTCAACCCCATAGCAATCTCTGTCGTGTTTACTTTCAATGGGTTTGCACATCCTGAAACTAACCGTGCTAACATTCTTTTTACTCTTATTACTTCCTGTAACATTATCTGCCACACTTCCAGTGAAGTGCCATGGAAAACATTCCATGGCACTTCAGTGCCATGGAATGTTTTTGGTGTCCATCCTCTGAATTATACTTTTCAATAACCTTTTCTCTGAGTTGGTTAGAGTGTTCTTTTGTCTTTATGGTGTAATGGTAGCCAGGAATACTGACTAACCAGTGACTGGACCTTCTGGACATAAGTGTTTTTATACTACAATGACTTGAGACACATTTATTGTACTCAGGTGATCCCCATTTCACTAACTTTGAGACTACTAGCACCAGTCGACTGAACCTCTGTTGAATTAAGTCGCTCACTTTAAAGAGGAAAATATTAATGCAGTCACTTTAACATAAAATAGTTTTTTTATTTGTTTTTGTGAAAAAAAGAAAAAAAAAGCCACACTTTAGTGAACATGACTGATTCATAAAATCAATAAAAGGTAAAAGATCCCAGGTAGTGAATACTTTTTTAGGCACTGTATCTGTTAGTCATTTTTTAGATAGGACAGTGAATGTAGCAGGAAATCAGAGAGGCTGGGGAGAATGACAAGCAGGCATGCACTAGGGCCACCTGCTTGGAGGACTACAGCCTCTGTGCACAGGGTGTGACCTAATCCACTAGGCCATCAGCTTCACACTTCATTCATAATATACTGTACTTCTGCTATTGTTCTATTTCTATTCTACCAGTGTTAGTTTCATTGACTAAAACTATGACTAAAAATGTTTGTCGACAGCCTTTTTTTCATGACAAAAACTAGACGAAGACTGACAAAAATAGATCTGTGATGACTAAAACTGACAAAAAGTAAGCTTAGTTTTCGTCAAGATAACTAAAACTACACTAAAATGTAATATAGTTTTGTCGGACATTCAAAATCCATGAAATTTCTTTACTGTTGGTAAATGTATCTAAAAAAAAATGCAGCTGTATCTATTCTGCCTCTCAGCTGTAGAAAGCAGGGACCCCAGGTTAGGCAGGGTGCATAGAACACACTACCATGACTTGGTACCAGATTTAGGCAAGAAAATATATGCTTGGACTAAAAGTAAAGACTAAAATGTGAGGACTTTTTATGGACTAAAACTAGACAAAAATGTTTTTGAGTTTTCACCAACTAAAAGTAGACTAAAACTAAAGAGGATAGAAATGACTAAAATGGGACTAAAATTAAAAGACATTTAATCTAAAGACTAAGACTAAAATTGAACATTGCTGCCAAAATTAACACTGTATTCTATCCAACAACAGACGGCAGGAACTATGAAACATGCACACACAACACACACCAATCACTTATCCTAAAAAAACACACATTTTCTGAAAAAAAACCTCTCTCTGCTCACTCACCAAACTGTGCCTGGTGTCTCCCCACTTTCCGTTGAGGTTGGCCAGGTGACAGTTTTTGTACCACCAGGCTCCACGGTGAGTAAGGGCACAGTTACCGAGGGCGATATCATTATCCGAGTCCACGGTAGTCCAGGGCCGGCCTTGGTGGTAGGTCATAGCATCACCTGGGGGTAATCAACGATGAAAAACAAAACAATTAGATGAGTTTACATGTGAAAACTGCTGGAAACAGACTGTTCTCTAACAGCAGTGTATTCACAGACTCTTGCTGTTCCATTTTTTTCCTTCACATTTTCCCCGATGGAAGGGATTTAATGAAATGCCAGAAATAGATGCGTACAGTATGTGTTGTTTCAGCACACTGTGGTGTGTGTAGACACAGTGTCCCACTTGCTGTGCGTCTGTATCTGTCCGGCTTCAAAGCTCACCACAGCCCTGCCTTCTTCAGATACCTCCTTCTCCATACAGCTGCTGTCTGTAACTCCCTGAAACAAATATCCCACCTACTGTTGGTGCGTATTTGCTTTCTCAGCAGCCCACAGAATGATGCCTACTGTGTGAAACCCCTGTATTCCCCCCCTCTGTCTGTCTCATTCCCACCCCTGCCCGCTCTTCTTCTCTTCTATTTTAGGAAAGTGTCAGAGAGAAAATGTGAGCCTCCAAAGTTGCTCTTGTTGTCTCCACAGTGTTGGCCTATTGTGTTTTTCAGGTAGATTTTTGTAGCAAAAAAAGGCACCCACCTGCGTTTCCTCTGTATGTGCCAATAGTGAGTTTGAACTTCTGCTTGGCTGGCGCAATCTTGAAGTTGTCATATACAGCAAAGGCTCTCTCTGACCCCAGGCCCAGGTCAAACCTCAGCTCATACTGAGTTGGAGTGTTGGTCAGCTCATATATCTTCTCCAGACCTGAGGGACCAGTCACACAGAGTAAACAATGATGTGCTACTTTGCTGGACACATGTCAAATGTTTGCAGAAAAAAACAGAAAGTTGGCCTGCTCACCAATCCAGAACTCATCAGTCATGTTGCCAAAACCTGCCATGTAGTGTTTCCAGCGTTTCATGAAGTCCAGCTTACCACTGTTACGGCGCTGAAGCATCTGAAAGCAGCAAGTGGAAGATGTTTACTGGCAGCAGGTGCATTTAGTTTCAAAATATGTTGTTTACTATATCTAACATTTAAATCTTTGTCGTAATCCTAATTTTGAAGACAAAGATTACAAAAAGAACATAAAAAATGTAAGCATTGTTGGCCATGATATGTATGGTTTTAACCCTTCGCTCTAAAAACACTGGATCCCTGCATTTCAAGAAGGAAAATAGAGATATATGTCTGTAGAGATGGGCAAATTTAAGATAATTTTAAGGCTTTAAAATCCATATATTCCCTCTTTAGAGGGCCAAGTAGTGCCAAGATGAGTGAGATAAAACTGTACAAATCTCACTAATGTTTACCGTCCAATCACTAACCATCACTGTAAACAAAAGAAATAAAAACAACAAGGAAGTATTATCAATACCATGACATACACTGAAGCCCTCAGTGGACAGATATATTTATTTAATGTTCTCTTTTTCCTGTGATAATGAGTACTATAGGATTGTTACCTCTGCCAAAGAGGTTATGTGATCGGCAGGGTTTGTTAGTTAGTTTATTAGCAACATAACTCAAAAAGTTATGGACGGATTTTGATGACATTTTCAGGAAATGTCAGAAATGGCATAAGAAAGAACTGATTAGATTTTGGGAGTGATCCGGATCACCGTCTGGATCCAGGACTTTTTAAAGGACTCTTTACTACTGGGAGATAGGGCTAATGGTGGAGGTCTGCACTCTCCGAGTGCTTTTCTAGTTTTCACATGATCTTAACTCTTTTTGGTATCCCTGACAAGTGTGGACCACAACCCCTCAGGGGGTCCTGGGGTACTCCAGGTAGGTCATGAGAGGTCATTTATAACACATAAAAGCCATTTAAGAAATTAAAATTAGATACTTGATTGCTTGTTTGTATACTCTTTGAAAGTCCCAGAACTAATAAAACACAGTCAGACAACATGCATGTTTGCTAAAGGGCTTCAATAAGAATCATATTTAATTAATTATATTTCTATCTTATGGTCATTGAGGTTCTTACAAGCCAGCCGCCTCCGTCAGTGTCCATGTCGCAGTAAACCTCCAGTGGTTTGGTGCGGTCGTTGTTAATATAGATGGTGTAGATTCCACTCTTCTTATTGCCATTTTTCAGAATCTGAATGCAATCCATGGGGAACGGGTACATGAGGCCGACTAGAGAAGAAAATGTGACATAGTGAATATATATGTTAACATGTTTGAGCCCAGAATAACATGACAACATCAAAAAGCACACAGAGGAAGTGAGTCAGCAGACAGTCTATTTCAGTGTACACACCTGTTTTAAAGATGGTCTCTACAACTCTGCTCCTCTTGTTCCCCCTGTAGGCAATGATGGTAATGATGTATCTCTTTCCCATCTCCAGACCTGACATAGAAAATTGTCTCTCTCTGGCTCCAAGCCGCCTCTCAACAGCCTGACAGCAAAGGAAAACAACTGCAGTTAATTTTACTGAGCACTGTGAAACATAACTGTCCTGTTTGATAAAAAGGATATGGCGTTTCTGACTAAGTGAGTGATGACAACTGTCAATAACTACAATTAGAAACAGTCCCCCTCTGTTTAAGCATTAACAAGAAAATAAATGCAGGCAGGGTCAATCATTTATCCATGTGTTTAGATTGATCTCTGGTAGATTTGTTTGACTTTCCACCACAAGGGGGCAGCGTTCCACAAAGCTTAAATTTAACATATAGCTTTGATTTACTCTCAGCTTATTTCAAACTGATGAACTGTTTTCAGAGGCACTCATTTGACAATGAAAAAAGGAATTTAGAATTAGTGTTGTTTAGTTTAGCCACATGCTATTCAAAGAAGCTGCAACTCTACTTCAACTCTGAAGAATAAATCTGAAGATTTTTAATTGTTCTTCTCTGTTAAAATTCATATTAGTAGAAGTTCTTAGTTTATTTCCAGAACTAGACAAAGATTTTAAAACCTCAATTTGTAATGGATGCTGTAGAAAACCCTGTGTGGACTGGAGAAAGTCTGTTTTCCTGACAGTGGAGTTTTCTGAGTCCTCATCCTCTACACATTTGAAATACTTTAATTTGTGCTCATCACAGTTACACCTTTTTAGATTACACCTTTTAAAGGTGCAGTGTGTAATATTTAGCCTAGTATTAAGCAAAACAAGCTTGGTTAAAATGAAACATAACATTTATAAGTAGATTGATCTAAATTAGTGTTGACATCTGATAACACATTTTTAAATTTATGTTTTAAATTAACTCAGAATAAGCCTTTTATTCATAGGGAGGGTCCCCTCCAAGGACGCTGCCATCTTGGACTTTTGCATTTTGCCTGTTTCTCTGGCACCATAGAAGGAACCAAATAACAGTTAAGCATGTATTGATTTTTAAACTTCACTGGTTCCCACAGTTATCACCAGAGAAATGATCATCACACTCCAGAACTGACTGTTAGATGTTGATAGTCCCAATTTTACACACTGCACCTTTAAGTAAGCCTAGTGAAGTTTAGTCAACTTTCTTATTATCTCTTAAATTATGCAATAGCTGCTCTTTACTGATACAGTATTTTGTATTTATTCAATAGCATTTTGTTGTCATCTCATAGAGATGTGTTGGTTAACCCTTTTCAAAATGTTTTTAAATGTAAAGGTAAAATGTTTTCCTACAATAACAATTTATTCAAATGTTAAAATTCAGAGAAATTGTTATGCATAAAAATCAAAGTTGTTATTCTTAATTAACATAATCTCTTTGAAGAAAATCCAGTTTGCATGTATTATACAAAAATATTGCATTTCCTGTGGTTTTTATATCACAAAAATCAGAGTGTTTGCGCTCAAACTGACCTTGGGTTAAATTCCAAATAATTAATCAATATTTGATATTTTTGATCATGTATGATTTTGGTCTCATCAGACCAGAAAACTTTCTGCCACTTGACCACAGAGTTTTCCAAATGCCTTTTTGGCAAATGCTTGGATTTTTTTGTATCCATCCCCTGGCTTACTCTTTTCCTTCACCTTTTCTCAGAGTTTCTTGGAGTGTTCTTCTGTCTTCATGGTGTAATGGTAGCCAGGAACACTGATTAACTAGTGACAGGACATTCCAGACACAGGTGTCCTTATACCACGGTCATTAAAGACCCATTCACTGCACTCAGGTAAACCCTATTTAACTAATAGTAAGACTACAAGCACCAATTGGCAGGACCTCTCTTGAATTAGGTCGGTCATTTTAAAAGAACATATTTTACCTCACACATTTTTATTCAATCAACATTACTTTGTTGTTATGTATGTGTGTTTTGTTGTATGTGCCATACTAATGTTTATTTTCTTTGAGGCACCCTGTGGCTAATTTGTTCCTGGTCCTCTGTGGCACTTCATGGCCTCCATATGAAGACTCCATGGATAGCACTGCTCAGCCTACACAATCAGGCTCTGATCACCTGCACCTGTGGAGGGTCTATATAAGCCAAAGCAGAACTTCTACTCACTCTCTCTCAGCCTGCAGCCAGACCAGCCATGTTTCTTCAGTCATCATTTCTCATTTTCATTGTTAAACCAAAGTTTTGGTGACAAACGTTGTTAAACTTTGTTCAGTTTGATCTGCTCCTTTATGTTGCTTCCCCTGAGCCAGGGTTGTAACATTTGTAGACATCTATTTTTCCTTTGACAGACAGAAAAATTATATTGACCATAGCTGATTTATAAAATCAATAAAAGTGTAAAACATCCAGGGGGTGAGTACTTTTCACAGGCATCATAAGATCTAAAACTAAATGATCTTTGTGTCATTTTCTGTTTGTGTCAAACCTCCTGGCTAAGTACCTCCATGTTGCCATCCTCCAGTCTGTAGGTGAGGATGTACCCCTCTATGTCAGCCAGAGGAGGAACCCATGTCAGAACAGCAGAGTCCAACTTCACGTCTGTCGCCTTCAGGTCTCTGGGGGAATCAATCTCTGCGGATTAGAGAGTAAATCAGAGCAGATTACAATACTCTGTGCTCATCTTCAGTTGGGAGTCAACTCAAGTTTGGACCAGCCAACTTCTGATCAAGTCTGATCACTAAAATGAGGGCATAATTAAAGATTAACATTCTCTCTGTAATGAAGCAAACTAAACTGTTATTTTAAACTTAAGGCTTCACATTAAAGATTACAAACTTTTTTCAATATGAATTAGGCTTTCTAAAATACAGATTCATAACTGAAGGGAGCAGTATTCATCCTTTTCTCTTCATTTATCTCAAAATGAATGTGTCTTGCACTGAGGCTCTTGGCCTCTCTGCAGCTGAAGCACACAACCAAGATGACTTCCACCCACACGCAGAGTTACAGTTTGCCTCTGCAGATAAACTGGCTCTTATCCTCTGCCTCGTTTAAATGCTCTGGAGGTTTAACCTGCGACACACGCTGAAATAATTTGTCTGACATAAAGACGCCGCTTCTGTAGCAGTGGGAGCTTTAACCTCCCACAGCTTATGAAATTAGAGGAAACGTTTGTCACCATACATTATAAATTCAAGCCGAGGGTCATACTTGAAGTCCTTGAAAGCTATAAAGCACTGCCTTGCTTTGTAAGTAAATAATCTTACAGTCATTTATTCTATCACTATTTAAAAGAAGGAAGTAAAGTGACAGGGTATTATTGTTATCATTAGACTTTGAAATGCTTTCAGACCATTTTAAATGACGTATTCATGAAGCCTGTTATGATCTCCAGTAAAGTCACAATTGTAATAACATGCACTTTTATGTATCCCAGATGATAATCTCTGCCACAATGGCTTTCCTATCTGGTCCCAACACCGCTCCGGACTGCAGCCAGCAATGGTTTCTAATGAGTTACGACGTGACAAGTTTATAATTCTAACCTCGGCCATTTGCTGCCTAATTGAAAAAGATCCAGCTTTCACTTAGCGCTCCCAGGTGATTTTACACATCATCTGGCACACACAAAGACACCTCTGTTGTTGCATTCACCATGTGCTGCAGCTGTTATTTATACGCTACACTAAGCTGTGAAACATTCATTTTGACCCTGGACTGGCCTGGTCTGAGGGATGTGGTTCCTGTCAGATTAAGAGTTTTGGTGCTTAAGAGCAGTTTTTCAGGGTAAGAGGAAAACATTTCTAGGACTCATACAGTTTGATATGGTTAAAGATATGATGTGTTTATCAAAGCGTCATTGTTAGTGGACAAAGAAAGCAAATTTAAGTTCACCTTCTTTGTAGGCTTTTCAAAATGTTGAAAACTGAAATAATTTGTGTTAATTGATTTTTTTAAACTATGAAAGTTAAGAGTAATCTCAGAAGTGATTATACTTTTTAAGTGGGTTTTTAGGTGAGTTTTTCCAGGTATAATGATTACATAAACTTACAACAAAAATTTGTGTTTGGTACATTATTTCTTTGTTGAAACAATACTTCTTGGCAAAAAATTGTATACCGTTGGAAAGAGAGCAGAGAAGATTTGGCATATTTTTCATGGGCGCAACCCACATACTCAGCTATGCTGCTCATCCCACAAATGGGTAATAAACAGACTTTCCAGTGGTATAAGATTTATTACCAAGAAGCATTGTTACAACAAAGAAACAATGTACCTAACACAAATTTCCTTACTTTTTGTTTTAAGTTTATATTTCCTCTGTTGCACTGCAAGTGGGCGGAGTGGGCATTTTTTCTATGCAGATACAAAAAGGTGCATGATTATTAAATAAAACCTTCAGTACAAGATTTTAAGTAATTTTGATGCATTAAAACCACCCAATTATACCAAGAATTTCATTAAATTTCCAACATTTGTAAACTAAACCACAATAAAAAGATACAACCCAGAAGTGTCTGGCTGCAGTCCATACACCTCTGACGGCCGCTCTCACAGACTGTTCATCTGAGACACCATCTCTGCTAGAACAGAAACTAACAAACTTTCAAAATAAAATCAGATTAAACTTCCTTTTGGGGGGTTAAGATGGCCTTGTGGCTGCCTCACATACGAGGGCAGCCCTGATTCAAGCACGACCTGTGGCTACTTTCCTGCATGTCTCTCCTCCACTTTCTCATGCCTGATTCTATCCACTATCCTCCTCTATGATTAACGTAATAAAGTAGCATTAGACCTGCAAAACCTGATTACAAAATCTTTAATTAAGCCTCCTCAATGGTCTGCTTACAGAAAAAAAGGTTGTCTTCCATGAAAACATTCTTATGTTGCAAGCCTAGCTTACATAGCTCCCTTAGCTCTGTTAGCTACGTTAGAAGCAAATGTAGCCAAGGCTAAGCTCACAAAGCAGCTACATAAGCCACACAACCTATGTTGCTACTTAGCAATGTTAGCTTACAGATAACGCCTGAGTTTTGTGTTTGCACTTAACTGTTCATCAAAAAATATCCAAGCTACAGACAGAACAGCAAACATATTATTACTTTTTTGACAGTGGATTAGTTTGAAAATGTCAGGGGGAAGTTTTAATCAGTCAGTAGTGTAACAAAAAGAAGTTCTTTTTTAGAGTTCACGATAAAAATTGGGGACATTTCAAGGGACAGCAAAAGCCAGGGACAGGTCTCTTTAAACAGGGACAGTTCCCTGGAATTAGGGGACGTTTGGAAATACGTTGTACCGGCAAAGTCTGGCACTTCTGTTCTGACAGAGATGGCATCTCAGATGAACGGTCTATGGGAGTGGGCATCTGAGATGTAGGTCTGCAGCCAGACTAGGATTTAACAGGTAAACCCTCAATGCTGGAATCCAAATGTTTTTAGATGATATGAATGATTTTTAAAAAAAAAATCAAATCCTTAAAAATAAAATGACTTTACTTCTTGTTGCCTTTTCTTCAAAGGCTGCAGCTTTTGTGCATCTGTGTATTCTGCACCAACCTACTGCTTCCAATGTTCCCCAAAAACCAACGCCAGATGTTGCACACTCAGACTGAGCAGAGACTCAGACTGAGGCTTTTGTTTCTAACAGCAAGGAGCAGAAACCTGTTTGAATTTGTGTCTGCAGAGATACCCTAGGACTTGTTACAGAGGGACAGGTTCGTGCCAAAGTAACATCATTGCGTTGTTAGAAACAGCGGTACAGCTGTGATGCTTATGGGCTCTGCATGGCTTTTGGATGCCTGGTAGGAAACATATTTAAAACCCAAACCTGAGCCTGTCTGCATGACTTTTTACTGTTCGTGTCACCCATATGAGAGGCATTTCTTCAATTTGAGTACCTGCTCCAGAAAATATAGGCCTTAAAAACCTTGATTTTCATTCTTTGCATGTGTGTATCAAAATTGTGCAGGAACAAGAAGCTGCACTGCCATAATTTTCAAAGAAAATCCCTCGTTTGAATGTTGACATTAGTAATTAAATCAAGAGATGAGGGGGCACATTACTGCAAAGATGTCCGGTCTGTCTGCTGTGTATTAACCTGTTTCTGCATTGGTTGATATCTTCCTGGTGGTTTTGCGCCCCTTGACAGCCCAGATGTAGACCGTGTAGAGGACACCTGGCCTGAGGCCGGTCAGTGTGTAAGATGTGCTGTCAGACCCGACTGGTATCTCCTCACTATCTCCCTCAGAGGAGCTGTAGGTAAGCATGTAGCCATCAATGTCGGCCTGGACTGGATCCCAGGACACCCTGAAGCTGGACTCTGTTTCATCTCGGGCTAAGAGGTTAGCAGGAGCATCCAGTTCTGAGAAAAATGTTAGTGAAAGTGATTAACATACCACTGATGCAAACTACAAGAACTACAAGATGCAAACTACAAGAACTACTGATGCACATTACAAGATTTCATTTTCCACCCACAGGTGAAAATGTGTCATCTTTTCTCATGCATTATCACATATTAGTATACAGTAATAAAGGTATTTGTAAGGTGAGTGTTGATGTTTACCTTTATTGTTAAATCACATAAAACATTCCATACAAATATAATATTTCTGAAGTGTTCCCATCATTGTTGCCCCACTCCACAGCTGTAATGCAGACAGGAGGAACCAGTAGGGAGCTTATGAGAGACATCATGGGTCCCAGAGGTTTCTATGTATTTATGTAAGCTCTTGCCAGATTGTAACTTTTTGACTTCACTTTGTCCCAAACACCCTGATGAGGGGCCAAGAGATTATCGCCTGTCCTGGTTATGCATCTGGAATCACATTTAAAGCAAGACCTAAGAGAGTAAACAGCTTTTGCCTATGGGTCCTTGTCTGAGGCTTGGGGAAACTCAAGGCAAATGGTATTGACTGGGAACATTATGGGAGTGAAATGCATCATTAATAAGTGATTCTTTAACAGTGAATCTAACTGGTGCTGGAGAGTTTCATGTGCTAGAATAATTAAAATATAATTCAGATTTTCTTGTATCCACGCATTGGCTCTGCACAGAACTGAGTCTACGAAAGAGGCAGCTGCACGGGACTGTGGTTAGAGGGATGCAAGAAATTGTCATTTTGACTTTCAAAGAATTGCTAATGGATAACAGGAGCGTCAGACTGGAGGGGGGACTTTCTTCTCCTCTATTGGAAGACGGTGTCTAAAAGTGAATCAAGGGCTTTAGAAAAACAGCTGAACAATGGAAATTATTGGGGAGAGTGAGGCTCTGAATTTCCTGAGTCATATATTTTTCATCTAAGGTCACAACTGTTAAAAGGAGGGCTGTCAAAAGATAAACAATTTTAATTGTGTTAATCCCAAATAATCTGTAATGACAAATAATCTCCCCTTTTTGTCACGTTTTAAAATTCCACCATTTAACTTTAAAAACCAAGCCTATAGCGTTAGTTCAGGCAGGCCGCAGAGTCAGGTGCTGCCATGTAATTGAAATCAGCTGATTTGCTCTCAGCACACCAATGGCTAATAGCTCTCATGCTGCCATATTTAAACTGCTTTAGCCCGGCTACGTTTTGTTGCTCTCTGCAAACTGCTTTTTGCAACCTTCCTCCACCCCAGCTTCTCATTTTTTCTGCTTCTGTTGACTCTGTTGTCATTGATGGTTGCTCATATTATCATTTGAAATTGAGGTTTGCATGAGCCCTTGTCTTCTGCTTTTCACCTACTTTCTGGTGAGACCAGAAGGGTTGAGTGGGGGAATTGTGGAGGTTAGAGAGATGAGAGATGAGAGCTCAATCATGCTTGCTCACTTTTTTATCAGCAGTGGTTCTGGAAGCAAAATTTACCAAAATTTTCAAATCCCCCAGAGACTTTTAGTAAAATCCTTATTACAACACTTTTGATGCTTGAACCAAGCCATCTAGCTACCTGAGTACTCATGACTATAAAACATTAAATACAGCACAAAAACAATGAAAATGGAGAAAAGGAAAGGGTACAGGACTCACATTTTACAAGGAGGAAGGGACTACTTATCCAACAATCAGTGCAATTAATTTTATTTGTCATTAATGATAGTTTTCAAGCTTTTTAACTATATATGTACCTCTTTTCTACACTTACCTTTATTGTAGTGTTTACATTTTAAATGATTATGTTGGAATACAATACATTGTTTCACTCTCAGGTAGCTCTTGGTACGTCTAACTTGGATACTTCTGATACAATGGCTAATAATCAAACTTGCTATGGAGAAAATGATTTTCACTTCCAGATCCATGTTGTTTAGTCCTACTGAGGGATTAAAAGTGATGTAACCAAAGAGAGAATTTGTTTTGGTCTGAAAAACTGCTTGGAAAATTGCATAGTGAGCCCTTAAGTAATATTTTAGTTGTGACCCAAGACCCTTTCTGTTTATCTTAAAGGACCTATGACATGCTAGACATGCAGGTCTTTAATTTTATTCCCGATGTCTTGGAAATAATCAGCCCTTAGGCTTTCTAATGCTGAAGACATGACGGACTTAGGGGAGACTGAGGGGAGACTGCAGGGTAGACGAGAACATGTTAGAGGAAAAACACCTCTAAGCTGGCATGAGACTGCTAAGGAAGAGATGGATTAGGTTATTTAGAAAAGTGAAAATCTGGGA
The DNA here is from genome assembly GCF_018320785.1 of Cheilinus undulatus. Lineage (NCBI taxonomy): Eukaryota > Metazoa > Chordata > Actinopteri > Labriformes > Labridae > Cheilinus > Cheilinus undulatus. The sequence continues at coordinate 25,943,526 of NC_054877.1, forward strand.
TGCTTTGGTTGCAGTGTCCTGCATGGGAAGTTGTGGAGAGCCAGTGGATGGATACATTGAAAAACTGCTTTAAACAAACAAGCTGATTCTGTGTTTTACCATGTAAGAAAGCAACTTTGAGATTATGAAGAAAAGTGTAAAACATATTAAATATCTGTCAGGGACTAAAGGCAAATGGCGCCACTTAGGGTAATCTGAGGTATGCATGGCTACAACTGATCAAGTAATTAGCTTTAAAATAAAACATATAGTTTTGAAACCTGTCTCAGCCTGTGTGGAGATCTTCCTGCTGGATTTTGGTCCCTTGACAGCCCAGATGTAGACCGTGTAAAGGACTCCAGGCTTCAAGCTTGTCAGCATGTAAGAGGTGCTGTCAGAGCTCAGTGGGATGTCCCCACTGGAGCCCTCAGAGGAGCTGTAGGTTAGCATGTAGCCGTCTATTTCGGCCTGGACAGGATCCCATGACACACTGAAGGTTGTCTCTGTGACATCTTGAGCTGAGAGGTTAGCAGGAGCATCCAGAACTAGGGGAAGAGGTTAGTTAGGAATATTAATTCACAAATGATGCAAGCTACTACGTTAATTATGTTTATCTCAAGACCTGTTATCATCACATGCTGAAGCTGGACTCTTGTTTCAGCTTTTGCCAAGATCCTATAGGATCATTTATTTCATCATTATAGTTGTGTTTTCCTATCAGAATGACTTAACAATGATAAAAAAGGCAAATAGCCTAAATAGGAGTTTGTTTGGGTTAAATATTTTCACATACTAACATATGTCTGAAGATGCTGAAACCTGTGCATATTTAACCCAAAATTTGGCATTTACTGGTCAGATTAAATCCCTGGATTGGAGCAGAAAGGTGAGTTTTAAAACCTGTCTCAGCCTGAGTTGAAATCTTCGTGCTGGCTTTCATCTCCTTGACAGCCACAAGGTGGACCGTATAGACGACCCCAGGCCTCAGGCCAGTCACTGTGTATGAAGAACGGTCCGACCCAACTGGGAGCTCATACGAGCCCTCAGAGGAGCTGTAGGTTAGCAAGTAGCCTTCAATGGGAGCCTTGACTGGATCCCAGGACACACTGAAGCTGGTCTCAGTTTCATCTTGAGCTAAGAGGTTAGCAGGAGCGTCCAGCTCTGCATGAGGAGTCAGGGTTAGTGTTATTGCTGAAGGATATCAGTACATAGAAAACAAACAGTAACGGCAAATGAACACAGCTGAATCATATTCAATAATGTAGTAAAAGTTTAGAAATGTCAAATCTTGGTGATGTTGGATTTTTTTTAATTCTTGTAACTTTATGATGAATAACTGATGCTAAGCTTAATATGCAGCCTACTTCAGCAAATAAAACCATCAGGGACAAGATAGTCTGTTTCTATATTATTATTTCAATGCCTACAGTATAAACACTGTCTGTAAGTAGGCATCAGACAAAGTGAATAACAGCACACAGCAGAAATGGCTGTTTCTTAAATTTTAGAGTTAGTGTGTCATAAGTCTCTTAACTTGTGTCCATTCGTTCCTTACTTGTGTCCTTAGTCCCTCCCACCAGAGATGCAGAGGGAGACTTGGGAAAACAAAAAAGGGGAAAGGAATGAAGGAATTTGTCGGGGACACAAGATGTCCTTTCTTGAAATCTCATCTGTTTGCAAAAATCATCTATCAGCAGTTTAAAGAGTTTGTTGTTTCTGCACAAATACACACTGCATTAATTGTAATAAAACAGGCCTTCACACTCTAACAGTGCTTTGTCCATATATTTAAGACTTATAATTAAGAATGCACTGCAGTCTGCAATATAAAAAACACACATACCATTTTTACCAGCACCAGTCAAAACGTTGTTGCTGTAAAACACAACCAAATAGAGGAAGATGTGTATTTACACTACGGCTCTCAGACTATAAAACAAAACTAAGTAGGCAGACACTTCCAGTTTAATGGCATAGTAAGTTGTAAAATTATAGGCATGTTTGTTTCAAGCTTTCCTGTCCTTTATTTCTATAACTGATTACTCAGTGTTAGTAAGGGAAATTGATTTGCTAATATAAATGATACATGCAAGCAATTACTGCAAAAATAGATCAATACCCCTGGTTTAGGTGTGCATAATTAACTGATATTTATAGATGATTTAATATTGTTATATAGTTTGCTAAAGGCTTGCTAAGAGTATTTCAATAACACTTGCTGTTTATTTAAACAATACAAGCAGGAGATCACTGGGAGTAAAAGCCGATTCAGTCTGAACTTTAAATCTGTCTTTGTTGTTGAAGAATTCCCTTTCAAAAATAACACAGTACAGTGTTTCCCCATAGACATAATATATGTAGACGCCTCATTGCTGATGTTTGCCCGCTTCCGCTATACGTCAACGTGTCCGCCATATTACCAAAGGAAAGACTGTTCCATAAACAATGTAAGTCAGTGGGGGATGAAGGGTTTTGTGATTAAAAACACACAAGTTTACATTTAAGTGGTCGTTATGAGTCGTTTGTATATAACATGGAATACCTCTGGCAAGATGGAGGTGGCGCTGACGTATGGCCCATTGGCCTGTGAGGCATCTATGAATATAATGTCTATGGTGTTTCCCTGCAATGGACAAACATGGATATTGTTTCTAGGCAACAAAAAGTTGTACCTGTTTTCTAAAGGTCAATAAGAGTTTGCAGCTTTAATGGCACACCAGGGCCAAGAATAGTTTTAACAGTTCCTCTTAGAAGAATTAGCTTGTCTTTTATGTCATGGTATAACCTGATGTCTGTTTATCATTATGCTCTGCTGTTTTCTTATATTATCAAGTCACTCTGCTCTCTTACATATAACCAATAACACATTACATCATTATTGACTGAAATATTTATATGATGCTCAAGTTAAAATTTGACAATTGCACATTGTTTAGACTTTTGGCATTTTTTCATACCCACTCTGATCCATTATGAATTTGATATTGGGCTCTTATAATGTGTACTATTTCCTTACCTTGGGAGCCTATGGTATAAAGTTCTAAGTGCCCAGACCTATCACTGCCCTCTTTGGTCTAAAGGTAGAGTTTAACTTCAGGCCTCACTGTAAAAAAAACAGGCATCTATGCAGACTAAGGGATAATTGTCAAATAACTTTAGTACAATGACAAAAAATACTTAAAGTGATCGAGTACTGTATCTGTCAACTCAGAAAAACAAGACTGTAATAATGATTTTAGATTTTTAAGTAAACACAGCTTATTTTTACAGTGCATCAGTCCTCAGATCTCCCTTCTCTGCTCTCTATCTTCTGTCCTCTGGTTTGCTTAAAAGCTTTGGCATGGTCCTTAACAAGGCAGGTCTGGAGTTACATCCGGTGTAACAGAAGGCTAAGGACACGTCATTTAAGAGACTTGAGATGCACCTGAGGAGTGACAATCAACTATTCACAGAAAGCTGGAGTTTTTTCATTTTAAGGCATGATTTTTACACCCAAGAAAAGATTAGCAAAGGGATAAGATGTTCACAAGATGGATAAAATTTGGACTACATCATTTTTGCCCTCTAAGGACACATTGTTCCCTCTTGTCTCTGTGTTGATGTTTTCCTGGATTAAGGTTTTACTAAGTAATCTCATCTTGCTGTTTTTGAACAGTCAAATGCATTACTCACCTTGTCTGACTCCTACCTCATGGCAGCTTTTCCAGGCATTATAAAATACCATATGGAAGCGATCAGTATTGTTGTGGTTTTATTTACCTTTGTAGCACATGCAGAGCTGTTTTCAGTCAGTTTTCCTAACCAGATAAAAACTCTTTGAACCAAGTTTGACATCTCATAACTTTATATCAGATGCATTTCTACGAGTTTTCTACAAGCTACGTTAATAAAAAGACATGCAGACTAGTAATGCAAACCCTAGGCATTGCCAGAAAACTGATGCAGGAAAAATATGAAACACTAATGACGTTTGGCAGAGTCACTGACTTTGATTCCATGTGAAAACCGTTCATATGTATATTTTATGGACTATCACGTTAAATGTTTGTATTCTCCAAAACAAGACAAATTGTTTCGACTTAAAGACCCAACCCTTTGATATGAACTCCATAAATGAAAATTTCCGGTCTGTATGCAGCCTGATCATGACAAAAAATAAGATCAGTTTTGCTTCCCAGTTCTCCTCATTTCATAGTTAATTGAGATGACAGTATCGAGAATAATAGCCAAGGAAGCGAGTTTCAAGCTACTTCATTTTTTTATAACCACATGCACTCCTGCCGGTTGATGAATGACTCAGGTTATTGGAGCTCACATGTCTGCTTCTCTCATCTAAAAGCACCAGGAAAAATCTGAAACTAAGTAAATAAAAAGATAGAAAAGGTTTAAGAGAAATCAGGGATATGCAGAGAACAAAGCAACTCAAAGAGGTTTTTGACCAATTTTTGTTAAAGAAAAAAACCAACACATATATTACAACATACATATATTTTTTTGCTGTCACTCTATACGTGACCATCATAAGCCATCAGACTGTTTGCATTTAACACCTTGTCAATACAAATTAACAACTGTTTCTTTCTTTACTGCACATTGTGTTATTGTCGCAAAAGATTTGGCTCCATGTGTCAAACTGGATACTTAAAGCAATTTGGGTATGTGCCTGTCAGCCCTCAAACGTGTTCTTTCTACACCGACATAAAAGCAAACAGCGAGCAAACAGCTGCGAAACTCCACAACAGCAAAGATTAAGAGACAGGAGAACACAGGAGAAACAAACTAGTCGGCTTTGTCAAATAAGCAAAATTGGCTCTTCTCAGACTTCTTTGAGACTTTCAGCCCCGGGCTACACTAAACCTTTAAATGAGGTGTCCAGTCTAATTATGTTTAATGGGCTTTTTTCACTGACAGTTCAAGTTTCCCTCTTGGCAGTTCTGCAGAAGTGGTTTAGCGTGCTAAGTGTGTAATGTCTTGTGTGATGCTTTTCACTTCGTGTCACCACAGAAAAAAAAAGACAAGGAAATTGGACAGAAGAAAGAAACCCTCAAAAGATCAAAAGGAAATGATTGGTGCATTGTGCATGAGGACTGTCTGAGGGAATCTGCAAAAAAGCAGCTTATGAAAAAAAGGACACTTAAAACTTCTTTTCCTTGTTCAGTCTGTTCTAAGAGGACAAAAAAAGAAACAGCAGGGAACACTTAATATATCTGGAAATCCAACTGCTCAAAAAAAATTACTTTTTTTTGTTCTTTTTAAAATATTTCATTGCTTCTCCTGTGTACAAACAAAAGTAGGCCTTCCAGTTGTTTTTTGATGTCTGACTATTGTGCAATTGTGTTGACTTTGGCTCAGTCCCAATTACATTTCTTACCCCACCCCTCATTTTCAATTGTCCCTTTGTCCTTCAAAACAGAGTTAATATTGATAATTTAGGGCTGGGCAATTAATCGCAAATTAGATTAAATGCCTGCTGCAATTTTTAAATCACAGACAGTGCCATTTTTTCTGAAATGTGTCAGAATACCAGCTTAATACAATGTTTTGCATCAGAAACTTTTTGTTCTACACATGCATACATGCATGTGCACATGCACAAGTGTCTTTTTTAGAATACTTTATAAAAATCCGACTTTTCCTGTTTATATGATTTTCTTAATCAAAATGAGACTAACATAAAAAAAATTATCATCCCCTTCAGTATAGCAATTGATATCAAATTTTCTATGTGAGCCAAATTCACAATAAGATGGTTGTTTTTTCAAATCTTTCATCCCTAGTTCAATTTATCTAATATTGTTGGTTATTATCAAGAATGATTTATCGTGTTTGTTAAACATTACATAAGAAGAAGAACCTTAAAATAATCGGCCATTAAATTGAAATTGCAATATTGGGGGGAAAAATCGCAATTAGATTGTTTTCACAAATCATTCAGCGCTAATTGACATTGATAAAGTTAATATTGTGTCTCCGCACCTCAAAAGTTTGGACTCACAGACAAAGATCTAAATAATATAACATGACACAATCCAAGATGGCTCGAGAATTCATTTGCTATGATACCATGGACTCTGAGTTAACACAGTAAGATACCATACAATATTATACCATGCAGTGGGATACAATACTATTGAGTAACATGTGATACAGTGCAATGCGTCAGATGCGATATGATTCAATGGCATGTGATACAATACGATACTATAAGATAAGATTATGGGACGATTTGATGGGATATAATATGATACAAGAAGATAAGATACAGCACCATATATATGATATGACATGATATATAATACCATACGTTATTAAATTATATAGTATGATACAATATGATATATATTATATATGATACGATATGATACAGTACGATATGATAGGATAGGATGATATGATATGATATGATATGACACAGTATGATACGAGATGAAACGTCACAGTACAGTACGATATGATAGGATATGTTGTGTATGATACGATATGATAAAATGAGGTACAGCACAGAACAGTAGAGTAGGATATTATGATATACTGTAGTACGATAGGACACAGTATGGTATGATATGATAAGATACTTTGCAATATAATATTATACAATACAATATGATATGATACAAAATGATGCTATGTACTGTATGATACAATATGAGGACAATACGATCCTATATGAAAGGATACTAGTAAGATATGATACAATACGATACGATGTGATAGTTACGGTCTGAAACTATACAATATGATACGCTACAACATGATAAAATAGAATACAATGTGATACAGTACGATATGATACGATACGAGGCTTTATGATATGATATACCTTATGTTTTCAATTGCCCTTTTGTCCCTCAAAATAGCGTTAGTTACAAGTGGTAATGGGGAAATCTTTCCCTACCAAATGGTACAACCGTTCATCATTGACAGCATTTAACCTAAATAAAGTGATCATGCTTACAAACATGCCCAACAGGCTATCTTCAACTGTGGTAATTCCTCTTGTGGGAGCTATTGAGATCCTTTTACAGTTGTCAGCAGAAAATGCTGGACTGTCAGCCAGACATTTAGAAATAACATAATGGTAGCAAGCTAGCTATGGGCATGGACAGGGCACACTGTCCCTAGATGTGAATCCACAAACTCAAGGCTAGGGCTCAGTAGAAGGGGCAAGGGTCTAACCCTTTATATTAAACTCCTTTAACCACATTAGTTATTCAGATCTAAGACCCTGTAAAGTGAAAACCATAATTTGTGTGTAAACACATTAAAAATGCTGGAATATGGCTGCTGTAAACATGTGAAAGTACTGAGATCTACATGAGACTGAATTTTGGATTTAGACCATTAGAAAATTTTTCACATCTTTTCTGGCTGAGTTTAATGTGGGTGGGGCCAATATGTGGGCTCATGATGTCACAAGTCCACAGTAGGAAATGACCCCGCCCCTCTAACACTACAATATAAAATCACAGAGCAGTTCATCTCAGTACAGTTTGTTGTTAGCTGATGTCACTGCCTTTATTGAAAGTTAACAGCCAGTTAAATGCTGTTTTTATGTTCATTGTGAGATAAATTTGCCAAATCTATTAGCCACAGTGGCCTATGGATTATTTAAAGTATCATAACAGATTTGAGCCAGAAAACTTCTTCTCTTCTTCAAAGGTCAACAAAAGGTCAAGAGGCAGGCTAATGGCATGAGTGCTTTCCTCAATTCAAATTGTTGCATTTTACTTTTTATTTGAGAGGACTGTATTTCTCCTGAGTGGGTGGGGCTTCAGCTCATTCAACAGACATGCCCACACCATCCTGGAGCAGATTTTACTGCCTCATTTTTCATGACTTTGAGTCTTAATTGTATAAACTTAGAGATGTTTTATTTGACTGAAAATTGACGTGGGGTTTCATAACACAGTGGCCTTTCATACGGCAAACCTGAATACAGATTTATTTTCACTTCACATGGTCTTTATTATAACCTATGAAGATCCTTAACTGTGCTCCCATGAAAAGAACAAAGGTACTGGTCACTCCGATGCTTAGCCAGTGTACTTTAAAAAGTTTACCTGTTTCAGCTTCTGTTGAACTCTTCCTGCTCACTCTCTCTCCCTTGTAGGCCCAGATGTAGACAGTATACACGACTCCAGGCTTCAAGCCAACCAGCCTGTATGAAGTCCGGTCACGTCCTACAGGAATGTCTGCAGAAGAGCCCTCAGCTGAGACGTAGCTCAGCATGTAGCCGTCTATGTCTGCCTGGACTTGATCCCAGGACACCGTAGCCGTGTCCTCTGTTACTTCAGTGGTCACCAGGTTGGTAGGCGAGTCAATGTCTAAGGAAGGAAAGAAGAAGTGGAACAACAAAGTGGAGTGAGAAAAAACTCTAAGCTCGTTCTAAACAGATTACTGTATCCTTCCCTATTAACTGAGCTCTACAAACTCAGTAATATGAGAATGCACACAGACATAGAAAAGCTGAAACTAGGTGGTTTAAACTTGAAATATGTATAATAGAAATACATAAACAAGACAAGTGACAAGAAACATAAATGAGTCAAAATCTTGGGTACAACTGAGTAGAGAAATGAAAAAGCCATACAACTTGAAACTTGAACAGTCAAAACAAGAAAGAAGTGCATTCTCATGAATCATTTATGTGATCTGCAACATCTTAAGTTGTTAATTTAAAGTCTAGGAAAAGACAACAACTGTGGTACAAAGAGGCAAATGTTCACTCCTGGCTGAAGACAAAATGTAAACAATTACCTGATGTGTCAAATAATTTTTGTCTCCTAAGAAGCCTGTGTTTTTACTTAGACAATATGCCTGCATGTTACAGATTAAGAGGAACTTCAGTTTAACAAAACAAACAATTCCTCAAAAGTAAACAACAAAATAGCTCCTGTCCTTCATAATAATACTGAGGCATTGCCCCAGTCAATGATATTGTGTCCCTGCACTTGAAAACTAAAATCACAGATAATGTTGGATACAAGATGACATGATGTGATTGAATATGACTCAGAAAGAAACTGCTGCAATGATGCCATAAGATTTGATACAATATGATATAATTCTCTTCAATACGATAAGATACGACGAAGTACAACACAGTGCAAAACGATATGTAAGGGTTAATGCCTGGCGAGGTGTCCAGTTATCAGGGATTAATGGACCACATGGAGCTTGAGCCGTCCGACACGGACACCTCATCGGGCATTAACCCGCTTATACCATGGTCACTTGCCAACAAAAATAATTAATAAAACTAATTTATAATTTCATAATTTCATATGTTTTGTGATCAAAATAGAAAGTTTTACAAAAACAACTTCTTTCCCCTAGCAACACCTGAGGGCTTGACTAATAACTGGAATAGCTATTCCAATCCCATAACGTTCTTAGGGAATGTAAACATTATTCACTACTCCAGTAAATAGGCAGGCTATAGTACAGTACGGTACCGTACCTACCATACCATACCATACCATACCGAACCTACCATACCGTACCTACCATACCGTACCGTACCGTACCATACCGTACCACTGTTTCTGCAGTACAAACAATAAAAAAGAACACTAGAAACAAACAACAATTCAAATTTAGCCAGAAAGGAACATGTCAATGGAAATCACAAACAAAAGATTTATTAATGTATCTCACCATGTGACAAAGCTTTGGTTAAAAATCTGCTGAGATTGGCATATTGGTAGTTGTGGCCACAATGGTGATGTTGTGTGTTAAGAAAAGGAAAGCTTTGTCCTCATTGCTACAATAAAACACACATGGTTACAATCGCAATACATGTGGTCCTGCTTTCAAACAACCAAAACAAGCCAAAATATTGGTTGTCTGATCGAAAGAGGAAAAAACATATGTCTGCTTTGTTAAGAATTTAACATTTTGTTAAAAAAAATTCCTCCATCCATTGCAGATTTTTTTCCTTAACAATGGTGCTAAATTTCTTCCTTAGCTCTTCTAAATCAAAGGGCATTATACGTTAAGACAGGTACTAAAACAAATGATGCTGTTGTTTTCTTTTGGAGGATGATTTCAAGGAAACAGGAGTTTTACTTTAAATATATATCATAGGGTTGTTTTACAAGAAATTGGTAAGCACAGAAGTGATAGAAGGGGTTTACGTTTAAAATCAGCAATGAGTTGTTAAGAAGCAAAGAGGGGTAAAAGAGGAAGCAGAAGCAACATGTTAAATCACTAATTAAGAGTGCCGTTTTCTCATAAAACTTAAGAAACACAAACTGCCTTGTATGCTGTTTTGTCTAGACACCAAAGATGTCAGAGGAATATTTGTGTTTTGGCTCCAAGGACTGGCTTTGTAAAACTCTTAAGAAGAAACACTACACAAGCCAACCTGTGGTCTCATCCTGTTCACCAAGCTCCATGGGATGAGCTGCGGTAAAAAGAGGACACCGGAGCAGAACACAGAGCCTCTGTTTGTGAAGTTAGCAGGCTTGGGGACTCAGAGGGGACATATGGAAGATGCAGGCAGTGCAGTTGGTAGTGCATGTATGTAAGTGGGTGTTAGTCTCTGTTCAGGGAATAACTATGAAAAAGGAGGTATAATAGGAGAGACACAGAGGAAGTGAGGGGAATGTGAAAGTAATCATCATTTAGGATTATTCCTCTGTGGCAGCAGCTCAGGCGAGGTCAGTCTTGTGTCAGTGTGCAGACTGCATCATGAAAACTGATTTATGAAGCATCCAGGAAAAGAAAGCAGCTATGCAACTGTCTAACTCCATATCCCCTCTCTGCCTCCTCTCTCTTCTCCTGTTGTCACTTTCCCGTCCTTGTGGCTGCACCGCTCGACAGTCTGATGGAGCTTAAACGCAGGCAGAATTTATAATAGCTCCGTTTTTATTTGTGTCGAAGTTTCCTCCACGGCCTGAAAATGAGAGGTCATTCAGCCACCTAAGTATTGTGAGTGAGTGTTTCTCAGGGAGTTGTGCACTTCTTGTGAAAATAATCAGATTAACACACATGCAGAAAAGACACTTACGCTGAAACAGCATGTGGTGTCTAATTAGATGTTAGTCTAATTTCTCTCAAACTACAGTAGATCTGAGAAATAAAAGTGTCAAAACAGTCTGACATGTTTCTTTTGTCCCAGGTAACACAAAATGTCCCTAACGTATCATAACTCATACATTATTTGACTCCTAGTTCTCTTTAGTCTTTTTTGCCAAACAGAAAATGTAACAGCTGGCACGTGAAGCAAGTAGTTAGAAACAACTTCTGAGCAAGATTTCTGTTTCTGTGTGCTGCCGTTGTCTACAGTGTGACCATTAACATGTGAGAGGTGACATTTAAAGTCAAGGCCAGACTGTTTGTTTTGAGCATGGTTCTGGCCCAATCAGCTAGTTGGTCTCTCAGCCCCCTAAAATGACTTCTATTATCCCGTGTACTGTCGTACTGGATGACAATCATGTCCATGTCTGGGCCATGTCCTCCCAACAGAAAGTCTACCTTAACTGATTTTTCTTTTTGTCTTTTAGAACTTGTTCCATTACATCAGTAAAATTGGCCATTGAGAACAGAGAACACTCTCAACATGCAAAAGCCACAAATGTAAACAAACCAGATGGAAAAGCAGAAGAGGGCTGATTACCGGTTGAACTGGTTAAGTTGGTGATGCAAGATGAAACTTTGAGACAGAGGGAAAGTTTGTCAAGCTCTAGCAACAACATCCCTCGTAATGAGTTATAGAGGGGCTTTCATGACAGCCTGAAAAATGATAAATGCACCCCCCAGCGACCCCAACCAGGATAAGCGGTATAGAGAATGGTTGGATGGATAGTTGGAGAGTTGGACCCACAATTTCCACGTGGGACTACTGCGTCACATACTGAAGTGCCGCGGGTTTGGTCCGACTGAAGGCGAGCAACCTCGCCCACTGGAAGCGAGTCTAGAGCGCTGCGCCGCTGGGTGCAGCCCCGATCAGCGTGCAGAGATCACAGTAGAACTGCGAGTTCACGCAGGAATAGTGGACTGTTTTAACTTCTGGGCTTAATTTATCATCCTTTCCAGTATAAGTCCGTGATATTATTGCTACCTTCATGAGTGAGTTCATTAGGAAGTTAAAAGGTTAATGTTTGCTCAAAGGATGTGTGGTTTTTTGTAAAATTCTTAGGCTAAATGTCCTCAAAAGTTACTTTTCCTTATTAATGGAACTGTTGTAGCTCGGTGACCCACTGACCTCTTGGTGACCCTTTGCTCTTGCTGCAGGATGAGACGTAAGGTTGATATAGTGATGGTTTGCGACTGGGAGTCCGTGCATTGTGTTTTATTTTGAAAGAAGCGGATATTCTATGCTTGTGACTTCCTTTTTTGGAGCTTTCTGGTTAACGCGTATTGACGCATTTTGGCAGCGGCCAGCGCTGAAAATAGACCTGCAGCGTATCTTGAACGAAGCGGAGCGAAGTGATTCTCCAGGTATACGGCGCTGCCGGTCTGGAGCATTGGCTGTAGAAATGCTCTGATAGATTAGAGAGGGAGCGATTTGCTCCGCAGTACGATGTTAAAGCTCTGACTGGGCTTTAGATCTTCTTCTTATCAGTATATAAGGTTGTGTTTCAGATCCTTCAACCAAACATGATCCTCCTTAATGTCAAGCAAATACTAAAACAGAGCTAATAGTTAGCTAAATATGCTTGTGTGTGTTATCTGAGCTAATTTCTCCATTTGTCATCTCCAGTATTAGGAAGAGGAATAATAATATTATCCTCTTTGAAGTGTAAGAGATGAGGTTTACATGTTTTGATTTCTTTATCTCTCTGATTATCAGGGTTAGCAAATAGTTTCAATACAAACTCTCATTTAGACAGTAGCGAGCCAAGCCGATATTTTATGCAAAATAACATGGGGACTAGGAATAAGACGGATTATTTTTTCAACATAAATGTAAACACAGGCTTTGTTCCTTTTATTCACACTTTTCTACGCTTAAGAAATGTTTACTCCTTGAAACTAAATCATTTTCTTCACTGTTTGAACACATTGTATATTCGTCAATGTCCTGTTCTCCTTCAAAACAAGTGTTCCCTTTTTCTTGTTCAATACTTTTGCTTCATTTTGGGAGGCTGTACAGCTGCTTTCAGTCTTTTTAACATCTACCTGTCAGACGATATTTTTTCCAGTAACTTTCCTTTCTCAGAGAGCCATCATACACAGTAAGTCTGAGGTTACTGAGCGAGTTTCTGCCTCACTAGCTAAGTAGGGAAGGCTGCTGGGCCTCAGAACATGAGCTGTGACTGAAGCCGTTTGGAAAACAGCTTATCCTTTATGGCTGGCATGTTCAGCAGAAGCATGAACCACAAAGTTTACAGCAAAAGGTCATCTTTCATCATTTACAGACTCACAGATTAACACCCTCAGCATACAGGAACAATTATACAGTAACAATATACTTACAGATCAGGCAGAGAGAAACATATGTGGAATTACTTGTTCAAATGATTTTCTAACAATCTGTTTGTACTGCAAGCAGCTGAAATTGTCTTTGACAGAAGGGATTTTGCAGCATAATGACAAAGAAGTGATCTGTCATATGGCCGATGTTGAGGTCCCTGTGTTCTTTCATAAAACAGCTTTTTTCTATATCCCTCCAGTGTAGCAGCTGGCTAAAAAAAATGCAGATGTATCACTTTCAATGAAATTTCAAGTTATGTGATCCAATGTGAAATGTGCAATTTTGGCATCGTAACAGACCAGGGACACTATGGCTGTGTTGAATCTCCAAATCAGAGATTTGATCTGCTAAGCCTTGGAGAAAGAGCACAATGTACTGTTTAATTCTGAACTGGAAAAAGAACAAGCAACTTTGTAATTGCTTGTGATCAATAGATTTTTGGAATACTGCAACATTTTTTTCTGGTGTCTCATAAAGCCATGAGGGCTTCTAAGTAAAGTACAATCAACCAATCAAAATCAAATATCACAACAAACTGAAGATGTACACATTCTCCCTGTAATATAACTGTGCACACATGCATGTCGATTCTTCAATCTGACAAAAACACACATGTACAAAGTCTCCCCCCTCATATTCTCGCTTGTCAGTTTTCTGGCCTCTGTTGGTTCAGGGCTTGCCCATACAGTGCTGATAGACAGCGACCAAGCAGGCAGGGAACTCCCAGTGGACCACATGAGGTGCTACAGTGTGTCCAGATAGCGTAAAGACTAAAAATTCAACTCCTCTGCCAAACCCAAGTCCATCTGCTTCGTGTTATACTAGCCTTGGTGGTGACTTTATTGAATTTGAATCAGGAGCAGTCGTGGGTTGCTGTGTTTATACGCCTCATAATCTTTAGGCAGGTCAGCGACTATGAAATGTCTGCTCCAAAGAGCTCTGGTGTTTCCCTAAATGCTAGCTGTCACTGAATCATCTTAGTCTGGAGCTAAAAGCAGTTGAAGGCAACATGCAGCCACCCACAAACTCAGATACATATGTATAAGTAAAGATGCAGTGCATAAAATGTGTTTAACAGCATAAAACCACAGGCCTTAATGGGATGACAAATAGAGCCAAAGAAACTAGGGTGTTCATTAATGCATTCATTGTGACTATTTAAGTCCATAATTAGCACATTGATTTAGTTAAGTCACTGCAATGTCTTCCTGCAGCCAAAGTGACTTAAAAAGGTCTGCCACAGTGTCTTAAAGTCTCATTTCACATAAAAGAAACCCTCACAGGCAGCTCACTGGACACGTCAAAAGTCATCTGCACCTTATCTTATCAAATATTTCACTTTTACATATTTCCTTTTCAGTCCATAACAAATTTCTTTATCTCTTTTGAGTTCTTAAATCTGCCCAAATTTTCAGAAGTTCTTTCAAAATAAAAGCAGTTCTCTATCCACACAGGAAAACAATACATTTAGTTTAAAATACAAGTACAAAAATCCAAAATGAAAAAAATAGTTCTAAATGCTAAATGGTGGAATTTGAAAGTGGAGAGGTTAATCATGATTAACCTCAGGAATTCTGAGACTAATCGCCCTAATTGAGATTAACTGACAGCCCTAGTAGTAATTATGTCAATCTGTATGTTTCATTTTCAGAATCAACAAATGCCTTAAAAATAAAATTCATGGTCAATTTATGTAGTTGTGTTTTATTTATTAGGTCATGAAAAATCAGAAAAGAAAGGAGGAAAAAACATAAAAAAAACCAAACAGAGAGAAAGATAAACATTATTAGAGAAAAATGAAAGGTAAAAATGTGGTCAACTTTGATTTCAGAAAAAAGCTCAGTTTAAAGCAAAGATAGCATAATGTCATTGAAATTACATCTTCATGACCTAAACTTCTCAAATCCCTGCCCTTTAAACTGTCTCATGTACAGGTGCATCTCAAAAAATTAGAATTTTTCCTGAAATGTATCCAAAAAGATAAACTATCATATATTATAAATTTAACACATGCAAACTGAATTATGCAAACTGAGTTTGTTTTTTATTTTAATCTTGATGATTACAACTTACAGATTATAAAAATCAAAATCCAATATTTCAAAATATTAAAATATTTGGAAAATTCCAATTTCTTGTCCACCTCAGTCATGGAGAAGACTGCTGACTTGACAGTTGTCAGGAAGACAATCACCTTTATAAGTCACAGAAGCCCACTGTTCAAAGGGCAGGCTGTTCTCAGAGTTCTATATTAAAATATTAATGGACAGTTGACTGTAAGAAACAAATGTGGAAAGAAAAGATGCACAAGCAACAGGTATGAGCTCAGCCTTCAGAGGATTGTCAAACAAAACAAATTCAAGGATTTAGCTTCACAAGGAGTGGACTGAGGCTGTAGTAAGGGGATCAAGAGCCACCAGACACAGACGGGTCCAGGAAATGAACTACAAGTGTTGTGTGCCAAGTCTCAAGCCACTACTGAACCACAGAAAACATCATTCGCGTCTCACCTGCTACAAAGAAACAGAACTGGACCGTTGCTCAATGGTCCAAAGTCCTGTTATCAGATGAAAGTAATTTTGCATTTCATTGGGAAATCAAGGTCCCAGAGTGTAGAGAAAAGATCAGAGAGACACAGAATCCAAGGTTCGTGAAGTCCAGTGTTTTCTGTTTCCACAGTCAGTGATGGTTTGGGGTGCCATGCTGCCTGCTGCTGTTGGTCCACTATGCTTTATCAAGTCTAGAGTCAATGCTATCAGCTCTCTACCAGGAGATTTTAGAGCACTTTATGCTTCCATCTGCTGTGAAGCTTTATAGAGATTCTGATATCCTTCCTATTCCAGCAGGACTTGGCACCTACCCACAGTGAAGCCAAAACTAGCAGAAACTGGTAGAAAATCTCTGGGGAAATGTCAAGAGGGAGAAGAAAGGGACCAGACTCAACAATACAGATGAGCTGAAAACTGCTATTATTCTGCATTCATACCCTGATGGCGGAGGTTGTTATCGAGAATTGGCCATCAGTATTTGCTAATCCCATTCAAACACATCCAAACCCATTATACATCACTGACAAAGCAGTGGGAGCAAATTGGCGTTGAGTGTCTTCCCCAAGGTCACAGGAGCTGGAGCTGGCAATCAACTACCAACTACCTATCTACTAGCCACAGTCGCCCCCATTGAACCAACCTGGGCTTCATAACACCCCAGCAGTGCCAAAGAGTGATTAGCTACACGCTTTGTTGCATAGATGCAGTAATTCATGCAACAGGAGCCCTGACCAAGTACTGAATTCATAAATAAACATAATTTTCCAGAAGGCGCACATTTCTGTATCGTAATTCCTTTTCCCTTTGGTGTTTTGTAATATTCTTACGTATATTTTGAGATGCATTTGTATATTTTCCTTACATTCCTGCTCATTTTAACC
Source organism: Cheilinus undulatus (assembly GCF_018320785.1). NCBI lineage: Eukaryota > Metazoa > Chordata > Actinopteri > Labriformes > Labridae > Cheilinus > Cheilinus undulatus. The sequence continues at coordinate 25,960,355 of NC_054877.1, forward strand.
ACAGAAAATACCCTTGTCTTTGTCACTATTGCTTAAAAGCACATTTCAGTTATCTGTGGGGTTCTGTTTGTATTTGAGTGGATAAGTCAAAAAAAAGAGACAGGAATAGCATGCAGAAAAGTACAGAATTTGAACTGGTGCCACATGCTTAGAGGATAACAGCCTCTGTAAATGAGGTACTGTGACATAAATACTAGGCTACTGGTGCTCCTAGTGTGATTTTTTTATACTCTATTTTTTACTTTTCCTCCTCATTTTCTTCTTATCTCTTACTGCATATGACCATGCAGGCCCCAAAGCGAGCAGCATGCTGGGGTTGAGATAACAGGTGAGAGTGCCCCGTGTTGAGCTCTGCCAGTCATCATGAAACATGCACCCTCTAACTGAGGACTATCCTCCTCAATCACCTCTAAGCCTTTTCCTGAAACACCTAAAATGAAGGATTGTAGCTACTGAAGTGGAGACAAGCCTCAGTCTGTGTGGTGTAGATTAGCACATCTGCAAATACACACTAGTAATGACTGCTTGAGTCGAGAACACGATTTGAGGAAGAAAGAAAAAAGGAACAGGGGCCCTTACCTGACTGGTTTAAAAGTAGAGAGGTGAGTTTTGAAACCGCCTGATACCAAAAAGGTGTTAAATTAGCTGCAGTGGGGACTAAAAATGGAGGCAATTTATCCTGGTAGTGTTTTAAGCTTCAAAATGGGTGTTTAAATGGAAATGAGATGGAAAACAAGAAACAAACAAAGCACAAATAAGCAGATTTGAGAAGAAACTGAAGACCTTTCCTGCCACTGACCGTCCTTTATTCTCCCAAAAAAAGTTCCAACAAATTTAATCATAAGTCCAGCACCTTTCCTTAATGCCAAAGCACGTCAGGACTGAGTGCCACATGATTAAACGTTACCAAATGGAATGTAAATCACACATCCTCTCACCTCCGCTGTCAGGGAGCATCTTGTAGTCGTTACACCGTTTATATCGAGTTTCCCCTCAGTGAACAGGCTCACCACAGCCATTAGGGATTGTCCAGACTATTAGGCTGTAAATTCCTGCCCTCTATCATTAACCCATAAACCTTACTGGCTATATTCATTATGCTATTATCATTGGCTGTGTGTGGAAGGTAATACCAGGTTGTATCATACAGACTGGGTTTGACAGATCATGTGTTTTTCCTATTAGGGGCTAACCGCTACTGGATTTTACTTGGCTTGACAAGAGTTCAGAGCTGCTTTGAATGCTGCTATGACTTCAGAGCTTAGCAGAATTTGAATATTCTCGCTATTTCTGAAATGTATTCCTCCTTCACAGGAGCCTCATCTACTGATTTAAGAGTAAGCTAATTCAGACACAGGCAGGGGACTCATGAAGAGAGTCAGAGGTCACGTTTACATGGCAATGGTCCTCTAAAAGTATAATTTTTTTGTTTTTAGTTTAAAAACATCTGCAGACAGCAATGCTTGTGTTGGCTGTGTGAATGAACAGCCAAAATGCAATAAAAGGTTGCTGTTTTCTAGTGAAACTACTGGCATGTAAATGTGGCCAGAGCCTCTGAAACTTATCCAACTGTAGTTCATTTGAGGAAAACAAACACACAAGCAAATGTGGTTTGTTATCAATGTTTAACATTTTCCTTGCTTGTCGTTTAGTAATTAGCAGGCCTAAATGGATCATAACCACTAATGTGTTTGCACTGACCTGTAGTACCAGTGACAGTAGAAGATTTCCCCTCGCTGGTTCCTTTGACAGCCTGGACTGAGATCTGATACTCTGTCCCAGGATACAGACCTGCAGGAAGACACATTTATTTTAGCTTTTATATAGGTAAGATGAAATGTACCACAGTACTCACTACAGCTTCCCCAGACTTAGGGTTCAGGACATTCCACACAGAACAATCATCAAAGTTAATTCAACTCCCATGGTGTTAAATTTCACATTTTTTTTATATTTATATAACTATCATGGGCTCCAATTAAATTAAATGAAGACTTTAGAGCGCATTAGTAATGTATCTCTCTTGTAGTGTTAATTTAACACTCGTAGGGTTGTTTTTTTATACATTAAAGTGTATTTTTAACACAAAATTATGTTAATCCCTTCACTTTGGGGGTGAATCTAAAGTATTTATCATTTTAATTGTTTACACAGTGCAAATATTACTTTCCATACATACCTAAGATTTTTGCCTCACGTTGAACAATTGTGGAAAAGTCAGGTGTTGTATGGAAAGGATGTAGTAATAATATAGATAATGAATACAGCCATAGTAGTAGACTGCACTCCACCCTTTATTACAGACCATTCTTACCACAGACAATAAACGGGCAACTTAGTGGATAACTTCACTCATGGTGCATGCCTGTTTAGCATTAAAAAAAAAAATTCACCAGAAACAACAACATCTAATGACATCTTAAAAGATATCAGTACATCTGAAAACATTTAAAACAAACATAAAAACTCAGCTCAAGGGCAAAGTGTGAAAAGCTGCCCCCCATATTTGAGATGGTAGTGGGTTGAACTCAGATCAATTGACTCTCTACACAGCCCTAACCCTCCTCTGTAGTCCCATACCTTTAAAAAAAATGAAAAAAAAACAAAACAAAAACAAAAACAAAAAAAAGACTGTTAAAATTTGGGATTAAATAATATAATTAACTGAGATACAGTTTGTCTTGTGAGTTGAGAGTACTTTTACATCTCCTGTAATTACTGTAAGTGTGTGCTTGAGTATGAATGCTTATGTTGTGTTACAAATATGATTTAAGATAGTAAAAATCTTGAAGATTGACTAAGTGATTCAAAATAAAACTTTATTATACAGAGTATCAGAGAGTCGGGATATTTAAAAAGCAAGGGAAATAAAATAAGAAAACAAAAGAGTGAGATGTTAGAAACAAAAAGACAAGGGAATCTATTGTTACATAATATACTGAAGAAACGAAGATTAGAAAATAACAACCCAATGTGAAAAGGGGCTTTAAGGGTTTTAACTTACCAACAATAGTGTGTCTGGTGCGCGCCTCCTGGCTCATCTGTACGTTCTGCTCCTCCTCCTGTCCTGCTGGGTCGATGTGGGTCAGCCTAAAGTGGTCCACCTCCACTGGTGGGTTCCTCCAGTCCACCTGGATGGAAACCTCATTCTGACCAAGAACTTGGATATCATCTATGTCAGAAACATCTGGAGAGGATACAAGACAACACGGACCTTGTAGTACAGACATAACCCTTAAACTGAAATCCTTGTGTAATAACGTGCATCTGTCCCGCTCTGCTCCCATCATGGCCTTGAGTTGGATGATTAATCACTGCCAGACTGCAACGTGAACCTCAAGAAGACAGGGCAGACAGGGTTTTTTTCCCCTTTCAACTCTTAAGTAAATATCAGAACAGCATTCTGCTCTGTCTTAAAAGTGGTTCTCCTTGTTCTAAAAAAATCTCTAATGTGTCTGATTTGGCCCAAAAACTAAACTGAATTTAAAGTGAGTCAGTGCAGTTCTTTATGATAAAGAGAGACGTAACGACTAAAACTGAAACTAAATGTACCTTTTTAATATCAAAAAGGTCAGCACAATTATTTAAACATATTCCAGTAGCTGAGGATTTGTACAGACCACAATGAACATCATCAGGATATAGTTATCAAAATGAAAGCAACTTTTAAGCTGAGATAACGCCGCTTACCGCTAACTCCTTACTGATTTCTGTTACCAGTACAAACTTTCTGCCAATCAGTGGTTGGAACTGCAGAGACTCAAACTGACTGTGCACTTGCACACCTTTTATTGTTTTCTACCTACATTTGGCCTCATTGTAGTTAAAGGCCATTAAAGATGTGAAGACTGTTTTATACTTATGAACAACCTTAAAGAGTACACAAACTCTTTATTATGAAAAATATGTAGTTAAACAATCAGAACTTAACATCAAAATAATAGTACAGCCAAGAGGGTTGACAGGGTTTGCAGCATATGGTTAAAAAAAGAGTATAAACAAAACATGTGGTTAAAAAAGACAGAATAGCATTTAGTAAATACCGTCTATTGTGTCTTTCTATGGGAAAAAGAGAAACATGCTTATGAGCTCTTTTGAAGTAGATCATCGTTTGAAGTTGAAAACTATGTGAAATGTTGGCCTCATGCTGAGTTCTCTCACAAAACCATATAAGCCAGATGATGGTGTGTTTTCCCATGCCCATATGGGAATGCCAAGCTCTGTAAGGTTTTCCATCATTGTTAACCAGGGTAACCACACATTAGAGTCAAACTCAGTCTCTCGCTATGTCTGTGTGTCTCACTCACTCCCACCAGGCCTGTCTGTTAATCTCTTTCTCTTCACATCTGCTTCTACCACATCTGTGAGAAAGTTTGATGTCTATTTAACACATCCGTGGAGCCATTTCCTTGTAATTACCTTAAAATTTAATAGTGAACAAACCAGCTCTTAATGAAACACTTAGTTATGACAGGCTTCACTTTGTTCATTTTAAAGCAACATTGGTGTAAAAGGCACACACTCTTGATTTAAAGCAGGAGAAACATTATCCTATATTAAAACCTGATAAATGTTAAATGGACCTTGGTGTGCAGTCAGATGACTTTTTTCTAGTCATCTGACTACACACTAAAGTGCTTTTCTGCAGGTCAGACGTACCCATTCACACACTGGTGGTGAAAGCTGCTATGTAGAATGGCAATCAGTATTAACTAACCCTATTCATATGCATCCATGCATTCACACACCACTGATGCAGCAGTGGGAGTGCTGTGGGGTTAAGTGTCTTGCCCACTGACACATCAACACGTGACTGCAGGAGAAAGCATACCTTTACCTACTGAGCCATAGCTGCCCTGAAAACACCTGAAAATAATTAAGCGTTACTAGAAATGCCTCTGACCTTCGTAATGAGGTAAGATATCATTAAGTGTCTTTGTTAAAATCTGCTAGATTTCCAATGTTACAAGGACCTCTCTCTTGCCTTTGCAGTTTCCAAATTTGCTGCCCTTTGCACACTTTTTAAGTATCTATAATATTAGTGTTTTTATGCCTCAGCTCATGTGATGCATGAAGACATCAAGCTAAAATGTGACCAGTTAATCCACAGAAAATGTGACTTAATCCCTCCATACCTGCAGGCCCTACCTGGCCCTTCCTTCCAAAGAAGTCTCTAATAAGTCACATCTGTTTTCACCTCAAACTACCAAAGTATTTAAAGGCAACATGCCACTTCCAGCCCCATTCCACTTCACAAGTAATTGTTCTCAACCTGCATCACGCTCATTTAGTGAAAGGAAGCAAACATTTTCAAGCTTCACAGTTGGTTTTTAGCGCAGCCTGAGCTCACCTGTGGTAGCTTCAATCATGTCAGCTTCACTTTGGATTTCTCTGATGACAGCATACACTTGAACGATGTAGGTGACCCCAGGAGACAGACCTGTGATGAGGTATGAGTTCTCTGTGTTGGGAACCCGAACCTAAGATACAGTGGGTTAAAAATGTTTATTTGGAAATATAACGAAAACTTACAGACACCTAAAAGTGGGCTGAATGGGTCTTACTGATAGGCGGTGCTAGTAAGTAAAAATTGAGGCAGATTTTATCCTTCATGTTTGAATAGCAATTAATTCTCTTACATGGCAACACATTAAACTTTGAGGCGCCGGAAGAACCAAACCCCTTAAGTTTTGCGTACGAGGCGAATAAAGTTTTGCATTCAGGGCATTTTCCAGCCCTACACAAACGTCATATTTTCTAGGAGTTGTTACATCCAGAGTGAGGCCAGGAAATGTCTAGTTTTTATCAGTGACATAACATAACATAAATGGCAACTTCCTGCTAATTTGGCTCCAAGTGACTTATCCACACCCACCAATATAACTTGTGTCAATCTTTTACTTTCCCAATTGGCCTTGTGTCTCCCAGTATTTGTAGCAGAACAGCCCCTGAAAAAAAACAACTTCCTGTTTCATGGCGAATAATGCACTGCCACAGCTTTAGTCACAGACCTGTAAGCTTCACATGAAAACATGAGGGGGTGATTCAAGGATGCTAAAAACACATTTTCAGAGAAATTTGGGCAACCTCGAAGGAATCGTCTTGATTTTTGTAGTAAAAGCCACTTCCTGTGCTATGGCAAGACATCAGACTTAGAGAAGATGCTATGCCCACACTCTTTGAGTTATGTAAACAAGATGATTTTTTGTTGAAATAGTCTTGTTGAACAGCAATCAAATTCTTAGATGGTTTCATAAATGCCTTGGAGGAAGTTAATCATAGAAGAAATCTGGGAAATGGACCACTGCCACTTTAAACACATGTATCTGTCCACCTCTCCTGTTTTTAAATGGTCTTTGTTTAGTTGATCTGTCACACTTTACAAAAGCAGCTATAAACAGACTTTTTTCCAAGCTGCATAATAAATGGAGACATAGATAAACATGTAGGACCCAAAAGCTGATGTACAGCTGAGTAAACAGATAAAAGGTAGAAAGGCTGAGGGAAAATGTGAATTTGTTGACTGACACAGTCCACCTCAGGTCAGACTGCAGAGCCAAATCAACAATTAGAGAAGCTAACAAATCAAATCCATGTCTATATATCGATTATAACTGTACTACACATCATGTCATATTGTGTTCAAGCAACATGCTTTATCCAACAAACCTACACTAAAAGAAAAGAAAAAACCTACTTGTTTCATTGCACCCTGATCTCCTTCGGGATGATGAGTCAAAATGTAATATTCTGCTCCACGAACAGGCTCCCACTCCACCAGTAGAGACACGTCAGTCACCTGGACCAACCTCAGACCCTGAGGGCCGAGCACTGGAAGAAAGAGAGGCAGACAAAGGGACAGGGTTAATAGAGGTCATAATACATTTTAATATAACCTTCTATTACTTTAATTACATCTTTGCTTGCTTTACTCACATCATTATTCTCTGTCACTCTTTGTCTTTCACCATAATTTACTAGATTAACTTTAGACCTTGAGAACTATTTTTCATGGTCACACTTTGATTAAAATCCCAATTCATCATATAACAGAACATAAGGAAGTAAAGAGCTGCAATGAGAAAAATGTAGATCTTTACATAGAATGTGTCAACAACAAACTTCTTCCCTACATGTTTCACTTTTATTATCACAGCTAAGTTTACAAATTTTACATGCTATTTTAAACCAGCCTTCACTTAAATATATCACTTACTGGTATGAAGAGTTAAATTTGTAAAAAAAAAAAACATGTAACTGAACAGGTACTGTATGTCTGATTGACACTACATTGTTGTCTAGAATAAAACAGCCTTTACTTCTTCATATAATGGCCGAACACATTTTTTTTTAAAAGTCCCAGTGAGTAAAAGAGGTTATATCTGAGCATATCAATGGAATTTGGAAAACTAACTTTTGATATCCACATCTCCAAATTTATTGTATCATTGTTTTGACATCATATATTTCAGCACTGATAAGACCTGATTTACTGAACCTTCGTTGGAACAAATTTGTTTTAATGATCTACAGCGTTGTCAAGAAGATTCTGACCCACATCAAAGTTTTCTTCTCCATGTTTTTCTGAGCTCAGAACAAAACCTAACAATACTAAAGAGAACTCATACATAGCAAAATCATCAGTGCTAGTTCAACTCTCATAGTGTTTAATTTTATACTAATTTAGAGTTTATAGAATTCTCTCAGGTTCTGCATTTAATTTACACATTGGAAAGTGGTAAAGCCAAAACGCCACGAAAGTATTACGTTTTTATCCAAAAACGTTGTGGTGTAAACAGGGCCTAAGTCTATGTTAGGACTAAAAAGATCAAAATCAAATTATCTTTAACTTTGAGGTTTCTTTGCAAACATGAGATGGAAATTTAAAAAAAAATGCTCACAGCAAAATACAAGGTGTAGGATTTGAATGGAAATAGGAAAAGTAAATATGTAGGTGTACTGTCATATTACTTTGGGGGACTCAACAACAAAACAGCAGCCAAAAGTCACCAGACAGAGAGTCAGCAGTGTTGGAGTGAGGCTTCCCACCAACAAAAAGAACTCTCTGTGGGCCCCATAGGAGGGAAATGAGAGGTATGTAGATCCTAGTGGTGGATGTAGAAAAGTACAGCAGTAAAAAGTAAGTATATTTCGAGGGGAAAATGAGAAACGGGGTGGTAGTGGGCTCCACAATAGCTGTGGCAGGGCAGGAATTCACATCAGGTTCAGCTGCTGCTCCACAAGGAACAGTCAGGAAGCGAAATGTTGTTTTTTCTCAAGTGTAGCAGTTCTTTCCATCCAGTAGCACTTTATATTCCCCTGTTGTCACTCGAGGCACGAGCATCTACAATCCCTACTCTCGAATAATATGTCAGGACAGCTGGGTTGAATAAATTAACATATTAACATAGGAAAGAAGTGGAAACCAAAAGTCTTATGTGTCCTCTATGATGAGTGATGAACCATTTGAAGAGGGAAAATACAACTGAAACAACATGTTTCTGCAGTAAATTAATTCTGAGGAAGTCTCCGTGCTAATGCTCTCAGGACAAAAGAAACGGGAATTCAATCAACTTATTGTACGTAGTTGCTCTGGATGGTATCATCTTTTATCAGGTTAATACAATATGATCCAATAGACTTAAATAGGGTTTAAAGTAAAGACAATATCAGTGGTACATTCGTGGTCAGTGTTTAGTGGACGCATTAACATCCCTTTTCAATTTCAGCCACAAATTCTCTATTGGATTGAGGCTTGGGCTTTGACTCGGCCTCTCCAGAACCTTCACCTTGTTGTCTTTAAACCATTTCTGTGTAGCCTTTGCTGTATGCTTCGGGTCATTGTCTTGCTAGAAAATAAATCTTCTCCCAAGCTGTAGTTCTCTTAAAGACTGAATAAGATCGTCCTCCAGGATTTTCCTGTATTTTCGACGTTCATTTTACCCTCTACCTTTAAAAGCCTTCCAGGGCCAGCTGCCGAGAAGCATCCCCAAAGCATGATGCTGCCACCACTGCGCTTCACAGTAGAGATGGTGTGTTTGTGTGGATGTGGACATGCAATGTGAAATAAAACCAGAAAAATTACCTAATACTGGTTGGAGTTGTTTGGTAGTTTGTTTTTTTTTTCTTTTTTTTCCTTTACTAATATCATAGCTAGATTTAAAATGCTGGTTTTGTGACAATCCTAAGTGGAACAACACTATACCTGCCATCATCTTCAGCCATACTCTTGGACTCACGTTGCTGTCATCACCTGCAGATTAATATCTATCATCCAGGTGCTGAAATGGCAAACAGCCACATAAAACAAAGAACGTCTCGGCTGTTTTGCTTCTATGCCCGTCTTCTCCTGCTGCTTATTACCCCTATTATCACCCACACCTAAAATCAACACAGTGTATTTTATTTCTTTACCTCCTACTTTCCCTTCCATCCTGACTCTTCCTCTGACACGCTGCCACTGTTGATGTTGGACTGCATTCAACCACAACTACACATGAGCTGCACCTCTGAAGGGCAGAACAGCTTGAAGGAATAAAATCTCCTTTAAGGGTTTGGTACGGCTCACTGTGAAGACTTAACTATCGTAGCTGTTAAAGCTGTGGCTCAGGACCTGTGACTGGTTGTGGAGTGCCTTTGGCGGATCAATCCAAATAAAATGTTTTAATAAGACTTACGTGCTCTCTTCTCTGGGTACATTAGGGGATGGCATGCCATACACACAGAAAAATAAATTCCATGTTAAAAATATTGTTTTAAAGATTCTCCAATGGCATGAAAGCACTTTTTAAGGATTGAATTTTATACCTCATCCTCTAAATCTTCAGAATCTGCTAGAAATGACTCAGTATAATTTCAGTGAATCAAAGCGTCACTGCCTGACTGCTGCAGCTCACCTTTCTGCTTGCCTGACCTTAAATTGCCATAAAAAGCAATTTTGTACTCAACTCCTGAAGCAGTACAGTCAGAGGGTCTGGTGAGCAAAGCATTTAGCAGGAAAGGTGGTGATTCTGTGAGAAGGTCAAAGTTAGATGAAGCTCCAAAAGACAGATGGGTTTTCTTTTATTTCTAGAAACAGTACGTGAGCTGATGTCATAAGTCGTCTTCAGGCCATAGCAGTCAGGAGTCACAGGGTCAGTACGCCGAAAGGGCCCCATCAGCTGTTTTTTCTAAAAGAACTATCCGAGAGATGCTTTGAATTCCACAGAAGTGGGTCACTAAAGCCTTCATGACAACTGACATAATCTTTGGCTCAGTCATGAACATCTATGTCAATGACATGAGTACCTCTGCAAAAAGAATGCTCTCTGAGCCAGCTTTGAGACGCTGCTGGTCACAAATAGAAAAGTCATCACCCTAATAAAGAAAAGAGGAGTTTGAAGATCGGAGAAATGAAACTGCAGCAAGAGTTGGTACAGCAGGCTTCCAAAGGTCATTTTAATTTAAAGATTTGTTTTCTCTTAAATCAATAAAGAAAAGACAGAAAAGGAAAATGTCAAGATACTGCAGATTTTCATCATGGTTGACCACCTGTGATTCTTGGATTTTGTGTTATAGATTGATTTTTGTACTGGAGAGGAGGCTCTGTGTTTTTTTCTCCCACTGCAGGCTGGTTGGGGAGAGCAGGAGCACTGGCAGTCACAGCTGTAGCTTGTTATGCATTACAGCTGCAGCCAATTTTTGGGCAATCAAGAGCTCCTCTTTACCACCTCATGTTGAGCCTTCAGACGTCAGAGTATTCCTTCTGTTTCATGAGTGGCACCCTGGCTCACTCAACGCTGACTAGGTGTGCTTTTGCAAGTGAATTTTCAGTGACTTTTTCAAGTTTTGCTAACTTTATCCTCTTCTCTTACAGTGTCCCCTACTTCCTGCCAGTGCTTCAACGCGCCACCAGCCAGCTCACTCACCCTCAGCCATGGCTCTTGCTCCACTCCTTGTGGCTCTTGCTCCTAGTCAGTATTTTTATTTGATAAACTGTTTTTACTGTTGTATACAACTTATACAGAAAGAAGCTAACTAAAAGTTAAGTGTGAAATTAAAAGAGCTATAATTTCCATTTGAAAATGTTAGAAACAGTCTATTGATATTGTATATTCTGTTTGTGTCTCCTTTAATTTATAAGTAATGGTATTCAATAAAAATGTAACAAATGCACAGAACTGTCAAGTAGTGATACACACGATAAGTTGACTACATGGTTAAAGGAGGATCCATGTATAGGGAATTACTAGTTGGTTAAACTAGTTTAACCAACTAGTAAGTCTTTTTTTCTCAGTTCAGGTTGCTATCTTCTGGGAATGGTAGAGTTTGGTCTGTTATTCACATGTGGGCCCTTCAAGGTTATTTGGTGTAGTGATGGTAGAGGTCTGGTTTTGTTATGGTTCAGACACTGCTAACACACAGAAGTGGGACAGATTTGGGACATCATTCACAGTTTTGGGTCACATCTTTGCTGTTCATCTGGCCCACGTCTGAGCCAAAGGTATTTTTCCATGAGGGTAGTTTTAGAAAACATCCAGCAAAGACATTTGGTCCAGATCCAGCTCAAAGTTGGCACAGCTATCAGTGTCATAGCATAGACATTCGGCTCAGATCTGGCTCAAAGCTGGCACAGAGTGTTCCAGTTTTGAGACAGATCGGGGCAAAATGTCTTTGCTTTCAGGCAAATTTGCACCAGATTTGAGCCGAACATTAACTTGGTTGCCACATATCTGGACCCATTCTGGTCCCAAACTGTTACAAATACGTCACAAGTCCACACCAGATCAGGCCCATGTGTGGTCACTTGTTGCTATCTGGTCATTAATCTGCAAAGAAGATCAAAGACTGAAGGTGTTAGCTCTCCTAATGTTAGCTACATTCTGCAAAACAACTACATACCACTAACCCACTGACGCTGTAATCCTGTCTCAAAGAATCAGTGTATGATTTTAACTGTTTTCAGGGTGTTTTCTTTTGGACTTGTCAACTAAATGCAAATAACTTGCATTCCATAAGGTGTGAAATTATTCGTCTAGGACCATCACCACTGTAAAGCCTCGGCTGATCTCAGGGTTAAAGTCAGTCATTTCAAGCCAGCTTTGGTGTTTGCAGGACTTGACAGGATTCAATTTTCATATTGAAACTTACTCTGAGAAGACTGTTTAACCCAAATTTGTTTGCTGCAATGAGGCATGAGCAGCAAAGGAGAGACTAGTGTCAGGCTAAAAAGCCAGGCCTGTATAAATGGTGCTAGCCAGCTGTTAAAATACACATACAAGAGAAAATGTAAAACATTGTCACTTTTATTACTTGTGATTTTCCTACTGTGACAGCTTGACATTTTTTATGTCAAAAGCTCCACTGCTAAGCAGTTAATGAGCTGAGGATGCTTCAGCATGAATTAAATAGATGACAGAAAATAAGCTGGTAAAAGAAAAAAATGTCTGTAAGATGTTAAACTAAATCCAGGTTGAATAATAAAACTCTTTACTTAATGATAAAGGTAGGAAGTTTATATGAAGGTGAACTGGGCTTTTGGGATGAGTGTTAAATTTTTTATGGTTCCAGTGCTTCAAGTAGCATCTGTGCTTTCACATGAGATTGTAGTTAATATTCACAGCCTCGTGTCAGCAGAGCCATAGAGGTGACTAAATAAAGAGGTGAAATGTGAATGTTAATTCTCTTGAGAAACACAGATCAAATTTAATATGAGCCTGAGCCATAAAAAGTTATTGGACTGCACCCCTGATTAATAAATTACCCATAAAAAGAGCATGGTGTGATATGCTTACTCAGACGCTACTATTCATCTTTAGAGGACACACCAAAAGTGTTGCTGGTAGTTTGGATGTGAACTGTCTAAATACAGATTATGTCTGCTGCTGTCTGGTCACACAAACACATAAAACAGCAAGACAGTTATTTCCAAGGGGGAACAACACATAAGTTCAATAATTTGTCAGTGTGTTCCAACCACACTGGCTGCTACCAATTGTAAGCCATTAAATGGGTTTCAAAGCAAGTTGCTTCTTAATGATGTTCACAAACTCCAGAGCTCTGTTAGTAGCGTTGTTATCTTGCCCAGCCAACAGAGCTACATAAGATACGTTTGCTGCATTAGAATGTTTTTATGGTGAACGAGCTGCTTTCCTACGAGCATGCTGTTTACTTTGTTTTAGTTTAATAATAAGGTTTTGCAGGTTAGCTTTATAACTTTTAACTTTTGGTACTTACCCTAAACCTAAATGGAAGTTAAATCTTATTTTATTTCAAAGGTTTTAGCATGTATTTCTGTTCTGAGATACAGGGCATCTCAGAAGCACAGTGTGTGAGAGTGGCCATCAGAAATGTACGGTCTGCAGCATAGTGATGGGTTGTTCATGAACAAGCCAGTTCAAAGAGCCGGCTCTTCTTCTTGAACGATTAGAGCTGGATACCGTTTGAGAGCTGTTTTATATCATTATAACTATTACTTTTATTAATTGTATGAATGTTGAGTCTGTGTGTTATGCGTTTGTTAGCAGGAATGGTCTTTTCTACACCCATTACCACAGGCACACCACGCATTAGGGACACAAGCATGATGGTGGAACAGTAATATTTTGTATCAGGTGTGTCATACAGCCCAGCCAGTGAGCGGATTTCATCTGACCCACAAGGTGTTTTGGGGGAACAGTCTATTTTGGAAAAATGGTTACATGATAATTTCATCAATTAAAAAAAGAGCATATTGGGACTAAAATATCACAAATGTCAATCATATGTCATGATATTGCTAAATCTTGCAGGTCAAATGAACCAAACTGGTACCCAAATAAAGAGTCGACTCTCCCTGCTGAGCCAAACCGAATGATCTGATCACTGAAAAGAGCTGAAATTCCCATCACTACTGCAGCAAGTCTGTTATGTAAATCTTTGAAGCATGGTGTAATTTTGGGCCCTTAGCATTAAGCTAACAACCACTAGCAATCTCCCTGCTTATCTTTGTCTAACATTTTAAAAATTGATAAACCACCACAACCCTGATTCATACTTTCCAGGGAGGATACAGCAGATGTAGCCTATATTTTGACCAACAGTACTTTCAAGTTTCCCTCTTTTCTATTATATTTGACACTGGCTGTTAGCCTATCAGTGCATCTACTTTGGTTCACTAGCTATCCAAATCTCCAGCTATTTTAAGAGTTTGTATGCATACAATGAAAAAAATGTTTTTTTTTTTTGTTTTGTTTTTTTTTTTGTTCCTTTGGTGATTTTAAATCTTAATGGCTTACCTAATGAACAGTCCTCCCCATAAAAGCCTTCATCACAGACACACTGGCCGTCCACACACTGGCCGTTTCCAATGCAGTCATTGGGACACTTCTGGATGCTGCAGTCCTCCCCGGTGAAGTGCGGGAAACACACACACTTTCCATCCACACACTGTCCCTTGTCATTACAGTTGTCTGGACACATCAGCTGACTGCAGTCGTCTCCTGTGAAACCCTGATGGCACACGCATTTCCCGTCCACACAACGGCCATTGTCGTTGCACTCATCAGGGCAGGACGACACGGAGCAATCTGGGCCTTCCCATCCCAGGTTACACTGGCAGCTACAGGCATCGTGTTGATAGGTCCCATGGCCACTACAGCTCGTGTCTACTCCTGAAGAAAGGGAAAATATGCTGATTTACAGCTGATAGGTAATAATAGGTAGAAAACATAAATAACTGATTTAGGAATTAAAGCAAGATTTCTTGTAGCTTCATCCAAATCTTCACAACTCATTAACCTCAAGTAGACAGAACTTACCACCTTTTCCACAACAACCCTGACTACACTGGGTCTTTAGGTAGTTGACCTCCTCTTCCAGCCCATTCACTCTGTAGAGGAGAGACTTGAAGCTCTCTGACTCAGCACAGTCACACTGTGGTGTCTGCAGCCGAATGTTGTGTCTGAAGATAATGTCATTCTCTCCATTCTTAGTGGTCTCTGTCTGCAGATCTAGAAAGCACAATGATATATTCATTCATTATATCTTGTTGTTCTGTCAATGGACTTATGGCCACACGTTCAGTATGCTTACATAAAGTTCAGCTAAATTCATGGTTAGATTTGGTGATTGACCTTGTCTCAGTATATATGCACCATGGGAGAGTCAATTAATTGACTGGAGCATGTCCATATCTGCTATGGTAAGTGGTGATATTCCCCTTTCAGTGAGTTTCTATGGGCATCCTCTCACTTAACTATGCTAACAAGTTAGCAAGCATCTATGGTTTTATGTTGAACAATGAAAAACTGACAGTTCTATAGTGCCATTCATTCTGTACATACTGTGCTTAATTTTGGTACAGCTGAGATGAACACCATACTACTAGGTTATGGTAATACCCAGAGGCAAACAGCAGTGCAACTCTTGCAACGCCAATGCTGTTTAGCTTCCAGGTCAAAGTTCAGTGCAGAAACTACAGAGTAAGCCCAGGCTGTCTAGACCAGTTCAGTCTGATTGCGGTGTTTACAAGCAAGAAAACTGATCTCACTACACTGTCTAGGTGTGCGACCCAACCTCAACAAATTTGATCCAGTCAGATCTCAGTCAGACGTACATGTTTACATGTGTTTTGAAAGTTCAGTTTCAGTCATATTAACACAATTGACTTTTCATAAGGGCATATAAACCTACTGATGATAATGCAGTATGGTGCAGGAATATGCATTTGCAGCTCAAATTGAAAAGGTTATTAAAGAAGACCTTGTTACTAAAAGCATGATTAGTGCAAAATTACCTTCAAAAATGACTCATGTAATTCAACCAAGACAGTCTGGCTGCAGACCATAGATCTCAGATGTCCCTCCAGCAGAATGTTACTTTTTCAGAACAGCCATAATTTTCCAGATCAACATATTTCCAGTTATAGATAAAAAAAAAAACTACCTCATTCATAATCAAATCCTGGCAGTCATAAAATAACTACATTGCAAACATTACAGACGAAGCAAAATTTCATAAATAAATCAGAAAAAAAGTCAGAGGTCTAACCTGGAGGTAAATTAAGAATAGACCCAAGATTTATTTGCTATGTTGGATTGTTTTCATGGAGAACAAGCCTTTTTTACCTGTAAGCTTACTGTTTAGTTGGCTTTATTAAATATTTCAAATTAGGTTTTGCAGGCCAGGTTTCTAACTTTAAATTTGTGGTATCCTAACCCTTACCCTAATCCTAACCAAAAGTTCCATCCACCCAATTTAACTGTCTGATGAAAACAGGAAAGGAAAAGATTTTAATATTTCCTAAAAAGACAATCAACTCATATTTTTGCTTTTTAAAAGAATTAATTCAATCATGTGAGTCTAAATCATCACACATAATGCCATATTGAGCTGAATATCATTCCTCCCCTTGACATCAGTCACTATCAATGTGCTTTTGTCTTGCTTTAATTTTGGTTTTTGTTCGTTACCTGTTCCATCCTGGCTTGACAGGCCCTCTAGTTTACAATTGGAGCCTCCTGGGACGTCAATTTTATAGACATGGCTGAAGGTGACTCCCTGCTCAGTTTTGGTCTCTGGCAGGCTTTCGGCAGAGCCAAAGTGGGACAAAGAGCACAGTAAGGCCAACAGGAACAGGGCCCTCCACAGCAGTCTGGTGGTCATGGCTAGAGGACAAGACAAGAGGGCAGGAAATTCTTTAATTTTCCTCAACCGTAACATTTTTTTCTTAACACCACAATACAGGTGCAACAGAACATGCAATAATGTCTTATACCTACTGTTTTAAAAGTACAAGGAGTCTTCATGTAGCATAAGATCAGATTGTCCCCTCTCAGAATTCAAAGCAACCATAATTGTTACTAAGGAGAGAAATAATCTTTTTTATGACTTTATATGTTTCCTTTGTTATATCTTTACTGCATAGGCTTACAGCTGGTAAACACCTCCTAAACACTCTCTCCATAACACACAAGTCTTTGGCATATCTTAAAGGTAATTTAAGTATTATGAGGAAAACATGTTTCCCCCTTTAGAGTACTTTTCAAAAAGAAGTATTGCCACATCAAACAAGTTTCCCCCCCAGAAAAGATCAGTCACTTTTCACTTTTGACTGTCAAGTAAATGAAGTTTCTCTTTCAAGCTTCCCCCAAGCACAGGGGCATGAGACAATGTTTCCAAAGGAGCAGTAATATATACATATTTCATCTGTTTTTTTAATGTGTGCTTATACACTTTGTAAAGATTATATCTTTGGCATGACCTCTGTCTGACAGGCGACCAAAACTGTAGATGTTTGTCGTCACGGCTGACTGGACCTCAGTCTCCGAGTTGAAAAAGGGTCATATTTGTTCTTTCCAGTGAATGTTTTATGGAGAACTGAGGAAAGACACACTGTTCTGACAATGTATAAGTTACATTACATCCAGTGGGGCACGCTACTGTATATTTGATCTTCTTAAACCTAAACCATTGTGTCACTGCAGTATATGTATGTGTGTCTGAAAGTGAGTGGTTGAGTAGTCATCACTTTAGCAGAGATTCGTTTGCTCTTAACCATAAATTGTGTCCAGTCAGGCATTTCTGCGCTTTAGAGAGGGCAGACTCACATCCTCAGTGGTGATGTCATTGTTTTTAATGATACTGATGTCATTTGAATTTAAAACCTTGTAGTGGCTTCCCCAGAAGACCAAAATTACAAGCTTTCAAAAATGTAAGGCCGTGTTAACCTTCAGTGGGATTTATTTTATTCTGTTTTATTTTTTTTTTGTGGACTTTGGTCTAATTAAACCTTCTGGTATTGAAGTTTGAAATGTGGTCCAGCTCTAGTCTAACTGTGCTGAGTGTGTGTGGTCTATGGAAACACAACACCTCCAATGGAGTCTGTAATAAAGCACTGGGGGCCCTGCAATGAAGCTTGACAACTGGAAAACTGCATAGTGATATGAATTTGAATTTGTTTAAAATCATATGGTTCAACTGAATGTCCATGCAAACCCCAAAGCTGTTGAATAGAGTTTAACATGAATGCAAACATAGGGCAAAGAAAAAAGGAAGAAAATGTTAAAAGTGAGGAAAGTGTTTTCCTAGACATCATGAGCATGACCCCGTAGAGGAAGAATGTCATTTTGTCTTGTTTTGATCAAATCACACTTTTTTTTGTGTGTGAATGTGATTTAATTCTGATTTATGCCAAAAGAAGGTAACTTTGAAAAGGAGGAATTCAACAATTTGAAAGCACAATGACCAGGGTGCGTTTTAACAGTCTGATTCGTTTTATAGACCGACAAAAAAAAACAGAAAAACAACTGTTTTCTTGATATATGGATTTATGAGGGAAAACCAGAAGCAAAATTTCAGCCCATTTGTTTGAGTTTCTGTTTAAACCTATGGAACAAACCTCACCATGTTCTGTTTCATCCATCTGTTCACCTGTTTGACATGGACGAGTTTTCCATCCATCCATCCATCCATCCATCCATCCGTCCATCCATCCGGCAGTCAGTCTGTCCATCCATCCCTCTATTCATCCATACATCCATCCATCCATCCACCGAAAATGATACAAATATATTCCTCTGTGTATTAGCTTATATGTACATGTATTTATTTTTTCTGATTACAGTGCCGTACCTGGCAAAGGGCGACTGAAGGCCAACCCACAATTAAAAATGAAAAATTGATTGGTTTATTTGCTGCATTTGTTAAAACAGCAAACAAACACATTGGCTGAAATCTTGCCCCCAAAAAAAAAGAACCCTTAAAACAAGAAAAAAGTGTTTCTAGTTCTTTTGTTTTGGTCAAAATATAAGGGGAAGAATGACATTTTTGTTGTTTTGCTTGATTTATTTTTACTGATGAATCAGACAGTTAAAACATTCCTTGGTCCATAACATTTGCTTTTAGACCATCAAAGACATCGACAGATGGAAAAGTTAGAGAGAAAAGGAAACAAATCCTTAATTTCCCACTGGACATTGTGTGTACATTGGCTTGAATACAAAAATATCAACAAGTGGACCCAAAGCCTGCCAATCTTTAAGCCAATTGTACTATTATTTGAATCACAGTGATTTAGGGAAGGGATCCTTTACAAGTGAGAATACTCTTTTGAGGTCTTTACATTTTTTCAATAGCTTAGGTAGAAATCTATTTGCTTTATGCAACTAGACACAGTTTGTTTCAGTAAAATAAACTTTGGCTTCTGAATCTCCCTGTATTGGTTTATTCAGGATGTAATTCAAGTAGATTAAATAGTTAGATTCTCCAGTTCTGTTTATGGAGACAAATAGCCATATAATTACCATGGCTGAGTCATTACTACTCCAAACCCCATAGCTGACCTTGTTTGGTTATTTCAGCTGGCTTTTTGATTACTGCCTTTCAAAAGTTTGAGGTCAGAGACTGGTGCCTGTGCAAGAAACCCAAGCTATGACATCATTTAGAAACAGCTTTTTGACCCTGTGTGGTTGCCAGAACTTGAGTCGGTGTTCTATCAATGGCCCAGACTTTAGAGGGAAAACCTGAAGAGGTAGAAAAAGATATTAGGAGTGGGAGATGGAAATAGACTTGAACATATAGGAAAATTAGATTAAAAATGTATGTTTAAGTGGGTGAAAAAGAAAAGGAATAGGTAATAGAGAGTATGATGGAAGGAGTGTGTTTGAATCAGTGACAGCCAAGCAGTTCTCAACATTATAAGCAGTGGACTACAACCATGTGGAACAGCAGTGGGCACTGGCACACAGAGATGCTTAACAAGCATGTTTATAGCTGCCTGTCAAGTCTTTATTTGATGCCTGCAATATTCAAGCTTTTTCCTTATTTTTCTTGGAGGAGATGGCACACTGACCTTCCAAACATAGCAAAGGCCTAACCCCAACAGCTAGAGGAAGTCCCTGAGTGAGGGGGGGGGGGGAGGGAGGGGCGGATGGATAAATGGACAGACAGACAGAAAGATAGATGCACGGATGGATGGAAGGATGGATAGATGGATGGATGAATGAGTGGATGTATGTATGTATGGATGAATGGGTGGATGGATGGATGCATGGATGAACAGATGGACAGAAAGACAGATTGATGGATGGATGGACAGACAGATTTTATAAAAACAGAAAGAATTTACTGGAAAGAGTAGAAAATTGTTAAACTCTGCTTTGGCTTCATCCATAATAGAAAACCAGTATAGCTCTATCAATCATGAGTGCGTAAGACTGCAGGATACAGCAAAAAACAGTTAGTTCAGTTCAGCGCATGTCCTCAGCTCATAGCCCGTGCAGATAGCATTTCAGCCTGGCTTTCAAAAGCCTCTCAAGTAAAATTCAACATGTCCATAAACACAGTTAAAAATTCCTTCCTGACAATAACTTCTCTCTGTCAAAGCAGAGCTGTGTCAGTGGGCCTGTAAAATGTTTGTGGACTACCTGTGATGTGTGTTCACTCTTTTATATGGAAGAAAGACGTGAATGGGGCTCGGCCATGTGTGTACAGTATGTGTGTGAATGCTTTCATTTATAGCTCACAGAGCTTGCTGTTGCTACCTCAGGAGGCGTTTTCCTGCTGGTAACAACGACAGTTTAATCACCAAAGGACAATGCTGTCTGGATCCATGGATGCCTTTCTCTGAAGGATCCTTGACAGGCTGTTGTATGTGTGTGTGTGTTTCTAAGAACCTCCATATGCTCTCAGACCTTTGGGAACAGTGAATGCATTGAACATTGGGCTGACATAAACAGAGAACAGGAGGGGAAGACGACTACAAACAGCTGTAACTTGTACTGGGAGTTCAGATAAACAGGGAGAGATAGAAAGGAGACTTGGTCAGTCTGCCTCATCCTCTCCTGAGAGCCGTTACGACTCAGACAAAAGGCTGACTGTTTCACCAGGTTTCAGCAGGAGACAAATCTCATCAGACCAGTCTTAGGATGAGATGAAGTTAGGGTTAAAATAAAAGAGAAGGGAGGTTGTGCCTTTATGTGCGGTTACAAACGTGTGGACCATTCCTCTCTCTCCCCTCCTCTGTAGACAGAACAGGCACAGTAAAATGAATAAAACGGAGCTGAAAGCAATTATCGTCTGAGAGCCCGAGCTCATATCTTTATGATTCTGTCTGCCTCCTGATGCCGTATAGACCACAAGTAGACTTCGATAAGGACTGCAGAGGCTCGATTCCACTTTAGTTTGGCCGTCAGATGAAAAGCTCACCAAGCGAACAGAAAAAATAACACAACTCGAGCGTGAATAAAAACAGCCTAGACGGAGATAAGTTTTTGAAATAACAGAAATGTGTTTTCAGTAGCTTTAATGTGCCCTGGGGTATTTTCAATCAGTGGAAGTATATGAAAGAGCCGGAGTTGTGAGGTTTCCATGAAAGGAGCCACATTATGCAATCTGAACACTTTTAAGCCACCCACTCAGGGTTGTATGTGTCTCTCTCTTTCTATCATTTTGCATGGCTGAGGGCCCACATCTGTAGCTCATTTTGTGAGGGCTTCTGTGTATTCCCTGAGCCAGCACAGTAGCATTAAAGGTAAATCAAGTGGATCAACAGCCCTGAGAGAATATCTGTCACCCCAACATAATATCATAATAAATATTTCAGATTTTATCACAGAGGAAATTAGTGCTGGTAGCTGTGCTGACCGACCGTATGGGGTAATTGAAATATAGTGTGTAGTAACTGAAAAGAAGTTGTAAATAATGCCACAAATATTTTTTAGCAGGCATGTCAAAGCTTCTCCAGGGTGAAATAACTCTATTCAATTCTGTCTTAACAGATAAATCTCCCTGCACTTTCATTATATTGATGGATCATTTATTCTAAATGCAATTACAGGCAGTCAGGGGCATAGCTAGGGATTTAGGGCCCCCGGAGAGAATATTACACAGGGCACTCTTTAACCAGCTAGCCAAGCAGCAAATGTTGCCTCATTTTTACAAATACAGTGCTTAACAAATTTATTAGCCCACCTGTCATATTTGTCTCAGAGACCATCCAGCACCATGAAGTGCTTTGATACGGACTCTTTCATTTTCAGTGAGCTCTCCAGGTTTTACCATTTTGAACAGGAATGAGGGATTTCAAACTGAATTCACCCAAATTTGAGCTGGCTCACTGGGCTTCTCTGAGAAGTCAGAAATGAACCAATATAACATTCAACCACTAAAACTCATTTTTCTGTTCAGGAATGCAAGTAAATAACTATAATTTAATATATTAATCAAGAAATAATAATGTGATTTACTATTTTTTCAGTTTTTTTGTAAATCAGTTAATTTGAAAATTCATGGATAACAATAATAATTATATTTTTATTGCAGCACTAGACCACACCATGTGGACATTCTTAAGGGAGGAGCAGGGGCCCCCAGTATTACATTGTCCTCTATTTGACACTAATTTCAGTCTGTTGACCAATTCATTTAGTCACTTTTAATTCAGTAATGACACTAAATGCTAAGGAAAAATAAATACAAACACTTTATTCATTGCAGACTTCTTAAGGGCCCCTCCCTACTGTGGGCCTGGGTAACCAGTACCCTTTTATCCCTTTGTGCTACACCCCTGCAGGCAGTGATTCTGCTGTTTGCTGTTTTAGTTGAGTCGAGTCTGACTGAAATTCTGTCTTCTCTTTAGGCATAGGTTCTAGTATACATAGCTAGTCACCTTACAAAATATAAGTGGAAATATCATAATATTGGCCTTTAAAAGAGGAAAAGTGTAGAAAAATTCACATAAATTGAAATATTCAAGTGCAGTAAGGTACCTCACCTTTTTTGAATGGAAAAAAATGTCAATTTTATGACACTCAACCTCCAAAGCCTCTAAAGCCTTACCAGCTACACAGCAAAACTGACTGACAGAGGAATTTAACTCTATTTGTCGACACTACATATAGTTTAACTACACTTTTAAAAGTGTTAAATTATCTACAACATGACAGAGCTTCAGTAACCCTTGAAAATTTGTAGTAGGGTTAGTCTCCTTTGGCAGGAACAAAGCAGAGAGTCAACTTCATTGCCAGGCAATACATACTGATGAAAAATATGCACTATGAGTCCTTTAGGAGCACCTAAAGTCACAGACGGGAACTCTAACTGAGTTGATAACTTCACTCATGGTACAAATGTGTCTCACATCAAAAAGGACAACAATCTACCAGAGACATGAGTAATAGTACCCCAGCAGGGATCACTGCACAACAGGCAACACAACTAAGCACATATAAAACACATCTAAATACTCTGCTCATACATCCTCCCAAATCTGAAAATGCATCGGGTGGAGTTTAGATCATTCGACTTTCTACAAAGGTGAATTAACACTGGTGGATCATGACTATCAAATAACTTCAACACTTAAAACAATTTCACACAGAGATATTTAACCCTGAGATATCAACACTTAAGTTTTTGCTGTGAGCATCAGCTGTTTTTGGATGTAATATCTAATCATATTTCTCAGTCCACTACTGTGTAGTCAACAGAGGTGTAAAATGTACAAGCATATTGGACTCAAGTAAAAGTATAGTTATTCTGGTCATAACTTACTTAAGTAGAAGTAAAAGTACTGATTTTAATATATACTCAAAAATGTACAAGTACCAAAAAAGCTATTCAAAAACAGTACAATGAGTAAATGTGATTAGTTACATTCCGCCCCTGCTTTCGGACATAGTTTTTAGTATACATAACTAAAAATTAAGTAGCATAGTATTGAGCCTTGAAAGTGGAATAAAGTTTTTTTAATCACCTAAACTGAAATATCCAAGTACATTAAAGTGATTCTACCTTGTTACCTCCAACCACTGAATGCCTAGCACCTCAAAAGCTCTTGTGGATGGAAAAAACATATCAGTCTTATTTCACAGTGCCACCAAAAAAACGTAAAACCTTACCAGCTATAAATATTTATCACACACAAACTATTCCACAACTTTCATATAAACAAAGCACTGCCATGCAAATTCAAACTATCATAAGCTTCAGTCAGCTTCAGTTCCAGGACACTTTATAAAATCCAGGTGTCAAGTAAAACTGGGGGACTTTAGATGGATGAAGAGAGAGAGAGAGTGAAGCTGGAATCTGGACGTTACAGGCATTTTAATGTGGAACAATAATGACCGATGCAGAAAAAGAGTGCGAAAAGCGACATAAAGACGCTTGGGTTAAACAGAAATGAATAAGGTTGCTTAACGAGCACAAAGAACTCACAAGTTTACACTAATTACTGCTATCAAAAGGACGCCCCCTCCCACCCACCCGCCCGCTCAAAAGTAGGCACAAGTTACTTATATTCAGTCTTAATGTAAGTTTGGTTCATAAATCAAATTCCTCCAAAAGTGCATGAAAAAGAGTTAGAGGAGAGGTTACACTTTAATAAAAAAAGGTATTTGCATTAGTTGAATATAAAGTTTCATTGATAAATCACTGGAAAATGACACATTTTTAAAGTGGCCTTACCCTTGAGGGTTTCCTTGATTTCCTCGTCTCTCTTTCTTTCTCTCTTTTCTGAAAGACCGAGCGTCACCAAGCCTCTCCCTCTCCCACCTGTTGACAGGCTCCTGACCAATGATTCAAAGACCTCTTTGCTGCTACTGACTTTTGCTCTCTCCCTCCCTCTTCAATCGTTAAAATCCTTCCCAAATGCCTATAGGCCAATGGGCAGTTAGCTTGGGAGTGTCTCCTTTCCTCCTCTCCTTCAGTGGTTGAATGAAAAAGAAAAAGAAGATGGGGGAGATAATGAGCAACATTAAAACACTTTCCTACAGTCCACCTATAAACAAACCATTCTTCTTCTTCACCTTAAGAGTTTCATCACTCTGTATTAACTGTTTTCCTTTTCTAAGTCTTAGAGGAGTCAATTGGAATTAATCTCCTAAGCAGAGGGAGCAGGCCTTAAAACACCACAGTAACAGGATATAAAGTTGGAATCAGCGGAGCGAGACTGAAGCCAAAACAAACGCAGAGTCAGCTTAGGATAGAAGTATCACTGGGAAGACGTTATATTTGAGAAAATTCTATTTTCAAAGCTGAAATAAATACAATACTGGGGTAAATTTGGATTTAGCTGGCATGAAAACAAAAGCAGCATACAAAACCAGAGACAAACAAACACCACATTTCCCAGAACACAAAGCTTCTGTCTGTTTGTTGGTGATAATAATCATACGAGTCTTTTGGAACATTATCGTCTGTCTGATGATTGGCAGTTAGACACCAAAAAGTCTTGATTTGATTTTACAGTTATGTACAATCACTCCACAATGTTTGTGAAAACAGGCCACCAGGAAGCACGCTGTGAAGACGAATACCAGGCTAACTCCTTCAAGGCGACAAAAAACCCACAAACATCTCAGCGAAAAATGTACCCCCTTTAGACTGTACCATGATCGCTTTTAAGTATGCAAAGACAACAATGCTTTGTTTCAGTCTGATCTCTGTTTTACATGCACATATACAATAGAGTTTGAAAGAATGCAGGACTCTGAATACATGCACACAAAGAAGGACAGAACAGGCACATCAGCATTGTGACCACCATGAACCAAAGACCCCCCCTGTGTGGCGGGGTCAAGGTTGGCAATACTTTATGCTGACAGTGAGTGTTTGTCTCTAAATATATAAGAAAGGTTTCAAATTTCTGCGGGAAGACAGACGGTCAAAGTGAAACTGGAGCTGAAGATGAGGGGTCAGGTGTGGTTGTTTGTACTGAACAAATGCTGCCTGAGTAGTTACTTTTACTGTGGTTGGACACCCAAGGGGGGATAAAGGGGAGAGCTTTCTGGGGACCAATGAGGGTCCACGGAGGTCAGCAAAATCATGGTATATTGTAAACTTAATCAGTGATAACCATATTCTATATAGTGCACAAATGTAAGGATGCCAGAAAATAAGGTAGAAGGAACTGAGAAAACTTTAAGGGAAAAAATATTAAATAATTACAGTGGGTAAAAGAGGCATAAATGGGCAAGAAACTGGCAAAAAAAAAAAAATGTGGTGAAAAGAGGTTATAAGAGGCAAAATGGGCAAAAATAGGCATTAGTGGGTTAGACAGGGAAAAATCTGTAAAAAAAAAGGGGGGGGGGAGGGCAAAAATTGGTTAAAAGTAACAAAAGAAATGTAAAAATGACCAGATCAAGTAGTAAAACGAGGCAATTAAGAGATAAATTAAAAGATAAATGAAATTTAAGTGGAAAAAAGGGATTTAAATTGGAAAAATTGATTAAAAGTGGCAAAAAATTGGTGAAAATGGGTTGACAGTATCAGAGAGTTGCAAAATATACCAGATAAAACGGGGTCAAAAGAAGTTAAAATGGGTTTAAAAAAGGGAAAAAAGGCTAAAATTGAAAAAAAAAAAAAGGTTAAAAGTAGCAAAAAGTTTCAAAAGCAGCTAGTAGTCAAAAGTGGTTAAATAGAGGTAAAAATGAGTTTTAAGTGGAAAAAAGACTAAATTTGGAAAATGGGCTGAAAGCAGACTTGCAAAATGTTGTTGTTATTGTAAATTGCCAGATAAAGTTGTAAAAAGGGGTTAGAAAGAGGCAAAAGGAGTTAAAATTGGAACAACGGGAGAAATGGCAAATTTGAATAAAAAAACATTGGGTAAAAAGGGGTTAAAATTGGTAAGAAAGTGCCAGGACTAAATTATTTCAGTACCAGAATCAAATCACAGCTTGACACATTTTTCAGCTCCAAAATGATGAGTCATTATTAGCCAGGATGTTAGCACCAATGCTACTGATCCAACACACACAAAATGATACCATCAATAAATCACGATTGCGGAGGGTCCATTCTCTGGGTTTTCAGGAGTCCAGTCAATCCTGTGGGCGGGCCTCTGGACACCTACAGGGTTGACTGGGCACCTCAGTCCTTCACCAGTACAGTGCAATCAGCTTCCACTGATCATGGTAATAGAAATGAACTGGTTAAATGGAGGAAATAGCACAGAAGGAATGATTTCTTTCTAGCTGACCGCTTAGGTCAGCCCTACAGATGGCTCTGGCTGTATACTGACTGACTGACTGACTAAGTAACTGAGTGAGTGATGCTTCTTTGAGAGCCCTACCATACAGAGTTGGGTTTGCTTGTACTGAATGCTGTCGTAATGGCTGCCTCCACTGCGTTAACTAGAGCCATACAAGCAGAGTTGCGATATGGGTGGGGATCACTTGTGCTGAAAGCCCTCTAATGGCTGCCTCCACTATTGTAAATACTCAGATATAGCTTTAGCAAAGCCTCTGTTTAACCAGAACTAGGCCACATTTCTGTATGACAAAGAATAAAAACAAACCTATAAGCCTATAAACTTGTTGAGCTTGTATACAACGGCTGCTAGCCGAATGTTAGTTGGCCTTAGGCAGACCACATTTCTTCATCACAGTTAGCGCTCAGAGCAACATGGAAAGCTTTCTATGACAGAAAATAATGTTTTCACTCTTCTGCCGCCCCGCTTTGGCATGACAAAGTGATAGTTATGGGGAAAGGGTTAGTTGGCTTTCCAATCATTGCATCGGGCTTGTCCAGTATTGTCCAGCATTAGTTGTTAGCTTGGAGAGCCACACCGGCAGCTTATCTTGAGCAGAGGAGAGGTTTTTGCCAAGCGGCAACCTCCGGAAAAATAAAGCCAATGGAGAAGTGCAAAAAATTGCAATACGAGTGTCCACTTGAGGCTGGCTGCAGGAACACAGGAAGTCCCGTCTGGACACCTGTTAAAAAGCAGTTTTTTGCACTAGTAATAAACTGGTTTACAGCTTAGTTAAAAAAACCAAAGGTGTCTCATTAGCTAATGGCTTCGTGGCCTATCACTGTACGGGGGCTGAATTTATTTTGTACCACAATGGTTTAGATTATATTGAGAAAAAAACCTCACTGCGGACTGATTGGCGCAGAAGCTATGTTTCTGTCAACCAGAATGCTAGCTAGCTAGCTAGCTGACAGGAAGTCGCACTTAGTGGGTGGGCTGTTAGGTTGATCCAAAGATCGGTTGAGACCGCGTTGTCAACATGGAAGCTGCCACAGATTGGCTTCAAGAGCTGTTTGAGTCTGCCTATTGTAAGCAGACGGCTGAAGTCACACAGGGTTTGTCCAATTCTTTTTACAGTCTGTGGTTTTTGCCCATTTCTTGTAGTGATGTCTTCCCTTAATACAGAGAGCGTCTTTTCCCCTCTGTTCTCTAACCGCAGCTGAGTTGATGTGTGTGTCTGTCTGTGTCTGTGTTTAAGATGTGGTAGAAGAAAAACGGGGGTTGACGCTGCTCAGGGTTCATCTCCACAAACAGAAGGACACAGACACAGACAGAGACAACATGTAGTTTTTTACATTCAGTTGCCACTTACTATGCCTTTGGCTAAAAAAACTACTAACAATCATGACAAAATCACTCTGCCAGAACACTCATTTAAGTCAGACATTTCAACAGGCATTCCAGATAGTTGCGGTCAGCCATATTCTAGCTTTGAACCTAGTTTGTTGTAATTAAAGGAACTAATAAGACATGGCATCTGCAGCTGTTTTGTGTGGTCTGCTTAACAGCCAGCTTAAGTCATGACAGAAAACAGTTAATTACAAGTAACCAAGTTAATATTGTTAAAATCATCACCCACTTATTGTGCTCAGTCTCACTACAAGTAAATTAAGACAAGTGGCTTTCACAGTTAGTAATTTTGAAACCACAGATGGCCTGACTGCTCCAATACTTTGACCAGTCAGTTGCTAACTTTATCCACTGCAGCTCTGTGCTGGTCAGGAAGTGTAAAGACAGTTAATTAGAGCCTAATATGGCTCTCATGAGGGCCATGAACCAAAAGAAGTCAAGCTGTAAAACAAACTAGAGACCTTCAGCAAGAACTTTGAGGGACTGCAAAGTTGGCTGAAAACTGTAGGTTGTAAAGGATGTAGAAACAGTAAAGTTACCTGACAACCTTTTTTGAACCCATCAGTAGAAATTTGACTCGGTGTTTGGTGCAAAAAAATACCATAGAGGAAGAATAAAAATATTTAGAGACTTGACACTTCCATAAATTGTTAGAAAATAAAGTATCAGAATAAAAAATGTTCATATACAATATAAAAACGAGTATGTACAAAGGTGCAAAAGGAGAAACTCTAGAGATGTGCAGGTATACTGGTTATGGTGCATAGAGTCTGTATAGACATGTATTGTTTCTGTCTGCTGCTTTGTTGGTTCTGGGGTTCAGTCTCAGTCTGGGGTGGGGGGAGTACCGTTCATGACGCTGACAACAGAGGGGAAGAAACTGTTCTTATGGCAGGAGGTTTTGGTCTGATGGATCACAGTCTCCTGCCAGAGGGGAGGGCCTCAAAAGTCCATGTCTAGGGTGAGTATTTTACCTGGCTGCCTCAGAGTACTGGAGGTGTACAGGTCATGGAGAGTGAATGATAAGCTGCTGCCAAGTGACCATATTAAGCATCAGTTTGTCAGGCCTTAGGTTATCAAACTTTAACAGTCGATACAAGTTTTTTCATCAACTGTGTAACATTGCATTCGGCAAAAGCTAAAATGGGATGTAGCTTCTAAAACTTCAGCTGTTTCTCTCTACTTTGCTCTGAACAGTTAACTCTAAATTTAACTTAATATTGTTGATCGAAAAATGTTTGTCAGAGCTGCTCTGAAGTGTGGCTGTCTCTGTTTTGATTTTTTTTTATACCAGGGTGCTATGGTTTTGAACCAGGGATGGTTGAAGTGTTTATTTTAGCATATTTTCCATCTTTTAATAGCAGGCAAAACAAAAAAGATGATACTTTTGGCCCTGAAAAACAACAAAACTCTAGCGAGATAATATCCGTCATCCTGCAAAAATGTCTCCTGTGTTTTTAGAGTCAAACCTCTTCTTGGGCCATGCAGGGACAAAAATAAATGGATTAGCAGATGCTCATGGTGACTGTTATTACAGAGAATTTACACGTCCTGTGGAAGTAAACATAAAGCCTTGGAAAATCATTTTATGTAAGGAAAGCTGCACATTTGGCTATGGAACTGGACACATTTAATTTCACAACATGGAGCATGGTGTATTAATCAAGTTTGACAGAAAGCAATAAAATCACCCTGAGACAGTTTTACCACGAAAAAAAAGAGGAAAGAAGATGATAACCATTGATCTAAAAAAAAAAAAAACAGGAAACGATAAACTCAATAACAACACTTTCCATTATAATATTGAATGAATATAATTGAATAAATTTCAGAAACCTCTCTCATATGTATTTGTATTTCAAGTAGGTCGTTCTGAACAGCTCAGTGATTTCAAGTGTAGTACTGTGATGGAAAGCACCTTTGCAATCCCTGCTGGATGTTTCACAGTAAACTCTAAGTGATTATATTAAAGTGGAAGCACATAGGAACAACAGCAACTCAGCCACGAAGCAGAGGACCATGTAAAATCACAGGGTAGGTCAACAACTGCTTATGCGCATGGTGCATGAAAGCTCTGCTGATACGGTAGCTGAGGAGTTCTGAAGAGAGTTCCACTGGCATTAATGTGAAAACAAAAACTATGTGGCAGGAGCTTCATGGGATGGGTTTCCATGGCTGAGCAGCTGCATACAAGCCTAAACATCCAAAAGCCTCTAGATGGGGAATATTCTGAACTTCAAAAGAATATTTAACTTAAAATGGCTGTAGTTTGCATTGACCATAGTCAACCTTGAAAAAATTACCCTGCATTCCAAAAATTTGTGGGTTTCAGTTGTTTGGTGACCACTTTGAATGAAAATGTAAAAATAAAAAGAGAGTTGTAAATCC
This sequence comes from Cheilinus undulatus, assembly GCF_018320785.1. NCBI lineage: Eukaryota > Metazoa > Chordata > Actinopteri > Labriformes > Labridae > Cheilinus > Cheilinus undulatus. Next base: position 25,991,079 of record NC_054877.1, read on the forward strand.
TCTGTTAATTCAAGATAATTCATCCCATCTCTCTATCTCTTTACGACTTCAGTCCAGTTCACTGTCTGTGATTAAACATCATTGTTGAGTATGCGTGTTGGAATAAGGTGAGTCTTTAGGTTTAGTGTACTAAGGAAATAAACAAAATGTCAAATATTAAACTCCATTCATGCAGACATATGTCGCTCCAACATGCTGTGTGGGAGGTGATGACGTTTACAGTGCTTCATGGGACAATGAGAAAATATTTCATGCATGTAACTATACTTTCAGAGAAATATAACTGGCCCATTGTATGAGTAAGGTCCTTTCAGTCCTATGCTGGGAAATGCACCCTTCACTAGCAGCGGATGTAACAGAACTCTTCTCAGCAGGATAAATTTTATGTTACGTTTCCTTTAATGTGATGCAAGTCTGCACTTTGTTACCCTCTTCTGGAAAAAAAGACTCAGAAGTCTTATTAGAAGTAACCACACACCTCTGAATTTCCCTCCAACCTTTTTCCACTCAACCAGAGGGTAACTGTAAATCTAAAGCTGCTGGATAGGTGTTTTAGCATCAAAATGCAAACCATGGCAAGCTAGAAGGTCAACAGTTGTAAATCAGGTCCAATCACATTGATTTAGCCTGTTCTTAGTTTATTTTACTGTCTTTTGCTCCCTTGGAGTCCTTATTAAAGCAAAGCCCTAACTAAAAGGCATGGGTCTTTTCCCTCTGAGTAAACCTTCCTCCTTGCTGTAATGCTCCTCTCCAAATTCAAAGCACCTTTATCGATAAATATGCATCAGCAGACGCTCTTACACCGAAATGCATCTTTTTTCATTACACACAGACTGTAAAGGTCTGCAAATAAACTCACATACGCAGAACTAAACTGGAAAATGAAATCGACAGATTTACAGTGATCACATTAAGAAACGTCTGGAAATAACTAGTTGGCTGTAGAATAACAATAACAGATGCCCTTGTTTATGTTCACAAATAGATTACACTGGCTCAGACACCACTTAAGCTTCTCCTGTTCAATTAGGTTGGGTGCTGGTTGCTTGGGTTGCATTTTTCTCATGTTCTTTTATTATAGCTCTTTTTTTCTTACAATTGAGACCAGATGTAAACTTTGACAGTGATCACCCTGAGGAGATTATCATTAACAAGATAACAAAGTAAAGTCAAGCTAGATGTTCACTGAAACCCAGGTGCTGTTGCATAATAACTGACCTTTGATTAGATGCATAGCTGGCTGCTAAGACTGAATTCATACATGTATAAAACTCCTCATTTATTTACATATTTTGGAGAGAGCTGCTTGTAACAAAAACAGAGGATATTTTTCCATGAATTTATCTAGAATTTTCTCGCCAGCTCCCAACTAAACTTTCTGCAAGAAGTGGAGGTGACCTGATATGAGAACATGTCAGAAAATATTCTGGAAAATTGCGAGTGGGTGGGGTTGATGATGTTAATATCTTGTGACAAGTGGGAAAATGGCACAGTCCTTTTACATGTGAAAACATCCAATTACATGTGGCATTGATAGATAAATAAACAGTCTATCATCACAACATTGGAGTCTTTTGCATTAGCCACCATTTCTGTGCCATCCTTTTAATATCATGCTCACTGAGACCCCCCACCCAAGCCCCCCATGCAGGGTATCCCTGTGAGGGTTTGTGTGAACAGGCAATTCTGAAAGAATTTAGGGCCAGCCTTATTATGACACTTTTAAATCACACTTTTAAAAGCATCAGTGTTTGACTCTGACAAAGACGCAGTGCATGTCAAAACATTAGTCTTCTGCACCTGATTAAATTGCAAAAAGTGACTTGTGTGCTCCAGTTTCTTCTTTGGATTTGCCTGTAAGAAAGAATCCATTGAAACACCTTTTGTACATTACTGGTCCTCTCTGAGAACACCAACCTCCACCTGTGGAGGGGCTGAAGCACAAGAGACTCCCTCCCTGTTAAGAAGATTAAAGTTGCAAAGCCAGTATTATCCTCAACATACCAAATCATGTCCAATGACGCTACAGAAACAGATATCAGTTGCAAAGCAAAAACCTCTAAAATCGTATTTAACAACATGTATAAATAAAAGAAGTGCATGAAAAGCATTTATATGGATTTTTGTGCAGTCTCAAAGGTACCACTGGTGGATTCAGAAGGGGGTTTGAATATCTGTCATTGAAGTGTATTTATTATTACGTGTGCTGCTGACCTCCTGGCCAGGTTGCCCTTGTAAAAGAGATCTCGATCTCAATGGGTTTTTTCATTTGGTTAAATAAAGGCTAAATAAAAAAAAAATAAAAATAAAAAAAAATACTGCAAAAGTGCCCTCTCAGAAGCCCCTATGATAGATAAACATGGCAAAGTGCTTTCTTTGTGCTCTCCTAGTGAACAAAAGTCAACAAAGGTCTCTCCTTAGTTCCCACCGACTGGACAGTTTTTGGCAAAGTGCCCTCTTTAGGGCCCTCAATGGGGAAAAAATATCATTCAATAGCACAGAAGGGCCTTTTTAGTTATATTTGTTCATCATATTTGACAAAGTGCCCTCTTAGTGCTGGCTAAGAGGACAACATTTGAAAATTGGCCTTCTTTAGTGCCCTATGACTGAAAACTATTTGATAAAGTGCCCTATCTGGGGCTGCCAAATGGACAAAAATGAACAAAGTGCTGTATTTATGCCCTCTGAGTGGTCAGTATTTTGCAAAGTGCCCTCTTAAGGGCCATCTATGGGAACAAAATATGATTAAGGGCCTTCTTTAGTGCCCTATGGATGAACGCAATTTGACAGAGTGCTCTCTTTGATGCTTGACAAAGTTTTTGTTTTTATTTAAAATTTTCTATTAATTTTTCCATCATTCAATTTACATATGCCAATTACTCAGATTTTTTTTTTTTCAATTTTCTGATACATCCTCAAAATGCCTGACAAAGTTTGACCTCTTTGGTGTCTGTAAGGTGGTTATAGTTTGACAAAGGGCCTTCAAGGGGGCACAGTCTAACAAAGTGCCCTCTAGGGCGCCCTTCCTTTGGACAATAAGGGATAAACTGCCCTCCAGGGTTTGCTCCCAGTGGGCAGGGTGCCCTCTCAGTAGACGAAACCACATGTCCAACTGCTGAGAAAATGCAATAAACCACCTTTGTATAAAGTTCATCTTGCCTGACATCCTCCCTTGTGTATCTTTGTGAAATAAATGGTTAAAAAGTTACTAATTCCTTGTCTAATTATAAAAATGGTGATGCAAGTTTAATCCCATAATTAGGAATAATTAGATTCTAACCCAGGCTCTGAACTATTTCGCTTTGAATGTATAACAACTTTCCTGCACTGGTGGTCCATCACATAGAGCAGGCCCCTCTTTTGTCATTGTTGACCCTGCTCCTTACACATCCGGAAAGTACAGTGTAGTCCTGCACACTGATGCTATTTGAGGGTTAATCATCTCAAATCACACTTAATAAACCTGTGTCATACCCCATTAACTTCTCAAACTAGACACTGAACTAGAGATGAAAAGCATCACTGGAATATCTCAATCTATCCTTGTGATATGTTCTCTGAGCCATACTTCACATTCTACTCTGAAGACTTCCTAAACCGAGGAAGTCATTTACAACCCAATCCTTTACACTTGCTGTAGCTCTCTACTCTCAACATGTCTTTTCCTCCCACCCAAGACAAACAGCCTCCTGACGCTCATATATTTGTGCTTAGAACAACCAGATGTGAGAACTTGCAGGCATTGTTTACTAAAGGAAGTCATGCTACCTCATGTTCCCATGATTAACACAATGCTTAGAATATGACCAGTTGTGCCATAGATGTCATAAACTGAGAAGATTTTTGTAATTCTTTTTAAAAAGAAATCTTTTTTTTTTGTTTTTTTTTTTTACATATGGGGGTCATCATTTAAAAGTGAAAGAATTCAACTTTTTCAAATTTTCTTGGAAATATCTACATTTGTATGTCAAAGTATTTCAATGTTTCCTATCTAGCTGTCAAAATTATGGGCAAAAAGAAAATACAAATCATAATCTTAGCTAATTATATATATATATATATATATATATATATATATATATTTTTTTTTTTTTTTTTTTTTTTTTTTTTTTTTACACACTTGCACACTTTGAATAATGTATAAAGATTTTTCTATCCACATGATGGGCCCAAAAAAAGGGGCTGATATATCACATTTTTAAGTTTGTGGGTCTAGTATGGGCAACATGGGCAAATTTTGGAACCCATGCTTTCATCTTATAGTGTTTAAGCCTATGGGAAAACTGAATGAGAGCTATCTTAGCTATATCTAATCAATCAATCAGTCAAATTGACTGTGTAGTTAATATTGCTAGGCTAGGCTAAAGACTGATATTAGTATTAAGAAAGTAGGCAGTGACCCTTCCACAAGTACAGGAAGTCTTGGCTCTACGCAAGGCTAAGCTAACTGTCCCTTGGCTGAGGGATAAAGGTAACAAGGATTTTTTTTTTTCAGTTTTATATAGATATTTTTCACAACTACTAATTGATGTGAAGCTAGCATACTGCAGAAGCTGTTCTTTCAGTGATCATTTCTGTCTGCTCAGGTTGACTATTTGCATTTTCTTGTTATCATAGGGTGACCAAACATGCTGATTTGACAATACCCTTTTCAAGTTCAGTGTTCCTGGAGTCCCAACAAGTATCTTTAAAACACATCCCTGTTTTGAACAGCCCTTACCCCAATTTAAACACTCCGAATTGGCTGTTGCCATGAAGCTAATGCTTAGCTAGCCTAGCACGTTATACTCACAGTACATGCTGCAAAATGTCAGGTAGGCTAGCCAAAGGGAAATCAGCATATTCCAAAGAGCACCAGGAGAGGAACAGCGTGCTTCAGGACAGTCCATGTGGTGTGTTTTGCACATACTACAAAAAAGTCAATTTTTAGTTGTCTTCAGTGGAAATGCTGAAATGAAAAGCCATTATAGAAATAGCAAACACAAACAGGATGTGCACTGTTGCAACTACTCCATACAGGCAAACACTGGTGATAACACCCTAAATAGATAAACAAATACATTCTATTGAACCAATCTAATCCTGTACATTTTTCAAATTAAGTTTTGGTTGATCTTGTGAGGCATGATTTTCATTTGCAGAGGCATTTTCTGGTGTTAAAAAGTGTCTGGTGCAAAATCCAACAGTACCGTGAGCTCATACATGTGCTTCCAGGTAAGATTCAAGTGTCCCTATTTGAAGGTTTGTAAATATGATCACACTGTGCTAACAGCAGTTGACTGTTCAATCAGGAGAAACGTAATACTTGTTTAACAATGGTTTATTTTACAAGCTTGGAAATGTTTGAAAATGTGAAATGTCTTTGGAGTCTTGACATTTGTGGTGGTAAAGGAAAAGGTAGGATAAGATGAATGATCTCTGAGGAGCTTGACCCAGACACTGATGAGATGACTTGGAGGTGGCTGGGGTGGAGGAGGGTTGCATAGGTCACACTGAAACAACAGGCTGACTGTGGAGCAGAGGAGAATGGATATTACTAATCATTGATCACTCTCAACCACCATGCCACCCATCATATAGCTAAGTTGTAGCATCTATTCACGACTAAGCTAACCAACTCAGTGATTTTTGTTGTTAATTTAACCCCCTTGGATTTGAAAGTTGTATTGCTGTTCTCTCATAAGGGAGCACCAGCATGCCTCTTAGAAAATGAAATGACATCAAAGCGATATTTTTAAAACAGTCTAAGCACACATGCAGTTTCAGTCTGTATAGGATGGAGGCACCGGAAAGCTTTCAACAAACAAAGAAAAAAGTTTCTTGCCACAATCAAACAATACGTTTTTGTGCACAAACCAGACATTCTGTTCCATGCTTACAACAAAGGCAGAAAACAGGCTTTACCTTGCATATCCTTGGGAGGCGCTGCATTGCAACAAAGCGACAGCCTGGTATGACCTGGGAACATGTGGTGAATACATTTCGAAGGCATCAGACATTCATTTCCACAGCATGTCTATATGGCCTCAAACAACCACTCTAAGCAACATAAACCCGCACCTTCAATGGATCCTTTCATGTAAACTTTCAAAAAGCACATTAGCGTGGGTCTTTGCACCATATGGTATGTTTAATCACGTAACTGTGGTAAAAAGAGCTGAAGCATTGCTGATTGTGTGTTTGACTGTAGATGCTGAAACTGTTGATTGAGAGATATGATCAGATGTAAAATGTGAACAGGGTCCAAACAGCACCCTCAGATATCTAACACATAAAATATGTCAAAAACTTGACTAAATGTCTGGCCAGTCTGAGGGTTATTAGGCTTGTTTAGACCAAGGCGACTCTGGATACAAACCTCCATTCCTGTCTAAACATTTAAAAATAGGGATAAAATGCTTACTGATTGTTTAGCTAGAATGACGTGATCAGATCAGAGGAAGCTGGTCCAAAGCTGGCATCAATGATAATTTCTGCATGTTTATACGTGTAAAATGCCCCAGAGGCTGATTCTATTTGTTACGGTGTAAACTCAACATGTGCAACTTTCATGGAAGGCAGATCAGATTAGAGGACATGGTGTAGATAAAGTCTAAGAAGTCATTTAGGGAAAACAAACTAATGCCATATGGAGGCTTGGTGAATGTGTCCATTTCAAAGCCATTGTTGTATTTTTTATGCTAACCACATTGTGCACTTACAAACAAACTTGTGGGTACACATAAGCCCAGATATACCTTATGTACTTTTTCATGAGCTGCGTCCCTGCTACTGATTATCTTCAATGTCTTCCATATTTCAGTGTTATGGGGTCTTTTAATCACCATAGGGTATATCAAAGACTGAATATGTGTGACAGCTGTTCATTAATGGGTCATTATCATCTGTTAATGTGTTTAACTACTGTGAACAGTCTGAAAAACAAGGTTTTGTTAACTCCCTTGGATGTTTTACCCTTTCACTGATTTTATAAATCAATCATGGTCAAAATAATTTGGCTTTTATAACAAAAAATTACACCCCCTTTAGTGACAGTTTGTGAAATGGGGGTCACCTGAGTGCAGTGAATGTGTCTCAGGTGATTGTAATAAAAAATGCCTGTGTCTGGAAGGTCAAGTCACTGGTTAACCAGTATCCCTGGCTACCATAACACCATAAAGACAAAAGAACACACCAAGCAACTCAGAGACTGGTGAGAGAGGCCACCAAGGCACCTATGACTACTCTGAAGGAGTTAAAAGATTTAGCAGCTGAGATAGGAGACTTTGCATACAACAACTGCTGTTCAGGTTATTCTCCAGGCAAAGCTTTATGGGAGAGTGGCAGAGAGAAAGCTACTGTTAAATAAATCTCGACTAGAGTTCACCAAAAGGCATGTGGGAGATGCCATGGTCAAGTAAAAATGAGTGTGTGGAGTGGCTGGGTAAAAGCCCAAACCTCAGTTCAATACAGAATTTGTGGATGGACTTGAAAGAGGTGTTCACGCCTGATCCCTGTGCAACCTGACAGAGCTTGAGCGGTGTTGCAAAGAAGAATCGAGTAAAACTGCAGTGTCCTGATGTGCAAGCCTGATTGAGACCTATCCACACAGACCCAGTGCTGTGAATGCAGCCAAAGGTGCATCTACTGAATACTGACTTGGAGTGTGTGAAAATGTATTTAGTCATTTATTTAACAATACATATTTTTTATTCAATTGACATTTCTTTGAAATCCATACAGACAAAATATGTCTTCACTTTGACATTAAAGAGATTTGTTTTTTGTCTTTTTCATCCAAAAAAGTCTTATTTTATTGACCATCATTGATTTATAAGATTGATAAAAGGGTGAATCATTCAAGGGGGTGAATGACTTTTAAGGCACTGTATTCATTAGACTGCAAATGTTAAACACAGAAAGAAATGATCTGACCAGGATGTTTGAAAATGACTGTGGTCTTTATTCAGACTTGTGACTTGTGAAGTCTTTAGTTCACATCTGCTTCAGATCACAACTTTAAAAACCCGTAGCTGTTAAACCCCAAGCTTGAATAGATTTGTTTTCCCAATTATTCCCACAAAACAGCAAACTTCACAAAAATAAGGTACTTAATTTGGCACTTATGCTTGTTTAACTGAGAAAAGAAAGTTACACCTCGCCATCAGAGTGATAATTTACGCCTCTCCGTTCATTTGCTTGCAGACAGAAGAGCACTTTGACTTATTGGGTGAGACAGCGCGAGTCACACAGCAGTCTGACTGATGAGCTGGTGTCAACAGCTGATAGAGATTCTTCCTGAACAGGCTGATGTGGATACCAGTCCTCAAGGTCCTGTCATGCTGTCATGAGACGCCATGTGGAGACGTGACCCCTGCTCCACCCGTTGACATAACCCAGAACTTTTGATCTAACAGACCCACCCATGGTTTTTCTTTTTTGCTTGCAGAAGAGAAGCAAATAGAGATTTAAAAAAGGGACAAGATCAATCAGGAAAATCTGCACTTCCTGTCAGCTGATGTAGATGCTAGCATTGATAGAATAAAGCTGCACTGCATTGATCTGAGAGCTGCTTTTACTCGAGTAACCATGCATGTGCTTAAGCTTGTTTTCCACAAAAATACAAGAAAAATAAAGACGCAATCATGTGTGACCTATTCTTTATATTGTTAAATAATTTTTTTCTCACTTTATAGACAAAAGATAAAAGCACCTTTTTGTGAGATTTCAGATTTCAGCTGACAGTAAAAACAAAGTTAAGATAGCCTTTGACTGACAGACCAACCTGACTGGAATCTATATCCAGGAAGAGATGGACTGATAGGAACAACAATAACATATTTCATCTTTCATAGGGAGTTCGTTAAAGCTAATTTCCTGACTATATTCATATGACTCAAACACAAACATGAGAAAATATTAGTTATATGAGGGAAAATTTCCTCAAACTCAGACAGATATAATTTATTTCAGCTTTGTAAAAAGGCACTGGGAGTTACCCTTCACTTGATTCTCCTGGGTCAACAAAGATTTGTTTTCAGAGCTTGTGGACTACATTTCCTAGAGCCCTGGTGGTCCCATGACTAAGTTAAATCACAGATGTGTCTGTTTCTCTCTTTCTTTCTGCTTCTTTTTCTTCTTCTCCACCATACAAAGCAACTTAAACTTCAAGTCTTGTGATCTCTAAATATTTTTTGTTGTCTTGATTGTGAAATAAACACCTAAACATCAAGGCAACACATTATAGTGTAGACTTTTATATTCTCTTAAATAGAGAGCAGTACAGGGACTAAACAATACCCAGAAGATGATTTTATGAGGTGTGCATCAACAATACCACGGAAAGGTTTTTAATCTGAGAAGAAGAGGCTTTTCAATAATTTCTTCTCTCAGTAGAGTAAATGCAGCACATCTGAAGATGGGACTCATCATTTTTACTTGGCCCAAAACACTCAGAGTGGATTCTCACCATATTGTGATTGATAACAAGTAGGTAAATGCTCATGCAGGCAAGAAAACGATCAAACTGATCCCATGCTGCTATCAGTCATATGACTTTTGCTAAAGCTAAGACTGAAATGAGGTTAATGCACACAATTTCCCAAGTATTAAAAAGGAAGAAACTTTTCTCAAGAAGATCATTCACTTTGAATTAAATCTAAATAAGAGTTTCACAGTAGTTTTTCTGTTTCCATCTGTTTCTGAAAAGTTATGTTGTAAATTAACTTGTGTGTTTGGCGTTATTCCCTTCTTATGACCATAGAATCTACAAACTTTGCTTTTAAGCTCCAGTGGTGGACAGTAACAAAGTAAACTTACTTAAGTACTGTACTTAGGTAAGTTTTTGAGTATTTGTACTTACTTGAGTTTTATTTCTGGTGAGTTTTTTTTTTTTACTTTTACCCTGCTATATTTGACGGGCAAATGTTGCACTTTTTACTCCACTACATTTCAACGGACACCTCTCCTTACTCACCTTTTTCTCTGAAGTCAGCTGATGACTTTTGTCCACAGTCTGATCAGTTTTAAATGATTTCATCAGTTGATTTATGCAACTGAGCTAATTCTAAAAGAAATAAAATCTAAAATATCAAAATGTACTGTGATTGGATCTTTGACTGCACTTAAGCAATATGGAAATATATTCTGAGATCTTTTAAAGAGTACTTTAAGTACTTAAGTATTTTATAAAGCACACATTGCAGTACTTTACCTAAAGTGATAAATAATCAGAGCTACTTTCACTTGTACTGCAGTAAAATTTGACCAGGAGTATCTCTACTTTGACTCAAGTACTAAAGTTGAGTACGTTGTCCACTACTGCAAATAAGTCAGATGCAAACTTCTAATATTTTTCACACAAAAAACTAAATTCATGCTGTTGAGTAAAGGGGCATTAAAGCACATGATCCTATTTAACCACTTGACTAAATCAGACTTCTCAATACTCCCGCCTACATTAGACTTTACATTAGTTTATTACTTTACCCCAAATGTATTGATTTAAAGAGGATTTTCTTTCCAAGTTGTGCTAGGTGTGCATCAGCTGTGTCTTCGCTCTATTCATACTAAATGTGACATTACATTTAATATGCAGAATTATATTAATTCATAGTAGGCCTCTGCATTTTTTTGTATGTAAGAACTCTCCAGATGTATCTTAGATGGGAAATCACACCAGATTAGTGCATTAAATCAGTGCTTCCCAACCTGGGGTCTGGAACCTCCTAGAGGGGCGCCAAAGCTCTCAGTGGAGGCTTTGTCTGCACTGAAGTTGTCACCATTAGATTTACACATATTAAACCATGATAAAACACTGCATGAGTACAATGGTTAGAAAAAAAAGGTGTGGAGCCATCTTCTTATGGCAGTGCTTTCCAAAGTGTGGGCTGACCCATTGGTGGGCCTTGGAGGTAAGAGGACATCTATAATAAATTAAATCCGTAAACATAATAGCGAGGACCCAACTGAAACTATTAGTTCTTAGATATTTATATTTTTTGTGTCTTTTTGGGTGGCCTTAACATGCCTAAAAAGTCCCAAAAACCTTAAGAAAACGGTCCCCCAATGGAGATGAGGGACTGGGTAAGAGCTATAGGCATGAAAACAGGTGTGCATATCTATCATGATTAGACGTAAAACAAACCCTAAACACCATCCACTAAAATGTACAGGAAGTGAACTACAAAAAGTTAGAGGTCACATTTTGACCATTTTTGGCTGTTTTGGGCGAGGCCATGGGTGTCACCTCTGAAGAATCTCTGCCAACAGATTTCATCCAGTTGTCTCCAAATGTTTTGTGCTCATTCTAGATAGGATTGTCATCTAAAGTTGTATGGACTGTGAGTTTTTAGTCACGTTTTCACCGTATGAGGTCAAGACTGTACCATTTTTCATCAAATAAATCAAACAATATCAGATATTTGGGTCTCTTCAAGAGTTGATGGTGTGTTCCTGATAGATAGATAGAGGATTTTCATGGTCTTGATGTTAATTTGTTAACTGCCAAAACAAACAGCACAATCAACAAAAAACACATTTGTCTTTAGACTGATTTAAGATAAATTGTCTGATGAGGAAAATCCAATTATTAGTGGCACAATATTCAAAATTCAAAGGCCGTCAACTATCTAAAACTGATTGTGTCAAATGGAGTGTACTGGTGTATGAACTTGTTCATTAAGATAGTGAGTGCATGCATGCCATAAATTTGTCCAAGGTCTTTCTCCTTTCTCTTTTCTCTGTTTCTCTCTCTAGGGGGATTTTAGACATTCCTCAGGTCTGGAAAGCAGAGACCTCTGAGTCAGTCAGGTCATGGCCTCATGCTAAATGAGCTGTATCTGCTTCAAATGGACACTGATTACTTAAGCAAGAAGCAGTTCCCCATGCTGGCATGCCATTAGAGGCATCGTAACAGCTAAAGACTTGTGAGTGTGCAAAATGCTGCCTGAGTAGAGCCTAATAATGTCATTCCAGTTACATGCAATTCTCAAACTAAGACATAAAAAATCATTCATACTATTAACAGAGGATTAAATGTTCTACTAAAGCAAACATTGGTGTATAAAAAATGTAACAGTGTTTGTTAAATGGTCTGCTTGGTTTGAATGCAAGAAGGGATGAAAGATCTTTTTATTCGCTAACCTTGGCGATTCACTTTCCCCTAATACAAATTCACACAATGTTTAGGTTTCAGGATTACCTGAGTCTGAATGGTTTGCTTTGTCACTCATCTGTTAAATCAGCTTTAAATATTTTAACATGTGCTTGGTGCTTTATATGGCAAAAAATGAGTAAGAGATGTCTGGAATGAAAAATTTGTCAAGTTGAAGGCCTTAAAATTGTGGCTATGCTTGTGAAATTTACAACATCCTGAGCAGAGAGAGTTATTCATTTTACCCAGAGAGACACAGAAAATGTCTCACTGTTTCCTTTTTTGTTAGATTTGTCAGCAACATTAGGTATTTTTTGTTCTTGGTTATGGTTCCACATAAAAAGAGACAAATATCTGAAAGGATTGTCATCTCTTTTGCAATGCTGCTTGTACTGTTGTTTCAAAATATAAGACATAAAGTGAATCCAGACCAAAGAACTTTCTTCTACAGGACCATGGAGTCTCTTAAATGCCTTTTGGTGGACTCTTGTTGAGATTTAATCTGAGTCTTCTTCCTTTCTGCCACTCCCCCATTAAGCTTTTAGTGGTGAAGAACCTGGGTAACAGTTGCTCTCTGAATCTCTGCCATCTCAGTTGCTGAAGCTTGTAACTCCTTAATCAAATATATCTTAATGACCTTTCTTTCTAGTTTCTTTCTTACACGGTCACTCAGTTGTAGAGAACAGCCTGAACTAGGCAGATTTACACATGTGCATCATATTCCTTCCGTTTCTTGATGATGGATTTTACTGAACTCATGGGGATGTTCAGTTCCTTGGAATATTTTTGTATTCATCCCCTGACTTTTACTTTGCAGTAACCCTGTCTCTGAGATGCTTGGAGTGTTCTTTTGTCCTCAATGCATAATGGTAGTTATGAAGACTGATTAACCAGTGATTAGACCTTCCAGACACACCTGTCTTTATACTAATGAGATACAATTAGCACAATTGGCAGGACCTCTGTTGAATTAGGTCAGTCATTTTTAATAGGGTAAATTTTTATGCAATCACTTATTTAACACTATATATTCTTGTTTAATTGGCGTCACTTTGTAGAAATCTGTTTTCACATTGGCATTAAAGAGTGTTTTTTTAATTTGTTAAAAAAGGCCAAATTATACTGACCATGATTCATTTACAAAATCAATCAAATGGTAAAACATCCAAGAGGGCAACTACTTTTAATAGACACAGTAATTTAGAGTCAAAATGACTGAAAGAAAACACATTGTTGTATTTAAATTATACAATTTTAAGAGCAGCTGGATATTTTCCAGTCTTTCCAGCAATGATCCAGCTTATCCAAAGAGGCTTGACACCTCTGTTTCTTCTTCCAAATTCCATCACATTATGGGTCCATATATTTGATATTATGTTATAGAAATTTAAGAAACATTGTGTTTCTGCAGCTGGAAATGACTTCACTTCAAACTGCTCTCAAATATTTGAAACAGCAGAGGAGTTCATGCTGAGATGTGGCGCTATGCTCCAAACATGACCTTCTCTTAGATCACATTTTTCCTAGAGGCTACAGTCAAGCTTTGTTAAGTTTTATTTAGACATATTTCACTACTATTTTTCCTGACTTGCTCTATGTGGACTGTGTGTGTTTTACTGTTCCCAGTGTGGGTCAAGAAGACAAACCCTTTTTTTTGGGTTATTTACAGGTAAAACTGTATCCCCTTAAGTATCTTACTCTACTTTTGACATCTGTCTTTTTCTGCATCTTTCACACACCTCAATTATTCAACAGTTGCAACGAAAAGCACATATAGATCAGTCAAATGTTTTTGTGACCACAAGGTCTTTGTGTACTTTAATTTTCTTGTTTACAGAGTTATGGAAGAGAAATGTAACCACTATAGCAGAATACTGAGTTGATTAAGAGCAGAAAGGTCGACTGATTTCCAGTGGCTGGCTGTCTGGTGTTAATCAGAGGAAACAGGGAGCTTTCTTATGGTTTCTATTGTCACATGGGAAGCACAAACTTAACATTCAGAGCTTTATAAGGACAATATATCTGTTACACACAGCAGCCACTGAAGGTTTCAATCTACTTTAAAAGGGTTTTATACTTCTGTACATAAAAACAGACCATTCATGTGTGTGTCCACTGTTGGACGATAATGACATAGCTACATATATAGCTGTATATTTTCAGTGGTTTCAGAGTGGTATTGATTGTAGTCTCAGTTAACCCATTCTGAGCATGCACACTGCTCTGCTGTCATGTTTAACAGATGAGGACATTTGTCTGCTGAGTCACTGAAGGACCTCACAATGTTTCAGTTTCATTTTTATTGCACTGATTTGTTCCCAAATCTCCCCAGTCTTTGCTCTGATCCAGTCTGAGGTTTTGATCCTCTGCAGAGCAGCATTTTGTTGTTAGGACACATGTATGCATAATACATTTATACTCGGTTTCTCCAGTTGATGACATTGGACTGCAGTGTCACTTTTATTAACGACCCTGTCTAAAAATACTGAGTATTAAAGGTTGGTCTCTTTAAATAAAGCAGTCAGCGCTGCACATGCAAGATTACATTTATCTAATTGCTATTGTTATTAAACTTAGTATAACCCTTACACATTTATTCTATTAAAGAAATATGAGCACAACTGTCACCCTCCAGTGGTAAAAGAAAACACCTGAAGTCCCTAAGGTGTCCACTTGAGGCTGGCTCCAAAAGCTGCTGAAATGCCTTTAGGTCCCATTCTGATAGACAAATCAGCAAACAAAAGCTGAGCTTACCTGAATCAGCCTGACTAGACCTAGTTTCAATTTTCATGTGAGCCTCAACCTGATTCACTAACATACAATCAAATGACCTGCTAAGGAAATACAAACATTTATGAGGTATTTTAAGAAAGAGAGCATTTAATCATGATTGTTTGTACATTGTTAGCTTAATTGTAAAAGGTGCTGGAGCTGAACCACCATGCATTTCTTACAGTCTTAGGTTTACGTAGTAATATGAATTTTAAGTTAAATTCAAAATTCTCTGCTTTTTTTTAGAAATCATGACATCTTGGAGGCACTATATGGCTATGCTGGCCTGCGGGCTATTGATTGTTACAGTTTTTGAAGCTAAAGTCAATCTGTGTCGCAACATTTAGCAGCATCATGACAAAAAGGCAGAATTACAGTTTTACAACTTGCCGTTTCAATACTTCACCACGACAACCTGTACTGCTCTGGCCTCCTGATGGCCATGGTCTAGGCCTGCACCAGACCCAAGCCCCATCTTTCCAGGTATCCTTCCAGCTGCCCCCTCCCACACAGTCGCCCCCACCAGGCACCCAGTATGCATTGAGCTAGATCAGCCCCAGGACTAGGCCAAGACCAGAAAGACTCCAACTTTCGTTCGCATGCTTAGACACCAGGAACACCACATTATCTTGCTCAGCAAACCAATCACCCCATGCTTGAGTCTAAGTCTATGATTAATCTCAGCCATTGCAGTCAGACAATCGATGGATTGCGCTGCTGAGGTCGGGGAACTACTCTACAACTTCCATGCACTCAACATTCACAGACAGATTTGATAGCATCCCCAAATGCCTGGATCATTGTTTTGGCAAGGAGACGTGCATTCTCAACGTTTTAGCCTCCTCACTCAGCAAGTTAAGAGCCCTGACAAGGACATCTACAGAATCTCAGCTTCATCAGCAAAGCCTGGATCAGTGATCTGGACATCATCAGATGCCCCTCCGCAGTCCAGCTCCCTCTGTACCCATTATCCATCCCATATAGGTACTGAAGAAAGCATAGGCTAAGAAACACCCCTGCCTCACCCCAGAATAAACTGAGCAGAAGTCAGAGTATCCACTGTTTTTTTTCTGGTGGCCTGTAATAATAGCTTATAATACATATTCTTGGTGCTTTTAAGTTTTTTTCTGCAACTTGTGGTTGAAACTGTTGTATACAACAGTGTCAACTACAAGTTATAAGATACTTAATGCTTTTACCATAATGACAGATCCACAAGGACTGAACCCAAGGACTTAATCGCATTGCCAGCAGAAACTGGAAGCATGATATAATGTATAAAAACATAGACCCACATCTCTCAGATCTCTGTTATCTCTGTGCTATTTGGAGATAACAGAGTGGATGAATTTGCCTTCCTGATTTACAGGATGAGCCAAAAACTAAAGCCCAAAAAGTGAATCTACTATGATATATTGCTGTTATCAAATAATAATAATACTTTATTTTCCAAATCTCAAAAATTAAGCTATATATACAGTATGTATATATAAACGTGCTGTAAGGTACAAGGATGGGCTTCCTCACCTATCAGTTGCCATTAGTTCAATGCCTAGAGGCCTGTAAAGATGTTCCCATCATGCTTCATTATGCCACTCTTTATTGAGGAAGCACTGCCTGCAGTTTGGCATGTGTTTATATTCATCCAAGCACTTATCCCATCATGGCTCCACCATAAAGGGGTTTGTTTAAGAAAGCTTTGTGGAATCTTTGCCCATTGTTCATTTTACTTTTTTCTATAAAAGCACTTTAAAGACAGGACCCTTCTGAAACATGTTAAATGAAGACCACAGTGCGCTGTTTTTAAAAAGTATGCCTTCTTTAAAACACATGTTGCATTGTTTCTGGGCTCAAGGGAGAAAGATGTGTCTGAGTTTTAGACGGTTTGAGAAAAGGATTGGAAACAGACATGGGGTCTCATTTAAATATGAGAGGGAGACTACTGCTTTGGTGGGTGGCGAGAGGAGAGCATTGAGAACATTCTTATATTTTTGACACATTAGCCTACCGCCATCTGCTGGTCTGAGGAAGTATCACAATAGTGTAAAAAGTCCCGACCTGGGATCGACACCTCAAAGTAATAGTAATGCGTTTAGCGTATAAGTTTAGCATATGTAGACATATTCTTGAATACATTTCTTGTGGTCCGATAGAATACTGAAAAAGACAGAGGAGACTTTCTTTTATCACTTTAATTAACCATTTCTCACTCCTAAACGACAGGTGGCGATATATTCTGTTTTATCATCCTCCCTCGGTGGTTTTGCGATATTAGCATCCAATATGGCGGCGCACAGGATAGCATGTTTAGGGTTAAATGCCCTTTATTCTTCTGTTTGGGCTCCTACACAGGTATTTGACTTATTACGTTATTAAAATTTGTTGTTGGGTGTTTTGTTGATACTGCCATTCAAAGAAAATCAAACAGATAGAGAATTTTAAGTAGGCTAAGCTAATGAGGGTAATTGCTGTCTGACGTTAGCTTCTTAGCTAATGCCAGTCAGTCTGGCGAGTGACAAGATTATTTTATAACCCTCCTTCTCTTTCCTGCAGCTGTAAGGTGTGTGTTTATTTGGCTTGGGTTATAATTAACCGTTTCTTGTTATTGTCCCGGACCAGCTCCTGAAAAGTCTCTGGCAAAGCTGGTGGTTTTTGTAATGCCTCTTACCTGTGTCAGCGGAGGTCTAGACCTGTGTTGGAGGCAGCTTTGGCATGGCAGACGGGGATTGTTTTAAACCACAGAGATTTATTTATCAAATTTAATATCAGTAAGATTTTACAAGAGAATATGAAAATATAATTAAAGTCGTCCCAGTCAAAAAATGCCTTCACAAATTAATACATTTATCTAGCGTATTTGAAATTAGACCATTCATTATTAAAGGTGTAAAACTGTGTAGCAAGCAGTTAATTTTACCAGAACTACTTTATTAGTACATTATTATCCAATTCACTGGAAGAAAATGTGTTCTACAGGGATGGAAAGGCAAGAAAATAAAGAAAAGGGTTTCTGTCCTTCCAAGTACTACGTAAAGCCAAGGAAGCAGCTTTTGAAATATTAAATATTAAGACACTGTTCTGCATCCCTGAGCTATTACATCAGTAAAACAAAAAAAGTATTTATAAAGTAGTAAAATATAGAGTTTCTGGTAAATGTTTATTTTGTTCGGAAAACATTTTATTTGAAAGTCAAACCTCATTTTCATGGATGGAAGAATGTACTCAAACAACTTGCCAAATCTCTTCAATGCATAAAAGAAAACAAACTTTCCACCTTGTTGGGCTTTTGTGAGTTACTGGAATGAGAGTCTCCCTGTTTGTTTTGTTTTATTTTGGTGTAAGTTGATTATGTACTGGCGCCAAATGCAATGGCATTCCAAACTGAAAATGTCCACTAATATTTGTATTTGACATATTTTCAAGAAAATTGTGAAAGGGAAAAAAAGTTTTGGCATGGCAGGTGAGTGATCTAAACAGACACCATGAAATCATTCAGGCATATTCTTTTGTCTTAGTTCAAAGACTTACACAATGAAGTTTTAGCACAAAAATTGCATGCATATAATTAAGGGATAACATGTAGTTATCATTTAAAGTGTTTGTGTCAAGTTGGAGAGCAGATCAGATCCCAATATTTTCATCATTGTGGGAAATTTGTTTTTTTTTAATTACATTTTTTAATTAAAAGAGTTTTTTAAGTAAGTAATCTTATCTTATTTTATTAAATGCATTGCATTTTGCATATGTTTATGTGTAAAGTTCACGGATTAGGACACTTTACCCCCCCCCCCTTAAAAAGTTGCACAATTAAACAATTTCAAAATCCAATTAGACACAATTATAGGGTGAAACATTTTCAGCTCCAAAATAAGGTAATTTTTAGCCAGTATGTTTGCACCAATGCTACTGGTCCAATGAACATGCATTGACATCATCAGTAAATCACAACCAAGGAGGGCCCATTCGCTTGGTTTCACAGGGGCCCAGCCAATTCTTTGGGTTGGCCTGAAAGGATTTTTTTATTGGAATTAAGCCATTTATCTAATGGTCATGATTTTTTCTTTTCACTCTATAGTTTACAACACAAGCTAATTAATTCTCTTCTTCACTTACATTTTAGACATTGGATTTTGTCCATCAAAAATACATACTGTTTCCTTTTGTTTATATTGACGACCAATAACAACTTCCTGTCAGCATGAAAAACCACAGCAACAAAAATAGTAGTTGAAAATACAGCATATGTTAATGTCTTGATTTTAATTAACAATAAATGCATGCAAACTCATGCGCAAAATCTACTATATACCAATACACTGTCAGTGTTTTGGTACCAAAATGTAGCCAATGTATTTGTGCACTTTAGATGGTTTAACTCCCATGCTGTCTGTGTGTTTATAAGAGACAGAAACATAACTTTTCGTGCTTATGAGATCCAAAAAGGACTCACAGAACATCATTGTTTCCAACCTGTGAAATGAAATGGGCTCTTTCTTTTGTGGCAGCTTGAGGTATAAATCTGGCTGAAAATCTGTAATTTCTTGAAGTTTTGGATACTAATAACCCTTAAAAACTGTGGTTGTATCATTCTAAAATAGGTGGTAACCTGGTAGGTTTTGAAAACCTTATTATTTTCTGTCCTAAGTTGTCTCCATCAGTTTCTGTCAGTTCTGCCAAGAAGCTACAAAGAGTAGCGACAGATTCTACACTAGGATTGAATGACAGCATGATGTTTAACTCCTCCTTAAGAACCATATTTGGTCTGTACAAGTCTGTAGCATGTGACAGTGTGGATGAATCAGAATGATCTACCTTTAATTTCTAAAATCATTATCTAAGTTGCAAAGTTTACCTATTTAATGTGTGTGGTACCTTTTGGCATTATATTGTGTGATAATCACTCATCATGTTTATGCTGTGCACAGGCCTTGAGAAGCTGCTGGGGGGCAGTGGAGCAAGTTAGGACTTACTATGTTGACTGGAGGATGCTGAGAGACGTCAAGAGAAGACAGATGGCCTTTGACTATGCCGATGAAAGGCTACGGATCAATGCACTGCGGAAGAATACCATCCTGCCAAGAGAACTTCAGGTACAATGCATCATTTGTAACTTTTTTAACAGAAGTCAGTGTGCTGTAGGATATCCACTGATGAAAATCTTCTCATGCAAAAGTAAAAGAAAAAAAAAAAACACTTTGTTTGACAAGCTCAAAAAAGTGTTCATGTCATCATTATTTGATTTTCAGACAATGCGTTTCTAAACAGTTTAAAACCTTTTTAGGAAGTGGCAGATAAGGAAATTGCAGCACTACCTCGAGACAGCTGCCCCGTAAGAATACGCAACAGGTGTGTGATGACTTCAAGGCCTCGAGCAGTGAAGCAGAAGTGGCGACTGAGCAGGATTGTCTTCCGTCATTTAGCTGACCACAACCAGATGTCCGGGATTCAGAGGGCGAGATGGTGACATGGGAGCCATAAAACTACAGTTGGACTTGATCATAAAAATCAGATGGCAGCATCCATTTGTGCAGAAGCATTGTTTCTCTTGACCTCTAAAGTTTTTGGTTTATTTGTTAATAGCTCTGCTTTGTGTAAAAACATCCAGACACTTATTTAAAGACAGAATGATGTGACTGAGGCAAACATCTGTGTAAATTGTTTTACTCAGAAATATAAGAATAAATGTTTAAAAAGGAAAATATTTGTTATATGTTGATGTTTATACTGAGACCAGCAGTGTTTTCCAGGTGTATTTTAATATGTGTGTATTACGGCTGTCAAGATTGAGTTAAATGTGATTCATGAAAGTCCACAATTAGTGCACTAATTGTCTGTAAACGTGATTAATCGCATGCTTTATTTTCTTTTTCAGCACTCATTGGTTAAGCCACGTCAATGTCTCCCTGCAGTCACAGTGAAAGTCCACCACTGCCCTTTAATGTCTCATTTCACTTAAGAAATCTCAGAGACAGCTCAGTGGACAAGTCAGAATGCATCTGTGCCTTGTGTTATAAGACATTTACCTTTGTACTGTTTACTTCTTTCCGAAAGATCCATAACAAGTTCCTTTTCCTTGATCCTGGATCCTGGGTGCTTGATCTACCTATAAAAGCAGGTCTGAATCCAGTCAGTCAATTACCCTTAGTTACAGACAGTAGATAAACCCTAAATGACACAAAAACTGTTTTAAATGAAAAAACTGGAATTTATGCAATAAAAAGGGTGCAATAATTACAATTACCTACAGAATTTCTGAGGTTAATAATGATTCTTATGACAGCATATATATATATATATATATATATATATATATATACACACACACACACACACACACACATACAGTGATCCACATTAAAAGTAAACCATTATTTATTCATGGTTCTTTTTTGCAGCATTTAGAAAAAAATACATAATACATTACATGATAGTCTTATTTCTGTATCAGCCAATTGAACATATAATGCAGGTGTTTGTATGTTTCAAACTTGTGTTGCATCATAACATACCTCTTGGTTTTCAAAGCCTTTTAGTATATGATGCTGTTAAACCTGTCTACTCCAACAGTGACATTAAACTGAGAAAATGCAAACCAATGTGAGATGCCACTAACCCACTCAAACTCAAAACCTAAAACTAGAGTTCAGTGTGGTCATATTACACCTAACCGTTGTAACAAAATTGTGTTTTTACAAAACAACACTTTATTCGGTATGTTTTAAATGTTTTATGGGACATATTTAAAATTAAATGCAGGAATATTTCAAAGCTCTGCATCCATTCACATTTTTGGACAGAGGGCATGATAAAAATGAATTTGCATAATGGAAGTTGTGTTAATACTCAACATATACTTGAAAAGTTACAAGAAATATTAGACATTTTGATTTCCTATGTAATGGATTTCCATGAGTCAGCCCAGTAGGTGGCAGTAGAGTGTTTATAGATTTGACTTGCACCACCTAATTCTACAAGAAGAAGATGAGCTTCCACTATTCAGATGCTATGAGAAAATATTGCATAGACCAGTTGCGTGAAGAGGACGCCGATATCTCTGAAACTTAGCTCACATAACTCAATAAGACAAAGCATACATGGATCTAACAGAGCAGGTAAATAGCATGTTTTATTCATGTAGTAATTTTAGCAGGTGCACATGGTGTCAGTTGAAAAGGTTAGCTTCATAGTTCTTCTTAAACAGTGCTGCGTTAGCTTACATTAGCCAACTTCACAAGTAAGACAGTAACTTCAAGAAGGCAAAATTGTGCGTTTCATTTTCATATTTACATCTACATATTATACCTTCATTCAATCACACTGAAACACATGCTTTCTAAAAATACTAATAAAATCTCTCCAGGTCTGGCGGCATGTGTCAGCAGCTAGCTAGCTATCAGTTAGCTTTGACTGGACTGTGACAGAACATTCGAGCTATTATTTGTCCTCAAGGTTTCGACATGAGATTAAATAGACTAAAAATAACGCCTTGGAGAGTTTGTCCCCATGAAAGCCAACAGTGTACTGAGTAACAAAGGCTCGGTAACAGTCAGTGTCAGTCATTGGTTTACTTGATCTTAATTTAGTTGGCATCATGCATGGATAGACTTGCTTTGCTAATGTCCATCACCGCTGCTTTTCCTTGCCTCTTGTCCCGGGCTCCTGTCAGCGCTGTCCGCTGAGAGGTCAACAAGAAGTGGAGGGCTCATCACACAAGTCCAAAATGTTCAGTCACAGTGAATGAATATGTAATATTTACTCTGATGTAATTGACAGTGGTACCAAAAATGTGTGCAGTTCTTTACTTAGATAATTGATAATTTATTTGTTCTATATGTTTGAGATCTTTTCTCTTTTTCCATTTTTGTTGCCTTTTAGGGTAAAGCTTTTTTACTTTTGTAGTGTTTTTTCTTATAAATGTCTCTTTATCTTTGTGTTTCTTGTGATCAGTAGAGAGAAATGAATGTCCTAATATTATTGGATTTTAAAACCTAAGGCAGATTTTGATGTCTTATGTTTGGCCCTCTAACAAAATACCACAAATGTCCTTAAGAAGAAAAGATTTTTATTAAACATTTTTCTCTCTGATTAACTATTCAAGAAACAGTTGGCACTAAAGAATGTGACTAAGGAGTATTTTCAGACACTGTCTATCGTAGACGCCCTGCCAAACTAACTTAACGATGTGCATTTCTCTGTGTTTCAACTATCTTTTTCCAAATGCAGATCAACCAGCTGGAAGCAGATTTGCAGGAGCTGGGGTCGCTCTTGGAGAAGGCAGAGAGGAAAAGAGTACAGGAGCTGCTGAAACAGGAGCAGAAGAAGGTGGAAAAAGAACTTGCTGTCAAACGACAACAGAAGGAGCAGCAAGCCAGGAGAGAGGCAAACCCAGCTTCGTCATCTAAAACAACTTATACAGTCAAGATCACTAACTATGGTACAGGGCTATATGAATTTCTGCTTTTTTATGACTACCAATCATTTGTGCCAAAGTACAACAGTTAAGACCCTAGAAAGACCTAGTCAAAGGTGTTTTAATAACCCTTACATGTTTGACACTTCTCTACAGCGTGGGACCAGTCAGAGAAATTTATCAAGATTTACCTTACACTGAAGGATGTTCACAAAATCCCATTAGAAAATGTGGAGGTCAACTTTACAGAAGGGTGAGTTGATATTTAATATAGTGCTTCAATAGATACTGTGGTTTTTTAAAAGTTGTTTTTCATCTCTGGTTATGAGTTTTGTTTTCTTTTGCTCTCTGTTACAGATCATTCTCTGTTTTGGTAAAGGAGCTTGATGGGAAGAATCATCAGATGACAGTCCTCAACCTGTTGTGTCCAATTGATGAAAAGGAAAGCTATAAAAAGGTGAATCATGCACAAACCCACTGTAACAATGCTTATTTGCTCTTGATTGCATTGATATAGGTTCCTGAGGCTTAGTTTCGGTTCGAGTCTGCCAGATCCTCGAATTAAAAAAAAAAAAAAAGAGAGAAACAGGTGTATAAATTCCCCTTTTGTTGCCAGCTGCTGAATTCAGGCCCAGTGTCATTTTGCATCATGCCTCTGAGTCCAACCTGCTAACTAACTAACCTTCTTAAAATAGTGTTGGTGTTTTGACATTTCTCTAACCATCATCTTTTCCTTTCAACAGATAAAAACAGACATGGTTCTGGTCATGTGCAGGAAGCAGTCTATGAAGAAGTGGGATTGCTTAACAAAAGTGGAAAAGCAGTCTAAAGAGAAAGAGTAAGTTAAAAGATGGACACTGGTTGTCTTAAAGTATTTTGCATTGGATTTTATTTGTGTGAGATGTATTAAACATTCATGACACAGGAAGAGCTGATGTTCATATGTTGTCAGTAGCTAATAACTAAATGGTGTGAAAAAGTATGAATCTCTCCCCTGTTTGAACCTCACAGTCGTTTTAGGACACTGACTTTTAAACTCATCAAAAAGAAGTGTGTGCAGATTGTGCAAACAAAGTTCTTTCTACACTGTTAGTGTAGAAAACCAAGACCCAGATTTACTTAGGACTAAGTCTGAAGATACAGTTTCACTTGCAGCCATGAATCACAGCTGCATTAGAAAGCAGAAAGGGAGAAGGTGAGGAAGAAAAGAGAAGTAATATAGTCGGTTTAATGATTAAACAGCTTTAGCAGATCGTTGATACATTCCATTTCTTCACAATCTGAGATCGGCCTACCGTGCACCCCTAATAAGAACAGATTGATGGAAACCCTATTTTAGGCAAATGTTGGCTGACCGCTGAGGTCAGTCCTACACATGGGTCTGGTTGGCTGACTGCCTGACTAATTGGGTGACAATACTTCCAGAACGGTGCATGCAGAGTTGTGCTGTGGGCGGGGTTTAATTGTACTCAAAGCTGTTTCTAAAGGCTGCCTCCACTGCGATGATTACCTCAGATGTAGCTTTAGCATACCATCAATTTTACGAGAGCAGGACCGTGTTTCTGTATGAAATAAAGAAAAAAAAAACACATAAAGCTTTTCATGATGTGAAAGATGTTTTCACTCTTCTGCCGACCTGCTTCGGCCTGAGTGTGTGATAATCACGGGGGAAAGGGTTAGTTCTTGTGTGAGTGTATGTATTAGCTGATTAGCTCAGACTTAGCCACAGCGCCAGTTTTGTCAGAACAACATGTCTTTATTAAAACAAGGGTAGAGAGCAATACTGAAAGCTTTTCATGACACAAAAGATGCTCTCACTCTTCTCCCAGTCTGCTTCAGTGCAGTTTTTACAGGTGGGGGTTTGCTGCTGTATCCAGTGATTGCTGCCGTGGTAGCTCTTTGATTGGCCTGTCATGAATATGACAGAATGTTCCTCCAATTACCTTTAGAGAATTTTGGAAAAGTCCTGCCCTTCCCAAATGCTTACTATGGGAGCCTAGTATATGGTTTTAGGTTGCCAAGAGTCCCTTTAAAATATATCAGTCATAGTAGAATTGTGAAGGCAGTCAATTCTAATGACGTAAAGGTTTAATGAATTCCAAAATGACTGTTTAGACTTAATACAGATTATCTTACAAAAAAGCACGCCAACATCTGGCTTAGATAATGTATGAAAATGGCCCTCATCTGAATTGTAAAGTTTAGATTTCATGTGATTTGTGTCCAGACTGTCATGAAAAACATACCTGAGTAACAAGATCATATATGGGGAGCTTATATTGTAGCTATGCTGCACTGCCCTCTGCAGTGCAGTACCATATTTGTATTCTATATGTCACTTCTTGTGAGGTAGCTATAGTTTATGCATACAGAATCAAAATTCCTGTCTTATACAAACACTAAACATATTGCCCATCAACAGTAAACCCAGCTTTGATGACAGCGCAGACCCCAGCGAGGGCCTGATGAGCATGCTGAAGAAGATTTACTCAGAGGGAGATGACGAGATGAAGAGAACCATCAACAAAGCCTGGACAGAGTCCCAAGAAAAGAAAATAAGAGGAGAAGCAGACATGATGGACTTCTGAAGTGCCCTCACAACATTACAGAGTGAGAGCTGCCAGGGACTGACTGACTTAACTTGAATATTTGATGGTTTAAAACTAAAGTCCAACATGTAACCTTCATGATTATACATCATCATCAGAAATAAATAAGGTAGAGGGACTCATGTAAGCCCTACCTGGCCTTATTTAGGCCCTGCTTTGAAAACACAAAAACTAGTCATCAAATATGTATGTAGAAATGTGAGGGGTCCATCCAGCAGATGGCGCCTTTGACAAAGAAACACCTCACAACTATCCTTTCTTTTAGTTATGTTCTATTTGATGTGTTCAGGGACCACAATGAAGTTCATTTCCTGAGGTAAATGTAAGTCAGTACCTTATTGTTGAAATTGGCCAGGATAAATGCAATATGTCATTCAGTGTTGTTCCTGTGTGTCTAAACAGAGTTGATATTCGTGAAGTTTTCCACTATTCATTTGCCAAAGACTCAACTCTCTCTCCATTCTTCTTTATCAGCATTTTATTCCTGGTAATTCTATAAAAACCCATTCCTGTGTAATTATGCACTGAAAATGTTCTTTGTAACCAGCAAGAAATACTATTCCCAATTACTGCCAATTATTTGTGAGTATCTGTTTTTAATTTTGTCAGTTATTGAATTTGCTTTCCCTCATTGTAAAATGTTCCTGCCCACCTCAAGCTTCTTCCTGAAGTTCTCTCAAATACAGATTTTGAGTCTTATTGTCCTCTGTCTTTCTCTGGTTTTGTGATCCAACAGGTGTTTCATCAACCATATTCAAAGCTTAATTTTCAGAATGTAGACAAAGGCCTACCTGTGTGCAGGTTAAAAGTCATTAGTTTAAGATGGGAGCATAAAATATATTTTTTAAAAATTTAAAAAAAGAAAAATTTTCTTAGTGGCTTAGGCACAAAAAGGACCCTAGTCATCTTGATTAATGTCTTGATCCTTTCAAGTGTTGTAAGTCATTTCTTGTCTGCTGTTAAAGTAAAAGCACAGAGTAGACTGGGAAATGAAATGACCTAGTGACTATATACTTTTAGCTTCCTTAAGGAAAACATTAAAAACTGAAATACCACAATGATATAAGAATTCAGACCCTTTGCAACAACACTGGAGATTTAGCTCAGATTCCTCCCATTTCTCTCAATCTTTGCTGAGTCATTTCTACAATTTGGAGTCCACCTGTGGTAAATTAAATTCATTGGACATGATTTGGAAAGGCACACACCTCTCTATAGAAGGCCTCACAGCTGACGTTGCACATCAGAGCAAAAACCAAGCCATGAATTCAAAGGAACTGCCTTTCTCAAAAGCACAGTGGCCTCCATAACTCAATTTTAAGATGTTTGGCACAACAGGGACAAATCCAAGAGCTGGTTGCCCATCCAAACTGAGCAGGGCATTAATAAGAGAAGTGGCCAGGAACCCGATGGTCACTCTGGTTGAGCTCCGGGGATCATGTGTGGAGATGGGACAAAGCTCCAGAGGGACAACCATCACTGCTGCACTGATCTCGGCTTTATGTCGGAGTGCCGAGACAGACGCCTCTCAGTGCAAAATGCGAATGCATGTTTGGAATTTGTAAAAGCATCTAACAGACACTCAAGACTGAGAAACAAGATTCACTGGTTTGATGAAACCAAGACTGAACTCCTTGGCCTCCATTCTAAGAGTTATTTTTGGACAAAACCATGCACTGCTTATTACCTGCCCAATAGCATCCCTACAGTGAAGCATGGTGGTGGCAGCATCATGATGTGTGTGTGGTTTTTTTAAATTATCTTAACAGAGGGACTGGTCAGAGTTGAGGGGGAAGCTGAACTGAGCAAAGTACAGTGATATGTTCAGTGGACTTCAGAATGAGCTGAAGGTTCAACTTCTGCCATGACAATGACCCTGAGCACTTAGCCAGGACAACACAGGAATGGCCTGAGACAACTCTGAGTGCTCTAAAGTGGCCCAGCCAGAGTCCTGACTTGAACCCCATCGGACTTCCCTGGAGAGACCTGAAAATGGCATCTACAGTCCTCATAGCTGACTGAGCACGAGAGGGTTAGCAAAGAATGGCAGAAAATCCCCCATTCCAGGTGTGCAAAGCTTTCTCTGTCATTCAAGAAGACTCAAGGCTGTATTAGGTGTCAAAGGTGCTTCAAATAAGTACTTAGTAAAGGGTCTCAATACTTGTCAGTGTAGAAATTTAGCTGTTCTTTGTACAGCAAAAAAAACAGACGTCGATTTTCCTCTTCAAATATTCACAATGACGCAGAAAGCAAGAGGAAAGTTTTGTCAGAAAAGACCTGTATGGTTCCTGTGTTGCCTGGGGTCCAGTTTTTATCGTTTTTATGGTACCTTTAATGCTTGTGCTCTATTGATCACAGATATTTTAGTTGGTATGGTTACAATGCCTGCACACTATCGAGATGATCTCATGGTTTGGTGTCTGTGACATTTAGGCTCCGATGTTATTAGTTTATTTACTTGATCATGTTTTCTTGTCTTGCACTGTTGGGGTTCTGTTGATGTTTCTGGGTATCATTGTTCTGTTGTCTTCGTCCTTTCTTAATCACTTTGCTTTTGTTGCTAACCATGACAAAGCACTTTGTAAGCCCTTGTTTTTAAAAGTGCTTTAGAAATAAAGTTATTATTATTATATTATTACTACTTACACACGCACGTGCACTAAAAATTCCAAGAGTTCAGCGTAGACAGATGAGGTATTGCTTTGACCACTAGAGGCGCCAAAATCAAGGTAATCTAAACTTCCTTACTGGAGCAGTGGTCTTGAAGTCTTCAACAGAACATGACTAACGTTTGTCCACTAGGTAGCGCCCGCGACCAAAAGGCTTCTTCTTACCTTGTACGGTGTTTTGTCCAGGCATTACACACAAAAACGTGCTCAAAAAAATAATTAACCAGGTTTTTATTCTTGGGAAAAATAAATAGGAGCTTCAATGCAATTGTCTACAAGGCAACGTTTGTTCGTTTTGTATGCTGTATGGATAAAGTGCATACATATTTTATTTTAATCCAATTTGAATACCTCAGGTATGACTCCGCTGAATCTATGGCAATTTTTTCAGAGTCGCAGGACACATGAACCCTTTATCATCCTCTAAGGAGAGGCCTTATTTGTGTTTAACGTTCTAAACAGAATCTTCCCTTACTCATTAAATAGAGTGTGAATCTGGGGATTAAAGATGCAACAGGGACCCCCACAACTCAGTTTTAAACAGCAGCTTTGAGACATGAGTTATATCAACGTGAGTTTGGCTTATTCCCTTTTCATGAGCTGTTTCATTCACGTCTTTCCCCTACTCCAGACTGCATTTTTTGATTGAGAGTCAGTCTGAGCAAATAGACTGGACTCTCTCCGGCAGTGCACCTCCTCCCCCCGCCCCTGGCCGTGACGTCACTGCTGGTTTATAAACTCGCAGGGAACAGGGCGCAGACACGCCAGATGGATACAGTTGGACGTGCAGGACGCATCCGTACGCATTACACCGACTGCTGAAAAAAGAAACGAACGAAAGGGATATTTATTTGTATATACACGGCTTTGTTATAACACCGCTGCGCTAAATGGATTCCGGGTGTTTCACTGCAGCACAGCGTATTTCGTGTCACACCATGAATGCGGATTTATTAAAGCCTGTTCCGGAACGTGGACCCCGAAAGTCCTGCGCCTCGGTGAAAACCAACAGGAATAAAAGCGACCAAACCAAACCAGAGCTGGCCCAAGTGGTAACAGACTCCAAAACAGGAAGATCCTACAGTAAAGGGAAGCTTCTGGGAAAGGTAGGAAGAATGGTTTTATTTTTAAAATGTTCTCTGTTTGCTGTGTTTTGGGGCGTTCTATCTGAAGCGAAAATGGATGTAGAATTTCGAGGCTGCGCTGGGCTGATACAGCAGACGATTATTAAAATTCATTATTTAGCCATGTGCCAGGTGTGTCATTAATGCGGGGATAGGCAATGACCTCGTGGTGAATGTAGCCAATCTCCCTTTGCTGTGCGCGGGCGCAAGGTGTGCCCTGCTCTTAAATTACCAGCACCTTAAACCCCAAAAATGATTATTTACAAGAATCCCTTGGTTTTAATGGCTTTCATAGATGACTACTGGTCAGATTAATATATCTCTCTTAGTACGCCACGGCCCCCCTCTTCCACCATCTCTCGACTGTAATGGTTTTTGACACTGCATGTGCCATGTATGAATGGAGCGGCATCAACATGTTGCTCGTCATCGATATGCTGCGTCGGGCAGCCAGCCAACTCTCTTTCTCCCTCTCTCTCTCTATTTCTCCTTGCTGCCTGCCGCAGAGCTGGAAACGTCTCAGTCAATTTCACGGTTAATGAATGCAGCAGCTCGGGCTGCCTCATCCCTATCGTCCTCAAGTATCCATAATCCTGACTGTATTCAGAAATGTGCAGCTGCAAACACGACATTAGGGGTTTATCGTTGGGTTTAGAAGCACATGAGAGCATCCAGAGCAGTAAAAGATGTTGTGCAACTGATTACAAAATGATGCAGCTGAATAGTTAACCCTTTGAAACTGGATTGATTTTTCTTCTCTAGCCTGCCAGAATTGGCTGTCTTACTGTCCAGACATTTTAACTGCTGCACACTTATCACTCCCTGGATCAAAGATGTGCTATTGAGGCCAATGATTTATGGCCATTGCAGGTTTTCAACCTGCTGCTTTTGTTAACTGATCATCCTGTTTGTCTCCCCCAAGGGCGGCTTCGCTCGATGCTATGAGATGACAGACCTCTCTAACAACAAAATGTATGCTGTGAAGGTGATCCCACAGAGCAGAGTGTCCAAACCGCACCAGAGGGACAAGGTACGCTATTATGCTTGTTTATACTCTGCAGGGATGATCATGCATGAAAGTGGATTCAGTATTATAGTTTTTGCCTTGAATTATAAACACAAACTGATTATATTTTTGACAGATCACCAATGAGATTGAGCTGCACAAAACCCTGTCACACAAGCATGTGGTGAAATTCTGTCATCATTTTGAAGACCAGGAAAACATCTACATTTTCCTTGAGCTGTGCAGTCGAAAGGTGAGGCAATTTGTGCTTAATTTTTTTGAACAGTCTGCACAGCTTGCTTGCACATACAGAGCTTGCTCCATAGTACACAGTAGAGCCCACATCTGTACTAATATCCCTTTCTTAATCCAATTTCAAGTATACAAAACCAAAGCATAACCATTCCTGACTAATTTGTGTGCTACTGCAGCTCTGTGTGCCGCTGTATTGTATAGTCAAACTGATGGACAGGAAGTTGACACTTCACTCACTGCTCTGTCTCTGCAGTCCCTGGCACACATTTGGAAGGCAAGACACACATTCACAGAGCCAGAAGTGCGTTATTACCTCAGACAGATCATATCCGGCCTCAAGTACCTGCACAGCAGAGGAATCCTGCACAGAGACCTCAAACTAGGTATGTGAGCTGAAACCTGGCACATGCACACGCTCAGCAAAGCATCACAGGAATCTGCTGTGACTTTGGGTATGCACATGTCACGTGTGGAATGCTGACTGGACAAATGCTTTTGTTTCTTTCAGGCAACTTCTTTATCAATGAGAACATGGAGCTGCGGCTGGGAGACTTCGGCCTTGCTGCAAAGCTGGAGACAGTGGAGCAGAGGAAAAAGTTAGTCTTTTAATGTTCTTTGTTGACATTTAAAAACCTAACTGAATTTTTTATGTGGTTATTTTTGTGGTTAAACAACATTTCACGACACCCAGTAATTCCTGCACATAGAAGTATCAAAAGACCTCAGCATTAGCCTCTTTCCTAGGCTTTCTCTGCACACATTAACTCAAAAACCATTACAGTGGTTACTAAGCACACCTTTCCTCCCACATCTCTTCCTCAGCAAGTCTCTAACTAAACCGGTTTCCATGTGACAGTTGAATGTAGCGCTCAGAGCACAGTTTCACTACCTGTTTGACACTTTCCTGGCAAATACCAGGAGAATGAATGTGGCAGGATAGAGATGCTTCAGCACACACTTCCTCATCTTCAACAACAAAAGTTGAGTACATGTAGACTAGTTTATGGTTCTAAATCAATACTGTTTTTTTCTTTTCAGAACAATCTGTGGCACTCCCAACTACTTGGCACCAGAGGTGCTCAACAGACAAGGCCACGGCACAGAGTCTGACGTGTGGTCGCTTGGATGTGTGATGTAAGCTGCTTTTGTCGGGTCTTGTTTAAAGTGACACTTGTAGAATGTTGAGGAGCTGGTTTAGGTTTTATCTTATCAGCGAGTGAGGAAATGATGCTGATTGACTCAAACTATCTGAGTCGATTTTAGTTTTGATTCCAGTAAAACATGCTTTGTTTTAACCCTTTCAGGTACACGTTAATGTGCGGAAACCCTCCTTTTGAAACTCTTGATCTAAAGGAGACCTACAAGTGTATAAAGGAAGTTCGGTACAACTTGCCATCCTCTCTTTCCCCCGCTGCACAGAAACTCATCTCAGGCATCCTGCAGAAAAACCCCAGTGACAGACTCTCACTGGATCAAATCCTCAACCATGAATTCTTCACCAAAGTATGAATAATTTATTTTAATTTTGTCAGTGTAACAAATGTCAATGTTACTCCTTTTGTATGATTTTTAACAGTTTATGATTTTTATCAGTTTTTCATCCTAAGCTTTTTGTAGTGTTCATTGCGAAAAGTTAAATCTAAGCAAATCAAAACATCTCATTACATTTTCCTGAATGGTTTAGACAAACAATTTAATTCAGAATACAAAAGACAATTACTATGACCTGTATTGCTTGTAAGGAGGAGCTGTGCTAATGGGGTGAGCAAAATTTACATCAAGTGCCTTGAAATGAGCTGTACAGTCAAAATAAGTTAATGCATCTTATTGAATTTGTTGCATCTTTGAATAAGTTCAATCAATATCACTTGCCCCATTGGCTCTGAAAATATTTTTAATCAAGCAAGGTCTTTTTATGTCTCAGATCTTGAAATAAGAGCCAGACTTTTCAGTTGGATGTGACTTAAAATATATATATATATATATATATATATATATATATATATATATATATATATATATATATATATATATATATATATATTTCTAACTTAAAATTAGATGTTTATTCTTGCTTAAATTTGCAGTATACTTGAAACCAGAGTAGAATATGACTTGCCAGCACTTGCTCAGATTGAGCTGTGTACCATCCCCACCTCTTCTTCATCCCCCTAACCTTGTCTGCTCTGCCTTTTTTATTTCTCTCCTCTAGGGTTTCACTCCTGATAAGCTTCCTCCCAGCAGCTGTGTGATGGTGCCAGAGCTCCATCCCCCCAGCCCTGCCAAGAAATTCTTCACTAAAATGGCTAAGAGCCTCTTTGGGAAGAAGAAAGCAAAAGGTAAGCAGCAGCAGCCGCAGAGCAGCCAGATGACTGGCACAGAAGAAGAGTAGGTCATCTGTTATGCACGCCAACTGTTAGTTACATATTTTCCTTCTCCTTGGTGTAATTACGTAGCAGCTCTTATCCTGTTAATTGAGTTTTAGCTCATGTGACTTCATATTTCATAATGCTTATACAGAAGGAGAGTGTAATCAGCGTCCTTTTTAAGAATTTCCCCTTTCTGTTTTAGGAACAGTGTGTTGTTTATGTTCTGATTGGTGTCTGACTTTTGTGTTTTTGCAGTCGAGAAAATTCCATGCGAGGAAAAAGATGACAAAGACATTTCCAAGCTGGTTTCTGGTATCGTTAAATGTTCCATCAACCGGCAGATCAGCTACAAGACTGTGGGACCCAACGAGGTGCGTCTTTCATCTCTTCTTGTGTCCTACTTCTGCGAGGAAAACAAAATGGCGACTTGTTTACCGCAGACAAAATTAGCGTACTTGAAGCTTCTAATAAGTGCTGTGAAAATCAGTACTTGTGCATGACTTGTGGGACTTGGTTCATCCGCAGTGACTAAAAACTGCTTATGCAACTTGCTCTTTGAATAATGTATAATGCTTTTAATTATACAAAGGAATTGTGCCCCATAAAGAGATTTAGAAATGTTTTTTGTGGCTTTGTTTCTCTGAGACTTACGCAGTGCAAGAATCTATGTCATCCCTAAAGTCCTTCAACTCATCAGTAGAGGAGTGAATTTCAGAGGAGGGATTTTGTTGTTTGAGGACAGTTTTCTGTACTTGAGGACAGTCAGTTTTTACTCTGCTAAATAAACCTATGCTTCCTTTTCTGGTTTATAATGCACATTTTTCATTCTGCGATGGACTATTTATCATTTTGTGGAATAATTTCAGAAAGATTCACAATAGGAGGTGAGACTAAATGCCACAGCAGCAGGAAGCTCAATTCGGCCAGTCCCTGATCAGTATGGTTGAGCTGCTATTTATAGAGCCCAAAAGGAACTACAATGTTTGCTCCTTGGTGTGACTATTTCTCTGTCAGCTTCATAATGAGCCTGTGCTGAGAAACCAGGTTGTTGTCAAGAGGCATGAGCTGCATTTTTTTTTTGTTAAGATTATTTTGACAGCTGCTTTGTTCCCATTTTTGAAGCATTCCTGCAGGAAACGTAAAAGGCTAACAAAAAGATTACTATCAGGTTATTTAAGACAGCTTTGTGGTTACATGAACATATAAACTACTTATCCAAGCACACAGACGGGAGCAGTGTTTCTAAAAGTAGGTTCGCCCTAGTAAATTTGCAAAAAGGGTCAATTAGAAGAGCGAAAACTGAAGCAACAGACGTCTGAGCTGTACCCTAATATAGAAATGAAAAACAACTATGCAGGTTGACTTTTTTTTAAGACTCTCAAAGGTGAGGCAGCTGTACAAACATTAATAGAAGACAGAAAGTCTCAGCCAGGTCTTCTTAACTCTTTGGTTACGTGGCGTCTTCAGCCTTGTGCTTTTTTTTTTTTTTAAATATGCTGCTGATATATGGCATATCTTATGTTTTGTTTTGCCTTTCAGGTTCCCTCTCCCACTGGTCAGCTGGTCAGCTCTGTACCTCTAGAACAGACCCCTGCTGAGGAGGAATCAAGGAAGTCCATCTCCCGCTCATTCAAGGGCACTATGGCAAGCAGCACTGAACGTGAGGCACACTACTTTTTCATGGATTTCAATGCATTTTTGAAACCTTGTTTTTGGTTTTAAAACTTAATTTAATTTTTGTTTTGTCTGTAGCGTGTGAGGACGCCCTGACCCCTGCAGCTGTCGCTGAATCAGCCATGAAAGTTCTCAACAGCTGCCTAGCCACCATGCCTGCAGGTAGGAGAGCACTAATAATGCTGAGTTATAAAGACTGCAAAGCAATTAAACAAAAGCACAGCATGGTAAAAAAAAAAAAAGACTGTAATGAGTCGGCTCCATATTATGTCTCCAAAGAGTAAATTGAAATGCTGATGAGCATCTGTGCTGACATTGAGTGCAAAAAGTGTAGTTTCTCCCACAAAGAAATGGTGCTTTTCAGCATTATATAACAAATTATGCACCATCATTCAATTTTAATCAACCCAATCTTGTCTTATCCCAGCCCTGTCTTTACCCTCCAAAAATCTGCTGACTCATCCAACCTCAAGCACCTTCTTAAACTTCCTTTTCTTTACATTTGTGGCATCTTTATTTCAAACTACACATGACTTTATATCCCTTATTATCTACCTTTGACTTGTATGATTTAATTTTACTTTTTTATCTCCAGCCACCAGAAACCCACCCTGTTTGTCCAGGCCTCAGTCCTTCCTGTGGGTCACCAAATGGGTGGACTACTCAAACAAATATGGCTTTGGCTATCAGCTGTCAAACCAAAGCATTGGTGTGCTCTTCAATGAGGGAACACATCTCAGTCTTTGTAACCAACGCAAGTAAGTACATGACGTGCTGCTGTATTTACAGAAGGTGTTGTGTAAACATTGGAAGTGTGCTTTAGACTCAGTTGAGTTACTCAGTGTGTTTTAAAATTTACAGTATCTATATAACCCAGTCAGAAAGCTCTTCTTTTGCATTTTAGAATATTATAATTAAAATCTCCCTTTTCCTTCAAACAGGACAGTCCACTACTGCTTAACCAACAATAAACACTTCAGTTTCTGTGCCAACTCTCTACCTGAGCAGCTTCGCAGCCAGAAACAAATAGTTGAGCTCATGGCAAACTACATGGAGCAAAACCTTATGGAGGTATGTGCACAGTGGCTAATTATTAGCTTGCTGCAATTTGTTTAAGTAATCAAATATTTAATTTTCCATATGCACTGATATTCAAAATACATGGTTAATAAGAAATAAAGATAAATTCAGACATTTTTTGTGATATCCTGTTTTGTCTGTTCTTCAGGGTGGAGATCTTCAGTGTGAAGAGCAAGTCTCAAGTTCTCCTCCTCTGCTGCTCCAGTGGGTGAAGACTGACCACGCTCTTGTCATGCTTTTCAACAACGGCACCCTACAGGTGTGAAGCTCAAAAAAAGTCAAAGATGCCTTACTAAACATTGCCATCAAAGCAATTTGCTTATATTTTTCTTTTTTTTTTTATCCCCACCAGGTGAACTTCTACACCGACCACACAAAGATCATCCTGTGCAAGTCATCCGACGACTCGTACCTGCTCACTTACATCAGCAGGGAGCGCGTCTCGTACACTTACCTCCTCAGCATGCTGGCTGAGATGGGCTGCACCTCGGAGCTCAGACACCGACTACGATATGTGGTCCAGCTGCTCCAACACCATGCAGATGCCTGAGAGCACCGCTTAGTGCCTCCCAGGCTGCCTGAGTGGCAGATGCCTTCGAGGCACCCAGACTGGTTAACACCACTTCTTAGGCAGCCTGACTGTTTGATCAAATTCCTCAAGGCAGTGCCGGGAGGAAGGATGGAAGGATGCTCGGAGGAGTGGAGTAAATATCCTTTCCTGTACTGGTGCTCAGGCAGCTGTTTATCACACGGATTGACCTTGATAATCATCAAGCAGTCAGGAAGTTGCCCACAAGCAGCATCTGCCTCAAGGATTAGTGCCTGCCCAGCTCATGCCTCAAAGGTGTTCACCTGGAAGGTATTGATACCTATAATAAGAGACTCCTACTTGGCTTGAAATGATGGATCCCTCACAGGCAGATGCCTAAATAAACACCACAACTCCTGATCCCCTTCCTCTCACTCAGAACCAATGCTTCTTGGCTTTGAGAGACAGCACCCAACCCTGCAACTCCCACTTCCCCATCACGGCCAATAACCCAGGCATGGTCTCCCAAAAGGTATCTAAACACTAAAGTTGTCCTTTTTTGCTTGCAACGGAACAAGGACAATCTTGTAGCTGGAATGCTTTTAGGCTATTTTTTTTTTTTTTTTTTTTTTCCAAAAGTGTTTTAGCAGCAAGGTCGATTAACAGCGTTGACTTGCACTGGAACTGTGGTCTTACGGCGGAGATGCTTTGGGAAAGCTGTGGTGTGGTTAGATTGAAAGACCCTCCTACCCTCTGTTGGTTCCTGGCCTCTTTGGACTACAGCGCACATGTTCTTTTTGTCCTTTTCATTTTAAAGAAGAAATACTGAGCCAGCTTAAGGATCACACTACAGTCTTGACCTCACATGCACAAATAACATTCCTGGCCTTATTTGAGGAAAGTGATGAGAAGGTTCGCTGCTTCGGCTCAAAAATCACTTTCGTCTGTTTTTGTTAATCGTCAGAGAGAAAGTTTTCACCAACGTGGTACACAGCATGTTAAAAGGGGCTATGGGAGCAACACAGTATTGCACTCTATAATTTGTTTTTTGTAAATTTGTCTGGAAAGTGAAGCCTTTTACAAACACTTGTTATATTTTATTTGTTTTTAACCAGATACCAAAAGGCATTTTCTTTGTTGGTTTTTAAAAAGATTCAGTTTTAAATTCACATACAGAAGGTGAGTGTGCCACACGTGCTTGTAAACAAACTGTTGGTAGTGAAATGAGGGTGGGAGGGGGGGATAAAAGTGCCTTTCTGAGGGATGTCTGTATAGTGCAATAACAACCCTTCGTGAATGTCGAGCTGGATACAAACAGGGGTGGCTTTTAAAGATGGGGTTTACTTTGTACTTTGAGCCAAGTTTGAAAGTAAGTCCAATAGCACTACACTCTCACTACCTGATATAAGCTTTTAGAATAACTGGTATCATAAATATATCCCAGTAATATCTATAAAAAGAAAACATTGTACGCTGTTGTACTATACTGTAATCCTTATCGGTTTACATTGCTTTCTCGACCCAGAGTTGTATCCTAAAAACTGTGACCTGGAATGCAAGTATTACGTACATTTGTTTTCAGAAAAACCCAACATTGTGAAAGCCATCTGCCAATTAAGAAGAGTCTTTATTTTTTGGCACATAATGTCCTGTTTATTTATTTTTTATTTATACATGTTTTTTTATTTATTGTGTAAATGTTAGTCTTGACACAAGGAAATGTTCGATTCCAATCACCTTTTCTATGTAACATGTTTGGGGGAAATGGGACAAAAATAAAGTTTATTGAAAATGAACTTTCTTTCCACTTTTGCTTTCATAAAAAGTCAGACTGGTATATAAGGGGCAGTTTGCTTTTTGGGAGTCTCCCAGGGGGAAAATTTTTCGATAACGGTTCAGCAAAGTCCACAGTATGCAAATTCTGTACATATGAATGACTCTAATAGTCTTTTTTTTTCATGTGGATTTTGCAGTATTGTTTTTTCCCCTGGTAGTTGAGCTCTTAGCTTGGGCTTATAAGTATGAACTTAGCCAAGGGGCTGCACTGCACACCTTTGCTTGTCACATGTCTAAGAGTCTTTTCAATGAAACCAGCATACCACAAGGTAAATTTACTTAATGCTAAACCTCTTTTATTTAAATGCAGGATTATAACATGTTGACAAAGAAACTGTTTAAAAAGTGGTGCCACCAGCCTCATCTGCACCATGCAAAGAAGCCTCTTGTTGAACACAGCCAGGGTAGAATTTACTTTAAGTCAGGTCATGTGCAATGGTTCTGGCAAAACTGGTGAGTTGGTTGCTCTGGTATACAAACCATAGCCAGCTTTATTTTTCTTTATTTTATTCTGATAAGACAGCTAAAGACAGGGAAATATGGTGAGAGACTGGGGAAAGAAAAGCATCAACTAAGCATTGGGATTGGGAACTGATCCTGTGACCTCTGCATTGAGGACTATTGCCTCTATATATGTGTGCCTATTTCAGGCCTGCCCACAGTTGGCTGGACCCCCGACAAAACCAGTGAATGGGCCCTCCATGGTTGTGATTTACTGATGATATCAAAGCATGTATGTTGGACCAGTAGCATTGATGCTAGCATCATGCCCAACTGTTACCTCATTTTGGAGCTGAAAAGTATGTCAAGCTATGATTGGGTCTAAATTTTAAAATATTTAATCATGCCACTTTTTAACCCATTTTTACTACTTTTCCCACCCATGTTTGCCACTTACAACCCATTTTCACCACATTTGCTCTTCTTTTAATCATTTTTTTGCCACTTTTAACCCTTGTGTGCAACTTTTTTTTGTCAGTGTAGACCCATTTTCACCATGTTTTTGCCACTTTAAATACCTTGTTGCCAATTTTTAACCCATTTTTGCCCCTTTTTACCATTTGCAAATTGCCACTGTACACCTCCTCTTGCCACTTTTTTCAACTTCTAACCCATTTTTTCCAACTTTATGCCCCTTTAAACCAAGTTTTGTCATTTTCCCCCACTTATGACCCAATTTGTGTCATATGTTTTGTTATATTGCAATAATGTATTCACTGTTCCACAAAAGTCACAGTTTCTTCTTCATTTTCTGGCATCCTGACATCTGCAATTACTTTCCTAATCGTTTAGTTCAGTTTGCCTGTCCACAATGTTATCATTACCTGGAAAAGTTAACCCTGTTTTAAGGAAAGGGATACATCTTGAAAAAGGCTACATAGTACTACAGCATTAAAACATATAACTCATTTTTGTCGCTATAACAAGAGTGATTTAACCTTGCATGCAAAGCAGATGGATTCACCCATTTCCTTGTTTCTCACTGGCGAATCTATCTTGCAAAGCTCCCGTCTGAACCGTTTGGGCCCAGTTAGAAAGTGACAGGACCAACCAGCATCAAGGGGCAGTACTTTCGTACGTGAAGGAGTCGTGACATAAGCAAGCAGCAAGAAGAGGCCAGTGCAATTATGGCGGAAGATATTAGGGTGGATGCTGCTAAAGCAAATCCATCTGGTGTGCCAGGTTAAGAGTGATTAGTATTTAGGTTAAAAATAAAATACAATGGACCATGGTTTTACTGACCCCATGAGCCCCCCATATGGTAGGGCCCCAGAAAGCTCTCCCCTTTATTCCCCCTTATGGGCATCCTTGCCTACTCTATCAACTGTGGTGACCGATGTTAACTTTTTAAATGAAAAATCTGGTATCAAAAGTTTGTCTTGTACACTTATTTTTATTGTAGATTTTCACAACTGATATTATGTCTTTGCTGGATTATTAGTAATTTTTTTTTACTAAACCTGTTTCATGAATCCTCTTGGCTACACTGTATTGGAATCATACAATCCATCTGAAAAAAAGACTTTGATCTGGTGTTCACTTCTACTTTGACCTTAAGGCGGGGGTTTGATCCCCTGACAGTGGCTGTAAAGCTCTGTAGACATGCTGAAAATCACAGGATAAGGTGCTATGCAGATGATATTCTACTGTTTGTAGAAGACTGGTACAATCAGCTGCAGGTTTTCATTTGTATAACACATTCATTTCAAATAATAATGGTCCTGTCTGACTTCTCTAAAGTCTAGTGTACTTTTCTGATTGTCCTGGCTGGTGGCTTGAGGTTAGTGAGGTTAGATCACATACCTTGACTCATGTAAGATTAGGTTTTCATAATCACATAGCCTCGAGAGCCAGACACATTTCTACAGTTTATATCACCATTGTAACAATAAAGCACACTTCACCTGCCCATGTGAATTAGTGCATACATGTTGGAGCCAGACTTTATTAAGACTTCTCTAGGATCATCAACTAGTGGCTGTGTGACAGGAAAGCTGCAGAGAAATCAAATTCTGGTTATCCAAGCTATGGTGTCTCAACTGTTTCTCCATGCTGGCTCTGGAAATATTTGTGACTGTGAGTGAGTCAACCCCTCTAAGCCATTTCATTCATGTCTTATCTTGTTTGATGTGACACAGCTGAGACCAAAACCGGATATTCTCCCTGACTCTAAACACCGTGTTGTTCAGTCCATCAGTTTAATTGAGTTCCTCACCAACGAAAATGCAGTGTGTGTAGTCTGATGAACATATTCTCACAGCTTTGTTGCAGACATGGTAGATTTATAAATAGAAACAGGCTTTCCTGTATGTCACAGTGCAGCAGCAGACTAAAGTGTAAGTATAGTCCTGTGTGACTTCATTTCATAAACAGTGTCACAGCAACCCTACAGGTCTAAGTCCTCTCTTTTTATTTACACTATGTTTATTTAGGCTTTAGTATGGAGCAGTTCTTTTTAAGCAAACATTCATGCATTTATTCGGGCAGAAAACTGGCAGGGCAGTTCACTGCATTATCATGACATTTATCTAACACACTAGGTGATAAAATTGCAAGACTTTAGATTTCAAACTAGACAAAACAACTGCCTCAAGACATAAAAAAAATTGCATTTCTTCTCTTTCTTTCTTTTTTTTTTTTTTTTGAAGGAAGTTTGAAAGTGTAACTCCACATTACCAAGAGATACAAATTAAAACAGACATAGGCTACATACAGTATCAGCTAAGATATTGTATCTCTAAATATGGAGGAAACAGTTGTAAGGAATGACATCCATGAGGGAGTCCTATCATTGTTTGACCTTGTCAATCCAGATAGCAGAGATCATCCGGACATGAATGTGACAAATATGTTTGTTATGTTCTTTGT
The DNA here is from genome assembly GCF_018320785.1 of Cheilinus undulatus. Lineage (NCBI taxonomy): Eukaryota > Metazoa > Chordata > Actinopteri > Labriformes > Labridae > Cheilinus > Cheilinus undulatus. The sequence continues at coordinate 26,032,914 of NC_054877.1, forward strand.
AATAGTTTTCATAGCTATAATACCTCTATGAGACAAGTGCTGATAGAGGAGTAGTCAGCATTCTAGCCCTCAGTTTAAAATATTACGAGATGCTTCCTGGACTGTAATGGAAAAACAGAGCTCACATCTTTGTAAGTGTATACATCCAATTTCTTGTCAAAAAGTATCTCATTGTACTTGAGCTTCATTTATCTGACAAGTTCAGATGAATCTCATTTTTAATGATACAAGAAGACAAAAAGAATATATCTGCCAATGCAGCAGTCAACATTTTGTGTTGAGTATTATTAAATCTTAGTCTAAAGTTACTTTGAAGGATTGAGGCACGGATTTTAAATACAAATAAAGCGCCAAATGTAAATAAAATATCAGCAAAAAGATTCAGATTATTTGAAAAAAGTTCCTGTGGTTGACACCTGGCCTCAAAAGTAAGGCCCAAGTCTCTCATTATAAAGCAAGTTATGGTTGGTTAAATCCCTTTACTGAAACAATAAAACTACAGATTATTGTTTGTTAATGATTTATTGTAAATTTGTGATGTATTTTTTTCACTTGTTTGTAGCTACAGTACATGGGGGGGTATTGATTTTATAAATCAATCATGATTAATATAATTTTGATTTTTTTTTACATAAATAAATTACAAAATCCCCTTTGGTGTCAAAGTGAAAACAGATTTCTACAAAATAATCTCAATAAAATAAAAATATGTAATGCAAAATAAGTGATTGAAAAATATTCACCTCCTTTAAAGTGACTGACCTAATTCAACAGAGGTCCAGCCAACTACTGCTAGTAGACTCACAATTAGTGAAATGGGGGTCACCTGAGTGCAGTGAATGTGTCTCAAGTGACTGTAGTTGAAAGATCCCATCTGGAAGGTCCAGTCACTGGTTAATCAGTTTTCATGGCTACTATTACACCATGAAGACATAAGAACACTCAAAGCAACTTAGAGAATAGGTTACAGGAAAGTTTAAGTCAGGGTTGGTTACATGGTTACAAGAGAATTTCCAAGACACCGACCATCCCCCGGGTTCAGTTGAATCCATCAAGGAATGAAAGGAAAATGGTACATGTGTAAATCTGCCAAGATCAGGCTGTCCTCACTGAGTGACCATGCAAGAAAGATACTAGTGAGAGAGGCCACCAAGATATCTATGACTTCTCTGAGGGAGTTAGAAGCTTCAGCAGCTGATATGGGAGTGACTCTGCATACAACAACTGTTGCCTGGGTTCGTCAACGGTCCAAGCTTTATGGGAGAGTTGCAAAGAGAAAGCCACTGTTGAAGAAAACTCATCAAATCTTGACTGGGCATCACCAAAAGGCATGTGGGGGACTCTATGGTAAAGTGGAAGAAAGTTCTTTGGTCTGATGAGACCAATATGGCACTTTTTGACCATCAAAACAAGACGCTGTTTGGCAGACACCAAACACTACACATCACTACAAACACACCATCCCTGCTGTGAAGTGTGGTGGTGGCAGCATCATGCTGTGGGGATGCTTCTAGGCAGCCCTGGAAGGTTTGCAAAGGTAGATGCTAAAATGAATGAGGCAAAATGTAGGAAAATCCTGGAGGACGATGTCATTCAGTCTGCAAGGGCTTGGGAGAAGATTTATTTTCCAGCGAGACGATGACCCGAGGCATACAGTGAAAGCTGCACAGTAATGGATTTAAAGACAACAAGGTGAATGTTCTGGAGTGCCAATGTCAAAGCCCAGACCCCAATCCAATGGAAAACGGGCTGTTTACGCCCAATCCTTGTGCTACCTGGCAGAGTGAGCAGTGGTGCAAAGAAGAATGGAGTAAAATTGCAGTGTTCAAGTGTGCAATCCTGACTGAAACTTATCCACACAGACTCAGTGCTATGCTGCAGCCAAAGGTGCATCTACTACATTCTGACTTGAAAGGAGTGAATATTTATGCAGTCACTTATTTTACACTACATGTTTTTATTTAATTAACTTTATTTTGTAGAAATCTGTTTACATGTATATATAAAATATTTTTTTGTTATGTTTTTACTTATCGCATGCAATTAAAGCCATTTATTTTGCCTGTTATATCGAAATAAGATGTTTGTTTGGACACGCCATGTGAGAATGGCTTATAATAAAGATACAAGACATCTTTAACCTGAAATTAGACAAATACAATTTCTCAGATCCGATTTTCTGTTAGAAATAACTGTACAAAAAAAAAAAGACTACTGCAGATCTCATTTATTGTTTTTTTTTTTTTCTGAGGCAGTATTCTGGTGGAGTCAGAAAGTTGACTGAGGGAATAAAGGACATAACAATGTAGGCTATGAACATAGGCAAGAGCATATATACACATTTGGCAACTAAACTCAAGCCCACCTACATGGAACAGATTCATACACACAAGATGACATGAAAATTCCCACACATGCACAAACACACATAGAGCCTGGCTCCCTGCCACACTCTCAGCTGTTGTTCTGATGCAGCAGCACTCTTTGGAGCCATCAACACAGGCAATATAAGACCCAAATCAGCCTTAGTTAGAGGGTTGTTTTGTGTTGTGAGTGTGTTTATGTGTATACAAAAGCAAAGGGCCTACAGATCCACAGGACTCACTTGGCAGCTATTCGAAGAAACCCTGTAGAGAGAGAGAGAATGAGAGAGAGAGTGAGAGAGAGAAATGTCATCAAACTAACCTCCTGATTGCACGCTGGAATCTGGGGCAGCAGCGAGAGATCAAAAGGCTGCTTCTCTCGCTCTAAAGGCCAAAATGTGCTGATTGCACATCTTTAATTGCAGCGTGAGACTTTCACAGCTCTCAGTAAGTAACCTCGGAGGTGTAAGTAATAAGCTCTATCTGAAGTCTGCACAAGGTCTACAAGTCATGTATGAGAAAATGAATATTGCAGACTTATTTAAATGCTTCACCTCATCTGATTTCAATGTAAGTCATGTAAAGAGTTGTTACCAGTGATTGGGGTCAAACACCATAAAAAAGAGTAGGGAAATACACACTTGATGAGAATTTTTGTTTTATATTCTTGGCAACATGGCAAATAGAGTAAGTAAAAATAGATTAAACTAAAAGATAAATAGTTTTAGAGGATCCCCCCCCCCCCCAGTGGCTTTTATTTCTGTTGACTTTGACCTTTAGAGGTAGGCCACTTCTATCTGAAATCACAATAATACTGTTATAAAAGACTTAAAGGGCTACAAATGGAAAAGATAATGATAAAAGTGACAGTACTGACACACTTAATGTTTGTAACAATGATCTCACCCTTACCATTCTGGAAAGTTGCATGGTTGTGGTCATGAGAGTGTGTCAGAGTCAAAGCAGGACATGTGGATGTAAACTGTCAGGCATGTTTACAGCAGACACTGTGAGTCATAATTTCACAGTTTGTCTTTGTGTTTCCCCCCCGAATATGTTTGGTTAGTTTGATGATGTGTTTAAAATCTGCATTATGTTGTCATGATGTGTACTTCTTGTCCCATCCAATTTTGTTGCAAAGTCACTGTTGCTCCTCAGTCTCCACAATCCTTTCAGTTCGGCTGGTTTATATCATGACAGGTGAAAAACAATGTCAGAAAAGTGAAAGATCCAGATCATGAGTAGAAAGTATGTTTTAATGTGAAAATATAATATTGTGCTAAATCAGGATTTGGCCTCATGTTTTACTTGTCCATTCAAAAGACAACACAGGGCTAAACATTTACAACATATCCATAACTTGCTATGAACAGAGGTTAATCCAAGGCAGTCTGGCTGCAGACCAAAGAGCTCAGACGGCCCCTCTTGTAGATGTTTACTATGAGATGCCATCGCTGTCAGAATTAAAGTCCCGTAATTTGCCAGTACAACATATTTCTAGTTTTAGATTTTGTTTTTAAAATGCAACTTTATTCATAGACAAAGTCGGGCAGTTATATTCATGAAATAACTACATTGCAAACATTACAGGCTAAGCAATATTTCAGAAATTAAACAGAGGAAAAGGTCAGAGGTCTAACCAGGGGTAAATTATGTATAGTGCCGTGAAAAAGTATTTGCCCCCTTTCTGATTCCTGATGTTTTTGCATAATTATCACACTTAAATGTTTCAGATCATAAACCATTTTTTTATATTTCACAAAAACAACTCAAGTAAATAAAAAAAAAAACAGTGTCTGAATGACTAATTTTTTAAGGGAGGGAAAAAAAAAATCCAAACCTATCTGGCCCTATGTGAGAAAGTAATTGCCCCCCTTATTAAATCATGAGTTACCTGTGATTCACCACAATTCTTGGAAAGCTGAGTTCAATTTCTCTGGCCACACCCAGGCCTGATTACCGCCAGACTTGTTGAATCAAGAAATCACTTAAAAAGAAGCTGTCAGACAAAGTGAAGTAGGCTACAAGATTTCAAAAAGAAACACATCATGCCACAATCCAAAGAAATTAAAGAACAATTGAGAAATCTGATTGAAATCTATCAGTATGAAAAAGGTTAGGAAGCCATTCCCAAGGCTTTGGGACTCCAGTGAACCACAGTCAGAGCCATTATCCACAAACGGAGAAAATTGGGAATGGAGAAAACCCAGGAGTGGTCAGCCAACCAAAATGACTCCAAGAGTGCAACAACGACTCATCCAGGAGATCACAAAAGAACCCAGAACAACATCTGAAGACCTGTAGGCCACACTAGCCTCAGTTAAGGTTCATGACTCAACCATAAGAAAGATACTGGGCAAAAATTGCAACATGGGAGAGTTCAAAGACCAAAACCACTGCTGACAAAAAAGAACACAAAAGCTCGCCTCACATTTGCCAAGAAACATGTTGATGATCTCCAAGACTTTTGGAGAAATATTCTGTGGACTAATGAGACAAAAGTTGAACTTTTTGGAAGGTGTGCAGCCCGTTAGAAGAGTGAAAAAGAGTTGGTCAAAATTCCTCCACAGCGATGTGAAAGACTCAAATGCAAAAACATCAGGAATCAGAAAGGTGGCAATACTTTTTCACGGCACTGTATGTACATACCTGTTTTAGAGATAGCGTAGATACGCTAATAGTAGCCCACTTCAGCTTTGTAAGCTTTAACTAAAGCTAACTTAACCTCACTAGCTATGTATTTTACTTTACTATGTAAACCAATGTAGCTAATTTGGCTTTAGAAACCTAAGCTTTAGCAATGTGAGCTTTATCATAGGTAAAGCTAACATAGCTACATAAGCTACGTAGATGACAGAACTATGAATCTAACATTAGCTTCGTAGGCCACAGATATCCATGAGGTTTGTGAGCTTTAGGTTTAGCTTTGGCTATGATAGCTATGTAGCCCTGTTGTCTACATAGCTGATGTAACTAACAGGGCTACATAAGCTTGTAAGCTACGTTAGAATGTTATCATGGAAGGTAAGGTTTTGTCTTGAAAGAAGACTGTTTACTTGGCTTTGTTAAACATTTTTTAATCAAGTTTTTCAGGTCAGGTTTTAATTATAACTTCTGGTATTTTAACCCTTACCTAACTGAAAGTTTAATCAGATTTATTTTGATTTTTTTAGCAGCCTATGTATTTTGTTCTGTGCATCTCCCAGTAATGGTCTGCAAGAGAGAGACATGGTCTGCAGCCAGCCAGACCTCTCTCATTTAGTCTTTTCTCCTTTTTGTATGTTGAGTTTGCAATTGGTAAAGGCTTTTATTTCTATGGTGGGTTTTCAATGTAATGCCTGCTGCAGGCCTGTCGATGATAAACTAGTGGAATGCCTTAGGAATGTATTATCAAGCCGCTGGAAGATGTGCAAGGTATGAAACACTGTTGTCAGATCCGCTTATGAGAATTTCTTCTTCTTTTTCTGAATGTGATTTAGAAAACATACTAGCATGATAGTGTCATTTTGCTAGCTTGTCACTAAGGTCTCTATGACCTTTTTTTACTCTGGGTTGCATTGCTTATATCAGAGGCCTTTGTCTTCAAGGCAAGGTATATAGCAATATTTTCAGGATTTTTATTTTTAAAAAACTAAAACCAGGTGGGTGTGTTCACAGTGTTAAGGGCCCCCCCCCCCCCCGCAGAGTGTTCCTGTGAGATGCCACATTTGAAATACAAGCTAAAGCTTTCAAAATAAAATTGGGTTAAACTTTTGGTTGGGCTGGGGTATAGGGTTGAGGCAAGGATTCGGATACCAAAAGTTACAAGTTCAAAATCTGCAAAACCTGATAACAAATCGTTTGATAAAGCTGAGTAAACAGTCCGCTTACAGGAACTAGCTCATCCTACTTGAAAACATTCTGGCGTAGCAAAACATAACTTACAAAGCTCTTTTAGTTGGGTATGCTTCGTAGACAATGGAGCTACATAGATAACAAAGATACATAGTTAACAGAGCTAAAGCGAAAGATCTTGAAGCCCGTGGATATCTATACTAACAAAGCTAGGTAACTTAGCTACATTATCTATAGCTTATGTATGTACATTTATTTGCTTCAGCAATTTTAGTTATAAAAACGCTCACATTGACAACGCTAACTCTGCTATGTTGGCCAATGTTGCAATGTTAGCTATGTAGCTTGCGCAGCTATATTAGCTTTAGCTAAACCTGACAAGGCAAAAGCAAGCCACTGTTCAAACTTGTCACTGTTTAATTTTTTTAAATGTTGTTCAGTCTGTAATGTTTGTAATGTGCTCATCTTATGAGTGTCCTTCCAGGATTTGTTTATGAATAAAGATACATTTTAAAGTATATAATACTATAAATATGTTGCACCAGCAAACTACTGCACTTCCATTCTCACAGTACCATCTGCAAGAATCATGTAGCTATATGGTACTAAGTTGCTTGATTTTTTTAAAAATCATTTTGTGAAATTAATAATTAGATATCCAAACAATAAGTAATGGTTTTCTATATTTTTAACCTTCAAACCTATTGTCATGCTCTGTGTGAGTCCGTTGTAACTGTTTGTGGCAATTAACTTGTATGTGAAATGTGTGTTATTATAACTGTTTTTTCTTTTCTCCATTCAGCTCTTTGATGAAAATGTGTCATTAAAAAACTTTGTCCTAGCGGAGGATGCTACACAGTACACATGCAATGCATCCAAACACTGTAGGCCTTTTCCCAGAAAAATCCCCACATCACACTAAGTCAGGCATGTTATGCTTCAAGCAACAACAGCAGTTTGTTTGAAGTAAATAAAAGATCCAACATAGCATGCAAGAGAAGAGGAGGAAAAGGGTCATGAAAACTTAATCAACAACACAGCATGGTGTCTTTGAAGCATGGTTTCTGGGAATTGTTGATCTAAACAACTAACAGTCAGAAATAATAGGAGTGTCTTACAGTTGATGATAGCCTTTATTGTGCTTTTCAAAAGCACAGAGTATCGGAACAGACAAAAAGATACTGAAGCACTGCCTTTTTAATAGTTTTTCAGTTAAATAGAATTATGTCTTTAATATGAATCTGAATCTAGGAGATTCACTTCACCATAGAAGACACACTATTAAAAAGCTCTTTAGTAGCTGCAGTTATTTTAGCATTAAATCATTTCCTCAACAGAATACTGACTGAGCCTAAATGGCAATATGCCAGCTTCTCTCTGCAAAATGATCAGCACACTGAGCCAAGTCTTCTGCAGTCTCTTTTATTTTCAAAAAATCGTTATCTTTACTCATGGTTCACCAAAAATGATTAGCAGATGTAAATGCGATATGGATTATTACTGATGGGAAATTAAAACTCAGTTTCCCAAATCTGTTTGTCTAGATGAGGTCACTGTGTCATTGGGAAGTATCATTAGTTCTTGTTTCTAAAACCTCTTTCTCAATTTTTCTTTTCTTTTTTTTTCCATAAATCAGTGCTATTGGTCACCCTTTTACATGTGCTAGTGAGTTTGAACACATTTTAAAGCAATAATAGAAAGTGTAGAAAATGATAGAATAACAAATAAAGATATATCCTTTCTTGGAAAATAGTTTGTCGAGTTATTCTCTCAGCCGGATATTTATTAGATGCTGATTATTGTAAAGTCACACATGCTAAGCTCCACCATTGCACAAGAGCTCTCTGTGTTGTACAAAGTAAAATCCCTTTAAGCTAAGTACAATAAAGTAGGTATAGTCTTTGCAATTATCTTTAGTCTATTTCAAGAAGTAATCCTAAATATGTACTATTGCATGAAATAAGATTTTATAGTTAATTGTTGGGATGTTCTTCTTGTTATCATAATGAGCTGTGCCACCAGTTAATATCATCAGTATAGCAAGGACATACACGATTAGTCGACTAGATAGTTTAAATCAGATCCCTTGGTAGTCTGCATCAGAATTACAAGTCATTTATTAACATTCCCTCTCAGTTCAGGCCCATAATCCTAGTCAAACTCTGTCTTGATCGTAACCCAGCTTCCCACCACTAGTATCTGCTGTAATGGCTTAAGTAAAGCTACATCAATGCTCTATGACCAAATGTAAACAATAACGAGTTGATAGCACTGATAGTATCTTGTAGGAACAGCACGTTTTAGCACTATTTTGATTCAGAAAATAGGGATAACATTGTTTGTGGACTGTTTTAGGCTATACTCACCAAAGCAAGTATGACATTAAACACGGTTGTTGATATCAACCAGCGGGGAGGATCAAAGGGTAGCACTGCTAGCAATGCTAGAGTTTGCCACATTCTGTAAACCAGTTTAACGTTGAATCCAGGATGTGAAATCATTCACCTTGAACATGACTCAAAATAAGGCCTGGCTCAAGCTGTAACCTTCTGTATTGAAAAATAAGGAAATGTTGAAATGAATGGGCTCCAGTAGCCTAATGGTTATGTCCTTAGTGCCCTGTTTACAGAGGCTACAGGTGCCCCTGCTTTTCAGCATTAGTTTCATTTATCACCCTCTACACAGCATATGAGGCCCACATCACACCCACTGACACAATGACCCTGATGAATTAGACTGTTCTCTAAGCATTTTCTCCTCTTTAGACTCTTTAAACAGAATTTAAAAGGGTTTTTAGCTGATTAGGGAAATAAATGCTAGGAACGTCCTTGTTTTAAGGCATCAAGCACTAATAATACCAACTGGGGAACTTTAGTGGCCTAAGCTACAGCAACATTGCAAGCAGCTTGGTATAGTTTGCTATATATTGAAGCTTGTTTTTCTTTTTTAAGTAACAGGGACTTAGTTTGAGTCCTTTGTTTAAGGCATTTTATTGCTAAAATTAGAAGCTAAAGTCATCGTTTTGTAATGAAGTGTCTTCTGGCTACAGCTGGAGCAGCTGTGCGAAGTAAAGTTGACATGATTATGCTGCCAGTAAAGATAGCTTACTTTGTGGCTTTGTTTTTCCCTTCTTATTTACGAGGGAATAAAAGTCACCACAACTGCTGGGATCTATAAAATCTTTGGAGAAGGGACTTTTAGGCAAGGCCAAGTGGGTGGTAAGGAAAAGGAGTCAAAGGAGGGGACATCCCTCCTTTCCTCTGTTGCTGCTTCTCTGACCCCCGACCACATCTTTTCCTGGCTGTGATGTGTACGAGTGTGTGTTTGTGTTGGCGGAGGCTTATCCTTATGCAGGATCCTGCTGTTGATGTCACATTCCTGTTCCTGCTCCTTGTGTACGTCACACACCAGTTCTACAGGAAATGTGTGTTTCCTTTTACGATTCTCCCTCTGGTTTCCATTAAAAGCACAAAGGAGAATGTCATCCACTTTTTCTGGCCAGAATGAAACTTTCTCTCCATGTTTTAGTGAATCACTCAGCACTGGAAGTTACTCAAGAAAAAAGATGTTATTTCATAGCTTACTGAATGAAATCATCGGTCATTTGTTTAGAATTGTTAAAAACAAATCTAATGGATGTTTTTGGATCAATAAAACCATGTTACAGCCTCTGACATCTGAGTTTTGTATTGAAGTTAAATTAAATAATACTGTCCCTAAAATGTTCCTTAACCAGGCTCACAGATGTCACCAGGTTATCTTATCTCCTCTGAATAGTCATTAAGGAGCCATTTTGATCAAATCGGAATCAGCTGAAGCACAAGAGTTGCATTGGCAAAAGTGCCAGACTCATCTTAACACTGGGTCTTTATACAAGCACAGAAACAAAAAACAAAGCTCTGGGAATTTTGTGGCTTGAAACAACAACCAGTGATAGTCTTTTATGAACCGTAGTGAGTGAACACAAGCAAACAGCATGCTAAAACTCAGAGGCCTGGTCTAATAGTGGTTTCACATAAACACAGAAACATTACATTTTTCCTTTTGCTTCTGGTAGGCCCCCGTTAGTTCCTCTTCCCCGTGTTTAAATCCTTGTATCAGTTGTACTTTATGAAATTATCTGTAACTTCAAAACATGATATGCTTATACGCCCTTTGAACAAAGTGATCATTTATCAGTGAAGGTGTCCAAAAAATTGGCTGGGACCCTGACAAACCCCCTGCCCAGCTGCGATTTATTGATAATGTCAATGCATGTGTGTTGGACCAGTAGCATTAGTGCTGGCATCCAGGCTAACAGTTACTTTATTTTGGAGCTGAAAAGCTATGATTAGGTCTGATTCTGAAATTGTTCAATCATTATGCTTTTTAACCACTTTACCCCTTTTGTCACCCTTTTTGGCACTTATAACTAATTTCACCACATTTTTGCTACTTTAAATACAGTTTACCATTGTTAATGAAGTCTTACACTCTTTTACCACTTTTTACCAATTTTCACTCTTTACCTATTATAACATGTACTATAGCGAAATAAGTTGTAATAAGGTCACTGTTGTTTTTGTTTTGCCATTAAGGCTCGTATGCTGTCAAGTGTGTCCTTTTACTGCACTATACATGCTAAGCTAAAAACAACAGCCAGAAAAATCCCAAAAAATCAAATAAAAATGCTTCCCAGATTTTTTTCTGTATGTAAACGGATGGAAAACAATGTAGCATCATTTAATATTGACCAGGGTATGACGTACTTCTGTATACCGGCAACCAGCTAAACTGGGCCAAGCATACTACACAGTAACGTCTGACTGGCATTCATACTGCATACTACTGTCAAACGCAGTACGCAGTGGGCAGTGCGCAATACTGCATACTGCGTTTGGCAGGAGTATGCAGTAGGCCAATTCGAAAACAGCTAAACTTTCTCCTTGTTGCCCTTCTGGTTGTTCTCTGAGGTGGATTTAAGAACGTCTGGTGTTTGCTGTTCTAGTTGGTGGTAAAGGAGCATCAGGTTTTGCAGTAAAAGCCATAACAGGCTCAGTAGCTTCTGCAGCACAAACACAGCCCTGTAATCCACCATTGTTGTTTTGGTTCGACTTGCGCATGTAGCGTAGATAGGCTACGCTATGTATGATGTAATTGTTTAAAAAAGATGCGTTTGGCTGTCCACACAAAGACAAAACGGTAAGCGTAGGGACCCGGTTTCAAAAGTAGCATTTACGGCCTCCCGAGTCAATCTCTGTGTGAACAGGGCCTGAAGCAGATCACTCCCTTAGTCAATCTTTGCAATTCCACTGTACATGCTAGTCTCTCTCCAGCGTGTAAGAAGTGCCACTCCTCTGTTCAAGATATGCTACCGGTCTATTCTTAATGGCGATCACATCAATTTCAAAAGAGCAGACCGACCCAGCAGGAATGAGAATGCTCAAGGCATCTGATCAATTTCAAAATACAACACAATACACGGACACCTGATTAAATCTCATCACTCTATCAACATTATGTCCATCCTGTGGCACAAGGCATAAGTCATCAGACGGTCAGAGCCGTGTAACAAACACCATGGACAAAGAAAAGATCTTTTCAAAGGTGGAAAACCACAGGATGTTACATGAAACCACACATCCTTTCTAGAAAAAAAAAACAAAAAACTTCCTAGTTTACTCAGCAATGGTAGAAGCCAACTTCAGATCTTCACATGCTCACTCTGCTTGTTACAGTCATTGTTAGGGGAAGGGGGGAGTGAATGTTCAGACACTCAAAAGACATACAAACACTGAAAAATCAAATCTTTTATGGTAATTTTGGACTCCACAAAACCGTGCATTTCCAGGATATTCTATAAACAGCTGCAGTCCTTTGTGATCTACTAGAACATACATCCTGTATCATGTTTCTTGTTAATTTCTTCCTGTTTATTGTGTCTTTTCTCCTGCTCTTTGGTGTTTCAGCTGGGCTCATTATTCATTTTCACTAATGATCAGCCACAATATCTCCCACTGTGAGAACAGACATGAAACAGCACTAAAACCAAAGTCACTGCATCAGGAAGTCAAACATCTGGAGGGAGGCAGATGAGAGGAGAGGGAGAGGAAGAATGCAGCCAGACATCTAACTGCGGTGGGACAACTTTACCTAATTAGTAACTTCTGTTTTCTTAAGAACTTTCTATCCCCCAGCCCCCCTCAGCATGTGTTAATAGAGAGAGGCTATTGTAGTGCTCTTTCCTCTTATGAATTTCAGCCAAGGCCACAAGCCGAGGCCTGTGTGAGGATTTTTACTTTAGCGGGCTTTTAGCTAACACACGCTTCCTCTCAGGAAACAGCGTTTGAGTCATTTTCATCAGTTTCATCAGACCCTTTCCCTTCCCACGACTTCATGTTCAGACCTGCTGCATCCTAATGCATTGTTCAGGTCTGCACATTCATTTCCCACCTAGATTTATTATGTTTATGGCTTTCCCATCCTTCTCCCTAACACAAAAAAGCAATACGTCTCACAGGAGGAATCACCTGTTCATGCTAAAATAACACCAGAACTTTCATAGCATCTCAAGTGTCACCCACAACGTGTTTCCTGGTTTCTGTCTGTTTTACCCATTTAGATTTCATATGTTATTATTATTTTACTAAACATTGTTCAGTACTTAAGCCTGTGATTTCTTAAAGACACACTGAAGAGTTGAACCAAAAGTAGCATTGAAGTTTAGACCAGTGGTTCCTCTAAGTTTTGTGAACCACATCTTTCTTGTAGGTTAATACATTTGCACATTTGCTGATCTAGGTGGTGTAATGATTGAAACTTTACCCCAAACTTTATCCCAAACAAACATTTGCAATTATTTGCATTCTTTTTAATCACTTGTAAATACTTCAAGAATGCACACAATCTATTTTTTATTCATCTGAAAGGGTTTGTATTAAACCTCAGCCTTTGTACAGTGTGCCCCTGGGTTTTCCCTTTAAGCACTTTCCACCAATTTTCAGCCATGCGTTGCTCCACTTGCTTCCTCCAACTCGACTGTCAGTCAATCATAACTCATATCTTTGCTTGGTGAAAGTGATTCATCACTTCTGCTTTTTTTCAGAAAACTATTCTGGGTCTGAACTGTGTTAAAGAACACTGAGGTTTAGAAATTTCTTCTAAATACCAACCGCTAACAGGCATTTCAGTGAAACTAAAACCAACTTTTAAAAATCCCCAAAGCAATATTTTTATTGCTAAAAACACTGCTGTGTTTATCCCCAGATTTACATTTTCATGACTAAAGTCAAGTTATGGCAAACAGCTATTACTAGTTCAAGCGTCTTTTAATGATTATTTATTTAGTTTGTGTGTTAAATTTTGTAATTTATTTACATTTATTGACAGTGATAGTTATACTAGGATTACTACTTGGTCCTGGAACTACTGACAAGATCAGGTTTAAAAATGTTCTCATATTTATTATTATCTCATGATTTTGTCTTACTATGGGATTATCATTATTTTATAACACAATCAAGTTTAATAATTTTCTAAGTCTTTTTTGTTTGATATGCCCTAGTCATCTTTAAGCCAAGTCAGTTTTATTTTTATGGGGCTGAGCTCTTTTCATATGGAGCAGGTCTACACAATGGGCTGCTCTTTATAAATGAAAACATTGGTTGAGTCCAGCCTGTCCTCTCTCATGGTTTGGGGCTGCTAGAGGTGGTTCTTCTGACTGTCAGGAGTACTGTTTGAGGTGCTGCAGCTAATGTTTCACATTTAGCTCATGTTACAACATAGTTGCTATTTACCAGGAGTTGATGCCACATTACTCACTGAATTTGTAGGTTGTATAAACCAGTAGTTCTCAACCTTGGGGTCAGGACCCCCTTGGGGTCACGAGACACTAAGGGGGTCTCCAGATTCCCTATAAAAAAAAACTAAGAATATTTTTTAAATTCCTCTGTTGCCATTTTATACCAATTTTGCAAAATTTCAACCAGTTTTAATATTTTTTCCCCACAAATTTTAACACATTTTTGCCATTTAACACTTACTTTTGCCATTTTAAACCCATTCCACCACTTTTTTCTGCCTGTTTTTGCCACTTCTCATCCAGTTCTTGCCATATAAGCCTAATGTCACCTCTATTGAGCCATTATTGCCACTATGAACCCCATTTTACCACTTTTATGCCCAATTTTTCCCATTTTACCACATTTCACTGCCTGATATGCTCATTTTTGCAGTTTGGCCAATATCTGCCAGTATCTGCCAATTTTTTCTCTCTCAGTTAGCACTTTTTTGCCAGTTTATATCAATTTTTCTTCCCATTTCCCCAGATTTCCTCCCATTTTTGCCAATTTAAAGCCTTTTCAGCCACTTTTTAATTCCCCTTTCCCACTATTTATGCCCATTTTTGCCACTGTAATCCATTTTGGCCTTTTTTCAGTTGTTTTTGCCATTCTTATATAATTTTTGCCACTTCTAACCCATTTCTGCTACTTTTAACATCCAATTTTACCACCTTTTCAACTTTTTTTTGGTCATTATTAACCCATTTTGTCAATTTTTAACCCACTATAATTATTATTATTTTCTAACAAAATAGATTTACAAACAATTTCAAAAAGAGACTTGTTTCATTAATAAGAAAGGCTATTTTTTCAGGTTCAATATAAAATATGGATATTACAGTTTAACTTTACAATAGACCATGTTTTTTTTTTTTACCTCCATGGGCCCCAGTTTGGCTGGGCCCCAGAAAGCTTTCCCTTTTACACCCCCTTTTGGACGGCCTTGTCTCCACATGACTGTTCTTGAATGTGCATTGCTGTGTTCAGCCACCTTCAGGTACAGTGGGGGTCTTTGGTCTCTGGCACCTTTATTTTGGGGGTCATGGGCTGAACAGGTTGAGAATCCACGGTTTAAACTCTGTTGCACATCTGGTACTGCAAGCTTACCTGGGTCAACTCCACCTGGCACGTTTCCATCAAGCTCTGAGATTGTTCTAATTTTTGTAAGGGACTAAGTTTGGCTCAATTGGCCATGTCAGCTTCTAAAACTTTAGGTTTTTTTAATCTAACCTTTTCAGCACCGCTTTTGCTCCTTTTACTATCAATCTTTTCCTTTATATTATCCTCTTGACTTTGATTGGGCGGAGGGATTTATCGTTTTTAAGGCACTAATGTTATGCTTATGTTTCAAGTCAGACAGACAGACAGACAGACCTCCTGACGAAGCAAACTGATTGGCTGTCGGTTGGAGAGGGATATAATGATGACAAGAGATGCAGAAAGAGAGAGAGGGAGGGGGAGAGAGAGGACATGTGTCCTTGAATGACACCCAACAGCTCAGTCTGAGCTCAGTCACCAGCGTGTTTTGCCTTGACACTTAAAAGCAGCCAGTTATGAAGCCAACTATCGCCCAGTATAATTAATATGAAACACAGCGATGGGCTAAAACTTGTGCGTTTCCTCTCCAAGTTTAATGTGTATAAAAAACAGCAGCATGAAGTGAGTGTACTTGCTTTGCAAAGCATCTCTGTTGGCCTGTCTGGGGTGAGCTGTGAGCTGCAACGGAGTAGCTTAGTTTGACTTTGGCTATTTCCACAGGTTTTTCACAATAGAGGTCTGCAGTTGTTTTTTGCTCCAGCGCTTTTATTGTGAATACCCACATCAGGAAATGAGTGGTTGTCAGTAGCAGCTTGGCAAACCTTAGCAGGAGTGAAATGAAACTTAAGCATGGTAGGGTTAAGGGTTGTAGCACTGGCATTTATTGCGTTTATTTTATAATACCCTGGTACAATACCATTACTGCAGGGCAAAAGAATACTGTCATGTGAATTTTAGGCCATGTTGTCCAGCCCTATGTGCAGTACATCAGCTAGTGTCTGTTTTGTGCTATGTTAAATTGCATTATCCCTATCATATAAAATTAATTTAAAGGTAAAGTGCAGAAAAACACATTAACTTGTGAAGTGAATATGTATGACTCCTATAGTGCATTTGAAGTAAAAGAGTCCGGTAGTTAAAGACTGCAAACAGTTAGCTCACATCAGTGCAGTGATTCTCTGATATCTGATACAAACGTGCTGCTCAGGACTTCATAGCTGTCCAGATGGCTTCAGCCTCTGAGCATAGAGCCAAGTCTAAACTGTGGCTGTTCTTCACTTGTCTGCATCCATATGTGTGTGCGTGGGAGTATATTTGCTAGAAATACACGTTTAGACACACAATAAGCTACATGTGAACACAGAAAAGCTATTTATAGAGATGAAAAAATCAAAGGGGGGCAACAGTTGCTGTTTATGTATGTGTGTTGTGCATCGTGGAAAGTTCAACTCTGAAAACTTTACAGCCTGTGGTAGCACGCAAACAGTGACATAAATACATCTTCCTGTTTGTCAGGTGCAGAGGAAGCTAGATACAGCGCCCACGCAACAACAGCCTAGACAGACAAAATATAAATAGTTCCACTGTAAAGTGTTTTATTCCATCAGTTATGAATATCAAACATTTCATCTATTGCAGTTTGAATATTTCAGTTAACCTCTGTTACAGAAACACACAGGTGACACCCCAAACAGATGATACTCTCTGCTTAAAAAGGAGACATCGAATAATAATAACATGTTTTAGGTTATCCAAAATAATTTCTTTAACAATGAGCTGACTCTGTGTGATGTCAGAACTCTCAGTGCCGCCCTGTTTGTATGCTGCTGATAGCCAAGGCAGGAGATGCTGTGATTTTGGGTTGACTGTTTGCCCGGGTCATTCTTGTGAGCATAATAGCCAAGAAAACCCTTTATGGCTTCGAATTTTGCAAAATGTCCACTAACTCAAGATGATCTGATTAGATTTCAAAGGTCATATGTCAAAGGTCACTGGGCCTCACTTTCATCCCTTGCTTGTGAACACTATATCTCAAGAACATTTTGAGGGATTTTCTCTAAAGTTTAAGAAAAGGAAGAAGAAAAGGAAAGCTTTCTAGGACACTGTCTCATTGGGTGTCCAACAGTCTATCCTAAATTCAAGCAATGATAAATAATTATAATTATTAGTCCTAATAGATTTAGATAATAATGGTGATTATTTGAACCAAATAATCACCATAAAAAATGTTAACTACATTTTCCTAAAATGGTTTAAGCCTTTTATACAAAATGTCACTATTGTGCAGAGGCAAATTCAGCTTAATGGTTGGACCCCCTAGCCCCAGTACCCCAATATTGAAAAATTGACACAAAAGTGCCCTTTTGAATGCCTTTATGGTAGATTTTTGCCCATCTATGGGTCAGCAAATTTGCTTATTTGCCATCTTTAGTGCACTAGGGGTTGAAATTTTATAAAGTGTTCACTTTGATGCCCTTATGATGGATAATCACCCTCTAGGTGAACCAAATTTGACAAAGTACTTTATTTTGTTCTCTTTAAGTGGGCAAAATTTAGCAAAATGTGGTTTTTGGTGTCTTCTTAATGGAGGAAATTTGACACATTGTCCTCTTTGACACTAGTCCTATTGTGAAGTAAATGCAATGAGTTACCATTAGTTCCTTCATGTGAAATTCACTGGCATCCTCCCTTGAGTATCTTTGTTAAATAAACAGTTACATAGTCAATAATTCTTCCTCTTTTTGTACAGAGTTATAGTTGATTTAATCATTTAAATGTTTAATCTTATCCAGGGTTTCCTAGTATTTCATTATAAGAGTTTTACCATTTTTGTGCACGGGTACACCACCACATACAACAGGTGCCCTTTTTACAATTTCCTCTTCCCCTCCAAGCCTGCCACTGGGACTATGTAGAGCCTTTTCCAGAACCTGTGCAAAAAATAAGAAGGCAAAAAAGAAAAGAGAAAAAGAGTTTGGGCATTAGAGTCCAACAGTAACTGTTTAACAAACTGAAAGAGCGGATCTCAAGGCTAAGGTGATTAACCTCTAGCAGTACTGTTCTATTTTATGAGTTTATATTATTGAAGTACGTTTGGGGAGGCCACCTACAGGGCCCTTAAGGTCCCAGTTATCACTGTGGGTGGGCCAGGTCGCATACTTGTTTGCTGCATCTCATGGCTTTTTGAAGATGTAAATACTATTAATCTGTTATCTATGTTTGCAGGGAAAAAAAAAACTTTTCGGTTCTTCTAAACATTTACTACTACCTGGTTACTCATTTCTATTTCCTCTGAACTCAAAGGGCATTCAAGGAAGTCATTATTTCAAAAACTCATTTTAGGCTGTTCTCCATTTTCAGTTTTCTAAGTCAGCGTCCTATGAGGCAGCATTTTACCATCTATTGTAAAAACCAACATGTCCACACCCTTGAATAATATGGAGACACCTTGTGTGTGAGGCTGTTAATCCACTAATGTCTTTGGGAGGAGGAGACTCTGCTGACAGGACAGAAAGGCACAGAGCCTGGAAACAGATGGTCAGGAGACAGTGATGCAGAGGATGCAGTGAGGAGCCAGATTTACTCCTCTGAAAGGACTTCATAGGGCATGCACTATAAACTGAAGATTAGATACATCTAAATGAACACTAAAGATCCATCATGCAGTGTAAGATAAAGTGTGGTTAAGATATTTTTTCAAAAGAAGATGAAAAATAGTCTGTAATCTTGCACCTCGCTCCAAATATAACAGCTCTATTCTCTTTTTAGTTTCATTTTTCAAAAGTGAAGTTCAGCACACAAGAAGCAGCAGTGAGTGTTCACACCACACTGTGGTCAACAGCTCTCATGTGAGAGGAAGCATGATAGCATAGACTAATCATCTTTGGCTGAATGAGATCATTTATAAAGGACAGCGCAGCAGCTCCTTCAGCTGATTGAGGTCACTCAGCAGCAGGTCAGCCGCTCACATGACACAACAGAAAAATACATGAACACATGAATGGGCACAGTCATCAAAGGACAAGCTTGGCAGAGACTCTAATGGCATTAACCTGATTTTTCACAGAAATATAATCTCAATCATTGTCCAGAATGGATAAATGTAGGTCATCCTGAAGCCATAATCAAGTCATAGATGAAAAAGGAAAAAGATGATGACACATCTGAGCTCAAAATTGTCCTAAAAACTTGGTAAAAGTGACATTTCAAAGAAAGCTGCTTTTTATAGTCCAGATTTTGTATCTGAAGCAGTGGCATAGCTACACTCTTATGACTGGGATGGCCAAACTGTGGGAGTGACTTATAAATAGGTGCCCTAAAATATATGAATTTACGGACAAGAATGAATATTCACCCTGTCTGATATCACCTTATGTACTGTATCTCATTAAACTTATAACATCAAACAATATCATACTGATGTTCTATTCCTGTGTCCCCCACTATCCTTGCTATAAAGTGTTACATTCAACAAGTGAAAAACCCTCTACCTTTACAAGCCTTCCAGGGCGGCCTGCCATGAAGCATCCCCACAGCATGATGCTGTCACCACTGTGCTTCACAGTGAGGATGGTGTGTTAGTGGTGATGAGTAGTGTTTGGTGTCCACTAATACAACACAATACAATGCAAAACAATACGATACAACGTAATATGATTCAAAATGATACAAGACCACATGACATGGTGTGATTGAATATGATACAATACACTACAAAATGATGCAATGCAATGAGAACGATACAATAAGATGTGATACGATATGATTCGATACAATATGATAAGATTCAATACGATACGGTACAGTACGATTCAATAAGGTATGATTCGATATGACACGACTCGACACAACACAACTCGACACGACACGACACAATATGATATGATATGACACGATATGGGACGTTGTTGACAGTAATATTGATGATTCTGCAATAATTCTTGTGGTGTAAGAAAATCATGATACTTTGTGATATCTGAACTGAATATGAAATGCCCCAACAAAGCTAAAATGAAGGATTGATATATCAGTTAAATAGCAATTTGATGCCATTTTTTTCCTGCAGTTTTCTGCTTCTTTGGCCCAATAAATCATATTTATGATACACTCAACCATGTCACAAGTGCCATTATAATGAATCATGAAGTAGGGAAACAATGTTATGAAATGGCAAAAAAAAAAAAAGCTGTTGAAAACAACTTTTTAATGACTATATCATTTTTATATTTCTAGGTCTTAGAAATATGATTTTTGCAAACACCAAAATCTATGTACTGTTTATCCTACCAATGAAACAGCTTTCTTTAGCAGTTCAAAAAACAACCTTCACACTACTTTCACACTAAGCTGAGTGTGGAAAGTCCCGTGTGATCCCTGGGTGAAAATGTCTACATGTGATCATCATGTGGAACGATCACATGGGACAATAATGGGAAAAGTTGGAAAAAAGTGACTCTGAAACATCAAATATAAAATTAACGTGGCAATAGTGAGACACATGAAATCACATGGGAATTTTGTGCTTGGAATTAGAAAAAATCTCAGAAGTAATCTCTGTATGGGCATAATTACTCCTTTGATCCAACTGCTCACAAGATCACAAAGTCAGATTTCTACACAGTCTCTTTCAGATAAATGTTTCCCATTTTTTACTGAGAAGTGTTTTTATAAGCCACAAGACAAGCCCTTTTTCATTCAGCATACAATCTGTGAAAGCTGCCAACAATCAAGACACTGAAAGGCCTCCTACTACAAGTATGTTTGAGCTCCAGTCCGTCTGTTGGAGAAAAAGAGCTTGTTGTAGGACAAGGCACCCATGGGCCTCAATGGGACACTTTGTGCAATGTGGGGGTTGTTTAAACCCCCAACGAGAGGCTTTAGCTCCCAACACAAAGTCAAAACCTGGCTGAAAAATCAAAGAAGATATAGAATAATAGTACTAATTAGAATAATCTGGATGATTTCATGAGGAAAAGAACTCACAGATAAGATTTAATATGATCATATGAGATGTGCACATGATGTTTTCACTCTCTTCCCTAGTTTCTCTTCCCTGTCCCTCTCTCTCTCCGTCTCTCCACAAACCCAAACATTAGCGCTACAGACAGATTCCAGACCAGACTGGTTGATATGAGGGGAATTCCCTAACAAGTCATTTGACACACTCATATCCTCACACATGCATACAGAGCACACACGGAGCCATATTTCATCATGACACAAAGTTCATCTCAGATGAAAAGCTCATGTAAAGATCCCAAGTTCAGTGGAGATTTATTTCTGCTTTCAGCTTCAGTTTTTTGGAAACATGAAGGGAAAAATGTTTGATTTACAACATGGGAAGTACCTGTGATGTGATTCCCCTGCATACACAGGTAGTTAGAGAAAAGAAAGGAGACTTGTTTATGAGGTACAGTCCATAAAATCCCCATTTTCTGTGAATTTACATGAAAACATCACAGAAACTCTCCTTTACTATAAAGAGAGGTGATTTATGTGTTTTAATAAAGCTGTGAAATTGAATGCTTACAGCTTGTGTTTAAAATCCTGTGACAGAATTACATGAAGCCAAAAATCACATTTAGCCTTACTTTGCTGTCTACATAAACCCCCAAGGCTAGCTGACAACACAATGCACAAAGAGATAAGAAGAATTTAATCTAATCCAGGAGGAATGAGGGGAAAACCCAAAACCTGACTGACTGACTGACTGGAAGCAAAGTCAGCCAGCCGTTATAATGGGATTATTGAGCTATATTTCAAGCTGTCCTGTGCCGACAGCTAGAATAAGCTGTCTGACTTTGTGTACAACAGCAGAGGTCTTGGACCCTGTCAGTCCCTAAAGCTGAAATCATGATGAATGATTTTTCTGTCCTCCGCCTATTTTGGATTTCATCCAGAGTTGGTTTGAGAAACAGGATACTGAAGATGACAGCAGTAAACCGCTAGGAAGCATATGTTAGAGACGTTGTTTAATTTACTGGCTGGGTAAAAGCAAATTGTTACACTATTTGAACTGGTAAGATACAATTATTTTAATTTATCAAAGATAACTTGAGTCAGAGTTGTATCTCAGGCTACCTTAAATAAGTCTTTGTCAAGAACAATGGTAGTTGCAGGGATAGTTGAGTTTTAGGCAAGGCCGCCCACAAGGGGGGATAAAAGGGAGAGCTTTCTGGAGCCCAGCCAAACTGGGGGACCCTTAGAGGCCTACAAAATTGTGGTCCATCGTAAAGTTAATCAGAGATAACCATATTTCATTCTTAACCTGAATAATAGCCACTCTTATCAAACAACAAAAAATAATTTTTATCTATTTAGACTGTAGCATAGCATAGCCAGAATCACGTTTTTATTATTATTTATTAGTAATGTTTGCAATGTGGATGGGCACACTAAACTAAACAATTAGGAAAGTTATATTAGACTTCATAGCTAAACCATGATGTGCACCAACATCTTGATGCCAGAAAATAAACTAGAACAAACTGTGACAACTTTAATGGAAATAATAAAATAATTGCAAAAAGAGGCACCACAAAAAAGGGAAAAAAGGAAAAAAAATTGTTAAAAAGAGTCATATTAGGGTTAAAAGGAGCAAAAGATGTGGCAACTAAGGTTGAAAAGAGGCAAAACTGTAATACAAGTGGCAAAAATGGGTGAAAATGGCCAAAATGGGTTTAAAGTGTCCCAAAGAAGTACCAAAATGTATGAAATCGTAAAAACTGATTAAAAACGGCAAAAAGTGGAAAAACTGAAAGTGACAAAAATGGGTTAAAAGGTACAGAAATGTTGCACAAAAAAGCAAAAAGCATAAAAAAATGGCTAAAATTGGCATGAATTGGAAAGTACTTGCATAAATGAGAAGTACCAAAAAGACGTAGCAAAAATTGGTGAAAAGTGTGAAAATAAAGTAGCAAAAATTGGTGAAATGTGTCATAAATGGGTTGAAAGGGGCAAGAAAAATGTCAGAAAGTGGCAAAAATTGATTAAATATGGCATAAGATGGAAAAAATAAATGTGACAAATTTGTTTCTACTGCATGTTGTGGCTTATCTAGACTTAGTTGGAAATGTTCTTTATCGCTTAAAGAAATACTCTGGATAGTACTAAATAGACTTTTTGTATCACTTCTGCCAAAGTTCTTTGAAGTGAAGATATAACTCCATAGACCACTGATCATTTATAGAAAGCAAAAGCTTTAATAGCTTTGCAAAGCATGTGACACTGGATGTACTTTATCAATGCACTTGACTCAGAATCTCAGTGATGCTAACCAGCTACTAACCACAGGTGTTCAGAGCAGGTGGAGGCAGACAGCTGAGTTGTTGCTGTGACAGATGGTTAAGAATCCCACCAATACTGAAGGGTAGATACTGAGTCAAGCTGATCCCCATTGAGGCATGCTGTAAATAGATAAATAGCATCAATGCAAGCAAGAACATGCAAAAGTCTGATCCCAGCAAAACCAAACTGATTTTAAGTACAATATGTAGAAATGTTTTTGTAACCTGTAGGTGGTTTTGTTTGATTTTCCTGTTGATTTCTATCTGGCAAATGTGTCCAAAATGTCATCAGTGTAGCTTAACATCTTAAACTCTTTAGATACCTTTTATTGGTTGTCTTGGTTAAATATGTTGTAAATATTTTCAAGACAGTTTGAGACACCATATATCTCAGGATGGAAATACACACAAAGCTTTCAAAATAAAATCAGAGTAAACTTACATTTAGGGATAGGGTAAGGGTTAGGATACCAAACTTAAAAGTTAAAAACCTGACTTACAAAACCTAATTATAAATTGTTTGATAAGAACGAGTAAACATTCTGCTTACAGGTAAAAAAAAAGAGATCTAATGCAGAAAGCATAGCTTATGTAGCTCATAAATGCGGGCAAAACAAAGTGCTTGAAATTCATGAGTTACAAGCAGTTTAATCATGTAGAGACCTCCCATCTAACCTTGCAAAGCAGATGGATACGCCCGTTTCTGTGTTTCTCACTGGTGAATCCATCTTGCAAAGCTCTCATCTGAACAGTTTGGGCCCGGTTAGAAAAGTGGCAGGACCAATCATTGTCGAGGGACAGTGCTTTTGGGAGCAGCAGAGTAGTGACATAAGCAAGCAGCAACAAGAGGCCAGTGCAATTATGGCGGAAGACATTAGCGTGGATGCTGCTGAAGCGCCAGTTTTATGAGAACTTGATAAAAATTTCTTCGTCAAAGGAAGAACAAAGAGCAGGAGTGAGTTGCTTTCTTTTCAAAAACGACAAAAGTCATGTACTGACATGTCTACAGTCACCATGGTTCGCATTATGCAGTTCTCTATGGAGTTTACTCCTTTCGGTAGGGTCGCGGCTTGGTAGCGGCTACGTCACGTATTTTGTTGCCCTGTAAAGATGTGACAGACACAACGTTCATCCAAACGCTGTCTATGAGTGGTTTTCCAGATGGATGTGTGAAACAGATGTATCTGGCATGCCAGGTTATCTCCCGTCATTATTGTCTTACAGCCATCGTCAGGCTCCTCCTCCACCTTTTGCATACGACAACCACATGGGTGGGCCAGGCAGCATGTACGTATTTATATCTATGTAACTTAACTATTCTAGCTTTGTAGCTAAAGCTAAGCACACAGAGCAGCTATGTAAGCTATATATGGACATTAACTATGCAGCTACGTTAGCTTTAGCTACGTTTGCTAAAGCTCGCATTGCTAAAGGCAACATAGGTACATTGGCATATGTGGTCATGTTATGTACGTAGCTAGTATAGCTGTGTTAGCTTTCTGAGATAAACTTTGTGTCAGATGAACAGTCTATAAGAGTGGCTGTCAGAGATGTACGGTCTACAACCAGACCCCACTCAATATTTTTGGCATGTGGCTTGTGTATGTGATTCATGTCTAAGTGTCTTTGCAGTTTTGTAACAGTTGTCTTTCTGTTTGTTTCTTTGCACAGCTCTTACGATGTGTTGAAATGTGTAAAACATTTCATAAACCTATATTTCCAAAGCGTAAACCATTGCTCTATGTGCCAGAGATACAAGTAATCAAGCTGCTGAAGATACATGTTCTCTCTTTCGATGAGTTATATTTTTCTCTGTACTTTTAAAAAGGGAAATTCTCCAATGACAAACATTACGGTCATCATAATTAAATAGTATGCTAAACAGTTGTCATAAAGAGCAGTGAATGTGGAGGAAGAACAATAGTTCTTTTAGTCAGCAAAATCTCCGACAACCCCACTCTGAATCTCCCCAACTACAATGTCCTTTCATCCTTTTGATGCATTTCCTCTAACAGCGGTGCTGTCCCGCAGGTACCACCTTCAACAGAACAGCCCACTGTGTGTATTCATAATCAGTCTGTCAATGACGAGATCCTAGAAAACCTCCCATTTCTATTGTGTGTGAGTCTGTGTAGGTGTGTGTGTGGGTGTAGCAGAAACCAAAGTGATAAGTTTAGTGCTTTGTCTTGAAATGCCCAAACGTTTCTGTGTTTGATTTTGTGGGGTTTATTTTCTGTCCTGTAACCTTTTCAGGGTTTTCTTGGGTACACTTTCCTGTAAAATCAAAACATTAGACCAAAAGGCAGATTACTGCAAAATCATGGTAGGAAATGACAAAACATGTCGAAACTGCTCATAACACATCACTTATCTGAAGACAGACTAAAATACAGCCAACTGTACACAGCTGAGGTTAGTGTAGCTGTATTTTATGATAGCTGACAGATAAGTCAGGTATTTATGGCCATGAATGTCTGCTGATGTTGTTGTATGCTCATGAAACTTATTGATCTGTTTTCATTACTTCTCATAGAAAATATTGCTCAAACAAAACTACACTGGTGTCTTTACTGGTGTGCTGGTGTTTTGACTGGTTTCCCTAAAAACTTTCAGTTACCTATTTTTTAGCTTTTAAGAGTGAATGATACTTTGTATTAACCTCTCCAGAGATGGTGGTGATTCCAGAGAATGAGAATAAGGAAGTCAAAGCAAAGTCAGTGGGTAAAATTAGACAGGGGTGGTAACAGAGTAAAATCATAAAAACTTTGAGGAAAGTCTAAAGGTCATCAAATTCAAAATAGTCCCTTGACACAGACTAAAAAGAGTACAACACAATATTCTGATACACACCATGTGAAATCCCCAAACGGGTAATGATTCACCATATGTTTTGGTAGTGCACTTTCTGAGGATCAAGAGAAACTACTTTGGACTCTCTGAGATTGACTGGTCCCATAATTAGACTGTCCTTATGATAGTCAGACACTTTTGAGATAGGCTTTAATGAGCTAGATCTGTTTCTGCCACTGGTCAATCTCTTAAACACATCCTGCATATTAGTACATGATTAGGTACTAGACTTTTGGTGTCTGAAGCCATGTGTTAACTCAGGCAATTTGAGGCACATAGCATTAGTTTTTGGGTCAAGGTCAATTTCACTGTGACATATTCTGCCAACATAAATGTATATATCTGCCAGAACAAAGTTAATAAGATCACTTTTTATTGTTTTCCTGCCCACTTTGGCTGAGAGACATGCACAGCTTTTTAAAAAATAGGCGTACACATACACATAGTCCAAAACAGCCTACAGGCCTCACGTTCATGCCTTGCTTTAAATACTAAGAGATCTGGGGGTTTTCTGTAAACTTGACACAAATGCCCACTCTTACACCAGGTTCAAGTAATTAGAAGTTGGAGGTCAGAGGTCAAGGTCACTGAGCCTAATGTTCATCCCTTGCTCATGTGATTTATAGAAACACCAGTGTTCATTAATTGTATACCTTGTAGAGGTGTAAAAATGTGGTTTCTTTCTGCTAATTTCTTTTTTTGGTCAGATTAGTGTTCAAGTGGTTAAAAAGGAGATTCCAGGAGGGTGTCTGAGCTCAGCCTTAGAGAAAGTGTGAGGAATTCAGACATCAGGGGAAAGCTTGAAGTAAAGTGGGCATGTAAAACTGGGAGGAGACTCCGGGGTAGACCCAGGACTAACCCAGGAGAGATAATATATCTCATCTGGCCTAGGAATGCCTTGAATACCCCCAGGAAGAGCCGGTAAAATGTAGCTGGGGAAAGAGATGTCTGGGATAAGTTGCTTGGCCTGCTGTCCCTGCAACCAGGCCCTGGAAGAAGACGCGTGTATTCTTAAAGGAGGACAAGCTTTTTCCTGTAAGCAGACTGTTGACTCGACCTTTGACTGTTATCAGGTTTTGCAGGTTACATTTTTAACTTTAATGCTTGGTATCCTAACTAATACTATAACCATAAATGGAAGTTAAGTCCAATTTTATTTAGAAAGATTACATGTGAATTTCTGATCTGAAATAGAAGGCCACTCAGATGAACGGTCTGTGTGAGTGGCTGTCATTGATGTACAGTCTGTAGCCAGACCCCACTCAGTCCAAGGCCCACTGCGAAAGATCCTCACTTAAATATGATGGAGGTAATCTGAAAAACAATTGTTTGTCTGCTGGAACAGATAATAAAACAAGCTTTGGTTCCAGTGTTGTGGTGCCCTTTTACAGGTTTGATGATTTTTTTTTACAATTCATAACCCAGTTTTATGGCGTAATAAATCAAGTCTGTAGCCACGAGTTCACTTCAAGGAGTCTGTATCAGTCTGTGTTAGGCTCTAAATGTTCTCCTGCACTCTTTCCTGGAAGCAGCCAGCACTCCCACTCTGCAAAAATATCAGCCTTATTTTTGCTGCGATAAAGCTCAGTCCTGCACTGTAAAGCACTGTATTCTGATCTGTTGGCAATTATCTATTTTGTCATAAATATTAGTATCTTTCTTGAATATTTCTTGAATATTCATTAGAGGTTGTTTCTGCTGTGTATGTGTGAATGTGATTGTGTGAGTGTGTGTCTTGCTTCAAGAAGAGGTCGTTGTTAATTAATCTTTTCGCACTGGCACGGCAGTTAAAAGTGGCTCTGTGGAATTTATTGCCTCATGTAGAGTCAGCTTTATCTTAATCACATGTCGCACGTGTGTAAATCACACCTCTTTCGCTCATACACACAAAAATTTCCTGTATCTATATCAGCTTTGTTCCTGTAAGTGTAAGTCTGAGAACAAGACTGTGATTGCAGACAAGATACAAACACTGACAACCAGATAGATACAAAAATACCAACACATATGGTCTGAATATAACATTGCACCAACGCAGCTTCACACATGCATGTTTTCTGCTCATGCAAGATCTGATAGATTTTTGTTTACGTGCTCGAATGTACTGACAAGTGCATGTACATCATAACAGACACTATAACATACATAGCTTTTATTATCATCATCTCAGTTGTGTTAGCTTTTTATGTGAAAGCTGGGTAAAATTAATATAAAGTATGCAGTTTAAGGTGTGGGGATATAAACATTGTTAGAAACAGAACGCATGAGGTGGTGGTAAATGTGGCCTTTGAATGAATGTTATTTCTAGCTTCTGACCTATGAATCACACCTCTGACTCACTGAAAAAACAACCAATCACAGCATATTAGGTGGAATTAAGAATAGAAGCACCATTTTTAAACGCAGTGAGCTGGAAGATGATGTCTCACAAGAGGAAAATGCAGTACCTTTAAAGAGTATTCACCCCCTTGGATGTTTTACCCTTTGAATGATTTTTTAATCAGTTAAGTTCAATGTAATTTTGGCTTATGTAATGTAAAATAACTGGCTGCATAAATATTTACCTCCTTCAAGTCAGTATTTAGTAGATGCACCTTTGACTGCAATCATAGCACTGAGTCTGTGAGGATAGGTCTCAATCAGGCTTGAACATCTGGACACTGCAATTCTACTCCATTTTTTAAAACTGTACAAGCTCCATCAGGTTGTACAGAGATCAGGTGTGAACAACTCTTTTCAAGTCTAGCCATAAATTCTCAATTGGATTGAGGTCTTGGCTTTGACTCCAGAACATTCACCTGGTTGTCTTTAAACCACTTTATTCATGTCATCTGCTGGTCTTGTGTGTATGAATCTATTCAATGTAGGTGGGCTTGAGTTCAGTTGCCAAATGTGTATATATGCTCTTGCCTATGTTCCTAGCCTACATTATGTCCTTTATTCCCTGTCAGCCTTCTGACTCCATCCCAATACTGCCAGAGAATAAAAACATACAAGGGATCTGTATTGTCCTGTAATAACCTTTTCTTTTCTGCACGTGTGCAGAGCAGTAGTCTTTTTTGTACATTTATTTCTAGAAGATGTCTCTTATCCTTCTTATTAGCCATTCTCACATGACGTGTCCAAATGAACATCTTATTCCAAGATATAACAGGCAAAATAAATGGCCTTAATTGCATGCGATTAGGAAAAACATTACAAAAAATCTTCTATGTCTATGTGTAAACAGATTTCTACAAAGTAATCTCAATTAAATAAAAATATGTAATGTAAAATAAGTGACTGCATAAATAATCACTCCCTTCAAGTCAGTGACTGTATTAGAGGCACCTTTGGCTGCAATCACAGCACTGAGTCTGTGTGGATAGGTCTTAACCAGGCTTGCACATCTGGACACTGTGATTTTACTCTATTCTACGTTGCAAAACTGCTCAAGCTCTGTCAGGTTGCAGGAAGTTTTGGCATGAACAGCCCTTTTCAAGTCCAGCCACAAATTATCTATTGGATCAAGGTCTGGGCTTTGAGTCAGCCACTCCGGAACATTCACCTAGTTGTCTTTAATCTGTGAAGCTTTCGCTGTATGCTTATGTCATTGTCTTGCTGAAAAATAAATCTTCTCCCAAGCCATAGTTCTCTGGCTGACTGAATATGGTAGTCCTCCAGAATTTTCCTGTATTTTGCTGCATTCATTTTACCCTTTACCTTTACAAGTCTTCCGGGACCAGCTGCTGAGAAAAATTCCCAGAGAATGATGCTGCCACCACCGTGCTTCACAGTGGGGATGGTGCGTTTGTGGGGATGTAGGGTATCATCATGTAGCATGGAGTCACCCACATGCCTTTTGGTGAGCTCTAGTCCAGATTTATTATAAGTCTTCTTTAACAGTGGCTTTCTCTTTGCCACTCTCCCATAAAGCTTTGACTAATAAGAACCCGGCAACAGTTGTTGTATACAGGGTCACTCCCATCTCAGCTGCTTAAGCTTGAAACCCCTTCAGAGTAGTCATAGGTGTCTTGGTGGTCTCTCTCTAGCCTCATTCTCGCACAGTCACTAAGTTTGTGAGGACGGCTGGATTTAGGCAGATTTACACATGCGCCATATTCCTTCCATTTCTTGATGATGGATTTGGTTCAGTGCCTTGGAAATTCTCTTGTATCCATCCCCTGACTTATACTTTTCAGTAACTTTTTCTCTGAGTTGCTTGGAGTGTTCTTTTGTAATTATGGTGTAATGGTTGCCTGGAATACTGATTAACCAGTGACTGGACCTTCTAGATACAGGTGTCTTTAAACTGCAATCACTTGGGAGACAAGCACAGCACTCAGGTCATACCAGCACCAATCTGCTGGACCTCTGTTGAATTAGTTTAGTTTTCTAACGGGGTGAATATTTATGCAGTCACTTATTTTACCTTACATATTTTTGTTTGATTGATATAACTTTGTAGAATTCTGTTTTTACTTTGACATTAAAGGTTTTCTTGTCAAAAAAGCCAAATTATATTGACCATGATTGATTTTTAAAGTCAATAAAAGGGTAAAACATCAAAAGGGGCAAATACTTTTTATAGCCATTATATACATGCTCTGCAATCACTTGCAATACTTTTATTTCTTAAACTGACAGTGAATTATCAGTGCTAACACTAAAATCAGGGGTGAGTGTGACATTATTGCCACCTACTACCCACAAACACATACAAACAGTCACACACACACAAGGCAAAAGAGCATTACAGGATGTGTTACCATGGCAATGCAACAACCCATAATCACACTGAGTGTTCTTGGTGAGTCACCAGTGTTAATCCATATTCAGATCCTCTGAGTGTTGATTTGTCCCTCATTTGTCTTCATTTGTGATGTCCTGTGGATTTGTGCAGCCTGTGTGTGGTATCATTAATAGTCAGTAATCATAGTAAGGCATGTGATGAATTCATCATTTAAGTGGATTGGTCAGTTTTTTGGACATCAGATGACCCTTTAGGGGTGCATTTCTTCCTTACAGCTCAGTTCTGTTTTTGTGGTTGCTGTATTTTTGCGTGTATAGGGGAATTCGTTGTCGAGAAGTGTCCCTAATGTTTTCTGCAGAGCCCACCAGCTTCACTCTTGCTCTGCCTCCTCCTTGTTGTGTCTCTCTGTTTCTCCCTGATGTATTTCACAGAAACTAGGTCCCCACTCTCTCATATTGATGATCCTCCCCCCTTGCTGAGTCTGGTGTTGTCCCAGGTGCCTAGCTTAAAACAGGAGCTTGTAAAAATCCTGTTTTTCGTATCACAGGGCAGACAAAAAAGCCCCCTTTACCATCTTTTTCTCTAATTACACGGGCAACTGTGCGAGTCTGTCAAAGTGAGACAGACAAAATGACTTTTATGTAATACTTTGAACACAGCTCAAGTCTGAATTGCATGTTGCTTAATTAATGAGCGTAGTAAAACAACACAAAGTTGTATAACCAAATATAATTAATGCAAGGCAAGGTCCCTGCTCAAAGAGAAATTAGTTTAGTCTTAAAAACTAAACTAATTTCTCTCTGATGCTTATGCAACATGATGGTAGAAGATGTGATTATGTAATAAAAGTTTGTGTATTAACATGTTTAGTAGAGATGAATAAACACATTTGAATCTATCTATCTATCTAGCTATCTATCTATCTATCTATCTATCTAAAGCATCAATCTGTCCATTCATCCATTATGTATACTGCTGCTTCCATTCAGGGCCACCAAGGGGTCTCGAGCTGATTCCAGCTGTTATTGGGCGACAGGCAGGGTACACTCTGGAATGGTCGCTAGTCAATCACAGGGCTGAAACGTAAGGAAAATTAAGCTACTCATATTCACTCCTATGGGCAATTTAGAGTCACCAGTTAGCCTAATGAACATGTTTTTAGATTATAAGAGGAAGCCAGAGTATCCTGAGAGAACCCACACATACTCTGGGAGAACAAGTCCTCTCCACAGAGAAAGGCCTTGTCCTATGGACCTTCGAACCAGGAGCCTACTTGCTGTGAGGTGACAGCACTAACCACCGGTCCACTGTGCAGTCCAGGAATAAAACAAAACAAAACAAAATAAAGATAATAATAAATAAGGTTACTAAAAAACTCTACTAAATGAAATTTTAGCCTTTGAGCTTAAATTTGCCAGACTGAAAGCAGTTACTTTAGTGAGAAACAGTAGCACAGCTAGTGGTGTGCTAACCAAGCTTCACAAAAGTTTTATTCACTTTGTAAGAAATCAATTAGGCATCCTATACTCCCTACCAGCAGGTCAAGATGTTTTCACACATCAATGGAAATAGCATAATCATGAAAAAAGGAGAGAATACAGCTAGCATAGGCTATATCTCTGAGCCCTCAGCTTTTGTTTAACCATTTTGTCTCGCCTGGACTTTCTTTTGTCAGGACAACCTGGGTTTAGAATATGCGTGCAAAGGTGTGGATTGCATCATTAGAACAGCATAATGGCAGGCTGCAAGAGTGGAGAAAAGTAAGTGGCTACAATTTATTGTTCAAAAGTTATTTAACTCTTTGTAGCCTGGCTCCTGTTGGTGTATACAACAACGTCAGTCTCAGAGGGTTAAACATTTCTTCCATTGGATAAACAACGAGCCAATACCACCCATTATGATCATAAAAATAATGTTAAGAAGGTAGCAGTTGAAGTTAGTTTATGTATTTGCTGTCACCAAGGGAAACTGTAAACTCACAAACTCACCAAAATACTTAGCCAGCTAAATGGTTAAAACCGCTTGGTGGATGGGAAAAAAAAATGAAGATTCAGTTATTGATTATTACCATTTATTCTTTCATTTCAGGCCCACAATCTCTGTCAAAGTTTCCATCGACACTGTAATGCAGCCGCTTTCTACAAGTATACACTGCAGTAGTTCTGAATGACTACTGCCTTGCTGCCTCGATACTCTTTCATTTGATATAAACAACTGCTAACTGAAAGCACTGATAGCATCTTGTGGGAATGGCGGGATAGAACTATTTTGACCTAAAAATGGGGATAAAGTTATTCAGCAGTTGTGTCATGTTATACCTACATATAAGCAGAGCATTAAGTGACAATATTGATCTCAGGAATGTGGATGTTCACCTGCAAAGAGGAAGACTGACTGTGCTAGCTCTGCTAACTTTAGCCTTATTCTATAAATCAAGTTTGCCCTGTTACGGTGTAAAAATGCTTTACTGTTAGTGTGTGAAGTTGGTTTACAGAATGTATTTACTCAATTCAGACTAGTTAGCTTAACACAATTATAATTTGTGCTTAATCAGAAGAGAAATTATTCATCTAGGACCATTTCTAGCCCTGATAATAGAGTGAGACATATCTTTGGTAGCCTTTATGAAGTAACTGTATGAGCTGTCTTTACTTTAAAGATTAATAGAGATAACTGTAAATCCCTCCCTCTGAGCTAACAGGGAGGTTTCTGTCATGAGGTAATAAACACCTGGCCCACATTTTGATTTCATCATTTCTACCGAGGCAAGTTTTAAAATTAATCTTCTGGTTTTAGTGTGTGCTCCAGACTGGGAATGTGTGTCTCACCAGTGACCAGGTTGTTGTAATAAAGCTGCCATTACTGTAACCCAGCAAAGCTGAATTATGAGGCAGGTACTTTGAAAGCCTAACCAGCTTATAAAACGATGTTTTCATTTAGTTGCTTCCTTACATGGTCTGGGGAGACTGTTTCTCCTCACATGTTGGGTGCCTAAGATTGTAAGAACACTTCAGCTCTGTCCTGTCCCGCTGTAATAAAGCTGTTTAAATAAGCTGTTTATAAGGTTCCTGATCTGATCTGTCTCCTTTGTCTTTTTTATGTCTTTTATGTAACATCTTGGAACGGCTACTTATATGACAGAATGACTATTGTGATTCTTAAAGTTTTTTTCCCTTGAGACCAGGCCCCCTGCAACTCACTGAACTCCACCCCACACTGTTTTATTACTGAAGGAGTGGGTGTGTGTTGCCAGGGTTTGTGCTATCTGTGTGTTTGTGTTTAACACTTCCTGAGTGAATCATGAGTCTGACTTCACGCAGGGCTGATGATCTATGACGGGCTGGTGTGAACTCTTCACAGCTTGTGTCTCAGGCAATTCGAGGAATGGGGGTCTGAAATCACACATCACAGACACTGTTACGAAGCAGCTCTGTTTCATTACAGGCTGTGGGGTAACACTCAGTGTGTTTACACCCTGTTATGCATCTTTAGGAAAAAATTGACTTTTAGGTATATGTGTATAGATGTAAGTCCAACACAAAATGTATTAAAACACCCCAATAATGTAGTTGGAGATCAGTTTAATCTTGCACGTACACACCTCAATGAGACCAGAATGGCCTAGATGTTTGTAAATGTCAATAAATTTTGCAGACTTAAAGTAACAGAGAGTTAAACCTAACTGTTTCCAAGTGCATTTGGTGTCAAATTAACTCTTTCCAGAGTTAAATTAAGCGAAACGTGATACTCACTTACACTGTGTTATCAAAACTTAACTTACTGAACTAGGAGTGTTGTTAATTCACTTTTCTGTTAAAAACAAATCAGTTTCACACAGCAGTGTCTTCAGTTTGAATTTAACTTCTATAGTGTTAAATGTGACACTTCCCCCTGAGTTTATGGAGTTATTATAAACTGTAATAGTGTTACATTTTAACACCCACAGATTAAACTTCTGACACAAGAATTACTTTTTACCCAGCGTTTTTATTTCTTTCTTACTGGCAGTGTAAATGGAAGCATTTCCAGTGTTGGTAATTGATGCATTTTCAGACTTACTCAATTTTACCTCACAAAAATCAAGTTACCAAAGCAGGCTCAAGGCTCTATGTGTGACAGTGAGGCAGAGAATTAAACTACTGTCAGGCAGAGATCATTAATACAAAGAAAATATCTGTTTTTGCAAATCAACCCTGCCTACACCGCTGTTGGGAAGTGACTAATTTGATGAACAACTTCACTCATGGTGCAAAGAGTGTAACATTAAAAACAACAATCAACCAAAGCTGAGCAAAGCAAACAGGTGACATCTAAACATATCTAAACAAATTTAAAACACAGTTAAACACCAACACCATGCCAAAGGGCATCATGGAAAAACTCTGTCTTCATTTCCTTAGATTTGAAATGGCAGGGGGCAGAGCGTGGCTCACTTGACTTTATTTAGTTTGATGGATCAACATTGTCAAAAACTCCAATACTGATGTCCACTGAACTCAGAATGGAGATAAAAAATACACTTTGGGAGTTGAATCAGCTCTTAAATGTTTTACACTGAGATTTCAACACTCTAGTTTTACAGTGTGCTCCACATTTTGACGTGGAAATTAAACAGCATACATGATTGACATATGGCTTTTGCCTTATTAGCTCCAAAGTAAAATATAAAGTGCAAACAAAATGTACAGAACTCTAAATTTAGTTCTTGTTTTCACTGTTTGACGTACTGCGAGCTAGCTTCTTGCTAACTTGTCAGCACAGTCAATGAGAAAAAGCTCCACAGTAAATGGCTGAAATTGGGGCACACTGACACCTACTGCAGCTGAGTCAGCTATACTCCCGACAATAGATCCATTTTTACTCTGTTCATGTACACTGTGATAGACCATAGTCCAGTTAAATTGTCTGATCTAGCTATTACTAAAGCTTGACAGACTCAGTGCGGAGATTGCAGCAAAAGGTGCATCTATGAAATACTGATTTGGAGGGGGTGAATATTTATGTAGCCACTTATTTTACATGACATATTTTTATTTAATTGACATTAGAAATCCATTTTCATTTTGACAATAAAGAGATTTTCTTGGTCAAAAAATCTAAACGACATTGAGCATGACTGATTTATAAAACTAGAAAAGCACTCAGAGAGCGCAGACCTCCACCATTAGCCCTAACTCCCAATACTGAAGAATCCTTTAAAAAATTCCTGGATCCATCCCCATGTGCCCCCCACCACAGTGTTCGCCAATTGCTCCCTCCTTGGTGGGGTGAAAACATAGTGAGGCAAAGTACTGGCTTCACTATGGGTGGACTGTCATGGTAGAAGCATTGCCTGCCGGTGCCAACAGATGCACTGACAGTCTCACCCATGGTCTCACAGGATTACTGGAACTCATGGCAGAGGGTGAATATTCCACTATTCCTCCCAGCATTGTAAGTATTCTCGCTACAATTCGCTGTCTTTCTCTCTGCTATGCTCGGACTGGTCTCCTCGACCGGGCGTGTATCTTTCAAACTCTATAAACTCATCTTTCAAACTCTATAAACTCCAAAACTTTGAATAGAAACACACCCAAAATGCTGCTGGGATTGAAGCATAGACTATAGAAAGAATTGGACAAACCCTGGGTGATGTCAGTCGTCTGCTTACAATAGGCAGATTCAAACGGCTTTGGAAGCCAATCTGTGGACGCTACCATATTGAAATCGCGGTCTCAACCGAACTTTGGATCAACCTAACGGCCCGCCTACTAAGCGCAACTACCTGTCAGCCTGCTAGCTAGCATTCTGTTTGATAGAAACGGAGCCTCTGCCTGCTGAGCTATCTGTCAATCAAATGAGACAGGCCAATCAGCTTTCATCCTAAATATAATCCAAACGATCGTGGTACAAAAAAATTCAACCCCGTACAGTGGGAGCACAATAAGACACTAGCTAATGGGACACGTTTGGTGTTTTGAATCAGGCTGTAAACCAGTTTATTTTGTGTGTCAAAACTGGCTGTTTAACATGTGTACAGACGGGACTTCCGGTGTTCCTGCAGCCAGACTCAAGTGGACACTCATGGTACAGCAATTTTTTGCACTTCCGCATTGGCTTCATTTTTCAGAACCGGAGGTTGCCGCTTGGGTTTAAGTTACTCATGTCCGCCATCTCCTGGTGTAAAGTGGTAACAGTGCAGACCTCTGCCATTAGCCCTATCTCCCAATAGGACAGAATAGGATCACTCCCAAAATCTAATCAGTTCTTCCTTATGCCATTTCTGACATTTCCCAAAAATTTCATGAAAACCCGTCCCCAATTTTTTGAGTTATGTTGCTAACAAACTAACAAACAAACAAACAAACAAACAAACAAACAAACCCACCAGATCACATAACCTCCTTGGCGGAAGTAATAAACGTAAAACATTCAAGGGAGTGAATACTTTTTACGGGCATTTAACATTCAAAAGTAAATGTGAGCATGCCTTAATCATAGTATGTGTTTTAGGTTAGGATGACCCTTTTAAACACAAATACACCAAAGGACATTTTGGATTTGCCTATCCTGCAGGGTCACAGGGTTCTGTCACATATCCCAGCGTGTATTTGGCAAGAGATTGTGTAAACCATAGACTAGACAGGCTGCCACAGTGAATCATGTGGCAAGCAATTATGAATACTGAAAATTTATGGCCCTTTTATGAGCATTTCTACAATTTTTGCCAAGTTAGTTAAATCAGATAAGGCCCATATACTCATTATCCCTCTATTACAAGCAGATGCTTCAGGGTTGAGGAGGGATAATCCCACAGATGCATGAGCTTGTTTTCATCTGTAGATTACACAATAATAAAGATGCCTAGAACCACAGAGGAATGTGTTTTGTTCCCTTGAGAATAAGCCTTAATATTCTCCAAAACCTTCATATGATCTAGTGCACAGATCCCAGCTCTGGTGAGACAACTGTGCAAGAGTATTTGGGAGTTATGTAAGAGGAGGGACAATACTTAAGATGACTGTGAGTCACATAAAACTGCCTACTGTGAATAAGACATTCCACTTGACAAGGATGAACGCCCACACCGAGGAGAAGTCGTCGAGTGCTGATGCAACAGTGCTCTGACACTTATAGTGATTGTGTTTGAGAGAGAGGGGGAGGGTGGAACAGTGTGTGTGGATCCAAATAAAGGAGCGTATGTGTCAGGTTTATGTACAGTAACTCACCAAAAACCGCTGCTATATCTTAGACAGTTCATACCATCTCAATATAAATAATCATAGTTAGTTCACTGATTAAATAAATGGAAATTGTAACAATCTAGTCAGTCATGTGGGATTAAACTTCTTCAAAAAGTAGAGTCAGCCTAGGTAAAGCATCCCAGTATCTGAGGTGGATTTTCATGTCAAGTTACGTCACTTTTGTATCTCCATGGAGATTTGTTCAGAGAAATACACAAAAATCCTGAAGAAATCATTGCACAATTTCTGCAACTGAAACTTTCAAAGGTATATTTAGAAGACAGAAATATTTGTAAGAACACAAGCAAGCATTCCAAGTACATTTGTAAATCTAAAACAGAAACTCAGGGGAACACAGATACAAATAAAAAAAATTCTAGACCTGCTGCTTTTGTTTCTCTGTCTCCACAGTTTCAGTTAGAAGAAAATAGGGAGAGGAGGATCATGATTCAGTTGCCATGGCAGCTGTAAGTTGGTCAGTAGGATGCAAGTGTGTGTGCAGCATGACTCTACATAATGCATCTGACCCTTGTGACGTAGGCTTTTTACGTAAATGT
The DNA here is from genome assembly GCF_018320785.1 of Cheilinus undulatus. Lineage (NCBI taxonomy): Eukaryota > Metazoa > Chordata > Actinopteri > Labriformes > Labridae > Cheilinus > Cheilinus undulatus. The sequence continues at coordinate 26,071,616 of NC_054877.1, forward strand.
TGCCATGCCCTGACTCTTAATCATCACATGTAGAGCTCCACAGCTGATAGCCATCATGAAAGAGAACATTGCCTTTACCGTGAAAGGTACTCAGTAGATAAAACACATGAGTCATATCAATCAATACTTTTTATTTTAGAACCTTATGAAAAGGGAGGTCAAACATAAACAAATCCTGTAGCTACTGTATTTTCTGCAGAAGTAAAGGACACAATGACTAACACATTGACTTCTATGTTATTAGATAGAATCTCTATTTGCAGTGACTTATTATTGTTTGAGGTTGTTATATCATCAAGCTCCCTTAAAAAGAACTGACAGAAAATATTAGAAGAAAGCCCATTTAAGAGTCAGTGGGCACATTCTTGAGATTAAGTGAACAATAGAGTTAGCCACCATACAGTTTCATTCAGCTCTGAGGAATGTCTAATTAATCCCACACCTGGCATGGATTTAGTAAAGGTTAATTTTTAAGAATCACAATTGTATTATATTCGTCACCTTTGTTAGATATGCATGAATAATCAAACCATTCTGACAATAATGAAGCTCTAAGCTAAACTTTTAATCCCCAACCTCACTCCACACATCAAGACTGTGTTTGAAAATTCCCTCAAAGAAATTCCTTAAAGGTTTAACGTCAAGATACAAAATTTCCTGCTTTCACATTTCATGATGGATTTATTGAGGTCTTTGGCTTGTTTTAGCCTTTAATCCCTCATTGTATAACAACTATTCCAAACTTGTCCATTTTTGAGGCTATTTTGTTTTGACTATTTTGTCTACAGTAAAACAGTGGAAACACAACAGGGAAATATTACATAAAAACATCATTTGTCTGGCACAATTGTCTGAAAGCTGTGCAAAAATGCTGCAACATCAACATTCATTTGACCTTTTTTTGTGTTTTCTTGGCCTCATGATGTAGGTCAAACATACGGTAATACTTTTGGCTTTGTTTTTGGTCTCTATTAACTGAGTAGGGGTCGACCTATTATCAGCCTGACCGATTATTGAGGCCGGTATTTGGCCAATTATCATATCGCCCTTTTGTGTGCTACTTTGGTTCTATGGACTTAAACTAGACTAAGATGTTTTTGGGTTTCATCAACTAAAACTAGACAAAATCTATCATGGGTAGAAATGACTAAAGTGTGGCTAAAACTGAAAGGCATTTAAACTAAGACTGAGACTCAAATTAGAAATAGCTATCAAAATTACACTGTGGAAGTCTCTGGGCAAATCACCAGAGGGGAAAAGGCCTGGATAAAATAAAAACCGTCAAGCTTGACCTTGGCTGCTGATCAGCACTCGTGTCAACATGTATCAAGCTTGACTATGGACCCCAGAGTCAAGAACAGTTTTTAAAACCAGGAAAACTATAAATATTTATTGTCATAACTGTCCATGCCTTGTGATGCTGCTGTCAAAGACAGATTTGCAACATTGGATTGTACATCAAAGACTGTTACATAAGCAAGCGTGAACTGCTAATGGATAAAGAAACATGGTATTTGGGTCTCAGTCATGTTTGGTGCTCCTGACTTGTGATTAGAAGAAAAGCTGTTAAAAGTGGCTTTCCTGGTTAAGGCTGTGAGAAAGTCCATAACACGTTGTGAGTAAAGCTAGTAGCGCATTTCAAATATGCAATGACAGGTCTTGTGGTAATTCCCAAAGTCCATGGTAATTTAGCAAAGCACTGAGGTTCCCTACACCAGATCAATATTCTTTTAGCGAAACAGAAAAGAAACCAATACAATCTGTGGATGAAATATGTCATTCAGGCAGGATGCAAATGAATTTAGAATGAGTCATGAGGGATTCCTTTACTCGAGACAGTACATCAATGTTCCCCATTTCAGATGAATATGTATAATAGTGTCCTTACATTTCTGAATTATTAGATACTGATGCTGGGCATCCTCTCATTGAGTAATGAATAGTTTGTGCAACAGAGTTTCTTTGTTTTTGTGGATGCATGCATATTTTCTTGGCCTGGGGTGCCATAAAAGAAATATGCATTTTTATGCTATGAGCCAAACCGAGATCAGCATTTCTACTTATTGAGGTCAATGAAATATAATTGAATGTTTGTGGGGATCCTTGAGGGAATCATTGGGTTTACTGTGCTGAAAAGTGTTTGTGAAGACAGAGCAGTATAAAGAGGGAGAGAGCGAGCAGGAATGCATGAATGATGGAGTAGGACAGTATGACAGTGTGCATCATGCCTTTCAGCACAGATGATCTGTGTGCCAACCAGTGAGAGCTAGAGAGAGGGAGATAGCAGACAGCGCAGAGACATATAATAGCGTCCTTTAGACCAGGCAGCCAGCCGACCATCCATGCATTCAGACGCAGACAGGCAGCTCCCATAGGTGCTGCTTTGGAGAATAAATTTGAGAGCTATGGTGCTTGATTTTCTCTCTCCCTCTCTTTCTCATCCAGCCCTCCCTTTTGTCCTTCTTCTGCTTCTCTTTCTGCTTTGCTTTCTATCTGCTACAATCAGCCAACTTCATCATAATCATCACTTCCTTTTTCCATTTTTTCCTCCTTTTCTTTGACATTATCTCCATCCCTAAAATGCCCCTTATTTATTTGCTTCTCTCCTCTTTATTGTTCTTTCCTCCTCTATTCCTTCTTTAAACTAGGATGGCAATAGAGCAATGTCTGTCGGAGTAGATGCAGCAGCAGAATACCAAATAGAGGGCAAGACATGAAGACAGAAAAAGAGGCTGAGGGAGGGAGAAGCACTGTGATGTCACAGTCCAGACGTGATCTGCCTGCATAACAGGGTTACCACCACACCTGTCAACTGTGCTTTAATCTTCCTCTGGTTAATGGCTTAGTGTGTCCCTAATGGGGTTCATCCATTCAATAATGCGTGATTTATTGTATAGTGAAAGTTTTATCCAGCAGAAAGTAAACATGAATGGGAACAAAATCCATTCAGAGAAGGTATACAGAACCCTGCACTGCAGTAAGCGGACTTCAGTGATCTTCAAAGACTTAAAAATTCCTGCAATTTAGCATTCCAGGAGTCAGTTAATGGTTGATTCAGACATTAAGGAGCCATTAACATACTCCTTTAACTTCCAGCCAGTCTGCCATATATATTTTGCGCATCCTTATCATGAGTATGAGCACAGACTGCCTGCAAGCTCTATTTCTTCTCCAAATTAAGCAAAAAGCATCATCTGTCTTCTGTGAACCTCTCTGAGTACACCGACCAAGTCCTGGTGAAATCACACGTACAGGGAGTCTAAATATTTCATAACTTTAATAAAACAAACTGTGCTGTGTGAGACCTCTACAGCTGGTGTGTCTCAGTGCTTTTAGTTAAGAGTTCCTGCAGGAACACTGTCTCATCCAAGTAAGTGTGAGGTGCTGTGAAATCTGGTGCACACATTATCTTTGGTTTAGAGAGGCGGACCACAGCTTGAGGAGATGGCCTTTTGCAAGTGTGAGTCTGGCTGTGAAAACCTGAATAGTTTCAGCAAACATATCTGAAAATCCAATGCCCAGATTTGGTCTTTATCATAATTCATCTGCCTGGGTTTGACATGCTACATAAATATATTTGTTGTTTAAACATGAAAAATGCATCTCATTATCCGTCAAAACAAGCAAATGAATATTCGTCATATATGACAAAAAAATTACACAAGTTATTAAAAGTTAAATAACTTTTGAACCCCTTGATGCTATAGCTGCTGCACCATCCCATTGATGCTATCCAGGCCTTTGAATTCCTTCACAACACACCACACACTAACATCGTACACAACCCAACTTCAGCGTAAGCAAGCTAAATTGGCTAGTTAGCTGCCTGCTACAGTCATCACAGTAGCAGTTTTGGTCCAGCTCCCTCCCTTATCAGTTTGACTGTAATATGACTTACAGTACAAGTTTTGTAAACATTTGTCCTGTTACCACAAATCAACAAGTTGTCCCTACATTTCTGACGTCCATGCTGCATGCTCCATACTATTTTGCCATGGCTGTGCTTGTTGTGCTTCCTCATATTTAGTCAGCTTGCTTCCTAAATGGCTATTGTTCCAGTTCGTGTTGCAACACTGCTTCTCATGCCTTCAGAACCCAAGAAAACATATTTCCAGTTTTAGATTTTTTTTTTTTTAAATTCAACTTCATTCATTAACAAAGTCTGATCATTACTGTAAGGTTTCTGATGGTACCTTAATCTAGGGTGAAGACTGGCAGAAGTGAAGCCTTTAAGAATGATGGCACCAGACAGCAGGTTTCAGAGCTCTGAAGTTTTCTTGTTTTTAATGAAGGACATCAGAATGGTACAACTGATTCATTGTCTCTCCCACAGCAGCAGGCTGCAGGATCTGACATACTCTCACTCACACAAGTGCTGCAGATTTAGGCCCCATTCACACGGAAACGAAAACGCTATACTGCCGTTTCGTTTTGGAATCGTTTCAGGAAATATCCACGTAAACATGGAACCACTGAAACGACTGAAATAGCACATATGCCAAGCCTATATGTGGCGCTGTAACACTGCCATGGAAATGCACCAGAGTAGAAGAAGAATATCACAGAAAACTAACATAAACTTCCATTTAGTTGCCCTTCTGGTTGTTCTCCGCGTTGGCTTTAAGAACATATGGTGTATGCGTTTCGCAGTGGTGGTAAAGGAGCATTAGATTTTTCTGTAAAAGCTACAACAAGCTCTGTTGCTTCTGCAGCACGAACACAACCGTGTAGTCCGCTATTATTGTTTTGGCCTAACTCGCGCAGGCGCCTTAAGGGCGCTATGCTGTGTGTGACGTAATCGTTTCGAAAAAGATGCAGATAGCCGTCCACACGGAGACGAAACGGTATTCGTTTACAGATTTATGCACTCAGGGACCCGGTTTCAAAAAGTATTGTTTACAGTCACCCGAAACGCTGTTTCTGTGTGAATGAAACGCCGATCCGACAAAAAACTTTTGCGTATACACCTGAATTCGTTTCCGTGTGAATGGGGCCTTAAGCTGAGCAGAGGCCCACTCTCCCTGAACCCCTCCCCCTCTCTGATCTCACCTGGCCTCTCTCCCCTTCAGTGAGAAATCTGTTAACCTCTATTTACAAATTAACAATATTTACAATTAATCAACACCCACTGCAAAAGACTAGTAATCAATACAGAATAATCAAAATAACTAAATAACCCCAAACATTGTAAACTAAAGGCAAATATAACTAAATAAACTTCCCCCTCCCTCCTCCTCTCTCTCTTCCCTGCTCAAACCTAGCTTAACAAGGTGATTGGCAGCTGCTGTGGCCTGTTAACTGCATCTCCATGTGTGCACTCCATGAAGACACACCCCACAGGAAGCAGACCTCGAAGACAGGAAGCATTAGGAGGGTTTACAAAATACAATAACATTCTGTATTAATTTACTGAACTTGACAGTCTCTGCAGTCTAGTGTGACCTTTATCACCTCAGTGAGGGGGGTGCTTTCCAGCTCCCTCACAATTACATTCATTTAATAACCACAATACAAACATTATAAACTAAGCAATATGTAAGAAATTAAACCGAGGAAAAGGTCAGAGATCAGCTTTAGCTATGTTAGCTATGTGGCAACATTATCTACGTAGCTTGCACAGCTAACTGAGCTACATTAGCTACACTTGCCATGATAGAATGTATCACATTTTTAATAATCAAAATCTCTGGTCGAACAGTTCTGGTCATCTTCCAAGCAGATCAAAGGGGGGAAAAAAATCGCTCTTAACACACCACACTACAGTAAAATCTGTCAAGATAATCATTGGAACCATCCAATAATCTGGGCTTTGCTGACTTTGGAAGGGGGGAATCAGGCCAAAAATCTGCAAAATTATCGTGTGCATGCATGCACCAGGCTTTATGCTGTTGATGGCCAAATATGCTGTATTGGTGTTATTTAGAAAATGAGTACTGCAAGTAGAAATGGCAGCACTAGTGAAAACAGGCCCTGAAGGCTATGAACAGTCTACCCTCTGGTGCTTAAAGAATTTTCAAAATAAAAGCAGTTGGTTGATCTACGATCAGCTGAATGCAAATACACTCAGAATCCAAAGGTTATGGACAGGATATTGGTATCCGTAGCATTTTGTTGGTGTTGTCCGTTGTTCAAGGAACCTGGGGACTACAATCAAGTCAGAAAGGAGAATACATAGACAAAAATAAAATCCTGACTATTTTAAAGAGTTACCTGCTTTCATCTATCTGTTTAAAGTTTAGCTATCAACCTTTTCACTCTATTTCACTCAAGTTGATCTCCATGTTTGCATCTAAAACAGTATGGCTGTAAGCCATGGCCAGTTCATTGGAGAGGAAGTCCTGGAAGTCCTGGAAGTCTGTTATAATTTATCCAGATATCTCCTGGCTGCACTGAAGGCCCAGAAAAATTGTATCCAGGGGCTAATTCATCAGACAATAGCAGTTTGGTTCCAAGACTGAAATGAGGCAGACTAATCAGAGAAAGACAGAGCAAAAATAAAAAAAGGGAGCAAAGGGGCAAAGAGGAGCCTTTTAATTAGAAGAGATAAAGATTCAACAAGTAAAAGTGACATAGTTTGATTTATAAATCAACTATTTTTTACAGGATAATAATTCAGGCTACAGTAGGAATATTTCCAGGAATTGGTGTTGGAAAAAAACTCTGCAACATTAGCTGATTTCTCTTGGACTAATCCTGAAACTAGTTGGTGTCTGTTCTTGAGGTGGAAAGGATTTAGAAACCCAGACTAAGCTTTGTAGAGCAGCATTTGCGTGTGCTATGTATTAATATTCATATGACCCCTGGCAGATTGGGTTTAGGGATCCTTTTAGAGAAGTGCTTATTGTGGTCATAGTCTGACAAAAAGAAAGGATTTTTGAAAAGAGCAGACTCAGAGGCAGCAGAAGGAGCAGCAGCAGCAGCTTTGGGGCATTGTGGCAGGCCAACACTGCAAAGCTTTGAATGGTCCACAGCAGGTGGGATCAACTAATGTGCCCCCCTACCCAGCTGTGAATGCACAAACACACAAACAGACAAGAATACAACATTTATTTTCCTGGATGTTTGCAAACAAGCCTATTTAACCGACACATAGTGTGCACACAGAGTGGAGAATAAAGAGATACAAACTGTAAAGTGGATGCACAGAAGGGGACAATAAAGTGGAAAAAAGGGAAACAAAAACTCCATCTGCTGTGACGAAAGCAGCGAGCACTGACTTGACACATGACCTTAAGCCTTGACGGCTGCCACTATTTCAGCCCCAACAAAACCACAACCGCCACTGCTCCTCCTCCTCACATCCTCTCTAAGTGACTACAGACTCTGGTGATTGCCACAGCTAAAACCCCCATAAACCCACCAACCGTCTCCTTCTCTCCACCCAGAGATACAGGGCCCCTCGGCTCGGCACAAAGACACGGCTGCTCGTCTGTCAACTAGAGGCGTAGGGCAGAGCGGGGGCCCCTACTGACTCCTATTCAGCTCCACTGAATGACATTATTGAAATCCTGATCCTGCTGTGTGCATGTGTGGAGGCAATAGGCTCACACCTGTCCTCTTAGCATGCCTGCCCGAGAAGACAAGATAGAAGGGGGGTAGAGGAATGTGTTGATGCACAACCAAACCAGCTGTTTTCACTGAGCTGCTTGCAAAATAGCTCCTGTGCTTTTTGTGCCAAGTGTGGTGCTTTTGCTTCTGCTGAAATGCTATTTTTAATTTGGGGATGAAAAGAATGAGCTAAATTACATATAATCAGTATTGTAACAAAACTGTTGTTGTGAAGTGGGATTGCAGAGTCCAGAAAACAGACCTTGACCAGCTTTGGCAGACATTACATTCAACATTTTGAAAAAGTGAAAGGGAGCATAAGCTGGAATGGAAGATTAGTATCATACAATGTATCACTTTAACTTTTACTTTAAGCATTCAAGGACAGAGTTGAGTCATATTTTAACTGTCATCTAGCTAAATAGGTACCTGTTCCTTTGCTGGAATGCTGCTAGCATTGTGTTGAAGAATGAAGCAAATCTTCTCCTGCTTTTAGTCCAGAAAGTTGTTTAACTGGTTAAGTGTGCCATGGTGTGAGAAAGTGTGTATGTCTGTGCATGTCAGAAGAAAGTGTTGTGAAAAATGCAAGAAAACCATTCACATAATCAACAACTTTAGACCTGACCTCCCCCTTCCTCTAATGCCTGGCCACCCAATTTCCTGCTTGCTCGGGAGCTAGAATATGCTTCTGAAACTGAGCATTTTATGTTGGAGTTTAGATTGAAAAAAATTGAGCAGAGTTGATTTTACTGCAGTTATTGAAACAACAACAACAACAACAAAATGATGTAATCTGCTGAATCTGAGGACGGGGGGATTTTTTTTCGCACTTGTTTGGTCACTGACTTCCAATTTCCATGTACTCTGCCAGCGCTGCAGTCCTTTCAACACAGTCTGAATGCAGAACCTTCATCTCTAATATCCACTCTTACAGACGGCTCATCTGAGACACCGTATATCTCTTAAACCTCAAAAATAAAATTGGATTAAACCTCTGTTTTAGATAAGGTTAAGGGTTAAGATAATGGTTAAAAAACAGATCTACAAAACCTGTAATAAAGCAGAGTAAACAGTCTGTTTACCAGAAAAATGCTGCTCCAACGCAGCTAGCATAGCTCACGTAGCTCTGTTAGCTGCATAAGTTATCTAGCTAATGTAGTTAACATAGCTAAAGCTAAGCTCAGAGATCAGCTACGTTAGCTTTGCATCAGCTTTTTCTAACAGAGAGAAAGACAGGGAACTGTAGCGAGAATACTCACAATGCTGGGAGGAATTAACCTTGCAAAGCAGATGGATACGCCCATTTCCTTGTTTTTTACTGGCGAATCCATCTTGTTAAGCTCCCGTCTGAACCGTTTGGGCCCGGTTAGACAATGACAGGATCAATCACGTGTCAGGTTAGGGCAGAATAGAGGAATATTCACCCTCTGCTATGACTTCCAGTCGTCCAGTGAGACCATGGGTCTCACTGTCAGTGCGTCTGTTGGCACCCGCAGGCAACGCTTCCACCATGACAGACCACATGTAGTGAAGCCAGTGCTTTGCCTCACCGTGTTACCACCCCACCGGGGAGGGAGTAGACGGGGAATGCCATGGTGGGGGGCACATGGGGTTGGATCCAGGAATTTTTTAAATGATTCTTCACTAATGGGAGATAGGGCTAATGATGGAGGTCTATGCTCTTTGAGTGCTTTTCTAGTTTTATTTATTTATTAATTTTATTTTATTTAACCACGGAAATCTCATTGAGATCAATAATCTCATTAACAAGAGTGTCCTGGCCAAGAAAGGCAGCAGCACAATGAACAGAGTTACAGGCATAAAATATAATAGTTATAAACACAGATCAAACAAATCACAGAGCACAAAGTTGGTCAAAACATCTACAACTTGAAGCATCATCCTACAATGCCTTCAATCTACTTTTAAAAAGATTTAAAGAAAGCAGCTCCCCAAGACAAAGAGTCTCCTACAGCAGATTCTAGGCTGAAGCATACCTGAGAGTCCTTTTACCCATTCCAAGACGGACTTTGGCAACAGAGAGCAAAAATAAGTCTTGTGACTGAGTCACAGAGTGAAGACTGTAACCTCCAGAACTTTTCATGAGAATAAAATCACACAAGTATGATGGAAGCAGATTTGGTATGGCCTTATAAATAAGGATAAGCCAATGATTTAGCCTACACTTTGATAAAGAAGGCCAAACAACTCCATCTTACAGAGCACAATGTTGAGTTAAGGACTTAAGGTTGACCTCAGTGCCCCATGGTACACAGTAGCCGATTTAAGGCATTGAGAAGATGCATGCATAAAGCATCACCATAATCAATGAAAGGTATAAAAGTGGCAGAAACAAGTCTTTTCTTTGCAGTAAATGAAAAACAAGACTTATTTCTGAAACAAAATCCAAGCCACAACTTTAACTTCTTCATAAGCTGGTCAAGTTGTGTGGCTTAAAAGTCAAAGAATCATCAATCAGGAATCCAAGATGTTTATAAGAAGGTACAACCTTAATCACATCACCCTGAAATGTGGTAACAGAAGGCACTAACTAGTTAATTACGTAGCTTGTGTAGGTATGTTAGCTTAGCTAAAGCTAGCCAATATCAAGCTAAGATTCCTGTAACTACTTCTAAAACAGATCTTTATTTAATTTAATCCCAGATTAGACCTCTGACCTTTTTCTCTGTTTTACTTATGAAATGTTTCTTGGTCTGTAATGTTTGTAATGGGGTTATTTCAGGAATATATCATTATATCAGGAATTTATTTATTAATAAAGTTGAATATATATAGAAATGAAAGCATGCATAATAAGACTAAAGTATCAGGGAATTTTTGTTGTTTTTTGTGTGTGTGAATATAGAAATAGACTATCCAGCTGAAATGACACCAGTTTGTCAGATTTGATAGTCCTTAAGTAAAACCTCATCAGTACTGTATAACATTATTTTATTGTCCCACCTTAAAAATCATATAAGAGGAAAATGGCCACTAAGGGAAGGTGAGTGATGTCTAGGCTTAAGCAAAGTAGCAGAGTAATGGTTAGTCTGTGTGTTCATGTTTGGTATATATTGTCCTTTTTATCTGCGTAATTAAAGAGCAGACTTGCCATTTGCTCTTCTTTGCAAAGATTTGTGTGCTATTGTCTTTTTTTTACATGAATGTCCTATACTTCTGAGAATTGCACATTGCAGACTTTAATGACTTACTCATTGCTGTAGATTAGAAACCACCTGTTAAAATAAAAGATTGTTCGTAAGGGAAACTTTTCAAACCTTTGTTTTCCGACAGATTCTTCAAAGGCTACACATGTCCCATTTATCTCTGTGTGCTCTGTGGCCGGCAGACTGAGACTGGTATTGATTTCAATGTTGGGACAAGCCTGGAAAGGTTCACACAGGATCAAGACCGATCAATACGTAACGCTTGTCTCACAGACAACAGTAAACAAAATAGATAAAGGAAACGGCAAAGAAAGTTGAACTACAAGGTTTATATGAGGTAAAAAAATCCCCTTGACTTTAAAAAATGAACTAAACACCAATATAATGGAATGAACAGAACTTTTAACCAATCACTGTAGATGTAGGCTATGTGGTTTATTGCTCTATGCTTCTTTGTTGTTTCCATATCCGCATTGGATATGGGATCACACACTCAAGAGCTGTGTCTGATGAGTGATCAAAGACTACATGATTTGTCAGACCAACTAAAGCCAGCTGAGTGCAGACTCTTGCAAAGGCGACGCTATTTCCTCTGTCCCATCCTCTCTTTTTCATTGGCTGTTTGCAGCATGTGTTTGCAGTTGGGTCGATTATCAGTTCGCACCACTATCAGAGTAGACATTTGTATAAAGTTTGAAAAAAGTCCCTCATTGCAATTTTGAGATATTGTGGCTACATGCAAGGAATGAACATGAGGCTCAAAGACTTTGACCTTTAACCTACAAAATTATCAGTTCATCCTTGAGTCATAGGGAACATTTAAGTTTGATGAAAATTCTTCAAAGCATTTTTGGGATTTTGGGTTCACATAAATGGTATACAGACAACCCAGAAACGGAATGCCTACGGCCTTGGCTATCGCCAGCACAGAGGCATAAATACAAGAGTTGTATCTTAAATGAGCCTTTCCCAATTAGAGCAGCTCATCTCTTATGCAATTCTATCACTACGTTAGATCAAGCAGATAATAAAAGGGCAAAAACTAGCGGTACATTAACAGGGCAAAATAATTTTTCATAATAGGAGCCAACCAGGGCCAGAGTGGGACTCATTTTCAGCCCTGGAGTTTCATGGTTCTGACCAGCCCACTTTACCTTTTACTAAAGATTTATAAATGTAGACAAAGTATATTAATTAGAATGATGTTTAACTATTAATAATTTTTTTAAAATTGCATGAAAGGTTACTTGTAGCATTCTGGTATATAAATGAGTGTAACTGGAACCAATCTTATCACGTGTGATTGTTCACTTAATCTAGGACAACAGCTCACCTGGGCCTTGTGTGCAGGGGCGTGGCTAAGGATTTTGGGCCCCATAAAGAATATTACACAGGGCCCCCCTTAACCAGCTAGCCAAGAAATGAATTTTGCGTCTTTTTTAAAATTCTGAATATGTATTTAAATGTATTTTTGACCTGTAATTTCCCCATTGGGCTGCACGGCAGCACATGGGTTAGTGCTGTTACCTCACTGCAAGAAGCACCAGGAAGCGAATTGTGTGGAGTTTGCATGTTCTCCCCCGTGGGTTCTCTCCGGGTACTCCGGCTTCCTCTCACCACCAAAAACATGCTCATTAGGTTAACTGGTGACTCTAAATTGGCCATAGGTGTGAATGTGAGCGTGCCTGGTTGTCTGTCTCTATATGTCAGCCCTGTGATTGACTGGCAATCAGTCCAGGGTGTACTTCGCCCCTCGCCCACTGACAGCTGGGATAGGCTCCAGCCCCCCTGCGACCCTGAATGGGATAAGCAGAATAGAAAATGAATGAATGAATGAATTTCCCTATTCATGAACAATATTTTTTAGTTTTTTAAATTAAATTTACTTGCATTATTTTGCAGTGCTGGACTATTTTTAAGGGAAGAGTAGGGGACCCCTAGTATTGTGTTTGCCTCTATTTGATACAAGTTCAGTTTGTTGACTGATTCATTTCGTAGCTTTTGATTTAATAATGACACTTATTACTAAGAAAAAATAAATAAAAACTCACTTTTCATTGCAGGCTTCTCATAGGCCTCTCCCTACTGTGGGCCCGGGTAATCAGTACCCTTTATCCACCCTGTGCTACGCCCATACTTGTGTGTGACTGACAGTAACAATCACACCAAGCTCAATGCTGATGCCTGGCACTGCTACTGACACAAAATCATATTTTTAAAAATTCTAAGATTTATTTTCTTAAGTCAATAAAAGCCAGTTTCCACCATTATTTTTTTTTCTACCTCATAATTATGACTTACCATGGCATTCTTATATGTTAAAGCACAGGTTTTACAGTTGTACAAGGATTTATAGCTTTAAAAGTCTTCTATTCTTATTATGCATCATTCTCTCTTGATTATCACCTTGACTGTCATGGGTCAAGGGCTTTTAAGGTACACACAGAATTTTGTTATGGCAGCGTTTCCAGTCGGTAAGACATGGACAGCTCTTCCTGACCAAGTGCACAGATTTTCTGTCAGATAAGGAGATGCAGAAAGAAGGACAGGAGTTATAAGGGGAATTGATATCAATTGTGCTCAAATAATGTGTGCTCCTGCTCATGTCTATGCCTCGCTAGTGCAGTCTATGATCTATTTAATGTCACTGTACACCTACCAGCTCTAAAATCAGCCAGGCCCTGTGGGAATTCTCCCTGTTCTCCTCCTAGGCCACTCCAGGCCTAGAGCAAACAGTTTTGAACATACAAATGAATAATACTGACCATAAACTTCTTTCCTCTTCCCTGTTTCTGAATCTTTGACTTTGGAGTACTTTGGTGCACTTTTCCATATCATGATGTTGAAATGTTCCCGTTGTCATTGTCTCTTATCTTCTTTGAGCTTTGTTAACTTTACCCTTTACAGCAGTTAAATCACAACCTTGTGTCAGAACTTCAGCTCTAAACATGTTTGACCTTCTCTGGCGGTTATTTCTGTGGGGTTTTTTAAACATTATGTAACCTTGCTGCTTTATAATGTGCCCTAGAAGTAAAATCCAGTTCTACAGGCAAACAGAAACACTATCTCTCACACCCATGAAACACACACTTTATATGATAAATACATAATACTGTACAGGCGTCATTAGAAGAGAAACCCTAAGTGACTATCTGATATTGTTCTGTTATGGCTTGAGGACTAACATGTTCACACAGTCACAGACAATACCTGGAGATGACTGGCATGTTTCTACATGTATCAATGACATGATGAAATACGACCCAGGAGCTCTGGTTTGACGAGCACACCCATTAGTTTGACAACTTGTCAGATGCCAAAACACTTCACAGTGGTTAATTTCACTGCTGTATGACACTGAACTGAATTTACAGCTCTGGAGATTGATTGCACTGACTTTTTCAGTCATGTTGCCCTTGTCTTGATGGTTACTCTTTTCCTTAAAATAAGGGTTTAAAGGTACCTAACCTGACCTCTCAGTGTGTTAGATCATATCATCCTACAGTGTTACACTGGAGATGGAGTTGAGTAAGGTTATGCTCTAAATCATTCTTCATCATTTTTAAGCCCTACGGTTATTCCAAATCTGACCTTTGATTTTTGTAATATTAGATTAACTGGAAATGGATAAACATGAAGGACGTTTGAAAGAACAGTCTTTTGATTTGAGATTTCTTTCCAAAATGAGACTTTTTTGTGCATATCTGAAATTAGGTCAAGTCCTTCAGAGACACAAAAAAATATTACAGTTAACTACATGGATGGAAGAGGTATGTCAAGTGTTCATTGATTTAATGCCATTTTAAATAATGAAGTTCAGTATGACACATTAAGCTACTATTTTTTTATCACTCGATTGAAATGTTTTTATTTTTTACATTATTCTTTAGTAATAAAATAATCTTTAATAATCTATCCAAGTTTTTAAAACAAATAAGATATTACGGTATATCATTATGTCTGTAATTAAGCATACAAGTGCAGAGAAGGTGATCTTTTAATTTTTTAAAAATGTTTTGTATTTATTTGGATAAATGTACCAAACTATCCCCCTCCAATACTTATGGATCACTGGCTGATTTGACAAGCAACTGTTGTTTTGAAAAACTTCTATTAGGGGGTGAAAAGTGATGGTGTACACATTTTTTTAAAATCTTAACTATTAGTTATGGAAGCTCAATTTTACCACGTTAAAGAGAAAAAATAAAAATTAGAAAGGCAAACACAAAAACCCACGTCAAAATTATGATTGTCATGTTTATGAGATTTTAATGACTTTTTTCTCAAAATTTAAAATTTTATCACATAATTTTGTTTTTACACCATAATTATGACTTTTATCTAATAATCTGAACTTCTGATCTACTTACAACTTTCCATCTTACAACTGTGACTTTTAATCTCAAAATTTTGACCTTTTCTCATGATTTTGACTCTATTTCTCATAATTTCTACATTTTCTCTCGTAATTTTAACAATTATCTCATAATTGACGTAATTTCTCACAAAATTTTGACTTTCTTCTCATATGGGTCTTTTTGTATCATTTTTTACTTGATGGCACATCATTTTGACTTCATTTCTCACAATTTCAACTTTTTATATCACAATTTAGACTTTTTGAATCTCATAGTTATGACTTTTTATCTCATACTAAAACTCTTTTTCCTCATAATTTTGGCATTTGATTCCATTATTTTGATTTTATTCCTCATATTTTCTACTTTTGTTTCACAATTAGCTTTTAATTTATAATTACAACCTTTTACCTCATAATTTGGACTTTTTATTTCATTATTTTTGATTGACGTAGGATTTATTTATTCATTTATTTAATAATTGCCTTACTTTCATAGTGTTTTATTTTTAAAATGGCAGTAATAGGCTTCTGTACAACTGAGTTTACTATAGATGAAGACAAAAAAAAATTAAACACTGTGAGAAAAAAAAAATGATTCCAAAATTCAAATTACAAAACTACATGTTTCAACCTTTATCCAGGTACGCATAGACAAAGCTTCCTTTCCACTCAGCAGCTGACTGGATTACTATCATCCTGGAGTAAAACTTGGCTACCTGAACACCCAGATTAACATCATTTTTATTTTTTAAGTAAGGTGCTGTAACATAATGACATTTTTAACCTTATTAATCTTAAGTGTAAATGATGTACAGTACAACCATGAACAACCACGATGACAACTAATATATGTTGTTATAGAAGATGAGGTCCAGCCGCCCACATTCTCATTGGCATCCATAATAATGATTTTAATGTTAAGTTTTATAAGTTGATATTTTTTAGAACTCTTTAAAGGATTTTGACAAGGGCTGCAGTGGTACATCATCTTATAATTTTCTTTAGTAGTTTTACATAAATGACTTAAACATTGAATGAAACAGAAACTGCAAAAATATTTAGTGTCCTTCTTTTTAAACAACAACAAAAAACCCATTTCCTCTTTGGTTCATCCAAGAGAAAATGAAAGATATCCTTTGTGGCATGTTACAGTTTCCTGTTTGAGATTAGCTCAGCAGTTTGAGATGGAAACTTTTAGTTTTATGGTTGATCTAAATCAGACAGCAGCTTCTGTTTAGAAAAGTGAAAATAAAATCAACAGTAAATCCTTAAATAGGATGTTCAGTTGGATTTTAAAGAAATTCTCAAGAAGCAGCTGATTTTCTGATCTCTGTGGTTCAGTCAATTTTAGAAAACTGTTTTAAAATAACAAGGATAGAAAGTCCCTACAATCCCTCAGATCACACTTATAGGAGGGTTCAATGAAGCTGATATGACTCAAGGTCATGAAACCAACCAATTTCAAAGTCTAATTTTATTTTTAGTTGAATTGATAAAGAATATCATCATTTTTATACAGGAACCTTTAAAAAGATGCATCTACTAAATACTAACGACGGCGGGGGGGGGGGGGGTGTATTTAACTTTACATATTTGTATTTGATTGACACTACTTTGTAGCAATCAGTTTTCAGTTTGACATTAAAGAGGTTTCTCTCTTTTTTTTTTATTCAAAAAGTCAATATTGACCATGATTAATTTATAAAACCAATAAAGGGTCAAACATCCAAGGGGGTGAATAGTATTTATAGGCCCTGTGTATCTCTTATTTCCTGCATAGTTCCTAACACATGAGTAAATAAAGATGGCAGCTTTTATTGTGTTTTCTTCATGTTTAAAATTGTTTTATCTTTTAAACTGAGCTGCATTGAGTAAGGAGGAGGGCTTCATGTAGCCCCCTGGACTGCCAATTACCCACCACTGATCTAGAAGATACACAAGCTGGTGAGGAGAGCAGAGATAACCAAAAACAGCTTATTTCCCCCATAACTAGAGTTCAGCTGCACTGTGATGCCAAAAAAGTCTCCACTCCTCCTCTTTGAACCCTCTCTCTTTCATGTACAGACATGTCCAGACTTGCAGAGGGAAACCCCTGCACATGGAGAGGAAGCAATATGACTCCTGAATTACAGGACTGACCCGTGCAGTCAAGAAACAGGACAGCTCTTTGGATTGGGGTTATTGGAGTTGTGAGGTTTAAGTGTGATAATGAGCGCTGCTGGTGTTGTCTGGGATCTGTCCTGCTTTTTTCTGAGCTGGTAGGGGGGATCCCAAACTAATCAGGCCAGAACAATAGCCTGATTAGCGGGAGAAATGATGATGAGTGAAGAAGGAAGGCAGATGAGTACACAGAGAGAAGCAGACTGAAACACTGATGAATATGGATGTGTCTGCATGAATGAAAGTTATGCACAAGCTGAAGCCTGCCTGCACGTGTGCGCTTTTAACACGGCAGTATAAATTTCTGCATGCCTCAATTCTTTCTGCCAGGGAAGGTCTGACCTTTGACCGTCTCCATGCGCCCCCCTACTCCACACACATACACACCATGCACCCCACCACACCTCCCTTTATCCTGGACAGCTGTCAGCAGGGACCTGGCCAAAGAAAAAGACCCATCTGTCGCCTTCCTTCAAAGGTCAGGGCTCTGTCTGTGTGTTTTGGGAGGAGGGAAGCTTCTTTTCACTCCGTTAATCTTTGCTGTTGTTCTCTCTCGCACTCTCTGGCACACTTCTTAGCACTATAGGGCTGTTTAAAATGCAGACAACCCTCACGTTCATGTCTGGCATATCTACTGTGTGCATGGCCTCATTTGTCTGAAGGTGAGAGTTCTCGTGTGCATGTGTGTCATGTATCTAATATAATGCTCCATCTTTCATGAAGAACAATACAATCCTGGTGCATAATAAGCACTTTGCATGTTTGTTATTCTGGCCTTTTGTTTCTCTCACTCAAAGCTGTGCAGATATCGCACTATTATTCATACTTTTGTGTCTTTTGGAAGAGTTTAAAGGGTTTTGTGCATCTTTATCTTTGATCACAATAATAAGATGCATCACCTTTAAAGGAACAACACTGCTGATGAACTTGGAACCATTAAAAAACATGATTTTATTTCATTTTATTCATCAAATGCTACAAAAGTTTGCCAAGTTAAAAAAAAAAAGACCCCAGTGTCCCACATAAAACCAGGAAAGTCCTAACTTTTCAAAATATTTGACACTGCTCCCCCTGTTGTTTTCATATTAGAATGGCACTCAAACCCTATTTATGTTATTACTTGGCTGAGTGTCTCTAAAATGGCAGATTTCACCTCTAAAACACATCTAGCCACATTAAACAAGCAAAATGAGTCTTCTTACTCTTTGGGATATATTTAAGGATGTTTAATTGTGAAGGATTTTTTTGTGTCCACTTTGAGAAAATTGCAGTCACTCTTATGAAGAGTAGTACAGGATTCTGAAGGTCTTAATTTTTGGTAGCACAACTTAAAGTCTTTCTATACTCTTTTTTTTCAGTTGTCATAGATTGAACAAACACATCCTTTAACATTTAGGATTGTCACAAATGCATTTACAGTTGAAATCTGTATGAGCTACTCCTTTAAACTTGGCACATCTTGAACACATGTATACTTATCTCTGAGTTATAAAATGCTCTATGTCTTATACAAAGAAGTTTTTTACACCTTTTATTTGTGTGTTTTTAAAGGAGTATTTCCTACAGTGCCTGTAAATAGTATTCACCCCTTGGATGTTTTACCTTTTTTACTGATTTTATAAATCAGCCATTGTCAATAAAATTTAGCTTTTTATTGACAGAAAAACAAAAACAAAAAAAACCCCAAACTTTTATGTCAAAGTGAAAACAGATTTCTACAAAGTAACGTCAATTAAACAAAAACATGTAATGTTAAAATAAATGACTGCATAAATATTCGCCTCCTTCAAGTCCAGACACAACTTCTCCATTGGAGATCTGGGCTTTGGCTCTACCGCTCCAGAACATTCACCTTGTTGTCTTTAAACCATTTCTGTGTAGCTTTCCGCTACAGATAGATATTTTAAGTAAAAAATCTTTGTCAAAAAGGCCAAATTATATTAACCCTTGATTAATAAAATCAATAAAAGGGTCAAATCCAAGGGGGCTGAACACCTTCTATATCTGTTTTTAAAAGATTAATGTCCAAACTCTCCTTCAGAATTACAGAGAGTTCAACAATAAACAAATAATGAGGCTGATTTGTGTGTTTCAGATCTTATCAAGGAGGCACATTATGCTTTGAATTCACTCCAAGTAAGATAAGAGCTGCCAATAAAACAATTTGAGAGGTAGAAACTAAAAGGAGTGTGAGGCAGTGAGTAAGAGAGCAAGATTGAATCTAATGCATTAGTGTTATATAAAAGGATTTAGGGCGAAACAAAGACAGCCTCTGTGTGACTGGGGATCATACGCAAACACATAATCTGCTGTGTCTCGCCCTGTTAGAATACATTGTTGGAAATAAAGAGATTAGAGATGGCCTATAATGATTGCAGGTAAGCAGCAGCGCAGTAGGTCACTATATTAATGATCATTAATATGGAAATGGAAGTGCAACAAGGTGTGGGCCAAAGTAATAATCTAATGTATCATAGTCAAATTTTATCCTTAGCTGCAAGTCATGCCTCTTTTATTGATTTGATATTTCAGACAACACAGTCATGATCTTCTAGTCCTCAAGTGCATGGACTCAGGAACACTTTGAGAAATTACTGTCTGTCAACACAGCTTACAGTGCTCTCTATAAATGCAACTAAAAGCTGTATCATGCAAAGAAGAAGCCATATGTTAAGACAATCCAGAATGCTGCCATCTTCTCTGGGCCAAAGCTCATTTTAAATGAGTAAAATGGAAAACTGTTATGTGGTCAGATAAATCAAAATGTGAAATTATTTTTGGAAACCACATGCTGTGTCCTGTGGACACAGCGTGTGTTATCAGCACACATTTCAAAAGCCTGCCTCTCTGATGGCATGAGGTCGTTGTTTTATAGACTAAACTGCATACCTATGAGATCTTAATTTCTTTGTCCCTCTCATGTGTTTGATCATTTCCTCATGTTCAGGATTATGGCAAAAGCTTTGAGTAAGTTTTGCTTTTTCTTTTTTTTAAACAAAAGTTCTGAGAAACAAAATATTTGTACTTCTGACCTAGTTCTGAAAAGTAAATCAAATGCAGTATGCAATGTTGGTAATGTGTGTTTAAAAAAAGCATGATAGTTCTCAGAGCTGAACAATAAGATGTAATTTTGGCAAATGCTACTCATAAACTCAGCTGGAAAAAAGTGAATGTTATGAGCAACATTATGAGGCATACCACAAAAACCATTCATCACTGACACATCCAGTGTGAGGGCACACTGTCTGGTTACAGCGCATGTTACAACATGACAAATGCACTGATAAAAGCGTCTAGGACTCTTTTGCATTACAGTGTGTGACAAAAGAGACAGGAAGCATGACCTGTCTGTAACCATCTGTTCTCTGAATGTTCCACAAAATTTTCCGTGTCTGTTAGACACAATCTGAGCAATCAACCCACACAAACAAACACAGAAGAGATCACAAACTTGCCTCAAATGTCAACATACATTGATAGGAATAATTGGGTAGCTAAAACCTGACACACTGAAATCTTTTCAAAATCTTAACTGATTTGGAGACTCTGAGAAACCCCAGGAAGACAAATAGTGACAGCTTTAACCAAAGTCTCAACTCTCAAAAGTTGAAATTTCACGTGGTTTAACACAACCTTAGGGTAAACGAGCTAAATGTGGCTAATTAGCTGCCTCCTAGCTACATTACTGTAGCAATTTAGGTCTAACCCTTCTCCTTTTTATTTTGAGTAAGGTATGTTTTTAAGAAAAGTACTTGTATTGTTGCTATAAAATCAACAAGTGAGCCCTTCTTTTCTGACGTCCATCAAACAATTTATTTCACCTTTATAACTATGACCACGGCTGTATTTGTTGTGCTTCCTGCTTTGATCAGCTTGTTCCTGGTTTGGTATCATTCTGTTCCATGAAATGATCATCAAAGCACACGCTCAGCTGTCCTTGTTCCCCATAAATAACAGAATTTCTGATCACTGATCACATGTTAAGTAATTACTATTTCAAACCAGGGTGGCCCTGACAGTCTTCCAAGTGAGTCTGGCGGAGAGCATCGGGCCCAAAAATGGTCCTAGGCCTGGAAAAGAGTCGTGTGTTTGTGTTTTGCTCTCTCTCTCCCTGTGTTTCAGGTCCGCTACATCTCCTCGTGACCACACTTTTGAGGGAAGCATTCCCAACACACAGACATGCTCTTCAGAGAAGCTGAAGATTAACTCCCAAGACTCATTGCTCCAGCTTCACACGCTGATCCAGACCTAAATCTGCGTGATGTTGTTTGCTGAGTATTTAGTACTGGGAATCCTGTGTTATGTGAGTGACAGACTATCAGCAGTGGGTACCTTTATGTTTGACCAGCTTTAGGAGATAGTTCAGTGTTGAACACTGCCTTTTAGTTTCATTTCTATTTCCACCTGTTATGTGGTTAAACAGGAAGGCCAGAACTGTCCAGTCATGTAAGATCCCCTTTGTTTCCAGCTGAAAGGGGGATTTTGTCTTATTATTTTTTTTCCTTAGAGACTCCCAGTGTTTTCGGCTTTGTTTTTTTGTAAATTTATCTTTCAGTTCCACTTCTGCTGAAACATTTTTCTTTGTTTTCAATGGGTTTTTTTGTATTTATCATATGACTCAGCGTAGTTTTACTCTAACATAAATTTACTTTATCGTAAACAAATCTTTAATACCTAAAACTTTAAAAGCTTCAGCTATTTTTCCACCGGTGTTTAAACTCTTTTAGTTCTCCTCTCAACAAAACTGGGCAAGTTTTGTACTTTTTCAAACAGCACATACAATAATGTTATTAGGGGCGTATTTTCTTCTACAATATTGAAAGTATTAAATAGAACAATGACTCCTTTGAAACAGAAGAAGATAAGCAGACTTATCATTTCTGTCTAGCAGCTTTCAGTTTTGTTGGCTGTTTTTTATAGCTGTAGCTGTAGGCTTTGTTGGCTGATGAAAGCACAAAGCTCTGTTAATTATTTCATTGACCTAATTTTTAATTTTTTCACTGGAATTATTTTCAAAAATAAAACCGTGCAGAAGGTCTTGAACTCACATATGATGCAGTCTACATGGTATACGACTACAATGCGGTGGCTAACTAATAGGTTGTTTGCTCTAGATCAAAATTAGCATCTGTATATGAAGAAGATGAAGGAACAATTAAACCTTTTTCTTGATATGCATTATTGCTCCAGAGTCACAAGTACATTGCGAGTGATTAGTAGTGCTATTTCAATGACAGTCTGGCTGCAGACCACAGATCTCAGATGCCCCCTCTTGCAGACCACTACTCTAGGAAGCCGTATCTGTCAGACCTTAAGTACACTCTAAAACTTTTAAAATAAAAACTGGATTAAACTTCCAGTTTAGGTTAGGGTAAGGGTTGAGATATTATAAAAAGTATGATCTGCAAAACCTCATCACAAAACTTTTAATAAAGCTGAGTAATCAGCCTGCTTACAGGAAAAAAAGCTTGTCCTCCATGAAAACATTCTAATGTAGCAAACTTATCTTATGTAGCTTACGTAACTTACGTAGCTTATCAATACGTAGATGCCGCCTGGGCTTCTAGTTTCCACTCGAGATAATGCATCACACTGGCATCACATGTAAAAGGGGAGTTGCTGATGATCATGATGAATGTAAGTCAATGACGGAAACAAAAATGAAACGACTTTCAAGCAGTTTTCTCAAAAACACATGCATTTATGATGTCTCAGTGTGTGAGACTTTTTAAAAAGGAAACCTTGCGGGTTACTGTCACGGTCCATCCCGATTTCGCTCTCACAGTGTGAGCACACAACTGGTGCGTGATGGTCTTGCATCATAAGCAATTCAGTCGCACTGTGTGAGATGACATTCTGCGACGACTGTCGTATGGTCAGCTTGAAATCACAGAGGGTATACCCAGTTTAACAAAGCTATGAAGCGAACGTTAGCTATGTAAGCTGAGTTATCTACATAGCTAGAAAAACTCCTAGTTTTGGCTTATGCTAACACAGCAAAATATCGAGCTAATATATCTATACATAATTGCACCTGGATTAGACCTCTGACCTTTATATCTGTTTTATTTGTAAAATGTTTCTTAGTTTATTAAATTTACAATGTAGTTATTTTATGAATGTAACTGTCAGACCTTTGTTATAATTAAAGTTGAATTAAGAAAAAAAAGTAAAACTTTACTGGCAAATGACAGTACTTCTTTTTCGACAGAGACAGCGTCTTACAGTAACGGTCAGGGAGAGTGGGCTGTCTTGGATTTTACAATCTTAGTTTCACATATGAACAAAAATATAAATGGGGCCTATGCAGTTACACAGGTTAAAACTACAAAGTTGTTCTTACTCTATCATGAATAACATTTTTTCTTAATCTCTAACACCCTATAAATGAGATTAGCTAATGATAAACTTCTTATCTTCAGAAGCTCAGCTGGTTTTGTTGCTACTATAAGTATGCTAGCCTTTAGGCCAGACTGATGTTAGAGAAGATTGCCACACTCTGTTACAACAGCTCAATGAACTCTGTTTAAACTCACAGACAATTTCAAAGCTTTGACTGGCCCTGATGTAACAGGTTAGGATTGCTAAGCATTGATTTATTAACTGCTTTTCATTTAAATTAATGAAATTAGTTCATGCTTCTGATGCTAGTGTTTGTAAGGGAGTGAGAATAGTTTATATGCAAACATATGCGGCCTGTTCATCTGCAGTGACTGTACTTCAGACCAAAGGAGTCTAGTAGGGACTAAGAAGGCACATAAACATGCTCACAAGCACACACCATCCATTTATAGGAAGCGCTTTGTAGAAGGCTCAGCTGATAAAAGATAAATGATGGAGAAAAAGAAAAGGAAGCAATACAAGTAGCAAGAGATTGAAAGAATGGGGGACGGATAGGACAAAGAAAAGAGGACCTGAAACCAAGATTTTAAAAAAGCAGAAGGAGACAGAGAGGGAAAGTTGTGAGGGGATTTGATCAGAGGAGAGGTGAAAGCAGGGGAGAGAGTGATGCATTCAAGCAGCCGTGGGCGGTTTGCAAAATGCTGGGTGATGGTTTGGGGCTCTTGCATTCTGCTGCTGTGTGTAATGGTTGTGTGTGTGTGTGGGGGGGGGGGTGTGTGTGTGGGTGTGTGTGGGTGTGTGTGTGTGTGTGTAGGTTTTCATGTGTGCAGCATCATCTCCAGTGCTTGCGTCATTGCCTTGATTAGACTGCAGAGAGGAGCGGCAAGGAAACCCCAGGCCTGTCTTTCCCCTCCCTCTCTTCCTCTCCCTCCTCCACTTGATCTTATTGTCTGTCTCATTTTCCTCTCTCAGTCACACACATCATAGATAGTCATTCTTTCAGTTTGTGCTAATTTGCCCTTTAGATTGTTCTGTTTTGCTTCCCCATCCTCTTTTTTGTCATCATTCTGCAACTAATATGATTACCTTGATGTACTGCAGGGTGTTTTCAATTTACTGAAGCACAGAGGACGTTTGAGTGACGCTGTGGCTGCATCTAGCCAATCTGTGAGGTTGCATGTGCATGTTGACATGTCAATGTTCTATAAAACATGTGTCATTGGAATATTGCCTTGTAAAGCTCTCTGTACTGACCTTTGAAAGCCTTTCTAGCAATTATTACCAAAGCAAATACTCAGACCATGAGTCACACAGGTGCCTCAGATTAGTGGTCTGTAATCTTGGTTTTACTGTAAAATTTAGCATGCCATTCAATAATTGTTGGGGTTTTATTTCATGGATGGTTATTTTGAAATAGACACACATGCACACATCACCTGCTATTTTTTGAAAAGTAGTTTCAGTACAAAATGCAGCTCATATAACCTAACACGCCAGATGGATTTGTTTCAAACATCCATCTGGAAAACCTCTCATATACAGTGTTTGGGAAAGGGCAGAGCCTTTGAAAAAAAAAAAAACCCAGAGGGTGATTGGATGAATGTTCTGTCTGTCACATCTTTACAGGCCAATCAGAGCAACAAAACACGTGACGTCATAGCCCTGAACCAACATGAACCATGGCGACTGTAGACATGTCAGTACACGACTTTTGTGTTTTTGAAGAGAAAACAACTCAATGCTGTTCTTTGTTCTTCTTTAAACTAAGAAATGTCGTCAAGTTCTGATAAAACTTACGCTTTAGCAGCATCCACAAATGTCTTCCGCCTCAGTTGCACTGGCCTCTTGTCGCTGCTTGCTTATGTTACGACTCTGCCGCGCCCGAAAGTACTGTCCCTCGATGCTGATTGGTCCTACCAATTTCGAACCGGGTCCAAACTGTTCAGATAGGAGCTTTGCAAGATGGATTCACCAGTCAGGAACACGGAAATGGGTGAATCCATCTGCTTTGCAAGGTTAAGCATTCAGTGTGTCTCAAATCACATACTTCTATGAGTATACTGTAATACAGTACAACGAAATGCAGTTCATAGCACTTAATCACAGCTAGTATTGTCTTGATTTGCACACTGCCGTTTTGCTTTAACAGGAAGTTTAAACAAATATTAATTTTTTGGTTATTTTCATTCACTATTAGGTTTATTCATTTATTTGATTTTAGAAAATGAACTTATTTTGTCCTAATTGCTTTTCCTTCATTGAAATTTGCTGCTGTTGCTAGCTGGCTGGTGGATGCTAACATTAGTTAGCACGCTAGCATGCTAACAGTATAACAGTAGAATATGGTATTCTTTGAGGGTGCGAAGTGTCCACATTGTTCCACATTCAAATCGTTGACTTTTTTAGTGTCAGCGTTATATACTCACTTCAATATAATAAGTCAGTGGACCTACAATGTGCACGTATGCTCTCAATTTTTAGTTTTTAGTACAGTATGCAATTTTGGCTACACTGGTTAACTATGTGACTAGCATGGCCGCGTTAGCTCTCGCTACATAGCGTAAGTTAACAGGGCCACAGTTTGCATACTTTATACAGATAGCATGTTGTACCAGCAAAATATGTCATTCTGTCCTGATGGTGGTGGTGTGTCTACAAGAGGGCGTCTGAGAGCTGCTATCTTAAGCAATGTTGAGCAGCCATCTGCTGAAGTTGTTGGAGTTATATACAGGTTGAGGGAGATGCAGAAAGGCAGAGAAAGGCAGACACAAAAAAACAGAGCAACAACAATTAGTAAAGTAGATTTATGGCTGACCTGGCCATAAAGGCATCCGTCTATCTTATCAAGGATTCTTCTTCCCCCTTAAATTTACATTAATGATAATAGATCTACGGCTGATAACGACAGTTGTAGAAGTTGTGGTCAGATGGGTTCACAGCAACAGGATGTCCATGTCTATAAAAATGGTGAAAGTGTGGTATTAGCAGGAACAAGCATTATAACTCATAGCTTTCACACAATATCATTCTTGTGGAATTACCCTCTGGCGGGCAAGAAAGGCTTCAAACCGCTGTACTCAGTGGAGATGTGGACTGTCTCTGTAGCCACTTACATACTTTAACCAGTTTTATTTATTTATTTATTTATTTTAATGAAAGATAGTTGTCATTGAACTGGATGTTCTAACTGATGAGGAGACAAGCCCGGGCTATACTACTATTACAGAGTGCCATCAGACAAAGAAACCCAGACAGAAGCAGAATGTGATGTAAGGATCTCTCTGTAGGTCACAATAGCCAGAAGCACTGAACAGACGTCTCCTCATTAACATGATCAGAATATGACTGCCTTTAACTAACATTACAGCACCTGAGCACTGACTGAAAGCTGACAGTGACAGTCCTACTCCGATTGTTAGATAGCGTAAACTAGCTAATGTCAACTAATGAGAACCCACCTGTAATTTGATGATGAGGAATATCTTGCCCTTTACATACCAAATCTCAGCATTAATGGCCCAAACACATCAGAAATGATGGTAGCTGCTTCAATCCTTAAGTTTTTCCCTCCCATGCCTCTGCATGGTCACCCAACTTAAGACTGTTCAAAGTAATAATTGCATAGAAGATAGCCAAGTCCCTTCCTGATATTGAATTAAAGCTTTTAAATTTGGCAGTTCAGAATTTTAGCATTTCACAATGCATTTAATATCCAAAAAGTGGCATCAAGTATTTTTTCTCTGTGGCTATCTGCTTATTATTAACCTAATGTTTCTGATCTTTGTTTTCATGGTTCTAAAACAGCTCTCTGGCATCATTTCTTCTCAGAACATTTCAAAGGTTGAGTAAAGAAAAAAAGAAAAGATTAATATCAGAAAATGAGAGATTGTGAGTGATGGAAGCACCGTATGACCTTCTTACATCCTGTCACTTAAACCACAATGTTGCAATTCACCTTCAGCCAAGCAGACAGGAAGGAAACCTAACCTTTCTCCGTGGAAAGTGTCTGACGTTACAGCAGCTTTTCATTGCTCATCACTCCTTTTTTGTGGTTGTTCATGTAGCGGTGACCCTGATGGGTTTGTCCTCTCTGGCTTTAAAACCCCACTCACTGGCTCTCACTTTCAGATTATTGTCGTGTTTGACACTTCATAGTGTCTGCATCTGTGACGGCACATGTTGGATGCACAATAAATCTCCAGTGTGATGTGTCATCTTTTTGACTGTTCATCACTTTCTGTGGTTGTTGTAGCACACTAAGTGATGTGTTGATAAAACTGCCTTAAACTGCATTAGACTGATATTAAAGGAGTATTACATCTATTTACGCCTATTTTTTGTTTGTTTGTTTGTTTTTTGTATTAACCAGGGTTAGATTTATAGAATGAAAAAATATACCAGAAGGATGTAGCAATTCAGCACCTGCTATGCAATGGTGGACTAGAACAGTGGTTCACAACCATTTTTAGGACCCCCCAAGGAAAAAAGAATGTACCTTTTACTATACGTGTTGAAGTCAGTGTGGAAATCTGCATAAAATCTTTTTTCTTCCTTTCTTTCTTTCTTTTTTTCTTTCTTTCTTTCTTTCTGTGACTGACTGAGGAGACCGACAGAGAAATAAAAGCAAAAGCTACTATAGCGGTCTGTTTAGTTTAGTGCAGCTGGGTTCCTGCCAGGCAAATGAGAGGCCAGCAGATGGCTGGAATGCAGAAATTGCCAAAGATCAGAGGCCAGCAGAGACACAATGAGATTAGAAGGGAAACAGAGAGCAACCGCCCAAAACAGAGCTGTAAACATCCATGTGAGCTTTGACGTGTGCTTGTAAGAAGTGGAGATTTTGAGATTGCTGTGTGCAGAGAGATTTGGTGCAGTTTTTGTGATGCTCTGATTGTCCCCACATGTTCTTTGTTCAGGGGACATTTTATTTCTATAAGATCCTGCAAAGAAGAGAAAAATCTGTAGATGTAGGAGCATGTGCATGCAGATACCAAGGCAATATGCTGTGATTTAATTCCAGAACTCTTTGGTGGTTTTTAACAGAAATTGGCTTCTTAAGGTCTTTTACAGACATCTGCATTCAGATGCAGCTAACAGTCTACTCTCAGACACTGTTTATGTTTTACTTTCGCACCCATTTTGGGCATTTGGATACCAAGTTGACATCACTTTAATGTGTGCACTCACAGTTTCAACCTGCAATCAGAAGTCACTTGCCTGCCTCTTATGCAAATTACATGGTTTATTTACATTCAGACACCATCACTGGCCACTTGTTGACTTGAGTTAAGGAGTCATTTCAATCTAACAAGCACCCTATAAAGTTTATTTACTAAATAGGAAATCAGCAAATAGAGTTCCTTTATGAAAGAATGAGGGAGAAAAGCTGTTTAAGAGGAGCTGCTAGCGTCTTGACACTTGGCTCCCTTCATGTGATATGTGTCGAAGCTGCTAGCAATACAAGACCATTCATTTGAGACGCTTATATCTCAGAAAGAAATGCCATTATTTGCTGATACAACATATTTCCAGTTTTAGATTTTCTTTGATTCAACTTTAAACAAAGTGTGACAGAAAATAAAACAGAGAATTATGCAGAGGCCTAATCCAGGATTAAATTATACATAGGCCCATGTTAAGAGTGGTTACACAAACTATGGCTCAGTCTAGCTTTTTTAGCTTTAGATATCAAAGCTACGCTAGTTACGTAATTAACGTTACTACATAATCCAATGTAGCTAAGTCAGCTTTAGCAACATGAGGTTTAGCAAATGAGCTAAAGCTTACGTAGCTATGTAGATAACACACCTACATAGCTTAATTTACTGTTTTGTGAGCTTAGCTTTAGCTAAGTTAGCTACTTAAGTTATGTAGCTCTGTTATATATAGCTAAGTTAGCTTTAGCAGTGTGAGCTTTAGCAAACATAGCTAAAGCTAACCCAGCGTAATGGAGATACGCAGTTGTTTGTGAGCTTAGCTTTAGCTTAGCTATGTTAGCTACATAGCTTTGTTAGCTACATAGCTCCTTGATGTTTTCTAGCTTTCTGGTTTCAGTATGCAGAGTATCTACACCATCAAACCAACCTGGATGATGTTCTCACATCAGGGTGAACTGATGTGAGAATGTAGCAGGATATATCCCGAAAATTTACCAAGAGCAAGTGGAAGGGGTTGATGACGTTCATATCCTGCAGCTGGGGCATGACCACAGACTGCAACCAGTGCTTTTATTTTATGCAGTGAGACAACTTTATTCTACTTTCTGTTTTATCACTATATTATTTACTGTATTTTCAGTTCATGTGTAGAACTTAAAGACCCTTTCATACAACAGCAAAAAAAAAAATGTCAGTACAGCTGTGTATGTCTTTTGTCTGCCACTTCTACAGATGTTGTATCTTTTGCTCTGACACCCCTGCGTCTGAAGGATAGTCTTCAGCAATGAGGTGTACGTAAATGTGAATTACTAACCTCGGGAAGATTTCAGGGGAGGATATGTGGAGTTTCTGTGAAAATGGCTGTTGACAGATGATAGCCTCCTTTTAACTTGTTTTTATGTTAGTTGTCATGGCTGAAATCTAATGTCATCTTTATGTTGTTGATGAAACCTGGTAGGCCATTTGATGCAGCATTTGGAGTCCAGTTTTGTTCCCACTGGGGATGCAAATTGTTCCGAAAAAGGTCAGAATAAATAGACCACAGCAGTTAGACAACATGCTTTGCCGATTGTTCTTTTTGTTTCTGTATATAAGTATTTTGTGTACAAAGGCAAAGATACAAGCACGTTTGCAGTAATATATGATACAAGTTAGATTTTCCCACTTTTTAGAAACAGAGGTGGTCAAAATACTGGACAAAGAGCCTCAACCCCATCTCATATTAAAACTACACTATTAGTTTAATGGATTTTACAGTCTTTGTCTGAGTGTGTTTGCATGTGAGCTGTATATATCTACATTGATGTGGAGATATGGTCTCTGTCAGCACACTTGTGTTTGTACACGTGGCCGTGTTTTGAGATAAAGAGACAGAGTGAAGTGTGGCACTGTTGTGAGTGTGCACTTAAGGGAAAACACTTCACTTTCATTACTGGACCAATGGAGAGGCTTTTATGGTGCCTATTATTTCACCTTGTAAAGCTGCAGCTGAATTATGTGTTCACAGAGCACAACAGACACGTTCATGTCTTACATAACATTCAGGAGCAAGAGGGTCCAATTATTAACTGCTTGTTTAGCATAATAAAGCTGTAGTTTTCTTTTAATCATAGGTCTGTATTTTTTCGATCTGGGATTTAAAACCCAGCCTGGATGTTTGACCATAGAGCTTACAAGGTGAAAGGAGGGTGTGAGATTTGCTGTTCCATTTTTATATATAATCCTTCTGCATCCCAGAAACTTGGGTTTCACACTTCACAGCCATCTTTTAAAGAGCCTTAATCCACACCACTAATCCATAGGGAAAACTTTAGCCCTTTACTAATGGACTTCAGCAAGAGTTAAAACATTAGACAAGGTAAAATCAAGGGGAAAAAAGAAAGGAAGGTTAGGCAAAAATAGCTCATTGGTTAAACAAATGTTTTTGTGCCTTTAGAAACAGTCTTTGTTGGTGGTAGCACAGGAGCCCTACCATTTGGAGTGAAGGAAAGATTTTTATTCATTTTTTCATTTATTTATTGGGGGGGGGGCAGCACCCAGCACCTAGTGTACATGAAGCATGACCAAAATGGTCATCTAACACCCCAAAGTAAAGTTTTTAATGATGTTTTTCTATCAATTGCATCTGTTTTAACAAGCATTGTGGCACTGTTTTATATTTCATTCAACTGAAATATTCAATTGACATTAGGACTTTTTTCCAATAATTTGAGACATGGCTGCAGAGCAAAGATCTCAGATGCCCCTTCTTGCAGACCACTACTGTGAGATGGATCTCTCAGAACAGAGGGGGCATAATTTGCTGATACAGCGTTTTAGAAGTTATTTTGAATTCAACTAAATTCATGAACAAACTGATGCAAACCGTGGCTCACTTTAGCTTTAGCTACAGCTAACACACCTTCATTAGTTATGTAGTTAACGTTAACTACATAAGCCAAGCAGACAACCGTTCACACAACTACTTCTCAAACGGTTCTAGCTTCAGAATAATCTATTTTTGCTGATGTAGCTTCCTAAGCTACAGCAGCTACATAAGCTATGTAGCTTATGTAGCTAACACGCTGTCATTTACTTTAGATTTGACTGCATTAGCTAAGTAGCTACATTAGCTTTGTTAGGTATATTATCTATGTAGCTTTGTTTGCTTTAGCCTTAGCTACATTAGCTGCATTAGCTGCGTGTTTTCATGGAGGACAAGCTTTTTCCCTGTAAGCAGACTGTTCACTTCACTTAATGAAACATTTGTAATTAGGTTTTGCAGGTTGATTTTTAACTTTTGGACCCTAACTTTTACCTTAACCTTAAATGTTACCTTAACTGAAAGTTTAATACATTTTTGTTTTTTAAAGTTTAAGCGTGTATTTCCGTTCTGACAGACATAACGTCCCACCATGGTGGTCTGCAAGGCAGGGATTCTGAATCTGGAAAAATACTAGACCCTTTAACTCTTGCTGAAGTCCATTAGTAAAGGGCTAACAATCCTTTTTAGCACATGTAGCTAACACTGACTTGTCTTAGTATTTAGTGTGATGGAGGACTGACTGTTGTGGTTTATCTGGTTTCCAAGAACTAACCCTTGGCTCTGTTTTCTTGGTCTCCTGATATTTTCTGCTTAGAGCTCTTTTGGACTGATTTCCACTTGGCTGCTTTTTCCCCAAGATACCTTTGTGTTTCAGGGCTGATGTAGCTCACTACAGTCTGTTGCCAGTTTCAGCCCCCACTGACCAGGTCAGGGCTGTGTTGTTCATATTTTTGCCTCTTAAGTCCTTTAGTGCCAACCATAGTCATACTTAAGAGCCCATAAAACCCCTTGTAAGGGGTAATCTAGGGAGCTGTTTTCTGTTGAGTCTGATAGTGATCAGACATTGTGGGTCAGTGAGCCATTTTTTCCACATATGAGTGTGCTCCATTCTTTACATGATAGTATTTGGGACTTTAGAGACTGTTATTGGCTAGATTATTTAGAGCTGGAGTACAAACTAATGGCAGCAGACCTAAACACAGGATCCTGGAAACTTGTGAAGATGTCCTGCACCTGCTCTTTATCTTTGAAGCTTGCATTGTACCATCTGTCCAGCTTTTTAATGAGACACTGCAGGTATTGAGTTTTCTGCTGACAAATAACTTGTATCTCTAAGGACCCCCTGTAAATGTAGAATTCCTTCCAACATTGTGTTGTCTGACTTTCATCCAAGTTGTTCTGCATATTTGCATGTATAGGTGAGAGATGGAGTGCAGCTATAGTCATTTCCACTAAACCATTTTCAGACCAGGATGATGACTTTGATTGCCAATGGGACGGCCAGGGTCAGTATTGTGCAATATTCACGTGAAGGCAACGGTTTTGAAGCGTAGTTGTAAGTTTTGGAAGAAGGCCTTTACTAGCCTAGTGATGGGCTCTGGTATAAAGATAAAGTTGTAGCTTGCCAGAAGAATACTGGGTAGTGTATGCTGTAGCCAGTTAAAGGATCATTTTTGGCTTATGTTGTCCCTTCAGCTGCTCACCTGTTGGCCATAGTGTAATAATACAACATAAGCAACAATAAAACTAAAGAAATCTGCAACAACACCCCAATTATGCCTTCATGCTCTGCAGAGAAATAGAGAGAGAGAGACAAACATTTATTATTATTGCTTCTCTGGTTTTGAGTTAGCATTAGCACACTAGCTGTTAGCACATTAGCTAAAACATGAACAAGTACAAGCCCTCAGGTTGCTGTAACACAGAGAGTGTCTGATATCTGTTTATTATTAAAGTCTGCAGACCACATACACGTACACCCAGTTACTCATCTGTATTGAAATATATGAGAGTTAAAGCAAGTGAAGAAACTGCTCCATTGGTATTCATATGACACACCCCGACCAACACCCATCCCCCAAACTCAGCCCTTATCTAGTCCTCACCGACAATCTACAAGTCAGCTTTTTGAAACTGACAAACTTATCAAATCAAGCATATAATAAAGTACCAAGGCGTATGTGGTCATAAGCCACAGACTATGTGTATCATGGCAACAGCTAAAAAACAGATACACATTAGTGATGAGAATTATGTCTCTTTTCCGTGATCTGGGTCATTTGGCTCATCTCAGCAAGAATATCCGGCTCTTTCATATACCAAAAAACTCTTCAGTTGAGTTTGGCTTCATTTGACCTTCCAAATTTAGCAACATCAAGACACGTGATTGATATTTGTGCTACTAGTTTACTCCAACTATGCTCATTTTTTTTAAATTGATGAAAATATCGTCTTATTGTTTTTCAACTGTCTTTCCAAAAGACCTTGTAGGTCAGATAAAATCTGCTCACTGGCTGGGCTGTAGACACCTGATATAAAACATTAATGTTACACCAGGGGTGTCTCAACTTTTTCCACGGAGGGCCACATACAGAAATATATAATACATGCTTAGCAACTGAATACACCTAAATGGCTTGATAATAGCTGACAAGGCAAATAGATGGTCATTTTCAGGATTTGAGGGAGCTAATCAGATTTCAGCGGGCCCTGTTGGGCCCTGGTTACCATTGGCTCTAGCCCTGAAATGCTATTGGTTCTGCTAGTTGCTGAAATAATCCATCAGGACATCATTTATAAAAATATCTCTTTTGTCAAAATGTTGGTTTACAGAATCCACATGGTAGAACTGCTTAGTGCTGAAACTAAAAAGTGAAATAAAGTTAAGCAAATCATCTCATGTTGGCCATATTTCATTTTATTTCTAGATTTTGCTGCAGAAAAATCAAAAATTGACTGCGGGCTGCATTTGGCCACCAGGCCATAGTTTGGACACCCCGTGTTACACCATCAAACTTGAGCCATTAATGCTTGGTGTTATCATTTACATAACACACAGACACACACAACATATAAAAATTATAATAGTGTGATAGTAATAATGATAATAATAACAGCTCTCAAACAGGGATCTGAATCTTATTGTTCCAAGGAGTCGGCTCTTTGAACCAGCTCCTTCAGGAACGATCCATCACTGATACACCGACTCCACATCCAAACAGTTTGCAAATGACAGGCAGAGTCATTTTTGAAAAAAATGTAATATTGCTGTACTTTGTTGGTCAACATGGATATTTGCCTTCCTGCATCATCTTTGCAGCCTTTTTTATCAACAAATGCATAATATCTATGAGGAGAGGTCAACGCTATTTAACTTTTAGTGGCTGCCAAAGTGCAACAAACTAAATTCATTCATATTATGGCTTTAACATCTGATCAGATCCAAGTATACTCCAATTATACACAATTTACATTATTATGAAAATGTAAAGCAACATGTTAATTTTAATGCCAAGTATGAGCAGAAGGCATGTAGCCCAAAATATGAAAGGACAGATGGTGCATTGTGACAGCATTTTACTAACACTGGCAGACTGAGCAATGCCCTGAGCACTGCAGAAGGCCTTAAGTACAATATTATTAAAGTATCTGACAGTTTCTGCATGCTGTATTATATAATCACAGTTTAGAGGAAAACTGAGTCAATATTAAGTGGATGTAGGCTGAGATAATAACCAGAGCACTGCAGTCTAGCTTTGCTTCCTCTGTTAAAAGCCTTATTGTCACAGTTTCCCAGAAATCTACTCATGTTACACAACAAAGGATTAGGCACTAATGTATCCCATTACCAGACTTTAGATGTTGTAACCTTACATTCAGTAACTAATAAGTAACAAGTCTGAGTTACTCTCTAATGCAGCAGATTGAGCTCAACAGAATAATGTAAGTGTATTTTTCAATAGTAGTGAATGGAGACACCTTGACATGATGTTACAGGCTACATCACTGCAGTCATAGAATAACAGAGAACACCCTGGAGCCCAGCCAGCAGAGTGATCAATCTCACGCAACTACAAATCAACTGTGGTGTGTGCATGTGTGAGAGAGAGAGTGTGTAAAGACATTTTACATGGAAGTGAAAATAAAAGCAATGTTTTTCGTAGAACAAAGGAAGCTGTGGTGAACAGAGACACAGTAACAAATCTACATGTTCAGAACTGACACTGAAGAACATTATGAACAAAGTGAAACTAATTACTAGTCAGTGAGTTTAAATCCCTTTATGACGTGCGTAAATGTAAATGAGGAGTCTGTTCACAAACAGAAATGAAAAACAGCACAACAGTCAAAGCATACAGGAGTGAAATTCTCTGAAATTTCCAGGCAGCACACCTCTGACTTCCTGTTTACTCTGTAACCTTTACTGTCGCAGAATCACCTGCATCCTGTCAAAAAAGACCAAACACAGATTTGTATTGCTGCTGCAATTTCTGAAAGCAGTGCTGAACACTTAGCAACATGGAAGACATAAAAACTTCTACTCAAGGGTAAAAAAGGAAAAAAATTCTGTTCAGCTGTGAACTAACTAATGCTAAAAGATTTTGATGAGAAGAAATATTTTTTGTTTATACAAACTCTTTCATCAGATTTCTCAATAGATTCTTGCTTGGAGAAAGAAAGTCTTTTACAAGACGCTTGTTGAAGAAAAAATTTTTATGCTCTTAAACTTTGGCACAAGTAAGAGTCTTACAATAATGCTCTTTAACAGCGCTTGTTATTTATATCCTAGAAACAACCAACCAATGCTGCACGTGGCAGCAAGCATCAGTTGTTCTCTTTAGCACATATTTATTTTGTAAAAGAGTGAAGCATCAACCAATTTATATTACTTAAAACTGCTTTACTTCAAAGAATCAACTGCAATTGCATCATGTGACTTCAATGACACCTGCCTGTTTCTAGATGAGGTCAAGTGACAACTTGGCTCAACTTTGGCTAAAAATACTTCACAGTGTGTGTTAATTGATGTCAGCTTTATTTCTTACACAGGCTATTTGCTTCCTCGTTCACAGTGCAGTAACCTTGCAAAACAGATAGATTTCCCAGACTCCACGTCTGTCTTTAGGAAAATCTATCTTGAGAAGCTCCAATTTACAATATTTGTGCCAGACCTGAAAACGGTTTTGACCAATCAGCGTCATTTGAGGTAGCTATGGGTGTGGAGGCTGTTAGCAATCACTGGAAATGGTGTAGCAATTAGCTCAGCTGTAACAATAGTATAACAGCAGTTTGATCAGAGCTGGACCACATTTCTTCATTAAAAAAAGAGAGAAAAGCCACACCACAATCTTCTCTTGGCAGAGAAGATATTTTTGCATCGCCCCTGATAGGCCTCAGCATCAATTTTAGCCACCGACAAGCTTCACCGTTCATATGCTATGGCAGCACTAGCCTGTCCAGCTTAAGGTGCTGGACCTGTGCATGTCTCCAACCTCATTTTGTCTTGTTGCTCTGATTGGCCTGTCAGTAAAGACAGAACATTTATCCAATCACCTTCTTAGAACTGTTATGAAAAGTCCCATCCTCACAAAAGGCTTATGGGAGGTATGGGAGGTTTCCAAGATGAATGTGAAATAAAATTCATGCAGTGGATATATGAAACAGTCGATCTGGCGTATCAGGTTAACAGTATCTGAAAATGTAATTTCACACTATTCTTGCAAATAGTGATGTTACATTTGGTATGCAGCATGAGCTGAATTCATAAGTACGGTGGAATGACATGCTATCAACTTAATATGCAATATGTTAATGTAGTGGTAGTAGGATGAACTGCTCTGTTTTGAAAAATACCCACCTACATGTGGACTAGGCCTTAGTTTAAGTGAGGCTGCTGTAGTAGCTATGGTGTGACAGTATTTGGTAACACTTTATTTTAGTGGGTCCTAATTATCTAGTTATGTTATAATATCAAGTAGTAATTATCTAGCAATTTCTCTAGAATATGGTGGTGATTACCTTATAATAAGTTGGCATTTTTACCAAGTAACTTTGTCCAATTTTTTTACTTGTGCTGCTGGAGTCCGAGTTCAGGCAACTCCATGATGTCACAACGACATAAAAAATCTGAAAAACTTAAGCTAAAACCTGAGAGTCTGGAATCTGATCTGACATTTTGATATATTAAAGAAGTTTTACTGATCTCTTCTCATGGGTGACCTTCTGTGTTCTGCTGTCTTTTAAATGGCACATCTCTCCCCTCCTTACTTCATTTCTGCACTCACTGAACTCAAAACTGTAACTCTGCCCTCCCCTCTCTCTCTCTTTTTCAATCATCAGCACAGTTAGAGCTAATTCTGTCTCACTCACCTGAAAAAAGTAAAAGCAATTCTGCATGGATCTTTTCAAAAAATTCCCCCCAGTGCTCATTTTTCCTTCTTTTACTGTTTTGGCTTAGACTATCTTCTGCATTCACTCTCTTCAGACATTCTAACAGTCTCTGTGAGTTTGTATAACGGCCTGTCTGTGTGTGAATCCCTCATCTGCTCTGTATGTTACCAGAATAGAACACATAACTAAAAGCAGGATGATGACGCAGGATGTGAATAGATTTAAGAGGAAAGGCAAGTTTGACATACAAAGGTCCACATTAAAAGGTTCAGAAAACAAAAACGCATCACAGATTACATCATCACACATCACATCAATTCTGCAGATTAATCTGCAGACGTAAAGGCATGTGGATTTACCAAAGCTTCCAACTGACCATAAAAATAGCTGCTGCCTTTTCTAACTCATGGACTTCATTCTATGAACAGGGTACAATCCTGACTGTGATATAACATGAAGTCTATCCTTTAGTATTGTAACATTTGTACCAAAGTGAGTGTCCATGTGTTCTTGTCCTGCAGGACAGCAGTCAGATAATCTCCTGAGTGATGGGCTGAATGTTGCTATTTTAGCTTTGTTCTGTCTGCATCTATGAATCACTCTGAAGGGTCAGAGCAAAGGAAGAGGAGAGGTTTTCACAGTAATGGAAGAGAAAAAAACAAGTAAAACTGCTTGGTTTTAGCCAAAGTATACAGCAGAGTGTAACTCTTCACAGCTAAAATGGGTGAGGACAAGTGGAGACTCTGACACTTCTGTGATAATCTTCTTCTCTCCCAACCATGAACAATTTGTGGGTAAAATCAGCCCTTCCTTTTAGATTTACTCTCCACTTGCGTTACAATATTCCTTAGTATTAGGTTCATTCTGTTATATCAAAGACAAAGAAGTAAGTACTGCTGAGTCAGGACCCAGAGTGTGGTTATGGAGCAAAAATGTGGCAAAATCTCTATAATGTACAGAGGTCCTAAATTGGCATACATCCATCTGGTTTGTTTAATTCAGTTTGGCAATGATGAGTACAATGTTATTGTTTGCTCAAGATCAGCCCAGCCAGGGACATAGCTAGGGATGTTTGGCCCCCATCAAGAATATTACACAGGCCTTTCTTAACCGGATAGCCAAGCAACAAATGTAGTGTTATTTTTACAAATATGTGTGCATTTAAATGTTTTTGAACCATTATTTCCAGATTTATAAGTAATATTTTTACAATGGTTAAGATACATTAACTTGTATTATTTTGCAGTGCTGGACTATACCATTTGGACATTTTTAAGGGAGGAACATCCACCCCCAGAATTCTATTTCACTATTTGATACAAATTTCAGTCTGTTGACCAATTCATTTAGTTGCTTTTGATTCCATTATGACTCTAATTACTAGGAAAAAATAAATAAAAATACACTTTTCATTCCAGGTTTCCTAAGGGCCCCTCTCCACTTAGCCATTTAAGATCATTTATGATATGATAGATAGAATATAATCTGGCATTGCACATTGTGCATCAGCATTTCCTTATCAACTAATAAGACACAGAAAGCATTTAGAACATGCCAACATACATTCAACTTATTTACCACACACATATTATCAGGGATGGAAAGTAACTAACTACATTTGCTCAGATAACTGAGTCATTTTTTGGGTACAGTTTGAAATCAGTACTTTAACTTCTACTTCACTAAGTTTTGACCACAGTAAATGTACTTTTACCTGAGAACAATGCTATTCTAAGTTTTCCAGCTCTGTTGACTACACTGTAGAACAGAGCAAGAGAATGGTTCCACATCGCATCCATATACAACAAAAACTGGAGATACGATATCTCAGTGATAAACATTTCTGAGTTGATTCAGTGTTGGAGGGTTTTTTTTTTTTTTTTTTTTCTTGGTTTTGTTTTGTTTTGTTTTGTTTTTGTTGTTTGTTTTGTTTTGTTTTTTTGTTTGTTTTTTTGTTTGTTTTTTTGGCAATGTTGATCCACCAGTGTTACACCGCGTTCCACATTATTATGCAAATGATATTTTTCTGTGATTTTCCTAAATATTAATGCAGATGACTGTCAGAATATTTTTCAAGTCATCAGCCATTAGAGCATAATTCAAATGTTTTTGAACAAACTTCATAATGACAAAAATTATTTTTTTTTAAATAAAAACCTCAAAATGCACTGTTCCACATTATTAAGCACAACAGCTTTTTAAAACATTTTATAGGTTGTAAAGAACTGAAAATGGTCATTTGTAAAAATTGCAGCATCAGGGGGTCATATTTACTGAAATCAAAGCTATTTCAATCAAAAACATCTTAACAGGACAAGTTACATGTTAACATAGGAGCCCTTCTTTGATATCACCTTCACTATTCTTGCATCCATTGAACTTGTGAGTTTTTGGAGAGTTTCTGCTTGAATTTTTTTTTTTTGCAGGATGTCAGAATATCCTCCCAGAGCTGCTGTTTTGATGTGAACTGCCTCCCACCCTCATAGATCTTTAGCTTGAGGATGCTCCAAAGGTTCTCAGTAGTGTTGAGGTCAGGGGAGGATGGGGGCCACACCATGAGTTTCTCTCCTTTTATGCCCATAGCAGCCAATGACACAGAGCTATTCTTTGCAGCATGAGATGGAGCATTGTCATGCTTGAAGAAAATTTTGCTACAGAAGGCACGATTCTCTTTTTGTACCATGGAAGAAAGTGGTCAGTCAGAAACTCTATATACTTTGCCGAGGTCATTTTCACACCTTCAGGGACCCTAAAGGGGCCTATCAGCTCTCTCCTCATGAATCCGGCCCAAACATGACTCTGCCCCCTCCTTGTTGACGTCCCGGCCTCATCTGGAAATGGTGGCCATCCACCAACCATCCACTACTCATCCATCTGGACCATCCAGGGTTGCACGGCACTCATCAGTCAACAAGACTGTTTGAAAATGAGTCTTCATGTATTTCTGGGCCCACTGCAACCATTTCTGCTTGTGAGCACTAGTTAGGGGTGGCTGAATAGTAGGTTTATACATGACTGCAAGCCTCTGGAGGATCCTACACCTTGAGGTTGGTGGGACTCCAGAGCACCAGCAGCTTCCAATACTTGTTTGCTGCTTTGTAATGGCATTTTAGCATCTGCTCTCTTAATCTGATGTATTTGTCCATCAGAAACCTTCCTCATTATGTCTTTATCCGCACAAACCCATCTGCACTCTGAATCAGCCACAAATTTCTTCAAAGTACAATGATCATGCTTAATTTTTCCTGAAATATGGAATGTTTTCATTCCTTGTCCAAGGCATTACACTATTTGACACTTTTCAGCAGCAGAGAGATCCTTTTTCTTTCCTATATTGCTGAAACCTGTGGCCTGCTTAATAATGTGGAACATGTGGAAAAGTGCATTTTGAGGTTTTTATTTAAAAAAAAATAGTTATCATTATGAAGTTTTTTCAAAAACATTTGAATTATACTCTAACTGTTGATGACTTGAAAAATATTATGACTGTCATTTGCATTGATATTTAGAAAATCAGAGAAAAACGTCATTTGCATAATAATGTGGAACACGGTGTAGTTCATCTCTTTTAAGAGTCAATTGTCTAAGCTCTGCCCACTGTGATTTCAAATCTGGGGGGATATGTGGGTGAAGTTCCCCATCATGCCCTTGGGCACTTGTACATTGATCGCTGCTGTGTTTTCATGTTTTGGATTGTTGTTTTTTTAGTTGTGAGACACACTGCACCATGATTGAAGTTATCTACTGAGCTAGAGTTCCTGCTTGTGACTTTCAGTGTTAATTTTGACAGCTATTTTTAATTTTACTGTCAGTCTTAGTTTTTAGATGTCTTTAGCTATTTCTACCTTTTATAGTTTTAGTCTAGATTTAGTCAACAAAACTCCAGAACATTTTAGTGTAGTTTTAGTTCATAAAAAATCATTTTCATCTTAGCTTTAAGTCAAAGCACTTACTCTCTTGCCTGAATCTGGTACCAAATCATGGTACAGTGGTGTGTTCTATCGCACTCTGCCAAACCCGAGGTACCTGCTTTCTACAGCTGAGAGGCAGAAGAGCTACAGATGCTTTGTATTTTGACAGTTTTAGCCACAGTGGAGAAATATTATGGATTTTTAATGTCTGAAGAAACTTAAATTACATTTTTGTCAGTTTTAGTCATCTAAGACCTATTTTTAGCTAGTTGTGGTCTAGTTGTCGTCAAACATTTTTAGTCATAGTTTTAGCTGACAAAATCAACACTGTTAGGTGTTCCTAAAGGGAACATACTACGCATTCTTTATCAGTATGCATCACCTTGCTATGAGGCTGACTCTCTTGATTTGCTCCTGCTAGAGGAGACCCACCTTACCACAGATTTTCAAGAGTTACTGCAGCTCTGTTATGTTTTTGAAAATTCAATAGTGCATTTTAACTATATTTAGTGTGGACCAACATAGACACTTTTAAAGTGTTACATTTTACTATATGT
This sequence comes from Cheilinus undulatus, assembly GCF_018320785.1. Classification (NCBI taxonomy): domain Eukaryota; kingdom Metazoa; phylum Chordata; class Actinopteri; order Labriformes; family Labridae; genus Cheilinus; species Cheilinus undulatus. Next base: position 26,114,010 of record NC_054877.1, read on the forward strand.
GACTTTAATTAACACTGTCAATTTTCACATTTGTGCATTTTACTTTATCATGTCATAGCGATGAGACTTCACCTGAACAAACTGGTTGGAGATATTCTCTTGTTGTACTTGCCAATAAGAAAAGTTCATACTTTACTGTAGAACTCCTCAGTAGCTACTCAGTACCTAAAGTAAACTTTAAGTTACATACTTTTTACTTTTACTTGAGTAGGTTTATAAACCAGTACTTTTACTTTTACTTAAGCAAATTTTATCCACAGTAACTGTACTTTACCTTGAGGACAGTAGTTGTGAACTCCGCCCAGTGGTTCACTCAAGAAATAGTTCCGAGTATTTGCTTCATGTGTTGTAATGTTACATAATTATATGTTATCATTTCATAGCGTGGTGAATGTGCAGGTCACAACTTGTCCACAAGAGCATTTTGGTTGTTCTTTAACCTTGCTTTGTGCACTGGTGCACAGTCATGTTGGAACAGGAAGGGGCCATCCCCAAACTTTTCCCACAAAGTTGGGTGCATGGAATTGTCCAAAATCTCTTGGTATGCCGGAGCATTCAGAGTTCATTTCACTGGAACTAACCCACACCATAATCCCCCCTCCACCAAACTTTACACTTGGCACAACGTAGTCAGACAAGTACCGTTCTCCTGGCAGACTCATCCATTAGATTGCCAGATGGAGAAGCATGATTTGTCACTCAAGAGAACGCATCTTCACTGCTATAGAGTCCAGTGGCAGCGTGCTTTACACCACTGCATCTGACGCATTGCATTGCACTTGGTGATGTATGGCCTTGTTGCACGGGTGGCATCCTATCACAGTGGAATTCACTGAGCTCCTGAGAGCGACCCATTCTTTCATAAATATTTGTAGAAACAGTCTGCATGCCTAGGTGCTTGATTTTACACACCTGTGGCCATTGAAGTGATTGGAACATCTGATTTCTGATTGGTGATTAGTTGCAGTTGTTAATTTTTAACAGTTTTTCTATCTTCTTTTCTAACATTAATACTTGTATTTCAGCCTGTTCAGAATGTTATCGTGACAAAATGTGTGTGATGGAGGTGTTGTAAAATTAGGGCGAAATCTCTTAAAATAATCATGTTTTAGTATCAGTCAGAATAAATGTATGATTTTGTACTTCACAGAGTTAAAGAAAACATCATATTATAAACATTGAAAGACATGACATTTAGCAAAATGAGACTCTGTAGTCTTTGGGGTTTTTTTAAATTTTTTTTTGTCTTTTGCTTTTCTGGTTATGGCAACTATTTGTTAATGTTCAGGTTCATTATTTTTACGTTAATGATGATGATTTTGTTCTGTATTTCAACGCACACACATTCATGAAAATACAAAATGAGATTTGAATGTACAAGGAAAACATATTTGGGATTGGATTACTCAGTAACGGAAATTACTTTGGAAAAAATGTGACCAAATATTTAAAGGCATTTTTTAAATATACAACCAAAGAGAAATTGAAAAAAAAAGATTTTAAGAAGTGATATAAAAAACACAAAATATGAGATAACTTATTAAATATAGCATCTGTGTTTTATCCAATTTAAAAAAATTACAATGTTTTTGAGTTGTAAAAATAAGTCATAAAAATTAGTAATAGTATTGAACATTAGAGACATGCTCTAATGCAAGCAACATGCTTGCTTTTTTGAATAATATTCAAACAAATGTAGGTTGTTCTCTCATCTCTTCTTGACTTATTGCCTTACAATTTCCATGTGAGAACTTTGGCTTTCTTGTGATATTGAGTTAACTTCTCCAGATCTTCAGAAAACAACTGACGTTATTGTGGGAAAACCAGCGCTGCCATCCAGACATACTAAGATAATTACATCCAAAACTGGAGAAAACACCAAAATGACTTTTCACAAGTGAACTAAATAAAATAAAAAGTCTAGTTGTCTGTCCCCTTACAGTCGCTGTATTATTTAAATACTAACCTTTAATATATTTATATTCAACAATGTCCTTCTGCACAAAGCCTTATCTGAATGTATATGTTACACAGTGATGCAGGCTGATCACTGGAAACAGTCTTGATTATCAGTTTCCTGAGTGTGATTAAGCATGCAAACATGCAGACTGAGTATGTAGGCCAGCTGCAGCAACGTTAATTAGCCTGTTGTTTAAGGTTTCAGATGAAGATGAAAACCAAAAAGATGTCAGGAGATAGTAACTGGAGATGGTTGTTCCCACAATAAATCAGACTTATCAGCAGCATCTAACACTAGACAATCACAGCTGGTCACATCTGTCAGTGTTTGACCCCTGCAGGTTCTGGACCGCTGGAGCGAATAAAAACACATTCAAGGAAAAAGAGCTGCTGAGGAGCAGAGCATGTAAACCAGCCACTAGAGTCAGGTTTGGCACTGAAAAAGGACTGTTGGCCACAAAGTCAACATTGTATTGTCTTTACATCAGATCCCTTCACTGTCTTTACATTACTGGCAGCGGGGAAAGCTCATTAAATGGCCCATTTTACTGTTCAACAGAGGGAAGAGAGGCCATAGAGGAGATGGATGGCTGGAGTGTGGCTTCACTCACAGTAGACTGGAGGAATAAGCGGCACAATGCTTCCCCCTGATGGGTGAAAATATTTTTTTAAACTCCAGGGAGATAACATTTACATGATGACATCAGAGCCAGATGTGGCCTTGGTACTGCCCATTTAGATGATCAGAGTCTGCTCCCCAAATTAGAGTTTGTAAAAATTTGGATTCAGTCAACTGACACTGACATTCTTGTCCTGTCTGAAACCTGGCTGACCAAAGCCATCTCTGATAAGGAGATATTAATAAAAGGTCATTGTGTCTTTTGCTGTGACCGTCCCAGGAAAAGCAGAGACGTAGTCATCCATGTAACAAATAAGTTCCATGCTACAATTCTATCCTCAGTGTCCATCAGCAAGCAATTTGAGCTTCTTGCCCTAAAACTTGACTTTTCTCAGGATCAGTCTATAACAGTTTTGGGTTGTTATTGACCACCTTCAGCCTGTAATGAGGCCCTTTCCTCCCTGTCAGATTACATTGCTAGATTTAATATGAGTGAACTTGTTTTGGTTGGGGACCTAAACACTAACTGGTTAACTTCATCATCAAACAGCTTGAAATCTGTTTGTGACTCCTTTAATCTAGCCCAGTTAATAAACAGTCCAACTCGTCCTATGAGGTCATCATTTATCCATTTAATTCTAACTAATGTTCCCCATAATGTTCCCTGATGTAGGTGTCTTTGCTAATGATCTAAGTGATCATTGTGCTATCGCAACTTTGAGAAACGCTAAACTTCCAGAGACTAAGCCGCAACTTCTGCTCAAAAGAGATTTTAAACGTTTCCATGAGCAAGCTTTTTTTCATGATCTATCTCTCTTTGATTGGAGTAGACTTTCTCTCTTTGACAATGTAGAGCTTGCCTGGAAATATTTTTATGATGAATTCCTGAGGCTAATTCCTGACAAACATGCACCACTACGCAAATTTCGGGTTAAAGGGCGTTAAAATCCCTAGTTTTGCCAGAGATTGGAACTCTGCTTCAGACAAGAGATGCTGCCTGGGCCAAGGCAAGAAAAACTAAAACTGAGATCGACTGGCTCTCCTTCAGACGACTGCGCAATAAGCGTACTTCTTTAATCAAGACGGCCAAGTCAGAGTTGTACCTTGCTGAAACCACAAAAAAACCTAAAAGAAAAAGAAAAAAAACCCTAAATAACCCCCCCCCAATTTTGGAAAGTTGTAAAAACCACTTCTTGTCTTGGGTCAGCAGTAAAACTCCCCAACTTTCTAACGAAGGATTCCTGTACCCTGACTGAAAAATCTGCAATGTTGAATTGGTTTAATGAGAATTTTGTTTCAGCAGGATTCTTATTTGATTCTTTAAACTCTGATTTTCTAGGACACTAATAACATTTTATCACCTTTCCAATCTGGTTTCAGAAAGCAACACAGCACAATTACAGCTACCCTTAAGGTTCTAAATGATTTTATTTATGCCTGAGACTGTAAAAAACTATTGTGTTGCACTTTTCATCGATCTGTCAAAGGCATTTGACACAGTAGATCGTAATTCATTGATAAATATTCTTCACCAGATTGACTTATCAATAAAGGCAGCAACGTAGTTTGCCAATTACCTGTCTGAGAGAACCCAGTGTGTTCAGATGGCTGGTTCCACTTCGTCTTTTCTGGAGGTCTCCAAAGGTGTGCCCCAAGGTTCAGTCTTAGGACCTGTTTTATTTTCTATCTATACTAACAACATGTGTGATAAATTGTCAAATGTCTCTTATCATTTTTATGCAGATGATGCCATTATCTATTGTTGGTCATCCTCAATTAAGCAGGCTTTTGAGTTTTTACAGTCTGCTTTTAATGTTGTTCAGTCTCGTCTACAAAAACTTAAATTGGTTTTAAATGCAGAAAAAACAAACTCATGATGTTTTCTAGTTTTAGTGAGTTACTAGGGAACATCCCTTCAATCTCAACCTCATGAGGTGTACCCATTGAGCTAGTCTGTAGCTATAAATACTTGGGATTTCTTATTGATTATGACCTCTTGTTCAAGGCACATATTGCGAGTTTGGTCTCCAAACTCAGGGTAAAAACAGGTTATAGTGTACATGCCGTCTGGGCAGAGATGTCTCTGTTTTTGAGTTTTTGACATCCCATACACAGAATTTAAATTTCACAGCAAAATGTCATTGAGAGAGGGCTTTTTAAATATAACTTACAGCCATTAAACCAAAGTTAAATATAGACAAAAAATGTTATCTGCGGAGTATTTTTTTATTGTCCATTATTTTCATACTGTAATTTATTGTATACATGTAACATAAAAATCTTCTGGAAATGAGAAGCAGCCTGTGCATTGCTGTTTCCTGTCACATATTGAGTGTAAGGTTTGCAGTAAATGTGCAGCCATGGTGTCAATGACAGATCACCCACAGAGAATCTCATCAAGGGAAGCAACAGCCCAACAGATTACCACACATGACTATGTGCACCATGGGAAAATATGATGAAATGACATATACCCAGTCAACAAGCCAGCCTCATGGCAACAGGAACAACAGAAACAGTTCAGGTGATGAGACTTTTTCAGTGTGTGACCTCGACCCTCTGCTAGCATTAATGTATCAGATAAACCAGATCATCATTATATCAATATTTCAAATTCACTTTACTGTATAGACTTCCTCTGATTGATTGGTAGTTTTAAACTTTGTCATATTTTGAGTCTAAGGTCTTGTCTTTTCATTTATTTTGTCTCATCTTCAACACCTCTGTTTTATTTATTGATCTTTTTAGGTAATACCTTATGTTAAGGTCTTCTACAGCAGTGTTAAAAAAGTTCAGAAAACTAAACCTGCTTTAAACACACATCCGGATCTGCTGTGAAACAATCAGCCCATGTCTTACTCATTCTGATTTACCCCGAGCGAGGTACTCAGTCCTTACGTCACTGTGAAGGGGGGCTGTGGATACTAAACATAGATCTGAGCATGACACACCAGGAGTTCCCTGACAGCTGGGAAACTTCCTTGCAGATCAGCTGATGTGTGTTATGGCAACCAAGATATAAACTTCATGCTTCAGCTCAAGGAACTGGAAGTTTTTATTTCTTCCATATATTCCTAAAAAGATCCGAGAACCAATGAAGAGGAGGAAATCTGATTTAATTCAAATTGAAATGTATGAAGAAGTCTCCTATGTGCAGACTGACTCTAGAAAAAGTAATGACTGCAGAACAGGAAGTCCTTCTCATTCCTTCACAGGAGCAGTATGTGAGTCTTTGGTGCCCTCTAGTGATAGTTTTAGAGTAATATACTGTGGTAAGTAGCATGGTAAAGTTGGAGTTTGTTGTACTTTGTCCCAGAATGGGAAACTTTCAGAGAAAGAAGATCCACAGACACAAACATTTTTCAGTGTAATTGTTTTGTTGTTGTTGTTATTTTATTTTTTTCTTTTTGCTACTTTGGAGTAAGCAAATTCAACATAAATAATAAATAATGGAAGATAAAAAATATCCCATTGGTCTCTATCACATACTTATTTCCTACAAAAGTGGAATTTGAAATTGTGTACTAAACTTAATTTGTAGATCTCCATCTTTTTAATTAAAGTCCTATTCATAATGGTCCAGCAAAATATTCAATTTTAAGATATTAAGGGGAAACAGATATGGCCTGCATTACTTGTGAGTTAAAATGCATATAAGACAACTTATATTTGCTTATTAATTGTCTTGAAATGAGGTGATCTATGTTGAGCTGATGCTGAACAATCAAATGTTATTATTCCCATGTCTTAACTTAATAAAAGCAATTCAGGCCTTTCTTTTCACTACAAAAACTCAAATCTTGGCAATTGATTATCAAAAATGTTTAATTACTCTTATTTGATAAGGATCTCATTTCAAGATGTGATGAGAAAAAAATGTTGCTTTAGGGGCTTTGAAAAAGTAAAAAATACCTGCCAATGAAACAAGCAAAACTTTGCCAAGTCTCCTCTAAATGAAATATACTTTCCAAAATGTTGTGTTTTTACTTCAATTCTAAACAGTCAACAAGTAAAGTTTTGCTTGTTTTTTAAATGTAATGACATATCTTTGACTTGAAATTAGAACTTATTATGTGAAACCACAAAATACAAAGCTAGCCAGATCTTTCAAATCTCTTTACTCTGAAAATTTCTTTCCCCTTTTAGCTGAGATTAAGGCAGATTTTCAAAAATGGGGTTCCCTCCCTCTCTCTTTGATTGGAATAAATACAGTCAAGATGAATGTCCTGCCAAAATTTTTTTTGTTGTTTCAATGACTGCCTGTATTTTTTCCAGAAAGTTTTTTTTAAGACAGTAGACTCAATTATTTGTCATTTTTTGTGGGATGGTAAAACACTCAGAGTTAGACAAAAAGTACTTCAGAATTGTAGTTCTATGGCGGGCTCTCTCTGCCAAATTTTCCATTTTTACTACTGGGCCACGAACATAGTTAAAATTACATTCTGGTCCAAGTCAATTAGTACACCTTGGTGTCAACTGGAAGCACAGTCATGTCCCCCAGTCTCTCTCTCTGCTTTCATAACTGGTCCAATCACTGCAAACCCCTCTGACTAATCCTGTGGTTATCGCTACCCTTAAGATATGGTTCCAATTTAGGAAAGTTTAAATTTACTGCTCCCACGGCTTTAACCTCACCGTTAAAAAATCCCGTGTTTGAACCCACATTTACCGATCCCACTTTCTCCTTATGGCAGGATAAGGGACTTTATATATTAGACCCCTAAGGGGTCTTTTGATCTTTCACAGACCTGGCTACTGAATTCAATCTTCCACCCTCCCATCTTTTCAGATATTTCCAGGTGAGGAACTGTGCAAAATCCTTATTCTCTAACTTCCCTCACCTTCCACCTGAGCAGCCATGGGGGGAGCTTTACAACTTAATCCTTTACGAAGGTTTATAATCTCAAAAATGTGTAGTTCTATTCAGTCATATGATGGTTATTTAACCACCAACACAAAAGAAACTTGGGAGCGTGAACTAGGATTGGTTTTCAATGAGCATTGGTGGGAATCTGCACTGAAGGTTAATCACAAAACCTCTATTTGTGCCCGTTTGATTTTGATACAGTTTAAATTTGTATTTAGATGTCATTATTCAAAGACAAGGCTGGCACAGATTTTCCCAAATACAGTAGATGTTTGTGACGGATGTGGAGGCTCACCCTGCAATCTTACGCATATGTTTTTCTCTTGTCCAGCCCTGACAAATTTTTTGGCAAATTTATTTCAACACCATGCCCAAGGTATTCTCAAAAACTATTGACACTTCACCACACGTTGGTATCTTTGGTCTTCCGGAAGAATATACCCGATACTCTACTAAAGAAGTGGAAGCAATAGCTTTTACCTCCATAATTGCTAAACGCCGCCTTCTTCTTAACTGGAAATCCACAACAGCTTCTTCCAGCACACAACAGATTAATGAGGTTATGTCCTTTGTAAAAATAGAGAATTAGATATTCAAAAAGGGGACACTTGAACAAATTCTACAATTAATGGCAACCATTTATCTTCTTCCTTTTTCTTACATATATTTACTATTATTCATTTATTTTTATTTACCCTTATGTATATGTGATCAGTTTAATTATTTTATACAGTCTATGTCCAAGTTCTTTTTTCATTGTATTGTCTATCTGGTTTTATTTTTTGCAATAGTTATTTGTTCTTAAAAATAAGCAAATCTAAATCCAATGGTGTATACAAACATGCTTTATGCTGACATCAGTGTTCCCTGGTATATGTAAGTGCCTTTTTTCCTCTTGTATACACATCAATAAAGATATGAAACAAACAAAAAAAAAACATAACGAGCATAACTGCTGTGAGGGATCAGTGCTAACCACTTCATTACCTGTGCTGACATTATATATTTTGAACCCAGCACAATAATATGCAGCATCTTCCATGAGCAACTTGTATTAAGTCTTCAGAGTTAGTAACTTCCATACATACTGTCATTTATCCAAGTCAGTTTAAACCCCAACCCATCCATTGCAGGGCCTCAGGTTACCCCCCTCCTCCAGCACACTCAGCCGTTAGGGTCTTTTGCAGTTGAATGGCACATCTTATACAGAAGATAAGTGCTTTACATGCTGCCTCAAAAAGTTTTGTGCCACCAACAAAAAGTTTATACGGCCTATTCAAAGCAGAGCTCCCACACACGTATGCACAGACTCACAACCTCATACACAGACACACATGTACAGACAGACACAATGTGAAAGCCCCATGGCCTCTCTCCTTCCAGGGGCAATAAATACTTTGTACCTTCGCCAACAGACGGCCCTCTTTCACTGTGTCAGTGTGGCTGTAAAAGAAACCTGCAAACAATGATGTCAAGAAAACATAATTGAAAATCTGCATATTTTAGTTTTAGTCATGATATAAATAAAATACAGCAAAGTATTTATACTATGCATATTTTATGTTAGCAGAAATTTACTTGATTGCTATTGTAACAGGAAATATTGCTGAAAACAAGATGTTCATGTTACAATGTTTCATGTCATAGTGTGATATAAGTATTTGGATACACATTAAGTTACTAAAGCGTTATTTCTTCTTCTGCACATTTGCTCATTTGTCACCAAACATTACAGTCCAGATACAAGCACACACTCAAAGAGCACACACAAAGAGGGAAGTGAACGCCGGCTGAAAGCTAAATTGAAACATCTTGCAGTCATGATGCCATGACTCGCCTTTGTTTCGGCACCCAAAGAGTTGTAGCAGGAGAAAGGGAGAAGAGAGGGGAGATGGAGGAACAAGGGGAGAAGAGGAGGAACCTTGCCACCCATTGGCAGGAGAAAGCAAGAAGAGACTGATATTAGGCGGTCTGTTTTGAAAACTGGTCGACACCCCTTTGCATACACATACTCTAACTCTCTCTCTCACTCCCTGCCTTGCTCTAGTCTCTCTCTCTCCCCCCGCCTCTTTTCTCCTGCATCCCCCCTCCCTGGGAAAACAGGGACAACAAATTAGCCTTCTTTTCTCGGCCAGGCCCGGGGAGGAGGACACTTGGACAGCCCTCAGAGTGTCCGCCTGGAGTTCCCATGGACCCCTCTTGCCCCTTCCCCTTTCAGCCTGCAAGGAAGCAGTCATTGTGCCAGCACCTGTCTCTGAGGAAATTGGTAAAAGTGATGGCTTTGTTAGCCGTCTCCATGGTGACCAGGAGAAAAGAGCGGGGCCAGCTAGCAGGGATTGGGGTAGAGATTGGGAAGGAGTTGGGGGGGGCGAGGAGAAAGAGTGAGCGAAGGAGGGAGGGAGTTAAGGGGGTCTCACAAAGGAGGAGCAGTTGCATTGCTTTGGCTTTGCCAGGGATCTACGTGAGGATGCTGTGACTTGCTGTGTGTGTGTATGTGCATTGTGTGTGTTAATGCAGAGCTTGTAAGTAGCAACCAGTGGAGGAATGCACGCCGACCAACTCTCTCTCTCTCTCTCTTTTACCCTCTCCCTCGTCCCCGTGGCTGACACTGTGACATCCACCAGTGAAGCACGGCAGCAGATTGAATGGGCTGAAAGCAGCAAGGTCAGTCCCATCATGTCCACAGAATGTCCCCCTCGGAGCTCACAGAGCACACTTTTAATAATTAAGCAGCAAGTTTCTTTGCTGTGGCCCTGCTTTAGTATTCATGTAAGGAATAAATGGGACTTTCAGAAGGATTTTTCACATTTAAGTACAAGATGTTGCATTGTTTTGTAGTTCATTTTGGGGCTCAGGAGCTATAGTATACTCCTGTAGTACACAAGTAGGATCTGGCTGCTTTATGTGCACTTCCCTGCATATTATATGCTCTTCAGCAAGTGCAAAATTCAACTAAGCACTGATGTAGTTTGCAGACTGTGCACTGAGAAGTTATGTCTATCTAAATCTTTTGGTAAAATATATCCATTGCATAATCATCTCACCGGTACACATATTATTCTAGGATGTTACAGGCAGAAAACATGGCCTGAATTGATATAAGTAAAACTAGGCAGCCACTGAAACTATAACATTTCTTCATACCAAAGACTCATTTTGAGATATTTCAAATAAAGAAGATGAGCTTTTTCCATCAGATATCAAGACTTCTAAATACAGGATATCAGCAAAGAGCAATAATCCTCCTTTGTCAATGGACACTGCAAAAATTAAAGTTCCTCAGAGGAGCTTTAAGCACAGTAAGGATGCAGCTTTCACACATCTGCAATACCCATGTCATTTGAAAATATGCTCAAGGTTATTTAAATTTCTAGTGAAATATTGCCCAGTTAACTGCAATACTTCTACAAGACCAGCAGATGGTGCTCATTCACTGGGTCTGGCAGAGAGAGGATGTCAACTCTTTTCAAGCCACAGGCACAGTTTCACATCCACATTTCTAACAATATGACATCAGGTCTACACATGACTTCATTCTTAAATTGAATGAATGAAAAACATTCAAAGTATTTAAGGCTTTGTTGACATATGATGGTTGGAATGATCCTACTCCATTCAGTTTTAAATCTTTGTGGAATTTGAATGATCTTTAAACTGATTGTTTAAGCAAAATTGAGCTCACTACCTCCATTTTACACTTTAACCAGGCGTATCTAATAGTGTTTTTTTTTTTTTTTTTTTAAATACACATAAATAACAGTCAAAATGTGCTTCCAGAATGCTGTCTTTTCATTTTGCATTTTAGACTCCACCATAAAAGAGAATTGTGTGTCTGTGTCTGTGTGAGAGTGACCACATGAATACATGATTGATGACAACTCCTCTCTTCAAAAAGGCTGATACCAATATGAGAGGAGAAACAACTTTTTTTAGCGGTCAAGGCCAGGAAGCTGCTGTCACTCACAAAACCACAATAATGATTTGGATTCCCCCCCACATGAAGGAGCAGCCTTGGACTGCCACAGTGTCCCCTATAGGATATCACCCAGTGCAGGGAGATATTTAAGCTCTCTATGACGTTTAGAAGAGGAGAGTGAGTGTTACTTTTGTAAGACTCACGCCACAGCCAAGGACAACAGCACCAAGCAGATATAACACTCACTGGCACATTGTGAGTCTCCTTATTGAGTTTATGTTATAGGTTTCATGAGCATAATTGAGGAAGCATCTCTCAAAATAATAACGATTTAAAACTGAATCAAATTTTTAAAAACATGGTTTTTCATAAGATAATAAGTAATAAAACTGTATTATATATTACCAAAGCTGGCAAAGAAAAAATATTGAAATAGTTTCTTTAGTTTGTCTTTGCACATATAAATATAAACCCTCTTTAAAGTGACTGATCGAATTTCAACAGAAGTCCAGACAGTTTGTGATAGTAGTCTCACAATCAGTGAAACAGGAATCACCTAAGTGCAGTCAATGTGTCTCAAGTGAAGACACCTGTGTCTGGAAGGTTCAGTCACTACTTAATCAGTATTCCTGGCTACCATTACACCATAAAGACAAAAGAACACTCCAAGCAACTCATAGAAAAGGTGAAAGGAAAGTATAAGTCAGAGGATGAATACAAAATAACGTCCAAGGCACTGAACATCCCTCAGAGTTCAGTTGAATCCATCATCAAGAAAATGGCACATGTATATATTTGCCTAGATCAGGCAAACTGAGTGACCGTGCAAGGAGGAGACCAGAGAGAGAGAGAGGCCACCAAGACACCTATGACTAGTCTGAAGGAGTTACAAGCTTCAGCAGCTGAGATGGGAGAGCCTCAGTATACAACAACTGTTGTCCAGGTTCTTCACCAGCCAAAGCTTTATGGGAGAGTGGCACAAAAATTTCATGACTGAAGTTCACCAAAAGGCATGTAGGAAACTCCATGGTCAAGTGGATCAAAGTTCCTTGGTCTGATGAGACCAAAATGGTGCTTTTTGGCCATCAGACAGGACACTATGTTTGACAGACACCAAATACTGCACATTACCACAAACACACCATCCTCACTGTCTGCAAGAGAACTATAGCTTGAGAGAAGATTTATTTTCCAGCAAGACAATGACCTGATGCATACAGCGAAATTTGACCTCAGTCCAGTAGAGAATTTGTGGCAGGACTTGAAAAGGGATGTTCACATCCAATCCCTGTGCAACCTGACAGCACAGAAGCATGGAAAGTTATTAAACTAAACTGAAACTGAAGGTAAAAAGTGAAAAAACTAGCCTTCTAATGAAAGATTTAAAACTGTTGTGACCTTGAATCACAACCAAAAATTGTTAAGGATAACTATTTTACTAATACATTCAGATTGTAATATATTTGGGAAGTGATGAAGCTGCTTTTGCTCTTGCATTGTTAGAAAATGTCTTTCCATGCAGTAAGGAACAACTTATCTCGCAAAGTAAAATATATCATCCAAGCATCACTCTCATATCATTCATGTTGCTTATTTTTGATGTGATGATGCAGTGACTTAACATCCTGTCTTTATATAGAGTCATCTTTTCATTTATACTCCTACTCAGAAACAAACCTTGATAAGTTGCACTGAAAGAAGCTAGCTCTGTGTTGTTCTATTTCTGTCTTGCTTCTCTGTATTTGCATGCCATTCCAAACTGCATCTGTGAATACTGCTATATGGGAGCGAAATGAAAGTGGTGGGTTTATGAATGCCTCTTAAAGTGTCTTCACTTCTTTTCCAGGAGCTCGGATTTATCTCCTCTCCAATGCGAGGCTGCCCTGCCTCCGCTGAAACACAATACCTTCAACATCTGGAGCAGATGCTCACATCTGTTATCATAAGTGTGTGTGGTATCATTTTGATACAGAAACTTTGGAAATGATACTCAGCCTCCCTTTGCTAAATCACAGTATGTTTAACAGGAAGGAAAAGGTCATTCAGATTTTTTTCTGACCTCCTTCCGGGTCTCAGACAAATACAGTAAATCCTTTGGGTCTGAGATATAACTATAGCTCATACATTTAGGTGAGATACATTTGAAGGTGATTCCTAGATTTGTGACCCATATTGTTATGCAGGTATTTGCATTCTTATAGGCACAGTAGTGCTAGGAGATACATCAGTGTTCCAGCAATAGTGCGGTGAAGATAAAGTCCAATGTTTGCTACATGTACTAATTTCACTTTCTTAGCAGATGAGCATGCTGATGTGTGCCAATAAGAACTGAATGTAAAGTAAAACTGAGGTTAGGAAATGTCATTAATTTGAAAATTTGTCATTTGCCAAAGGGATTACACTTTTTGCCTGATGATGATGCTGTTGTCAGAGGAAAATTCAATTATGAAGTTGTTTTTTGGGCATTCGGATACCAAGTGACTTCACTTTCGTACGTGTGTCCATACTTTACGTTAACAAGCGGTGAGTATTGAGAGGCATCTGAATGCAGACCTCTATGGTGGGGCATTTGGGCTTGTCTTTTGCAAACCTCTACAATGCAGGGACTTGACATGAGGCAGGAAGTGACGTACTAACCCTCTTGGGTTTCCTTAGTTTGTGGTGTGTTAAATTTAGATTTGTCCCCCTCAGTAAATTTTCAATTATTACTCAAAAAATTCTGTTGTTAAAAAAAAAATAGCTGCTTACTGTAACCTCTGAGTGGAATCTTAAATCATTCAGTACATCATTCTGGCTCTGGCTTAGGTAATGTACAGCACTTACCGCTCCACGGTTGAGGTTGCCCTACCATAGAAGTCTGCAGCCAGATCCTCTTTGGAGTATTTCCGAGTAATGTGACATCCCCATAGCAGCCTGATGTCCAAGAAAATACAAGAAAACAGGGCACAAGGGAAAAAAGCTCACTTTATACCAGCCCATAACTGCCAATGAAAAATACAGCGCAAAACCTTACAGCATTCCCACATTTGTGTAATGGCACTATTTCATTCAGTAAAAGGTGTAGGGATACGTGAGTGATGTCAACACAAGGCGAGACTCATGTTGAGTTTATGTGCAAGAAGTCAGTCTGCAGTGAAGTATGTCTGTCATGTGTTAATTGAAGTTGTGTTAGTAAATTCAACAAAAGACAATCACTACCTCTACATAACACTATAGCTGTAGATAATACCACGATTAGCATAAATCCATCTTTTAATAAGGAGGACATGCATAATATTCTTTCTGCTCCTAATACAAATAAAGATGACAACAAAGTCGTAAACAACGAACCAAAACAGCACCTCAGAAAAATACAGTATGTCAAGAACAAGGTTACAGTAAGTAACATTTACTCTATGATACATACTGCAACAGGCCTATTTATCTTAGCTTTTGTAGTCACCTGTTGCTGTAGCTCAAATTCTGGCTGCTTGGTAGATGTTGGCATTATGCAGTCATCCTGGGCCTCACTTGAGATCTGGGGGTCTTCAGCTTCTGACTTCATGTTAGTGTGCTGCAGGTGTTTGGAAAGATTTAAGGCAGAGTTCATGGCAGTGCAGAGTTGTTTCATGCCTGGGCACATTTTACACTACACCATCACATTTCCATTCTGCCTTCCTCTTCCTCCTCCATGGACTCGAGCTGATATGTCATTCATGTAAGTCAGCGAGTGTTGAGTATAAGCACGTATTAAACTCTTTATTTGTTTACTCCTTGCTCCCATTTTTGCAGGAAGTTGGAGGATTTACAGTAATAAGATCATTATTTTACAGTAACAGTAATGTGATTACTATATTAGCAGCTGGAACGCGTTACACTTAGACTTGCTTGAAGGTGTGCCTTGCTATATCATTTCAGACAGCACTAGACTATAGACTAGGTTTTAGATGCTCTAATGGGAATTAAATTTCTATGCATGAAAGACAGGGACACAATACTTGTGTGCCTGACGTCTCTTTGTTTTAAGCCAAATGCCACATGGGGCTGATGGGTGCAAGTTTGTTTACTATTTGGACAGCATGGATGCTAGGCTAGGCTGCCCATATTTTCAATCTAAAGACATTTTCATTTTATTGCAAACCCACATGTATGAGCTCATGGTATGTGATTTTTTTTTGTTTTGTTTTGTCAGGACACTTTCTGACACCATAGAAAGTGACTCAACACATGAAATAGCATCTTCCAAGATCAACCAAAATAAAAAATAATAATAATAAATTAACAACAATAAACAATAAAAAAGGTTGTGTCGTAGAGTTGGTGACTTGTACTATGACACATTCTTTAGGCCTCACAGCTGTTTGAAATTTTGTGTCATTACTATCACAGAAATAACAATGATAATTAATATTTGACAAAGAACAGCACCTGAGTGTTGCTGACATGCTGTTAGCATAGCATGGGTCAGAATTACATTTTAAACAATGCGCCACCGTATTAAGGCTTGAGTGGTGTGGTTTTCTGAGTATACGTATATACTGTATGTGTGTTTGTTAAAAGAAAGAGAAGTGATAACACTGGAAACATTTGTTTAAGTAAGCCAATCATATTTCAGATGTCCTCTAATGTCCTTCTTCATCTTTTTTTAAAAAGTATAGACACGATGTGATGTCTGTAAATTGATAGAACCAGTACTATGCCCCTTCCTAACCTGGCACGTTAGATGGATGTGTTTCACACATCGCAACTCCATACAGAACAGCTGACGCGAACCATGGCGACTGTAGATGTGTCAGTACATGACTTTTGTCGTTTTTGAAAAGAAAAAACTCAATGCTGATCTTTGTTCTTTTTTAAATGAAGAAATATCGTCAAGTTCTGATAAAACTGGGGCTTTAGCAGCATCCACACTAATGTCTTCCACCATTATTGCACTGGCCTCTTGTTGCTTCTTGCTTACTGCCCCTCGTCACTGATTGGTCCTGTCACTTTCTAGCCGGGCCCAAACGGTTCAGACAGGAGCTTTGCAAGATGGATATGCCAGTGAGAAACACGGAAACTGGCGTATCCATCTGCTTTGCAAGGTTAGTCCCTTCCTGCTCTCCAGAGTGACCACGCTCCCGTTTGGGTGAAAGCAAGCTCCATGTTTGAATGGCAGGATTGGGAAACAGTGGTAGCAAAGCAATTAAACCTTATTACATTGTGTTTTGAGCATCGAATTTCTAAAAAGCCATTATTTGACATGCTTTTATAATCTTTAATTGATGAGGGAAAGTAAAAGAAGAGCTCTGTGTCTTTGGGCCAAAACTAGAGAGGATAATAACAGTCAATTGTCGGACTGTTATTGTGTTTCCACTGATTGTAAACTAGTGATCACTCTGTTACAACAGGATCTGTAGTCTGCTTGCCTATAAATAGATTTTTCACACATACACCAGCGTATTAATGAAGTTTTGAAAGTTGAGAATCAACTCAAGGTTAAAATTCATTCATAAGGTAACAGGGTGGGGGGTTGTCCAGTTTGACTGAGAGAGTCTGAACAGACTAGTACATACCAAAAACTTTGTTCATTTTATAATTTTTAAGATGCCGATCATTACTCTGAAATATCGTATTTTTTATCCATAACCCACTAAGCATTGGTCCTATCCAACACATTTGCACTGATATCATCAATAAATCACAACTGGGGAGGGCCCATTCACTGGATTTCAGGGTCCCAGCCGACTCTGTGGGCAGACCTGTTTGAGCTGTCAATACCAGTGTTTATGTATATGTTATATCTGAATCTTAGGCAGCTATAAAGCAATCATTTCACTGACATTAAGAAGCAGCATTTAAATCTCAAAATTTCTTCTATTCATGATCTTTGAGTGAAATGTCTTCATACAAGCAATTTTTAAGTTATGTGTCTCTATATTTGTGTTTCTCTCACTAGTTTGTGGAATCTCCAACAGCTTAGCTGGAATTTCTTCTTCTTCTTTTTTTTTTTTTTTTTTTAAATTTTCACCGTACTTTAAAGATACACACTATTGATCTAATCTATCAGATACAAGCTCACCAAACTTTATCATCCCTCTGCATTACCTGAACTCAGAATCTCCAACATTTTCAAAACAGCATAGCAACCACATTTTTAATTTTGTAGTTCTCTTTCTTTCTTTCTTTCTTTCTTTCTTTCTTTCTTTCTTTCTTTCTTTCTTTCTTTTAAACATAGACATTTAGAAGCAAGCCTGGGTGTTCCTCAGTTCACCACCCCCCCTCCAGCACACACAACCCCACACACGCCAGCAGACAAGCACCTTAACCTCAAACCTCATGCTAGGTGCAGACAGGACCACACATACAGTCTCACACACACAAAATGTTTGGAATGCTATAAACATTTATTTCGGTTGAAAAGAAGATTTTTATGTGTGTCTATGTGTAGACGCTTTCTGTTTTTGCTGAAGGAGAGGAAAGTTAAACTCCACACGCAAGCCACCAGATAGTCAGAGATCAAACATGACCAAATATTTTGGGTGTGTTGTCCATAAAACAGGACAGGTTTATATTTATAAAGGGTTTAATCCATTGCTGAGTCATTGCTTAAAGATAAAACATTTTAAGGGAGAGAGGAAGTTTATCCACAGTTGCTTTTTAGTCTCCTTTATAGGATTCAAACACTAAAATAATGTATGTTGCTTTTCTCTCCATAATTTTGATCATACAAAATACTAAAACCAATATATTCCTTTGTGCAGCATGCAACCGCATAAAGATGATACCCATCTGTTCAAATAAAGATGTTGTTGGTTTATTTATTCATACTTTTACAGCTTAAAAACATGGCAACAAACACACACTCATTCATCCAGGTTATCACCCATATTTTCGCTCTCTTTCTTTTATTTCAGACAACAGAATGCATACAAAGGAAGCCAGTTGACGGCCTCTATCATCCTCCATATTTGATTTTCTTCAAAAGTCACGTTTGATCATGTGAGTTTCTGTGAGAAGTGAAGTCTGTGGAATCACCACTGTGCAGATGTCACCACAGATGGCCGACATGTGGTCTTGTGTTCTGGCCAAATCATCCAGTATGAGCATTTGGAAAATTATGATGTTAAAAGTTGGCTGAAACTGTGTTTCTGTTTGTGGTATATATTTACAATTGCCCCCTTTTCACTGGAAAAAAATGGTGATCACTGTGCCACAGTGCCACCTGAAGATTAAGAAACTTTGGTAGCAGTATATGAAGGTGCGTAATACTCTGTGAAAAAGCGGTGCATCCATGAATCACACCCCTACCTTCTCTCCTGAGTCAGCATTACCATGGCTCGTAGGATTGCATACTGTCTTCTCCTTGTCTGTCTATGACAATAGGTCACAGACAGACAAGTAATAAAGCTGGTGTCTAATGGGAAAGCTCATTAGGTGAACTGGGGCTCGCCAAATGTACTACTCTTCAAGTTGGTGCGGTTGGTAGTAGTAAATTAACAATATGATAGTGGAAATTACTATTTCATGTGTTTTCTACATACAAAATTTGTGCATTATTCAACGTGCTGATGTCAGACACCTGCCAGCCAACTAACCAATCAATGTAAACTATAGAGACAAACAACCCATGATGAGTTCACATACAGTAGGTTTGTCATGTAAAGTCTGTTAGTTCATTAGCAATAATTACAGTGTGAAACCAAAACCATCCAACCAAATACATACAATGTAACAAAAACCTTGGTCTAGACCTTGGTATGGACTTTCAGGTGTGAAAACACCCTTACACACATATCCATTGTGGTTCCAGTCAATAGCCATGCATTACACGGTAGGTGGACTACAACAACAAAGGTGGACTAACAAGTCCTGTTTGTGTAACTCAATCCCAGTCAACATTTCCTTGAAATTTTCCCACTTTGGATCACTTGGAGTAGCAGCCACATTTCAATGTCCACCCATACAAATGTTCATGTGTTCGCCATTTCTGTATGTTTACACCTCAATAATAACCACTCTACACATAGGTGAGTATGTACGCTGCTCTTCAGCTCATGTTGTTTCATTACAAAGCTACACTGCTAACTGCTGGCCTGGCATGTACACTAAAGTGTTTTAGTCGGTTCTGCTGATTTGTGTGATTTGACAGGTAATACAGAAATAAGTTACTGATTCAAAATATAGATAAATTTACATTTATGTAGTCAACTGCACAGGGACGAGAAAAGTTTAAATGCCTCTCCGAAGGGAGTTGCCCAGTGTTTCCCTCTGGCTCTTCTAAACCCAGCCCAGATATTTCCTGGTTCTGACACCAGCTAGGTTCTACGATGGTTCCTGCATGTGGAGAGAGAAACAAGAGAAGAATCCCTCTGACTGTGCTCCATTTTACAAGAATGACTGTCGAGGTCTGGTGAACTTTTGGAATATTTAAAAAAAGGCATTTATTTTTGAAAGTTCTTGGAAAACATGCTCCATAACAAAGCTGTTTGGGTTGATGACACTTAATGTTCTGCAGCTGGTTCAGAGACATAATGTGAGCAAATCTGTTTGAGTTTGGGGATTTCACTCCAGTGATGGTTACGTAAACGCATTTATTATCATTTAAAACTTCTACAAGCTGATAACTGATTTAATGTCATAATCAAGGCAGAAAAAAATGATTGTTTATGAGAAAAAGGGTAATCTTAGTGAAAGAATGTCACATTTTGTAAGGCATGGGCAGAGAGGCATCTTCATCAGCGGTTTGTGTGTGAGTGTCTGTGTGTGTTAATCTGAAATGGTTTCCACAGCAGTGGTGAGGGTCCCACAGTGCACTGGCCCTGGAAGTGGCGCAAACACAAACCACACTATAAGTACGCTTGTGTGTGTGTGTTACAGTGCCCACCTCTAAACTCCAAGACAGACTTCACACACTCTCTCGCTTCGGCTCTGCTCTCTCCCTGGGTGGTCTGAGCTGCAAATGTTTATGATCTAAACCAAGCTAATCCAACTGGCCTGTTTCAGTGAATTGAGAATGATTTACAAGACACAGCAACCGAGCCGAGGAGGAAATCAGAGGAAATCTCAGGGCTCCATTTCAAGTCACCCTGCGACTTGACCTGCACACTTGTCTCTGCGTTTGGTCTCATGCCTGTCCCCATCTGGTCCTGTATCAGAACTGGGTGTAATCTGTCTGAGTGTCTTTTTTAACCCCCTACATCGCTCAGACAGATGTCTTTATTTGACGAACTAGCCAAGCTTTGACAACAAGCAAAAGACAAAAGATCAGTGGATTTTCAATTGGCTGTGAAAGCTCTTACTCTAAATCCCTGCTTTGTTTTCTTCTTTAGCTTTCCAGAGAAAAAGGAAGACAGTAGATTTTTATAAAAGTAGTTAAAAAAACGGAAACAAGCTGAAGAAAAAGCAATGTCCAAAAATAATAATACACCTGTAGTGTAAAGAAAAAAATCCATGTAGTTTATCTAATCTTTATGTGTCACTTAGAGTATGTTGAATGTCCTGCACACGTCAGCACTCTGCGGTGAACCAGTCAGGCAGTAATCTCTGAGTGTCAGAGGTTTGGGTGACTTTTATTGCAGCATCGCTTTTTTGCCAGATGCCTGTTTTATGAAGAGTGGGATGCCACCTGCACACTGACAACACCTTGTAAACCGGGCGGTAGGGAAGAGAAACAGGAAGCATAAAGAGCTATTTTAGCTTGAGAATAATGAAAAATAAAATTAGCCAGAAGGACAAATGTTAAATTTACTGTGAATTTCTTTATGGTTTTAAGCATTTCTTTTTCATTCAAAGTATTTGTTCTCTTTTTGCATCTTCTTTGCCTTTAGTTTAGAACTTCTTTAAAATGCTGTAGAGAATAATAGAGCTTCAGAGAACTCTGGTGATCTTATCTGGGTCATCTATGTTTTAGCTTGGAGCAGTGGCATGGGTATTGAATTTTTGATGGACCATATATAGCCTTAGACAGTGACAGTCTGACTCCAGTGAGTCCATGGAATCATACTTTGAGTTATGATCAAGGCATAGGTTGCCCTTAAGGAGGGGTGTCCAAACTGTGGCCCGGGGGCCATTTCTGATTGTCCCACAGCAAATTCTAGAGATAAAATGAAATATGGCCCACATTAAAACATGAAGATTGTGCTTAACTGTACTGTAATTCTTGTTTTCAGCACAAGGCAGTGCTACCATGTTAAATCTGTAAACAAACATTTTGACAAGAAGATGTCTTGATTAATAACGTCATGATGGATTATCACAGCAAATAGCAGCACCAATAACTTTTCAGGGGCAGAGCCAGCGGTAGCAAGGGCTAAACAGGTCCCCCTGAAATCTGACTAGCTCCCCAAAATCCTGAAAACGACTGTCTATTTGCCCTGTCAGCCATTAACTGGCCATTTAGGCGTACTAAATTGCTAAGTATGTATTAACTTACACTGGATTAGTCTTACTAACTTTAAAATCCTCATGGTGAGGAATATGACAGTGGCCCCACCATCCTAATATATTACTGTATGTGGGCCTCTGTGGAAAAAGTTCAGACACCCCTGCCCTAAAGGCATAAGAGGGTAAACTACTTTGGGCTTCATTAGAAATCTGGCTTCAAACTCTCATTATGCTGATGTCACTGTTTCTCCTAAGCTGAGACTAAGTAAACAGCCCAGCAACCCTGTGTCTTCTTCTCATCTGAGTTATGGATTATTTATGGAAAATGGATACATCAAATATCATTCCATACTTTGGCTTTTAGCTGTATTTACAAGACTTTTCGTTTTCATTTTGTTTACCAACATTATAAAGAATGAATCACACATTGTTGTTTTGTGATACATTCGATTATGCATTATCAGACAGGATCTTACTTTGCACATATCAGCTGATAAAGCAGAATGAAAGGTATCACAATTTCTGCGACAATGTCACCAACAATGATCCAGACTGACTTAAACAGATTAAAGTTTCCTGATGTTTTACTCCTGACAGAATCTTAGAAAGTATCTATAATCAAAGTGAGTGGGCTCAAACACAGTGGCAGTGATGATTAAGGGAATGTCAAGCCTTTAAAAAGTTGTTAACATCTTAAAAGACATCCAAAATCTCTTTTATTGCATATTTATGTAATTATAACTGCCTCCTTTTCTTCTTCATCTGTTTCCATCCTCTTCAGCTCTGTTTTCACACTTTTTCTCTTTTCATCTCATTACTTAATAACCTCTTTTAAGGGCCCTGTCTCTCTAACCTGTTTCCATTTCCTCTTTTCATCCTTAAGCATTGTTTATCCCCCAGCCCAACTCCTTCCATTATCATCCTTCCATTATTATCAAGTTATTTCATTATTCTGGCATTCAGACATCAACAGACAAGCTTGTTTGTCCATCACTCCCTTTTCTCTCTTCTTCTTCCCTCCTTTTCTCTCGCTCTTCTGGTTTTGAGCAAGCAGCAATGAGCAGTGAAGCTCATCTCCTGGCCAGAGCAAACAAAACTAAAGCCACATTCCCCGAGCTCAATTTGCTGTTACGTCTCAGCTCTGTGAATTGGGAGTTTTCAAGCTTGAAGTCTGGAGGACTAACTGGGTGGCTGCTGGCTGGTAATGGGCTCACGCCATTTTGTGTGTGTGTGAACCCTTGGAATGACTCAAATTATAATTAAAAATGTTTAAAAATAAAGCATACTAAGGGCTTTATGTTTGTTTCATGGTCATTACTTGGTTCCTGATAGCAGATTAATATTTTTTAAGGACCTAAATGTGATGAAAAAATGTAAGTTATAACAATATCTCCATTAATGACAACATCTCACAGAAGCTGGCTTCATTATGGCATCTTTGGTTGTCCTTCTCTTTTTTAAGCATAAGTGTTTTTGTCGCATGCTGATGAATATAATTAATGGAAACTAATTAATTGTTTTCTTTGTATTTTAGCATTAATATTAGTTTTTAATGTGGGGGTGTTTAAAGATGCATTTAAGAGAATATGTATTTACAAAAACACATAGTTTAGCTGTTATCCAATTTCGTTTAGGATTCATGTTTTTACATTTTTGTGTTAATGTAAACACCAACTTTTCTACCTTCTTCTCCTTCTGTTTCTCTGTAGGAACCAATTGATGGAGGAAGTACATTTCTACACGGACGTATTTCATTGCAGGCACACAAGTGTCATCATCGGTGCTAGTTGTTAGCTTCATGAACATAAGCAACTTAAACGAACTTAACAAGTTATTTAACCTCTGATACCATCTCTTACCTCCGTTGATTTCACTTTTCATAGGGAAGTGTCCGGTTGCGCGCGAGCAGTTGATGAAGTAGCGGTAACGGTCACTGCTCTGTGCTAACAGTTAGCCAGGTGCTAACAACAGAGAGCTTCACGTACATGTGTGGGTCCTTGCTGTCATTAGAAGTGGAAACGGATCAACAGGGATAACTGACAGGTACATGTAAACTCAAAAGTCAACTTGAGTCTGTCAGCATGATAATTCTACCTTTGTGTTTTATACTGTAGATTCAAACGACAGCGTGCTTTGACCATATGTCAGTTACAGTTACCGCTACCTTGTAAGTTTCAGCCATTGTGGCTAATATTCACTTGTCTAATTTAGGCATGATATAGAAATGGATGACGTTTAATTATGATTTATTCACAAGGTTGTCAAAACTGGCAGTGTTTATTGTCTGATTTGAGTCTGCGATTCTCATTTGTTTAATTCCGTAAATTACAAACTAATAGAGACAGTGGTTCTCAAGTGGTGGGGCGGGCTCCAAAAGTGGGTCACAGCTGTGCCTAGAAAAAAACTATAGCTCGAAAGGCATGATGTTTGGGGGGTTTAAGAAGACATAAATCTTTTTTTTTTTTTTTACAGTTTTTCCAGCAAAACCAGCAACACACGCTTATTTAATGCCTTTCCGGTGGAAAACAAGACTGGTTTTCTCATTTAAATGTGTCAATTTGTCAAAATATCACAGTTGGCTACATTTTTGGGCACGTCTAGCGCTAATGATGCGACATTTTGAGCCAATAACATTAAATAGCTGCACTTTCGTACATTGTTTTCTTCCGCCAGAAGAAGATGAAGAAGCACTGTCGGGTTTAGCTGTCTGCTTGCATCATGCCTGTCCATGCTGTTGAGGTTTGATGCAGTGGTTTCTACTTAAACATGTCTGAGAGGTGTCCCCAAATGATGACGAACCTCTGTGATGTCAACGCAGCTTACTTGGAGGCAGGGTGGGCGTGCTTGGTCCCTGCTCCAGAGCCTAGCATGCCCAAACTAGTGATGGGGAAGTAAATCAGCATGGCTTGGTAAGGAGTGGCGTTGCCAGTGGCCTTAGTGAAAACACCCCAATTATATTTAAACACACCTGTTCAGGGTTTCTTTAATGGTATGCTTGTCCTCTGTCTTTGTCCAGTCATGTGTTGTTATCTGGTTCAAAGTCCTGTATTCATTCTTAAAAGTATTGTTTTAAAATGTGACATCTTGACAGCCTTTTTTTAAAGGAGGCACCAGTCTGAGTCCTAAATTATATGCACTTGGATAGAATATATGCTACACTTTAAGAGTGTAATTGGAGCTTATTTTTTATTGAATGCTAAATAGTCTGCCATGTGCATCGTTGTCACATACGAGGAATTTTACTTGGTGTTTGGTGCAAAACAGAAAACTCAGAAGAAAATAAAATGTTAGGAGGCTAACAAAAGTATTAAGAGACTTATACAAATATTGAGAGACCATTAAAATATTAAGAGGCTAGAAACTGAAATACTTGAGAATGGGAAAAAATAGTAGCAAAATAAAAATACATACAAATAAAAATTGTACTCGTTGTAAGACAAAAGATTATGTAATTATACCCCCCCCCCCCCCCATGCTACTTTTATCTAAGAAAAACTTTTCCGTCAGGATCTACATGAATAAAAAAAGTGACACATTGATGTTAAAAAATAACAACCGTTTTAATAGTTTTATAGAAAAACCCTAAGAAAACTGTTTATCTTTTTCTTACCAAATATGTAAGAAACGTGTTTTATCACAGTTTTAGTTGTTATGCGCAAATCAAATTTTACACCCTCAGAGCAGAATAAAGTCTACTCTTCAATGATCTACACTAAATACTGTATACATATTTATATGTTTTATTTAAAACTATGCTGTTTTTGTTCATTTCTGTGAAAGAAAATCTGTATTATCCATCTGTTTTTCTTAGCTTTCCCTGGTGGACATCATGGAGCTCCAGGCTGTGTTAATGGCAGCTGGAGGGGGTTCTCGTATGACTGATCTGACATACAACACCCCTAAACCAATGCTGCCAGTCGGCAACAAGCCCCTCATGTGGTACCCACTTAACCTGCTGGAGAGGGTGGGCTTTGATGGTGAGATTTCAGCTTTTTTTTTCACCTAAGTCTCTCCCTGTTATTTTACAGCTACATGTAATGCTGTCATTACTGCTACACCTGTCTCAATAACTTTTATCACACACCACTGACTGAATATTTTGATAGATATCTTAAGTGTTTTACTATTACTGAGGTCAGTGTTTTCAACAATAGATTATATTCTCGCTATTTGTTATTGTGATGAAATGTCTTAATTTCCATAAAAATACTTTACACATGACTTGGCAAGAAAAAGTGAGCTCCTTCTAATCCTGTTGCATTTCCTTGTATGAGCGTCATCTTAACTGAATTTGATGATATTGGCCTCATGTGAGCTGTGAGTCCTCCTCCACACGGTGTGTCGGTGTTTGGGGTGGAAAGTGTTAGAGGGGAGCACTGGCCGACCGTGGTTGGTTTCCACATAAAATGTAAAGAAGCAAAAATCACAGCTAGCACTTTTTTTGCCTGCAACTTTATGTGGCCCATGTGGAAAACCTGGAGTCAAAAGTGTGTTAACTTCATTATTTTAACATTTATGTGGAAAGCACATAAAGAGGGAAGGGGTTATCGTTTGCTCAAACACAAGTGGTTTAATATATTTTTTCCTTATAACTGTAAATATTACTAATGTGCAGAAAGATTGCAGTTTTTTAAAAACTTGTTAAAAACTTTTTTGAGAGCACGAATTAAGGCTGCCCAATTGGCAGCAAGATCGTAATCACATTTTCTTTTATTTATATTGAGATCATGATTATTGAACAAGATTATTTGATGATTTTACTACACATGCATCGCATGCATATTTAACCTAGAGATTTCTAACACTCACATTCTTAACACTTGAAAAACTAGCAGAACATAAAAATGAATGTTATAAATATAAACATACAAAAACGCATAGATAGAAAATTCTTAAATGAATGTTCACTGTGCTTTTTTTCTCTATTATTTTGTTTCCATAACCATCAGAAGCCAAAATTGTCAGCAAAACTCAATCAATTGCCCGGCTGTACACTGATGTTACAGAAATTTTTGTTGCAATTTTTCACTTTTTTTTTCTTGCATTTTTTTACTGTGCAACTCTGAAACATGAACCTTTTCCTGGCTCTTGATGGTAAACTGTAAAAAAGTGTACACATTCTGGATTGGGTTTACTGGAGTGTCTGGGTTATTTAGGTACTGATTATTATTAGCCAGTTTTCATTACAAATATAAGATTAGATATATGAGAATACTGCTTTTCACAGATTTGATCACCTATGGTTAATACTCTCTACTTAAAGTAGCCACAGATAAACCCCACAAACTTTGCTGTGTTTTCTAAAAAGATTTCAATGTGGAGACTGGCATGACAAGATAAAAAAAAAACATTAATTGCATTGATGCATTTTAGGTTCAATCAATTAAAGGCAAAAGTAGATATAATGTCATCATGATGCATTCAAATGTTACTTGAAGAAAAGGAAATTTAGCTTCTGGTGATAAATTTAATAAATACAGTAGTTTGTCCGTATTTTTTTATTTGCTTGTCAATATTGAATAATTGTTTGATATTTAGGGACTTTCTGTCTTGTTTATTTGACTTTTTACAATGTTGTTGAATAGGCTTAATTATGTTCAGTCTTTTTATAATTGTGTTAATTAATGTCCATGAATGAACACATGTAAGTAAAGATAAAATGTGTACAATTTCTTCACTGAAATATCTAAATTAATTTAAGTGACCACGCATATGTTGTATATTTTTAATTAAATGCTTTCAAACATTTTCAAAGACAGAGAATTTTTTACGATTGCAACAGGATGGGTCTTGTCATGGTGACTGCCATAGGTTACAAGTTAAATCACCCAAACTCACATCTGTAACATGGAGTCCCCCACACTCATCATTTCCAGCTAATTAAGACCAGCACTGATCAGTGCCACCACCCCTTCTCAATACGCTTTCATGTTTTGATTTGAGGACTCGGTTCAATAAAAACACCACCTCATGAGAACTTTATATCCTAAGTAGAAAACAGAGGGTTTTTTTTCATTAATAAATGTCTCATAATGAGGGGCAAATGCACTTAAAAGTGCGCTTCCATGTTCACGCTGCAAGGGGTCGCTAGCAGTATGCTGTAGCGTTGTTTCCAGTGCACATGCACTTTCTCGGACCCCTTCTAGTGTGAACATGGAAGTGCACTTTTCAGCACTTTTACCCCTAATTATGAGAAATGAATAAATAAAAGACTTCTTCTTTCTCTTTGGTAAATACACCTCATGAGGTGTTGTTTTTAGGGAACAGAGTCCTTAATTAAAGGAAGAAGTAAACAGCAGAGATGGATAGAGCTGGTCTGTACTTGTTATATTTTATTATTGTTTGGCTGAGAGCCCCCTGGTGGGAGAATTTTAGGTACTGTGTGTTTAATGAATCATTACATTGTGCTATTCAGTTTTCCTTACTGTGGGATACTTGTTTCATTAAGATACTCAGGGCACAAGTATCTTCTGGTTAGTTAAAATCATTGCTCCTTGGGAGGTTGTTGTACTGCTCTGTTAAACATAAAAGTAACAGTATGTTGTTGTCCTGATAGGGATGACTTTTACGGTGCTTTAATCCAGGTATTCAGACTGGCCAAACTGCCTAAGCAGTTGTATCAAATCCCAGAATATGATCTGTATCAGTCCCATCTTACTTATAGATGATTGGCATCGGCATCTGCTCTGGATAAAGACATCAAGGCATCCTTAGAACTTAGACATAGCCCAGAGTATATGTATAAAGTTAATATACTAATGTGAAGCATCTTATTTAAGCTGTTACATTTTAACAGCGTGAACACATTGTAACACTTTTTAAATACAGTTAGTGTCAGTAATGTTTGTTAACTCAGAAAACATTCAAATGCATTTCCAAGTCACCCAAACAACATCATACCACTCCTTTCACTGCATAAAATGCTACTCGTTCCCTATTTGACTCTTTTTTTTAATTCCAGCTGTATTTTGCCCAGCCTGTCATCACATCATCAGCTATTGTCAGTCAGGTGTGCATTTCCTGTCTGGATTTACAGTCTGCGTTTTTGTAGAAACTCTGGGCTTATAAAGGGATTTGTTGCAGTGTGCTGTTCTTGCCAGTAAACAGACCTTTTTGTTATAAAAGCCTGCCTGCCTCACTTGCGTAAATAAAAGTAGCTTTCTATACATAATCATCCTGTGTGGCCAGCAGTTTACTGTGTGCAGCCAGCTAGCCAAAGCCCTGCAATTTGGTTTTACTGGGCTGACACAGCTAGAGAGAACAAATGCCCTGTAGAAAATAAAAACATTTTATGTAGACAAGGCTAATTAAAGTAGACGGACGCTGCAATGTTTCTAGATTTATAAAATGACCTTGTAATGTTATTACCAACTTTATAAAACTGGAGCAGTGGTCTCAGCCTGATTTAAGGGAATCAAGTTTAACGATAAAGCAGAGTAAAAGAGACATCTCATGGATGCTTTTGGGGAATCTCAGTGTTTTGTCTCCACTAAATGTGTCGTTAAATCTGGTAAAAACAATTATACACATTTAGTTCTGTTGATTGGATGGAATTTTTTTGACAGCTTTTTTTTTTTTTATAAAAACAAACCTAGAAAACGTTAAGAAATGTCTGAAGTGTCTTTCTGTGAGGGGAAAAGGGATTTTATTTGCCTATATAACATATTTTGAGGATTCTGAAGTGCAGCTTTTTTAAAGATTTGATTGAAGAATGATGCTTGAAAAAACATTTTTAGCTCATGTGCAAGACAAGAAATGTATCATCTGTTTAAAGAAACATGGACAAGAAACAGACTTGCATTTCTTGCTGCTTTTGACTCTAAATATGTCTTATTAATGTTTCATGATTTTTTTTCAGAGGTGATTGTGATAACCACCAAAGAGGTCCAGAAGATGATGAGCACTGACCTTAAAATGAAGTCAGATGTGAAGATGAAGCTGGACGTGGTGTGTATCCAGGAGGATGGAGACATGGGGACAGCAGATGCTCTGAGACACATCCAGCAGAAGATCAAGGTTTGTGTATATAAAACACTGAAGACTACAGATCTTAAGGCCGGCTCAGACTACATGAATTTAGCCAGATTTAAGCCTGACTGCAACGTTGCAGCTCATCTTCAAAACTCGGGCCAGATTTTGAGCGTCGGGGAAGACAAATGGTTTTGTGGTGTGACATAATTAACAATTATGAGGCGATTATTTGCCTCCATAAAATGTATCATTACTGCACAGTGAGAGTCAGGTTGGTCAAGAAGAAGTGGTTGGTTTTTGACCTTGTACCTCTAAAAAGTTTTCAGTTTATCCTTTGGTCAGAGTGGTTGAGAAAAGTTTGAGGAAGATTCTTGAGCTATGTGTTCCCAAGAACAACCTCGATGGACAGGTGGACTGACAGACAACCCAAAACATAGTGCCTGTTGCCCCTGGCTATTGCCGGCACAAAGGCATAAAACAGTCATCTAAAGTCATTTTTCTGTGATGTTATGCTCAGACATGAGTTGACTATGTCATCACGGGCTTATTTTAGGGGATTAAATTTAAAAACATAACACCTAGGTCTAGTACATATATAAACAAATCATAACATCTTTTATTTATATTCTTTTTATTTATATTATATTTATCATCGTATATCTTATTGTATCCCATTCTATCGTGTAGTTGTTTTGTATGGTATTGTTTTTTTTCATATCATACCATATTGATTTTAATCTTTGAATGTTGAATCATACCGTATTGGATCATAGTTTTGTTACAAATCATATTGTATCATATTGTTTTTTTTTTTTTTTGTACCTTATCTAATCCCATATAGTTAAAAAAATTCTAAAAATGTTGAAGTATTTTTCAAATAATCAATAAAAATGCAAAAACAAAAGGTTTCAATTTCAATATATAAAATGGCTTAAGAAGTAAAACCCAGACAAGCTGATTGGCTGGTTGTTTTTTTATGCTGATGACTTCACCAGGGCACCTTTATTCAAACTTTGGGACTTTCAGCGACACTGTGAACAATTAAAGCCAGTCAGAACACCATCAGTTTTCTTCCACTCACCTACACCCATTGTTGAGCTCACCCACTCTCACGCATATCATGCTGACCTATTATGTGTGTTTTTGTGGTAAATTGAAGCTCCAACAGAAACCAGGCTGTTGTGAATTAATGAACAACATGTTGGTTCTCCAAAAGTTTGAAGGCGCTCCATAGTTCTTATTTAACCGTTGACTCGTTACGGCCTTAATAAGACCAAGATAAAGTGGTTTAGTTGTTACTAAAGAATGCTACACCAACTGACTATTGATTACCAGCCTTAATGCACTATTAAATACCCTTAAAAACAGTGCTTAGAAATGCACAGGCTGTTCCCTTGTGAAGAAAAACTTGTGTTGTGGTTGGAAATATGGAATGACAAAGACTAGAAGGGGGGTTAAGATGGGTGCCCCTCCCTCCCTGAATGGTCAAGGTTGCTGAAGTGCCTCATTTCATCTTTCTTAAATACACACAGGCACACACATGAACACAAACTGTCATGGTATCCATGACCCCAAACCCCAATTTCCAGACCCCCTCTGGATCCTGCCTACTGATCCCTCCATCCCTTTCTTCATCCCATTCTGTCTAAACACATGATGTCATGGTTAAGACTCAAACTCCCGGTGCTGCCAGTTTACCCGCTGCACCGTTTACTCTCATCCTGCACATCTGGGCAACATTTGTGTTTGCGTATGTTGGGGTGTATGTCGTCCCTCTGTATATGCCATGGCTCTGACTGTCCCCCTGAGATCATGAAGACATGTTTGTATAAGGTTTTGTGTAATTTAGGACTGTTGATGTATTCCCCAAAACTATTTCTCATATTTAATGTTTAATTATCAATGATTGCACGGGTGGGGTTAGTATACTTTCATTTTCTGAGATCTGCTCTTTTAAATGTAATCACTGCATCATCTTAAGTTACTCTATGGTTTTAGCGGTACAAGAAAATAATGATGTACTTAAAAATAAAAAATATTGTCAAACACCAAAATATTGAGTACATACAGTAGGATGGATGAGAATTGCTATTAGATAGTTGGGCTGGGTGATTATGGCAAAAATAAAAATCACAATTAATTGAACTTTTCACCTCGATTATGATTAAGGAACGATTATTCCACCCCCAACCTCTGACTCTGTTTTTTATGTAAATATTTGTATAATTTCAAAACAAACAACTGAAAGGAACAGGCACAGATGAACAATTTATAATCATGTATTGAAACGTTTGAAATAAAAACACATCAGCTGAAATGAAAATGCATTTTTGTAAAAGGTGAAATTTTTCCTAGAAAAGAGGGAAAAGTTGAAATAATTGACACAGCAGGTTTACGTTAGTTAGAGGCTCCAAATATCAGTTTCGCTTAATTGCCCAGCTCTATTAGATAGTCATATTGGGAATTTTCCAACCATTTTTCAGAGGCTTGTTTACCTTTTAACAACTGTACTGGATTCATCATAAACTAGAAAACTAGGGGCCCTATTCTCAGCTATTTAAGAATCCTCTGAGAGAGAACCATGCATTGTACTGATGAAGACTCATTGTGAGTCAAAACACCTGGACAGCCTTTTTAAATTATTTGGAAGGATTTTTTTATATCAGAGTGCCTTGACTTTTCAGTTTCTACTCCCTTATCTCTCTGCCATCCGCATATTAGCTTGTTAATCAAACAGTAGCAGCTACAATATTAGTGAAGGGAAAATGCTTCAGTTTATACATTAACCTTTGATCAGAAGTCAGCAGAGACTGAGCACTCTGTCCCCTCACTAACAGCCAACTCTGTGACCATCTGTGTGTAATTAGCGAGGATGAGGAGAAATACTCATTTTTAACATCGTCTAGCCTACATGCCATAATAAAAAACTTGGAATCAAAGCAGCGCTCCTCCTAGACATACCAACCACATTTTGGTGATAGATTTTATTTTTTGTTTTAACCACCATTTAAATCCAATAGTACTGATGTAATGATTTTCCTGTGTAAGAGAGAAAAGAAGGCTCTGTTCATTTACATTAGCGCTACAAACATCAGAACCCAGTGTAATTGTACAATATGGACCAAACTCTGAAAGTGTTTAATGAAGGTCTAACAATGTCAGGAATATTTTCCTATTACTCTGAGTATCAGTAAATATAAAAGGGATGTCCAAACTATGGGCTGTGGGCCAACTGTGGCCCTTGGTCCTTTTGAATTGGCCTGCAAGTAATCCAGTAAAAAAGGCCCACATAAGAACATAAAACTTAACTCTAGCTCTTAGTTTCACTAGGAATGCACAGTATTGGGGTTTACACAATATGGAAATATTTACTAATTAAATTTAGCCGATATCAGTACCAATATATAAATGTATAGACCTAACATTTCAGTCCTTGAAACACAGTTTAAGTATGAATAAATAAACATACTTCTTCAATCATACTGCTCTAATCATCCTCAAGCACCAACATTTCTATAAAGTTGGTCAGCTTCCAACAGTTTGCTTGTTTTTTGTCTGAATGTGGAGATGAATCGAATTGGACAAACCCCGTGTGACGTCAGTCGTCTACTTACAATAGGCGGACTCAAACGGCTCTTGAAGCCAATCCGCAGAGGCTTCCATATTGAATTTGCGGTCTCAACCGAACTTTGGATCAACCTAACGGCCCACCCACTAAGCGCGACTTCCTGTCAGCCTGCTAGCTAGCATTCCGGTTGACAGAAACTGAGCCTCTGCCTGCTGATCTATCTGACAATCAAATGAGATGTGCTAATCAGCTTTCATCCTAAATATAATCCAAACGATTGTGGTACAAAAAAATTCACCCCCCGTACAGTGGGAGCATAATAAGACGCTAGCTGATGACCCATGTTTGGTGTTTTGAACCAGGCTGTAAACCAGTTTATTTGTAGTGTCAAAACTGACTGTATAACATGTGTCCAGACTGGACTTCCGGTGTTCCTGCAGCCAGACTCAAGTGAACACTCGCGGTATCGCAATTTTTTGCACTTCGGCATTGGCTTCATTTTTCAGGACCGGAGGTTGCCGCTTGGGTGCACCCTAAAATTCTTGACAATGATTGGCTGTTTGCTTTGACATTAACTGAGAGCTGTAATTTAGGCTGTTTTGGTTTAGTTTTTCAAGTACATTCTCTTACTAAGCATATATTTGGTTACATGTTAGTTTTGGAGATATAAAAAACATTTTATATATTGTGCTACATGTTTAAAAAAAAAAAAAAAAAAAGTTAACGTACAGCCCTGCATCTGTCCATCCATTATTTATACTGCTTATCCCATACAGGGGGGCTGGATGTATCACTTGGGAAGAGGCAAGTACGTCCTTTACTGGTCACCAGTCATTCACATGGCTGTAAATCATAACTTCTTATATAATCCAGATCAACAGCAAACCTTCCATACACAGCCAATGTCTGACTGAAAGTTTAACAGAGAAAATGGAGACCAGTGTATCAGTTTTTGTCACTTTTACTTTAAAGCTATATTTATTTTACTTAACTAATAAATGCTGTGTCTTTGTTTTATTATTTTTCATAGAAAACAAGCAGTTATAGCATGTAAAATGACAGTTTTATGACTCAATTCTTGTTCCAGTGTGATTTTAAATTGTATTGTAATCTCAAGAATAAAAGATTAATCACAAACTTCCCAAGATCACCCAGGCAGTCACATAAAAAACAAGCTTTTAGAGAAGTCTGTTTAGAGCCCAAAACATCAAACATATATTCTGAGGACATCAGTATCCTTCCACATCAGCTCATAACGTCTTCACTGTAAAGTCTGCCAGCTTTACTTTTGAAAAAAGATTTATCAGAGACTCCAAAAGCTGAATTTGTTGTGACAAGTGAGTTAAATGTTTTTCTCCTCTGGCACTTGAATGGGTCTGTGGAGATTCTTATTATTCCCTCTACCAGAGACTTTTTTTTCTAACAGATGCATAGTAAAACCACTTGCACTCAAACTCAAACAGGACTAGCTGCAGCATGCTCCCATTGAGAATAGTCGGGTCCCTAATCCTTTGAGCAGCCAGCTAGATTAGAGGCATTGAGTTACACACATTCACCCACTGCAGGGTGATGAGTGAGGAACTGTATGCGTGGCCTGCCAAGTCCTCACACAGAGATCACTCAAACTGTCAAACTGATGCATGAATACAGTATAGACGCTAACACTCACTCATCTCTTTACACAAACACACTCCCAAGAGGGGATTTGGTGTAACCTATCAAACAAAATACTTACAGGAATCACTGTAGACTCTGTTAGCAGAGAGGGTCATTCCTCCTGATTACTCAAAAGAGAGATTACAAGCAGCATATTTGATTTTGTTCACTCTTCAAACAAGAGAAGTCAGACAAAAGTGCAGGGATATGACTGATTGTTGCTGGGCTCTTTCACAATTAGCCAAACTAGTGAAAGGGGTACTTAGCATGCACTCTTTGCTTTTATGCGTAAAGCCTTTTTGACATTTTTATTATCATTCAGGCTTCATCACCTGAGTGTTTGCAGGCTAAAGAACTATATATACATTGGAGTTTGTGATTCATCAGATTTATCTTTTGTCTACATTTGTTGGTCTGCCGGTAAGACTCAGGACAAAAGGTGAGGAGAGAGAAGAGCAGGAGATCAAGCTGAGGCTTTTCTTTCCATCTCTGATCCTTTCTGCTTTTTTCTCTTTCATGAGATGTGCCGTAGTTTTGATATTTATGGGAACAATATGTATATTTTTTGCACTTAAGTGCTAACATTAAAACATGACTGCTCCAGTGTTATTAAAATATTTGTTTAGTGCTTGCACTACCTCAAATAAATTTCCAACAGCATTCATTCATTTTCATTTTATCTATGAATTTCACATTGTGTGGAAGAAAAGCTGTTAAAAACTCCCTTATCGATGTTGCTAGCTACGTGGATGCTTGTAGTGCAAGCCAGGAATTCCACTTTTAAAAGCTGGGTGGAGCTGTAAATCAGTAAGTAAATCTTTGCCCATCATAGAATGTTTTTGTTTAGATTAAGAGCCCCCTATAGATGGTATTTACATACTGTCAAAACTTTATGTCTGGAGAGGCCAACATTGTTTCAGACCAAGGTGTGATGATAAGTGGTTAACAGTTGTCTCATGATAACTGATGGATTAGCCAGATTCTTTGTCTGTGATCAGACAGATCCATCTTGCAAAGCTTCAGTGATGCTCCAAGTCAGAAAATGACTGGACCAATCAGCCTCATTTCAGGAGAATGAGGCAGTAGCTATGTGCATAGTTTAGTTTAGATCATTCAAGCATGCTAACGATGGCAGTTAGTAAAGAGATTAGATTAGATGTGGAGCCATAGCAGTAGTTTTATCAGAACTGGATAACTCTTTTTCAAAAGAAGAGAAAAGAACAACATTGAAAAGATGTAGTAAAGATGTTTTTTGCTCTTTTCCTGACCTGCTTCCAACAGTGTTAAATTTATCAACTGACTCCACTTATAGTGAACAACAATAGCTGTTTTAACCACACACACCTCCCATATCATACATTTTGTTTCTCTGATTGGCCTGTAATACATGTAACAAACAAGAATGTTTGTCCAATCACCCTCAGATAATTTTTTAAAGGTTCTGCCCTTCTGTAACGCCATATACGGGCTGTTGCTCAAATGGATGTGAAATATATCAAATGATACTGATATGCGTGACACTCTTATCTGACATGCCAGTTTAGTCCCATGATGTCTGTTGAAAAGATTTGTTCTGCCTCTCTAGTTATCAAACCTAAGACGTAGGGATTCACACAATTAGCTGGCTAAAGAGTTAAATCTTAATACCTGTCTGAATTTAACTAACTAGGGATGCACAATATTATCGACAATTATCTGCCAATTTAAAAAAAAGATGCAACCAAACTGATTGGGAGATCCTTCATCGTGCAACAAGATAATGACCCAAAACACACTGGCAAAACAACAAAGAAATTCACCAAGGGCAAGAAGAGGAAGGTTTTAGACTGGCCAAGTCAATCTCCAGACTTAAACACTATAGAGCATGCATTTGACCTGCTGAAGAGGAGACTGAAGGGAGTACCCTCCCCAAACAAAAAACAACTGAAAGAGGCTGTGGTGAAAGCCTGGAAAAGCATTACAAAAGAAGAACGTAAAAGTTTGGCGATGTCAGTGGATCACAGACTTGATGCAGGTATTGCAAGAAATGGATTTGCAACTAAATATTAAGTCTTACTCACTTTATTCTGTTGTTAGTCTATCTGTTCCAATACTTTTGCTCACCAAAAAACGTGGTATTCTGTTACAAATAAATATATCTCCTAAGTTGTGTATCAGATCCAGATGTAAATACCTGAAAATAAAAGCTGAAAAGTTGATCTTTTGTCTCATATTCATCTTTTGATGTCAAACCCAAATGTTTTTAGTCTCCAGCGAAAATAGAGGAATTATGCTCACCGTTCCAATACTTTTGGATGGGACTGTAGGAAATGACGCAATACACTCACTGTAGGTCAGCACATCAGTTGTATTGGTGGATGGGGATCTGAGGGGGACCACCATGGGGCATAAAAACCACCATTTTGGAGTTATATAGAAAATCTATACATTTTTATGATGTTGTCATACTTCTACTTTTGACTAAGTATAGCCAAGAAGTCCTCTGAGAAGTATGGAGGACAATTGGAGCAACAGGGAGGTTTGCAAACCGAGACATCCAGACAGATATCCAGACAGACAGCTCTCCAATTATAGTAAGATACATCAGAATCATGAGTCAGTTCAACAAATTTTTATCATTGTTTTATCAGTTCAGGCTCACAAGCCTGATCAATTTTAATTGTAAAGCAGCTGCCGGTCACTAGTAGCCATTGTAGTTGATCTTAATGACTACTGCCCCGCTGCCACAATGCTCTAATCCAATATAAACAACTATTGACTGCTTTAGCACTGTTAGCATCTCATTGGAACAGTGCAATTTAGCACTCTTTTGATCTAGAAAGTTGTATTGTGTGACAATATTCAGCTCAGGAACGTGGATATGAACCCACAAAGTGGATCCAAGGCTAGCAGTGCCATTACTGTTATCATTAATAACATTCTGCAAACCAACTTTGCGCAGTTACAGTGTGACATCTTTAACTTTTGCAGAGTGAAGTTTGTTTACAGAATGTATTTATCTGATTTTAGACTAGTGGGCTTAATGCAATTATACTTTGCTTAGGAACATCACTACTATCAGTATTTACTACCTGTTATTCCATCAACTAAGTCATCCATACATTTGAACTTAGTACTATCCGAATCTTTACTGAAACGTGTGCTTATAGCAAAAAGGGCTGAAGGGTAATTATTCTTTAGAGATTATCAGATATTGGAGGCAATACTTTTATCCTCACAATCTCAACACATAAAACTGTAATACATGATGCATTGGAAAAAACACTTTTATTTTAATTTTAATATAGTCATTAAAAATGTATAGACTCTAATAAGACGTAATGTAAATGATCAGAACACAACAGCATGAAGACAGCCTGGTTGTTTTTTTCATACTGAAGTAAACCCTACGGCCAAGTCATTTGTGTTTTATTGATAAATGGGCAATCCAAACATGATCAATGAGCAATGTTATGTATTACAACATATACTCTTTACTCATCTTCAAATATAAATTCTGAGAAACAAACACAGCATTAATGACAAAGATTATTAAAAGGCTTTTAAATGTGCAGAACAAGCCATACATTCAGAGTTTTTAGTTCTTGTTGAAGAGGATCAGGATTGTGTAAGCCATAGTTCTGTCAGCCACCTCGGTGTGTGTCCATGTGAGTTCATCAGTGTGTGTGGTCCTGACCTGTCCAGAGATTCTGGCTGTTGAAAGGCTAAAGTGTCTCGGTCTCTCCAGCTGACTCCACTCTGCTGTCGCCTGACTCTGTGTGTGTGACTGTGTGTGTGTTTGTGGGTGGGGGTGTGTGTGTGTGTGTGTGTGTGTGGTTTGTGCAGACACTAGTTTTGGCCTATTTGTGTTTGAGTGTGCATACTTGTATTTTGGATGTGTGTGAGTGTTTGAGCGTGTGTTTGAGGGAGGAGAGAGTTGAAAGGTCTCACAGTCTCAGTGTCAGTAGATCTCCTGCAGACAACTCCAACTCTGCCTTGGCAGCTTCCTGTCGCCAGCTCCAGACCAGGTTATGTTGGGAGTTACCTCCAGGTCAACTACATGATCCCTGACCCTGCTGAGACCAGTCTTTGCTCCATACATGCACACATAAATACAAAACTTCACTGAGCTCTTCAACATTTTTTAAAAGTCCTCAGTAATTTCCTAACAACCCCCTACCTGCAGATCTTTTCAGTGTTTCAGATCAGCTTGTGGTATGAACTATTAATATGCACAAAGTTTTTTGTGTTTTATTTTGAGCAATTACAACTGAGAAAGAGATAAAGGGATATGTTGTGCTACACAGTGTCAGGACTTCTTCTATTTCTTCATTTAATGTGGTTCGTCTCACTAAGTAGATAAAGTGTTGGTTATATTTCTGAAATATTTTTGGATGATAGAGCTGTGAAAAGGCCTGCCCACAGAATTTGCTGTGCCCCTGAAAAACCCAGAAAATGGACCCTTCCAGTTGTGATTTATTAGCAGTGTCAGTGCATGTGTACTGGACCAGTAGCATTGGTGTTAGCATCCAAGATAACAGTTGCCTCATTTTGGAACTGAAAGCTATTATTGGGTCTGTATTAAAATTGTTTAATTGTGCCAGTTTTAAAACACCTTTTCACCACTTTTCCCACCAATTTATGACACTTTCAATGCTTTGTTGCCTCTTTTAACCAAATATAACACATTTTTGCCACTATTAACCCATTTTTGCCACTTGTAAACCATGTTTTGCTGCTTAAACCCTGTTTAGCAACATATGATTTTTAACCCATTTTCACAATTTTACTCATGTAAGAGCCTTTTTGCAACTTCTAGCCATTTTATGCTAGCTTTTTGGCACTTTTAACCAATTTTCACAACTTTCTTTGCCAGTTATTTTTTTATATATTTAGACGTTTTAACCCATTTTCACCATATGCTGCCCATTTTTGCATCATTTTGCAATAATGATTTTTTCCCCACCAAAGTTGTTTCTTTTGTTACTTTTTTTCTGGCATCCTGATATATGGCATTACTTTTTAAATGGCTTATTTCAGTCTGCCTATTGTTAAAACAAAGGTAATTCTGTTTTTAGAAAAGGAGTTTACATTTTGAAAAAAGGCTATATTTTACTACAGAATAAATAAACAAAATTCAACTTTGTTATTTTGATAATAGTGGTTGTTATTCAGGGTATAGGCCCTACATTTAGCAGGGCCCTAAAAAGCTCTCCGCTTTATCGCTCCTTATATTGTGTACTTAGAGCCACACAATTAATTTATACTAATATTTTGTTGGTAATGAGTAGAACCACTAGTCTATAGGCTGTCTCTCATCTGTTTTTATTACATCCATCTTTGTTTATATATGTTTCAGATGTTTTTTTTCCTTTGTGTTTAAGATTTTTTTTTTTCAACACGCTTTCATGCGTACTTATTTTTACTCCCCTCTCTCTCCCCAGTCTCTCTTTCTGTCTTTTCTTGGTCAAAGACAGAGTCAAAGATATCACTGTCATTCAGTCGGCTGGTGCTAATGGTGGGATTAGTTCTCATGCTGACAGCCTTCATCACTGGACAGACAGATGGATACCGCACCAACACACACAAATGTGGGCACACCCACATGTAAACACACTCACACACATGCAGACATGTAGCATCAGCAGAGGCCAGTTAAATTAACTGATGTAGGTTTTGTGTTCTCTGTTGTTGCAGTCAGTGTAAGTGATACTGAAGTGGAATTCACAGGCTGTGTATCGACAGAGTTTAAAAGGTATAAGGTTGACATATTATTACATAGCTAGGATGTTGAAAATAGTTTGAGTTTTAGTCTTATAATGATCCCTGAGGGGTTGATGCTACAGGGATTTTCTTTCACTGTCATGAACAAATGTTTCCGTTACTTTAGGACTTCCCATTATCTCTAAATTGTGGGGAAAGCAGATCTTCTTCAACTCCAGTCTTTTCTAGATGTTAATGGCATCTGTGGTATTCTGGTTTTAAGGCTTTTCACAGCACTGAGTTTGCACTTTTTAGAGTGTTTAATGATCTTTTTTAACCACTGATTGTGTTTCTGGTGACTCAGCTCTTTTAATGCTTTTTAGATTGAGCAGCAGCTTTTGACACAGTTCATCACAAAACTCTCATTGCTCGTCTCAAACACTGTGTAGCAGTGGGGCAAATTTGCACCCACCTTCAGCCAAGTGCAGATACTTTGAAGCAGTGTTGAGTGAATCTGCTTGACTTACGGGCCACTGGAGCAGGCAGATAAAAGTAGTCTAACCTAACATAGGGATTTCGTTACAGTAAATAGCATAAATGAAACACCTTTTTTCTTCTTCTTCTTCCTACTGAGTGCAGAAATTTTGCACCAAATAATAAATTGTAACATGTCTTGCACTCATAATGCAGGAAGATACCTATGGATTGACAGTGCCCCTGTAGGATACACAGCAAATGTTTGCATGGCCGAATTTAAGACAAACTGGTCAAAAAATAACGTGAGTTTGGAACATTTGCACCATCTCTCTTTCAAAATAGTTTATACATTGAATACTATAAGCCTTGATTAGCATATTAGACCTTTTTGAATAATAGTGCTTGTTAAGATAGAGTGGCTGGTAAAAGACATTTCTTGCCATTAGATTTTTGAATCTTTCACCACAGTGGAAAGTAGCAATAAAGTTAAATTCCATCCTTGCTGTGTAAGTTTAAAGGGTACAACCCTTACGTGGTTCAGGTCTTCTTCTCTAAAGATGTTTCCAAGTGCGAATAGGTGACAGTGTTTCCTCTTGTGCCTCCATATACTGTGGAGTTCTCCAAGGCTCCATTCTAGGACCTATCCTGTTCTCCCTTACCTCCTCCCTTTTGGGTTGATTTTTTTTTAAAAACACTCTATTTAATACTGCCTCTACACAGACGACACAAAAATATACCTGGTTTTAAAAAATAATGATGGCATTTACATTTAACAACTGCTAGACTGTTTAAAAGAAATTAAAGCCTAGATGGCCCTGAGTTTTTCATAATTATAATGAAAGCAAAATGGAACTTATCATTTTTGGCCCCAGTGGAGACTGTAATGGCTACTCCCGAGGACCTGGACCCTCTTCTGCCTTATTTTAAACCCACAGTGTCTAATCTTGGTGTAACTATAGACTGTGATTTGATTTTAAATTGGATCAACAAATAAACTCTGTCAAATCCAGTTTTATCGTCTGAGGCTTTTATCCAAGATGCGATTGTTTGTATCTTGTCATGAATTCATGTTTCAATTTCTACACATTTTGGCTACTGAAATGCACTTTACATTTGAATTGTCTTTCTGTGTACAGTTAGTCCTGAATGCCGCTGCTCGAATTTTAACAGGTCCATGTAACATGAACACATCAGCCTGATCACGGCTTCCCTCCACTAAAAGGAAAGTAAGTTAAATAATTACAGTACATTACATTATGCCATATTTGGTGTTTTCAGGGTCCTCTCCCAGGAAATTTTGGACGCCAACACTTTATTTCCTCTATAATAGTTTATTTTTATTTTCCGATTTGTCATTGAAGTAAAGGGACACAATCATTTTAACATCCTCTACTTTATACATGAATGCAATATTTCGCATCATGGCAAGAATAAAGCTCCATCATTCACTCAGCGGTCTGATGATGTCTGAAAGGTGAACCTTTAGATTACAGGAATATGGTCTGTTCTTCAAAGGTTGTTCGCTTTTAATTTTTGCACATTTTTTGTTTGTGAGTTCATCCACCATAAAAATATGACCTTTTAAGACCATCCACTGACATGGAGAGCACATTTTAAGGGATAAAGCTGCTTCTATGACCTGTTGAATCCTGACTGTATGATGATGAACTTTGACCTATTTAGTCTTAGACACTGTCTGTGGCAATAGCGTGTTTCTATTTTATTGGTGTCAATTCATTATCAATATAAGTCTTATCAAATTATTCGGGATGCTGAAACTTTTTGAAAAATACGCTGCAATCAAGACGTCAGTGCACTGAATTTTGAATAATTTATAATTAAATGTATAATGTCCGCATGTGGAAGAGAGGGAGAGGGAGAGAGAGGGAAAGCATCAAAGCAGGACTTGAATCGTGAAGCCTTTCTTTCTTCTGTGAAACCATCAGATCAATCAGAGAAGTTTATGGTATTCTCTGAAGTCTGCAGACACAAACTGAGTGTTGTCTTACACCAGCGAGTCATGCAGGCAGTGCGTTAACTCAGAGATCTGTGTAGGTTCACCAGTGCAGGCATAGTGCCATACTTGCCAACAAGCCGTGGCCAGTGGCTGTGTAAAAACACAGGACGAGTGCCTATAAACATCACTGCATCAACTTCTCTTTTCTTCGTGATTTTCACGCCTTGTATCATGCATGTTTCGTTATAGTAACAGCGAAAACAAGTACATTGTGTCACACATACAGCCGTCCGTGTGAAACACAGCACGCTGTGCAACACGACGCGATGTCCAAGCTTACAGCATGGGTTTGTATGGATACATGACTGATTTAAGCAAAGCCTTGAAGCAGATAATT
Source organism: Cheilinus undulatus (assembly GCF_018320785.1). Taxonomy (NCBI): domain Eukaryota; kingdom Metazoa; phylum Chordata; class Actinopteri; order Labriformes; family Labridae; genus Cheilinus; species Cheilinus undulatus. Next base: position 26,157,423 of record NC_054877.1, read on the forward strand.
TGCCTCGAGGATTTTTTTTTATCGAATCACTCGGATAATTCAAGGAATCGTTTCAGCCCTAATTTCAACATATTTGTGCAGTCAGTGTAAGATTTGGACTACGTATTTTTTCAAGAATTTAATTGCTCACACAGAGATGAAATTGTTTACACAATCTGAAAAGTGAGCACAAAAACAAAAAAGCATGATTACAACTTGTGGTGAAAATGAAGATGTCCTGTACGTTGATTAATCAAAGGTTTGCTGTTTCTTCCTGCACATCATAACACAAAATGACAACATATTGTTTCTCTTGACCTAAAACCAAAACTTAAAGACATTGAAAACTATATCTCCAGCTTTCTTTTACCATGTTAAGATATCTGCAACAGTAATAGGAGGCACCTTTTACTAATGTAGGAAATTTTGGAGATGACAATTTATTACACAGCATTTTATTAAAATTATATGGTATTAAAAGATAAAAGTTGCTTAACTATTTATGGTTTTTATGCCATAATAAAGAAAGTACAGATAAAAAGAATTAATGTTTGTAAGGGCTCTGTGAATTAACCCCAAAATATCTTCCCATATCTAAACTTTTCTGTTTGCTTTCTTTTGGTATTGCTGTTTTGCAGCTGATTGTCCAGCTACAGTGGAATCAGATATCCCATAGACCTGCTTTTTTTTAAGGATTTTTTTTTAAGCCAGTGATAGCCTTCAAACTTGTCACAAATGTTCACAATCGCTGATCAGATATTGGAATTCAGAGTGTTGAGGTCATTAAGCCTCATGATTATCCCTTTTTTGAATGCAATATCTCAAAAATGCTTTAAAGTTTTTTTTTTGGTTTTTTTTTCAGACTTTGCACAAACATTCAGTATGACTCAAAGATGATCTGATATTATTTTGAATGTTGAACATTGAAGGTCATCAAGGTCATTGTGTCTCGTGTTCATCCCTTGCTTGTACAACAAATCATACTGATAAAGAAACCACCCCAGCAGTTCTTCTTGACCTAGCATTGTGCATCCACTTTACAGCAGTTCTATACCTTGCAAAGACATCCGAAGCAAGCAATAGTTATGAGATTTTTGGTGTCATCTGGATATGAATATGAATACCTTTTAATTTTCAGTTTTTTGTTTGATATTTGTAATTTGTCTATAATTTTAGCTATTGTATACAACTAAATGATAGTAAGACAACTGTTATTCAACCTTCTTATAATCAAGCCAGCTTTAACCACAGAAACAGATCAGTTGAGGACAACCAGACTCATTCTCAAACAAAAACAGTGAAACAAAGACGGATTCATTACCTACTGTCATCGGAGTTTTTATGAAGTGTTTGGCTGAACTTGGAATATCTCCATGTTGACTAGAAACAGACCTTCACGTTCTGATTTCTCTGTTTGTTATAAAATTCTGCTTAGTGAGCCAGATTCTGTTGTGAGTATTGATAAATAGTATAATCCAAGCTCTGGTGTCCCAAGGTGTTTATGTGGAGCGATGTCGCCACTTGTATTATTGTATAGTCTGTGTGAATGACTGTCATGAGAGAGCAGACCTCACTTTATAAACACTGTGAAAACTATGCTCCTGCATTTCTGTGTTTTTGTCAACTTTAATGTGAGGAGGGGTCAAATTAGAAATGTCTCTAAAATCCCAACAGGTGAGCAGGTTTTATTCCAAAATAGATAAAAGGAAGAAACCTCAGTTTTGAAACCTGGAATGTCTTTTGATGTTGAAGCAGTGAGTCATAATCAAACTGTTTGTTACCGTTCCACTGAAATAAACAAGGTTTTGGGAAAAAGGAGTTGACTGTTTTTTTCTCTCTCTGATCAGACGGATATCCTGGTGGTCAGCTGTGACCTGATAACAGACGTGGCTCTTCACGAGGTGGTTGATCTCTTCAGGGCCCATAATGCAACACTGGCCATGCTCATGAGCAAAGCCCATGAGTTCACAGAGACAGTCCCAGGACAGAAGGGCAAGAAAAAGACAGGTAACAGGAAAAATAAATCACAGGACACTATTTTTAAAGGCTAATTCCAGTGAAGCTCTTTATGTGTTCAAATATGAACTTTCCCTCTTCCCTAATGTTAGAAAAGGGAAATGGACTTTCTCTTATTTTTAAGTGAAGAACAACTGTAGAAAATTTGCTGTATTTTTCTTTCAGCTATCTTATATTTTTGTGTTTGTGATTTATTTGCCAGCGGAGCAGAGAGACTTTGTGGGAGTGGACCAGTCAGGAAAAAGGCTTTTGTTCATGGCAAATGAGGCTGATCTGGAGGACGGTCTGTCAATAAGGAAGTCTATCATGAGGAAGTAAGTCACTTTAAAAAGCCTGAAATTACAGGTTTTTTTTTCTTACCACTTGTTGTGTATTTATTCATTGGTAAGCACAAGTCACTTAAAATGTTAGTCATGTGACCAGAAGCATACATTCTGCCACTGCTGGACTGTTTAATGGAAACAAAAACCATACTTTTTTTATGGTTAATCTCCAGCAAGTAACTCAACAAATTGAGTTTTTGTCAAATTATACAAAAGAGAATTAAAGAAATTATACAGGATTGATCATGCCGAGTAGACAGAATTTCAAATACAATTAGAAATGGGTGATGATATGTAAGTAACGCAATAATGGGCCACAAGTTTATATAAGTTTACAAAGAAATGTGTTAATCCACCGTTTTTTTTCCACTCTCCGTGCTCCTCCCTCTCTATGTGTCAGAGTGAGAGGGTTCCAGCTGCAGACTGCACATTTCTGACAGCCACTCTCACAAATCCAGTTTTAAATTTTTTTTAAAATTCAACTTTATTCTTAAACAAAGTCTGGTTTGACATTCATGAAGTAGCCACACTGCAGACATTACAGACTGAGAAGCTTTTCATAAATAAAACAGAGAAAAAGGTCAGAAGTCTAATCCAAGATTAAATTATGCATTAATCCGCTTTAAAAGTAGTTACATGGGGGTGCAGGTGGCCTAGTGGTTTAAGGCACACCCCATGTATGCCTGGGTTCGAATCCAACCTGTGGCTATAGCCTGCATGTCTCTCCCCAGCTCTCTCATCCCTGTTTCCTATTCTGTCCAAAAATGGTAAATAAGAAATAAAGATGAATAAATCAGCTACATAGCTACATACATAATGTACCCATGTAGCTTACATAGCTGATTTGTGAGCAACATAGCTAAGCAGCAACATAGCTGAGTAGTTACCTATTTAAGCAATGTGAGCTTTAGCAAAAATAGCTCAAGCTAATTTAGCTTCTGAGATACATGCGATACTTGCATAGCTGCATTGTAAGCTTAGCTTTAGCTGTGTTAGCTACATAGCTAGTGCTTAACAAATTTATTAGACCACCTGTCATATTTGTCTCAGAGACCATCCAGCATCATGAAGTGCTTTAATGCAGGCTCTTTCATTTTCAGTGAGCTGTCCACATTTTACCATTTTGAACAGGAATGAGGGATTTCAAACTGAATTTCCCAAATTTGAGCCAGTTCACTGGGCTTCTCTGAGAAGTCAGAAATTAATCAAGCATAACATTCAACCACTAAAACTAATTTTTCTGTTCAAGAATGCAAGTAAATAACTATAATTTGACATAGTAATCAAGAAATAATAATGTGCTTTACTATTTTTTCAGGTTTTTTTTGTAAATCAGTAAATTTGAAAATTCATGGATAACAATGATAATTATATTTCAGCATTAAAAATATCATTTGGGTTAAAGAGCTTCAACATATTGGTGTATTAACCATTGCAGAAACATAAAACATGATTTTGGTAATTACCAATGCCGTTAATTTAGGGCAGCTGTGGCATAAACCTTGCTTTGGGTGGTGGTCTAATAAATTTGTTAAGCACTGTACGTTATCTACATAGCTTATGCAAATAATGGAGCTATGTAAGTGACGCTGGCTGTGTTGGAATGTTTTCAAAGAGGAAAGGCTTTTTCCTGTTAGCAGACTTTTCACTTGGTTTTATTTTATGTTTTTAATCAAGTTTTGCTGGTCAGGTTTTTAACTTTTGGTATCCAAACCCTTACCTTACCCTAACCCTAAACCAAAATTTAATTTAGTTTTATTTCAAAATTTTTAGCGTGTATTTCATTCTGAGATAAAAGGTGTCTCAGATTAACAGTTGTGAGAGCGGCCATCAGAGTGTTTGTCAAGAGGCTGGATCCAGTGTGTGTTAAATGTAGGATGGGGTTTAGATTTGTAATCCAAAATTGAGTTAAAGACCTACAAAAAATTATAGTAACTGCTTGATTGAAAATGTAATCAATCTACATTTAACACACAGCATATATCTGGTGAAGGTTTAATTAAAAAAATGGATGTAAAAAGAAAATATATCGCAGCTTTTTCCCAGTATACAGTAGTTAGGCCCTAGAAACAACAGAGTTGAAAAGTGCTGAATATGAAATAAAACTACTTCATTAGACACGAACTTCTGAGAAACAGGCTTATGAGTGAGTGTATGTTTTGGTTTCTAATCAGTCAGTGTGTTTTAGGCAGACTTGTGTGGAGTTTTTGTTACAGGAAGAATACTCTAGGTAGGTTTTTTGTTTCTTAGTCCTGAAGTGAACGTATGTGTGAGAGTGGGTGTTTTGGGAGCTCGTAAATACTTCATGGAGCCAAAGCCACTGTAAATTCCGGCCAATAAGAGGGGAACCTGAGCAGCTGCTTGCATATTTCCCTGCACAGGGAAATCTTCAGCCACGCACACATGGGCACACATATATATACACACACATTCTGTCTTTTTCTTACACGCTTACATGCATTAATGCTTATATGAACACAAAGAAAAGCGACCTCGAGGTGGACTTTGATGGAGAAAAAACACTCACATTGCCACACTATTATGGAAATATGAGCCCACAGCTAAACATTTATGGCTTACGATAAAAGACTTCCAATGTATAAATCATCTCTGATCATTTATACACAAATGTCACACTAGCATGTGAAACAGATACAAAAAACTCTCAGCATGCAGTTAAGACTTCTGGATTGCACGAGAGCATTGTACGAGATCTGATTGTTCAGCTTATTGGAATCCTCCAGTCAATGGACCATATGTCAGTGCACATCCTATACTCTCCTCATGCTGTCCTTTCATAAATTAGCATTAGGGAACTACTTCATGTATAATTCAATGCCTTGATTTTTTTCTTAAAGGAATTTTTTAAAATTCTGATCAACAACAGCTGTTTTCTAAGCCTTGATTTTGAGCTGACATTCAAAGCAACATTTCTTTTAAATGCATGTTAATATGCAGCTCAAAGATAAATGCACAATGTGTGATTCTTTTTTCTCAGTTGAAAGTTGTTGCGTTTTGTCTAGAGAGTTATTGTACAGTCTTTCAGCCATTACTCCTCTCTTCTTGTCATCCCTTCATAAAGAAACCAACGTGGAGCTTCTTCCTTTCATTGTGGTTCATCCCCTGCAAATGTCCTTTTTTCTGTTATTGTCCTTTTTTTCTCCTGGGTTTACACATGGTATAGATGTGTTAGCTCAACACAGTCTGCACATATGAGATTGTTTGACCTGGAAATGGCTTAAAGAGTGTGAAAAGACTCCGACTGAGCTTCCCTTCATACATTACTGCTCCGCCTGTCAGATTCTCCCCAGATGCAGGACAGGGCAGTCAGCTGAATCAAAATTACAATTTCTCTGATAAAGCATTAATGTAGTCAGCTAAAACTACAACTAAAAGTGATGGTCAACTACCTTTTTTTTTCCTATGAGAAACACTAACAGCTAAAAATGGGTCCTTGAGGATAAAAACTGTTGAAAAATAAGTTTAGTTTACATTAAGAAGACTGAAACAAGACTAAATCTAAATTGGTTAATCTTTAACCAATTCCTGTCTGATTATTTACTCATTGTCATGTAACTGTCCACAACACTATTTAAGCTACTTGTAAGCAATAATGCTGTTTCAATTCCTCAGCTTACTCTGCTAGTAACAGAGTCTAGCAGGATCTCTGTTACAGTCAGTCAAACTTTATATAAGAACGAAGTGCTTTACATACAAACAAGTAAATTAAAAAAGAAAAGAGAAGAAAACAAGACCTCACTCCATCCCAACTTCCCTTCTCCCCGCACCCCACAATCCAAGCACATCATTAGCAAATACACTCTCTGGCTACTTTATCAGGTACACCTGTTCAATTGCTTGGTAACACAAATAGCTAATGAGCCAATCACATGGCAATTACCTGGTGTATTTAGGCGTAGACATGGTCAAGATGAGTTGCTAAAGTTCAAACCAAGAATCAGAACTGGAGAGAGGAGGATTTAAGTGACTTTGAATAGGCTAGTCTGTGTTTTTCAGAAACTGCTGATCCACTGGGATTTTTATGCACAGCCATCACTTGGGTTTATAGAGAATGGTCTGAAAAAGGGAAAACATCCAGTGAGCGGCAGTTGTGTGCACAAAAATGCCTTGTTGATGTCAGAGGAGGATGGGCAGACTGGTTCGAGATGATAGAAAGGCAACAGTAACTCAAATAACCACTTCTTACAACCAAGGTATGCAGATAACCACCTCTGAATGCATAAGTTGACAAGAAGCAGCAGAAGACCACACCGGGTGCCAGCCCTGTCAGCTACGAACAGGAAAAGTGAGGCTGTAATTCACAAAGGCTCACCAAAATTGGACAATAGAAGATTATAAAAACATTGCCTGGTCTGATGATTCTCGATTTCAGCTGTGACATTCAGATGGTAGGGTCAAACAACATAAAACATTGATCCATCCTGCCTTGTATCAATGTTTTGGCTGGGGGTGGTGTGATGGTGCGGGGGATATTTTTTTTGGCACACTTTGAGCCCTTTAGTACCAATTCAGCATTGTTTAAATGCCATAACCTAACTACATACTGTTGCTGACCATGTCCTCCCCTTAATGGCCACAGTGTACCCATCGTCTGATGACTACTTCCAGTAGGAATATGCACCTTGTCACAAAGCTGACATCATCTTGGACTTGTTTTTTCTAACATGACAATGAGTTCACTGGACTCCAGTGACCTCCATAGTCACCAGATCTCAATCCAATAGAGCAGCTTTGTGTGGGGTGAAATGGGAGATTCAAATCATGGATGCACATGTGACAAATCTGTAGCAACTGCGTGATGCTATCATGTCAATATGGACCAAAATCTCTGGGAAATGTTTCCAACTCCTTGTTCTGAAAGAAAAAGGGGGCCCAACCCAATACTAGCATGGTGTACCTAATAAAATGGACATAGAGTGTTATGTCATAAATGCAGGGCACTGTAAGACCAGGAACATACGAACTAAGGAAAGGCTATCTTGAGATTCAAAATGAGGAAACACTGAGGGTTAGGTTAGAATATAAAAAATAAAATGAATTGAAATGAAATGGAAAAAAAAAAATAAAAAATAAAAAAAAAAACAAATAACAAGGTGCTAAAATACAAAAAAAAAAAACCCGAGGGCTCTTCTGGGCTCATAAGGTGATAGCAAATCAGATAAATAAGAAGGAGACAGACCCTGAAGAGCGTTAATTACCAATAAAAAAATCTTAAAGTTTTCATCTATGTATGTATTTTAAATCAAGTAAAATATTGATAGTGCAATAGTATGAGTGTTTTAGATAATGATTTTATAGTGTTACTTATTAAATCAGTTAATGGAAAATAAAAGTTCACTAAAGTAAAGACTGAAAGATAAAGACTTTTAAATTTCCATAACAGTGCGGTAAAGACTAAAATGTTTCTCTCATATATGTCAACTAAAACTATAAAGGTTTAAAATGACTAAAATGTGAATAAAACGTGACATGCAGACAACATCAGCAGAATCCAAACATTTAAAGAAACTAACCAAAAATATGGATGAGATAATAATTAATCAACGTCAATATACATCAAAACGTAGACGTCATGTGATGCCATGCATACTAAGACATCACAGACATCAATCAGAGTGCAGACATTAAACCGTACTCCACAGCTAAGACATCATGAACATCATCAGGATGCAGGCAGACACAGACATCAAGTACCATAAAACGATAGGAACCCAGGCAATGCAGGAATCCAGCTACACAGGCTGAGACCAAGAGGACCAAAATTAAAGATGTGAGATATTAAAAGAAACAAGTAGGAGTAAAAACAAAACAGGAGATAAACGAGAAAAGGCAATAAAAATGTAAATAAGAGGGGAAAAAAGATAGTAAAGCAAGGTAAAACAAGCTCTAAAACTGTAAAAGCAGTAAAATTGATAAATATTATAACAGAGGTAAACAATAGGGAAGCAATAAAGACATAAAAGCAATAAAGTGAGGAAGACAGTAGCGATTAAAATCAGCCAGGGGGCAAGGAAATAAAGTGAGGGTGACAGGAAGTAAAGGTGAGATTAAGAGGAAATTAAACTAAAATAGGTAAGAATCTGTGAGAAGATATAAACCAAATAAGAAGAAGACGACATCACATTAAACCAAGTCTATAAAAATGAGTTTGAAGAAGTAATTTAAAAGATGTCAATGATTCTGCGTGCCTTATCTCCTCGGGCAGGTCGTTCCAAAGTCGAGGGGCTCTGATGGAGAAGGCCCTGTCACCCTTAGATTTGAGTCTCGACTTTGGAACGACCAGCAGGTTCCCACCCGAGGATCTGAGGCTGCAGGCTGGGACATAGGGGATTAAAAGTTCTATATTCTGGAGCCAGACCCTTCAGTGCCTTAAAAGTAACAAGTAAAATCTTAAAATCAATTCTAAAACTAATGGGTAGCCAGTGTAAAGATGCTAAAATTGGAGTGATGTGATGCCGTCTGTTAAAACCGGTTAGAAGCCTAGCTGCTGCATTTTAAACCAGTTGAAGGCGAGAGAGGGATTTTTGGCTGAGACCTGACAGGGGAGAGTTGCAATAGTCCAGACAGGAAAAAAAGAGAGCGTGGATTACCTCTTCCATACCTGACTGGTGAAGAATTGGTTTTATTTTGGCAATTGTGCGTAAATGAAAAAAGCGTGACTGTTAAACTTTATTGATGTGTCTTGCAAAGGTGAGGTTGGAGTCAAATTCTTCTTCTAGATTTCAGGCTGTTGATTTGATATTTGTTGACAATGGACCAAGGCTGTTTGTGATTGTATTGGGAGAGTTTTGAATATTGAAAAGAATGATTTCGGATTTGGAATTATTGAGTTGTAGGAAGTTTTGTGCCATCCAGCAGTTGATATCATTCAGACAGTCTATGACAGCAGCTAGGCTTCTCAGGTCCTCAGGTCTCAGGAGCAGGTATATCTGTGTGTGGTCTGCATAGCAGTGAAAGGGGACTTTATGATTCTTAATGCTTTGGCCAAGGGGCAGCATATAAATAGAAAATAAAATCTGGCCTAAAACCGAACAGATAAGAGTAGAGGTAGAGGAGGAGTGGTTACCTATGGTGACCGCAAAGGTTCGCTCTAAAAGATAGGAATAAAACCAGCTAAGTGCAGTGTCCCTGATGCCCACCCAGTTTCTAAGACGTTCAATTAAAATAGCATGATCAACGGTATCAAAAGCTGCACTGAGATCTGAAAGAATTAAAATGGCTCCCTCCCCTCTATCTGCTGCTAAAAACTAATCATTGGTCACATTGAGGAGGGCCGTCTTAGTGCTGTGACCTGCTCTAAAACTAGACTGGAATTTCTTTACAGATAGTTTGGTATAATTTGCTTCACTACAAGGAAAATGTGAGTGCTTGTTTTTATTTTTTTCCCCCATGTTTTAGCCACAGTGACCTCCATGATGTTTGTGAGGATGTGTTTATGTCTGTTTCTAATGATGACACAGAAAAAAAAAAATAGTCTCAATCTCTTTTTGTACAAATTGTGCATGTGGAGGTCCTTCCGAAATAAACTTTCATGTTGTGTAATGAAGAAACAGAATTAATTCAACTGAACATTTTATGGGTGAAAATCAGCATGTTCTAACAAATGTACTGCTCACTGACAAATTCAAGGCACCTGCTGTACTCTTTAAATGTATTACTAATTTCACAAGTACCATCACTTTTAATAGTACTATTAATAAAAATGTTTAAGGGTATCTTTATTTATATATAAAAAGGCCAATTTGTTGTTCAACAGCAGATTTGGTATTCAAAAGACAAAAACAAATGTTTCAAGAACTTGAATCAGTTGACAGACTTGGCCAGCTGTAATTTATAACATGTTGTCATGACTGCCAACATGTTTGTCTGGTCTTTATTTTCCATTTTCTTATAATTTTAAATAATTGATAATACAAAATGTAGTCCTGAACATCTATTTTTTATATTTTTATTTTTATGCATTTATTTAGAGGACAGGGCAGTGATAGAGTTGGATGAGCAAGTAAGAGATGACATGGTGTAAATGGTCAAACCTGAGGCTGTTGCGTCAAGAGATACGGTTCCCAAACATTGGATATTTGTTTCAACCATTGAACTGAACCAGCACCCCAAACAAGAAGTGTTTTATTTAATTTTCCATGTTGGAAACTTTAACTCAAAAGAGAGAAATTTTCTCCTTGTTTTTTATTTTAGTTTAATTCCATTATGTGTCTGACAAGAAAGCAGGTTTAATACCTGGGCTCTGATTCTGGGTTAGGTGTTCAATAGTGACCTTACTACACCAGCAGTGCTGTCTTCACTTCCAACTAAAGTTCAAATGAGTGAGTCAGATTAATTAAAAAAGCACCAATTGGACTGAGGTGGTTTTAAAAGTTTCACACACATTTAATTTTGGTGCCAATTTTGGAATGCCCTGAATAAATGGTAAGGCCTTCAGGCCTGTTGGCTCTGTAGTGGAAACCTGACTAATGAGGGTATTAACAGTCAATCTGCTGCCTCTGAGTCATCCTCCTCTGTGGGGTTTAAGTTGTAACTAAATAAGACATTATGCTGTGTGTGTTTGAGTGAGAGAGAGAGAGATGTGACTCCTCTCTCCCACTGTGGACTTTAATGGTACTTTAGTATTCAGTCGTTAATCCAGGGGTTGAGTCATCCCTGCCTGCAGAGACACTAAATTCCTGCTCTCCTCCACACTGAGCTCTACAGCACACAGTGCAAGCAGAAACCACATGGTGCTGCTGTGAGGAAAAGTAAGATGTTTACATGTATTAGAAATGGGATTCTGTCAGAAGTGTTGACTGAAAAACTTACATATGACCAATGATCATTGTTGAAGCCATCACATATTGTAAGAACTGTCTGTGTATGAAGGAAATCCCATTTCAGTAGGTGTTGTCATTTGTCACAGATCTAATTCATCACATCACTGCATGTTAGAGTCCAGGCTGAAGATAGTTTGATAATCACTTGTTTGACTACTTTCACACATGTGCTACACTCCTGGAAAATTTCCAGTAATTACCCAAGGAGGGCTGAATCTGCAGTTTTTGTGGAATTTCCTAGGAAAATATCTCCTCAATCAAAAACTCTCCTGAAATTGGGTGGATCAGTGTTTAGATGCAGCAGCTAAAAACTTGAGACATTTACCATGATGAAGCTGAAATAATTTTCACTTTGGGTAAAGGCTGAAATGATTCCACGGGTAATTCAAGTCACTTGATTACAAAAATTCCTCAAGGAGAATTATCTGTCTCTGGGCTTCTTTTAAAATTAGTCATGTATACATATATTTCCGTGGTTTGACGATGGACATCGCGCAGTAAAGATGGTCCGAGGTGTGAAAACCATAGAGGAGGAGAGAGAAGATGATGCAGTAATGTTGACAGGTCCACATCCTGCATCTTTTAGGCATGCACTGTCTTTTGCAGTCTGGCAGTTACAGAATTACACTGATGTTATGGTGCGGTTTTGTAATGAAAGGTTCAAAAAATGTAAGTTTTCCACTGTGCTGCACAGACAGCCTACGGGTCAAATTCGGCACTGTCAAGTCGGTAACAGCTTGTTTTAAAAAAGGCTTCAGCATTAAAGAAGACTACAGATTAATTAATAAATAGATGCTTATCAAATAGAAACACATTATTGCCACAGACAGTGACCGAGGCAGAGAGACCAATAGGTCAGAGTTCATCAGTCAGGATTCAACAGGTTATAGGAGCAGCTTTACACCTTAAAAATGTTCCCTCCAAGTCAGGGGATGGTGTTAAAAAGTAATATTTTTATAGTGGATTAAGAAATCGCCCTTTTAAAAATAGATCACATCCTGCTACTGTAATTGGCGGTGTGTGTCCGTGTTGATTTGTACACCACACCATTGTGCCAATTGCCCTCGATACCTCTCAGAAGACTTATTCAGTGTGCCGGTATGAAACTGGTGCCATTACAAAAAACACAAGAATATGTGCAGATCTTCAGTAAAATCCGAAAATTTCATAATTTAAGGACTTCTCTTGTGTTTTTAAGTGACTGTGGTAGCCATTTCATCTTTGTGCCAACAGAGGGCACTGCAATAATATGCAAGTGTGGGTGAATATTTGGTAGAACCGAGAAAGCTGGAACGCGACTGTGATGGTGTCAAGAGATGTTATCTGTGGCATAAGTGAAGTCAGGATACAGCAGAAGCTGCTGTCAGAGAAACTGACTTTTGAAGAAGCACTCATGTTTGTATAAGCAATGTAGGCAGCAAACGGAGACATTGTGGATTTACATGGCATGAAAGAACCGGGTAAATGGAAGAGAGCAAGTCGGTGAAGGTCAGCGACGCGCTGACACATGATTAAAGCCTCAACCAGACATTATAAAATGGGTGACACATAAAAAGAGTCTGAAGAAACAAAACAGGCTAAAGATAATAAAACACAGTTTAAGGGGGAGAAACGGAAGTATGATAAAGAGCTAATTTCTTACAAAAGGAAGGGGGAGATGGTGAGAATGATGAAGTTTTCACTATGTACCACACTTAGGTCATCACACACTGGGTCTGTTAAATTCTGCTGCAAATTTCTTGCTAGAATGGGAACTATTACATTCATGCATAAAGTGCCAGATGTTAAAATGATTTTCATAAATTAAGGGCCCTTAACAAAAGAATGATAACTTAATGACAGGATGGGAGCATACAAACAACCTTCATATAATAAATAAAGTGCTAGCAAACTTTCTAGGTAGAGGATCTCCAAACATAGTTTTGGCAATATTTATACCACTAATTAATTTTATTTCTTTTTTATTTTAAAATCAAGTTTTATGTCATTGGGACTGAAGTGCAAATTTTAAGATATTTTTGTTAGAATGCCTGTGTCCAGTGTAATGAAGGCTATTTTAAATAAACTAGTTGTAGTTTATTGAAGAAACCCATCTGCTTTTCTCATTTGAGGCAAAAGTGAACAAAAATACTGAGCATGGAATTTTCCATTCTGGATTACTTGATTAATCAATTAAAGAATTAACAGAATACTCTATAACAAAATAATCAGTTACTGCAGCTCCTATTTTGAGTGTCTGCTTGATATTCACTCGCTGCGTAAGTTGCTTGAATATTGATTTTCACTGTTCCATTGTAGCAATCTCTGAACCCATCAGTTATCATCATCATCATATACCTCTGGGAATTTTTGCAAACCTTAGTAATTCTGGTGTAGCCAGTGGTTAACATTAAACAATGTCCACCAATGACTTTGTGTTCTCAGATATGTTTGCTAAAGAAATGCTGTCATTTCTCTGTTTATTACATCTCCTGGAGCACCTGTTCTTCTGTTTCTCATGAGTCTTGGTTTAATTGTAGATAGTAAGTTACACAGAGGCTCACTTTGATATGCTTCACTCTGGCATACTCTAATGATATGAGGCGACAACCCGATTTACTGTGATTTACTTTGTCAGACAACATCATGATGTAATTTTTTAAATAAGTAAAAACATGCTTTTTCAGGCTGCCCTCAAGAGGAGAAAAAACAATTTTTTACATTTTTGTTTTGATTAGCAGTTGGATTAATGATTTCTGATGCAATCCAAGGAGTCAGAAATCTAGAAACTCACTTTTTTGAGACAGTGTCAGGTAGATTAGCAGCACTTGCGTGCAGATATTTTCTGTAAGGGTAAATCATCATCAGATTACTGCTGATGGTAGTCCTGATGTCATGACCGCAGACTGCGCTCTGCCTGCTACAGAGTATTTCCAGTCCAACTTAGACAGTGTCCTGATGTGTGGGACATGTGTGAAGGAGAGGAAAGTATCAAGAAATGATCAGGTGTTCATGTGTGACTGAGACTTCAGTCTTCATATAGCAGCTGTGGCCAGACTGGATGCACTGGGCAGAACTAGCATTCAAATATTAAGAGATCCTTGACTATCACAAGCACTTGTTTTACCTTTTCTTAATTTTGTTGCCCTAAACTTTTTAAGGACACCTGATTTTATTCTCCATCGCCCTTTCTATCACCTCCCCAGCTCTCTCTCTCTCTCTCTCTCTCCTGCCCACCCACAGGTGCCAAACAGTGATGTCACATGCTGGGTGTTCCCAGAAATTCCACATTAAGTCTACGACACACACACACAGAGGCACACACCTGGGAGATGTTTTATGAATAAATACATTTGACAAACTCCCACAGAGCGTGTCTGTGTGTGTACGCACATGTGTTTTTATGCTTTTGAATAAAATACCTTTACACAGACGGACACACTCTGTTTGATTTATTGCTTTCAGCATCTGGTTGTAAAATATGTGTGACCAAGAAATCCTCCTGAGTCACCCTAGTTAAACTGCACGCCTGGTGAGGAAAGGGAAAAGGATGAAAGAGAAAATAGTTTAAAACAAATAAAAGTTTCATTCAAAAAGGAGAAAAGGATTGTAAGAGAATTAAGGTGAGAGAGTAAGGGTTCATTACCCTCATTACTGTCATTTTTACTTTTTATTTTCAGTATTGCACTATTTTCATTATCCTTTCTCAGGATAGTTAGACATTTGTTGTGAAATTTGTCATCGCAAATTAGAGAAGTTTAAATTATTATTGTTGTTTGTTTCAAGAAATGCTTCCTAACATTAATTTCCTATATTTACTGTAAAAATTGTTTTCCATTGTATATCAGATTTTCTGTGACATTTGTCTTTCTCTCTCAAAATGTTTTTGGATTCTCACAAAAACACCATATATACAGTGCAGAAATTATTCAGACCTCATCACTTTTTTTTAATAAACTGTAGCATCATCCTGATGCTACAGTTAAAAAAAAAAAAAAAGAAAAAAAAGAAAAGAAACCAAAAACAAACTGAAATAGCACATTGACATAAGCATACAGACCCTTTGCAAAACACTTTAAATTTAGCTCAGGTTGCTCCCATTTCTCTTGGTTGTAACTAAGATGTTTCTACATCTTGACTGGAGTCCACCTGTGGTAAAATAAACTGATTGGGCATGATTTAGAAAGGCGCACACCTCTCTAGAGAAGACCTCACAGCTGACAATGCATATCAGAGCAAAAAAGCCATGAAGTCAAAGGAGCTGCCTGAAGAGATCTGGTGAAGGCTGCAAGAAATTTCTGTTGCACTGAAGGTTCCTAAGAGCGCAGTGGCCTCCATAAATCTCAAATAGAAGAAGTTTTGCACAACCAGGACTCTTCCAAGAGCTGGTCACCTGGCCAAACTGAGCGACTGGGCAAGAAGGGTCTCAGTAAGAGAGGTGACCAAGAACCTGATGGTCACTCAGACTGAGGTCCAGAGATCTTGTGTGGAGATGAGAGGGACAACCATCACTGCAGCCATCGACCAGTATGGGCTTGTGGCATAGTGAATTATACAGAATTTAGTTGGCATTTTAGTGTAAACACTACCTGACAAGGTTTATTTTCTATATAGTATATCACCATTTCCTTTTAAAGCAAGCATGATAAAGTAGGGGGGAAACACTGTATAGCTTTGATAGACAGTCTTTGTTTGTCTATCAATACTAGTGTTGAACAGGAAGTGGAGATTCTTTTGACCTATCTATGGACAGCAGTGAGTCTAGCTCTAATCTAAAGGATTGATTGGGTGTGATTGTTATCCCAACAGACAACATCAGCAAGTGCTGTTTTGGATCCTGATCAGTTAATGCTGAAATACTTTACTTAACCGTAACTTACTATGGTATGGGTTTCAGCTTTTTTTGATAATAAAAATTGGACATTATTTAGTACTTTTTATCAGACAATTTTTAAACGTTACCATGTAAAATGCTAGCCAACATTGCAGTGTTAGTTCCTTGTTGGCATATATACTGAATTTAATGTAGTTTTTCACTCTGCTTAAAATTCTAAATTGTCCCTTTTTGTTTGAATTGCTTTAACTAAAGTACAAAAAAACATCGTTGTAAACTGAACATTGCTGCAAAAAGAGAGCATAAAATCCTTAACTCAGTCAAAGTTGTGCTGATTTTTGTTTTATGAGAATCAGACCACTTTATTAACTTTTAAAAGCAGATCATTGAAGCATGCTTTTAAAAATTGTGATTTGTAGTAAATGGACTAAAGCATGTAAAAGCAGAGGTATGCTCCTGAATGCACCCTGCAGTTTTTATGATCTAATGATTGAATGGCTGAGGAAGAGGGGAACAGGTAGTCTGTGAGGATGAAGGAGTGAGGGAGGATTTGTTTATTAAAACCTGGAGGATAAAATGGTTTTCTTTGGCTCTCGCTTCATAAATGTCACATGGCTCAGGCCGCGGAGTGTGTGTCTGTGTGAGCTAATGTGTGAATGAGTGAATGCATGAGTTCATAAGCCTGTGTGTCGACCCCCACCCCACCCTTCCCAGCCGACATAAACCTGTCTCACAGCAGCAGCTCAGTGGGGCGACATCTGTGGTGACTGACAGAGGACAATAGACAGATGTCACTATTCTTTGGCTTTTATGTATGTCTGTGCCGTCTGGATTTCATCAAATACTTCTGTCCTGCTTGTAAAGCAGAAGTTAATTAAAAAGGTTTTAGTGAAAAAGAATCAAATATAAAACATGGTAAGATGCAAGTTGTCTTCAAGTAGTAGCCAGTACATCGCTGTTTTCAAATTTGTGCATAGGAGCCCTCCCAACAGTATTTGTTTTCATTAACCAATATGGGTAAAATTTCAGAGAAAAATGTTTTTAATGCTTTGGGAGCTAATAAAAAGGGATGTTTTTTTACACATTTAGTCTGTTTTTTTTCATTCGTTGCATTTATTGTGTATTTTTCTGCTTTCCCTTCAGACATCCCAGGATGCTCATCAAAACAGGACTCGTGGATGCTCACCTGTACTGCCTGAAAAAAGCTGTGGTGGACTTTCTAGCAGACAACAAGTGAGTTCACACTGAAATCTGTAAATACACAAATAAACACTTTAGTAACCTTTCTGCTATCCTA
Organism: Cheilinus undulatus; assembly: GCF_018320785.1. Classification (NCBI taxonomy): domain Eukaryota; kingdom Metazoa; phylum Chordata; class Actinopteri; order Labriformes; family Labridae; genus Cheilinus; species Cheilinus undulatus. Next base: position 26,174,694 of record NC_054877.1, read on the forward strand.
CCTTGAAGTTTACACTAAAATAATCAGTCTGTGTATCTGCATCGTGACCAGTATAGGTATCGATTTAAGGCATACACTTAGACATGAACCCTCACAGTCAAACAGACATTCACATTGGCTGCTTAATCTGCAGCAAGTGTTAAATATGGTTACATGGTGTGTAAGGCTTTGAAAGGTCCTGTTAGCGGGGTATTCCAGCGAGGTGTTAATTTGTTTTACTATGTGCCACTGAGGCAGGCTGTAAGGCCTTTAGCCTCTGAAGTGGAGCAATGTCACAAGGGGACTGCTGGAGCCAACTCAGAAATACATGCATGGTTAGTGTCTGAAAAACCAAAGGATCACATGATTTTAGCTTGTATTTATTTTTCAGTCAATTAGAGTAATAGTATTACTGTCTAAGTGGTGTAATAAAAAAGTCCTTGTAAGGACCTTTGTCACAAATAACCTAAACATCTAGAATAAGAATGTTCCTCAGATCTTAGTGAAATGCTTCTAAACACACTGATTTTTTCCACTGTATAAGAGACAATCTGACCTTTAGAGGCAGCATTACTGCCAGGAAAAAAAAGCATTTCGCGCATTTATGTGTCGGAGTTGGTTGTCCTGATTCTGTGAGGTAAGGTGATGCGCTAGGGGTTTATGGCACCCTCAAACAGAGATTTTTCAGGGGCACACTCCAAAACTGAGTGTTATGGGAAATCTCCCAGAATGCCTTTGGAAACATCAGCAAGATGCCTGCTCAATCATAACAAGAAGTGTACAAACATAGAGTTTCACCATTAGTATGAATTGGACATTGCAGCAAGCAGCTATCATCCTGATTTAAGGTTGTATTAAAGCATTATGGCCCTTATTTTGAAAACATTTTTGACTAATTCCTTTAGATTAGCCCTCCTGTGAGAATTTAATTTTTTTAATTTTGAAGTATTTGCCAAGTCCCACACCATTCTTCTTTGGCCAATCTCTCAAGCTCCTCCAGATCTGATGGTCCTCTGGCATAAACCTTGGTCTTCAGTTCCACCCACAGATTTTCAATGGGATTCAAGTCAGGGCTTTGTGCAGGCCACTCAATAATGTTCACTTGGGTCTTCTGGAGGTAGTTCTTCACCAGGAGCCATGGATGTTTTGGGTTGTCGTCATGCTGGAAGAAAAAGCAACAATCCAGACTCAGTCTTGCTGCTGACTGCTTCAGGTTTTCTTTCAAAATCTTCATATATCCTTTCTTCATGATTCCCTCCACCTTTACAAGATTCCCAGTTCCAGACATACTGAAGCACTCCCACAGCATAATACTCCCAATACTCTCACTGTGGAGACAGTGGTTTTTTTGGTTGTATGTCCCTTCTTTCTTTCTCCAAACATGAGCAACATCTTGGTGGCCAAAGAGCTCTGGTTTGGTCTCATCTTACCAAACAACATGCTTCAATTATGCACAATCTTTCTCCAGGTTGTTCTTAGCATACTTAAGTCTGGCTTCTGCAAGGATGGAGTTTGTCTTTGTCTGTAATCTTACAGTCCATTCCTATGCAAGGCTGTAGTGATGGTCTTCTTTGAGACTACAGTTCCTGACTCATTCACTTGTGTCTTGGTAGTTGCTCTGGGGTCTTCAGACACATTGCTCTCTAGTTTTCTTTCCTGAGTCTTTGAAATCTTTCTCCTCCTGCCTCCGCCAGGTTTGTTCTGTATTGTGTGGCTCTCATTTAATCCAGTTACTGACACTTGGAAACACTGTGATAACTTTGTTTATCCTTCTCCTGCTTATGTGCAGCAACAATTCTTTTTTCTCATGTCTGAACCGATCTCTTTAGTTTTTACCATGATGCCTAATCAAGTTACAGCTTAAATCCTTACTGAAGTTTTTAAACTGTAAATTGGAAGGTAACTGTCAGTAAACTGATTTTACAAGCTTTGAGCATGACAAAATCAAAACGCACCATTGCACAACAGTGGTTTGTGCTATGGCTCAAAAAGGTCAGTTCTAAAGGGGGCTAATTATTTTGACACTGGTAGTTTTTTGTTTTGTGAAATAATTTTGTTTCTGTGGGTAAAAGTAAAATAATGTTAGCATCCAAAGAAACTAGAATTTTGGAAAAGCTGTGTTAAAATTCCTTGCTTTGTTTAACAGCACTTGGGAAATACTTGAAAAAAGTGACATTTTCATAGGGGCTGTTAACTGTGAACTCACCTGTATGTAGAAGTGCCTGGTTTACGTCACATGTAAATGCCATTGACAACTACAGATGACATATCAGGAACTTGAAGGGTTGTCTCATGCCATTATGGGAGATTTCACCACTTCCCCTTGAAAATGAGGGGCAAAAGTTACAAATGAGACTGGGCTGCTGTCTGTTTACCAGGAACTATCACATGAAATAAAAGCAGAAAAACTACTTTTGACTTAAATGCAACAGTTTATTGTTGTTAGAAAAACATGGCAGAAAGGCAAAAAAATTGAAGTCTTCTTCTTGTTCTTTGCTTGGCTCTGCCTGCCTAGGCCAACTGATGACTATTACTGTAAGCAATACTACACCGCTTTCCACATTATTATACAAATGACATTTTTCTCTTATTTTCCTAAATATTAATGCAGACTTGACAGAAAATGACAGAATATTTTTCAGGTCATCAGCCATTAGATCATAATTCAAATGTTTTTGAACAAACTTCATAATGATAACCATTATTTAAAAAAATAAAAAATAAAAACCTCAAAATGCACTGTTCCACATTATTATGCAATCAGCATTTTAAACAATTTTATAGGTTGTAAAGAACTGAAAATGGTCATTCATTGAATTTGCAGCATTATGAGGTCATATTTACTGAAATCAAAAGCTATTTCAGTCAAAAACATCTTAACAGGCAAAGTTACATGTTAACATAGAAGACATTTGTGGCTGATTCAGAGCACAGATGGGTTCATGCAGATAAAGACATAATGAGGAAGGTTACTGATGGACAAATACACCAGATTAAGAGAGCAGCTGCTAAAATGTCATTACAAAGCAGCAAACAGGTATTTGAAGCTGCTGGTGCCTCTGGATTCCCACCAACCTCAAGGTGTAGGATCCTCCAGAGGCTTGCAGTTGTGTATAAATCTACTATTCAGCCACCCCTAACTAATGCTCACAAGCAGAAACGGTTGTAGTGGGCCCAGGAATACATGAAGACTCATTTTCAAACTGTCTTTTTTACTGATGAGTGTCGTGCAACCCTGGATGGTCCAGATGGATGGAGTAGTGGATAGTTAATGGATGGCCACCATGTCCCAATAAGGCTGTGACATCAGCAAGGAGGTGGTAGAGTCATGTTCTGGGCCGGATTCATGAGGAGAGAGCTGGTAGACCCCTTAGGGTCCCTGAAGATGTGAAAATGACTTCGGCAAAGTATTTAGAGTTTCTGACTGACCACTTTCTTCCATGGTACAAAAAGAAGAGCAGTGCCTTCTGTAGCAAAATGTTCTTCATGCATGACAATGCACAATCTCCTGCTGCAAAGAATACCTCTGTGTCATTGGCTGCTATGGGCATAAAAGGAGAGAAACTCATGGTGTGGCCCCATCCTCCCCTGATGTCAACCCTATTGAGAACCTTCAGAGCATCCTCAAGCTAAAGATCTATGAGGGTGGGAGGCAGTTCACATCAAAACAGCCGCTCTGGGAGGCTATTCTGACATCCTGCAAAGAAATTCAAGCAGAAACTCGCCAAAAATTCACAAGTTTAATGGACGCAAGAATTGTGAAGGTGATATCAAAGAAGGGCTCCTATGTTAACATGTAACTTTGCCTGTTAAGATGTTTTTGATTGAAATAGCTTTTGATTTCAGTAAATATGACCTCCTAATGCTGCGGATCCATGAATGAATGACCATTTTCAGTTCTTTACGACCTATAAAATGTTTTAAAACTCTGTTTTGCATAATAATGTGGAACAGTGCATTTTGAGGTTTTTATTTAAAAAAAAAATGGTTATCATTATGAAGTTTGTTCAAAAATATTTGAATTATGCTCTAATGGCTGATGACTTGAAAAATATTCTGACAGTCATTTGCATTAATATTTAGGAAAATAAGAGAAAAATTTCATTTGCATAATTATGTGGAAAGCGGTGTACAACTGTAGCAGATTAATACTGTCTTAGATTTTTTTAAACCATTTGAGACTCCGGGCTGCCCTTTTGAAGATGTTTTACTTTACCTAACAAGACTGAAGATGTAGCAAATGTGACTGATGTCATGTCCCAAAGAAGTGTCAGCTAACACATAAATAAATGGAAAGCCAAGCCAGCAGTACAGTAATCCACCAAATACTCTGTCTTTATCCCTGCAGAATGACAGCCAGTGCTAAACTTGAAAAGTAAATGCCATAGAGACTTGGATATAAATCTTTTGTCATTACATCAGTCATGCCCACTGCTGCCACCATATATCATCCCTCTTGTTAGATGACTCATTTCTTTCCTCTGCTCTCTCTTGGACTTTCTCTGAACAGCTCCTCTCTTCTTCTTCCTTCCTCCTCCGTGCTCTTTCTCCATCTCTTACTCAGGGAGGGAAATGGACAGAGTAACTGTTGTTTTTCTCCTGTTATTCACATGGAAATTCTAATCTCCCTTTAAAAGAAAGTAGGAGAGGGCGAGTGAAGAGGTGGGGGTGTGCAGCCTGGTGGAGAGGAACACTGAGCAAAGCGCTGAGCACAGAGGAGGAAGAAATGAAGATGGGAAATGGCACATGTAGTGAGAGACTGAAAAGATGAATTCAGCTTCATCTGCTTTTGTTTTAATAGTCATAAGAATTGTCATGACCTAAGTGGTAAAATATTAAATCGGCCATTGTTCTCTGCCATTTTTTTTTAAATCAGCGGTTCTCAACTGGTGGGTTGTGACCCTAAAGTGGGTCGTGGAGCACTTTCCAGTGGGGCATGACAAGCACTTCCAAAAAAAAAAAAAAAAACTGTGGCAACAAATCTATAATATATGGAAGCCCTAAGTGGCCAACATCCATACATTTTATTTTACTTTATTTCCCTGTGATGACAAGTACATTTCAGGCTCCAGTCTCATATTTGTCTAACCTGGCATGCCAGATGGATTTGTTTCACACATCTATCTGGTAAACCTCTCATAGACAGCGTTAGGGAAAGGGCAGAGCCTTTGAAAAAACACCTGGAGGGTGATTATGTGAACATCCTGTCTGTCACATCTTTACGGGCCAATCAGAGCAACAAAATATGTGACGTCGTAGAGACAACTACATAACATGAACCATGGCAACTGTAGACATGTCAGTACACAACTTTTGTCATTTTTGAAAAGAAAAAAACTCAATGCTGTTCTTTGTTCTTCTTTAAATGAAGAAATGTCATCAAGTTCTGATAAAACTGGCGCTTTATCAGCATCCACGCTAATGTCTTCCGCCATAATTGCACCGGCCTCTTGTTGCTGCTTGCTTACGTCACGACCCCGCCGTGCCCAAAAGTACTACCCCTCGCCGCTGATTGGTCCTGCCACTTTCTAGTCACTGACTTCATTTTTTTATTCAGACTTCTGACTTGTACCTTGCTTAAATTGTTTTGTATCTTTCTTTTTCTTGTACTAAAGGTCAATCTCCTCAATCCGTGGTGAGCTCGTACCATATATGGTAAGGAAACAATTTTCCAAAACAACTGCCAGTCAGAAAATTAAAGATGACGCAGATGAACAGAGTCAGAAGAATGACAGCTCTACAAACCAAGGTAATTAAAAAAAAGAACTTCCTGAACAGCAGCTGTGTCATCATCGGATGTTCACACCTCTCCTCTTATCTCTTCTGATTATCCAGAGATCCTCATCTCCTCTCGAGATGAAGCCCTTCTTCAGTTGGCCCAGGAGCGATCGTGTTGGAATGACCACCGTGGGGACATGAATGAGGCTTACCATGGAGGGAAGCTCCGCTGTTATGTTCACATCATGGACCAGGGTCTCTGCTGCCGCGTCAACACTCTACCTGCTTACATAGAAGCAAACAGACTGGTGGGTTAGACTTGAGCCTGATCCTTTTAACGTAGTACTTGCTTTGGTACACCATGCTTTTATGGGAATTTACTGCCTCAATATTTATATTTTGAGAACCTATTAATGAGTTCCAATCAGCTGAATGTGATGGTGTGCTTTGTTTTTCTGTGTGATGAGAATGGTAAAGTTTTGGACTGTTAGTAGGTCAACCAATCATAATGTAGACATTTTCTTTCCTTAGCAAAAATGATTTACATTTTGTTTGTTTTGCCAATTATTTATTATTATTGAATAAAAGTGGTTGATAAAGAAAGTTATTCTCAATTACTGCCTGAAGTAGTATCACTTTATCTCTTAACCACTTTTATCTAGGAAAGCACTTTGTTTCTCTTGCATGTTACACCATTTGTATTTGCCGTTTTAAATTAAAACAGCATCTGTTTTTCAATGATCATGTAATTTTTTACTAAGGGAGCATGTAAGTCATTTAGTCATTTATCTGTTTCCTATAGGATCTCAATCTTAAGTCTCCTTTTTTCCATCTTTTCTGCTACAGGCCCCTAAACTGTTCGACGAGCCTGCAGTCCATCCTTCTGCTGTTATTTCTGAGAGATGTCAGGTAAATATGATGAATTACAAAAGATGCATCACTAGTCAATTCTGTTAACCTGACACTTCAGATAGACGGTTTCATGTATTCATTGCATGGGATGTGTTTTACATCCATCTGGGCAACACGTCATAGTCTGTGTTGGAGAAGGGCAAAATCGTTCAGAAAATCTCAGGGGGTTATTGGACAAACTGTCACATTCATGCTGTGCCAATCAGGGCAACAAAACATACTATGTAATGGGCATGCAGAGCCCTTTGGGAGTAAACTACATAAGGTGAACTTGACATGCAGCCATTGTCACTTTTTACTGTAGTGGAGCCAGTTTGTGAATCATTCCTACCAAAGCTGGTAGGAAGAGGAGCAAAAAAGTTTTTCCACCAAGAAAAGCTTTCAGTGTGGTTCTTTGCTCTACTTTTAATAAAGAAATGTTGTCCAGCTCTGATAAAACTGTTGCTACAGCTGAATCCGAGCTAATCGCTTCACGCTTGCAGTAAAACTAAACCCTGCAATAGTTACCACCCCATTGTCCTCAGATGACAATGATTAGTCCACTCAGTCCAGGCACAAACATTTTGGTGAATCTGCCTGATGACCAAGCAAAAGGTTGGTCAGGATGATCAGTAAAGGATGATCAGCAAAAGGTTATTTTGTTCCCCTCTAGAGAAGTTGCGAAGTTAAAATCCTGTTGTCACATTAATATAGGTTTTAAGTTTTAAATGCCATGCCCTGTGTACAAGACATTCTTTTAATACCAATTTTTAGTCTGAAAAATTAGCGACAACCTACCATCGTGGACGAAAGTATTGGCACCCCTGGAATTATCCAGAAAAATACACAGTTTCTCCCAGAAATTGTTGCAATTACAAATGTTTTTGGTATACACATGTTTATGTCCTTTGTGTGTATTGGAACAACACAAAAAAGGAAGAAAAAAGACAAAATTGACATAATTTTACTCAAAACTCAACAAATGGGCCAGACCAAATTGTTGGCACCCTCAACTTGAAATTTGGTTGCACACCCTTGGGAAAAATAACTGAAACCAATCGCATCCTATAACCATCAGCAAGCTTCTTACACCTCTCAGCTAGAATTGTGGACCACTCTTCTTTTGCAAAATCCTCCAGGTCTTTCAGATTTGAAGGGTGCCTTCTTGCAACAGCAATTCTGAGATCTCCCCACAGGTGTTCAAAGGGATTTAGATCCAGACTCATTGCTGGCCACTTCAGAACTCTCCAGCGCTTTGTCTCCAACAATTTCTTGGTGCTTTTTGAGGTATGTTTCGGGTCATTGTCCTGCTGGAACACCCATGACCTCTGACGCAGACCCAGCTTTCTGATACTAGGTCCTACATTGCAACCCAAAATCTTTTGGTAGTCTCCAGATTTCATGATTCCTTGCCCACAGTCAAGGCACCCAGTGCCAGAGGCAGCAAAACAACCAGACTGTAGGTACTGTATTCTTTTCTTTGTAGGCCTCATTGCGTTTTCTATAAACAGTACCTACAGTCTGGTTGTTTTGCTGCCTCTGGCACTGGGTGCCAGACTGTAGGTACTGTATTCTTTTCTTTGTAGACCTGATTGCGTTTTCTATAAGCAGTAGAATGACGTGCTTTTCCAGAAAGCTCTACCTTAGGCCGGCCACACACTACAGGATTTTAAGCCCGATTTTAGCCAAGATTTGACTCCCCAATGATTGTGGGGGCATATACCAACTGGAGCCTCGTCGCAAACGATTATTTGTCTGAGTAGTCTGCATGTGTGTGGTGTCAACACGATTCATTTACTGCTCCATATCGCGTCGTAGCCTCCCAGACCCTGAATCATAAATATCAAACATGTTTGCCAGTCTGGCTTTTTTATGTCTCTTTGTCAGCAGTGGGGTTCTCCTCGGTCTCCTGCCATAGCGCTTCATCTCATTCAGATGACCACGTATGGTCCCAACTGACACTTTTGCACCCTGAGTCTGCAGGACAGCCTGAGTTTGTGTGGAAGTTGACTGAGGATGTTTATCCACCATTCCAACTATCCTGCATTGCATTCTTTTGTCAATTTTTCTCTTCCATCCACATCCAGGGAGATGAGCCACTCTATGGGCTATAAACTTCTTGATTATATTACGCACAGTGGACCAAGGAATTTCTAGATCTCTGGAGATGGTCTTGTAACCTTGAGATTGTTCATATTTTTCCACAGTTTTGCTTCTTAAGTCCTCAGATAATTCTCAGCTCTTCTTTCTCTTCTCCATGCTTGGTGTGACACACACAGGCACACAACACAAAGGTTGAGTAAACTTTTATACATTCTAATTGGCTTCAGGTGTGATTTCTAGATTGCCAGCATCTGTTACTGCCACAGGTGAGTTTAAATGAGCATCACATGCTTGAAATAAAATGATTTACTCACAGTTTTAAAAGGGTGCGAATAATTTTGTCCAGTCCATTTTTGAGTTTTGTGTAAAATTATGTCAATTATGCTTTTTCTTTTTTTTTGTGTTGTTCCAAGGCACATAAATGAAATAAACGTGTATACCAAAAACATTTGAAATTGCAACAATTTCTGGGAGAAATGGTGTATTTTCTGGAAAAAGTCCAGGGGTGCCAATACTTTCGTCTACAACTGTATGTATATACTGTCGAGATCAGCATACCAGTGAGGTGCTAAATCATGAGCTATCATGTCCACATGTACAGCCGCTACCATCAGACTTGATGTGACTGAAAACGTGCCTCCATTCATTACATATTGCAAGCAGTTGTTTCATGGCTGAAAACATTCTGTGATACATGGCATAGACCAGACCGGCCGGTGTTGGAGCCACTTTTACCATCGTTTCTCCCTCATTTGGCCCTAATCCAGCATTTAAAAAAAACACTGATGGGTAAAAAAAAAAAAAAACTTGTTTTCCTTGGGAAGATGCACAGCAAGACTGCATATTATAAATATGGGCTGTGCAGCCTTGTTGTGGAGTTCTTGTCTTTTTAATAATTTATTCTGGTTTTAATGCTTTTCCCCCAATATAAGCAATGGGCAAAATGCTGTATATTGTTTGTGTCTTTCAAGGCCATGTACCTCTCCATTTCCTTAGTGATTTTTTTTGTTTTCCATTGTTTTTATTGATTGATTCTAATGTGGAGGCAACTAAATCTGTGCAGCACTTGAATCCAAGAAAAATGTCTTTAAAAAGACCATGTAGATGTCAGGTTAAATCACATCACATATTGTGTTGTATCATATTTCTGCTTTCATACTTGTTCGTCATCATAAGCACTCTATATAATTGTGTTTAATTACAGCGCACTTAGAGTATCATTTGGCCTTTTCATCCTTGAAGACGCCTCTCTGTGTGCGTTCATGTCTAATATGACAGTTTGTGTGTTGGCTTTGCCCTCAGATGGGATCAGACAGCATCATCGGAGCGCAGTGCCAGATAGCAGATAAGACCTCCATAAAGAGATCCACCGTTGGGAACTCCACCACTGTGAAAGAGAAGGTCAAAGTCACCAACTCCATCATCATGCACGGGGTTACCATCGAGGAGGGGTGAGACCACACACACAAACATGCACCTACCTGTTGACTATTTACTTTGAAGTTCTTCTGTGTAAACATTAATCACACTTAAAAAAGAATTTCACCTTCCAGGCATGTTTATGAATCAACGTTTTGTTGCTCCTGTGGGCTTTTGTAAGGAGTCTAGTCCGTGCATGCTGACTGAATTCAGCAAACACAGATTTTACACTTTTTTTTTAACTTGTGGAAGCAGTGGATGTCTTGTTTTTTAATCCATTGCACATCCTTCCATTGAAATGGGTTTTTTTTTTTTTTTTTTTTTTTTTTTTTTTGGAGCTCCTACATTCAAATCGGTGTGTGTGTTGGGCAGATGCTTGTAGATGTGTGTGTCCACTGACGGGAGGTGTAACAGGTTTTGTTTTCTGGGCTCTGTGGGGTCAACCCAAGAGCGCTGAGTTAACAATGCATCTATTGGTGTGCAACCAGCCAGAGATCAGCTCCAAACAAACACAAAGCTACTCAACTGAAACGCACAACATCCATATATTTAATTTAGCCGCTAATTTACTCGCCTTTACCAAAGCTCCCACTGGTTACCGAATTCAAGATCAACATACGGGTTTGAAAGGTAAAGTCCTCACAGCTTTAGATGGTCTGTTTTATGATGCTCTATGGAAGTGATGTGGTTTTGAGATGGTTTTTTCGATCAAGTTCTGCTAAAATAAGTTTAATTTCTTATATTCCTAACATCACATTTTCTTTCTTTTTCATATATTCCACTGCCTAAAGGATTTATATAGCTTAAAAAAGGCAGGATATATTAGCTGATGGACTCTCAGTTTTTAGCAGTAGTAAATATATTTGCACATGTATTTCATAGACAGGTGCATAGGGGAGGAACAATTTATCAAAAATTAAAAGCAATCTCCCTCGTACAGGTCTAATTACGAAATTAAAATTATTGGCAAGCTTAGATACTAGACCTCCATCAGGCAGTAATATATGTACAGGGTTTGATTTGAACAGTTCCAAAACACCAGACAATTTTGACACAAAACCTTCAGTTATCTGCTAAGAAAGCTAGGGATAAAGAGGAATTCCACCTTAAAACCGTTAACACTCCATGACACTGACCCAAAGCATACAACTAAATCTACACAAAAAAAACAAAAACAAATAATGGCTTCACCAAAATACATTTTTTGAGATGGCTTGACTAAAGCCCAGACCTGCTGAAAATGAGCAGAGGAAGTGTCCCCTACAGTCTGAAAGATTCTGGGTGCTTTTGAAAAGAAGAGGGGGCAACATTTTTCTTAGTCAAAATAGGTTAAGCTGATAAGCTCCTACCCAGAAAGGCTGAATGTTGTTACAAGATTTGAAGGTGGTTTTACTGATTATTGATCTAAGGATGTGCATATTTATGCAACAAGGTTTTTCTTCTTTTGATTGTTTTGATAATTCCTCTTAAAAAGGAATTATTTGGTTGTTAATTATTGAATTGTTTATGTTAAATAGTCACATTAAGGGTGGAAAAAGTTCTGCGGTGATGTATCTTGGCCTCATTATTTTACATCACAATAATGTGGCATTTCAACAGGGTTGTGTGGACTGTATATTTAAATAAAAGGGCTGTCAGTATGAATGTATTAATTGCATTAGGCATTAATTTTCTTGCATCGTCGTCTAGTTTGACACTTTGACCTGATGTCAAAGACGTTTATCGTTTATCCTGTCACCTTACCAGTATGATAGCATTTTCTTCCTTGTCATCATTTACCAGAGTGACATTATACAAGTCCCCAATTGACCCCCCAGGGATTTATATGTGCATACAGTGAAGCTGTATGTATTGTATGTATAAGTTCTTTATTTTCTTTCAAAATAAAAGTGGGTTTTATCCATACAGGAAGTCAATTTCACTTTAAGACAGTACAAAATCTCAAATGAAACAAAAAACAGTTTTAGATGCAAAGCAGTGGAATTTCCAAACACTGCAAAAAAGGAGATTAATTGAGATAAACTATAGAAATTCTGCGATTAATCACCATTTAAAACTGCATCGTTTGAGAGCCCTAATATATATTATAACCAACATGAATATTTCATTAAAAAAAAGCAGGCCATCTTAAATAAGGAGTGTTTGCAAGAAAGTTGACTATTTATAGGCATTGTATTTGATTAATCACATCACATCCCATATGTCGATTTTATCCATTAAAGTATAAAAATGAAGAGCACAGAAAATTTTTATATGTGTTCCAATTAAAGTCACAGAGCTACTTTAGCTGGTTGTGTGATGGCATCATAGTGCGATTAATCCGCATACATTTTTTTAATCGTATTTTTCACCCCTGGGATTGATTTATCCAAATTAATAAAATGTTTTGACAGCACCGGCTAGAATACTTTAATAAACAGAAACATTACAACAAATCAGGTCAAAATAGTTAATAAACAGCTACATTTGTCACAAAATTCAAAATTCAGCTGGAGGTATTTAATATCTGACAGCACGTTAGTTTTTTATATGAAAACAAAGTTCTTGGCTTTTTGAGTAGGTTTTGTCTGTTATGTTTTGTAGTTATGTTTGAAGTGCTAATGAGTATTTTGGTCTGCATTTGCAAGTTACCTTAACAACCCCCCCCCCCCCCCGAAAAAAAGGGGAATTTATATTAACTGATTTATAAATTCTGCTATTGTAACTGTCTGAAGACATAATTTCTGGCAGAAATGTTAAAATCCCAGGAAATAAGTAAGAAAACTTGAATAAATTGTACTTTGTTGGAGCAATGTCAAGGTACAGTATTTAAGTGTATTTTTCTAATTATGACTTAAGTTTGGGAGGGTGAAAAAATCTGGGCAGTAGTGTGATATGATGTGGCCAGTAGCTGAAATGGTCAAAATTGCCTGTTTTGATGCCCCATGGAAAGGATTTGTAGAGAGAGCACCAGTAGAATTGACATGTAGATTGATCTACTCCATGTCTGAGCCAGAAACTCTGCTGGAAACAGACCCATCTTAGTCTCACGTCTCAACTTTAATGCACTCATTCACTCACAGGCTCCTTTTCTTTTATCTCAATATCTTACTCCTCCCTCTCTTTTCTTTCTATCAAGGCCTCGACGCCATCTCCGTCCTTTCTCTCTCTGTCTCTCTCTATCTCTTCTCTCTTAAGCTTTTCAGGGACCCCAGCCAGCATGGGGACCCTCATCATGCCCATGTAGGTGCATGCACAAAGGCATGAAAGACCGAGAGCCTGGAGAAGGGATGAAAAAAGCGAGGGGAAAGCAAGCTAGCACGCAAGAAAGAAATTGCAATTCTTTCTTTCTCTTTTTAGGACATAAGAAGGAAGGAGAAAGAAGGAAAGAAAGAGCCAGTGTGAGGGGATTAGCAGACCCCGGCCATGTCGCAGAAACCCCTCACATTTCTGCTTTCTTTGTTTGGAGCTGACCAGAACTTGTTGACAAAGCGCTGCGTGTTTGGGAAGGGGGATAGTAGGGGTCAACTTTACAGGCGGGGGGGTTGGCACAGGAGGTGGGGGTTGACGTGTGTGTGAGTTTGAGAGAGAGGGAGGGGGGGTCACGGCAAGGAGGAGCCCTGGTGTTAGTAATTAGTGGTGTTTCAGCTCCGAGGCTTCTTTGGTGGTCCGTCTCTCTCTCCCTCTCGCTCTAATGTTACAAAACTTTGAATCTTGTAATCTCCCTTCACCAGCTACCACCACTGCCACCTTTCAGTTAGGTACTCACACCACACACACTTCTGCCTCCCTCTCCCTCCCTCCAGGCCTAACCACCTGAACAGAGTGAGCCAACACAAACCTGTCTGTGTGAGGCGCTTAGGGCCAAGTTTTTGTGCGTCACTGCCCGGGCAAGACCGACATATGTTCTCCAGCGGGCTCCCCGAGCTACTGAAACACACGCTGTCTTCCCCACACACGCACGGCCTCCACGGTCAGCCGACACAGGACACACTGTCTGTGTCAGGACTGTCTGTGTCTCTCCTCCAAGAATTTTATGGTGATGGTTTGGCTGAATGTGAGCGCTCAGTGGGTTGGCACAGCCGACTCAGGTGTAGCTCAGCCAACAATGTCTTCACACAGACACTCACACATACATGGAAACAGCTTGGGTTGCTGCTGTTCTTTAATATAAATGCTAATGTGGTGTCATTAAGTTCAGCTGATTGGATGTTTAAGTCTTCAGAGCAGGTGGGAGAATTACTGAATGTTGCTTCTGTCAATTTGACCTTCAATCACTCCAAATCTCTGTGAATACTGAAGCTTAATAGTCAACAGTGGAAACGGCTGTGGTTTGACTGGGCAGCTCCCAGTATGAGTGTGTACTGAAGGTAGAAAACAGAATGTGAACCATAAACATGTTTTGAATCTCAGGCAGGCTCAAAGCACAAACATCAGTCTCTGAAAATCCTGTTTTACCAGAACCAAACCCATCCCAGCAAAATATTACTCTTTAATTACTCTAGAGTTTATAAAGTATCAGTTGGGTCCTGGAATGAACCACTGGCTCACCACTTACAGGTCTAAGGGCAGTAATTCACAGTTAAAGGTACAATATGCTGAATTTTTTGCACTGAAAATGACTACATTGAAAAATTACAGACACATACACGTGAGGACAAAATTATTAGCCCCCTTATAAAAAAGTAAGTTTTTCTCAAGTATTTCCCAAGTTCTGTCAAACAGAGTGGAGAGTTTTTAACAACGCTTTTACAAACATCCTAGTTTTATTTTGGCTGCTTACATTGTTTTACTTTGCACATAGAAGCAAAATTATTTCACTAAAACCAAAAACTAACAGGGTCAAAATTATTACCCCCCTTTAGAACTGACCTTTTAGTCAAGCTATAGCAAAAACTGCTCTTGGTCAATGATGTGCCTTAACGTAGCAATGCTCAAAGCTTGTTAAATCAAGTTAAAACCAAGGGTTATTTCCCAGTTTACACACTGTATAAAAGCCTCAGTAAGGGTTTGAGCTGTCACTTGAGAAGGCATCATGCCAAAACCAAAAGAAACCAGTTTAGACTTGAGAAAAAGAATTGTTGATGCTCACAAAGCAGGAGAAGGATATGCACAGTTATCACAGCGTTTCAAGTGTCAATAACTGGAGTGAGAAGTTTAATCAAGAAATTCATTGAGAGCCACACAGTCCAGAACAAGCCTGGCAGAGGCAGGAAGATAAAGATTTCAAAGACCTTGGAAAGAAAACTAGATGTGTCACAAGACCCCAGAACAACTGCCAAGACACTAAAGAAGGACATAGACAAGTCAGGAATTGTAATCTCAAAGAAGACCATCGCAAGAGCCCTGCACAGGAATGGACTGCGAGGTTACAGGCCAAGAAAAACTCCCCTTTTGCAGAAGAGACACCTTCGAGCCAGACTGACATATGCTAAGAACAACCTGGAGAAGTATTGTGAATACGGAAGCATGATCTTTGGTCAGATGAAACTAAACTAGAGCTCTTTGGCCATAGAGACGTTGCTTATGTTTGGAGACAGAAGGGAGAGACGTATCACCCAAAGAACACCTTCCTCACAGTGAAACATGGTGGTGGGAGGATTATACTGTGGGGATGCTTCAGTGCATCTGGAACTGGGAACCTTGTCAAGGTGGAAGGAACCATGATGGAAGATGGATATGTGGACATTTTGAAAGAAAACCTGAAGCAGTCAGCAACAAGACTGGATCTGGGTCGTGCTTTTTCTTGCAACACCATATTGACCTAGAACACACGTGGCTCCTGGTGAAGAACTACCTTCGGAAGACCAAAGTGAGCGTTACTGAGTGGCATGCACAAAGCTCTGACTTAAATCCCATTGAAAATCTATGGGGTGAACTGAAGACCAAAGTCCTTGTCAGAAGACCATGAAATCTGGAAGAGCTTGAGAGATTGGCCAAAGAAGAATGGGCTAGCATTCGTCAGAAGACATGTCAAAGACTTGTTGAAAACTACAACAAATGACTGCAGGCTGTTATCTAGCAAAAAGGAGACACAACTGACTATTAGCACTAGCAGGGCTAATTATTTTGACCATAGTTTTAGTTTTTTGTGATTTTTTTTTTTTTATTTCTGTGTGCAAATTAAAATCATTTCAGCATCCAAAATAAAAGTAGGATGTTTGAAAAAGATGTGTTAAAAAGAGTTTGCTTTGTTAAATAGCGCTTGAGAAATGCGTTTAAATCAATGAAATTTTCATAGGGGGCTAATAATTTTTTCCATAGTGAACACTTGCTTTCCCTTACAAAAATTGATGTTAAGGGACGGTAAGCAGTTTTTTTGTCCAAAAAAATTCTGTCTGTTCAAAACTACCTGCTCCTACGAGATTTGCATTGGGTCCCGCAGGATGCCACTTCAAATGCAGCCCTCTACCCTGGACCCTATAACTTTGTGGCCCCAATAGATATTTAGAAGTCAAGGAGATGCGCCGCCCATTTCCACCCACCACCATTGCTTATTTCTTGTTTGAAATGAGGACTGTTGGACATAAAAACTGCACTCACACAGTGTTTTTCACCGAACAGTAAACCCCTGTTTTTGTTTCATGGATGATTTTCACAAAAGAGGGAGAAAAGCTGTTAAAATTGGTCTTAAAATGCTGTGACTGAGTAGCTTGTACAATTAATCAGGTAGTCAACTTTAACAGTTTTTTTCCCTCATTATAAGAAATTTGTCTGTGAAAATAAAACAGGTGGTCTAGAGTTTAGTAAATGCACCTCATGAAGCACAGCTTTTATTGAAAAGAGTTCTCAATTCAAAATTAGACTAAACAATAGGGTAAAGCGGAGCAGTGCGTCCCTACTCATCACCTTATGCTGTTGTTTTTATTTAGAGCTCTTGTGGCAGAATTTACATACTGTATTTCTGGGATATTACTGGGAAGCTATAAAGGTATAATTATTAAATCAGCTGATATTACTCAATTGCTAATTGTTTTATTTTATTTTCCACCATAAAACTTAATCAATCACAGGGTGGTATTTCATAACATCTATTCAACGCTTAATGGAGAAAATATGCTGATCCTATCACAGGGCCGTGGTTCTTGATAAAGTACGGTCAGATTTTTTTCTGCTTACAGTCAACCCAGAGCTGCTTTGACTTCAAAACATATAATCACTGCACAGATACACAAAGCCTTACAAGCTCAACTCATCTTGACTGGGTGATGTAGTCTGTTAGTTAGTTTGATGGTGACATTATAGACCAGGGGTTGGCAACTAAGTTTGGCCTTGGGCCAAATTTTTTTACTGACCAACTCAATGGTGGGCCAAAATTACATCTTCATCAGGCAAAACCTGTCTTTCCTACTAAAAATATACTTTTTTTCTCATCTATACTATTATAATTGTACAAAAATATATTCTAATAAAGTTATTTATTTAAAATCAGTGAATTTGCTACAGGCTGTTATTATGTATTTATTTGATCTTTGAGCCAAGCTTGTTATTTGTTTTAATTCAATGAAACATTTTTAGCACTTTGTCTGTTACAGTGGCACACAGAGAGGGATTTTTTCCTTTTTTTCTCCTTTTTCTCAGAGCACACATGTGCCAGTTAAATTCCTACCTCAAGCCAGTGTGTGTCTGAAGTCAAGCAGATGCTGCTTTATTTTATTTTATCATATTTTGTCACGACTTTTGAATTGATGTTCTGAAATCTGTGTGGAATTGTCGTTTTTGTGATATTATATATATATATATATATGTGTGTGTGTGTGTGTGTGTGTGTGTGTGTGTGTGTGTGTTTTTAATCAGTTTTTTAATCAATGTAATCTGGTGGGCCAGGTATTATTGGTGGCGGGCCAATTTTGGCCTGTGGGCTGCCAGTTGCCTACCACTGTTATAGACTGTTAACAGTAGATAACTGGATACTCCAATGTAATCTATTTTGACATGGACATATTCTAATTTCCTTTTTGTTCTGCTTTATTCCTTCATAATGTTTATTTTGCTTATGTTTCTCTGTTGCCTTTTATTTATAGTGTTTCCTCCACTTAGGCATTGTTTTCTACCATCTTTTTTTGGTTTTCGTTGTAAATCATAAGGAGAAAAAACACTAATTGAGTCATTAATAAGCTAAATCAACACTTCTTAAACATTTAAGAAAAGACTGAACTTCTGTGGAGGCAGGATGAAACAGCTTCGAAAGGTTTGAATTATTATCTAAGCATGCATTAGTCTCATGTCACTGATACACTGGTGGTTTGCTGTATTTTTTAAATGAAGTTGTCATTTCATTTGCACCCGCAGTACTGGCAATGCCCATTACATGGTCATGAATAGTTTAACCAGTGGGTGATTTTGCCCTCTCAGATTATTTCATTTAAGGGTTTTAGGAGTCTTAAAAGAAATGAAAATGTTGCCTATAGTACAGGGAAGAAGATCTTAAAAAATAAGCATGTCCACAGATTTGTAGTTTTTTTAATGGTGAGTGCCAACACTGGTGTGATGTAGAACCACTACTGCAGAAAGAGAGTAAAATCATGTGACTGATGTAATTTGTCTGTTTGTTTTCCAGGTGTAATATCCAGGGCAGTGTGATCTGCAGTAACGCCGTCATTGGACGAGGAGCAGACCTCAAATACTGTTTGGTGGGAAACGGACAACGGATCGAGCCAGAGGGTGAGGATCCAATAAATACACATGCAATTAATTCGATTCTTTTTCATTATTATAAATTCTAAGGTCTTCTGCCTCCTCCCTGATTAGCAGATAGAGCAATCTATATTACATTATTATGTCACATCAAGCAGCATTCTCTCTCATGCTGTGCCAGAGTACACTGTTAAACCAAACAAGTTGAAAATACTCAAAATATTTGTCATTAAATAATTACGCAAAGATTTTAAGGAGTGGAAATATTTGTTTGAGTATGACTCAAGTTAAGATATATATTTACTAGGGCTGTCAATTGATTAAAAAATTAATCAAGTTCATCACATCACCCTGCTGTGATTCATCATGATTAATCACAGCATTTCTTTAGTTTTAGTAATTTTTAGATTTTTAAATGTTCTTATTATCAAGTGTTTATTTTCATTATTTTAACTTTATGTACAGCGCTTTGAAAGCGATTTTTACAAAAAATATATATATTTTATGTATTTTTATTATTTATTTATTTTTTTATTATTATTATTTTTATTATAATTATCTATAAATTAACATTTAAAATACTGCAATTTACTTGTGTTTTTGTGAGATAAATTAGTGCTAGTATGGTGTTTAAATGAAGAAACATTAAACAAACTAGAGTTTTTAAATTTATTTGTGGTTTGTAAATCAGAGTGTCATAATTAACTGAGCAATAATATTTATAAACTGCAAACGAGCCCAGCAGACAAACACATCAGGTACAAAATAACTTCTGCTGTAGAGTGAATGATCAGGTGAGCTGTTACCCCGAGGTAGCTGAAGTTGCTGACCGATGTCCAGTTGTCTCTCATCAGTGTAATAAATGTAGCTCGGGCCAGCTGCTCCACTCTGGGGACAAAGCTGGGTCTGCTGGACTGTGCCGGTGTAGCTTGGCATTATGGCTTAATCACGTTGTTGTTAGCGTCTTTGCTAATATTAGAAAAGATGCGTTTTGCCCAGAGGTGGTACATCAGGCTCATTGTGCTTCGGTGTAAAGACAGTTCATCACCGCCGTATGTACACACAACTTTTGTTTCGTCCAGACTTCCATTAGGCAGCTTTTTAAATCGGAAGTTTGCCGTGATGCAGACCTGGGTCTGTCACCTCACTCATCACTGCTGGCTGCGTTTGACCCGCCTTTAACCTTTTTACCCCGGACGTAAACATCCGCGCAGGAGGACTACGGGAGGAAGTTGTAGTCAAACTTAGTCATATGATTAAATTGTGTTATTATTTTTTGTAACGTGTTAAGCTTTCCAGATTAATCACGAGCGTTAACGCGTTAATATTGACAGGTCTAATATTTACATGTTTCTCATCCTCTGCAATTTTCCATTATGTCTTAAACGTATTTCAATTTCGAACAATCATGCCAGCCAAGTTAAGCTAATTTGATTGACTGCAAGTGATTAAGACTGAAAGGTGCACTTTGACTAGGAAAGTGCTCATCCACAGAGTTCAGTACATCATCACTGCTATGTTGAATCTTTTCCCCTCATGCAGTACTTGTCTAACTGAGAGGGTAACTTCACTCATGATGCAAAAGTGTCCAATGCCCAGAGGCATTCTTGTGAAACTCAGCAGATTTAAGAGATGCTTGTCAAATAATTCAGGTACAAATGGCAAAAACACTTTGAGTGATAAGGTATTGTTTACTTAAAACTAAAAATGAGTTCTATCAATTCAGAAAGATAGAGCTGAAATAGCTTTTTTTTCAATATTTCAGTTAACACAACTCATTTTTTAACAACTTTTTACTGTTCAGTCTTACAGTACATGATTTCCTCCGCCTCAACCATGCCTTGCTGGTCTGCCTTCCCATTAGTAAAATTATTCCATGTCTGAGCATGCCTGCATATGTACACAGTCTAATACAATGGGTAACAGTATGTACATAGTTGGTAGCAAGGCGGAAGAGGTGCACACTCGCATTGATATTTGTTATGCTCTGTACGTACAATGGAGTCCATCCTGCAAGTTACTATAGATGTTTTATTTTTAAGACACCACCAATGACCCTCTTCCTACCTCCACATCTACTGTTCAGTGCTGGGATAAAATCGATCCATGCTGTGTGGATAAAATGGGATTTTGAAGATACAGGGGTGTTTAAATTGCATAAGTACTCAAGGTTGTATTCGCATCTCCCACAAACTGTGCTCAAGTACACATGAATCTTGTCCTAAACTACTTCTTCATGTGGACTTGGCACCTGAGTCCAGTATGCTTGTGTTAACACTGATCAAATGAACCAGACTTTGGGGTCAAGTGGTCTCAGATTTGGGCCTGGGTCCCTCAGGTGAAACCACCTGTTGGCTTTTAAATGTGTGTGTGTGTTTGGGGGGGGGGGCAGAACAACCTCAAATGAAAATGTCTTACGAAAGCAGCAGAATCAACAAAAATCTGCCAAAATGGCATGTTATATTCTTTGCCGTTCAGCACAACTAGTCTTTTTAAATAGCTCTTATATTGTCACTGTTATTTTATCCACCCACAGCTCTGCTCAACTGACTCAGATAAGGTGTTAGTGCCAAGTGTTTAAGCCAAGCAGGAAAGTTTCTTAATTCTAGAGTCCGTGTGATAGAGAGATTTGTCAGAGTTTTTTTTTTTTTTTAATTTCCTTAATCCTCTTGTCCCCAAAGCTAGCTCTGTGTGTGTGTGTGCATGAGTGTGTGTATGTGTGTGTCACATTGATGGAGAGGTTAGAGAGCAGGGCCAGAACAGGACCACCCGGAATTCAACAGCAGCAGCCTGCAGCCACATCCAGCACACACACATGTATATAGAAAATGAGAGAGCAGGTTCTGCTACCAGGCTGAGCAGCCTAATTGAGTGGACAACAGGGTGCTTTAAGTAACAACAGCGTGAATTTGAGCTAAACTCATCTAGAAATGTTTCAAACTGTTCAGAGCGATGTGTACGACAAAACTGATCTGGCTTCAGATGTTTTCTGGGAAATGTTTCCGACTGGTCGGCATTGAGCTGCTATTGTTTAGCTATTGAACACTGGAAACTTGGAGATGCATAAATGGTTTGCATACACTGTAAAGCCAAAGTTCAGTCACACAAATACAAAGTCCCAGTTAATTTGTCTCTGATGGGAAGAAAATCTCTGTAACAGACACGCTGTTATTTTATTGTTTCTTTATTTTGTTCTGTCAGTCTTTATTATTGATAACTAGGGTTGGGAATCACTAGTGGTGATGTTATTATCATGATACTTGGGTCACGATTCGATATTATTGCGATTTTAAACATTTTGCAATACAGTGGATATTGCGATACCATCTATTGAGATTTATTGCTCTCTATACCATTTTTTTTTTTACTTTTTAGCTGATTTAGCATTACTCTTGCCCTCATGTTTGTCATATTTTATTTTCATGTAGCACTTCTTGCAAACCTCATGTGGCATTTCCATCTCATTTGGCCTTACTTGCATTCCCAATGTCCTTCCCCTGGTGCTGCCATGATTGTTGTACTAACTTTCTCTTGCTCTATGATAGTCACCTCTGCCGAACTCACTGGACAAACATTTTTCCACATATTTGTCAATTATCATAGACTTCAGTTCATATTAGAATTAATTTGAAAAAAATCATTACTTGGTGGATGAGACGATACAATATATCACTGGACAAAATGTTGCGATACTATGCTGTATCGATTTTTTTCTCCTACCCCTATTGATAACCGGCCTTGCTGTCTCGTTAATAGACTCATCTGCTGTATAAAGCGGCGTGAAGTCCTGTTGATATAAATAGCCCAAAACGGCTGTGTTTTTTTCCTCAAAAGGAATTAAAATGAGATTTGATATTGTCAAACTAGATAAGAGGAGATGTAACCGTTGCACTGTTCATGATTTAGAAAAAAGCACATGAACTTTGTAGAACATATTGGTATAAAGCAAGGTTGTTATAGCTAACTAAACTAACTACATAACTAAAACTAAAATTCAAAAATCATTTTAGTTAACTGAAACTAAATAAAAACTAAGCTCTACCAAAAAAAAACAAAAAAAACTAACTGAAACTATATAGCGCGCTTACAAAACTAAAATAAAATAAAAATGGAGACAAAATATCTGTAGTTTTAGTCTTTGACACAACCATGCTGACTGGCATCGACCCCCAGGTCTAGGGAGTGTAAAATTGCCTGACCTGATTGGTTAGGACTTTACAGAGTGGTAGTTTTATGTCTGGAGTTATATTCAAACATCATCATTAAGTAAATAAATTGATAAGTGAAGTGTAGCTTGTTTTAATATGTTTTTAAAAATGTATGATGCTCACTAAGCCCTGACATCTATCCGTAAAAACTAAAACTAACACTAAAACAAATTAAAACTAAACTAAACTAAGCATTTTTGCAAAACAAAAACTAAACTAAAATCGAACACAGAAAGTGAAAACGAAATGAAAATTAAAACTAATGAAAAATCCCAAACTATTATAACCTTTGTATATAGGATGGATTTCAATCATAATGCAAACAGCATGTTAAAAAACAACCCTAATACAGTATTTGTTGTAATTTGGCCTTGCTGATGATAAAAAGTAAGTATAGTCCACTATAATTGACTAACACACATCAACAGTTTTGGGTAGATTTGAGAGTCTATTCATCAGATCATACTGACCCATACAATCAAATAATAAAATGCACACATGCCCTCTTTCATTGTAAGAAAGGCCAGTATTGTCTCTCGCCACCAATCGAGCTGTTTAACCTCAGGCTGCTAAAGACATTACACACCCACTCTACTGCTGAGCCCGTTAGCAGCTAAGGACCACCCTGCCAGCTAGCCTCACACACACATACACACACAGATGCACTGCTGTCAGGTGTAGATATTTAAAAGATATGAAAGCTGAACACATACATCAAACCAGTCAGCATTTATTGTACAGAGATAATGTTTCTACTCTTCTTTCTAGCTTTTAGGATGACATTATTCACTTACCTGATGATTTATACTGATTACTTTTAAATTAGGTCAATTTTATTATTGTAGACATCTTTGTTTGAACATATATTGTTATTTTCTGTTCAGACCAATTTTAATTTCATCGACTAGAATATGACTAAAAATCATTGTTGACTACTTTTTCCACAAAGAAGACGAGACTAAGACCAGACAAAAACAGACTTTTGATTATAAAAACTCTGGTGAAAAGTTCAGCTTTTGTCAAGGAGACAAAATCATAAGCACTGGACTGTTAGACATTGAAAATCCATGATATCTCCACTTTAAGTATAAGTTTAAGGTTAAGTATAAGTTGCAAAAACACAAACGGATGGTTAGAGACGTTCAAGGGATGTTAGTATTTTCTTCAGTATTTTTTAGTAATCAAAGTATTTATTGTGTATTAATCAAATAATTGTTTTGACTTAATGTCAAAATGTTTGAGACTGTAAACTGTTAATGAAGATTATTTTTAGCTTTTTTGCCTTTATTCTAACAGAACAGCTAAATAGAGACTGTAAATTTTGGGGGAGAGAGAGTGGGGGAAGACATGCAAAAACTTCACTGAGACCAGGAGTCAGTCCCGGAACCAATGCGTCCAGGTCTTCCATCACTTTTATCAACAATTACCGGGGAGACTATGGGGCGTGTTACCAGCTATAAGTACCTTGGTGGTGTTATTGACAATAAGCTGTCTTTTCATGAAAATACTGATTTAGTTTACAAAAAAAATCACAGCAGTGACTGCTCTTCCTCCAAAAGCTCAACCAGTTTGGGCTGTGCAGCCAACTAATGTCAATGTTTTATCACTTCATGGTTGAAGGTGTCCTAGCCTTTGCTGTTATCTCCTGGTTTGGTAGCTTCTCATTAGGAGATAAAATAGAACTCACTGTTAAAGTTGCTAGTAAATTACACAATTAAATTTTAAAAATGAACCGTTACGATACACTTCATTTTCACTACAGATGTCTGAAGATGTTTCTTAATAATGGTTCTGCCTTCAGTTGTCCTTCAGTGTATTTTTGTATTTATTCATTTCAGTGTTGGGTCTGAATTTGTGTGATTGTGTTGCCCATGTTTTATGTTTTTACCTGCTGCAAAGCAAATTTCCCTTAGGAGAAAATAAAGTTGAAGTTGAGGTTTGGGCACCTGGTCTACCCACTGAGTCAACCTGTTGACCTGGACGAAAACTTTAAAGAGTGAAAATGACTTAAATGTACATAAGCTAAAGAATGTTTTTATCTTTTAACAAAAACTAAATTTGAAATAGCTGCCAAAACTTACACTGGTCAAGACACATGAAAAAATTTATTCAGTAATTCTTTGAATCATTGTATACATCCCTGATAAATCAACAGGCCTAAATTCAGAAACCATTCCTCTGATCCTCTGGACCTTCTCCTTCCCTCCCCTGCTGCCCCATGCTCCATTTGTGCTCCCCTCCACACAGCAGAGCATAAACTGGTTTTGAGCAACAGATTCCTTCACACTAAAACCTGTCTGTGTGGACGGAACATTTCTCTCTGCCACCGTTTGCTTTGGATCGGTGCAGATGCTCGCAGATGGAGGGATGTAGGGAGGAGCAGCAGCAGCTCTCCTCCTGCTGAACTGGCTTTGGGTTAAGCGAGATGGCGAGAAAATGCTGGCAGTCTAAACGTTAGTGGTCAGGGTGACCTAAGATTTCCCACATTGAACATTCTGGGATGGATTTCAAAAAAACGAAAGCACCACACAGTAGGTACAAATGCTGTAGCTCATTAACTACTAATTAAGTATCCATTTATTACCTACCTGCAAGGTAGCCATTGTTTTCATTCAGTCTAATGCTGAAATAAGAACAGAATAAATATGCAGGCATCACTTTGTGAGTAAGAACACTTGAGTGGCTTAGACTTTTTGTTGGACATGTTTTATCTGTCTGCACTGATTAATATGTGCACACATCACCACTAAGAAAACCCTCCTTGATGATATACAGGAGTACACATCTGCCAAATGATAATCTTTCAAAGGCCAGAAACTACCACATTACACAAAATAGTTTCTATTGAGCATTGTTAATCTCTTTAGATAAAGGATTAGGCTGAGGACCACCTCCTGATTAACTTAGTAACCTTTAAGTGTAATGGTCCTTTATTTATGAAACCTTACCTGCAGCAAAAGTTTTCAAAATGGATATTGGGTCCAGCATGGAGAACAAATTATAGAGTAAGTCGTCTCATCCCTGATCTGTCAAAGAAAATAGTAACAGAGGCTTGATGGGGGAACATGCTGCTAATGTGCACTGTTAAAGTCAGCAAAGTTGAACCACACTATATTTGTGTGCATGCATCAGTTTGCTTGTTTATGAGCCCCCTGTGTGTGTTTACATACCAGCAATTCTGTAACATATGTGAATAAGAAATGTGTCGGTGCAAAGGCATATGACCGCAGAACTTCTTCACTGCACTGTTGTGCAATCACAGTCTGTAAACGGTCACTCATTTTGGGGATAAAAGCTGATTTTTGTTGTTTTTAGATGTTACCTCATTCAGATAGACTGTTCCACATATCCATGGCATAGTTTTTTTGTCAGAATGATTCTTTTTTTAAGTTATTATTAGTCCCATAACTTTTTGAAAAGTTTAAGTGACATCGGTGCAGCACACATATTCTTAAAGCCCAGTTTTTCCTGAAAAAGGATGTTTAAAGCTTGACTGTGCACCACAGAGTTGATGTTTCATAAGCTTTTTAAGACCAAAATAATTTAGGACAAAATGTTTTAAAAAATAGCTGAGGCCTCAGAGGATTAATAGCAAATCAGACCAACAAAATATATAAAGTGTGCCATAGAGGAGTAAGCTACATACATCGCTTTAACCAAACCATTCACATAACCACTGCCTTTTTCTCTTTAGGTAACTGGGATTGGTTTGGTCATTATCTGACCAACAACAATCATTTAAATTTGAAATTTTGCAAGATGGACCCACCTGCTGATAGACATGGAATTTTGGCCAAATCCTCCTGCTTTTGTAAGGTTATCAGTCAGCTGCATTTGAGGGTACGCTCTTATAAGATTAGCTCATGGCACACAAAGGTGTTACCCAGTATCCAATTGGAATGCATCCTTTCAAAATATATATAGTGAGGGTTTTTTAAGGGGCTGTGTCTCAGTGGGAAACAGGACCCACGTTTGCTCTCCAACTTCATACAGCCTGCCGAGCATGAATGTGTTTGAATGATTAGATTAGTACTGATGGACACATACTCACTTTTCATAACATCCTCTGCCATGTGTGTATGTTTATATGAAAGGGTGAATGTCACATATGGTGTAGGTGCTTTTTGGAATTAACATTGAAAAAGTAGTATGTAAGTAGAGCCCAGTTACTTATTATTCATTGAATCAACCACTGTATTTATGCCACCAATGGTTATGTAGAAACATGTTGTCTTTCTTTTTTTTTCTTTCTTATTTTTATCAACAAATCTGCTTAACTAGGAGGTGATAACATGAAACGGTTTAGCTGAAACGGTTTAGCTCTTAGTTGATCGATTCTTCACTTATTTCAAGTTTATCCAAATTGTCGCAGCCATCATGCCTCTCAGAGTAACATCAAACTTGTGGATTCAGTTAAAAACAACTCAGTTTAACAAAACACAACGGCTGCCTTTTGTGACTGCAAACACTTTTTAAAATCTCTCTTTCTTCCTTAGCTGAGAGGACAAATGAAGTCATCGTAGGAACGGACCAGCTGATGGAGATCTAGCTCCCTTGAGAATGTACAGCTTCAACTCACTAACCAGTGAGCAGCAAATGACAGCGGACATGCAATTCATTGGCTGACAGACCAATCAGAAGCCTGGATTCTGCTTAAAGGTTCTCCGTGATCTTCTCATATGCTTTTTTGTACATTGTGTCAAAATAAAGACAAATGCTTTAACCCACAACACTTAATTGTGTTTTTGTTTGTTTAGTTTTCACTTATAATTTTCACACCTTTTATGATATTGTGTATTTTTACTGCTTTAGAAAAAAAAAAGTCACATATTGACTGAAAATCTTTAATTTCATCATTGATATACAGACCGTCTGTTCCAGCTAGATCTTTGCGATAGTCTTCCCTCCCTGGTTATTATCTGATGGTTACTGGCACCTAATCATAGGTCTCAATTACCCCGTTTCTCCAGCGTGAGAGGGAGGAGTGAGGATCATACCCGTCCGATTGTGTGGGTCTGTTTACACGTGCACATTGTGCAGCTGTGACGACCAGAGATTGAGAAAAAAGCAGTGGGAGGGGAGACCACAATGGCATGGGGGTTAAGTTTATTTGTACACAAAAACTGTGTATGTGCAGGCCCTGGACCACCCAACTTGATCCTGTATCAGCTAACACCGACACCCACCCTCACACACACGAACACAGCGAAGCAGGAAGCTGACATGAGCCTGACACTTTTCTCCTCTTCTTTCCCTCTCTGCTGTCTCAAGATTTATAGCATTCCTCCTGCAGAAAATTTCTTAAATTACAGGTTTGAAGTTCCTGAGTCACGAAGGACGAGGACGGGGATGTCTGTCTGCGGGGGCTTTGGTGTATGTGTGATTTAGGGTCTTCTGTTTCCTATTGTGTCTGTGGCCTTGCAGGAGTCATTTAGAGCGTCTCTTGTGGCCTGATTATGTGATGTTGGCGAGTGTGTGGGCATGTGTGTGAGAGATTATGATGTCATGTTATCTCCTTTCTCTTTTGCACAAGATGGCTATTGCTTAAAATAAGACAATTACTGTAATTTGGCTTTCATCTGCCCTATTTTCTGTTCATAATCATGGACAATATACACTTTAATGAAGTCTAGGTGATAAAATCATGATTACACTTCAATTAGGGTGTCTGATGCTGCTTAAAATACTGTTTTGTTGATTTTTTTTTTAAAAAGGGAAACCTGATATTTTTCCAATATAGGATGCATGAAATTGCCATAATTTTCATGGCATTTAATCTTAAAACAGACAAACAGAAAACTCACGTTTTCTCCTCATAAAAAAAAAAACAGAAGCACTCAATTTACCCTTCTGTTTGGTAGCAAAATAATGATTTCACATGTCGAGATCAGTAAGTCCTTTTTTTATACTTCTCCGCTCATAAAACTTTTTTTTTTTACCCTTTTGTGCCTTTATGTCAAGTATAGGTCAGCTGTAAGAATCAGCAGACAACCACTAGTCTGTCAAAGACAGTATTAAATGCTGTCTATGGCTCTGAAGCCAAAAAATATAATGTAAATGATGTTCAAAGATACAGATGAGGACAAAATTATTAGCCCACCTATGAAATTCACTTTTTTCCTAAGTATTTCCTGAGTGCTGTTAAAGCTGTTAAACAGGACATTTTAACACAGCTTTTCCAGACATCCCATGTTTTTTTTTCCTTACATTATTTCACTTTGCACACAAAAGAAAATTATTTCACAAAAGCGTACAGGGTCTAAATTATTAGCCCCCTTTAGAACTGATCTTTTCGTTGAGCGATAGCACAAACCACTGCTGAGCAAGGATGTTTATTGACTTTGTAAAGCAAAGTCAAAGCTTGTAAAATCAAGTTAAAACTGAGGGTTATCTTCCCATTTACACACAATATATAATCTTTAGTAAGGGTTTGAGCTGTCACTGAGAAACATCATGGCAGAAACAAAAAAAATCAGTTTAGACTTGAGAAATAGAATTGTTGATGCTCAGAAAGCAGGAGAATATGCAAAGTTATCACCGTTTCCAAGAGTTAAGAACTTGCGTGAGAAGTATCATCAAGAAATTCAAAGAGTTCTTCGTGCCGCTTCAAATAAATTTTCCAGATTCACACTCCAAACCAGGTATTATGGGAAATCTCACAAAACACCTTACAAAAATCATCTTCAGGATGGCTGCTTAGGCATCAAAATAAGTAGTCAGTAGATTCTTTGTAAATAAGAATTGGCAATCAGGACAAAAATCTAAGCTCATAAATTAAAGTTGTTCCAATGCACTGTGGCCATTTTACTTTGAAAAAGCTTTTTTTTTCTTTTTCAAAAATCTCTAGTGGAAATATCCATTGTTGTCATTGCATCTTTTTATGCAAATGCTGAGAACTTCTGATAATGTACTCCTTGAAAGTTAGAAAGTTAGAAGTTTACCTGAACAAGTAACCACAAGCCTCTCATCATTCAATCATTATGTTTCTATTTCCTTCCTGTTTCTATTTCCTCATGAAATGTGGATGTATTTAGAAGATTTTATACATCATTTGTCGTTTAATAATGTCTCTGAAGAACAAAAAGGATTAGTATCTACTGTGACTGTATAATTATGCAAAGTAATCAAATAACTTTTCATATTTTTTATTTGTTTCGGTCATGGTAATGTTGTCAAGTCTTAAAAGAAACATTTTTAACTCTCAATCTCTTTCCAGAAGAAAAAAAATTCCCTTCTTTTATATCTTGTGTCCAGATATCTGATTTAGCTGAAATGTTGGTGATGTGCAACAGAACAGGTTCAAATGTGAAAATATGACCAGCCTCAGCTTTACACTGCGCCTCTTTGAAAACCAGAAGTCACCGCTTCATTTGACTGGTTTTCTTACAGGAATAAATCCTTTAAATGTGGAAGCTCTGCTGAAAGATAAACGGCTGAAGAAACAAAGTCTCTTTGTAACATTTTGGGTCGCACCGCAGAATTGTCGTCCCAGTATGTTTACAGCAGATGTGGCTGCAGCTCAAAGACTGAAATACTTCAAAGTTCAGTACTTTTCCACTCATCTTGTACTACCTGTCTTCAGTTTTCTGTTGCGTTGTTCTCTATCTAGTTCCAGATTTTACTCTTAAATGTACATTGACTTTTTACTTCTACTTTTCAATCTTTGTGCATGCACCTTAAGCATTTAGTCACAGTGTGCCCTGCTACTTTCTAAAACAGCAAACATTTCATTTCCTTTTCTCTAAATGATGACATTTTGATTTAAAAAATGATGGAAATCGTCTTCAATTCTCCACCCTGGCATTACCGTTTTACTCTCTCTAAATCAGTTTAATGGGGAGATGAAACAATATTTGCCACCTGAGTTTTCAGCTGAATTTGTGAAACCACAGTTTGCTCGTGCTCTTTGTCTCGGCTGTGTTAACCTTTTTAGCGCTCTCACACTCTGACCTCTCTTTTCAACCACATGATGAGATCTGGCAGCCGGGTGTGTTTGGCTAAAGGTTTGTATATTTGTACAAAGACCCCTGAGTCCCCTCAACACAACGCCACCATGGCGGGGCCCCCCTCCCAGCACATACGTGTTTGCTGCACTGCTTACACATTTGTGTGCTCTTACCTGTGTGTGTCCGTTGTTAATCCTCTGACATACACACTAATCAATGCTGTCTCACAAATGTTAAGTGAATGCATGCATCCATGTGCAGATGTGCATGTTTGCAGTGCAGATGTGGAGATCAGATGCCGGGACAGATCATATGTCAGGCCTCTGTCGTTCTTCGGTTTCATAGTCTCACGGACTTTTAGCTCATTTTGTGTCACAAACAAATAGATCTACCAGAGAACAGAGAGGTTATCTGCAAATTTAAACATTTTTGCACACAGATTACCATCAGTTAACATTTTTCTGGCTTCACATTTACCCACAAGACGTGTTTAACAAGGGTGAAATGAAGCATTGAGTAAATGAAGATGCATATCACAGCAACATTTCAAAAATGGCTCCTTTTTGTTCTGTACAATGGAAGCACATTTCTACATTTTGTTGATTAGTTATGTCTGGTTTTGTGTAGAGATTCCAAAGTGAATTATGAAGACATCACTTTTATAGACTGTTAATTTAGCAAAGGTTGGCAGAAGTTTAGATGAGAGACTTCTTCACATCAGACTTTTTTTCTCAGTCTGGGAAAGAACCCAAAGCAGATTGGGAGAAATTCAAGTGGCTGTCAACTCTGAGTCAAGCATCAGATGACACTTGTAGACATTTCATCTTGATACCGTCTTAGAGGTCGTTTAATCGTTTTAGGTTTAGTTTTCCCAAATCACAACAAGCATATTTTCCCTCTACATCACATCTGTGTCATACTTTCTGAGCATAATCACAGTGCGGTTACAAACTGGGATTTTGCGTCTTTTCAACTTCACTAATAACGTTATGGAAGCATAACGGAGGGATGGATTGATCTATCTGTCCTGACTTCAGTGGCAGTAACAGGGATGCTGTCAAGGCAGACAGCAATGTGTAGCCAGCAGGGGTGGCCTTGTGGCTGCGTGTGTGCATGTCTATCTATGTAATCTATCTATGTCTATCTTCACGCTCCACCAACGCTGCACCACAATATGAATGAAAGATGACACCAAATATCACACAGTCGTGGATCCAACTAACCTGACACGCCAGATGGATTTGTTTCACACATCCATTTGGGAAAGCTTCAAGAGGAAACGTCTGAGAAAAGGCAGAGGATTTGAAAAAACTCGGAGTGTGATTGGATGAACGTTCTGTCTGTCACATCTCTACAGGCCAATCAGAGCAACAAAACACGTGACGTAGCCGCTATTGAGCTGTGTGTGCACAGCTAGTGAGGAACAACACGAAACATGGTGACTATAGACATGTAAGTACTCAACTGTTGTCATATTTGAAAAGAAAACAACTCACTGCTGTTCTTTGTTCTTCTTTTAATGAAGAAATGTTGTCACGTTCTGATAAAACTGGCGCTTTAGCAGCATCCACGCTAATCTCTTCCGCCATAACTGCACCAGCTCTTGCTGCTGCTTGTTTACGTCACGACTCTGCTGTACCTGAAAGTACTGCCCCTCGTCGCTGATGTGTCCTGTCACTAATCGGGCCCAAACGGTTCAGATGGGAGCTTTGCAAGATGGATTTGCCAGTGAAAAACAAGGAAATGGGTGTATCCATCTGCTTTGCAAGGTTAGGATCCAACATGAACGTCTAAAATCATAATGACAGCAGCTTTGTCTCAGCATTGTTGTGACTCTGAAAATAACTTATGTCCACAAGACAGTTTAGCCCCCCCCCCCAGCTTAAGCTTTAGCTAAAGCTAACGTAGCTACATTGGCTTTTGTAGTAATGTTAACTACTAAGCAAGCAAAGCTTTGTTAGCTTTTGCTTAAGCTAACGTAGCCAAATTGGCTCATGTAGTAATGTTAACTACTTAGCTAGAAAAGCTATGTTAGCATTAGCTAAAGCTAACAAAGCCAAAGCAAGCAATTGTTCGTATACCTACTACTAAAACGGGTCTAAACATTATTAAATCCCAGATTTTCAGTTTTATTCATAAAATGTTATTTAGTCGGTAATGTTTGCAATGTAGTTTTTCATGAATGTAACTGCCAGACTTCACTTATGTACTCATAAATAAACTCATGTTGAGTTAAAAAGAAAAACATATAAAATGTGTTGGCAAATTATGTCCCCTCTATTCTGACATATGTGGTGTCTCATCAAAGAGGTCTTCAAGAGTCTGAGATCTGTGGTCTGCAGCAAGACCCCTCTCAAAGTGTCATATCTTTCCTCTGAACCCCCAAATGTTAAACTCTCCCTAACTCTGATTTATAAAGTGAAAGTGAGCAAAGAACCAGCTCAAACAAAAAAGTTGAGGGACACATAATTTATTGCTTCTTTCACCTTTCTGATCAAATACAATCTAACAGTCAAACATGAACTGTTGGTGATTGTGGCATTAATCATCAAAAAGCTCAATTCAGCCTCATTTAGCTTCAGTCAAAACATGTTAATTTAGGCTTTAAAAGAGATCCTAAAATTTCAGAGCATACCAAGTATGTCATGTTGGAATTTGGAGAATTGTGTTTGAAATTATGGAGGTCTATAATATTCCCATCTGTTGGAAAGTCACAGCCACAAATGTGGTGTCTTGGTTGGACTCAGTGTTAACACTATATAGCCTCAAGCAGAAGTTGTATTGGGTAATAGGAATTCACATGGAATTAATGGTTATTCAAACATGTTGAGGATTTTCACAAGTGCTTATTACCGAGAAATCCCCTGTGAAGACTTGAGTGTCTAACTTCTGCTGAAGCTGAAGGAGTTTTGATAACAAATACAGATCATAGTCCATGTCAGATGGACTGGATGGATGGTGGAGACAAATATACAATACACAGATGCACAGAGAGGTGTGGTGGAGCTTTGGGTTAGGGGGTGGGGGGAGGCTCAGTAGCTGGGTGGCTTCATGGCTTGAGGGCTGATCGTGGGTGAGCGAAGGAAAAGAGAGAGAGAGAGAGAGAGCAGGCCACCCAAGTGGCAGTCAGTCACAAACCTGTGTGTGTTTGCTGCTGACCCCTACACATTAGCACAACACTTCCTCAATTTGTCTTCTGTGTTCTCCGGCCACAAATGAATTTCCTCCCTCTCTCTTTTTTTCCACACACTACCTTTCAAGATGCCCCCACCCACCCCCACACACCATCTCCAACTTAAACACGTGAATACATGGACACACAAACAGTCTTTTTCACAAGCTTTAGAGATACAACAGTCGCTTATGTTGCCGAGCCAACAAAAAGACACAGATCCCATGTATGGGATAACAACCTCAGCGACGCACAAATACATACACCCCTGTCTGTCACTGTGGAGGCCCCTGGCTAATTAACTAAACATTGACTGGGTGGTTGATTGGGATCCCGTCTTAAATTGCTTTAGCAGTATAACCACAGAAAGTAGAAAAGGCTGACCTGCTTTACACCCTCAAATGACCTCTTTTCTCTAATCTTATTAGTCTGAATCTTTGTAATGTCTACTGCAGACACTGACTCTTAAAAACCATTGTTAATTTTGGCAGTTTTTTTTAATTTTAGTCTCAGTCCTAGTCTTTATATTAAAAAGTTTTAGTCATATCTTAGTAATTTCTACCCTTTATAGTTTTAGTCAACAAAAACTCAAAAACATTTGTCAAGTTATAGTCCAAAAATGTTTTCTCTTGCCTAAATATGGCACCAAATCATGGTAGTGTGTTCTCTGCACTCTGCCAAACCTGGGGTCCCTGCTTTCTCCAGCTGAGGGGCAGAAAAGATACAGATCCATTGTATTTTGACAGATTTACCCACAGTAGAGAAATATCACAAATTTTGAATGTCCAACAAACACTGAATTACATTTTAGTCTAGTTTTAGTCACCTTGACGAAAACTAAACTTACTTTTAGTCAGTTTTTCTTCATCAAAGATCTAGTTTTGACCAGTCTTGATCTAGAGTTTCTCATAGAAAAGAAGTCTGTTGACGAACATTTTAGTCATAGTTTTAGTTGACGAAATTAACACTTAAAAACTATTCAAAATGAACTGTCTTACATTGCTTATTTTGAACACAATGGTTGAATATCTTCAAACAGAGGAACTAGCAGATGTAAGCCAGAGAGATTTTGCCTTCAGTCACAGAAGCAAAAAAAAAGGGGATTTTTTTTTTTTTTTTTTTTTAGTTGCATTTTGAAATTCCACTATTTTGCTCTTAAGATTCTTTTTTTTTTTTTTGGTTTGTTTTTGGATTTTTGTCATACACTAAAGGTAATTGGCTTCCTGTTTGGATACAGTCAAGCTTTTATTTTGAAAGAAAATAAGGAATTTAAGGTTGCCCAAAGATTATACCATGAAGTTCATTATGGAAAAAGGAACTTACTATGGATTGAAAAGGAAATAAAAAGATTAATGTTGGAAGGTGCAGACAGCTGAGTTGAATTTTTTAAGTAAAATGAGACATTAAGGAGCATTGTGAACTTATTTTACATCACTGTTACTGCAATGGTTTAACCAAAACTTGCAAAAAGGGAGAATAGAGCATGAGATTGATGCAATTTTTAAAAAATTATGCACTAATTATGGACCTTAATCCCACTGCGATAGCTACATTAATGCTGACAGCCCTTATCCATACATTCCATAGTGTTTATCTATTATAACAAATACATTTCATTTGTACTCCAGATAACATGACTCGTTAATCTCATTTATCACGATATGAACACTTCTTCCCCTGTATAATGACTTAATTCTATTTGTTTTCTCACAGTCTTTACATAATAACTAAAAAAATGACCTCATAATCCCAAAATAATGATCTTAATAGACAAGATCTTAACAAAGCAGCCAAAATGACTAATTATCAAGAGAAAACAGCATGAAATATAGCAATTTTTATCCACACAGGCTTCTGTAAAGAGCAGCTGTCTGTGCATTTAAGCGTTTGAATAGTATCTTTTCTGATAAGTTTGTCCGTGGATTGTAACAGATCACACTAGTGCAGATTTTGTTTCAAAGCTACAATATTCCTGCCACGTTCACTTACAATTTTTGCATAGAAACACACATACACATAAATGCAGTGGTGAGGGTCCATGCTTTCTTTTAAAGCCACAGATCTGAGTTTGCGTTACCACCTGCTAGCTGCATCTGACAATACCTCTGTTACAAGCACACAAACAAAGACTTAAAGAAAAGTGTGTTTCTCTGTCTTTCTGTGTGTTTTGTGTGTTTTTCCCCAGAATGGCAACCATTCATTACGATGACAAAGGGCTAAAGAAATGCATTATCATAATTAATCTTGTGTGAGTCTGTGGGTGGCAGCTTCAGCTCTGACAGAGGAGTTCAATGCAACAAGTGTCGCTCTGCTACCAAGCAACTTTTTGCCCCCCCCCCCCTTTTTTTAAACATATATCTGAAAAACAGGCTAAAAACAGCCTAGCGGGTTTTCCCTTTGAACAAAAGAAGACTCTGTGAACTCAACAACCAAAAAGTTTTTGCCTGCAGGTTTTGGTTCATTTAGGTTCATGCTGTTTATTTTCTCCCATCATCAAATCACACAGATCTTTGTTTATCAAGCAGCTGTATTTGTCCAATCAGGTGGCCCACAGCCAAATATTCTGTTTGGTTATCATGAAAATTCTTCGTTCATTTGGATTAGACTCGACCCAGCGGGTTTGTGTTCTTTTCCTCTTTTTTTTTTCTAAGCTTTAAACTCGTCTGCATGATGGAAATTTTGTTATTTGCCCTCACACATGGATAAGTATACAGGGTGTAATAAGAGGGTGAGGAATTATCATCTTTTATCCTCCGTTGCTTTCAGACTGCTTTGTGATTTTAAATGTGATCATGCTATTTACTGTTAATTCAGACGTGCATCATAACTCACTGATTTATACTTTTTCAGTCAAATTTTTGGCCAAGTGAGTATAATGTGTAAAAAGAAAGCCTGTATCAAACGATATCATGCTTTAGATCTTTCCAATTTTTCCTTCCTTGAGGTATAGCATTCAAGATTGATTTTTTTGTTGTTTTTTGTGTGTCATTTAAAAGTTCTGAATCATTTAGGCAGTCATGGAAAATGCAGAGAGGTATACTTATCTTTCACTTTGTGATTTTAGACCCACTGCAAAGCAAAATAAAACGTATCTCTGTATTTATGTGAAATAATTGTTTGATCAAGAGAAGGTGCTATCTAACCAGAAACACAATGAGGACATGCTATATCATATCACTCTGCTTTAAGCTATAAAGAAGAGTTTGGTTGTGAAACATACTGATGTGTCTTTATGAGCTACAGAAACCATTATCAACAAGGCTGATTATTTTTTTTCAGTAATTTTGAATAACTAAAACTGCTGTTCATTGGTGCGTCTGTTTCATTCTTCAATACTCCACTAAAACATCTTGTTGGAGCAAATTCTTTGCTAGTTTAATTGCCCGTTCTTGGTCCTGTCACATTTGTGTACAGGAAATACTGGCAACTGAAACAAAATGTATTATGTTGGAGCTAATAGCTGTTAAGCAGTTGTTGATTTTGAAAAGATAGGAGACATTGGAAGACATACACTATATGGACAAAAGTATTTGGCCACCTGACCATATTCAAATTCATGCACTTAAATACTGAGTTGGTCCCCCTTTTGCAGCTATAACAGCCTCCACTCTTCTTGGAAGGCTTTTCACAAGATTTTGGAGTGTTTCTGTGGAAATATACGCCCATTCATTCTGTAGAGCATTTATGAGTTCAGGCACTGATGTTGGACAAGACTTCCTGGCTCACAATCTCCATTCCAGTACATCCCAAAGGTGCTCGATGGGGTTGAGGTCAGGGCTCTGTGCGGGCCAGTTAAGTCCTTCCACATCAGCTTCGCCCTTTTGACTGGCAGAGAAGTGGGGTTTATCACTCCACATAACACAGTTCCACTACTCCACAGTCCAGTGTCAGTGGGCTTTACACCGCTCCATCCAACGCTTGGCATTAGACCTGGTGATGTGAGGCTTGCATGCAGCTGTTCAGCCATGGAAACCCATTCCATGAAGCCTTCATTGCACAGTTTTTGTGCTCACATTAATGCCAGTTGAAGTTCAGAGCTCTTCAGCAGAGCGTTGGTGACTTTTACGCATCATTGGCCTTAGCAGTCATTAACCACGCTTTTATGTGTTCTTCCCTTCAACACCGAGTTGTTGTTCCTGAACGCTTCCACTTTTAGATAATATCACTTACAGCTGACTGTGGAATATCCAGCAGGGATGAAATTTCATGAACTGATGCAAAGGTGGCATCCATCACAGTACCACGCTTGAAGTCCCTGAGCTCTTCAGAACAACACATTTTGTATCACAAATGTTTGCAAAAGGAGACTGCATGGCTAGGTGCTTGATTTAATACACCTATGGCAACAGGCCTGATTGAAACAACTGAATTAAATAACAGGTGAGGCCGAAAACTTCCATATGTGGATGTTCACTGAATCTGACATGACTACGGGTGAAACTTCCAGTGTGTATAGTGTATATATATGTGTATATATATATATGTATATATATATATATATATATATATTTTATGATAGTGGGTAAACTTTTTTTGTCTCTCGCATCTCAACTTATCTTATCTCAGTATAACTATGCTGATTTTCCAGGTGGAATGAGATAAATAAATCAAGATATTGAGAGAATGACATAAGTATAAGTATGACATAAGAATGAAATAAGTAAAGTATAATATAGGGATGCAGGTCCTCTTCAGACATCCATACTTTACAGAATAAAGCATTTCACCTTGGTGGATCATATCTTCACCATCAAAAATGGTCCCTTTTGAGTGTTTCTGCCTCCTACTTATGCAACCCAGACAATGTTTCCAAGATACACACCACTAAAAGGTATATGCTGTTATGTACAGTATTAAATGACAGCATTTCACTTTACCTCAGTTCAACTGTTTTTCTCCCTTACACATTACATCAGATGATAAATTTAGTGTACATAAATCTTATCTCTCTACTGTTCAGCTTCTTTCTCCAGCTTTACTTATTCCCTAAGATAGAAGAAGAAGAAATGCAGTGGTGAGTGGTCTCCCAGCCTCTCTCCTCGATAAATAAACACTCTCCGGGCCTGAACCCTGGGTGTCTCTGCTGCTGTGTGACGGCTGAGTGCCAGAGCGGTTCCGTAGCTCTGCCTATAGCACATGCAGAACCTGGATGGACGGGCGGACAGGCAGCCATGCATGCACGGATGAATGGATGGATGGATGGAGTCGCTGGGGAGACATGAAATGGAGGAATGGAGACAGAGGGGGAGGGAGGTAGAGCAGGAGTAGAGAAGCAGATGAATCAGAGGGAAAGATGGAGGTGTAAAGAAGAAAATCAGACAAAAAGAGAGGAGTGGGGGAGATAAAGAGAGGATGGAGGGACACTAGAAAGAGGGAGAAAAAGAGAGAGAGAGAGAGAGAGGGGTCTTGGGTGGTTTGTGTTTGGAGGCCAGGGCGCTGTGATGGCAGATATCTGCACAGCGCATGGTCATCTCACATGGTTTATTTATCCAAGGCCTCCAGACCAGGCCTCGGACCTCCCTGAGTTTGTTAGGCTTGAAGGGGCCCCCTACCACACAACCCAATTCCTCACATTCCACATTAGCTCCCATTTCCAGCTGCCTGCTTCCCTCCACCACTCAACCCGACCCAACCCAGTCCAGTCTAGTCCAGGAAAACTAGACCGGGTCCAGCAAAGACCCAAGATAAAGGCAGGCTAGTTCAGCTCTGGAAATGTAAGTGGTTTGGAAAAGTGTCGAGCTGTCTCAGTTTGAACAGATGGAGGAGGATCTTTGAGTGTATCATTTTAACTAGTGCACTGAGCTGTGGTGAAGGAGAAGTCACAAACAACGTCTCTGATCTTTTATCTCAAAAGAGTAAATTTAGAAATCAAGTCAGTGGATCTTGTTTGATCAATCTATAACTGGAGATATCAGGAGCCTCTTAACAGTAGAAATGCTTGTCTTGGGTTTGACTTCTGTTAGACATTTGAGGTTTCAGAAAATTAACATCACCTGAACCTTAGCTCCTTTTTGCTCTATGCCTTACTTAATTTATTCAATAACACAAAGATGTGACATTTAGGATCACACAGGCTACAAATGAGGAGAAACTTAGGGTTAATAAAAATAATAATTAGAAGCTTTTTTTTGGCAATTTATGTACAAATTATTTTGCTATGGTTTGAAGATGGCATTAAATCCCTTGTCTGAATAAAGGATTGATTCAACAAAAACAAACTACTTACTGAAATACATGCATGGCCTGATCTCATCAATATAGATATTATACACACAGTAAAAAAACCAAACAAGTTGAAAATACTCAAAATATTTATATATATTAGCTCAATCTTTTTTAGTATATATAATTTGCACTGTAATCCTCGATGAGTTAATAGAACTCAAAATATTAGAGGCAACTGATTACATTTTTTTTTTTTTGAGTAATACTGAAAAACAGTATTTGTTAATTAGCAGGTAATTCGCCGTTTTGAATTATATCAACAAAAGGCGGCCTTACACCTAATGACTTTTCCTCTGATTTTAAAGTCGCAGACAAAATTCCAAAGTAGGAGTAAAATCATGGGAGTCTTGCTTAAGTCGTAGCCCGCTCCTGTTGTCTCAGTCGCTAGGTGTAAGGTGGTCATGAGATGTGATTTTAGCAGTTTTACAGCGGTCTTTCTTCAGTCCTGGCATTACAATTTTGTTGTAACTCTTAAGTCTGGTTGTATGCAAATTGTGTTTCTCAGTGATGCGATTGTCGTCCACAACCAATGGGAGCAAGTGTTATGCGTAAGCACATTATTTCACCTATTCTTTAAAATGTGAGCGTAGATCAATCTAGAGCTGCTGAATGTCTGCTCTGAACTCAAGAGACTGAATAACTTTTCTGCTCAGAGCTGCA
Organism: Cheilinus undulatus; assembly: GCF_018320785.1. Lineage (NCBI taxonomy): Eukaryota > Metazoa > Chordata > Actinopteri > Labriformes > Labridae > Cheilinus > Cheilinus undulatus. The sequence continues at coordinate 26,215,631 of NC_054877.1, forward strand.
GTCAGATCTCTGCACCTGTGTGTTTGTGTGTCTCTGTCAATTCATCCCAGGCTGACATGGCAGGTACAGTAAACCGCCACTGGGATTTTCAAAGTAAAAGCCCGATCAGTTTGTTTCTGTGGTGAGACAACTTCCGTTTTCATACCCTACTTTTATTCTGAAGTGCTTCCTCGGTTGTTGCAGTGACATGCAAAGTTGCTTCGGTGTTTTAACTTTCCTTTCGTTTCTAATCAATGTAAATGATTTAAAAATATCAGATTATAAGAGATATTAATTCAAATGTGATCTCCATCTCCTTCTACATCTTGTTCTCTGCTCAGAAATTGTTGTGAATTTCCAACAGATGCATGATGGGAGAAAATCTCAAAAGAAATCATATTCTAGTCTTCTAGTTGGCGACCCATAGTTTTTGCAAAATCTTACTCTGAGACTAAAACCTCAACGGCTTGCAGACAAATTGTCTTTAGATGTGAGAGGGTCCCAGATTTTAGTCTTTTTAGAGTCTTTTAAGAGTTTTAGCAAAGTCCTCTGGTGTAAGGCAGGCATTAGTTTTACTTTTGCATTTATCATTTTTCAAGTTAAACCACATTCTGGAAACTTTGCTACACTTAAACTCTGTTTAAAATCCAACTTATTAGACTATTTTCTCTCTCATTTCTTTCACATACTGTAATCTTAGGCATTCATGGTAGGTCACCTTAAGTGACTACAAGTGATAGTAACTGAAAGATGCACACAGAACCAGGAAGTCCTCTTCCATCATTTTAAGTACATTATCCATTTTATATTGGAGTTACTCCCCACGGGTGGGACTTCTCTAACTGAGTAGGTAATTTCACTCATGATGCAAGACTGTCCAATGCCCCAAGACATTCTGGGAAAACTGCAGATTAATACATGGTTGTCAAAAAATTTAAACAGAACTACAAAAAATACTTAAAATGATTGAAAACTATTTACTTAAAACTTGGATATTGATGTTACAACTTTTTTTAACAGCCTTAACTGTTTAGTCTTACAGTGCACACACATTAGATATCAAAGCAAAGAAAAACTTTAATTGGGACATAATAACCCTGACAGTAAATACCATGACATTATTAATATTAATGTGTCATGTTCTATTTTGTTTTCAATTTATTTTGTGTTTTGTCATATACACTGATGCAAAGAACAAAGCAGAATACACTATCAGGCCGAACAGTTTAAGGTTCTTAAAAAATGAGTTGTTAACTGAAAATTCAAATGAGCTATTTTAGCTTTATCTTTCAAAGTTGATAAAACATATTTTGAGTTTTAAGTGAACAGTACTCAATCACTCCAAATAGTTTTTGTTATTGTTTTCATATTATTTCCCAATCATCACTTAATCTGTGGACTTTTGCACCATGAGAGAAGTTAAACTCTCAGTTAGACAAGTCCAACCTGTGGAGACCAACTTCAACATAGCAAGCATGCTGTACTGAGCTCTGTCTGAGAGCACTTCCTGGGTCAAAGTGCATCTTTCACTCTTTGTTACTTGTAGTTCAAATTAGCTTCCTAATTTTTAAGTATTTTCAACTTTTTGTGGTTTTACAGTGTACACACAGCTGAAGAATAAATGTAGTCAATCGAACCTGTAATATTTTCCTCTTAAAATTAAAATGGCTAAAGCATTAAGTATTGCATGAACCTAAAACCTGTTTTGACTTATTTGTAATATTGCTTTGAAAGAAATAAAAACCTATGTTAAGCTTTGAATCATGTTTGACACTAACTCCAGATTAATTAAAAGAATCAGCTCAGCAACCAAAGATGGAAATATACTTTATACGTTTTTGTGAGACCTTAAATGGAAATTCAGCTTCGATTTGGTTGGGGACAGTGGCTATTTGTCTAAGATGACATTTACAAACAACAGTTAATGCCAATACCAGTCCTTCTGTCCTTTATCCCTGCATGCAAACAGAGAAGATAGACCATACAGCTCAGTCTGTGACACTGACTGAACCTTCATCTACTGTTCATGTCACCAACACAATGACCATACAGCATCAACGCCTACTTTCAAATTACTTTATTTCAGCTTTAAATTGTTTAACGAGCACCCCGAGGGCCTCAAATTAGCACAAGCTACATAACAAATGTTCAACACAGCAACTCAGGCCGGTGTTTAAGCAGAGAATGAGTGTAATCTGGTCAAACTGTGTTTGTTCTTCACCCCCATGCTGTACTGAGTGGGGCCAGAGGGGGTGGACATATACAACAGCTCAAGGAAGGCAGCACCAACAATAAATAAAGACTCTTACAACTGTTTGAAACCGGTTTAATGATAATTAGCCATACAATGCACCTTAACATTGCTTATGCGAATTCACACAGTTTTTTTTCATTTGCATTATTCATCACCCCATTTTTATTCCACTGTGCCTTTTGGAAAAATATGTGTACTTGTATATTTATTTATGATAGTTCTGCTTTTCCACACAGCTTTTTACTATCAATCCAATTTAAGTATCCTACTTTTGCTCCCTTTATATACCATTTATCTTTTACATATTACTTTTGCTCCTGTAAAAGTTTATGCTTTATTCATTTTTCCTTTTTAAACATTTTGGTACATTTTCTTTACATTATTCTATTTATCTTACATTATAAGACTGATCAAGTTGGAAATACTCCAAGTCTTTGTTGAACCAATTACATACATTTTTCAAGTGGTGGAAATAACTTTTTTCAGTATGACTGAAATTAGAATATATAACAAACATGTTTCTCATCCACTGCAAGTTTCTCTTAAGTCTTTTACCATTTTATTTAACAATCATGCCACCCAGAATAAGCTAACTTGAGTGACTACAAGTAACAAAGATTGAAACATGCACTTTGACCTAAAAAGTGCTCTTCCACAGACTTCAGTACACTATTCTAGCTATGATGAAGTTGGTCCCCACAGGGGATTGTTTCTAACTGAGTGAGTGACTTCACTCATGGTGCAAAAGTATGCAAAATGACCAAAGGCATTCTAAGATAACTGTACAGACTAAAGGATGATTTTTAAATTGTTTGAGTACAATGACAAAAAAATACTTAAGAGTGATTCAGTACTGTTTACTTGCTAACTAAAATTGTGTTCTGTTAACTCAAAAAACGGAGCTCAAATTAAATTTTGATCTTGAAGTTACAACTCATTTTGACAAACTTTTATTGTTCTATCTGAAAATGTAAGCATGTTTGGGATTAAGTATAAATGCCTCACCTATCCAACAACCAAACACAAAAATATCTTTCTTTTCTTTCTTGCTCTTTTTTGTTCACTTTTTGCTTATTCTTAGGTGAAGCTCTTTCTGAACTTAAGAAATCATGCATGGCACGATGTGGAAACTTTCCAAAAATCCCCTTTAGAGATAAGGGTATCACTCTGAACCAGGCAGCTCTGAAGTGTCTATGAAAAAGACACATATGTGGAATAATTCCTTCGATCTTTTTAAGGCTGCTGCTTTTTACAGGGGCTAAAGGTGATATTTTCTAGGGTGTAAGAAGGCCTATCAACCTAACTTTAGAGCATGGCCATAAGAGTTGAGGTTACAGCTGTTAGTGCTAAAAACTTACACACATTCTTCTTCTTCTTTTTCTCACAGCTGCCTTCAACAAAGTGCACTCACAGCAGAGGGCTGGGAGGATAAAAAGAAAGTCTTTTTGGGGTGTTCTGTAACAAATGTTAGGCTCAAAAACCTCTTCAAACATGAGATGTGATGAAGAGATATGAGAAGTGTTGACAGTGGTTCTCCCATAGGCTGAAGAAAAAAAGTATGTGTTTTTCAGTGAGTTTAAAGGCTGTTATTTTATCTCTTTTTGTGTAAAATAAAATAAAAAGCTAAAATCTGCATGAATAGATGACATGTGTTATAGCTTCTTACAAACTGTAGGGTTCAGGCCTCTGGGAATAATGTTCACAGAGCAAGTGAGGCAGGCAGCTAACTAGCTAGCTGTGTGCGTGAGCGTGTGCGCATGTGCGTGTTTGCCGTGTTGTGCGCGCGCGGCTGTGTAGAGTTTATTGAAAGAGTTCCTCTCTCCCTCCCCCCTTCTCCTCCCTCCCTCCTCCCCCTCCCCTCCAGCCCAGGCAGCAGCAGCCTGGGTGGTCCCCCTCTCTCCACTTTGGTGAGCTGTTGCTTAGCAGCTAATAATAGGCGATGTTTGCAAAGTAATTTGCCTCTTCCTTGGCCAATGGGAGCCGGAGCACTTTTCCATCAAACCTCCCTTTTCAGGATTTGCCGAGAGGCGAACTTCTCCAAATGTTACCGCTACGGGACCGGAGTTAGACTTGACACGGACGGCTCAGACGCAGGCTACTACTACTACTACTACTACTACTACGAGAACTACTACCACTCCTCTCTGAGACGTCGTTTCACAAACTCTCCGGACGAATGAAGACTGCAGGATCTTTACGGATTTGGGCGCATAATGTTGGGATGGAGTTTCGAGACTTGTTTGGCTCCACGGAAGACTAGAATCGGTTCCTCTAACTTGTCGCCGGCTCTGCTGGATGCGCTCCCTTTCTATGTTGGATTATTATTGTCGCTTTTTGTGAACTCGCACCGATTCTCTGTCGCCTTTCTGTCGTTCACCCTCTTTGGACTATGGCCTCGGATCGCGGGGTCCCAGGGTCCGGCGTCTATGGAGATTTACCCCCGAGTTATACGCGCTCCCAGCCGCCTACAAACCCAGACCTCCTCCGGAGACCCAGCTACTGCCACGCTGCTTTCGCACTTAAACAGATCTCAAAGGTGATAGAAACGCTCTCAGTTTTAGTGTGGATTTACTGTGAAGGCAGCTTTCATTCAGTCGGCTAACATGAATGGAAAGTGTTTTGATTTAGCCGACATCGAAGCGTCAGTGTAGGACGCATGTGGTAACGTAGGGTAGCTCCCATTCTGGTGTCCGGGGACCACCGCAGCTCCCCGTGGGAGTTAACAGCGAAGCCAGCATAAGTTTAATCCAATTGTTTATCATTTATCCAGGGAAGAGAGTAGAAGTTTTCTCCACATGCTGTTGAGGACAGTGGAAATGCCTTGCTTTAGCTTCATGAGGATAAAACCCTACAGTAGTCGGCTCTAGCATGACACTTTTAAAACCATCAGGAATAAAGCGATAACAACTTCACGTTTTCATGTGTGGAAGCATGCTAACATCGCTGTTTGTTTGAATGGACAGAAGACTCTCATTCATTTCTCGTTGTTAAAGCCACAGAGAGGGGGTGAGAGAGTTAGTGAGTTAGTAAGTGAGGGTTTGTTCCCATCTCTCTCCGCGCCGTGTTGTGCGTGTTTTTGGCTTTGTGCAGGCAGCGGAGAGCGCACTGGCCCGGGGTCTGTTTGGAAATGTGGTGGGTCCCTGTAAAGGAATTCACTGATTGAGTTTGATCTGACAAAGCATCTTTGGACCGCCCGGATGCTTGGACGTGTTTCAGCACTGCTGAGAGAAACCACAACAGCAGGGCAATGTCTTCCGCTGCATTGACGTTTGTAGCACAGGGGCTGAACACAGATCCTCAGATTAATGTTAGAGGGAAATATGTAATGTAGATTACTACAGGGAAAAGATGAATGTCTTTTTATTAGCAGCACAGGCTGTTATTAGTTTAGATTTAGGCAAAAGTGATTGCACAAGGCTTAAATGCCAGTATCAGCTTAGTGCACATGATAACTCTGCAAGACCCCTCAAACGAGATTCCTAGAAAGTTTGTTTTTCTATACTCATAAACTGCAACTTTAACATTATTTTAAACATAACTGCAGCATAAATCAGCAGCTTGTTTCTTATGTTTTGAGGCTGCTTTAGGCCCTTGTAAGAAGACTTTTCTTGAGTCTACATCTACTGGAAGTGGCTTCCCCTAAATCTTAAAATTTGTTGTTTTTTTGTCACATCTGAGAATGAAATTATCATGGATGTAAGGTGCCACAACAGGCCTTCTGGGCTCTTTTTTGATAGCTGTGAGGTTTTATTCTGAAATGACAGCTGACAGGTAGTGCTCAGCTAAATAAGCACATTAATTTGTCATCATGTTATGCAAAATTTTAGTTACAGAAAGACATTGTCTCAAAACAGCCTTCATATAATACATGATATAAAGATGCATATGTTACCAGGTGTTTCAGGACATAAGTTGTCAGATTTGCACGGACCTTAGGCAGGTAGAGACACAAGCTGTGAAGCCTACCTAGAAGGACAGTTGTGTAAAGCTGTATAATTTATAAATGTTTACATAGTAATAATCAAACTGTCCTTCTCTCACCCTCCTTTCTGCTGTGAATCCAGGGGAAGGCGGTAGGTCAGA